>NC_060146.1:41048517-42481642 GCF_021461385.2 Schistocerca piceifrons
GACGACACGATCGAGAAAGTGGAGAGAATTGTTTTGGGGGATCGCCGAATGACTGTTGAACAGATCGCCTCCAGAGTTGGCATTTCTGTCGGTTCTGTGCACAAAACCCCGCATGACGACCTGAAAATGCGAAAAGTGTCATCCAGGTGGGTGCGCGTGTGGCATGTTGCCGAGCAATGTTGACGCACAACGACAGCACGAATGGGACTTTCTTTTCGTCGGTTGTGACAATGGATGAGACGTGGATGCCATTTTTCAATCCAGAAACAAAGCGCCAGTCAGCTCAATGGAAGCACACAGATTCACCGCCACCAAAAAAATTTCGGGTAACCGCCAGTGCTGAAAAAATGATGGTGTCCATGTTCTGGGACAGCGAGGGCGTAATCCTTACCCATTGCGTTCCAACGGGCACTACGGTAACAGGTACATCCTACGAAAATGTTTTGAAGAACAAATTCGTTCCTGCACTGCAACAAAAACGTCCGGGAAGGGCTGCGCGTGTGCTGTTTCACCAAGACAACGCACCCGCACATCGAGCTAACGTTACGCAACAGTTTCTTCGTGATAACAACTTTGAAGTGATTCCTCATGCTCCCAACTCACCTGACCTGGCTCCTAGTGACTTTTGGCTTTTTCCAACAATGAAAGACACTCTCCGTGGCCGCACATTCACCAGCCGTGCTGCTATTACCTCAGCGATTTTCCGGTGGTCAAAACAGACTCCTAAGGAAGCCTTCGCCGCTGCCATGGAATCATGGCGTCAGCGTTGTGAAAAATGTGTACGTCTGCAGGGCGATTACGTCGAGAAGTAACGCCAGTTTCATCGATTTCGGGTGAATAGTTAATTAGAAAAAAAAAGTCGGAGGCCTTAGAACTTGAATGCACCTCGTAATTAGCATGATAGACTTACCTTCCTCGTAAATAGTCCCTAGCAACAGAAATTACCGTCAGGGACGTGTGTACCACAGATACATACATTTGTTTTGGTGTTCTCTATCTGTTTTACTGTTTTGAACAAACAGTTTCGGAGCACCCTGTGTTTGTGGATGCAGGTGTAGACAGAGCGCCTTCAGCACCTTGGATGGTCTCCTTCTGGGCCGCGAAGTCGCACCATCTCGAGCAGTCAGGGAGAGCCACTTAGTTAAGCAGTTACGCTTCATTACGGCCAGTTAACACAACCCTGTAGCTGGCCAATGGTGCAAACTCGGTTACACAGGAGCTAGGGTGGGAGGGGAAGCCCTAGGGAGGGAGTCCAGGGGATTTTCTCTCCGTCCCTGACGACGTGACGGGCATAAACAAGAACTGCGCCACTAACAGAATTTACTTCATGCTAAAGAGGGACGCTGGAACGTTGAATTGCTTCACCCTCCGAAACTGTTTTGACACTACTGTGTGTCGTTCTTCTCCGACACCTCTTAAGCCTACTTATTGTTATTGCTGCGGCCGTCGTTGCCTTCAGTCCGAAGACCGGTTTGATGTAGATCTCTGATGTGTCGCTCAGACCGACGCAGGTAAGACTGGAATCAAAGCTTACAGAAGTGTATTGACCAAGGAAATAAACGTCTGCTTCAACGATAGTAACAAAATCACAGATAAAGTGTCTCACAGGTATGAATACTTGACAGTATGGTGATTCCAGAGTCTGACAAATTAACACAGTCAAGATACACTACTGGCCATTAAAATTGCTACACCACGAAGATGACGTGCCACAGACGCGACATTCAACCGACAGGAAGAAGATGGCTGTGATATGCAAATGGTTAGCTTTTCAGAGCATTCACACAAAGTTGGCGCCGGTGTCGACACCTACAACGTGCTGACATGAGGAAAGTTTCCAACCGATTTCTCATACACAAACAGCAGTTGACCGGCGTCACCTGGTGAAACGTTGTTGTGATGCCTCGTGTAAGAAGGAGAAATGCGTACCATCACGTTTCCGACTTTGATAAATGTCGCATTGTAGCCTATCGCGATTGTGGTTTATCGTATCGCGACGTTGCTGCTCGCGTTGGTCGAGATCCAATGACTGTTAGCAGAATATGGAATCGGTAGGTTCAGGAGGGTAATACGGAACGCTGTGCTGGATCCCAACGACCTCGTAATACTAGCAGTCGAGATGACAGGCATCTTATCCGCATGGCTGTAATGGATCGTACAGCCACGTCTCGATCCCTGAGTCACCAGATGGGGACGTTTGCAAGACAACAACCATCTGCATCAACAGTTCGAAGACGTTTGCAGCAGCATGGACTATCAGCTCGGAGACCGTGGCTGCGGTTACCCTTGGCGCTGTATCACAGACAGGAGCGCCTGCGATGGTGTACTCAACGACGAACCTGGGTGCACGAATGGTATTTTTTCGGATGAATCCAAGTTCTGTTTACAGCATCATGATGGTCGCATCCGGATTTGGCGACATCGCGGTGAACGCTCATTGGAAGTGTGTATTCGTCATCGCCATACTAGCGCATCACCCGGCGTGATGGTATGGGGTGCCATTGGTTACACATCTCGGTCACCTCTTGTTCGCATTGACGGCACTTTGAACAGTGGACGTTACATTTCAGATGTGTTACGACCCGTAGCTCTACCCTTTATTCGATCCCTGCGAAACCCTACATTTCAGCAGGATAATGCACGACCGCATGTTGCAGGTCCTGTACGGGCCTTTCTCGGTACAGAAAATGTTCGACTGCTGCCCTGGCCAGCACATTCTCCAGATCTCTCAACAACTGAAAACATCTAGTCAATGGTGGCCGAGCAACTGACTCGTCACAATACGCCAGTCAGTACTCTTGATGAACTGTGGTATCGTGTTGAAGCTGCATGAGCAGCTGTACCTGTACACGCCATGCAAGCTCTGTTTGACTCAATGCCGAAGCGTATCAAGGCCGTTATTATGGCCAGAGGTGGTTGTTCTGGGTACTGATTTCTCAGGATGTATGCACCCAAATTGCGTGAAAATGTAATCACATGTCAGTTCTAGTATAATATATTGGTCCAATGAATACCCGTTAATCATCTGCATTTCTTCTTGGTGCAGCAATTTTAATGGCCAGTAGTGTATTTATAGACAAATACACTTGAATGGAGAATATTCTAAGTCTGATGATGCTGTCCTGAATAACAACAGCACAGGGACTCTCTATCCGAGTGTGATTACACCAATGGATGCAATAACGAAACCTGAATACAGCAGCGTTGGTCCCTACGATGGACTTCGAGGGCGTCATAAGACGAAAGGGCGAGAAGCACCCGCTCGGAGGCTAGGAGAGGCTAAGCCAGACGAACTGACCTATTCAGCTCTGGTGCCGACCTTTATAGTGGCTGGTGGGCGGAATACTCGCGGCACTATTTTCAGGCCACGTTTGTGGCGGACGCAAATAGGCCCCTCGGAAGTGGCGGCCTCTGCTAGCGCTGGTACCGCCGTTACTGCGGTCGGGTGAGCTCGCGACGCTGAGGCGTGCAGGGGGCGTGTAGGCTACACGCGTGCTACAGGTGCCCGAAGGGTTGCCGACCGCTTTTACCAAGATCTCCGGTGCAGCAGTCTCCGTGCTAATCTATCCTGAGGGAGACTCTTCCATCTCGCCACATCCCACTCGACTAGAATCCACTTACAGTCGTCAAATTTCGGTCTCTGTCCACAGTGTTCATTCAGTCATGTCTCAGGTTGTGTCCTATTTAGTGAGCCCCGCTTACCGTCAGGTTTTCTTATTCTCCTTGTAAGGCGTGTATATTTCTATTGTCAAACCACAATTTATGAAAGATATTTATATTTTATTAATAGGATTAAGTGGGAATAATTAATATGTCTCATTTTGGAAATAATTGCGTTAGCAGGGAATGTCTGCACCAAAGTATTGTTGGCGGGAGAGGCCGCACATTGATATAATTTTAAAAAGGACGGGAGAGACCGCGTATGGATAGATTTTAAGAAAAGAGTGGGAAAGACCGCGCATTGATACATTTTGTAATGGTAGCTGGGATTGTCTGCACCAGAAAGCATTCTTGGCGGGAGAGACCACACTTTAGCATTCGTAGGAAGTCAGTAGTAAGCGAGATGTGAAGCGGGTCGGTAGCAGGTCCGAAGCGAGAGGTTGAGAGGAGCGGTGTGCCTGCCAGCCACCAGCTATGATTTACAAGAGACATCAGCTAACTATTATCACTAGACGAACTAATATTATTGAATTATTTTTTTGAGAAACTCAAGACTACTGAAGGTATGCTTAAAAATGGTTCAAATGGCTCTGAGCACTATGGGACTCAACTGCTGAGGTCATTAGTCCCCTAGAACTTAGAACTAGTTAAACCTAACTAACCTAAGGACATCACAAACATCCATGCCCGAGGCAGGATTCGAACCTGCGACCATAGCGGTCTTGCGGTTCCAGACTGCAGCGCCTTTAACCGCACGGCCACTTCGGCCGGCAGGTATGCTTATGCAATGCTAGTTGTAAGATTATTGTAATAAGTAAGTCCCATTGGAACGTTTGTAAAATCATTTCATTACCAACAGTAAATATATGAAGAATCGTTTTCAGAATATAATTAATTTTTGCTAGCAATGTTGCATTACTGATTATAATACATCCCAAAAACCATCAACATAAAACTTTGCAAAATTTTATTGTTGTCAAGAAAAAGTTTAACTATGAATTACATAACTTTCGTCAAATTAATTAAAGAATAACGTCAGCTTTGCTATTAAAGAATAACGTCAGCTTTGGTAATAAATACAGCCACTTATTATGACAGTCCACCAGCAGTTAATAGAGTATAGTAAAACAGAGTAAGTATATTCATGTCGCAGTTCGATGTAGCAGTCAGATAGCGATCCAGTAACAGTAAAAAAGGTAAGGAACAGTTTTGGGTTATTGCAGGTAACGACTGAGGGCCACGACGACGACACATTCTATGTTTCGTCGAAATAATCCGAAAATCACTTTTAATAAGCAGCATTTAAATATGTATGCGAAGATTGAGACAGATAATTAATTTCAAAGGGAATATTTCATTTGTTATTTTTAAGCAAGAGATAGAAATCCTAACGGGAGGTTTCATAGGTTCTTGTAGAAGGGAAGGTTGCGTAACAAAAGAGATATAGAGGAAACGGGAAGGTTTCATTCTTTCTTGAAGTTCTAAGTCGTGTGTCGTGATAAGAAGTGAATCGCTCCCATGAGTAACTAATAGAAAAGCTCTGAAGTTTCAAGCAATGCATTATGAATGAACCTACAAGCACCAGAATGAAACAGGAAACACAATTTCACCTGCAATAATCATCAGGATAGTCACACACTCACACGCACAACTATATAATTTAAGTGTAACTGAAACTGCGTTTTCTATAACTGTCTTTCACAAGTTACGACATGATTGCGAATGGAACAGTGATTCGAAAATGTAGAATAAATTTCTTTCCTTATATCTTATAACTAGATCATTGAAGAATATGTTTACACCTACAGGAGTGTCACGCGGCGAGCTTGCGACAGAAACATTTTGTGTCTACCGTAGAGCAGTTTGTTCCGAACAGTAGCACATTTAACAAGATGCTTATAGTATATACCATAATTTATATGCGTGTGGCGATAATGGCGCTAATTTTGTGTTTTTGGCATTTGACCACGCCACTAGGGCTCCAGGATATGGTTTTTTTAAATATAAAACAGGTATGCCTAGTCATATATAAAGCTCATAATTTTCGCATGTATGCCACTAATACTTTTCGTCATGGCGTATTTCATTGTTTTGTGCTGTAGACACGCACTAGTTGTCTTTGTGTGTTGCTGCAGATCTCAAGATGGTCATGGCTGACCGAAACCGGTAGTCTGACCTACAATATTTGTGACCACAGACGTGAAATGAAGACATTTATTTGAGTTACTATTATTTGAACATTGAACAGGTAGTAATGATTCATCAAAAAACAGATCAAGAATTAAATAACTTTCTCCTAATACTGTCCAGAAACGGTAATGAGGATGTCCCCTCAGGCATGGAATCATTGACTTCAGCATGAAAGAATCAACTGAACCGTCAAAATCAACACAATTGATGAACAACAGTTCCATCTAAAATGTCAGCAAGGTTACCCCACAGTACATTTAGTAACTGCAGTCTTCGACCTATCTTTGTGCATCTGAAACTCAATTTAGTTCTAAGAAAATACTTATTTCTGAAGATTTTTAGTTGCAAAATTGATTCCTTGAGTGGCCTCCGATGCATAGGAATATTCACAGACCGTGATTAGACCCAAGTTAAAGCACGAGGTGGGCATAGCAGCACTGCACTGTTTAAGGGTAAGTAATTCAGAAATAAGTTCATTAATAAATAAATACGTTGGTACCGAAATAATATAGCTGATTTACAAGCCCGAGCGGGTCCTCAAAGCAATACAACACGCTTGAACTTCACAATGAGCAACCTGCATACTAAGTTCTTAATACACAACGTTTAATTCGACAGGAACGCATTTACAATTCAGCTTCCATTTATTGTAAAACTGGGCACCATACGAGTAACCATTTCGCCGTCGGAAGAATACAGCCTCCATTCGAAACGCGGAGTAATCGCGAGTAATCTCTGCAGAAATTCAGCAAGCAGTCACGAAATAACCTAGCCAGTTCGCCTAAGTTTCACCTCGGCAAATAACTGAAATGATCTCACCCAGTTTCTTCATCATTGTAGAATCTCACAAAATAGCTCTGGTCGACACCAAGATAAAGCCAGTCTCCCTCATAAACTTCCAACAGTGCAAGAACAGAACATAGAAAAACACATACTGGGATTGGGCGGAGTGTGTTCAAGCAAGAAACCCAGCATTGCTTCGAAGCCGCGAAAGCTTTCTAACGGCTAATTGACAAACTAACCTACCAAAGACACGAAAGGGTCTCAGTGGACGTTGCTCAAAGAGTTTATTTCGATTAGTCGAATCTCGGGAGAAATATGCAGAGTATTGCGCAGACAACTGTCGCTATGTTCTAAAAGTAAAATATAGTGGGTAAAAATAAAACTACCTATTGAACAGGCAATCTTCAAAGTGTTACACATTTGCGCATTACATCGTCTTGTACAGTGCCTCTGTCCTTTATGGTCAGCTTCTACTTGATCTCTCCATCTCCTTCTTGGTCTATCGTTTCTCCGTCACTAGATAGTGTTCACTATTATCTTAGGCATTCTACGGTATTTTGATTTGTTCTTGTAACATAATCTCTCCATTTATTTCTATATTCTTTGATGTCTTCATTCATAGCGTAGCTGTCTATAGCTAGCTGCTCTTCTTGAAACCCTCATTTGTGCAGCTTGTGTTCTTCTTTCATTTTCAGCTATTATTGTCTAACTACTCTGAATTATAGATGGTATTACCATTCTTTTGTAGAAATGTACTTTTCTCTCACCTTTTTTTAGTACATTGCATTTGGTCCATGAAATAATTAAATCTTTCAGCTTTTTAAGTAGGCTATGTCTTTTTAGTTTGTGAGAGAGATATGTTTACCAACTAATTGAATTAATTCACAGTCTCTAATTTAATGCGCCAACGGCCTTGCCGCAGCGGTAGGACCGGATCCCGTCAGATCACCGAAGTTAAGCACTGTTGGGCTGGGCTAGCACTTGGATGGGTCACCGTCTTGGTCTAGTGAGTGCTGTTGGCAAGCGGTGTGCACTCGACCTTGTCAGACCAGTTGAGAAGCTACTTGATTGGGAAGTATTGTGCATCGGTCACGAAAACTGACAATGACTCAGAAAGCGGTGTGCTGACCATATGCTCCTTCGTATCCGCATCCGGTGATGCATAAGGGCTGAGGATGACACGGCGGCCGGTCGATACCGTTGAGGCTTCAAGGCCTTTTCGGGTGGTGTTTTTTACTTAGATAGTTTATTACCTTTCTCCACAATTCGATGCAGTATCTTTTCATTAGTTATTTGATTTACACACATCTCTGGCATACTTCTGTAGAATCACCTTTAAAAATTTCGTCATTTTGTCTGAACTGTTTAATCATACACGTTTAATTTCTACTTTATGCTACAGTCTGCATTAATACTATCAGCAAAGTCTTTCCAACACTTAAATTCGTATTGCATGGTGACATACTTCTTTTCTTGAGAAGAGCTTTTCTTGCTATTAGCAAACTCCATTTCACTCAGATCAGCCAAAACATTATGACCACCACCCACCGCGATGTTGGCTGCCGCATGGTGGCGTTGCTGGTACTCGATGCGGTGACAGAAGTGTCGTAAGCGCAGTAGACGCGGTCGGGGGATCACCCTAGTGAAGATATAGGCTGCGAATGGGGAAATCCACTGAAGTGAGCCGCTCTGATAAAGGGCAGGTTACTATCACACAGTGCCTCCGAACGAATATCTTGAAAACGGTGAAACTGTGTAGCGATGTAAGGGGTACCAAATTTGTCATAAAAACCCCTAAATTACTCAACTGACAGTATTTTTCAGTACAGTTATTTCGTTCATTCCAAGCAAGTATCAATCCGTGACGTCATCGTCCAGACACGAGTTGACAGTAATCTGAATCTGTTTTAGCGAACTAATAGTTTCTTTCATTTTTATTGATTATTGAAACGTGAATTTACTTTCGAAACCTTTTCTTAAGAATTTACTTTACTTACTAGCGATTCATCAAGAACAACACATCAAATCACACCATGCGAGCGTGGAAATATTTGCCAGTGGGTAACTGATTAAAACAAATTAAATTTTTTTCAATAAATGGAAATTTTATCCCTAAAAGCCCTTTTTTTTAAACAGATTTAAAATTATATTCAGAAAGCACCCTGTAAGTATCAAGTTACAATTTATTCAGAGGCAGAAATAACAATTTTTTTTTTTGACACTATGAGCTTTCGGGCTGAGAACCTTGCCGCTCTGTTTTATCACGGCCGTTGTCTCGATCGCTCACAACAACCTCTGAAAGATTGCACTGGTGCAAATCTGCAACACACCAGATTACTTTAAACTAAAAATTTTAACAACTCACACAAACACATTAACTATGCACCCCGTAAGAGGGATGGAAATGGTGCAAAACACTCACATTAAAAATTATTTGCCACCGAAAGTGCAACTTGTTTTTAAAAGTACTCTTACGATGGTAGGGTGGCAACTTCATATACTAAAATGACCCTTTAAATAAAAACCCATGAAATGCAGTCTTACATAAAATGTACAAACATGCTCTACATTACACATATACCGCCTCTCAACATGATAGGCAAGATAAAAACATATTTCAGGAATTCGGCCTTTACACCTTAAGCAATAAATTAGTTAACACCGAATCCGACAAACATGACAGAGGCAACTATTAACGTACGGCAGACCGACAGACAGACAGACAGACAGAT
This sequence comes from Schistocerca piceifrons, assembly GCF_021461385.2. Lineage (NCBI taxonomy): Eukaryota > Metazoa > Arthropoda > Insecta > Orthoptera > Acrididae > Schistocerca > Schistocerca piceifrons. The sequence goes on from NC_060146.1 coordinate 41,057,883, forward strand.
ACAAACTGCCTACCAAATGCGGACGAGAGACAAACGAGCAAGCTGGGGACGACAGACTGACCAAGAAAACAAGTAGAATTTAACAAGTAAATGAAACAACATATCACGAATCACTTAACTTCTAATAAACTGCGATTTCTGGCGAAGACCTGGCGCAGCACCCCCAAATCGCTCTCTCGGACCGTCCGCTGTCAGCCGCTTCAACGGAGGCAGGAAGGCGCGCCGATCTCCCGTCTCACGGCGTCGCAGCTCGCCACGGCCAGACCGATGTCGTGGGTTGACTCCTGTTGCTCTCGTGTCGACCGCGAAGTCACTACCGCTCGCTATACGGCGCTGTCCACTGGACTGACGTGGTGACCTCACATGCGCCGACGCTCATGGAGGACAAGTCATCTTGTGTCTCAGCGCGCGACCGACCAACCGATCCATCCAACCGCCAATGACCATTGCCTGAGCAAACTCGAGCAGACTGCCGTCCTAACACATACTAGCACTCCGGACGACAGACAGACAGACACTGACTGGTCCATACTGACCCGGCTGACCAACTGAGCAGACTCGCCAAGACTGACAGACTGACCAACTGGCGAGCTCATAGCGCCCCTTAAATGCACGTGAACAGGCAACCTTTCCCCTCTCCCACCAGAGGGAGACACCAAAGCTGCGATTGCCACAGCGGCGCCACCGCCAGAAACGGAGGGCGACTGCTTCACACTACGCGCTGCGGCGCGCTCTTCAAAATCGCAATTTTTACCACGGCTCAATTATGAAATACAAGTTCTTGAAGTTTATTTAGAATAGGAAATGTTTAGTTAGTAATTGCATGCCATAATTTATCTTTTTAATATAAAGGTGTTTTGATTTTTGTATGCATGTAAGACGTATGTATTTATGTGCGGCTTTTACTCTTAGACGAGTTACCACCTAGAGTGCTAAAAGTGCGTGTGTACAGTTCGCTGACCTGTGCGGTGTATTTCATCTGGTGATTTTGAGCCAAATAGAGACAAATCCAATTTCATTAAGACTTTTCGTGAGATAGACACATCACGTTATTACAAAAGGTCGTTTAGCCCATCAGGGAAAATTGAAACCCGCGTGCTCGATTTGAAACACGTTACACACTAGCTCGTAATTGAGATTTCAATTAAATCGCATATAATAACTGCAAACGTGTTTGGACTTAATACACAAAGTTTGAAATTACTTTTAGATAAATACTGATTTTTGATAAAAAAGAAGTGAAAATTTATTCTAAATATCGAGGTTCTGTTTTAATTAGGACGCATGTCATCTTGTTGATCTCGTTGCTTAGCAACACTGTAATGCAAATCAATTCATTCATTAGAACGATTTGCGACGTAATAAGTCCCGTTATACATACAAACTGTTACACGGAATTTGCTGATCGAACTAGAGTATGAGTGTTCTTTTCCAGAAACGCCAATAAACCAGCGGTTTCAAAACTTAAATTACCAAATGCTGTGTAACTTAATTGATATTGCATTTCACTGACGAACACTGTTCTTATTGATATATGATTATTAATTGCAAGTAGATTTTGAATATTCACCAACACTGGCAAGCAGCATTTCAGATCACAACCGTTAATAAATGCCAATATAATTCAACCGGCATTACTTCATTAAAACAGAGCAATCAGCTTCCAATTCTAGGATAAACTGTATCAGGTGGAATTATTTAAGTCTTGTGGAAGTGGAATAAGGTTTACCTGAACACTTGTATCATACATCATTATTTCGCATTAACTGGACAGATTCACCCACAACCGATTGTCCCACGCCACTACTAAACTTTTGTCGTGACTCTTCGCAACAGACCTGAAGAAACTGGGATCAAGAAACAAGAAAAGAAGAGACATGGGTATAGCTGGTCGAGTGCTCACGTGCTACTGTCGTCAGCATCTACGGGAAGAGGCAGGGCACTAGGCGCTAAATGGTTGGACGTCCACGACTCTTCGCAGAATGTGGGGTTCGGATGCTTCTCTGCTTTGCAAAGTAGGACAGATGGTGATCTGTGACATCTCTGCCGAAAGAGCACAATGTTGGTGCACGCACAAGTGTTTCAGATCATCGTACATTCGCAACAGACCACCCCTAAATTTTCACATGTTGACCTAACGACATCATCAATTGTGACTGCAGTGGGCACGGAAGAATCGGGATTCGAGCGTCGATCGATGGAAACTTGTCGGCTCTTCGGGTGAAACTCATTTTTGCTACACAAGACGATGGTAGTCTCCACAAACACAGTCATCGAGATGAACGGCAGAATGATGTTTCTTTTCTGCCTTCCTCTAGATCACTTCTGCACAAAAGACACAACCTGATGGACAATTCGTATAGCCGTCCTTCTAAAACAGCGATTTCCTGTTAGTTTACCCCACATAACTTTATTTGCACTGTTGTTATTGCACCACTTTCTTGAAGTCTTATATTACGTCCTGACTCATTTCGTTAACTTCTTCCTGTTTTCTCGATTGATCTGTGTTCAGTTTTTCAAGGCCTATCCACTGTGCCAACTTATAACTAAATCTGAAGGGGGTGCGATGGGGAGGTTCCCTTGTAAGGTGAGCTTATGATCCATAACGTACATAGATTGTACTTCTTTTGATAAGAACATCATTGAGTGACCTTCATCCTGGGAGTGCCCCCTTTCTAGAAAGCGATGTGTGATTGACATTCCGAACTTAAAAGACGCAACAAGAAACGTAAAAAATAGAATCTTTTCCTATTTTGTCCTCTGCATCTATCTGAGTAGTTTGAATGTTTAACCACCTTTACCAGCCTCCATCTGTAAGAAACGGTAAAGATAGTAGTCTATTTCATTTGGAACACCACGGGCAATGGGATCATGCCAAACATAGTAATGCCCTTCCTCGTTTCCCATGTTGTGCACTGTTAAATTGAAGGTGAATATCCCTGTTTGTAGTAATAAAGGCTCACATCAGACTGAGGAACAGCCAACACTTTCTGCATTTCGAAACGAGCACTGACAATGGACTCGTCTTAGACTGAAGTGATTCCGTCTTCTTATTTCAGTTCCCTGACAGTAGCTTTGTTGGCAACGTGACAGGCGTATTTTTCTCTCAACTTTGCTTTCTCATCCCCAGAAGAAATAGCGTAAGAATAGCACATTTCACATTTATCCTCTTTAGGATGAAAGAATGAAAATTATATTCTTGGTTCAATGCCGTGTGGCTAGGGCCTTCCGTCGGGTAGACCGTTCGCCTGGTGCAGGTCTTTCGAGTTGACACCACTTCGGCGACTTGCATGTCGCTGGGGATGAAATGATGATGATCAGGACCACACAAAACCAAGTCCATGAGCGGAGAAAATCTCCGACCCATAAGGGAATCGAACCCGGGCTGATAGGTATGACATTCTGTCGCGCTGACCACTCAACTACCAGGGGCGAACTCTTGGTTCAATATGAATATGGCAGTGTATTCCCTTAATGTGTCAGGATTCAAGGCGATATCTTTACTTTCTTTGATCCAACCTTGGTACGCCTTTGCAATGTTCATTCCGGCATCAAAGTATTTTTTGCTTGGTACTTTCCTTTTGTAATGTGTGCAAGGAAAGTTGTGTATATGCTCTCAAACTGACTTATTTATTTCAGGCTGTATCGTATTCCTCCTTTTGGAATTCTTTCCTCTCAGAGTAGGAGGCAAATTTCCATGTGCTTCCAGTTTCTTTGCGTCAGTCCCCACCCACATATCTATAACAGAGAGGGTATGTAGAAAACGTTCTGACACATCTTAATGCTATTCCCATCAGCTGAATATAGTCTTGAAACTTATTTTCTTCATTCACATCGGTTCGGATTTCTGCTAAAATTTTTCAAAAGCCAAGTGATGAATTGTCGCTGTCTGCTATGATCTCCCATCTGCAAAAACTGTAACAGACTGGTTTGATGCAGCTCTCCATGCTACTCTATCCTGTGCAAGCTTCTTCATGTCCCAGTACTTACTGCAACCTACATCCTTCTAAATCTGATTAGTGTATACATCTCTTGGTCTCCCTCTACGAATTTTACCCTCCACGCTGCCCTCCAATGCTAAATTTGTGATCCCTTGATGCCTCAGAACATGTCCTACCAACCGGTCCCTTCTTCTTGTCAAGTTGTGCCACAAACTCCTCTTCTCCCCAATTCTGTTCAATATCTCCTCATTAGTTATGTGATCTACCCATCTAATCTTCAGCATTCTTCTGTAGCACCACATTTCGAATGCTTCTATTTTCTTCTTGTCTAAACTATTTACAGTCCACGTTTCACTTCCATACATGGCTACACTCCATACAAATACTTTCAGAAATGACTTCCTGACGCTAAAATCTATACCCGATGTTAACAAATTTCTCTTCTTCAGAAACGCTTTCCTTGCCATTGCCAGTCTGCATTTTATATCCTCTCTACTTCGACCATCATCAGTTATTTTGCTCCCCAAATAGCAAAACTCCTTTACTACTTTAAGTGTCTCATTTCCTAATCTAATTCCCTCAGCATCACCCGACTCAATTCGACTACATTCCATTATCCTCGTTTTGCTTCTGTTGATGTTCCTCTTATATCCTCCTTTCAAGACACTGTCTATTCCGTTCAACTACTCTTCCAAGTCCTTTGCTGTCTCTGATAGAATTACAATGTCATCGGGGAACCTCATTGTTTTTACTTCTTCTCCATGGATTTTAATGCCTACCCCGAATTTTTCTTTTGTTTCTTTTACTGCTTGCTCAATATACAGATTGAATAACATCGGGGAGAGGCTACAACCCTGTCTCACTCTCTTCCCAACCACTGCTTCCCCTTCATGCCCCTCGACTCTTATAACTGCCATCTGGTTCCTGTACAAATTACCCCTGCCACCTTTAGAATTTGAAAGAGAGTATTCCAGTCAATGTTGTCAAAAGCTTTCTCTAAGTCTGCAAATGCTAGAAACGTAAATTTGCCTTTCCTTAATCTTTCTTCTAACATAAGCCGTAAGGTCAGTATTGCTTCACGTGTTCCAATATTTCTACGAAATCCAAACTGATCTCCCCCGAGGTCGGCTTTTACCAGTTTTTCCATTCGTCTGTAAAGAATTCGCGTTAGTATTTTGCAGCTGTGCCTTATTAAACTGACAGTTCGGTAATTTTCACATCTGTCAACACCTGCCTTCTTTGGGATTTGAATTATTATATTCTTCTTGAAGTCTGAGCGTATTTCGCCTGTTTCATACATCTTGCTCACCAGATGGTAGAGTTTTGTCAGGACTGGCTCTCCCAAGGCTGTCAGTAGTTCTAATGGAATGTTGTCTACTCCCGGGGCCTTGTTTCGACTCGGGTCTTTCAGTGCTCTGTCAAACTCTTCACGCAGTATCGTATCTCACATTTCGTCTTCATCTACTTCCTCTTCCATTTCCATAACATTATCCTCAAGAACAACGCCCTTGTATAGACTTTCTATATACTACTTCCACCTTTCTGCTTTCCCTTCTTTGCTTGGAACTGGGTTTCCATCTGAGCTCTTGATATCCATGCTAGTGGTTCTCTTTTGTCCAAAGGTCTCTTTAATTTTCCTGTAGGCAGTATCTATCTTACCCCTCATGAGATAAGCCTCTACATCCTTACATTTGTCCTCTAGCCATACCTTCTTAGCCATTTTGCACTTCCTGTCGATCTCATTTTTGAGACGTTTGTATTCTTTTTTGCCTGCTTCATTTACTGCATTTTTATATTTTCTCCTTTCACCAGTTAAATTCAGTATCTCTTCTGTTACCCAAGGATTTCTACTAGACCTCGACTTTTTACCTATTTGTTCCTCTGCTGCCTTCACTATTTCATTCCTCAAAGCTACCCATTTTTCTTCTACTGTATTTCTTTCCCCCATTCCTGTCCATTGTTCCCTTATGCTCTCCCTGTAACTCTGTATAACCTCTAATTCTTTCAGTTTATCCAGGTCCCATCTCCTTATATTCCCGCCTTTTTGCAGTTTATTCAGTTTTAATCTACAGTTCATAACCAATAGATTGTGGTCAGAGTCCACATCTGCCCCTGGAAATGTCTTACAATTTAAAATCTGGTTCCTAAATCTCTGTCTTACCATTATATAATCTATTTGAAACCTTCTAGTATCTCCAGGATTCTTCCATGTATACAACCTTATTTTATGATTCTTGAACCAAGTGTTAGCTATGATGAAGTTATGCTCTGTGCAAAATTCTACCAGACGGCTTCCTCTTTCATTTCTTAGCCCCAATCCATATTCACCTACTACGTTTCCTTCTCTTCCTTTTCCTACTGTCGCATTCCAGTCACCCATGACTATTAAATTTTCATCTCCCTTCACTACCTGAATAATTTCTTTTATCTCGTCATACATTTCTTCAATTTCTTCGTCATCTGCAGAGCTAGTTGGCGTATAAAGTTGTACTACTGTAGTAGGCATGGGCTTCGTGTCTATCTTGGCCACAATAATGCGTTCACTATGCTGTTTGTAGTAGCTTACCCGCACTCCTATTTTTTTATTCATTATTAAACCTACCCCTGCATTACCCCTATTTGATTTTGTATTTATAACCCTGTATTCACCTGACCAATAGTCTTGTTCCTCCTGTCACCGAACTTCACTAATTCCCACTATATCTAACTTTAACCTATCCATTTCCCTTTTTAAATTTTCTAACCTACCTACTCGATTAAGGGATCTGACATTCCACGCTCCGATACGTAGAACGCCAGTTATCTTTTTCCTGATAACGACGTCCTCTTGAGTAGTCCCCGCCCGGAGATCCGAATGGGGGACTATTTTACCTCCGGAATATTTTACCCAAGAGGACGCCATCATCATTTAACCATACAGTAAAGCTGCATGCCCTCGGCAAAAATTACGGCTGTAGTTTCCCGTTGCTTTCAGCCGTTCGCAGTACCAAAGCAGCAAGGCCGTTTTGGTTAGTGTTACAGGGCCAGATCAGTCAACCATCCAGACTGTTGCCCTTGCAACTACTGAAAAGGTTGCTGCCCCTCTTCAGGAACCACACGTTTGTCTGGCCTCTCAACAGATACCCTTCCGTTGTGGTTGCACCTATGGTACGGCTTTCTGTATCGCTGAGGCACGCAAGCCTCCCCACCAACGGCAAGGTCCATAGTTCATAGGGTGGGGTGGGGGGAGTACTTATTACAAACTATAAAAGATAGGAACATGTTGCGCATGTCACTGCATGGAGGAAGTTTCAAAGTTCTGACGAAGCTGGGAGCTGCGTTGTTGTTTGTAGCAACACGGTCACTACGCCACAAGACAAATCATTTTGTGTGTTGGAATTTGCGCGTAGTCAGTCCATTGTTCAAGTGCAACGCGCAGTCAACCGTCGATTTAGCAAGACACCGCCTCTACACAAGCGGATTTACGACTGTGATACAAAATACTGGGAAAAGCACTGGCGGGCCACGCAAATCTGATGACAATGTCGAGCGTATCCGAGACACGTTCACACGGAGTCCTCGGAAGCCAACAAGACGAGCGGGCCAGGAAGTTCAACTTCCTCAAACAACGGTGTAACGTGATCTGAAACGCCGCCTGCATATGAAGTCTCACAAGTTGCAGTTAGTTCGGCAATCGCGTCCCGGCTACCATAGCAAAAGGTATGAAATTTGCATTTCAGTTCTCCAGAATATGACAGAAAAATTGATTGTTTCCCCAACTTCGTAAATATTCCAATAATTTCATTTTTATGCATGACGAAACCCAGCCTAACTTTCACCTTGAGGTGCTGCGTTATTTTAACAACACTACCCCACAACGTTGGATTGGAAGAGGAAGAAAATAAGATGTTGTTCACTGCTTTTGGCCTCTAGGCCACCAGACCTCACACACCACGATTTCTGTGGCGGCACATAAAAGACAAAGTCTTTGTCCCACCTGTGGCAGTTACACTTCAAGAGCTGAGAAACCGAATTGCTGAAGCTATCGATTTGTGTTGATTCGTGTGTGAATGAAATTGACTGTCATTTTCCAATTTCTCGAGCAACGCATGGTACTCGTGCGAGATGAATGGTAAAGTATCTGTGCGAACACAAAACATTCAAACTTCCTCTATCCAGTGACATGCGCAATTTGTTTCCTTCTTTCACAGTTTACCTGTAATAAACGATTGCAATCTGTCCTTTCTTTTTGAATTTCCCTCTACATAACGACGGATTCCTACTCCTTTTAGCCGGCCAGGGTGGCAGAGCGGTTCTAGGCGCTACAGTCTAGAACCGCGCGACCGCTACGATCGCAGGTTCGAATCCTGCATCGGGCATGGATGTGTGTGATGTCCTTAGGTTAGTTAGGTTTAAGTAGTTCTAAGTTCTAGGGGACTGATGACCTCAGAAGTTAAGTCCCATAGTGCTCAGAGCCATTTGAACCATTTGAGCCTACTGATTTTATTGGTCTTCCTTTCACTGCCTGAGCATCGCCGTTTTCTGTCTGGTAAGGAAGGTGTGGCATTACGTTCCGCATTTTTAATGCTCGACTTTATTACAAAAAATGGTTCAAATGGCTCTGAGCACTATGGGAATTAACATCTGAGGTCATCAGTCCCCTAGAACTTAGAACTACTTAAACCTAACTAACTTTAGGACATCACACACATCCATGCCCGAGGCAGGATTCGAACCTGCGACCGTTGCGGTCGCGCGGTTCCAGACTGAAGTGCCTAGAACCGCTCGTCCAAACGGCCGACCGACTTTATTACATATTAGTAAAGAACTCAACTACAGATAACAATTATAAAACTAGCTGACTCGGAACCCGTTCACACAGCTCTTTATCAATTATTATTCCAGGCGAAATCATTGACTATGCTCGCACTGGTTAGCACTTGTACCGCCATATCTGCAATCAGCGAACAAGAACGATTCTCAAGGTGTAAAAGAAGAAAAGTTTATCTCCTGCTAGTAAACACAAGTGTCTTTCCAACGGTCTGTGGGTCAGTAGCTTTGCAGTTCCTCCTGGAGGACGACTCGGTAGCGTAAATGGCGGTTGACTGCAACCTGTGTTCCCGGATACAAAGTGCGAGGGTAAGTGAATTATTATCCGCAAAGTAGTTATTGAATTTTATTGTAATTAAATAGGAAACTTACAAGAACATTTTGCAAAAACGGACATAATGTCTTATGGGATAACAGCAATCAGTGATTTTATAAAGTTACTTAAAATCCGTCTTGATTGTATTTTTCATTTATTCATATGACCGGTTTCGGTTCATTCAGAACCATCTTCAGGTCTGATATTTCAGTTACAGGAGTAACCCGTCCAAATCCAGCAACTTTCATATGCTACATGAAGTGACGTAGCATGTGAAAGTTGCTGGATTTGGACGGGTTACTCCTGTAACTGAAATATCAGATCTGAAGATGGTTCCGAATGAACCGAAACCGGTCATATGAAAAAAAAATTACAATCAAGACAGATTTTAAGTAACTTTACAAGAACATCATTTTTCGACATAGTCTCCTTGCGTTTCAGCGCACTTGGTCAATCGTGGTACAAGGTTCCTGACGCCCTCACAAAAGAAGGTTCTCGGATGAGCTGCGAGCCAGGAATGCACCGCTTCTTTCACTGCTTCGTCCGAGGCAAATCGACGGCCGCTTAATGCCTGTTTGAGTGGACCAAACAAGTGATGGTCAGAAGTGAGAAGATCGGGACTATATGTAGCATGATCCAGTACTCCAGTTTCTGGAGCGTTTCAGCACTGTGGGCAGCAGTATGCGGACGGTCATTGTCGTGCAACAACACATCTTTTGACAGCAATCTTCGGCGTTTGCTTCGAATTGAACGCTTTATCCTGGTAGTAAGCATCTCACTGTAACGTACACTGTTTATTGTTGTGCCCCTTTCACCATTATGTTCCAGTACTGGACCTTGTGCGTTCCAAAAACCTGTAAGCATCAGTTTTCCAGCGGACGGTTGGATCTTGAACATTTTCTTGCACGGCGAATTTGGATGTTTCGCTTCCATTACCATTTACTCTCCGGCTCGTAATGATCGATCCATGTTTCGTCACCAGTAATGATCCTGTCTAAGAAGTTGTCCCCTTCGTTACCATAGCAATACAAATGTTGTTTGCAGATTTCCAAGCGCATTTGTTTACGAAACTGTGTGAGTTGTTTTGGGACCCACCTTACACGAACTGTATGAAATCCAAGTCTATTGTGGATGATTCCGTAGGCAGAACGATGACTAATTCACAGACGATATGTCACTTCGTTAATAGGTTAATCGTCTGTCCAAGAGAATCATTTCACGTGAACGCTCAATGGTTTCTTCACTTGCGGCGGTAAACGGTCGTCCGGCTCCTTCATCGTGCGTAACACTTGTGCGACCATTTCGGAATTTTTCAATCCATTCGTAGGCACTCCGTTGTGAAAAAACACTGCTCCCGTACTGTACCGAAAGTCTTCGATGAATTTCGGCCCCTGATACGCCTTCTGACGACAAAAAGCGGATCACTGAACGTCGCTCTTCTTTGGTGCAAATATCGGAGCTGCCATGATTAACTGCGCGGCAGCGATAGCGAAACTAACTTAGCAGCTTGAAAATTGGAAAGATATAACAAAAAATAAGCAAAGCATGCGTCATCAACGTAAAACGACAGTACTACGAAGTAAACAAAAATATAACAAAATCGCGGATAATTGACTTACCCTCGCAGTAAACCCCTAGTTGTGGCAAAGATGTTGTTCTCGGCGACCCAGCGTCTTCTGGATGAAGACCGCTTTCTGTGACCTGTGCGCAGCCTTAAATGAGCTGCCTACGGCTGAATACTCAGTCACATGCTTATGCCTAATAACCTAGGTCGTACACGTCGCGACCTCTATCGTCGTATTCCTGGCTGCTGCCGGCTTCACCTGGTTTCTGCTTGGTGGCCGTCAGCCTGCTCCTACTCGGTAGGGGACCCGCGTTACGGATGTGTTGGGCAGGTGGCGGAATGCATGGGCGCTCGACCAAGCTGTATTACGTACCACGACCACAGCTATTATTGATTGCAAGCAACCTTAGATGACGCTGTTCTCAAATAACAGCGAGGACGATAAAAATCGCGCCGTTGTAAACCGCACTCTTTCCCTGTACAAATAACGTAACTACAGTTACAATTTTAATTGTGTTATCATTCTTCCAGCCGGCCGCTGTGGCCGAGCGGTTCTAGGCTCTTCAGTCCGGAACCGCGCTGCTGCTACGGTCGCAGGTTCGAATCCTGCCCCGGGCATGGATGTGTGTGATCTCCTTAGGTTAGTTGGGTTTAAGTAGTTCTGAGTCTAGGGCAGGGGTGGGCAAACGTTGCACGCGGCTCATGAGCGCACAGCGCTGCACGTGTGCTGCTCGCGTGCAGTCGTCGAACGGGGCTGTGGCGACAGCCGACAGGTTGCGGCAGTGTAGTGCCAGGCTAAGCTGCGGACGTTGATGCGAAGCGACCACTATGTAGTGAACGTTGTATTTCAAGAAACGGAAAAGTGGAGATTTGCTATCTTTTAAAAAGTAATTGGAGAATCATTTTTTCTTTGTGCAAAAACGTGAAAATTCGAAATGTTTAATATGTGGCAGTATTCTAGCTGGTCAACGGAAGTTTAGTATTGAAGGCCATTATAATAAATTTCACAAGGACGAGTACAATTTATTGTCGGATTCTGAGCGGGTGGGGAATTGACTGAGCTTAAGAAGAGCGATCTGACGATACCAGATGAATCTGTCATAGTTGGCCGGCCGGAGTGGCCGAGCGGTTCTAGGCACTACAGTCTGGAACCGCGCGACCGCTATGGTCGCTGGTTCGAATCCTGCCTCGGGCATGGATGTGTGTGATGTCCTTAGGTTAGTTCAGTTTAAGTAGTTCTAAGTTCTAAGGGACTGATGACCACAGCAGTTAAGTCCCATAGTGCTCAGAGCCATTTGAATTTGTCGTAGTTGCTGTTGTCACGAGAGATCTGCGACTTTCTCTCGTCATGTCTCTCATCTAACTGATTTAACATTTTATGGAGCACTGTTTTCTAGTTTTCAGGACGACAACAATAATAGCCCAGCGGTATGTGCAAGTTATAAGACTGCGCTTAATATAGCGAGAGCTGGAAAACCATTTGCTGAATTAATAAGTCTCGGTTAAGAGCAAACATCAGTGATGAAAATTTACGTAGCTGTTTGTGTTTGTCTGTATGTAGAAATTTTGATCCAGATATTAAACGTATTGTAAACTCCACCTGTGATAATTAAATAAAACGTATCGTAGGTAATAGGTACTCTTTCAAACCATGATTTCCTTCAAGCACTCCTACTAACCTTATTCATTCACTCAATAAAGCAAGCTAGGAAACAAAACGCATTACAGAGGAAGAAGCGGAGAGAGGGTATGGTGGGGATAGGAGATAAGCACCGAGCGAGGTGGCGCAGTGGTTGGCACACTGGACTCGCATTCGGGAGGACGACGGTTCAATCCCGTCTCCGGCCATCCTGATTTAGGTTTTCCGTGATTTCCCTAAATCGTTTCAGGCAAATGCCGGGATGGTTCCTTTGAAAGGGCACGGCCGATATCCTTCCCCATCCTTCCCTAACCCGAGCTTGCGCTCCGTCTCTAATGACCTCGTTGTCGACGGGACGTTAAACACCACTAACCTAACCTAGGAGATAAGCGGGTGGCCAGCTTGCCCCTGTGTGCACGCGGAACACCTGTTAACTGCACGCGTGCAAGTGCACCGCACACGTGCAGGATTCCTGCCCGCCCCTGGTCTAGGGTGATATCCCCTGCTATATGCGCAGGACAGGACAGATAGTTTAATTTGTGGAAAGGGGCCAAAATGAGTGGCTGTCAGTTACACTCGAACATACTAGTTTACTCATTTGACAAACATTACGAGAATAAAGAAAACATTAAAAACAGAGTAAGCCAAACATTAGTTTTAGAACTTAATTCACTGGTAATTGCGCTTTTCAATCTCACGCCTCAATGGTAAAACAACTTTAATTTCAAACCAGCTGAAGAGCAATCACTTAAAAAACAGGAATTTGAATTTAAAAGGCAGAAAGCTTTATCTTAAAACATTTCTCTAAATTAGGCTGAAGGCCCAAACAATCTCACGCCTTAAGGGCAAAACAACTTTAATTTAAAATCGGCTAGAAGCCATACACAAACAAACAACAAGGACAAATAAGAAAAGGCAGCACATCAAACGGCGCTCAGAAGTTTGCAAGGGTCGGCCTGGAATTCAAACACTAACGCTCGCTTCGGTGAGACAGGCAGTCGTCCCAACAATTCTCAATCCGACGGCAACCCAACCGACAGACAGTCAACGGACCAAGCGACAGGATAACTTCCGCTCCACCGAACCAGCACGTAACAGGGAGTTCAATGGAACAACGCAGAAGGTATCGGCGCCCATAACGAATTACACATTCAGCTGTCAAACTACACGCCGCAAATGGCTCTGAGCACTATGGGACTCAACTGCTGAGGTCATTAGTCCCCAAGAACTTAGAACTAGTTAAACCTAACTAACCTAAGGACATCACAAACATCCATGCCCGAGGCAGGATTCGAACCTGCGACCGTAGCGGTCTTGCGGTTCCAGACTGCAGCGCCTTTAACCGCACGGCCACTTCGGCCGGCACTACACGCCGCGCTGGACAGCCACAACACGACGAGGAAAATACACTGCCTGAATTTACGTCAACGGCCAGGGCAGGTAACTGGAACGTTAACGGCCACAAAGCAGAAGATTCAGCAGGTGCAATTCAATTAAAAAATAATCAAGTTAAGTTAAACTCCGCAGGAGGGCGACTAGAATTTCACCAACTTGAAAATACACATTGTTGCTCGCGGGAATGTCCCAACAGCCCACAACGAAATTCAAACGACACAATATGAACAGTTGGGGCTGGCTGGTAGATTAAGTAAAGACTCAACTTCCGTGTCCGGGATCGGTGAGCCACGGACCTCGTAGCAATCAGAACAGCCCCTCACACTCCGACCACACATGGACGCCACCAGCAGGCCCGGCCAGACGCGCGCCGCGGAGACTTCCTCGCTGCTCCACGCCAACAGACCAACTGCCCACACACGGCACAGCTGGAAACTATCAGCGCGAGGCCAAAGATAGTGCAAGTGTAAGTAGGCTGTTTAGGTGTAAGTAGCTGTTTAGGTTTTTATGTTGGTAACGCCGCGTAGCGCTCTGTATGAAAGCCACAGACTGCACATAGCACAGTCAGTGATTTTCATACAGAGCGATACGTGGCGTTACCAACATAAAAACCTAAACAGCCTACTTACACCTAAACAGCCTACTTACACAAGGGTGCGAATATCGATACACGCTGCTGCTGCGTTTCGCGGAGAGGGAGAATAACAGCATAATCGCGGTAACCGCGGGAGACTGGTCACAGAATAGCGATCAAGGTTTAATGCAAAGCATAACACGAGCCAGCCACGGCTCATAGGGGACTGATGGCCTCAGATGTTAAGCCCCACAACGCTCAGAGCCATTTTTTGGAACCATTCTCCCAGGAAAAACATCGCAACATCACTTTTTTCTCAGCAGTGAATGAGTTCCTTAGATGGCTTATAATAATCTGAACATTGGTATTGCTGTTTAGGTTGCGGCTCTAGAGATAAGATTTTTATACCAGAGAAAATCAGTTTGGCCATTTTTGAATTTATGATGTTAATAATCATCCGGAGGTTGAAGCTTTTTCCGACTCTGTTAGCTAACAACTATATTTGTTTCAAAAGAGGCACCGCCTTGAGCAAAACATAATTTTATCTTTTCTTCCTTTTTCCAGACATGTTTCACGTAAAGTTTCGGCATCATCTGTAGGCTTTTATTTTCTTTCTTTAAGAAGGAAAAGTGCTACTTGTACACATAAAAATTTAAGTTTTTGAGACAGTATTTACTAATCTGAAAAACAGACAAAGTTTGCTGTATATACCTTGTTGCCACAGAATGTGTTTTTATATTTTTGATTGCACTTGTTTTCTTTCATAGTTTGTCATTTGCAACCATATACAAGTTAATGTAGAAAAGTTATTTGTTTCGAAATGTTACAGCTTGGAGTGTTATGGTTAAGCCTAACACAGAGTTGATGTTCGACCTAACTGGAAGACGAGATATGACGAATGATCATCAGAGACAAGGATAGCGTCAGGAGTGCCGCAGGGAAATATAATAAGAACGGCATTATTTTCTATATAGATAAACGATCTTGGGGAAAGGGTGGGGAGCAATCTGCTGCTGTTTGCTGAATATGCTGTGGCGTACGTGATGGTGTCAAAGTTCAGTGACTGTAGGATGATACGAGATGACTTAGACAATATTTGTATTTGGTGCGAAGAATGGCAGCTGGCTCTAAATGTAGAAACATGTAAGTTAATGCGGATGAGTAGGAAAAACAAACCAACGGTGTTCGGATACAGCATCAGTAGTGTTCTGTTTGACACAGTCGCGTCGTTTAAATATCTGGGCGTAACGTTGGAAAGCGAAATGAAATGGAAAGAGCATGCGAGGATTTTGGTATGGAAGGCGAGTGGTAGACGTTGGTTTGTTGGGAGGATGTTAGAGAAGTCTGGTTCAACCGTAGGAGATCGCATATAGGACACTTGTGTGCACCATTGTTGAGATCTTCTTGAGTATTGGGGATCCGCACGAGATCGGATTAAAAGAGGATGTCGATCAATTCAGAGACATGCGAGGGGTTACGGAGTTACTTAAGGGTCCCCTGTAGGGAACGCGACGTTGTTTTCGAGGAACACTGTTGAGAAAATTTAGAGAACTGGCATTTGAAGCGGACTGCTGAACGATTCTACCACCGCCAACATACATAGCGCGTAGGGACCACGAAGACAAGATAATAGAAGTTAGGGCTGATACAGAGGCATTACAGACAACTGTTTTTCCTTCCATTTGCGAGTGCGTCAGAAAAGAAAATAACTAGTAGTGGTACAGCGCACCCCCGCCACGCACCATACAGTGGCTTGCGGAGTATGTACACTACTGGCCATTAAAATTGCTACACTAAGAAGAAATGCAGATGATAGACGGATATTCATTGGAAAAATATATTATACTAGAACTCACATTTTCACACAATTTGGATGCATAGATACTGAGAAATCAGTACCCGTAATAACTGCCTTGATACGCCTGGGCATTGAGCTTGGATGGCGTGTACAGGTACAGCTGCCCATGCAGCTTCAACACGATACCACAGTTCATCAAGAGTAGTGACTGGCGTATTGTGACGAGCCAGTTGCTCGGCCACCATTGACAAGACATTTTCAATTGGTGAGAGATCTGGAAAATCTGCTGGCCAGGGCAGAAGTCGAACATTTTCTGTATCCAGAAAGGCCCGTACAAGACCTGCAACATGCGGTCGTGCATTATCCTGCTGAAATGTAGGGTTTCGCAGGGATCGAATGAACGGTAGAGCCACGGGTCGTGACACATCTGAAATGTAACGTCCACTGTTCAAAGCGCCGTCAATGCGAACAAGAGGTGACCGAGACGTGTAACCAGTGGCACTCCATACCATGACGTCAGGTGATTCGCCAGTATGGCGATGACGATTACACGCTTCCAATGTGCGTTCACCGTGATGTCGCCAAACTCGGATGTGACCATCACGATGCTGTAAACAGAACCTGGATACATTCGAAAAAATGACGTTTTGCCATTCGTGCACATAGGTTCGTCGTTGAGTACACCATCGCAGGCGCTCCTCTCTGTGATGCAGCGTCAAGGGTAACCGTAGCCATGGTCTCCGAGCTGATAGTCCATGGTGCTGCAAACGTCGTCGAACTGTTCGTGCAGATGGTTGCTGTCTTGCAAACGTGGCTGCACAATCCGTTACAGCCATGCGGACAAGATACGAGGCCGTTGGGATCCAGCACAGCGTTCCGTATTACCCTCCTGAACCCACAGATTCCATATTCTGCTAACAGTCATTGCATCTCGACCAACGCGAGCAGCAATGTCGCGATACGATAAACCTCAATCGCGACCTTTATCAAAGTCGGAAACGCGATGGTACACATTTCTCCTCCTTACACGAGGCATCACAACAACGTTTCACCAGGCAACGCTGGTTAGCTGCTGTTTGTGTATGAGAAATCGGCAGGAAACTTTCCTCATGTCAGCACGTTGTAGGTGTCGCCACCGGAGCCAACATTGTGTGAATGCTCTGAAAAGCTAATCATTTGCATATCACAGCATCTTCTTCTTGTCGGTTGAATTTCGCGTCTGTAGCACGTCATCTTCTTGGTGTAGCAATTTTAATGGGCAGTAGTGTATGTTGATGTAGATGCTGATAACCTGGTTTCAAGACACTAACCATCTGTTTCAAAGCCTCTTGCAAGTCGTCTGCGGTGTCTGACAGAATTGCAATGCCGTCAGCAAATCTCAAAATTTTTATTTCTTCTCACTTAACTTGAGTCATATTGCCAGATTCCTCCTTGGCTAGAGTGTGTACAGTATTACTTGTCAGCGCAGATGGTGTGTAAGTGGAGCAGACAACGGTAGTGGTGGGGGTTCCCTTGCAGACAGGCCACTGCGGTAGGGCAGGTGTAGTTCTACACCTGAAACTTTCACACAAACGTCTATCGTGCAGAACTAAGCAACAGCTGTCGAGACTGCAAACTATCATATTAACAGGTTGTGCCGGTACAGCCAGTAATTCGACAAGTCAACCATTTGTCATTAAAACCACAGTGGATACAGATTTATGCTGACATTACGAGGGCAGTTCAATAAGTAATGCAACACATTTTTTTTCTCGGCCAATTTTGGTTGAAAAAACCGGAAATTTCTTGTGGAATATTTTCAAACATTCCCGCTTCGTCTCGTATAGTTTCATTGACTTCCGACAGGTGGCAGCGCTGTACGGAGCTGTTAAAATGGCGTCTGTAACGGATGTGCGTTGCAAACAACGGGCAGTGATCGAGTTTCTTTTGGCGGAAAACCAGGGCATTTCAGATATTCATAGGCGCTTGCAGAATGTCTACGGTGATCTGGCAGTGGACAAAAGCACGGTGAGTCGTTGGGTAAAGCGTGTGTCATCATCGCCGCAGGGTCAAGCAAGACTGTCTGATCTCCCGCGTGCGGGCCGGCCGTGCACAGCTGTGACTCCTGCAATGGCGGAGCGTGCGAACACACTCGTTCGAGATGATCGATGGATCACCATCAAACAACTCAGTGCTCAACTTGACATCTCTGTTGGTAGTGCTGTCACAATTGTTCACCAGTTGGGATATTCAAAGGTTTGTTCCCGCTGGGTCCCTCGTTGTCTAACCGAACACCATAAAGAGCAAAGGAGAACCATCTGTGCAGAATTGCTTGCTCGTCATGTGACTGAGGGTGACAATTTCTTGTCAAAGATTGTTACAGGCGATGAAACATGGGTTCATCACTTCGAACCTGAAACAAAACGGCAATCAATGGAGTGGCGCCACACCCACTCCCCTACCAAGAAAAAGTTTAAAGCCATACCCTCAGCCGGTAAAGTCACGGTTACAGTCTTCTGGGACGCTGAAGGGGTTATTCTGTTCGATGTCCTTCCCCATGGTCAAACGATCAACTCTGAAGTGTATTGTGCTACTCTTCAGAAATTGAAGAAACGACTTCAGCGTGTTCGTAGGCACAAAAATCTGAACGAACTTCTCCTTCTTCATGACAACGCAAGACCTCACACAAATCTTCGCACCCGAGAGGAGCTCACAAAACTTCAGTGGACTGTTCTTCCTCATGCACCCTACAGCCCCGATCTCGCACCGTCGGATTTCCATATGTTTGGCCCAATGAAGGACGCAATCCGTGGGAGGCACTACGCGGATGATGAAGAAGTTATTGATGCAGTACGACGTTGGCTCCGACATCGACCAGTGGAATGGTACCGTGCAGGCATACAGGCCCTCATTTCAAGGTGGCGTAAGGCCGTAGCATTGAATGGAGATTACGTTGAAAAATAGTGTTGTGTAGCTAAAAGATTGGGGAATAACCTGGTGTATTTCAATGCTGAATAAAACAACCCTTGTTTCAGAAAAAAATATGTTGCATTACTTATTGAACTGCCCTCGTACAACGGAAGAGGAGATTTATTTTCTCCTGTCTTGTGCAGCTTTCCTTTCTTTCTCTTGTTGCCATGTTAAACTTAACTTCTTTTGCGAAAACGCGCGGGGTTTACACAAATTCACCGGAACAGTTTATTACTAAGCAAACGATTTGGACAAGTAAGGTCAATAGCTTATGAAAAGTTCAGACTCTGTATAAAAATAAATGTGTGATTGCTTCTCGCACGTAGTTGCAAACCCATACACATTCTCGCTTCACCAGCTACTGATGGCCCTTAAAATAATTACATTATTTCATTGAAAAGTCTGTAGTCACTCATTTGTCACTGTAGATAAGAAAGTTTCCTTGTTAGTTCTAGGAAAAAAAAAATTCTCTGCTTCGCCTGCTGTCGTCTGCCAAAAACTCATTTCTGTACCTCGAACGGTTTATGAGATATGAGGGATGTTATGAATAATTCGCTTCCACTCAGTCGTTTGTGAATGCGATCGGAATGAGTGCTCTACATAAAATCCATGTTCTCGAGATTGGAGATAGATATACGAGGGATGCCCAGAAAGTAATGCACCGCATTTTCTTTTCTCAGCCGAAAGCAATGCTGAGAATGAGAAACGCTACGTATATATTATTTGAAGTCTTCTGAGGAACTGGCCAACTTTCCATCACTTGCGACATATAGCGTAGCTGCAGGACAGTTTCAAAATGGCGTCTGTAGGTGATAAGCAATGTGCTGTCATTGAGCCGCGCGGGATTAGCCGAGCGGTCTAGGGCGTTGCTGTCATGGGCTGTGCGGCTGGTCCCGGCGGAGGTTCGAGTCCTCCCTCGCGCATCGGTGTGTGTGTTTGTCCTTAGGATAATTTAGGTTATGTAGTGTGTAAGCTTAGGGACTGATGACCTTAGCAGTTAAGTCCCATAAGATGTCACACGTATTTGAACATTTTCTTGCTGTCATTGAATTTACCACTGCAGAAGAAGTAACTGTGGGAACTATTCACAAACGGTTGTGCAAAGTCCACGCAGCGTCTGCTGTCGGCAGAAGTACAGTTAGTCGCTGGGCACGGAGGGTGAGGTCATCAGAAGGGGATTCGGCGGAGCTCCACGATTTGCAGCGGTCGGGGAGACCATCCACGGCTGTCACACGTGACATGTTACAGCGAGCTGATGCTGTCATTCGCGAGGGGTCATTAAAGGTTGCCATTCGTGGAAGACATTTTGAGGACGATGATGGGCAGTGAAGCACTGGCTCCGCCACCAGGACATGTTGGTACTGACACGGCATACACGGGCTTGTTTCCCCTGGAGGAAGGCCCTAGAACGGGATGGAGGTTACGTGCAAAAATAGGGTGCGTAGATAGAACACCATTCTTTCGTATGTGTAACTATCATTACGTTTAGTAAAGAATTGTTCAGGGGAAAAAATGCGGTGCATTACTTTCTGGGCAACCCTCGTAGACCTCGTCTCAAGAAAAAAAATCAACATGTGTGCTACATTTCATAAGCAGTAATACGTGAGCTGGTATACACCAAACGCAAACTCATGGCGACCCTTATTTTCCATTGAAAACTATTCGAATTTTGTGCAGTACCTTACATAATGGCAAAATACGTTGTGCTATCCAGTCACATTATTATAACCATATGTCAGAAGCCTGAATAACCATGTTTTCAACCGCGAGACGCGCAGGAACAGAGTCCTGGTGTCGTGGACAGCTACACGAGCTTTCTCGGCTGACGGTCTACGGCGTGAACTGTCTGATCGAGGGGATCTCACACATTCGCGACTGGGTTTAAATCTGGGGAGTTTGGTGGTACAGTAAACTCAGCCTGGTCGAACCGTGAATTTACTTTCAATTTCTTTTTCTTAAAGAATTTTCTTTATTTACTGGCGATTCATCAAGAACATTGACACATTTAATCACACTAGGTGAGCGTGGAAGTATTTGCCAGGAAGTAACTGATGGAAAATTATTTTTAACAAGTGTGAATTTATTCCTAAAAGCCTTTTCAAAACAGATTTAAAATTATAATCAGAAAAGCACACTCGAAATATCAAGTCACAATTTAGCAAATATGAATTTTATTTCTAAAAGCCTTTTCAAAACAGATTTAAAATTATAAGCAGCAAAGCGCCCTTGAAATATCAAGTTACAGTTTTATATAGAGGCAAAGAACAATATTAATAGTAGGAGCCTTCGGGTTGAGAAGATTGCCTGCTCCCTTTCAACACGGCGGTAGTCATGACCGCTCACAACAACCTCTGAAACAGTACACTGGTGCAAATCTGCAACACACCAGATTACTTTATACAAAAAATTTTAACAACTCACACAAACATGTAAACTATGCACCCCGTAAGAGGAATGGAAATGGTACAACCCTCAAATTATTTGAAAGTGCAATTTTTTAAAAGGACTCTTACGGTGGAAGGGTGGCAAGCTTATAACCTAAAATAACTATTTAAATAAAACCCATAAAATGCAGACTTACGTAAACTGTACAACATGCTCTACATTACGAATATACCACCTCGCAAGATGATACACAAGGTAGAAACATATTTCAAGAATTCGGCCTTTAAGCAATAAATTCGTCAACACCGAATCCGACAAACATGACAGAGGCAGCTATTAACGTACGGCAGACCGACAGACAGACAGACAGACACTAACTGCCTAACAAATGAGACGGGAGAGAGACGAACAAGCTGGGGACGAGACACTGACCGAGAAAACAAGTAGAATTTAACAAGAGTAAATCAATCAACATATCACCAATCACTTAACTTCTAATAAACTGCGATGTCTGGCGAAGACCTGGTGCACGACCCCCCAAAACGCTCTCCCGAACCGTCCGCTGCCAGCCGCTTCAACGGACGCAGGAAGGCGCGCCGATCTCCCGTCTCACGGCGTCGCAGCTCGCTTTGGCGAGACCGATATCGTGGGTTGACTCCTGTTGCTCTCGTGTTAGCCGCGAAGCCACTACTCCTCGCTATACAGTGCAGCCCACTGGACTCACGTGGGGACGTCAGATGCACCCACGCTCCAGGCGGACAAGTCATCTTGTGCCTCAGTGCGAGACCGACCAACCGATCGATCCGATCGCCAATGACCGTTGCCCTGAACAACTCGAGCAGACTGGCGGCCTAACACGTACTAGCACTCTGGACGACAGACAGACACTGACTGCCCCACACTGAGCTGGCTGACCAACTCACCAGACTCGCCGAGACTGACAGACTGCCCAACTGCCTCCGACTGACTGCCTCCGACTGACAAACCGCTGCACAAATGCAAACGAGAGACAGACCAGCAACTGGTGACGCGAGACTGACCTAGCCTCACTCCGACTGACCCCCTTAACGTATAGCAGACCGATAGACAGACTGACTGCCTGACACTGAGCCAGCTGACCAACTGACTAGACTGACAGACTCCCCGCCCCCCACCTGACTCAGGCTGACTGACCCACTTCCGAGTCTTATTTTTCTTTATTGTGATTCCATTATCCTGCTCCATATGGGCAAGGAAGGGCTGTCAGCGGCACAATCCGATGCTCTTCAGCCTAGTGACATAACAACTTAAAATAAGAATAAAATGTTACATACATAAGGCGAGGAAGGGGAACTTAAAACAGAATAATGGGAGAAAATGGAGGTAAAAAATAGACTAACATGGAGGCGTTCATGGAGGACAGTTAAAAAAGTCACCAGAAAGTTAAAAAACACAGTTGGCGATTCTTCAAAACACAGAGAAGACACTGAATGGACATGCACAGATTAAAAGTCGGCCACAGTAGTAAAAACACACCGGAACAACACACTTAAAGTCCACTTGCAGCACACACGACAAAGAATAAAACTGCCAGGCAGGACCTGCCGAGGGAAAGGTCAGAGAGGATGGAAAAGGAGGGGAGAGCAAGGGGCAGCAGGAGAAGTGGCAGGATGAAGAGAGGGGGGGGGGAATGGCGGGTTCACGAAGAGGCAGGAAAAGCGTGGGGTGGGAGAGGAAGAGGGAAGACAGGGCAGGAGGGAGTGCAGAGACACTGAAAGGGGGCACAAGAGATGGAGGGGGAGCAGGAGGGGGAAGCCACTCAGGAGGAGGGAGGGGGAGGAAAGGCAGCCCTAGCCCTGAGGAGGAGGCAGGAAGATGGGGTTAGAGTTGGTAGGAAGGGTAGATGTCAGGGTGAAGCTCATCATACGGGAGGGGTAGACGGTGGAAGTTGCATTGGGAAAGGAGACGGAGGGTGTGGAGATGGAGAGAGGGTGGGACACAATGGTAAAGGCGCGGCAACTGGTTGGGGCGGAGAGGATGGGAGACACCAGGGGGTGAGGGGGATCAAGGCGGCAGACAATATATAGTGTGCGGATGTGTTCAAGGAAAAGGAGAAGGTGGGGGACACTTCCGAGCTCATAGTGCCCCTTAAACGCACGTGAACAGGCACACTTTCCCCTTTCCCACCAGAGGGAGACACCAAAGCTGCGACTGCCACAGTGGCGCCACCGCCAGAAACGGAAGGCGACTGCTTTAGACTACGCGGTGCGGTGCGCTCTTCAAAGCAGCAAATTTTACCCCGGCTCACTGGTACTCTCTGAACCACAGATGTACGACTTGAACTGTGTGACATTTAGCACTGTCCTGGTGGCAGATGCCACTGCGCTGAAGAAAAACAAATTGCATCTAAGGGTAGACATGGTCCCCAAGCATAGATTCATACTGGTGTTGATGCGCGATGTGCCTTCCAGAATGACGAGATCACACAGGGAAAACCACGAGAACATTCCGCAGACCATTAACGCTCCTTCCCCGATGCAGGGTGTTTGCTTTCAGACTTTACACGCTGATGGAGCATAAAACGTGATTCATCGGAAGAGGCAACCTGACGCCTATCAGTACTGGCGTGCAAATTCGACCTTCGTCGCCGATGAACAGCAGTCAGCATGGCGACGTGGTCCAGGCGCCTGCTGTGGAGGCCCAAACGCTGCAACGGCCGCGGAACGATCGATGGGGAGACATGTTTGGTAGTCTCTCGATTCACCTGGGCGGTCAGTTGCTCAACAGTTCCACGTCTGTTCGCCCGTAGACATCTCCGCAACCGTCCTTCACCCCTGTCATCTGTGGCCCATGGTTCACGAGAGATACCTCTGTTCCTATTTTGTATAGCGCCATTTTCCCATGCGTGGCACACTTTAACCACTGTGGCCCGCGACCGGTTTACAAACTTAATCATTTCGGAAAAGCTTCCACTCTTGGCCCGAAAGCGAATGGTCACGCCCATTGGACGTCAGATAAATCATTCATTTCCTCATTGCGACAATTACTGCATTGTGACTCTTCAAGCTTTCCCGGCGGATGAATTGTAAATAGTCTTGAGGGGCTTGCCGCCGGTTCACGTTCTGCAAATTCCACAATATTTCCTCGGAGCAACTGTCCGACATCTTCAGGTGGTTGGAGTTTCCTGGTGGCTAGGAACGACTGACGGTATCCGCAATTCGATGCCCCGTTTCCAGGACACACGAGCGAAGAATGCGCAGGCGCGGAAATCGCGCATGCGCAATGATATGCAGACAGATGGTGCCATATTGAAACACCCTCTGCCAAATATCGCAGAGCGGCTCTCCCGTGCCTGCGCTGTACACTGCGTTTGCCAACAGTGTGGCCAGGCGTAACTCACCAACGGCCATACTGGGCCAGTGTTATGACGGGCCCTTTATCGAAGAATCTGGATTTTCGTGTCGTGATTTAATAGCAGCCAGTGCAGGGTTCCAGGCTGTGCTCAGTTGATATCCCGTATTCTTGTTGATGAGATTATCGGCTGTACGGATATGTGTTGCTTCCTTAATGACGCAGTCCCAGGGAGATGATGCCGGGGATAAAAATTCCGTCGTTTCATCAATCATCCGATGTCCTTTGCAAAAACGGAGATAATGTCTGAAGGGATACCGCAATCACTGGTTATTCAATGTTACTTGTAATCCGACACATGTGACGCAGCATGTGAAAGTTGCTGCGTGTGGACGGCTTACTCCTGTAACCGAAATTTCAGATCTGAAGACGGTTCTAGAGGAACCGAAACCGGTCATGTGAATAAACATTTTTGCAATCAAGACAGATTACAAGTAACATTGCATCCTATGTCCTGTATTCAGACAGTGTTCCGCAATTGCCGACTTTTGCTGTTGACGAAGGTGTGTATGATGCTGATGTTCATTGCAGCGTTCTCGTACTGTGCCGCATGTCTGTCCTATATACGCTGCCCCATATTAAGAAGAAATGTTGTACACACCGCATTTACTCAGACCAAAGTCATCAGTAACCGAACTCAACAGGTTTCTCAGTTTTGCAGATGGTTGAAAAATACAATTCCATATCTTCCGACGGCTCTTACTATTCTTGACGACATGGAACCAATGTACGGCAAAATGGCCAAAGTTGTGGGTGTCTTCGTATCTTCATTCTGCTCCATAGATTGAATTCGCCTGGGCCTGAATGCATTCCGTATCTGTCTCTCAGAATAACCGTTTTGTCGGAACACTGTCTTCAAATGTTGTAGTTCAATCGACAGAAAATGAGGAAATGTGATGTAAACAAGATTCCTTGTCAATGTGGGGCGCCGGCCGCGGTGCTCTAGCGGTTCTAGGCGCTCAGTCCGGAACCGCGCGACTGCTACGGTCGCAGGTTCGAATCCTGCCTCAGGCATGGATGTGTCTGATGTCCTTAGGTTAGTTAGGTTTAAGTAGTTCTAAGTTCTAGGGGACTGATGACCACAGATGTTAAGTCCCATAGTGCTCAGAGCCATTTGAACCATTCAATGTGGGGCAGTGTATATACAGGGCTATTGCAAATGATTGAAGCGATTCCATAAATTCACTGTAGCTCCATTCATTGACATATGGTCACGACACACTACAGATACGTAGAAAAACTCATAAAGTTTTGTTCGGCTGAAGCCGCACTTCAGGTTTCTGCCTCCAGAGCGCTCGAGAGCGCAGTGAGACAAAATGGCGACAGGAGCCGAGAAAGCGTATGTCGTGCTTGAAATGCACTCACATCAGTCAGTCATAACAGTGCAACGACACTTCAGGACGAAGTTCAACAAAGATCCACCAACTGCTAACTCCATTCGGCGATGGTATGCGCAGTTTAAAGCTTCTGGATGCCTCTGTAAGGGGAAATCAACGGGTCGGCCTGCAGTGAGCGAAGAAACGGTTGAACGCGTGCGGCAATTTTCACGCGTAGCCCGCGGAAGTCGACGAATAAAGCAAGCACGGAGCTAAACGTACCACAGGATGGTGCTCCACCGCACTTCCATCATGATGTTCGGCATTTCTTAAACAGGAGATTGGAAAACCGATGGATCGGTCGTGGTGGAGATCATGATCAGCAATTCATGTCATGGCCTCCACGCTCTCCCAACTTAACCCCATGCAATTTCTTTCTGTGGGGTTATATGAAAGATTCAGTGTTTAAACCTCCTCTACCAAGAAACGTGCCAGAACTGCGAGCTCGCATCAACGATGCTTTCGAACTCATTGATGGGGACATGCTGCGCCGAGTGTGGGAGGAACTTGATTATCGGCATGATGTCTGCCGAATGACTAAAGGGGCACATATCGAACATTTGTGAATGCCTAAAAAAACTTTTTGAGATTTTGTATGTGTGTCCAAAGCATTGTGAAAATATCTCAAATAATAAAGTTATTGCAGAGCTGTGAAATCGCTTCAATCATTTGTAATAACCCTGTAGGACAGACATGCGGCACAGTACAAGAACGCTACGATGAACATCAGCGTCATATACGCCTTCGTCAACCAGAAAAGTCGGCAA
Organism: Schistocerca piceifrons; assembly: GCF_021461385.2. NCBI lineage: Eukaryota > Metazoa > Arthropoda > Insecta > Orthoptera > Acrididae > Schistocerca > Schistocerca piceifrons. The sequence goes on from NC_060146.1 coordinate 41,084,786, forward strand.
TTCCGGAACACTGCCCGTATACAGGACATCGGACGATTTATGAAAAGATAAGTTTTATCCCCAGCACCATCTTCATGGGATTGCGTCATTAAGGAAGCGATACATATCCGTACAGCCGATAATCTCATCAGCAGGGATGCAGGATTTCAACTGAGCACACCCTGGAACCCTGCATTGGCTGCTATTAAATCACGACGCTAAAATCCAGATTCTTCGATAACTGGCCCCTCATAACACTGGCCTAGTACGGCCGTTCGTGAGTTACGTCTGGCCACACTGTTGGCAAACGCAGCGTACAGCGCACGCACGGGACAGCCGCTCTGCGATATTTGGCAGAGGGTGTTTCGATATGGCACCATCTGTCTGCATATCATTGCGCATGCGCGATTTCTGCGCATGCGCATTCTTCGCGTGCGTGTTCTAGAAACGGGGCATCGACGTGCCGATACCGTCAGTCGCACCTAGCCATAAGCAATGTTGGACCACCTGAAGATGTCGGACAGTTGCTCCGGGGAAATATTGTGGAATTTGCAAAACGTGATCCGGTGGCAAACCCGTGAAGACTATTTACAACTACTGCATTGCTTACAGCGGTGACCCGACACGCTTCAATTACTCTCCACTGCTACTGCTGCCGTTATTGCACGTTGATGGTTACTGGATGTTGACAGAGAACACAGGCGGTGGTCACATTAATGTGACTAGACCGTACATCGTAGTAACTATGACCACGGCAGGCAGTACACCATGAAGCTGACGAATGAGGCTATGACATCAGAAGAAAATCGTTTTTTTTTGTTACGGATAAGTTTATTTAAAATCGTCTGAGAAGTACCGGGTGATCAAAAAGTCAGTATAAATTTGAAAACTGAATAAATCACGGAATAATGTAGATAGAGAGGTACAAATCGACACACATGCTTGGAATGACATGGGGTTTTATTAGAACCAAAAAAATACAAAAACTTCAAAAAATGTCCTACAGATGGCGCTTCATCTGATCAGAATAGCAATAATTAGCATAACAAAATGGTCCAAATGGCTCTGAGCACTATGGGACTTAACATCTGCGGTCATCTGTCCCCTAGAACTTAGAACTACTTAAACCTAACTAACCTAAGGACATCATACACATCCATGCCCGAGGCAGGATTCGAACCTGCGACCGTAGCAGTCGCGCGGTTCCGGACTGAGCGCCTAGAACCGCTAGACCACCGCGGCCGGCAATTAGCATAAGAAAGTAAGACAAAGCAAAGATGATGTTCTTTACAGGAAATGCTCAATATGTCCACCATCATTCCTCAACAACAGCTGTAGTCGAGGAATAATGTTGTGAACAGCACTGTAAAGCATGTCCGGAGTTATGGTGAGGCATTGGCGTCGGATGTTGTCTTTCAGCATCCCTAGAGATGTCGGTCGATCACGATACACTTGCTACTTACCGAGCGAGGTGGCGCAGTGGTTAGCAAACTGGACTCGCATTCGGGAGGACGACGGTTCAGTCCCGTCTCCGGCCATCCTGATTTAGGTTTTCCGTGATTTCCCTAAATCGTTTCAGGCAAATGCCGGAATGGTTCCATTGAAAGGGCACGGCCGATTTCCTTCCCAATCCTTCCATAACCCGAGCTTGCGCTCCGTCTCTAATGAGCTCGTTGTCGACGGGACGTTAAACACTAACCACCACCACCACTTGCTACTTCAGGTAACCCAGAAGCCAATAATCGCACGGACTGAGGTCTGGGGACCTGGGAGGTCAAGCACGACGAAAGTGGCGGCTGAGAACACGATCATCACCAAGAGATCTTTCACGCGTCTAACAATATGGGGTGGAGCGCCATCCTGCATAAACATCGTACGCTCCAGCAGGTGTTTATCAGCCAGGCTGGGGACGATGCGATTCTGTAACATATCGGCGTACCTCTCACCCGTCACGGTAGCAGCTACAAAACCAGAATCACGCATTTCCTCGAAGAAAAAAGGCCCGATAACGGTACGTGTGGTAAATCCAACCCATACCGTGACTTTCTCGTGGTGCAATGGAGTTTTCACGACAGTTGTAGGATTTTCGGTAGCCCAAATTCTGCAGTTGTGGGCGCTGATAGACCCTCGGAGCGTGAAATGAGCTTCGTCGGTCCACAACACGTCACTCAACCAATCGTCATCTTCCGCCATCTTTTGAAACGCCCACACCGCAAATGCCCTCCGCTTCACTAAATCGCCAGGTAACAGTTCATGATGCCGATGGATTTTGTACGGATAGCATCGGAGGGTACGCGTCAGTGCCAACCAAACAGTAGTGTATGGAATGCCGGTGCGACGTGCGACTGCACGAGGGCTGACTTCCCCGTGCATAGACGAACCCGCTACAGTCTCCATTTCTTCCTGAACTGTCTCAGCAGCATTACGCCTTATGCTCGGTCGGCCACTACGGGGTCTAAACAACCCGTGGCTTCGAACTTCGAAATCATTCTCGCCACAGCTGCATTTGTCAACGGACCTTTACCCGTTCGAATCCCCTTCCTATGGCGATAGGATCGTAACGCTGAACTAGCACATTCCCCATTCTGATAATACAGCTTCACTAAAAGCGCCTTTTCAGGTAACGTCAACATGCTGCGACTGCTGGCGCATCTGATTCTCTCTCTCATTACAGCTCCTTTCATACACGATTGTCATGCGCAGTCACTGACGTTCACCTGTCCAGCGCCATCTGTCGGACATTTTGTGAACTTTGTTTTTTTTTTGTTATAATAAAACCCGATGTCATTCCAATCACGTGTGTCAATTTTTACCTCTATATCTACATTATTTGGTGGTTTATTAAGTTTTCAAATTTATACTGACTTTTTGATCACCCGGCATTATAGAACAGCCAACGTGTGCACACCTCTGTTCCCGCTGTGTAGCTGATGTGGGCAGAGACTGTTTCATTTGTAACGGAGAAGGTGGAGAACTGTGTAGGCGGTAGGCGAGTGAGACGCGCGCCACTTTGGAACAGAGGGGTGGGGTCGGCTGGCGCTGACATCGAGAATGCGTCGCTGCGCACGGGCAAAGTAATCGCGTGTGAGCTGTCTTTAGTCCCACTCCATTCTCAATTGGTACCTCCTTTCCATATCCTTTCACTGTTACAATATGGTTTCTGAATAAATTCTTGGTAACCTATACTACCTCGTATTATGTACTTGGTAAACCTCAGAATTTCGAAGACTCTATTCCAGCGGAAATTGAGGAAAAACTTTTTCTAAATCTCCAAAGGCTATAAACGTAGGTTCGCCTTTCTTCAGAATTTCCTCTAAAATAGCTGTGTCTTGTGGCCAGTGTTGCCTCTCGCGTTCCTACATTTCTCTATAAACCAGTTTGATGTTCTCAGTGGTTAACTTTTACCAATTTTTCCACTCTTCTGCGGACAACTAGTTTTAGTATTTAGCGATCTTGAGCTACTAAAGTTATGATTTCTTAGTTTCCACACCAGTCAGCACCGACCATTTTTGGACTGGGGTCGTATTCTTCTTTAAATCCGACGGTATTTGGCCTATCTCGAATATCCTACTTACCAGGTAGAACAGTGTTGCAGTGCTTTCATTTCGTCTTTGGCCTTCCAGAGCTTTGTCAAATTCTTCTCGCTGTATAATATATCATCTTTATCTACGCCCTCTTCCGTTTTCACAATAACGTCTTCGCGTTCATTTACCTACTAGAGCACTTCTATTTATTTATTCCTCCTCTCTTCCTTCCTTTCTTTCCTTAGTATTTCCTTATCACCTGATCTCTTCATTTCGTACAGATGGTTCTCTTTTCAGCAAAGGTTTCTTTAATGTTTTCCATACTCAGCATCCTTTCTTGTATGGGCGCGTGCTTCTAATATGACTTGATTTACACTGCCTGAAAAAAAAAAAGAGAGCGAGAAGGGGGGGGGGTGGTATGGTATCCAGAAGACATGATTGGATCTCAATGTAACTTCATATATACAAGGTGTCCCAGCTATCTTGTCCACCCAAAATATCTCTGGAACAATAACAGCTATTGGAAAACGACTTTCACCGGTATCAATGTAGGGCTGGGGACCATGAATGTACATATTTGGAAACATTCTAAAACGAAAGCATACGTGCCTTTTAACACAAACTTATGTTTTTTTAAATGGACCTCCTATATTTTTCCTTCAGCAATCCATAGTATGACAAAGCACATACACAATGGCGTTGAATGCATCGCAATATTCCCATTACATCCCGAGATATTGAGACGCGAAGTTGACGCTTGAAACACCCGAGATGCGCTGCTAGCGCACGTCCTGAGGCTCAGGCGTGAACCCCATGCTGCCCGTAATCGCGATGTGATTGACATGTGTAATCACACCTCCATACTTATCAAGGGGTCCGAAACAACGGTAAAACTTTTAGTGCACTTGCTCGTTTCACTGAAACCATCAACATGAATTTTACTATTACGAGTGAATGATTAACTGTCACTTGCGCTAGATCTACAGTAAAGTAAAGTTTTAACGTTGAACGGCATTACCTTTTTAGTAACGGATTAACGATAAGCGAAGTTACGTTTGTGACTAACGTTGCGGTACACAGATATGTTACAGAACCGCATCACCCCTAGCCTATGGGATAAATACCTGCTGGAATGTACGACGTTAATGCAGGATGGGAGCAGACCGTATTATTCGTTTCGGACCTCTTGATAAGTATGGAAGTGTGATTACGCATGTCAATCACATCGCCATTACGGGCAGCATGGGGTTCACGCCTGAGCCTCAGGACGTGCGCTAGCAGCGCATGTCGGGTGTCTCAAGCGTCAACTTCGCGTCTTAATATCTCGGGATGTAATGGGAATATTGCGATGCATTCAACGCCATTGTGTATGTGCTTTGTCATACTATGGATTGCTGAAGGAAAAATATAGGAGGTCCATTTAAAAAAAACATAAGTTTGTGTTAAAAAACACATGCTTTCGTTTTAGAATGTTTCCAAATGTGTACATTCATGGTCCCCAGCCCTACATTGATACCGGTGAAAGTCGTTTTCCAATAGCTGTTATTGTTCCAGAGATATTTTGGGTGGACAAGATAGCTGGGACACCCTGTATAGAGGCAATCAGCAATCAGGGGGTATGCAGAGTTATAGTAACCCGCCTCAGGTAGGATGGCCACAGGAGTGCGTTACTGTTGTTTGTGTTTAGTGTTGTTACCGGTTTGGGTGGGGTATATACACTGAAGAGCCAAAGTAACTGGTACTCCTGCCTAATATCGTGTAGGCCCCCACGAGCACACAGAAGTGCCGCAACACGACGTGGAAGGGACTCGACTAATGTCTGAGGTAGTGCTGGAGGGAGCTGACACCATGAATCTTGCAGAGCTGTCCATCATTAGAGTACGAAGGGGTGGAGATCTCTTCTGAACAGCCAGACGCAAGGCATCCCAATTATGTTCAATAATGTTCACCTCAGGGGAGTCTGCGGAGCTTGGAGGCCAGTGGAAGTGTATAGACTCAGGAGAGTGTCCCTGGAGCCACCTTGTAGAAATTTTGGACGTGTAGGGTGTCGCATCGACCCGCTGGAATTGCCTAAGTCCGACGGAATGCACAATGGACAGGAATGGATGCAGGTGATCAGACAGTGTACTTAAGCACTTGTCAGCTGTATCTAGACGTATCAGGAGTCCAACTGCACACGCCCCACACCGTTACAGAGCCTCCACCAACTTGAACAGTGTCGGTGTTGACGGGTCCAGGCAATGCGTAAGGCTTTGTGTCGTGCAGTCATCAAGGATACACGAGTGGGCCTTGGGCTCCGAAAACCCATATCGATGATGTTTCGTTGAATGGTACTTACGCTGACATTTGTTGATGGCCCAGGATTGGAATCTGGACCAATTTACGGAAGGATTGCATTTCTGTCACCTTGAACGATTCTCTTCAACCGTGGTTGGCCCTTGTTCTTGCAGGATGTTTTTCCGGCCGCCTCGATGTCGGAGATTTGATGTTTTACCGCATTCCTGATATTCACGGTACACTTGTGAAATGGTCTTACGGGAAATCCCCACTTCATCGCTACCTCGGAGATGCTGTGTCCCATCGCTCGTGCGCCAACTGTAACACCGTGTTCAAACTCACTTAGATCTCGCTATCCTGCCATCGTAGCAGCAGTAACCGATCTAACAACTGCGCCAGACAATTGTTGTCTTATATAGGCGCCGCCGACCACAGCGCCGTATTCAGCCTGTTTACGTATCTCTGTATTTGGTTACACATGCCTATACCAGTTTTGGCGCTTCAGTGTATGAGGTGTGAACAGAGTCAGATGTTAAGAGAGCACTTTGAAATATATGGAGATGCAGCATAGTCGTGTGAGGCAGCGTTATGAGCACTTGACAGTGTCTGAAAGCGGCCTCATTGTTAGCCGGCTCGTCGAATCTTGCAATATGCAGTGTTTGTTTGGCATTAAAATATGACAGCGGCCCGACGCTGAAGTGCAGCCATACTAGCAGTCGAGGTCCCTGGCCGACGACGTCTGATGTCCTCGAGGGAGGATACAGTACTATGCAGCAGGCACATCGTAACCCCTTCACTTCCACTCCTGCCATCCGAGAACAGATAATGAACTCCCTGCAATAATCTGCGTCATAGCCCACCATAGGTCGGAGGCTAATAGCCGTCAGACCAGGAGATTACCGCATAGGCTGACGTTAACACAACACAGACGGCAGCGTTTGGAGTCGTGACATGACCAGGAAGCGAGGACTTCTAATGAATAGTGTGGTAGTGTGTTCGTGAATGAATCGTTGTTTTGCGCTACCTGGACATCATCGGCGAGTATGACGTCGACCTGAGGAGGGCCGGCACGTGGAACAATCTTCTTCGTGAATGAATGCGATTTTCACTCTGCAGCGGAGTGTGCGCTGATATGAAACTTCCTGGCAGATTAAAACTGTGTGCCCGACCGAGAATCGAACTCGGGACCTTTGCCTTTCGCGAGCCCAGATGGTAGAGCACTTGCCCGCGAAAGGCAAAGGTCCCGAGTTCGAGTCTCGGTCGGGCACACAGTTTTAATCTGCCAGGAAGTTTCATATCAGCGCACACTCCGCTGCAGAGTGAAAATCTCATTCTGGAAACATCCCCCAGGCTGTGGCTAAGCCATGTCTTCGCAGTATCCTTTCTTTCAGGAGCGCTAGTTCTGCAAGGTTCGCAGGAGAGCTTCTGTAAAGCTTGGAAGGTAGGAGACGAGATACTGGCAGAAGTAAAGCTGTAAGGACCGTGCGTGAGTCGTGCTTCGGTAGCTCAGATGGTAGAGCACTTGCGCGCGAAAGGCAAAAGTCCCGAGTTCGAGTCTCGGTCGGGCAAACAGTTTTAATCTGCCTGGAAGTTTCAATCTTCTTCATCATTTATAGTAGCCTGAAAACTATTTTTGCGATCAGCCGGAAAGCGATGGAAAGCATACTGACCATAATTTCCAGCCTGAAAGGCCACTTTCTCCTTGTGCTAACTGAAAGAAAATGTTACTCTTTGCTGTCTACTCAGCTGGATCAGGAACAGCGACTATAAGTGAAAGTTTTGAGTTCTAAGTGATTAATATATTCAGTAACATTTCACGGCAAGAAACATTCCTGATAGTAGTAATAACAATAATATGCCTATCAGAAACAACACCATTAGCAGTTCGGAAGTGACCTCTACGGTAAGTTCAAAACGAAAGAGTCAATCGTCGTGACTTCTCATCATCCATGTTAACTGCCCACTACAAAAGTGGAAAATAATCTCAACACTTGCCACACGGCGTTGTCAACACCACGGGCGACACACAAACAGTTTCTTTCCTGAAATCTAAGCGATACGGGCGCAGCAGACTGCCAAACGGAACATCTGCTACTAACTGCTGTAGGCACAGGTAGCAGCATCTAAATGGCCCCTATCTCGGACACGTATTAATTAATATCTCTGTTGTTTAACAGTTTACAATAGTCTTAATTTTTATATGAATGGAGTTACATTGATTTTAGTTACTACAAAAGTTTCAGACCGGCTGCATTTAAAATTTGCCGGCTAGAATTTTTCAAACGGAACCGACAGTAGAACATGCCCTCTGGACTATCTCTTTAAGTGACCTTGTATTTTTGATTGTTTACATTAATGTCTTGAAACTTGGTGTAGCTGTATTATTTAATGAATGTAATCAAGTACAGTAATTACAACTTGCTACCATATATACAAAGGACACTTAATCAATTACAAATAACAACGTTTTCATTTCGAGTTTAGTTTTTAGTAAATAGCCTGAAAAGTAATGGAGGCAGCTTAATGGTGTCACATAGTTAGGCCTCATGTTTTTATATCAAACTAAGACTACATACAACTTTTCATCTTTCTGAGTCGAATATTTAGCGCCTTCAATTTCACGCAAAAGCGCCGATTTTGATCAAAGTATGGTACCGATTAACTCGAGACTTGTAACTTTTGATTGGGACATCCATTTTGACATTCCGAACAATTTTTAACTTTCTAGTTCCATCATTTAGCGCTACTTATTGTAACATCCACGAGATAAATTTTAGCTACAGTGCGACGAGAGGAAATTACGCCTCTAACTGTTATAAACGTTATCTATCCGACATATGAAAAAACAGTGAAAACGATGATAAATGTTAATTATTTATATAATATTTTATGATGTAATTGGACATATCGATGTGTATCATACAAAGACAATGATAATTGTAAATTCCTTTTATGATCTGCGTTTGTCTTGCTTTGTTTTTACCTTTTGTTGGTTGGCTTTTGTAGGTTCAGGACGCAAGACGCATATCAAACTGAGGTCTGTTAAGAAATTGTAATTATTTGTTAATTATTACTTGATAATAGAGTTCATTATTATTATAAATATAAGTGAATAATTATTTGTAACTGTAATTCCTCTTTCAGTAAGCGTTATTTGTGTCAATTATTTCTTTCCGCTGCAAGGAGCGCAGCCATTGATGATAGCGATTTGCATCGCGTTTTTTTGTCTGTGTTTTCCTTAGAAAAAATCAAATGTTTGCTTGATGAAGTCTAAATAGTGCACAATACGAAAGTAAAGTTTAATAAGCATTTCAAATACTTATCCTATTTGCTCTAACAATAGGAAGTCTCTATCAATTGTCTGCCGCTATCTTAACAATTATCTCAGCGGCAAATTCAAATTACGCAACTCTGCAGACATAAATGCCGAAGGTAACACAAATGTGTAAAAATAAATGTGCACCGGTGGTCCCGAACTCATTTTAATGAAAATGATTCGAAGCAGATTGGTTCTTTAAAAACAGTGCTCATAGCACGATCCATATAACGAACTTTTCTAGCTGATGTATGGATCCGAAATTAATTACGCACGAGTTGCGAAGAATATTGTTTCAGGTAACATACGTCAGTGTTGTGCGCGGCTGATATTCGGTGGTTTTAATGATCATTTTGCTGAAGATAACTGTTTCCAACATAATCAATAGTTGTATAGAAACTGTTGTATGAACTGTGATTTAGTGACACTTACACAACTTACAGACAACACTTTAACACGACGTTAACTTGGAGTTCTTTAGCAACTTGACCAAATCTTTAGCCGAGAGAAAAATTATTTAGTAATTACTGAATGTAATAAAATACGATTATCATTTTCTTTTACAAGTTAATGAAATACGTAACCACCGAATAACACAGCGAACGCCACACTATTTTTTCTTAGAACAACATATTTAGCAAAGCTCGTTCTTTTGATCATTCTGAGATTTCACAATATTGGCATTAATACACTGAAGCATGCGTTAGCAAAGTTCGGAAAAGTTATTTTAATTTTTAATTTCATTCTTAGATTGTGGCGCAGTACTTTGTAAGCTACGCGCAGCCGCGTTATGACGACGTGGCGATAGTAGTAGTGAAGCGGGGTTAAGTCCCGGCTCACTCGCTCCCATCAGTGCGTCTCACAACGATACGGCGCTTGTTTCGCCACACTGGGGAGATATTCCGTAATTTCTATGCTTGTCCACTGTCTAAGAGATGTTGAGGTGTTTCCGCGGCCGGAAAGACTCCAGATCTGTCTCCAATAGAACAAGTGTGAGATCAGCTCGATCATCAAGTTTCCTAGTACTAGGACCCAGGATATAAAGGACCAGTTACAACATTTGTGAGCCATCTTGCTTCAGGAGAAAATACAACGATCTTATGACACCATTTCCATACAAAATCAGTTCATGCATCCAGGCAGAAGAGGTACCATGTCACACTGACTGCTAAGTTGGCTCATACAGCCAAGTAAGTTATAACTTGTATTCTAGTTTTTAATGACTGAAATAACATAAATTCTTTCTGAACCTATAACATTTGATTTCGTTTCCACCTCCCCTTTCGGGTGCTTCGTTTTTTTTCTTTTTTAATAATGCAGTGCGTAGACAAAAATCTTTATCCTGGAACACAAAACTGGCATACTATGAAACAGTCGTCAGACCAGAAATGTTCGATGCAATAAATACTCTTTCACTGGCTTCCATGGAAGAACTCGAATTATTATATACAGGGTGTTACAAAAAGGTACGGTCAAACTTTCAGGAAACATTCCTCACACACAAATAAAGAAAAGATGTTTGAAACGCGTACGTTTCATATGTGTTCATTACCAGCGATGGCGAGGCATGACAGAATCTCTGACCAGAGAGTTATTTATCGTTGCTAGTCTGCGCTTGACCGCGCGAGAGTTCAGTTGCGAATTGCACTCTGTCTGCAGTAGTGGTCAGTCGGCAGTAGTTGTAGCGAGTGGACGGTTGTACTGAGCGGGCGTCGGCATGCTTCGGCGGCGTGCTCTCCTTGCATCTCTGGTCACGGTTCGGGACGAGGTATATTGTTATCGAAGGTAATGAAGCAGCATTGCGCTCAGCTAATAACATATGTTAATTGTAATTAATTTGTTCAAGAATTGCCCCAATAATAATTTTCTTATAAAGTTAACTGTTTTAAAGAAAAAGATTCATTTCAAGTTAAATAATACTTCCTATGCATTCCCTCCAAGAATCAAAATTAAATATGGGTCAGTATTGCACGGAGCTGTGCCGAAAAATAAGAGCAGATATAGATGCAGTTTTACTGAGGTAAGAATTTATCAGGTTTAATTATTTCACAGGGCCGAAGGTCAGCGCAGCTGCCCTTATAAAATTTATCAGGTTTAATTATTTGTGTTGAGATGTTACATTCAGTTCATGCTTCATTATTTAATTAATATTATTGTGAGTTCATGATCAATCTTCATTCCTTAACGTTAATTCTGTTTGGGAGGTTACACTTGGCTCATTATCATTGTCATATTTTTGTTTAAATATTTCTGTGGGGACGATATTGCTTCGTGGCTTCATGTCAATTTAACGATATATGGCTCCATTACCATTTACATTTTTTATATTGACATATTATTGCGGGGAGGTTACACTTGGCGACCCTGCCAGGATCGTATTTCTTTGAGAATCTTCTGATAAGTAGTCAGATATCTGCTCTTATTTACTTAAATATAATTAGCATTTGGCGGAATGCTTTTACTAATTTTGTGACTTTCTCTCACAGATCATCGGCAATTCGTTGCTCTTTGTTGTATTTGTGTTTGTTGCTTTTTGCATTGTGCTTATTTCATTTGTGACTAATTTGTTCTGAGAAAAATGCCGAGAAAAACTGTTAATAGTACATCACGAGGTATAATGAGTGAAATAGTCGACTTAAACAACTTGAACGATAGTACTAGTGACACACAGTGTAATGATGACAATCCTCCGTTTACTGACAATCAGTGTGTTCCAACCACTAATAATGATTTTGATCCTAGTGATGAACAGACGAATTCAATTGCATCCTCTGTTAATTTGACGACAATTAATGACGTGGGGGCGTTCTGTTGCAATGAGCGCTGCCCAGCTTAACACACCCGGTTTTGCAGGATTTATGTGACGAACGGACAGATATTTTTAATGAAAACGAACAGTGTAATCAGAATGCGTCGGATTTATTTATTTCCGAGGTAGTGACTAATAGTGCGCGTCCGATGGGCAAACCTTTTTGTGAATCACAGAATGACCAAATGGTCACACAAAACGTGACAATTGCAGGTACATCATCAAACAGCACAGAGAATACAGCCGGTAATATTGACTTGGATCAAATTGTGGCACTATTGCTACAACAATTTGATAAAAAATTCAAACAACTTAATGAAAATAGTGAAAATCTCAAACAACAACTTAGTGAAGGTTTCAAACAACTTAATGAAAATTCCAAACAACAGAATGAAAGACAGGACGACAATTTCAAACAATTTAGTGAACAGAACAAACAACAACTTAATGAAATTGATAAAAAACAAGACAATCTTAAAGAAAATTTCAAACAACTTAGTGAACAGAACAAACACCTTAATGAAAAATTAGATAGCAATTCCAGATAGTTAAATGAAAAATTAGGCAACAATTCGAGACAGCTTAGTGAACAGATTAGAGCTGTTGCCGCGCAATGTCATGATACTAAAGAACAGTTACGTGAGGAAATTGAGACTTGTGCTAGGAAAAGTAGTGAAGAAATTAGATCTGTTGCCCAAGAATTAAGGGATATGCAAACAGCTGCAACAGAATCACTTAGAGACGAAATTAGTGCAGTCGGTGAACAATGCTCTGAGAAAGCAACACAATTACGCGACGAGTTTAAATTAATGACAGCAGAACTTTCGCGCACAACGGATGCAAAGATAGACGCGAAATTCGACCAACAGAACACTCAAATTGACGAACATTTTAATCACCACCTACAAAACAGTGATACGCGTTTCCGTAAATTTATACAGGAACAGAATAAAGTAAAACGACGGGTCATGGAAACAATCACCTCACAGAGACAGGAAGATAAACGTAAATTGTTTGCGAAAGCAATAACATACGTAGACAACAATATTGCTACAGTGTCAGACGAAATTAATACCATCAAACAGTTGAACACAGAATTACGTGATGAAATTTCCGATCTTAAATCGAAAACAGACACACACACACAGTAGATTTTCAAACAGTGGCCGACAGACTCGAACAATTAGAACTAACACAGGATTCCGATGTCATCAAAGCCGACGTTAAAAAATTGAACGAAACCACACGTAAATTACAAAAACAGATTGATGCTTCTGACACTAAAAACGATGATCAGGTAAAAATACTGACTGAAAAATATGATGAATTGGCCAGTCGTATTGACGTTATTGAAAGTAATAATGACAGCAAATCAGACGATACTTCGCCGATTTCGTTTATTCAAACACCTGAATTCCAAAATTATAGCAGACAATCAGTGAGATAGATTCGTCTAATAATACATTACGTAGAAAATTGTCAAGTTTACAGCAAGAGGTAACAGAGATAAAAAATATTTCAGTTAATAACACGTCACAACATATGGCGAATTCCGAACATTTCTCACACTCACACAGCCAGTATAATTTAGGTAATCTACAGAGAGTACGTGAGTTAGATTCCAAACAGTCACAGTCAAACAGATTCCCATACAATCCTGAGCCTGTTCCGTTATACAGAGACGATAATTTTGATTACAAGCATTTTCTATCCATGAGAAAATTTAAAGTATTTAAAAATGACAGAACACAGATTCACCCCCTGGATTGGATACAACAATTCAGCTTTGCTTTTCCACCAACTTGGCCTGTAACACACAAACTTGAATTTATTTGTAGTTTTTTGGAAGGCGAACCGGCAACTCGTATGAGACCGATTGCGAGACAATATTACTCGGTAGAAGAGTTTCAGAATGCTTTTCTGTCAGTGTATTGGTCGAAGACGACACAGCGCGGAATTAAAGATCAATTAATTAGTTTACCAAATTATGAGAACTCAAATTTTTCCACTGTCACGCAATTTTTTGAACACATGGTCCAACAAAACCAGTACCTAAGTGAACCATACAGTGAATCTGCACTTATACAATTATGCATTTCTAAATTACCACAGTCATTAAGAGTGTCACTTTTAACGGATCAACAGAAGGGAAATGTTTCGGCATTCAGAGATCTGTTACAGCTTTTGGAAGTACAGCAATCGGATAATTCCTTTATTAACAAAAATTTTTCATATAACAACCAAGGTCAACAAACGTACAGCAATTACGATCAGCCGCGCAATTACAATAGCAAAGCTAATAGACGCTTCGGGAACGACAACCACCAGAATTCTAATAACAGGCAAAATTTTAATTATCAGTATCGACAAAATTATCAGCAAGAAGAACCACATTTTGGTAACAATAGACGTTTTTCACCACAACAGCATGAAAGTCAGCCAGTTAGCATACCTAACCAACAATGTAATGCACAAGGTCAACCAGGCTTTAATGTTTTGCCGCGTGCACGTATAGTCTCAGCTCCAACAAATAGTAACGCACGGCTGCAAGGAAATAACTACGTGCAGAAAACACAGTACTTCAATTCCTATCGCAATGCACCGTATAGGAATGACTATCACGACAGATGTAAAAACAATGAGCACAACTATCAACATACGTTCAATAACAGTCGGTCTTACCAGCAGCAAAATGATCAGCAACAACATATTCTCATGAATGAACCCGACAGTAGGTATCATCCAGAGCGTAATACGTCTGGAAGAAATAACAGAACAATTCAAATAGTCGAAATGCCACAGAATCCTCCTGAAAATAATAACACGTCAGATAGAATTTGACTAGATACAGTACAGGTCGCATCTTCCAGTAACACAAGCACTACTTTTGACACGCAAAATGCTGTTCACGAAAATGTTATTACTTTTGGCGACATCAGAGACACTCTTTTGCAGGAAAGACCAATTGTTCAGAAAACCATTTCACATCCTGTCATCGAAATTAAAATTGGTTCATCGAAATTTTCAGCAGTAATCGATTCCGGATCACCTATGTCAGTAATAAATGAAGAAACTTTCAACGAGTGTAACAAAGAGAATACCTATCCTACGCTACCATTAGGCAAAACGAAAGTGAAAGGAGCAGTATCGAGTAAAGGAGTAGACGTTAAATTACAGACACATTTATCATTTTGTATTGCAGGTCACACATTTCACTCAAATTTTTGGATTGTTCCTTTATTGACAACAGACGTTATTTTAGGTACTAATTTTCTGGTACAACACGACGCAGCCCTTGACTTTCAAAATTCATATTTAATGTTGAAGGATGAAAATGTACAATTTGCTGTAGAATTTCAGCACTCATTATCTGCAGAAGAACAAACAATTAATCGCACAGAGGTCATTTCCGTATCACGCAGCATAGACTGTAATTCCACATTGTTCACAGATACGTACGTACATAACTATAATACTCCAGACGAAGCTGACTATGACGTAATACAGATGATTTCTGATAAAGTTAAACAAAGCAGTGCAAATACAGACGACGAACGTACGCAACTACACAAAATTCTTTTACAGCAAGCTCCAATTTTCGACAACATTCCTGGTACTATGTCCGGTTTTATGTATGAATTTCAAGTCAAACAGCACGATACATTTAAAGCCAAGCATTATCCCATTCCATATATCCATAGAGAACAAGTTAAGAAGGAATTGCAAGATATGCTCGAGCAAAGAATTATCGAACCGGCAGTTAGTCCGTACATAAACCCGCTCCATATTGTTAAGAAAAAGGATGGTTCACTTCGCCTCGTACTTGATTCGCGCCACATCAATGACATTATTATTAATGAAACAGATCGCCCACAGACACTAGAAGAACTTCTACAGAAATTTCATGGTACTGCTATTTATTCCACATTAGATTTGAAATCGGGATTTTGGCAAATTCAGCTCCATCCGAACTGCAGAAAGTATACAGCATTTCTCTGTTTTGGTGACTGTTATCAATTTTGTAAATTACCGTTCGGCTTAATTTCTTCAGCAGCTTTTATTCGCGGTTTGAACACAATACTTCCGACAGAACTTAAAGACAGAATCACAACGTACGTAGACTTTTTATTGCAGAAGCTAACTGGTCTGAACACAATTTGATTCTTGAACAACTGTTGCAAACTTTTCGTGCGCAAGGACTCACAGTTAATCTCAGAAAATCGCACTTTGGTAAAACTTCTATAAAATTTCTTGGACATGTAATTTCAGCAGAAGGCATTACGCCTGACCCGGAAAAACTTCAAGCTCTACGTGACATTACTGTTCCTACGACGAAGGAACAACTACGCAGCTTCTTGGGTTTAATCAACTTTTCTCGTAAATTCATTCATTACTCTGCTTTAGACACCCCCAGATTATGTCAATTGACAGGTAAAAACACTATTTGGTCCTGGGATAAGCAAGCACATTCTGAATTTATGAACCTGAAACATGCTTTGTTGAATGCACCACTTTTATCGCACCCAGATCTTACCAGAAATTTTTCCATTGCGAGCGACAGTTCTAACACCGCTTTAGGCGTACATATTTTCCAGGAAATTGAAGAAGATGGTTCTACAGTAATTACAAACATCGCATTTGCAAGTCGCATTCTGTCACCTGCTGAGCGAAATTATTCTGTTACAGAACTGGAAACATTATGTGTTGTATGGGCTTTTACAAGATTTAGGCATTTTCTTTATGGAAGACACACCACCGTTTACACAGACCACAGAGCGATACAATTTTTTACTTTCGGCGAAATTTACACACGACAGATTAAGCAGATGGAAACTTTATTTACAGGAATTTAATTTTACAATTGTTCACATTCCCGACACACAAAATATTGTAGCAGACGCACTATCTCGTTCTCTCAGCAACAATCAGCAAGACATCGCAACCAACTTCTGCAAAGCAAATTTCAGCGTCATGTACATTCAACAAGTTGCATTTGAAAATTTTATTTCGTCGTCATTACAGGACATAGCACAAGAGCAAAGTAAAGACAACGTGTGGAAAGAGATTAAACACCTTTGGCAAGATAGGAATAATGTTACGATTAGAAACCATTACACTGTACGCAATGACATTCTGTTTCGCCGCCCTCATCCTGACAGCAACAATTGGTTATTATGCATTCCTGATGAGCTTGTTAACAAATTAATCTGGTATACTCATTTAAGTAACGCACATTACGGAGCTAGAAAATGTTTTCTTATACTGAGACAGAACTGCTATTTTACCAACATGGAGAAACGTATACGACGAGTTTTAGCGTCATGTAAAATCTGCCAGAAAGCTAAATCAGATACGACTTCACATATTCCTCCATTACATCCCATTGTACCTGTTAAATTAAGACATATGGCCGCTGTAGACTTTTTGGTCCGATTCCCAGAACTAATAGATATTTTTGCTACATCTTTGTCGCTGTTGAACTCACTTCAAAATTTGTTACCTTCACTCCGTTACGCAAAGCTACTGCTAAAACTGTTTCGAAAGCATTTGTAAAACATTTTCTATTTCATGTAGGGCATGCGTTGAAAGTAATTTATGACAATGGATCACAGTATCGATCTGCCATATGGACACGCATGTTACGAGCTAAAAACATTTCTCCGATCTATATATCCAGGTGCCATGCTTCTTCGAACCCTTGTGAACGATTAATGAAAGAAATTGGTAAACTGTGTAGAATATACTGCCATAAAAGACATATTGATTGGGACACACACATACACTCATTCCAGGATGTAATTAATTCCATACCAAATGAATCCACTATGCTATCTCCGTCTGTTATACTGAAAAATGTGGAACCACCTAACAAAATTAAAGAATTAGTAACATTTCCTACGTCTCGTCGACTTCGACACCATGAAATAATTGACATTGCGCTGAACAACATCAAACGTGCCGCAGAGCGCCGGAGAAGACAGCAAAAACAGGTTTGTACACGCCGTGACTTTCATATTGGACAGAAGATATTAGTACGTACACACTATCTATCCAACAAAATAAAAGGTAGGTGCAGTAAATTTGAACTTCTATACGCAGGTCCATATCGGATTCGCAGCATTCCTCACCCCAATGTAGTACACGTCGAAACTTTGAGAACCAGAAAATCGAAAGGGAACCACCACGTGTCGAACGTCAAACCTTTTATTGAATGAACATACTTTACGATTTATCACACTGTAATGCCATTTCCTAATTTTTTTATGACCACTTATACAATTATATTCACATGAACACCTACTGATGATTATCGTATTTTTTCTTGGCAAGTGCCCGACAAGGTAAGGTTAGCAGGTCTCTTTTCTTGTCGTTACACATCAGATCGTGCATATTTTTCCAGATGAACTTAGACATTTTATGACCACTTATACAATTATATTCATGTGAATACTTACTGACGATTGTCGTATTTTTTCTTGGCAAGTGCCCGACAAGGTAAGGTTAGCAGGTCGCTCTTCTTGTCGTTACACATCAGACTGTGCATATTTTTCCATTTTTATGTATGTATGATTGTTTTCCTGTTTTGTTTGTATGCACTATGAAATAGTTAAGATATAGCAAACACCAGTTGACTTTGACATTTTTGCCTTATGATATCTCAACATCGTGACTACTTTACTTCTTTTTGCTGCTACATTGTGATACACTGGGTACATTTTTGCATCTGAACACTGTCTATGTTTTTTGACATATTACGTTTTCTGTCATGGTATGCTGTATGCTCAAATATCACTATAAACCAGTTTTTATTTAATGGGTATATGATTTAAATGCAAGACATTAATCTTTGTTTATCATTTTCAGAAAGAAATAACGTGTAAAGGAAATAAATTAAACAGAAATGGGAATTTCACCTACGGAATAAACGAAAGAAGATGCAAAAACCTTATGAGGAAGAGTAAATGGATCAGAATTAACAAGCATTAACAAGAATATACTATACACATCGTAGAATAGCAGTCTTAACTAATTTTTTCTTTCAGAATACGAAGCGATTGATGCAGGCTGTCAGACAGAACTACACATCTTAGTTTTAGTGATGAAATATGCTAGGAATAAGGAATAGTTGTATACTGAATAATGGAGTGATTTTTTTTGCAGATGATAATGAATGATGATGAATAATGATGAAGAATATGCTACTATGAATAATGTTTTTCCTTACAGGTGATGATAATGATGAATAATGATGAAGAATATGCTACTATGAATAATGAAGTTTTTCTTTACAGGTGATGATAATAATGGAGTTAAGATAATATGGATAATAAAGTGATGGATAATGAAGTATTTTCTTTACAGATGAGGATGATGTTGAAGTTTATGTATTTATGCTATGTGGTTATTTAAGTATTTGTTGCAGTTCGTTTTGATAGTATGTTTTATATCGTATGGTATGATGATTGAAGGTTTTGGAAAGGACAGCTAGAGAACACATATTTTTATACACATTTCACTACCTGTTAATTGGAAGTTCACTACTTTTCAGCATAGTATGCGTTTCTTCTTTCAGCTCAATAATCCATTTTTGTATTTTTTCCAGGAGAAGCTTTTCATGATACTTACTAAACCTGTTACTTATTAAACCTGTACTAGTACTTGCATTTTTTTTACCAGTTGTGACTATCATTTATAAATGTGATCACATATACTACCTTGTTTCATGACCTTGCTACAGCTGACTCATGACGAATGACGTTACACATCTCCATTTGCAGCAATAACTCAAAAGCAAACAAAGTAATTACCAGTCCCAAATAATGCTACTGGTTTAAGAGAATTCTGAATAATACTGATCAGCTCTAAATAGTATGTCACTTCAGTAATGACTTCTTAATAATACAAAAAGAAAAATACTTTGTAACTGGCCAATGAATGCCACTGTTTATTGTAATAAGATTATCTATGATGCCCATGATTACTATAATTAGACTAATTACATATAAATGCTATGCCAGTAATTAACTCATTTTCAATAATACAAAAAAAAGAAAATGATGCTTTGTAACTGGCCAATGAATGCCACTGTTTATTCTAATAAGATTACTTATGATGCCCATGATTATTAATTATGTATAAATGCTATGCCAGTAATTAACTCATTTTCAATAATACAAAAAAAAGAAAATGATGCTTTGTAACTGGCCAATGAATGCCACTGTTTATTGTAATAAGATTACTTATGATGCCCATGATTATTAATTATGTATAAATGCTATGCCAGTAATTAACTCATTTTCAATAATACAAAAAAAATATGATGCTTTGTAACTGGCCAATGAATGCCACTGTTTATTGTAATAAGATTACTTATGATGCCCATGAGTATTAATTATGTATAAATGCTATGCCAGTAATTAACTAATTTTCAATAACACAAAAAAAAATTATGATGATTTGTAACTGGCCAATGAATGCCACTGTTTATTGTAATAAGATTACTTATGATGCCCCTGATTATTAATTATGTATAAATGTTATGCCAGTAATTAACTCATTTTCAATAATGACTTCCTAATAATACAAATAAATGATGCTTTGTAACTAGCCAATGAATGCCACTGTTTATTGTAATAAGATTACCCATGATGCCAATAATTACTATAATTAAGTGAATTATGTTAATACTATGCCATTCATTAGCTTATGTTTTGAATGATGACTTCTGATGGTCTGTAACTGGGCAATGAAAGCCAATAATTACTACATTCAGTTAATTTTATGAACATTATTCTGTAATATTACATACATGGTACAGAAATGTTCAGTAACTGGGCGATGAGTGTCACCCATTAC
This sequence comes from Schistocerca piceifrons, assembly GCF_021461385.2. Taxonomy (NCBI): domain Eukaryota; kingdom Metazoa; phylum Arthropoda; class Insecta; order Orthoptera; family Acrididae; genus Schistocerca; species Schistocerca piceifrons. The sequence continues at coordinate 41,105,547 of NC_060146.1, forward strand.
TAGTGTAATTCTCAATGAAGACTACTATGTGACTTAATGTCCTACATCTTCTGACCTAATTACCAGAAATTACTGCAATATCTATTTGTCCTGTCTATCCTCATGATCATGGAGCACTATATTTGGTTTTTGCACTAATTCTACGTTGGTCTACTTTACAAGATCGTGGTGTTGACACGACATGCTGTCCACCACCTTGAGCGATGGAGATGTTATTATGGTCCCACTGTTTGGTGTACCTAATGTACCACCAAAAGGATAACATGGAATATTACTACGGCATTTCAGTGTCTTGGCTACGCTGATTAATACTTCTGGGAAAAGAACTTTAGATTGCCTCACTTGGTGTTGTGCTTCTGTAGAAAGATATGGACTTTCAGTGCAGCTACGTGCAACCTAAAGTGCTACAACCATGATGCAATCCTTCCCTTTCCTATCCTAATTCTTTTGACATAGTAATAAAAAATAATTTTTGTTATCATGATTTGTATTTATGGCCTATACATTTTTGTGATTTGCAAATATGTTCTGAACTACAGTGCATGTGCACTTTTGTCATTTGTAAACATGATATCTACTCATTGCACATACATTTTTGTGATTTGGTCTCAACTACAGTGCATGTGCACTTTTGCCATTTGTGAATATGTTCTGTACTCATTGTATATACATTTTGTCTTTACTTAATATGTTCTGAACTACAGTGCATGTGCACTTTTGCCATTTGTTAATATGTTTTGTACTGAACTTCAGTGCGTGTGCACTCTTGTCATTTCTCAATATGATTTGTACTCGTTGCCTATACATTTGTGATTTCCTGATATGTTTACTACTTCAGTGGGTGTGCACTTTTGTCATTTCTCAATATGATTTGTACTTGTTGCCTATACATTTGTGATTTCCTGATATGTTCACTACTTCAGTGCGTGTGCACTTTTGTCATTTCTCAATATGATTTGTACTCGTTGCCTATACATTTGTGATTCCCTGATATGTTCACTACTTCAGTGAGTGTGTACTTTTGTCATTTATCAGTATAATTTGTATATACATTTTTTGTGATTTGCTGATATGTTCTGTACTCATTGTATATATATTTTTTGTCATTGTCTGATATGTTGTGTACTCGGTGCATGTGCACTATATTTACTTCATGTTCTACACCTATATATATTCATTTCAAGTTAAATAATACTTCCTATGCATTCCCTCCAAGAATCAAAATTAAATATGGGCCAGCATTGCACGGAGCTGTGCCGAAAAAAAGAGCAGATATAGATGCAGTTTTACTGAGGTAAGAATTTATCAGATTAAATTATTTCACAGGGCCGAAGGTCAGCGCAGCTGCCCTTATAAAATTTATCAGGTTTAATTATTTGTGTTGAGATGTTACATTCAGTTCATGCTTCATTATTTAATTAATATTATTGTGAGTTCATGATCAATCTTCATTCCTTAACGTTAATTCTGTTTGGGAGGTTACACTTGGCTCATTATCATTGTCATATTTATGTTTAAATATTTCTGTGGCGACGATATTGCTTCGTGGCTTCATTTCAATTTAACGATATATGTCTCCATTACCATTTACATTTTTTATATTGTCATATTATTGCGGGGAGGTTACAACAAGTGTGAGATCAGCTCGATCATCAAGTTTCCTAGTACTAGGACCCAGGATATAAAGGACCAGTTACAACATTTGTGGGCCATCTTGCTTCAGGAGAAAATACAACGATCTTATGACACCATTTCCATACAAAATCAGTTCATGCATCCAGGCAGAAGAGGTACCATGTCACACTGACTGCTAAGTTGGCTCATACAGCCAAGTAAGTTATAACTTGGATTCTAGTTTGTAATGACTGAAATAACATAATATTCCTTCTGAACCTATAACATTTGATTTCGTTTCCACCTCCCCTTTTGGGTGCTTCGCTTTTTTTTTTTAAATAATGCAGTGCGTAGACAAAAATCTTTATCCCGGAACACAAAACTGGGATACTATGAAACAGTCGTCAGACCAGAAATGTTCGATGCAATAAATACTCTTTCACTGGCTTCCATGGAAGAACTCGAATTATTATATACAGGGTGTTACAAAAAGGTACGGCCAAACTTTCAGGAAACATTCCTCACACACAAATAAAGAAAAGATGTGTGGACATGTGTCCGGAAACGCTTAATTTCCATGTTAGAGCTCATTTTAGTTTCGTCAATATGTACTGTACTTCCTCGATTCACCGCCATTTGGCCCAATTGAAGGAAGGTAATGTTGACTTCGGTGCTTGTGTTGACATGTGACTCATTGCTCTACAGTACTAGCATCAAGAACATCAGTACGTAGCATCAACAGGTTAGTGTTCATCATGAACGTGGTTTTGTAGTCAGTGCAATGTTTACAAATGCGGAGTTGGCAGATGCCCATTTGATGTATGTATTAGCACAGGGCAATAGCCGTGGCGCGGTACGTTTGTATCGAGACAGATTTCCAGAACGAAGGTGTCCCGACAGGAAGACGTTCGAAGCAATTGATCGGCGTCTTAGGGAGCACGGAACATTCCAGCCTATGAATCGCGACTGGGGAAGACCTAGAACGACGAGGACACCTGCAATGGACGAGGCAATTCTTCGTGCAGTTGACGATAACCATAATGTCAGCGTCAGAGACGTTGCTGCTGTACAAGGTAACGTTGACCACGTCACTGTATGGAGAGTGCTACGGGATAACCAGTTGTTTCCGTATCATGTACAGCGTGTGCAGGCACTGTCAGAAGCTGATTGGCCTACACGGGTACACTTCTGCGAATGGTTCATCCAACAATGTGTCAATCCTCATTTCTGTGCAAATGTTCTCTTTACGGATGAGGCTTCATTCCAACGTGATCAAATTGTAAATTTTCACTATCAACATGTGTGGGCTGACGAGAATCCGCACGCTATTGTGCAACCACGTCATCAACACAGATTTTCTGTGAAAGTTTGGGCAGGCATTGTTGGTGATGTCTTGACTGGGCCCCATGTTCTTCCACCTACGCTCAATGGAGCACGTTATCACGATTTCATACGGGATACTCTACCTGTGCTGCTAGAACATGCCGGCCGCGGAGGTCTAGCGGTTCTAGGCGCTCAGTTCGGAGCCGCGCGACTGCTACGGTCGCAGGTTCGAATCCTGCCTCGGGTATGGATGTGTGTGATGTCCTTAGGTTAGTTAGGTTTAAGTAGTTCTAAGTTCTAGGGGACTGATGACCATAGATGATAAGTCCCATAGTGCTCAGAGCCATTTGAACCATTTTTTGCTAGAACATGTGCCTTTACAAGTACGACACAACATGTGGTTCATGCACGATGGAGCTCCTGCACATTTCAGTCGAAGTGTTCGTACGCTTCTCAACAACAGATTCGGTGACCGATGGATTGGCAGAGGCGGACCAATTCCATAACCTCCACGCTCTCCTGACCTCAACCCTCTTGACTTTCAGTTATGGGGGCATTTGAAAGCTCTTGTCTACGCAACCCCGGTACCAAATGTAGAGACTCTTCGTGCTCGTATTGTGGACGGCTGTGATACAATATGCCATTCTCCAGGGCTCCATCAGCGCATCAGGGATTCCATGCGACGGAGGGTGGATGCATGTATCCTCGCTAACGGAGGACATTTTGAACATTTCCTGTAACAAAGTGTTTGAAGTCACGCTGGTACGTTCTGTTGCTGTGTGCTTCCATTCCATGATTAATGTGATTTGAAGAGAAGTAATAAAATGAGCTCTAACATGGAAAGTAAGCGTTTCCGGACACATGTCCACATAACACATTTTCTTTCTTTTGTGTGAGGAATGTTTCCTGAAAGTTTGGCGGTACCTTTTTGTAACACCCTGTACAACTGAAAGAAGAATTCTAAGAAAAATACTAGGACCCAAAAGCACCAGTAACTCAGATTACAGATTACGATCTACACTGAAGGCCGAAAGAAACTGGTACACCTGACTAATATAGTGTAGGGAATCCGCGAGCACGCAGAAGTGTCGCAACACGACGTGGCATGGACTCGACTAATGTCTGAAGTAGTGCTGGAGGGAACTGACACCATCAATACTGCAGGGCTGTCCATAAATCCGTAAGAGGACGAAAGGGTGAAGATCTCTTCTGAAAACCACGTTGCAAGGAATCTCAGTTATGCCCAGATATATATGTTCATGTATGGTGAGTTTAGTGGCCAGCGGAAGTGTTTAATCTCAGAAGAGTGTTCGTGGAGCCACTCTGTAGCAATGCTGAACATGTGGGGTGTCGCATTGTCCTGCTGGAATTGCCCAAGTCCGTCACAATTGACATGAATGGATGCAGGTGACCAGACAGGATGCTTACGTACGTGTCACCTGTCAGAGTCGTTTGTAGATGTATAAAGCGTCCCATATCACTCCAACTGCACACGCCCCACACCATGAGAGAGCCTCCACCAGCTCTGACAGTCCCATGGATTCATGAGGTTGTCTCCATACCCGTACACCCCCATCCGCTCCACACGATTTTAAACGAGACTCGTCCTACAAGTCAACATCCCCCCAGTCATCAACAGTCCAATGCCGGTGTTGACGAGCCCAAGTGAGGCGTAAAGTTGTGTCGTGCTGTCATCAAGAGTACACGAGTGGGTCTTCGGCTTCAAAAGTCCATATCGATGTTGTATAGTCTAATGGTTCGCACGCTGACAGCGGTCGAAGGGCCCAACATCGAAATCTGCAGCAATTTTCGGAAGAGTTGCGCTTTTGTCACGTTGAACGATTCTATTCAGCCGTCGTCGGTTCCGTTCTTGCAGGATCTTTTTCCGGCCGTGGCGATGTCGACGATTTGATGTTTTATCCGGTTCCTTATATTCACGGTACACTCGTGAAATGGTCGTACGAGAAAACCTCCATTTCATCGGTACCTCGGAGATGCTGCGTCCCATCGCTCGTGCGCCGACTATAACACCACGTTCAAACTCACTTACATCTTCTTAACCTGCCACTGTAGCAGCGGTAACTCATCTAACAGCTGCGCCAGACACTTGTAGTCTTATATAGGCGTTGCCGACCGCAACGCCGTATTCTGGCCGTTTACATATCTCTGTATTTGAATCTGCATGCCTGTAAGTGTTTCTTTGGTTCTGTGGTGTATTACACAATTATATCTGGAATTTGAAAAGTTGACAGTAGCAATGGGATAAAGGAGATCAATATACTGTGGACACGGGATGAATAATGCAGGATGATTGAAAAAACTCTATGACTTACTAAACAATCACAAATTCAGACTCACGTCCCTGGGAGAAGCAGGAAGAAATCTAGAAAATATGGGAGTCGACATAGACACAATAACAATCAGCTCACTGTTTAAAGAAGGAACGGAAAAGGTAGTCCATCAGAACAAAAAAAATCAAGAATTGGATGAAAGTGGACACAAGAAAATGAATAACGTTCTCGAAGATTGAAATGAGTGTTGGCCCAAAGGAAACTACGGTTGAAATCAATAACGCAGAAACAATGTTTCTTTATAATAATCTCTAGAAAGGCTATGCGAAATAAAAAAAGACGTTATTTTAGGCCTGAAAGCGGTAGTGGTGCAGTAAGGCACGTTAAGCTGAGGCATAATTTCACATGCCACCTTTTAGTGTGAGTGAATCCTTCAGCTGTATTCAAAGTATTGCTTTATCTGCTACAGATTTCGGCGCTACAATGCGCTATCCTCAAGCCCCACTTCGATAAACCACGTTATCATTCGATTTATCAAAAGAAGCGACTGAAGACTGTGCATTGTGGTACCGGAATCGATAGCAGATAAAGCCATATCTTTGAATACAGTTAAAAGATTTATTCATACTAAATATATGTATCACAACTGGCGTCCCCCATTCTATCTGAAGACGAACAACCTACAAGCTATTTCTCTTCCGTTCCACATTCTAACAGCGCGTGGGAAAAAGGAACAGCCGGCCGCTGTGGCCGGGCGGTTCTAAGCCCTTCAGTCTGGAACCGCGCTGCTGCTACGGTCGCAGGTTCGAATCTTGCCTCGGGCATGGATGTGTGTCATGTCCTTAGGTTAGTTCGGTTTAAGTAGTTCTAAGTCTAGGGGGCTGATGACCTCAGATGTTGTCCCATAGTGCTTAGAGCCACTTGAACCTTTTTTTTTTTTTTTTTTTTTTTAAAAAATGAACACTTAAATATTTCCCTGCGAGCACTGACTTTCACTACACTGATCATTTCTCGGTCTATAGGTGCATGTCAGCAACATATTTTCGAATTCGGATGGAAACGTTGGAGACTGAAATTTCGTGAAAAGATTTCGCCGCAACGACAAACTCTAGTATCATATCCGTACCACACAAATCCCCTATTTGGCGATAATACAATACCAGCTGTCCCCCTTTGAATTTTTTCGATGTCCTCCGCCAATGCATCCTGGTAAAGATACCTTATTGCTAAGAAGTACTCTAGCAGAGGACGAACAAGGGTAGTGTAGGCGGCCTTTTTGATTTGGCTTCCCCACAATATCGTATATGCGATTGTTCCAATTTATATTGTTCGCAATTTTGATTCCTAGTTATTTAACACTGTTGAAAGCCCTTAGATATGTGTGATTTATCATATACCCGAAATGGAATGTATTCGTTTTAGTACTCTCGAGGATGACCTCACAATTTTCGCATCCTGTGCAAATCTTCTATAAATTATTTTGTAATCGGTTTTGATCTTCTGACACTTTTATAGACGGTTAATGACGACATCATCTGCAATCTAAGATGGCTGTTTAGATTATCTCCAAAGTCTTTGATGTAAATAAGGAACAGCCCTTCCTTGGGGAACGCCAGATGTCACTTTTTTTTCACTCGATGATTTTTCCATCAGTTGCTACGAACTGCGAACTTCCTGACAGGAAACCACGAATCGAGTCGCACAGGTAAAGCGATATATCGTATATACGTAATTTAATTAGAATTCTCTTGTGAGGAACGGGTCAAAAGCCTTCTGGGAGCACTCGTTACTTCTTGTGAATAAAGAGCTTCTTGTGTTTCACAAGAACTACATTTTCTGAATTCGTGTTGGCTGTTTGTCAGTAAATCGGTTTCTTTGAGGTAATTCAGTATATTCGAACACATTTTTGTTGTGTTGTTGCCTTCAGTCCGATGACTGTTTTGATGCAGCTCTCTGTGTTACCCTATCCGGTGCAGGCCTCTTCATCTCCGAATAGGTGCCGCAGCTTACATCCCTCTGAATCTGTTTGCTGCATTCACCTCCTGGTTTCATTACCCCCAACACTTTACTCCAGTACTAAATTGGTGATCGCTTGAGGTCTTAAATGTGTCCTATCAACCGATCCCTTCTTCTAGTCGAATTGTACGGCAAATTTCTTTTCTCCCCAGTTCTGTTTAGTACCTTCTTATTAGTTATGTGAACTACCCAAAATTCAGCATTCTTCTGTTGCACTACATCTCAGAAGCTTCTATTCTCTTCTTGGTCCGCTCTTTATCCTCCATCTTTCACTTCCAGATATGGCTACGCTCCACACAAATACTTTCAGCAAAGACTTCCTAACACTGAAATCTACATTTGGTATTAACAAATTTCATTTCTTCAGAAACGCTTTTTTCCATCGCCAGTCTACATTTTATACCGTCTTTACTTCGACCATCATCGCTTATTTTGCTGCTCAGATAACAAAACGCATCTACTACTTTAAGTGTGCCATTTCTTAATCTAATTCCCTCAGCATTATCTGATTTAATTCGACTACATTCCATTATCCTCGTTTTGCTTTTATTGATGTACATCTTATATCCTCCTTTCAAGACTATCCACTCCATTCAACTACTCTTCCAAGTCCTGTGCTGTCTCTAACAGAATTACAATGTCATCGGCAAACCTCAAGGTTTTCTACTCCAACTTTTCCTTTTGTCTCTTTTACTGCTTGCTCAGTATACAGACTGAATAACATCGGGGATAGGCTACAACCCTGTCTCACTCCCTTCCCAACCACTGCTTCCCTTTCGTGCCCCTCGACTCTTATACCTGCCATCTGGCTTCTGTACAAATTGTAAACAGTCTTTCGCTCCCTGTATTTTACTCCTATCACCTTCAGTATTTGAAAGAGAGTATTCCAGTCAACATTGTCCAATGTTTAGTGACAGTAAATAGATTAATCTGAACTCCAGTACATCATCGTACGGAAAGTAGTAACCCATTGCATGAGCACGCTGTTAAACACAATGGCAGTAAAGACCAAAAATTCACAGGTCTCTGTACAGAAACAAATAAAAATGAAATGATCATATGGAATTGTTGGCCAGGATGTCCCAACTGGGTTCGGCCGCCAAGTGTAAGTCTTATTTCATTCGGCGCCATATTGTGCAGCTTGCGGCCGATGATGGGGATGAAATGATGATGAGGACAACACAACACCCAGTCCCCGAGCGGAGAAAATCTCCAACGCGGCCGGGAATCATACACGGGTCCAGTGCATGAGAGGCAAGCACGTTACCATCCAGCTAAGCAGGAGGACTATAGTAACAAACGGGACAAGAGTGGGTGGCATCAAATTTTTTTTTTTGAGTCATCAGTCACCCAACTGGTGTGAAGCGGCCCGCCACGCATTCCTCTCCTGTGGTACCCTCTCCATCTCAGAGTAGCACTTGCAACCTACGTACTCAATTATTTGCTCGATTATTCCAATCTCTTTCTTCTTGTACAGTTATTCCCTCTAAAGCTCCCTCTAGCACCATGGAAGTCGTTCCCTGATTTCTTAACAAATGTCCTATCAGCCTGTCGTGGTCAGTGTTTTCCACATATTACTCTCCTCTTCGATTATGAGCAGAACCTCCTCATTCCTTAGCTTACCAGTCCAACTAATTTTCAACAATCGGCGGTAGCATCACAACTCAAATGCTTCGATTCTCGTCGGTTCCGGTTTTCCCACAGTCCATGTTTCACGACCATACAAAGCTGTGCTCCAGATTTACAATCTCAGAAATTTCCTCCCCAAATTAAGGCCTGTTTGATACTAGTAGACTTCTCTCGGCCAGAAATGCCCTTTTTCCCAGGGACAGCCTGCTTTTGATGTCATCCTTGCTCCGTCTGTCATTAGTTATTTCGCTGACAATGTAGCAGAATCCCCTAACTTCATCTACTTCGTGACCCTATTCCTGCTGTTAAGTTTCTCACTAGTATCATTTCCGCTACTTCTCAATACTTTCGTTTTTCCTCGATTTACTCTCAATCCGTATTCAGTACTCATTAGATTTTGCATTCCATTCAGCATATCATATAATCTTCTTCGTTTTCACTCAAGATACCAACGTTATCAGCGAATCGTATCATTAAACTTCCTGGCAGATTAAGACTGTTTGCTGGACCGAGACTCGAACTCGGGACCTTTGGCTTACGCGGGCAAGTGCTCTACCAACTGAGCTACCCGTGCACGACTCACGCCCCGTCCTCACAGCTTTTAATTCCACCAGTACCTCGTCTCCTACCTTCCAAACTTCACAGAACCTCTCCTGCGAGCCTTGCAGAACTAGCACGCCCGATAGAAAGGATATTGCGGAGACATGGCTTAGCCACCTTTTACCTTGAATTTCAGTTCCACTTCTGAAGCTTTCTTTTATTACCATCATTCCTTCTTCGATGTACAGATGGAACAGTAGAGGGCAAAAACTACATCTCCATCTTACACCCTTTTTAATCCGATCGATTCGTTCTTGATTGTCCACTCTTATTATTCGCTCTTGGATCTTGTACATATCGTGTATCACCCGTCTCTCCCTATAGTTTACTCCTATTTTTCTCAGAAGTTGGAACACCTTACATGATTTTACATCGTCTAAAGCTTTTTCCAGATCTCCAAATCCTATGAATGTGTCTTGATTTTTCTTTAGTCTTGCTTCCATTATCAACCGCAACATCAGAATTCCCTCTCTGTGGCCTTTACCTTTTCTAAAGCCAAACTGATCGTCGTCTAGCACATCCTCAATTTTCTTTTCCATTCTTCTGTATATTACTCTTGTCAGCAACTTGGATGCAGGACCTGTTAAGCTGACTGTGCGATAATTCCCGCATTTGTCAGCTCTTCCAGTCTTCGGAATTATGTGAATGATATTTTTCCGAACATCAGATGGTATGTCGCCAGACTCATACTTTCTACACACCAATGTGAATAGTCATTTGTTGCCACGTCCCCCAGTGATTTCAGAAGTTTTGATGAAGTGTTATCTAACCCTTCTGCCTTATTTCATCTTAAGTCCTCCAGAGATCTCTTAAATTCTGATTCCAGTACTGGATCGCTTGTTATTGTTGTTGTGGTCTTCAGTCCAGAGACTGGTTTGATGCATCTCTCCATGCTACTCTAACCTGTGCAACCTTCTTAATCTCCATGTAACTACTCCAACCTACATCCTTCTGCATCTGCTTAGTGTGTTTATCTCTTGGTCTCCCTCTACGATTTTTACCCTCCACGCTGCCCTCTAATACTAAATTGGACATCCCTTGATGCCTCAGAATATGGCCTACCAACCGATCCCATCTTCTAGTCAATAGAATCCTCTTCTCCGCAATTCTGTTCAGTACCTCCTCATTAGTTACCTGATCCACCCATCTAACTTTCAGCATTCTTCTGAAGCACCACATTTCAAAAACTTCTTGTCTAAACTATTTCTCGTCCATGTTTCACCTCCATACATGGCTACTCTCCATACAAATACTTTCAAAAACGACTTCCTGACACTTAAATCAATACTCGATGTTAACAAATTTCTCTTCTTCAGAAACGCTTTCCTTGCCATTGCCAGTCTACATTTTATATCCTCTCTACTTCGACCGTCATCCCCAAATAGCAAAACTCCTTTACTACTTTAAGTGTCTCATTTCCTTATCTAATTCTGTCAGCATAACTAGATTTAATTTGATTACATTCCATTATCCTCGTTTTGCTTTTGTTGAAGTTCAGCTTATAGCCTCCTTTCTAAGACACTGTCCATTCCGTTCAGCTGCTCTTCCAGGTCATTTGCTGTCTCCGACAGAATGTCATCGGCAAACCTCAAAGGTTTTATTTCTTCTCCATGGAATTTAATTCCTACTCCGAATTTTTCTTTTGTTTCCTTTACTGTTTGCTCAAAATACAGATTGAAAACATCGGGGATTGGCTGCAACACTGTCTCACTCCCTTCCCAACCACTGCTCCCCTTTCATGCCCCTCGACGTTTATAACTGCCATCTGGTTTCTGTACAAATTGTAAATAACCTTTCGCCCCCTTTATTTGTCCCCTGCCATCTTCAGAATTTGAAAGAGAGTACCAGTCAACATTATCAAAAGCTTTCTCTAAGTCTACAAATGCTATAAACGTAGGTTTGCCTTTCCTTAATCTTTCTTCCAAGAGAAGTCGTAGGGTCAGTATTGCCTCATGTGTTCCAACATTTCTACGGAATCCAAACTGATTTTCCCCGAGATCGGCTTCTACCAGTTTTTCCATTGGTCTCGTTAGTATTTTGCATCGGTGACTTATTAAACTGATAGTTCGGTAATTTTCACACCTGTAAACAACTGCTATTTTGGGATTGGAAATTTTATATTGTTGTTGAAGTCTTAGGGTATCTCACCTGTCTGATACATCTCTCTCACCAGATGGTAGAGTTTTTTCAGGGCTGGCTCTCCCAAGGCTATTAGTAGTTCTAATGGAATGTTGTCTACTCCCAGGACCTTGTTTCGACTTAAGTCTTTCAGTGCTCTGTCAAACTCTTCACGCAGTATCATACCTCCCATTTCATCTACGGCCTCTTCAATTTCCATAATATTGACCTAAAGTACATCGCCCTTGTATAGACCCTCTATATACTCCTTCCACCTTTCTGCTTTCCCTTCTGTGCTTATAACTAGTTTGCCATCTGAGCCCTTGATATTCATACAAGTGGTTCTCCAAAAGTCTCTTTAATTTTCCTGTAGCTAGTATCTATCTTACCCCTGGTGATATATGCCTCTACATTCTTATACTTGTGCTCTAGCCATCTCTACTTAGCCATTTTGCACTTCTTGTAGATCTCCTTTTTGAGACGTCTGTATACCTTTTTGCCTCCTTCATTTACTGCATTTTTATATTTTCTTCTTTCATTAATTAAATTCAATATCTCTTCTGTTACCAAAGGATTTCTACTAGCCGTCATCTTTTTACCTACATGATCCTCTGCTGCTTTCACTATTTTATCTCTCAAAGCTACCCATTATTTTTCCACTGTATTTCTTTTCTCTGTTCTTGTCAATCGTTCCCTAATGCTCTGTCTGAAACTGTCTACAACCACTGGTTCTTTCAGTTTATCCAAGTCCCGTCTCCTTAAATTCCCACCTTTTTGCAGTTTCTTCTTTTTTAATCTACAGTTCATAACCAATAGATTGTGGTCAGAATCCATATCTGCCCCTGGAAATGTCTTACATTTTAAAACCTGGTTCCTAAATCTCTGTCTTGCCATTAGATAATTTATCTGAAGCCTTCCAGTGGTTCCAGGCCTCTTCCACGTGTACAGCCTACTTTCATGATTCTTAAACCAAGTGTTAGCTGGATTAAGTTCTTTTCTGTGCCAAATTCTACCAGGGGGCATGTAATCTCCCCACGGAAAATTACCCTCTACCACGCAATAATTAATAATGGTCAATCAAATCATCCACATTTATTCACTTTTGAAAAGTATCTGATCCGATTTTCTAGTAATATATGCGCCGACAGCTCGTCAACGTCAAGGTATTTTTCTAGTACGTTTATTCTTTGGAATAACAGAGATACATATATGTATTCTCCATGGTTATTATAGAGGGGTAAGAAGGACAGCTTCGGAAATATCTGTTGGAAGATTGACGGGCTTCTAAAAGAGACATATTTGCTTTTCTTCTCGCTAAAGCGAGCTATTAACGTTTGTGCCACTAGCGGGTTATTTGAAGAGAGAGAAAGACTGTAAACGCAAATTAAGTAAGACTTGGAATCAACAGAAAACGGAACATGTAATGGAGATGGATTGAATATACAGTTTTCCTCAGAAATAAGGTTTGTGACCCTTTTATTCTAGAGTGAATGACGAATGAGTTCTTTGTCTGAATCGTTGACGATCGCCTTGGCCCTGTAATTAGTGGGGAAGTTTCAGCTGTGACGAAGAGAGCCTGCAGTCACCGAGTTTTTATAAAATCGTCCAAAAAGGCTTCGTCCACATCTGAAATTCTAAATCTGTCGTAAAATGAACGAATTGTTCAAACGATCGATTTTCCCAACTGAATGCAGCGCTTAACAATAATAACAAATGTAAAGATCTTTTCCAGCAAGCCAGCCGCTGAATATTAAGACGAAGGGCTCCACCAGAGATTCTATTGGGCTGATTTCACGTAAATGAAATATTATATTTAAAACTGTACATAGATAAAGGACAGAGAGAGAGAGAGAGAGAGAGAGAGAGAGAGAGAGAGAGAGAGAGAGCGAATGAAATTCGAGAAAATACTCAGAATCCTCCATTAGTATAATTGTTTGCCTGTCTTATCACGGATCAGCCTAAAGATAAAACAGGAGGCCCTAACTTTATTGTACCGATTTATGTGTGAGAGTGAAGGGGTAATAAAGGCGACAGATACACCTCTGTACAGACAAAACATTACACCAAGTTAGCGGCAAGCTGCATTCACATATTTTCATCAGTCAGTAATATAGATATAAAGATATTCTCCCAATAACATTATATATTTCATTATAATGGCCAATCCGTGACAGGACACGTTTTTGTACGTTGCTAAAATAATTTTGTTCTCTGTTTCATGTGAACTACGACGAGCCAACTTAACTGACGCTTGGAAAAGAGAAGAAATACTGGCAGTAAAATTAAGTGGATCTACAAATAAGAACATAAAACAACACGCTGGGCGCAGAGAAAAGGCCAGATCTATAATTTTATTATTAAAGCTTGCTAGTATAGATGAAGTATACGCTTTTCTGTTTAGTATTATTGGATATTTGAACATTGATTAATTGTGTTCATGCTAGATGTAGTTTGATTGACCTGCCCCAGTTGCATTTATCTGTATAAGTACAGTAAGAAAGTAGCCACAGAAGTACTCTTGCGTGAAGGGAGATATATATATATATAGTGACAGTAGAACATTTATATGGTTTTACCTAGGGCAATGTTTAAGATGAGTCAAGCAGAGCAGAGCAGCACGCAACAGCCTTCAGCTGTTAGCACTGATAATAATGATGTAGTAAGAAGTGTTGTAGAACCGATCGCTACAGATAGCGCAATAGAACGCCCGGTAGACACGGCTGGAGATGTAACAGCAAGTACGCAACATGGATTAGATCCATTGGTAATTATCATGAGACAGATGCAGATGATAACCGAGAGCATGAATAATATGAAAACCGCCATTAACGCGAAGTTAGCCTCAGGATATTTTTCAAAATACTTCCTAAGGCTTCCTTTTGAAAAGGAGAAAGGCTCTGGGTAGAGCACCTCCTGCCTTAGGCGTTCCTGTACCCCTTCTGACCAGAACTTTGCTAAAAACGCCTTCTCAAAATCGTCATATGTCGAGCAAACAGAAGTCATGTCCGAGGCCCAGATTGCCCCCGAACCTTGTATATATCCTGTAACGAAACTGATCTTCTGCCACTCCGACCAATTTCTGGGTAGCACTCCTCTGAAACTTCGAATAAAAACAATTGGATGGACCCCCCTTTTGTCAGTGTTAAAAATCTGGAATTGCCGATGCTTTATCATTTTTTCTTCGGCATGGCAAAGGCTTTCGTAATCTCTGTTAGATAAGACTTCACGCGAACAACTAGCTCGTGGCAATTTAATGTTTGAGTTACTTACACGAGTCGGTATCGTATGCGAATGTGCAGTAACTGGCTCTATAGTCGCTGCCAACTTCTGCTGCTGGCCTGTATTCATTTGTTCTGAGCCTTGTTGTGAAACGCGCATCGACTCTTCTGTCGTTTGTTTCCAATGCTCTAAATCTGCACCTAACTGCTGTCGCACTTCCTCAAGTCCTTTCGCAAACAAACTCTCTTCCTGTTTGCCAGATAAACTCTGGAATGCTGCTTTAACATTTTGCTCAACGTTTTCACACATTAGCCTTTTATTTTCTAATGTGATTTCGGATAATTTACCCGTTAATACATTAATTTGGTGGTCTATAACGTCTTGACGTTCTGTCAGATGTTCAACACTTTCCTTTAGGTTAGTCTGCGTACGTGCCAATTCAGGAAGTTGCGCAATTGCACATGACATGGCATCTTGCTTTTGTACTAATTGCGGAACCATTTCCACCTGTTCCCGTACGGTATCTATCTTAATAGCCACATACTCCTTCATTTCTACACGTACGCGGTGAGTAGATTCCTCACATTGAGCTTTCACCAATTCCATTTGTGCAGTTAATTTTCGTTCCGTCTCTTCGGCCTGATCTTTGAGTTCCTTGGTCTTCGTCTCTATCCGCTGCTCTAATTCGGAAAAACTGTCTTGTAACTGCTGCTTAATCTCAGCTTTCAGATTTTCCTGCCCTTCCGTAACTGAGGCTAACTTCGCGTTAATGGCGGTTTTCATATTATTCATGCTCTCGGTTATCATCTGCATCTGTCTCATGATAATTACCAATGGATCTAACCCATGTTGCGTACTTGCTGTTACATCTCCAGCCGTGTCTACCGGGCGTTCTATTGCGCTATCTGTAGCGATCGGTTCTACAACACTTCTTACTACATCATTATTATCAGTGCTAACAGCTGAAGGCTGTTGCGTGCTGCTCTGCTCTGCTTGAAAAATATATAAATAAAACTAGATACTGGGACAGACCTATGCCCTTGCCAGACATAATAAACATACTTAAGGCAAGATTACCAACTAGCATCCGGAATCAATTAATTTACGGCAACGATAAAGACTTGGAGTCGTTCCTCACGACGTTAGATCATATAGATATTATCGAAGAGAACAACCAGAAAGCTCGTAATAACAGATTCCAATATAGGGAGATAGAACCTCCGCCAAATGGTAGGCAAGGGAATGCAGAGAGATCGTTAAATAGTGGAGAAACCCCTCAAAATCTCAATAGTAATACCGGCAATAGTCTTGCGAGGGGCTATCCAAGGAACAACAGGAATGAGAAAAGATACAATCCCGTGTGGGGGAACGAAAGGAATTTCAGACCTCAAGCCTGGAACAATAACAGTAATAGAAAGTGGAATCAACCGGGGGGAATGAACTCAAATAACCAACATCAGTGGGGACGGACATCTGCAAATCAACCGGTAATTACCGAAGTGACGGACGATGTCAACCACCAGGCGAATCAAAATCCAACAAACTTGTAAGGACCCACTCGTGCCCCGGAGGAGCGGTCAACAATTGGTTGAGGGGCAACAGGATATGTGTACCCATGCTAACGTACAATGATGGACGATTACTGGCAGATGAATTGACCGAGGACTTAGAACCCCAAGATGAGGATAAGGAACAGGTGGCAGTAGCCGAAGTGCAAGTCATTTTGGAGACTGTACCTATAGTGGCGGTTTTAGACACAGCTGCAACCACAAATGTTATTTCGGAGGCTCTATTCAACAAGATCAGAAATATAAGACGAGTACCAATTTTTCCAGTTCAAAATTGCAGAATAATAGGCGCCGTTGGGGCTAGATCGGCTAATGTAAAAGTGCAGTCACTACTTAGTGTAGAAGTTGGAAATGTAGCAATATTAAGCACATTCCTTGTTGTGAAAAATTTGGTGGTAGACTGCATTATCGGAGTCGACAGCCTACGTCAATACGGATGCAGAATAGATTTTAAAACAAGAAAAATTTGGTTAAATGTAAATAAACAAGAAATTGAGTTGGACTTGTTGAAAAAAGAAAGCCTTACCAGGAAATATAATAGTGGGATCAGTGTGCAAGTAATCAGGACGGCACAAAATTCTAAACAGCACGTAATTAATGAGTTCCAAGTCAAAGGAGATTTCGGTCAATTAGTGTATGAGAAGTTAAATGAATCCGACTGCATTATTGAAGATCAGAAGAAGCAGCTCAAAGAATTATTATTAGCGTATGAAAACGTGTTTGATGAAAGGCCAGGAGTTATTAAGGGATACATATGCCATCTCTACGTTAAGCCGCACGAAACGCATTGTAGAACTTTCTATCCTGTTCCCTGGAAGTTAAAGGCTCAAGTTCAAAAAGAAATAGATCGCATGTTGAAATGGGGTTTGATCGAACCCTCTACAAGCCCATACTGCTCCCCATTGTTGGTCGTGCCAAAAGCAAATGGGACTGTGAGACTGGTACTCGACGCCAGAGAAATAAATAAAATCATAATTCCAGTGAGAACACATCCGGAAAACATAGACGAACTTATACAACGGTTCCAGGATGTCCAATATTTGACGAGCATTGATTTGCGGAGTTCTTATTGGCAAGTCAAGCTGGATGAGTTATCAAGGAAATATACGGCTTTCATTTATTCCGGAAGAAGTTACCAATTTACTGTAGTTCCTTTCGGACTCAACATTAGTGCTGGAATCTTTATAGCAGCTCTAGATTATGCACTAGGCCCAGAACTAAGAAGCAGGATAACAGTGTTTGTTGGTGATTTGCTTATAGCATCGAAGACCTGGGAGGAGCATATTACCTTACTGAGTTGGGTGTTGGACGTGTTCAAAACCATGGGAATAACTGCTAACCTACAGAAATCCCATTTTGCACTAAACAGAATCAAGTTCCTGGGGCATATAATTGACGCAAAGGGAATTTTACCAACCAAGGAGAAGCTAATTGCGATTAGTAAGTTTCCAACACTCAGAAATAGGAGGCAATTAAAAGGGTTTATGGATCTTGCCTCATTTTTTAGAAGATTTATAACAAATCAGGCCATGAACGCAGCAGTTCTAAATAGTTTGCTGAAGAAGGATGTGCCCTGGCTCTGGACATTAGAGTGTCAAGAAGCATTCGAAGAGATAAAGAAGCAATTAGTAAATGCACCGCTTTTGTACCATCCGGACATGCAAGAAGAATTTTACTTGTCAACAGATTCGTCGAACGTGGGTCTTGGAGCGTGCCTTTTCCAAGTACGCAAGATAAATGGACAACTTACCTTCTGTCCTATTGCGTTTGCTAGTCGTGTTTTGTCCAACTGTGAACGAACTTACACGACGACAGAATTAGGGGCTCTTGCGGTCGTCTGGGGATTTAAAAAATTTCATTGTTATCTATATGGGTCAAAGACTATCGTATATTGCGATCATCAATCAGTAACGTTTTTACAAACGTGTAAACTGTTACACCCCAGACTGGCTAGATGGACTCTCGCTCTGCAACAATACCAATTTAAGATCGTACATGTCTCAGGGCAGCAAAACATTATTGCTGACGCTCTATCAAGGTCACCGCAGGTTTTAACCAAAGAGATTGAAGTAAATAATAACTCAGAATTCCCTGTATTGCTGCTGCAGGAAAATCCATTTAAGACGTACTACGTCAATTTGTGTGCGCATATGGTCCAGTTACAGAAAAGAGATGCTCAATGGGGAAGTGTCATTCAAAGGTTACAAAAGCTTCGGATCAGATGGCAAATTATTACAAGCTTTTAAATGGCGTATTATTTTTCCGCTGTGGAAGGCCAAACAAAGTCCGTTGGTGTGTTTGTATACCTGAGGCGCAAATAGAGAAACTTGTATGGTTCACTCATTTAACCTGGGGACATTTCGGTGCGACAAAATGTGCAGACAAGATAAGTGGGTACTGTTATTTTCCCAACATAAAGCGCAGAGTGCATGAGGTCTTAAAGAGATGCGTAATCTGTCAAAAAACAAAGCCGGATTCAAAAGGGACTAAGCACCCATTATGCTCTATACTAGTCCAAGAACCAAAAGAATTAATTTCGTGCGATCTGTGTGGACCGTTACCTACTTCAAGAGGTGGTGTTAAATATGTGTTGGCATTTCGCGATGTGTGTACGAAATACGTAAAGCTATACCCGATAAAGGCGGCTACAGCCAAAGTAATTGTATTAAGATTGATAAGGGATTATCTTCCACATGTTGGTACACCTAAGGCGATCATAACAGACAATGCTAAAATATTCACGGGACTCCGATGGAAACAGACTTTGTCTCAAGTCGGTGTGAAACACATACTAACATTATTTTACCACCCACAAGGCAATTTGGTTGAGAGAATTTTTAGAGAATTCAATCGATTTATGAGGACGTATTGCCATAATAAGCAGACTGCGTGGGCAAATTATGTGGAAGAGTTTGAGCAGATATACAATAACATGCCCCACTCCTCAACTGGATATACACCTCGTGAATTGATGTTCGAAGCAAAAGAGGAAAACTTCTGGACTGACCATATGCCCAAAACTCAGGAAACTGAGATGCCTTGGGAAGAAAAAATAAGACAAGCCATTATAAATATGACGGAAAAGGCTGACCAGAGAAAACAACAATATGACAAATTAATCAAGAGGGTACAGACATACCTTGTCGGAGAGAAGGTACTAGTCAAAAGACATACCAAATCATCCTTGATAAAGTATAAAGAAATGGGAGTTACTATATACTGGCCCATACATTATCCTACAAATTCCGAATCCTGGGGCTTATCTGTTAGCATACCCGGCATCGAACAAAATAAAAGGGTTATTTTCCCATAACGACTTGAAAAAATTTAATGAAGATTAGAAGATAGGGAGGAATGGTGTTGCGAGTGACAGAGATGAACGCTCGTAAAAAACATAACAATAAACTGTGTGTGTAGTGTTAGAAAACTTTAAATTGAAATAGATTATAGAAATAGTGACTAACTATTACTATCTAGCGTTGTAAAGAAGATAGTGGAGATAGGCTTCACCTGTGGTTTGGGTGAACATGGAACTTTAGCATTGCTAATGTCATCAAGATTTATAAAGGATCTAACTGACCTTCAAGAAGAATGAAATGTTTCCCGCAAATGACGCTGAATAATCAAAAGAGGTTCCGAGTGAAGGTTCATATATAATCTCAAGTGCACGCTTAGATGTGTAAACGTGTGCAGGGATGTGTTGAGGCAGTGAATCATGAGTGACGGTTAACGCCGCAAAGATAATTTCCCGCGCAAAACAGTTGACGTCGGCGCGAGAATTAAAATCGATATACACGATACAGATATGCTTTGTAAGAGACTCGCACCAAACGCGAGGATAAACTGATTCATGTTGAACTCTAAAAGGAATAGGTGTTATAATTAGAAGTTAAGAGTTTTTAATTTATTAATGAATGATTAAAGAAAGTAATATTCATAGAATTAGTAGTTATTTAATGGTTCGTGTTCGTTTGGGAATTTTGTTTGAAAAATCCATTTCCATATATGTGCATGTATGAACGCCGTATGAATCAGAGAATAAATGAAAGAAGTGAATCCGCATTCCTCAATGCTAATAACTTTTACATTACAGCAATCAAGCGGAGAAATATATGTATTTAGAATAAAAAGTTTTTGAGTATAGATAAATTATATGACTTTTCAAGGAAATGATGGATTATGTCTTTGTATAAAATGAACTACACTTTCCATTATTCGATGATTTGAATCCAAAATCTATTGTAAGTTGCATGAATCCTTTAAATTACGAAGAACAAATCAGTGATAGAAAATGTGTCAGAACTTTTGGACTTATAAGCACAAGTGGCGATGCAAAGTCAAAAAGAATATTCAAACGAGAGTAAATCGGATGATGCTTTTGGCAACGTCATTAGTTAATGGCTAAATTCCTTGAAGTACGTCGTAACAAAAAGGATGCATGAAGCCATAAGGATTTTGCTTTCAAAAAGGAGAATCTTGGACGGTGCAACCTAACCAGTTCTCTTACAGGAAGAGTTTCCCTTTTGGTCATTGCTAATTCTTTTGGAATGAATGTTGCATGTGAATTCGAGTATCCCTGTCCCTTCTACTCTTCCCATTGTGGGCCGCGTAGAAGACCGACTACAAAGTGGGCCGCGTAGAAGACCGACTACAAAGTGGGCCGCGTAGAAGACCGACTACAAATGTGGACGTCGGGGACATGCAAGACCCGGGGGAGTTTTAGCACCGCAAGAGATTGTCCTAGGAACAAGATTGTAAAACGAAAATTCACGTTATTTATTGTAAAATGTTCTTTTTTTTTGCTAGAGGCACAAATCACTCTTCTCCAAATCGTGATATAAATTGATCCCTGTCTTTCCTTTAGAGATCTATTTCAAAATTTTTTTTTTCTTCTATAGGCTTTCCTATCTTCTATGTACCGTAGGCTGGGGGTCTAGGCTTAAGAGGTTTTCCAAGGTTTCCCTGCTTAAGGAAGTTCCCGAATGGGTAGACCCTGATAACAGTTTCATGAAAGATCATCTTCCTTGGTTGTGCACAGCAAACGTAACACCTAGATGCACGTAAAAGTAATACAGCCGCGGTACCTGTCTCTTCATTTCTTCTGTTTTCAACATTTCTTTTTCAGTCGGAGGACTGACAATCATCACCTCCGGGTTATCCACACTAATAGATAGCTCGCGAAGTGTGTTCGGTAAATCAAAATTGAGCTCACAAACTTCGCTCGCTGCGAGGGGCATTGTAATCTCCCCACGGAAAATTACCCTCTACCACGCAATAATTAATAATGGTCAATCAAATCATCCACATGTATTCACTTTTGAAAAGTATCTGATCGGATTTTCTAGTAATATATGCGCCGACAGCTCGTCGGCGCCAAGGTATTTTTCTAGTGCGTTTATTCTTTGGAATAACAGAGATACATATATGTATTCTCCATGGTTATTATAGAGGGGTAAGAAGGACAGCTTCGGAAATATCTGTTGGAAGACTGACGGGCTTCTAAAAGAGACATATTTGCTTTTCTTCTCGCTAAAACGAGCTATTAACGTTTGTGCCACTAGCGGGTTATTTGAAGAGAGAGAAAGACTGTAAACGCAAATTAAGTAAGAATTGGAATCAACAGAAAACGGAACATGCAATGGAGATGGATTGAATATACAGTTTTCCTCAGAAATAAGGTTTGTGACCCTTTTATTCTAGAGTGAATGACGAATGAGTTCTTTGTCTGAATCGTTGACGATCGCCTTGGCCCTGTAATTAGTGGGGAAGTTTCAGCTGTGACGAAGAGAGCTTGCAGTCACCGAGTTTTTATAAAATCGTCCAAAAAGGCTTCGTCCACATCTGAAATTCTAAATCTGTCGTAAAATGAACGAATTGTTCAAACGATCGATTTTCCCAACTGAATGCAGCGCTTAACAATAATAACAAATGTAAAGATCTTTTCCAGCAAGCCAGCCGCTGAATATTAAGACGAAGGGCTCCACCAGAGATTCTATTGGGCTGATTTCACGTAAATGAAATATTATATTTAAAACTGTACATAGATAAAGGACAGAGAGAGAGAGAGAGAGAGAGAGAGAGAGAGAGAGAGAGAGAGAGAGAGAGCGCGAATGAAATTCGAGAAAATACTCAGAATCCTCCATTAGTATAATTGTTTGCCTGTCTTATCACGGATCAGCCTAAAGATAAAACAGGAGGCCCTAACTTTATTGTACCGATTTATGTGTGAGAGTGAAGGGGTAATAAAGGCGACAGATACACCTCTGTACAGACAAAACATTACACCAAGTTAGCGGCAAGCTGCATTCACATATATTCATCAGTCAGTAATATAGATATAAAGATATTCTCCCAATAACATTATATAATTCATTATAGGCTTTCTCTTTCATTCCTAACCCCCCTTCCTTACTCCCATTCCTTACGCCCATTCGTGGATCGCCAATCTCTTCTAAATCGACTGCTGTTGCTAGTTCTACCATATCAGTTAGATCTTTCCCCGCATAGAGGCCTTCGATGTACACCTTCTAGCTATTCGCTCTCTCCTCTGCAATTAACAGTGGAATTCCCTTTGCATTCTTAATGTTTCCACCCTTGCTGTTAATTGCACCGAAGAATATTTTGACTTTCCTATATGCTGAGTTAGCCCTTTCGACAATCACTTCTTTTTTTATTTCTTCAGCATTTGCATGCAGCCCTTTCGTCTTAGCTTCCCTGCGCTTCCTATTTATTTCATTCTTCAGCGACTTGTATTTCTGTATTCCTGAATTTCCCCTGAACATTTTTGAACTTACTTCTTTCATGGATCAACTGAAGTATTTGTTCTGTTACCCTTTTTAGAGACGTCAAAACCTCTTCAACTGTATTGTTTACTGAGGTATTATGACGTGACAGCGTATCACGTCATTCCTTAGTACTTCCGTATCCCACTTTTTTGTGTGTTGCTTTTTCCTGACTAATCCATAAACTTCAGCCTACTCTTCAACACTACTACATTGTGATCTGCGTCTATATGTGTTTCTGAGTACGCCTTACAGTCCAGTATATCATTTCGAATCTCTGTCTGATCATGGTGTAATCTAACTGAAATCTTCCAGTATCACTCGGCCTTTTCCACGTATACGTCCTCCTCTTGTGATTCTTGAACAGCGTATTCGATATTACTAGCTGAAATTTAGTCTGCTTCTAATGTCCTTCTTGCTCCGTCCGTCATTGGTTATTTTGCTGTCTAGGTAGCAGAGTTCCTTAACTTTATCTACTTCGTGACCACTAGTCCTGATGTTAAGTTTCTCGCTGTTCTCATTTCTGCTACTTCTCATTACTTTCGTCTTTCTTCGATTTACTGAAATTTATTGCATTACTCAATTAGTGCTTCTTCTCTCTCATTCCTAGTACCAAGCCCCTATTCTCCCGTTATCCTTTCTTCCACTTCTTCCCCTACAACTGCATAACTATTAGATTTTCATCTCTCTTCATGTACTGAATTACTCTTTCAACATCCTCATTTACTATCTCTAGCTCCTCATCTTGCGTCGTCAGTATGTGTACCTGAATTATCGTTGTTGATGTTGGTTTGCTGTCGATTCTGATCAGAACAACCCTATCACTGAACTGTTCACAGTAACACACCCTCTGCCCTACCTTCCTATTCATAACGAATCCTACTCCCGTTATACCTTTTTCTGCTGCTGTTCATATTACCCGATACTCATCTGACCAGAAGTCCTTGTCTTCTTCCCATTTCACTTCGCTGACCCCTACTATATCTAGACTGAGGCTTAGCATTTCCCTTTTCAGATGTTCTAGCTTCTCTACCACGTTCAAGCTTCTGACATGTCACACCCCGACTCGTAGAACATTTTCATTTCGTTGGTTATTTACTCTTTTTCTCACGGTCACCTCTCCCTTGGCAGCCTCCTCCCGGAGATCCAAAAGGTGGACTATTCCGGAATTTTTTGCCAATGCAGATATCATCATGACACTTTTTCAGTTACAGGCCACATGTCCTGTGGATACACGCTATGTGTTTTTTTAATGTAGTGGTTACCACTGGGTTCTGCATCGTCATGCCCTTCACCATTGCTTATTCTTCCGTCTGTAGGAGCAGTTTCCCATCCCAAGGACAAGAGAGTGGCCTGAACCTCTGCCCACCCCTGCGCCCTTTTTGCCAAGGCCAGAAAGAGGGTGACTTCTTATGTAGGAGGTCTTTGACCGTCATCGAAGAACCGAAGGCATTTCTGTTACTAAACAAAGATGCTACCGCTAGACCAAGTGTGCTACCACCGATCCGTACTACAACATAAACTGACAAACGAAATTCTATTGCCAAAAATTGTGTAATAGAATTTTCATGAAATGAACCACTCGCGGAGGCTATTGGCAGTCGTATGAATTTTTTTTTTTTTTTTTTGCGAACATTAAGGATTTGAAGCTATAAAAAAATTATGTAAGTCTGCAGGCTTTCGTGGCCGTTGTCACTGATGTTATAATCTTCTGGGTTATTAGGCCGCGTTATGTTTCTTCTAAAATGTTCATTTTAGAAGATTTTAACTTCAGCTTCATCAAAAAATTGTCTACAGGCTAGCTGCTGCTTGTCGTTTAGTAAATTCCCATTTTTGCACTCTGGATGTTTACAGATGTCTAATTCTTCCGAAGGGTTCATCCTACGCCCTTTGACTTCTGTGTGAAGAATCCAATTATCGTTGTTTTGCTTCTGTTGATCTTCATCTTATGTCCTCCTCTCACGATATTGTCCATTCCGTTCAATTGCCCTTCCAAGTCATTTGCTGCCTCTGAGAGAACTACAACGTTGTCGGCAAAGCTCAAAGTTTTTATTTCTTCTTGCTGTGCTTTAATTCCTACTCCAAATGTTTTTTTGTTTTCCTTTGGTGCTTCCTCAAGATACTGATTGAATAACACTTACGATACGCTACAACCCTGCCACACTCTTTTCTCAGCCACTGCTTCCCTTTCATGTCCCTCAACTCTTATAACTGCCATCTGGTTGCTGTACAAGTTGTAAATAGCTTTTCGTTCCGCCTATTTTACCACTGATACTTTCAGAGTTTCACAGAGAGTGTTCCTGTCAATACTGTCAAAAGCTTTCTCTAAGTCAGCAAATGCTATGAACTTAGGTTTGCCTTTCCTTATCGTATCTTCTAAGACTGGTCGTTGGGGCAGTACTGCTTCACGCGTTCCTACGTTTCTTCGAAATCCAAACTGATTTTCCCCGAGGTAGGCTTCTACCAGTTTTTCCATTCTTCTGTACAGAATCCGTGTTAGTATTTTGCAGCCATGACATACTGAACTTTCAGCAACTGTTTTCTTTGGAATTGGAATTATTACGTTCTTCTTAAAGTCTGAGGGTCTTGTAGATCTTGCACACCGGATGGAAGAGTTTTGTCGTGGCTGGCACTCCGAAGGCTGTCAGTAGTTTTGACGAGATGTAATTTATTCCTGGAGCCTTGTTTCGACTTAGAGCTATCAGTGCTCTGTCAAATTCTTCTCGCAGTATCATATCTCCCATCTCATCTTCATCTACATCCTCTTCCATTTCTATAACACTGCCGATTGTATAGACCCTCTGTATGCTCCATCCACCCTTCAGCGGTCCCTTCTTTACATTGGACGTCCTACTGCAAGTCGACGTCAGTGATATGTGTCTGTGTTGTTGTTGTTTTGGTCTTCAGTCGTGAGCCTGGTTTGATGCAGCTCTCCATGCTACTCTATCCTGTGCAAGCTTCTTCATCTCCCAGTACCTACTGCAACCTACATCCTTCTGAATCTGCTTAGTGTATTCATCTCTTGGTCTCCCTCTACGATTTTTACCCTCCACGCTGCCCTCCAATACTAAATTGGTGATCCCTTCATGCCTCCGAATATGCCCCACCAACCGATCCCATATGGGTCTGTAACTTATCGTATTACTCGCACTTCCTTTTGGTATGACCTGTGCAACTTCCCAGCCTCTAGGTATTGATTTTAGACGAGTGAGCGTTTTTTATGGTTGTTAAGTATGGAGGTATTACATCAGCATACTGCGAAAGGAATCTAATTGAGGACTTGCCTTTATTAAGTCATTTTAGCTGCTTTGCTACACAGTGGATATGTATTTCTAAGATACTCATGTTGGCAGCAGTTGTTGATTTGAATGCTGGAATAGTTACTTCGTCTTCTCTAGTGAAGAAGTTTCGGCAAACTGTATTCCGTCACCGTCAATATGTTTTCTCAAAAATTAACGTATATTGCAAAGTCTCCCTCTGTCACATAGCGAAACCAATGCTCCTATGTTCCCCATTTACACTTGTTTCTCGTTTCCTTTCCTTTACAGTCACTCCACCTTTTTTCGTATATTATTTTACTACGTGTTATCACTTTCCTCTTTCTCCCTCTCTTCTACCCCTATCTCTCATGCGTATTGCTGCTAGCGAGCATAATTAAAACCTACCCTCCAGTAATTTTTACTTATTTTTGTAATTATGATAAACGAATATAAACTATGTATGTATGTGTGTGTCTATGTGTTTTACGAGGATGTGCTGAAAAGTAACGCCTCCGAATTTTTTTCAATTGAAACCTTTAAAAGCTTTTTAAATAAAACGAACGTAATCTTTATTCTTGCAAATATGTAAATACGAAGAATAAAGATGTAGACTGTTAATAACGATTGTTTTATTTAAAAAGCTACAAGAGGTTTCACATGAAATATTCGGATACTTCGGAAACATTGCTTTTCTGTACGCCCTTGCAACTCTCCTATTATAATTTTTAATTTCTAAATGTAGTATAACATGCTTATTGTAATACAAGGTGGTCCATTGATCGTGACCGGGCCATATATCTCACGAAATAAGCGTCAAACGAAAAAACTACAAAGAACGAAACTTGTCTAGCTTGAAGGGGGAAACCAGATGGCGCTATGGTTGGCCCGCAAGATGGCGCTACCATAGATCAAACGGATAACAACTGCGTTTTTTAAAATAGGAACCACTATTTTTATTACATATTCGTGTAGCACGTAAATAAATATGAATGTTTTAATTGGACCACTGTTTTCGCTTTGTGATAGATGGCACTGTAATAGTTACAAACATATGGCTCACAATTTTAGACGACCAGTTGGTAACAGGTTGGTTTTTTAAATTAAAATACAGAACACTTTATTTCGGTTGTTCCAATGTGATACATGTACCTTTGTGGACTCATCATTTCTGAGAACGTATGCTGTTACAGCGTGATTACCTGTAAATGCCACATTAATGCAATAAATGCTCAAAATGATGTCCGTCAACCTCAATGCATTTGGCAATACGTGTAACGACATTCCTCTCAACAGCGAGTAGTTCGCCTTCCGTAATGTTCACACATGCATTGACAATGAGCTGACGCATGTTGTCAGGCGTTGTCGGTGGATCACGATAGCAAATATCCTTCAACTTTCCCCACAGAAAGAAATCCGGGAACGTCAGATCCGGTGAACGTGCGGGCCATGGTATGGTGCTTCGACGACCAATCCACTGTCATGAAATATGCTATTCAATACCGCTTCAACAGCACGCGAGCTATGTGCCGGACATCCATCATGTTGGAAGTACATCGCCATTCTGTCATGCAGTGAAACATCTTGTAGTAACATCGGCAGAACATTACGTAGGAAATCAGCATACATTGCACCATTTAGATTGCCATCGATAAAATGGGGGCCAATTATCCTTCCTCCCATAATGCCACACCATACCTTAATCCACCAAGGTCACTGATGTTCCACTTATCGTAGCCATCGTGGATTTTCCGTTGCCCAATAGTGCATATTATAGCGGTTTACATTACCGCTGTTGGTGAATGACGCTTTGTCGCTAAATAGAACGCGTGCAAAAGATCTGTTATCATCTCGTAATTTCTCTTGTGCCCAGTGACAGAACTGTACACGATGTTCGAAGTCGTCGCCATGCCATTCCTGGTGCATAGAAATATGGTACGAGTGGAATCGATGTTGATGTAGCATTCTTTCAACAGCGACGTTTTTGACATTCCCGATTCTCGAGCAATTTGTCTGCTACTAATGTGCGGATTAGCCGCGACAGCAGCTAAAACACCTACTTGGGCATCATAATTTGTTTGCAGGTCGTGGTTGACGTTTCACATGTGGCTGAACACTTCCTGCTCCCTTAAATAACGTAACTATTCGGCGAACCTACCTGTTACCAATTGTTCGTCTAAAATTGTGAGCCATATGTTTGCGACTATTACTGCATCTGTCACAAAGCGAAAAAAGTGGCCCAACTAAAACATTCATATTTCCTTACGTACTACACGAATATGTAATAAAAGTGGGGGTTCCTATTTTAAAAAACGTAGTTGATATCCGTTTGACCTATGGCAGCGCCATCTAGCTGGCCATCCATAGCGCCATCTGGTTTCCCCCTTCAAGCTAGACGAGATTCGTTCTTTGTAGTTTTTTCGTTTGATGCTTATTTCGTGAGATATTTGGCCAGGTCACTATCAATGGACCACCATGTGTACGTAATCTAAAATATGTAGAGTGTCTGAGATGTAAGACAGGCCCTGATGGCTTTAATGTTGTCAGGTTAACTAAACAAATAAGTAAATGAAAACTTACCCCGTGGTGCAGGGTTGTAAGTCCACAAGTTCACAGTTCGAAAATTACTGATTTGTTCCCCCTCCCTGATGATGTCCTCCTCCCCTCCATCTACCCCTCCTATCAACTTTGATCGTCCCCCCCCCCCCCACTTCCTGTGTCCTTTCATTTAGGCACCCTCCATCCCTTCTCTTTCCTTTTCCCGAATCCCCTCCCTCCTTCCCTCTTCCCCGGGCTTCCCCTCCACCTTCCTCCCTTCCCCCTATCACCCCTGCCCATGGCATCTGCTCTCCCCTCTCCCACCCCCCCTCCTCCTCTCTTGGCACGTCCCCGGACTCGTACACAGTTAGTGAACATTCGCGCGCCGGAGATCAACGCCTCGTGTTCTGTGAGTGCCGTCGTTTTGTGCTTAAGTGCTTCAGTGTTATTCGTTTTGTGTACCTACGTTCACGTGAGACAATTTTCGTCTCTGTCTGTGTCCAAGTGTCTGACCAATTTTATCTTGGACTCTACGCCCGTGAACGGCACCTTGTCTTTTAAAAAGTGTTTGTCTCCATTTATATGTCCACCATGTTTTTTTTCCAAATGTCTTCATTTGTATATTTGTGTTTCTCTGCGGCCAAAGAGCGGCTTAGTATGCTGCTGCAGGCCTGCCTGTAATACAGGTTTCAAAATCAGAATAAAGAAAAAAAATGATTTGTTTCGGTGAAAACTAATTGATTTGAAGAAATACATATATGTTTTTACTTGCGTGTTTCTAAGCAAAAGTAACGAACGTTGCGCTTGATTATATACGAATATGGCTGATTGTTCCCAACATAAAACGGCTAAAAACTACTTCTAACAGGGGGATATAACAGACAGCGTACAGATGCGATGCAAAACGAAAAGGTGCTATACTCATGAGTGCAAGCACAAGAAAGGTATCAAGATATCGTAGGCTTTGCTCATGAGAGTATCGAAAGAAAAGCATCGATCTTGACCGAAAATTAGGGCAGTAACTCTCTATTGGCTTCAGTTCACAAGTTTAGAATGGAATAATACATATGGCATAAGGCAGAAAGGACAGATAACATTCCATCAGAATTTCTAAAATCATTGGGAGAAGTGGCAACAAAACAACTATTCGCGTTAGTGTGTAGAATATTTGACTGTGGCGACAAACTATCTGGCTTTCGCAAAAATATCATCCAGACAATTCTGAAGACTGCAAGAGCTGACAAGAGCGAGAATTCTTGCACAATCAGCTTAACAGCTCATGCATCCAAGTTTCTGGCAAGAATAATATACAGAAGAATGGAAAAGAAAATTGAGGATGTGCAAGGTAACGATCAGTTTGGCTTTACAAAAGGTAAAGGCACCAGAGAGGCAATTCTGACATTGCGGTTGATAAGCAAGACTGTAGAAAAATCAAGACACATTCATGTGATTCGTCCACCCAAAAAAAGCGTTAGACAATGTAAATGGTGTGAGATGTTCGAAATTCTGAGAAAAATAGGAGTAAGCTATAGGGAGAGACGGGTAATATACAATATGTGTAAGATCCAAGAGAGGATAATAAGAGTGGACGACCAAGAACGAAGCGCTCGGATTGAAAAGGGTGTTAGATGTAGTCTTTCCCTCCTACTGTTCAATCTCTACATCGAAGAAGTGATGATAGAAATAAAAGAAAGGTTCAGGAGTGGAATAAAAATACAAGGTGAAAGGATATCAATGATACGATTCGCTGATGACATTGCTATCCTGAGTGAAAGTGAAGAAGAATTACACGACATGCTGAATGGTATGAACAATCTAATGAGTACAGAATACGAATTGAGAGTAAATCAAAGAAAGACGAAAGTAAGGAGAACTAGTAGAAATGAGAACAGCTTGAAAGTTAACATCAGGATTGGTATTCACGAAGTAGATAAAGTTAAGGAATTTCACTACCTAGACAGCAAAATAACCGATGACGGACGGAACAAGGAGAACATCAAAACCTATCTCTTCAGTCCATAGTACTTCTGTATCTCAGTTCTTTGCGCATTGGTTCTTCCTGACTAGAGTTCTACTCTTCAGCACTACTAAATTGTGATCTGGATCTATATCTGCCCCTAAGTAAGCCTCACATTCCAATATCTTATTTCAGAATCTCTGCCTGACCATGATAACTAACTGAAATATTCCTGCATATCCCGACCATTTCCAAGTATACCTTCTCTTCTGATTCTTGAACACAGTATTTGCTGTTACCATCTGAAATTTCTTGCAGAACTCTGTGTTTCTGCTCTCTCATTCCTACTACCAAGCCCACATTCTCCCGTAATTATTTCTTCTACTCCTTTTCCTACAGCTTCGCTCCAATCCCTCATTACTATTAGATTTTCATCTGCCTTTGCGTACTACATTACCCTCCCAATATCCTCATATATTTCTTCCGTCTCTCCATCTTCTGCTTGCGATGTCGGCATGTATACCTGAACTGTTGTTGTCAGTGTTGGTTTTCTGTCTATTCTGATGAGAACAGCATATTACTGAACTATTCACAGTAATTCAGTCTCCGTCCTATCTTCGTATTCATAACGAATTCACGTTGTATCATTTTCTGCTGCTATTGGTATTCGTCTGACCATTTCCATTTCACTTCACTGACCCCCACTATATCTAGACTGAGCCTTAGCATTTCCCTTTGGAGATTTTCTAGCTTACCTACTATACTCAAACTTCTGACATTTCACCTCCCGACCCGTCGAACGTTATCTTTTCATCGATTACTCAACCTTTTTCTCATGGTCACCTCACCCTTGGCAGTTCCCCCCCGGAGATCCGAAGGGGGGACTCGTCCGGAATATTTTTCCAGTACAGAGATCATCATGACACTTTTGCAATTCCAGGTTCCATATCCTGACCATACACGTTATGTGTCTTTAATGAGTGTTTTCCACTACCTTCTGCAGCCTCGTGCCGTTCATCATTGCTTCTTCTTCAGCCTTTAGGACAAGAGAGTGCCCTGAACCTGTGTTCATTCCTCCGTCCTCTTTGACAAGGCCGCTGACACAATGGGGATGACTTCGTATGCCGAAAGTCTTAGGCCGCTGTTGGTGGTGATTTTCATTCAAAATTTAATCGGTGGCGGGGTTCGAACCGGCACAGAGGTATTTTTATTGCTGATTAAAGGCGGAATTTCTTTTCCCTTGTTCGTCGTCGTTTTCTTGAGCTGGTCTGAGTGGACGTCGCGTGAAACCCCTTCACGATCAATGAAATGATAATTAATTCGACACCCTAGATGCAAACAGGCATTGATATACATTATTGGGGACATGTTGAAAATGTGTAGCCCGACCGGGACTCGGACCCGGGATCTCCCGCTTACATGGCAGACGCTCTATCCGTCTGAGCCACCGAGGGTACAGATGATGTATATCAATGCCTGTTTGCAGATAGGGTGTCGAATTAATTATCATTTCATTCTAGAGAAGCTGCACGGTCAGCTATGGTATCTGTTCTTTCGGGAACAGATACTACCATCATATATACCCTTCATGATCCTCGTTGGATGCTTAACTCATTTCTTTTTTTTTTTTGTTATTACAGAGGGCACCCAGCTGTCTGACCAAAACCACACTGAGCTGCAGCGCCGACACCCTAGATTACGGACGCATCCATTCAGCTACTTCCACCGATTCGTTTTTATGCATCTCGCACTACGTCTGTTTCGGAATTGGTATGTAGACGAGCGACAGACACGTAATCGACGTAAGTTCGCTCTCAGAGTTTTGGACGACTGTTAGCAAACGGAATTATACAGTAAAAAATGAAAGTGAGGATTGGCCGTGAGTTACACGGTATGTTTGAGCCAAGACGTACTGCTGCTATACTTATCCAAGTATCTCCAATCCTTCTTTGTTTAGTTAGCGGTATACTCATACAGGTTTCTGATGTCTGTGTAAGCATTCTGTTCAAATGGTTCACACGGCTCTAAGCACTATGGGACTTAACATCTGAGGTCATCAGTCCCCTAGACTTAGAACTACTTAAACCTAAGGATGGCACACACATCCATGCCCGAGGCAGGATTCGAACCTACGACCGCAGCAGCAGCGCGGTTCCGGAGTGAAAGCATTCTGTTTATAGTACATAGTCTTTCGTAAATGGTTCACATGCGTTGTCTTCTAAAGTCGGTATCAAAACAGGAATCAACAAAATTAATAAGAGATAACAAAATGGAAAGAGTGGAGGCAATAACTTTCTGGTTTAAAAGCAAATGGAGCAGGGGAGCTGAAAAAGCATAAGCACCGTTTGCATTTTCGGATCGTGTTAAAATTTCGTGGAAAGGCTCTGAACGGTCCTTAATGGTTACAACCACTACACGAGAGCAAACATTGCGGTCGCGTTGCAGTCACGTTCGCTGGGGATGGAGACTCACAGCGCAAGTGGAGAAGGGTTGGAGCGTCCACGGTTGTCGGCGCTGTCAAAGATTGTCATGAAGGTCGTTTTGCTGCTCGCCGAACTGCGATCTGTCGTTTCTGACCGCGAAGTTTGTGGGAATGAACGCACCAAGGAAGGGGGTGGTTTCATTGACGCTCTTCATGCCAACCCCTGATGCTTTGCCGTGTCGATTCTGATTGGCGCTGGCCCGAGTGGCCGAGCGGTTCTAGGCGCCACAGTCTGGAACCGCGCGAGCGCTACGGTCGCAGGTTCGAATCCTGCCTCGGGCATGGATGTGTTTGCCGTCCTTAGGTTAGATAGGTTTAAGTAGTTCTCGCATCCGTCGGCCGTCGTAATTTAATATATTATTATTATTATTATTATTATTATTTTGATTTTTGCCGACTTACGTGGTGGGCGTTGATAAAAATGATATTTCATTCAATTTTGATTTACGATTAAATGCTTTTGTGAAGTCCCTCTTTTTAACAATATTGAACTTAAACTATTGGTTACGTTAACGATTGTTAGACTCGCTGAATCTTAAGACATGAGCATATAAGTTGAACAATGGAATAAACTTTTCATATTGATGTCTTCGGCTAGTCAGTTAACTTTAAAGCAAAAAATCTTTAGTTATTAATTACAATTGCGACCCACACATGCGCGAGAGTATTTCTTCTTACCTCCGTTAACCATTGCTTTGTAGTCGGAGTCCTGGCTCTGGTTCTCGGCTGTGCTACTGAAAATAAGAATCTTAAAGCTACGTATTTTCTGCAACGTCGGGCGGCTGTGGAGAAAAATGTATATAAAGTTAATAGCGGGCGAGTTTTTCGCTTCCGCTAATGTTTTATGAGTTGGCTGCATCGGCCGCTGCGATTGTTGAACTGTAAATTACTTGGTTCAAATGGTTGAAATTGCTCTGACCACTATGGTACTTAACATCTGAGGTCATCAGTGCCCTAGAACTTAGAACTACTTAAACCTAACTAACCTAAGGACATCACACACATCCATGCCCGAGGCAGGATTCGAACCTGCGACCGTAGAGCCTAAATTACTCGAATGCAGGTTAATTCAAGGAAGGAGGACATGAAATCGGGATCACCTCTTACAAATTAAAAGTGCACAATAATATTAAATGAATATATTATCTGCTTAATTAGTACAAATATGCTTACATTTGCCAGCACACGCAAGATGTCCGTCTACACGTATTCAAGACAAGAGAAGAAGTGAAGACGACTAAAAAATTAACAAAATAGCGTATCTTGTCGTCTCTTTAGATAATTTTGTTATATTTCTTTGCCCTCGAAACTTATACACAGAAATTATTATAATACGGAGGAAAATTTATGTTCTCCTGAGCGGCTAGTGTCCACTTATTATTCAAATTTTAAATGTCTCTTCTTTATAAATAATGTTTTTTAAGTTTTTTCGTAATATAGCACTGGGGACGCTATATAGTTCTAAGTTATAGAGGACTGATGACCTCAGCAGTTAAGTCCCATAGTGCTCAGAGTCATTTGAACCATTTTTGAACCATTGTGATTGGCAGTGTGCCTGAAATGTTTCCCCTTCGGCCACTCGTAAGAAAACCGCGCGATTTCCACGATGGGTGTCGCGGTTCCGATTTCCATCGCAGACTCGTCAAAAGTAGGTGAAGTGTGAGTAAGAGCGGCTGTGACGAACTCCGGATTGAGTGACACGATCAAGACAGGATTGGGCAGAACTGTGGTGAAATGTGGTGCCAGATGGGCATCAACTGACATGAACTTATGAGGTGTGACTTTTTTTCGCTTGTGTCGACATTTTTCGGTTTGAGGACTGACGTCACCGGGTGCCACGCTTTTGCACCGTTGCAGATGAAGTCTATAGGCATTTTTGAGCAAAATTGCAAACATACGAGGTGCATTCAAGTTCTAAGGCCTCTGATTTTTTTTCTAATTAACTACTCACCCGAAATCGATGAAACTGGAGTTACTTCTCGACGTAATCGCCCTGCAGACGTACACATTTTTCACAACGCTGACGCCATGATTCCATGGCAGCGGCGAAGGCTTCTTTAGGAGTCTGTTTTGACCACTGGAAAATCGCTTAGACAATAGCAGCACGGCTGGTGAATGTGCGGCCACAGAGAGTGTCTTTCATTGTTGGAAAAAGCCAAAAGTCACTAGGAGCCAGGTCAGGTGAGTAGGGAGCATGAGGAATCACTTCAAAGTTGTTATCACGAAGAAACTGTTGCGTAACGTTAGCTCGATGTGCGGGTGCGTTGTCTTGGTAAAACAGCACACGCGCAGCCCTTCCCGGAAGTTTTTGTTGCAGAGCAGGAAGGAATTTGTTCTTCAAAACATTTTCGTAGGATGCACCTGTTACCGTAGTGCCCTTTGGAACGCAATGGGTAAGGATTACGCCCTCGCTGTCCCAGAACATGGACACCATCATTTTTTCAGGACTGGCGGTTACCCGAAATTTTTTTGGTGGCAGTGAAACTGTGTGCTTCCATTGAGCTGAGTGGCGCTTTGTCTCTGGATTGAAAAATGGCATCCACATCTCATCCATTGTCACAACCGACGAAAAGAAAGTCCCATTCATGCTGTCGTTGCGCGTCAACATTGCTTGGCAACAAGCCACACGGGCAGCCGTGTGGTCGTCCGTCAGCATTCGTGGCACCCACCTGGATGACACTTTTCGCATTTTTAGGTCGTCATGCAGGATTGTGTGCACAGAACCCACAGAAATGCCAACTCTGGAGGCGATCTGTTGAACAGTCATTCGGCGATCCCCCAAAACAATTCTCTCCACTTTCTCGATCATGTCGTCAGACGGGCTTGTGCGAGCCCGAAGTTGTTTCGTTATGTTGTCACACGATGTTCTGCCTTCATTAAACTGTCGCACCCACGAACGCACTTTCGACACATCTGTAACTCCATCGCCACATGTCTCCTTCAACTGTCGATGAATTTCAATTGGTTTCACACCACGCAAATTCAGAAAACGAATGATTGCACGCTGTTCAAGTAAGGAAAACTTCGCCATTTTAAGTATTTAAAACAGTTCTCATTCTCGCTGCTGGCGGTAAAATTCCATCTGCCATACGGTGCGGCCATCTCTGGGACGTGTTGACAATGAACACGGCCTCATTTTAAAACAATGCGCATGTTTCTATCTCTTTCCAGTCCGGAGAAAAAAAATCGGAGGCCTTATAACTTGCATGCACCTCGTACTTCCAAATGGGAGACAATTACAGGGTTTCGAAAATGTAATCCTTCGACTCTGTTGCGCAATGTATTTAAAAACGCAAATCCAGGAAAGAATCTGACAAGAATTCCATCGGGCCTGGAAGCTCTGTTCAGTTGTAACGATTTCAGCTGTTTCCCAGTGCGCCTGACACTAAGATGTAGTTCATTCAGCTTTTCGATGGTACGAAAATTAACCTGCGGCGATTTTCCTGAGTTTTCCTTTGTAAAGCATCATTTCAAAACGGAGTTAAGCATTTCTGCTGTTTCTTTGCTACCCTCAATCTCAGTTCCTGCTTCATCCATGACTGACTGGACACTATCGCAGTCTTACGGCATTGAATAATACGGGTTCCAAGCCATAACATTTTGAACGGAGTTCAGCCACCTCATCTACATCTACATCTATACGATTACTGTTCAATTCACATTTAAGTGCTTGGCAATCATATATATATATATATATATATATATATATATATATATATATATATATAGGGTTATTACAAATGATTGAAGCGATTTCACAGCTCTACAATAACTTTATTATTTGAGATATTTTCACAATGCTTTGCACACACATACAAAAAGTCAAAAAGTTTTTTTAGGCATTCACAAATGTTCGATATGTGCCCCTTTAGTGATTCGGCAGACATCATCCTGATAATCAAGTTCCTCCCACACTCGGCGCAGCATGTCCCCATCAATGAGTTCGAAAGCATTGTTGATGCGAGCTCGCAGTTCTGGCACGTTTCTTGGTAGAGGAGGTTTAAACAGTGAATCTTTCACGTCACTATGCGTGAAACTTGCCCGCACGCATTCAACCGTTTCTTCGCTCACTGCAGGCCGACCCGTTGATTTCCCCTTTCAGAGGCATCCAGAAGCTTTAAACTGCGCATACCAACGCCGAATAGAGTTAGCAGTTGGTGGATCTTTGTTGAACTTCGTCCTGAAGTGTCGTCGTTGCACTGTTATGACTGACTGATGTGAGTGCATTTCAAGCACGACATATGCTTTCTCGGCTCCTGTCGCCATTTTGTCTCACTGTGCTCTCGAGCGCTCTGGCGGCAGAAACCTGAAGTGCGGCTTCAGCCGAACAAAACTTTATGAGTTTTTCTACGTATCTGTAGTGTGTCGTAACCATATGTCAATGAATGGAGCTACAGTGAATTTATGAAATCGCTTCAATCATTTGTAATAGCCCTGTATATATATATATATATATATATATATATATATATATATATATATATATATATATATACACAAACAGTAAAACAATTACAATATATAAAGACACAGAAATGTCATATCTATAGTACAATAGATGGAAATAGAAGGATATGCATTTCCACCGTTACATGATGACCAAGCAAAATAACATGCGCGCTCGTTCGCGCGGCGGGATGGCGCAAGAAGCAATAGACACGGCTAGGGAAAAAACTCATAGACGAATTTAACTAGCTGCTAAGGGAGAATTAAACCAAGGGTAGCAGTATAACGAGGCCACAAGGGGTCATCGTTAGTAAACCGCACGTCACAGAATTCCGGAGAGCTCTTTAAATACCGGAACCCCAAGTAGCGGAGAACGGTTCAGGCCAATGGGAACGATGGAGCCCGTGTCGACGACATTCCGTTCCGTGACCACGCTGCCTTAGTAAGTTTAGTCTCAGATGAACCAGCGCAGTACTAGACAGCCGTGGAGTGCCGCAGAGCTGAGCTCGACTGACGAACTTCATGCTGTGACGGGAGAGAACTACCAGCATCGGTGCAGAAACCAGCTGTTGTACTCTCTGAGTGTGGGACGGAAGACGACGACCAAGCCGGCAGTAATGGGTTCGACGCGTGCCGCCTACACCACACAGCGGATGGGGTGGTCCAGGGAAGAAGAGCCACGGAGTGTGACCGAGTACACTCCCTCAGCCGGTAGCTGTACCAGGCTGGGCTAAGCATCCGTATCGACGCAAAAGCAACGACCTCTCGCTAGGACGCAGGCGCAAGGACTGGGGCAGCGTCCGATACCGCAAGTCTGTCCGCGACCAGGGCAGGGGGCAGCTACGGCCAACGGTGCTCCACCTTTGGTAAAGTTGTCAGAATAAACGATTCACTGAATAATAATGTTTTCTTAGCACCACGAGTGCTTCCAGACCATTGCTGACATCGTGCGGAGGCGTCATCCCCTCTGCCCCTATGCACAGGGTGGTCCAAAAGTCCGGAATGACCTTGATAAAATCCAAATGGAGTAGCAAACAAGGAAACAGAGTCCCTGCACACGAGGAACGGGAAGGAGGAAACTTTATAGGCTATGCCAGCAACATGGCGGCCATCTTGAATGCCGCCATCTTGGATTCAACTCCAAAATTTCAAATGGGAATGTGGTCATGTGACATATCAAACAGATAGAGAATTTCACCAGAAAAACAATGCCGTTGTTATTTCAAACATAGCTTTATTCATTCTCGGGTTATAGCCAGTTACATGTGGCAGCGGTGGGACGCTCGGCAGCGTGAGTATTACGTACTGCGAAGTAGACTTTCACGGCCGGAAATATCATGTCCATTATAATTATCCGGGCTGTTATGCCATGGTCGGTTGATGAATTCTGTGTCGATTCACAACATGTGGGCCGTTCGGACTCTTATATAAAGAATTCGACACATTTCATCAGCAGATTGAATGGCATAGTGGTCCAGCCGAAGGACATATTGGTCAGCTTCGATGTGGTATCGCTGTTTACCATGGTTCCACTTAATGATGTATTGGAACAGCTGGGTCGAATTTTTCCTGCCGATATTTCAGAACTGTTTAAGTGTTGTTTGACGACCACATACTTCAAGTGGAATGAACAGTTTTATGAGCAAACGGATAGCGTGGCTATGGGAAGCCCCCTAAGTCCCGTAATTGCAAACTTCTTTATGGAGAAATTCGAAGAACAGGCCTTAGGTACTGCCAGCAAAAAACCAAATGTATGGTTCCGATCGTGGATGACACGTTTGTGCTGTGGAGACATGGCAGGGAGGAACTAAGCCGGTTCCACGAACATCTGAACAGTATAAACTCGAGAATTCAGTTTACAATGGGGGAGGCGGTAGACGGCAAATTACATTTCCTCGATGTGCTTGTTTTTAGAAACGAAAATGGTAGTTTGGGCCACTCAGTGTACCGCAAACCCACGCACACGGACCGTTATTTGCACCGGGATTCGAACCACCACCCACAACAGAAGCGGGGTGTTATCAAGACGGTAGCGGACAGAGCTAGAAATATTTGTGAACCTGAGTTGCTCGACGCTGAGATGGAACATCTCCACAATGCACTAATGAAGAACGGATATTCGTCCGCCGAAATAAAACGTGCGTTGAGGCACCCACGCAGAAATCATACTGACGTACAGGCTACTGCAAAATCTAAGGTTTTCCTGCCGTTTGTTAAAAATGTAACGGAAAGAATAGGGAGGATCTTGACGAAGCGGAATATTACCGTAATTTACAAGCCCACCAGGAAGATACAGGAATTCCTTAAGCCTGCCAAGGACGCTCGCAAACCACTGGAAAAAGCTGGAGTGTATAGGATCCCATGCAGCTGTGGTGATGTTTATGTGGGTACCACTAAAAGAACTGCTTCTAAACGTTTGGAATAGCATAAGGGAAATTGCAGAAGAGGAGAAACGGAACGATCAGCTGTTGCGGAGCATGCTTTCCAGCCAGGGAATCACAATATTCGTTTCGAGGAGACGGAAGTACTAGCGGCCACAAGCGGATATTACGAAAGGCTCTACAGGGAGGCAATCGAAATCGCTAAACCCCCTAACAATTTCAACCGTAAGGAGGAGGGTGTGAAATTAAACGGCATATGGATGCCGGTGTTAAAGAAGATGCATACCACCCGCCCACTACTGGATGATGGCAACGGCGATCGACGGCGACGGACAGCGGCCAATTGCACTGACGTTTGCAAAACACGTGACGTCACGCCGCGGCGTGGGAGCGCGCGGACACGGAATTTAGCGGCAGTCAGAAGCGAGCCAGTGGGTGTGTTGGACCTTCCATTGAGCTACGGACCCCCTTGAAGATGTCTGCCGCAGTCGGAGACGAAACGTTGGGAATCGACACAGAATTCATCAACCGACCACGGCATAACAGCCCGGATAATTGTAATGGACATGGTACTGAGAAGTCATAAAATGGAGTCAGAAACGGTGCAAAGTGACTATCATACCGGATATGTTACATGTGTTTAACTGTTAGGTATCATTTACTCATGCTATCGTTTTAATCATTGTTTCCTTATTTACAAGTTACAAAATGTCCTTAACACATGAAGAACGCATTGAAATCATCTTGATATCAGGAGAAAGAAGCACACGGGTCATTCATTGCTGAGGATTTCAACAGTCGTCACCCAATCAGACAGCCCGTTACTCACAACGCAGTTGCCAAGCTTTTAGCCTAATTCTGAGCAACAGGTTCTGTCGCAGATAAACCTCAGGCTGGAAGACCAAAATCTGCCACCGATTAAGCAACAACAGTGAGTGTGTTAGCATCATTTAGCAAGAGTCCGCAATGGAGTACTCGTCGCCTGTCACAAGAATGTGGGTTAGCGGTACCTCCATACTGCGGCTTTTATCGCAGCACAAATGGCACCCGTACAAAATTCAGCTGCTCCAACACCTGAACGAGGATGACCCAGACCGTCGGGTACAATTTGCAGAATGGGTGACACAGCAGCTGCAGATAAACCCACGTTTCCTGTATCACGTGCTGTTCAGTGATGAAGCCAATTTCTTTATCAATGGTGTAGTGAACAAGCAGAATCACAGATACTGGTCCGACACAAATCCGCACTGGATTGATGCTTTGAAAACGGTCGATTCACAATAAGTGATAGTCTGTTGTGGTGTGTGGGGTACCAAGGTCGTTGGACCTTTTTTTATTGGTGGTACGTTAACAGCCAACGGTTATCTGAGGTTATTGGATGAAGAAGTGTTTGCCTCGTTGTTAACGGAGGACGGGACATTTCCGGAATTCTTCCAGCATGATGGAGTCCCACCACATAATGGGCACAATGTGCGAGCATACCTGAACGTGCAGTTCCCTCAAAAGAGGATTGGTCGTAGGGGTGCTGTGGAGTGGCCACCACGTTCACCAGATTTGACTCCTTTGGTTTTTTGTCTTTGGGGTCAAGTCAAAGCACTGGTTTATTCTGTGAAAATACAGGATTTGCACCATCTAAAGCAGCGCATTGTTGATGCGTGTGGTCAAATTCAGCCAGATGTGTTGGTGAAAGTTCATCAGGACTGGGTTCGGAGGATAGCGTTAACAATCCAACACAATGGACAACATATCGAGCCATTCCTATGACTGTTGCTGGTCTCTCGGGACTGTGGAATGTCTCTTCGGCACATAACACACACGCTGCCGAGCGTCCCACCGCTGCCACATGTAACTGGCTATAACCCGAGAATGAATAAAGCTATGTTTAAAATAACAACGGCAATGTTATTCTGGTGAAATTCTCTATCTGTTTGATATGTCACACGACCACACTCCTATTTGAAATTTTGGAGTTGAATCTAAGATGGCGGCTTTCAAGATGGCCGCCATGTTGGTGGTATAGCGTATAAAGTTTCCATCTTCCCGTTCATCATGTGTAGGGACACTGTTTCCTTGTTGGCTACTCCATTTGAATTTTATGAGGGTGTTTCCGGACTTTTGGACCACCCTGTAGTACCACTAATAGCGTTTAAATACGACCACAATTTCTTTGGGTTTTGTGAACGATCTTTCAACAAGATTCTGCTGTGATAGTCATTCAAAGCTTCACAAATTGCTCTCTTGAAAGCCGTACACGTTTTATTCAACATCTCTCTGTTATAGAGGATGTAGGGTATAGTACCTACGTATAGGCGAAAAGAATAGGACAGCAAAAGGACCACGTCACCTTAACAGACGTTAATGAGGTTCGATATTTGGCATAGTTGGGACTTTTGTGCAACTTCAGATGCCGCATGTACTGTGCAACAGTCGGCGTCACCTCGGGTCGTAGATGGAGACTTCCTCTTTGCTCCCGCGTCGAAAGATTCATTGCGACGATGTCAAGGGGTCATCCGAATGTTTATTGTGGCAGCATACAGTAGTAGATGTAATGCCGGAAATTTGTGCCGGGTTGCTGCGGAAAGCAGTGTCATAAATTTTTCTAAGTTTATAGCGTCGCAGTGTCGTGTTGCAAGCGTTACGACAGGAAGCGCGAAATTCTCCCGGGTCAGATGAAATTTCAGATTTTATTGTCATCTTTATGCCTGCACCCAGTAAACCATCTTTCATTTTATTCGCTGCATAACTGTAATTTCCTACCTCTTGACTACAATAGAAGATCGTAAGAGTCACGTGCAGTGCCATTATCCCTCTTCCCGAAAATACATTACAGTCGTGTATAAGTGTAGTTATTAACGTGAATGTAAAACTGTCTAAACGAAAATATGTGCCGAGTATGCAATACAATACCAAACCTACTTTTTGGTGTTTCGCCCTATTGAACAGTTGAAGCTGCGGTTTCAGTAAATATTTCTAGTAATTTTCTAAATATACTGCACATATCGTGGCGGATGTATATCGTACTAATATCGACGATTTCCTGTTCTACCCCATTTGCGTATTGGGCTGGATTAAAACGAACGTCTACATACGAGAGTGTGGTGCGAACTAATGCCTCCGAGTGTTTCATTCTATTCTCAGCATCGACTGAAGTATCCGTCTCATGCATACTACTCGATCGACCTTCTAGCTTCGCTGACGCAAATTGCATCCCTCTGCTGCTAGCCGGCCGCTGTGGCCGAGCGGTTCTAGGCGCTTCAGTCTGGCACCGCGCTGCTGCTACGGTCGCAGGTTCGAATCTTGCCTCGGGCTTGGATGTGTGTGATGTCCTTAGGTTAGTTAGGTTTAAGTAGTTCTAAGTTCTAGGGGACTGATGACCTCAGATGTTAAGTCCCATAGTGCTCAGAACCTCTGCCGCTAGAGCGCTCCGAATTGTAGCGTGTGACATGGTGGTGAGTAAGCTAACTATCTAGGTGTGTGAGAAACAGAATCGAGTTCCTAACCGCAGAAAACGTGGCCCCTATTGAAATCCACAGAAGAATGAAAGCTGTGTATTTTGATGATTGTATCGACGTCAGTTACGCACGATATTGGGTTGTTCATATTACGATTTCTGTGTTATCAGTTACGTTTTACAGTTGAAGTAATCACTGAATAAAACAAGCTTTCCTCATTTTTAAAATTTTAGTAAATCATGGAGTTCAATCAATGTTCTATGGTTCTCAAAGTGTTCCATCACAGGAAAAATTTGGAAACCTCATCCCTGCTTGCGTGTTAAAAAGTAATACTTTGGAATTTTTTATGTGAAAACCCTTGAAGCTCTTTAAATACGACAAACATTATTAACATTCTACATCGTTGTTCTTCATGTCTACATATTTATTTTTCAATATAGTCACCCTGGAGACGAAAAGATTACTCCGACTGAGAGGCCAATTTGTTTACACCGTCACTGTAGAATGTTTGATGGTTCAAATGGCTCTGAGCACTATGGGACTCAACTGCTGAGGTCTTTAGTCCCCTAGAACTTAGAACTAGTTAAACCTAACTAACCTAAGGACATCACAAACATCCATGCCCGAGGCAGGATCCGAACCTGCGACCGTAGCGGCCTTGCGGTTCCAGACTGCAGCGCCTTTAACCGCACGGCCACTTCGGCCGGCTAGAATGTTTGACTTTGTTCGCGGAGCCACATTCTCTCCTCTACTTACACCGCTTCATCC
Source organism: Schistocerca piceifrons (assembly GCF_021461385.2). NCBI lineage: Eukaryota > Metazoa > Arthropoda > Insecta > Orthoptera > Acrididae > Schistocerca > Schistocerca piceifrons. Next base: position 41,149,988 of record NC_060146.1, read on the forward strand.
TATCAAAGTGAAGTCCTCGAAGGTGTCTTAAGTTATGGAAACAGGTGAAAATTGCATAGGGCCAAGCGGAGACGGTAAGGAGGGTAGCCGCACTGTCTAAGACGCCTTGACGTAGTTCGCGCGGCTCCTCCCGTCGGAGGTTCGAGTCCTCCCTCGAGCATGTGCGTGTGCGTGTGCGTGCGTCTGTTTGTGTGTGTCTGTGTGTGTGTTGTCCTTAGCGTAAGTTAGTTTCAGGTAGATTAAGTGGTGTGTAAGCCTAGTGACTGATGACCTCAGCAGTTTGGTCCCATAGGAACTCACCACAAGTTTCCAAGTTTTCTAAGGAGGACGATGGATGACGGTGAACCAAAAGCGTCGGACTGTCGCGGAGCTCGTGTGTGGTCTGGAGTTGTCATACTGGAAGAGAAGGTACCCCACGTGGGGCGAACTCTTCGTATTCGAAACTCGATGACAGCAAGCTTTTTCTCACGCACCGACATAGTTACGTGACACGCCGCCATGTTTCACCCTACAATTCGGAGCGCTCTGGTTGAAGGGACTGTAAATATATAGACACCCATCTATCTACCATCTACATGATTACTGTGCAATGCACGATTAACCCCTAACTACAGTCGTGCGGTCCCTGGGACCGCGCTACGTTTCACACCCCTGTTTCTAGGAACGCTATTGAAGAGCTGGGCGGTCCAGTAGCTTCCTTATTCTCAGTCTGATGCTTGTTGCCACGGCAGTCATTGTAGCAATTGCTGTGTTTGCTTTTGTTTCGTTGAAACGACGTCCAGGGGAACGCACGACTGTGTTAGTGGAAGTCAGTGACTGACTGAACATGTTTTCCTTTTCGTTGTGGTTGTTTTGTTCTTTGCATCTGTGGGTGACAATAACTTTGGAACTATGTCAGGTAACTATGGTCCTTCGTTTGCGAGAACAGACGATCCAAATTTTGAATAAAAACTTTCAAGAATTATTGATGAAGTGGGGAGCGACATATCGGATTTTGACTTTTCTAATGTGGAGGATGGTGATTTTATACGTAGTGAACATGATTCGGAATCCAGTGTGTCTGGCGAGAGTGAAAGTGACGAGGACAGGTTTGAAGGAGAATCAGGTAGCGATTAAGATGAGGAATGTGCTAGGAAATACTTCTACGGCATAAACAGGTTCAAGTGGTCGGCTGTAGAACCAAACAGGCATGTCAGAATTCCAGCTCGTAATATATTGAAGCCGCCAGCACTTCGACACGAAGTCAATCACAGATCGATCCACTGACTGCTGGATCAACGCTGTGTGGATTTACCAAACATATCACGCCCATTTCGCATTTGCCTAAGAAAGGAAGAGCAGTAATTCTTATATCAACAATGCATCACTCCATAGAAGATGACGTGGAAAGTAAAAAAACCTGTAATAATAGCCCACTATAATAACACAAAGGGTGGTGTTGATACTGTAGACGAAAAGTGTGCCAAATATTGTTCAAGTCACTGCACACAACGCTGGACCATGGCCGTGTTTTTCTGTATTCCTGACATGAGTGTTGCCAATGCATATATTGTTCATCAGTCATTCAAGGAAAGAACTGTGCTTACCAGGATGAACTTCATGTAAGCCCTAGCGAAAGAACTGATCGAACCTTCACAGCGTGAAAGGATAATGAATAAACGCCTCGCACGAGAATTGAGATTTTCTATCGGTCGAGTTCTAGGAAGTGAAGTACATCTCCATGAAGAGCTGGAAAAGGAGGACGAACTACCTAGGGATGGAAGGAAGACATGACGCATTTGTCCACCAAAAAAAAGAAGAGAAAGACAAGTTATTTGTGTCGCAAGTGCAAGGTCCCAATATTTTTGGAATGCTCTTGTAAGGTGTATCCGCAGCGCGTGAAAGGTGGTGCGAAATGTGGCCACTCTCAGTAGTGCATATTTTTTCTGTTTAATTCGCTGTCAAGAATACTTGTTAAATTTAACACTGATGGTACTTGATCAACATTAACCTGCAACAACCAAGTTTCAAGAAACGAACTACACTTAGATATTTCGATATTTGTCCATCACTGTAAATTCCAATGAGAATTTAGAGTGCAATATGAATAGGTTTTTTCACAGTACCAAAACAATATTTTGTGCATATGTTACCATTTACGTATAATTGAAGAATAAGTATGTAGTACTAAATTCAAAAAGAAGCGCTAGATTGGTGATTTTTACGTATTTTTCCCGCCTTCTGAACGTGGTCCACGGGACCGCACGACTGAAGTTGCGTGAGAAGTACTCACGACTGTGATTGAGGGTTACGTGTTTGACAGAGGGTTCACCGAACCACCACAAGGTTATTTCTACACCGTTCCACTTCTAACACCTGTATCGACTGGAAGAAGATTTATTCTATGTAAATATGTGTCTATAATTCTGAAGTGTTTGTTCTTTGTTAGTTAAGGTCTTTGATTTGTGACAGGAAGTTTTAAGTTTGTAATTTATATATAGTGTAAAAGCTGAATGATGTTTAAAAATAATGAAATTTTATAATATATGTATGTTCATAAAGAAAAAGCTGGTTCATGCTTAGAGAACTTGCATTGTGAAAGGTAAGAGCCGTGGGGAAGTCCCTCCGCAACGGAAGTGGCATGGGGCGACGTAAAAGGTGGTTTTGGCGGTCGAACTGGGCGGCTGCTTGGTGTGAATGGTACGCAGTCAGCGGCTAGCCGTTGCACGGTAAACGTCGAGGGCGCAAAGGGAGTCATTTGGAAGCCGTTTTGCATTGAAATTTGCCTCGGATGTGGATTTGGCTGTTGCATGGTGCTCTTGGCAATGAATGGCCCTAATACGATATAAATCCGTCGGCATGAAGAAATTATAAAGAGCATTCAACATCAAGAGGCGTGAGCGCAGTTAGCCGCCACGTGGCTTGCCACCACCACTTCGCCACTGCTCCACCAACTTCAAGCACACAGACGTGTATCAGAGCATGGACCACATAATTTGCGTGAGTGATTCCAATAATAATCCAAGTGCTATAAACTTGTGTTTCGAACCCTAACATAATCCCAATCATGAACCGATGCAGGTTCAAATGGTTCAAATGGCTCTAAGCACTATGGGACTTAACATCTGAGGTCATCAGTACCCTAGACTTAGAACTACTTAAACCTAACTAACCTAAGGACATCACACATATCCATGCCCGAGGCAGGATTCGAATCTGCGACCGTAGCAGCAGCGCGGTTCCGGACTGAAGCGCCTAGAACCGATCGGTCACAGCGGCCGGCAACCGATGCAGGATCCCCTTCTAAGTGTGCAGAAAATCGAATATCCTGTTTCTAACAAAATATTTATTTGTTTCTCTGTATTAAATGTGCAAAAATTCTGTGCCAGAGTGTGTATATTTTACTGTCTAAAATACCTGCTTCACAGATGATAAAAAAAGGCACATAAATTAAATTTTTTTTAAACGTAATTTAGCCTTAATTGCTATAATGAACGATTAAATTTTGAGGTTAATCGAGCTCTGTGTTGAGTAATTTGCTTTAAAGGATGAAAATTATTCCAAGTTGCGCTAAGCATTAATTTTGGTTGGATTGAACTTTGCTTCTGAAAGAATTATAGAGTTTGACTATTGGGACAGTATCAGTATTCCTGTCATATTAGAAAGATGTTTGAAATATAATCACTACTAAAGAAATCTGATGCATTTCCATAAATGAGAATATAAACAGTGTAATTGTAGTATTATTTAATTTTACTTGTGATATTTGTGTCAGTTAAGTCAGAAATCTTTACACGCCCAAATTTAGTTCAGTGTTTCCTGCAGTAACATCTCAGTACTGAATCAACTGATGATAGTAATCGTAATTGTTAATATTATGAGTGGAGTACAATTTGGCTTTCTATAAGTACTGATTTGTGTATTAATGGTTACTGCAACCCTCAACTTAGGTCGTCCTGTATTTGTGCGTATCCAGTGAGCTATTCAATGGGAGTTTTAATGAAAGTCGTTACGACAGCTAATGTTCAATTTCCTTAAACATAATGTTTCAAATTAATGTGCCTAATTAGGCTGATGATCGTTTATTGTTTCATTCGTATGAACTTCTCTACTTTCACTATCCCCAAAGTAAAACCTGGTTTAGTTTTTCTATTAATTGCATTATATATCGAAATTACTGTCCGATACTTTTATCCGTTAGAAACACGCACGGTCAAAAGATAAATATCCTCCCAGAGGATAACGCTAGTTTGTGTTAGTGTTATACACTCTCAAATGGAGCGCGGGAAAAACTAGCACTTAAATCTTTCCGAGTGAGCTCTGATTTCTCTTATTTTATCATGATGTCATTTCTCCCTATGAGGATGGACACCAACAGAATATTGTCACAGTAGGAGGAGAAAGTTGGTGATTGAAATTGCATGAGAAGATCCTGCTGCAATGAAAAACATCTTTGTTTTAATGAGTGGTATCCCACTTCACGTATCATGTCTGTGGCACACTCTCCCCTATTTCTCGACACTACAAAACAAGCTGGTCTTCTTTGAATTCTTTCGCTGTCCTCTGTCAGTCCCACTTGAAGCGGATCTCACACCTTACATCAGTACTACAGTAGAGGGCAGTCAAACCTGGTGCAAGCAGCCCAGTTTAAGTTATTCATAACTGTTACCCCGAAGTACGTAGTTGAATTTACAGCCTTTACATTCTCACGTGGATGACTTAACACTTTTCATTATTTAGAGTCAATTACCACGTTTCGCACAATACAGATAGCATGTCTAAATTGTTTCGCAATTCGTTTTGATCATCTGATGACTTTACAAGATGCTAAATGACAGTAACATCTGAAATAGTGTGAGAAGGGTGCTCAGATTCTTTATGTAGGTCAGTAAGAACAGAGGACCTATAACATTTCCTTGGCGAATACGAGATATTACTGCCGGCCGCGGTGGTCTAGCGGTTCAGGCGCTCAGTCCGGAACCGCGTGACCGCTACGGTCGCAGGTTCGAATCCTGCCTCGGGCATGGATGTGTGTGATGTCCTTAGGTTAGTTAGGTTTAAGTAGTTCTAAGTTCTAGGGGACTGATGACCACAGATGTTAAGTCCCATAGTGCGCAGAGCCATTTGAACCATTTTTCGAGATATTACTTCTGTTGCTCTCGACAACTTACCGTCAATTAATACTTTTCGGTCAGGAATTCACAAATCCAGTTGCACAACAGAGGCGATACTCAATAGGCATACAATTTGGTTAGAAGATGCTTGTGAGGAACGGTGTTAGAAGCCTTCTGGAAATCTAAAGTATGGAATCAATTTGATATCTCCTGTCGATAGCACTCATTAATTCTTGAGATTAAAGATGCCGCACAAGAACAATATTTTCTGAATCCGTGCTGACTGCTTGTCAATAAATAATTTTCTATTAGGTAATTCATAATGTTTGAACACAGTATATGTTCCAAAATCCTACTGCCAATCAACGCCACCGATACGGTTCTGTAAATCAGCGGATTAGTACTAATTCCTGTCTTGGTATTGGTACGGTTTGTGCAAGCTGTCAGTCTTTAGGTACGGAACTTTCAAAAGGCAAATGGTTGTATACGATTGTTACGCAAAGAATAAAGGAGTAGAATATGAATAACGTTTGTATTACTTAAAAAAAAAATTTACAATTTTCACAGAAAAAAACGGAGACATTTTTCAGCACACCATCGTGTTATCTAGTAATGTGTAGACTGTGTTGCTTAAGTTACTTTGACAATTGTGTTCCTTCCAACTTAGCTGATCTTGTTCTATAGTGTTAGGTATTTTTGCATATTCGGATGCTGCTGATGACTTTCACAGCTGACTTAGGCTACAGATTAAATAAGGTAAATTAATACCAATACGCGCTGTGTAATGCAAGTACAGGGTGTTTCAAAAATGACCGGTATATTTGAAACGGCAATAAAAACTAAACGAGCAGCGATAGAAATACACCGTTTGTTGCAATATGCTTGGGACAACAGTACATTTTCAGGCGGACAAACTTTCGAAATTACAGTAGTTACAATTTTCAACAACAGATGGCGCTGCTGTCTGGGAAACTCTATAGTACGATATTTTCCACATATCCACCATGCGTAGCAATAATATGGCGTAGTCTCTGAATGAAATTACCCGAAACCTTTGACAACGTGTCTGGCGGAATGGCTTCACATGCAGACGAGATGTACTGCTTCAGCTGTTCAATTGTTTCTGGATTCTGGCGGTACACCTGGTCTTTCAAGTGTCCCCACAGAAAGAAGTCACAGGGGTTCATGTCTGGCGAATAGGGAGGCCAATCCACGCCGCCTCCTGTATGTTTCGGATAGCCCAAAGCAATCACACGATCATCGAAATATTCATTCAGGAAATTAAAGACGTCGGCCGTGCGATGTGGCCGGGCACCATCTTGCATAAACCACGAAGTGTTCGCAGTGTCGTCTAAGGCAGTTTGTACCGCCACAAATTCACGAAGAATGCCCAGATAGCGTGATGCAGTAATCGTGTCGGATCTGAAAAATGGGCCAATGATTCCTTTGGAAGAAATGGCGGCCCAGACCATTACCTTTTGAGGATGCAGGGACGATGGGACTGCAACATGGGGCTTTTCGGTTCCCCATATGCGCCAGTTCTGTTTATTGACGAAGCCGTCCAGGTAAAAATAAGCTTCGTCAGTAAACCAAATGCTGCCCACATGCATATCGCCGTCATCAATCCTGTGCACTATATCGTTAGCGAATGTCTCTCGTGCAGCAATGGTAGCGGCGCTGAGGGGTTGCCGCGTTTGAATTTTGTATGGATAGAGGTGTAAACTCTGGCGCATGAGACGATACGTGGACGTTGGCGTCATTTGGACCGCAGCTGCAACACGGCGAACGGAAACCCGAGGCCGCTGTCGGATCAACTGCTGCACTAGCTGCGCGTTGCCCTCTGTGGTTGCCGTACGTGGTCGCCCTACCTTTCCAACACGTTCATCCGTTACGTTCCCAGTCCGTTGAAATTTTTCAAACAGATCCTTTATTGTATCGCTTTTCGGTCCTTTGGTTACATTAAACCTCCGTTGAAAACTTCGTCTTGTTGCAACAACACTGTGTTCTAGGCGGTGGAATTCCAACACCAGAAAAATCCTCTGTTCTAAGGAATAAACCATGTTGTCTACAGCACACTTGCACGTTGTGAACAGCACACGCTTACAGCAGAAAGACGACGTACAGAATGGCGCACCCACAGACTGTGTTGTCTTCTATATCTTTCACATCACTTGCAGCGCCATCTGTTGTTGAAAATTGTAACTACTTGCTGCTCGTTTAGTTTTTATTGCCGTTTCAAATATACCGGTCATTTTTGAAACACCCTTTACCTCCCTGGGATGACGAAGCAAAGTTCGTACTGTTCCCTGACAATCTGGACCTAGTGCTGAAATATTAATTTATGTGTAGAAACACAAGTAATCAACAGTGTCGCTACAGGTGACAATACATGCTTGAAAAGGACAACTATGTTGAACTCCCCGGCGCAAGAAATGAACAAGTAAGTCGGCAGGTCCGGATGGAATTCCAATTCGGTTTTCACAAAGAGTACTCTACGGCATTGGCCCCTTACTTATCTTGAATTTATCGTGAATCTCTCGCACAGTGCAAAATACTAAGCGACTGGAAAAAAAGCGCAGGTAAGGGCTCATACGGAGGCATGCTGTCGTGTTTCTCTCGCTCTGCTTGCGAATGAAACAGGAATGGAAATGACTAGTATTGGGACAGGGTATCCGCTGCCATGCACCGTACGGTAGCTTGCGGAGTATGTGTGAAAATGTAGATTTAGAAAGAAGATTAATAATAAATAACAAATAGTCTAACATTTACTGAAATCTGTACCATCTTCGCTTGAAGATGGCAAGTAAGTAACTTGCTTAAACGTTGCCGGAGAACGACACATTGACTCGGCTGTCAACCGGAGAAGATTTTATCATCGAGACTCGTCTATAAAGCCTGCATTCTCATATATGACGGCTATGGTTAATGAAGCAAATACAATGATCTCTCTCATGACTCAACAACATACTTCGCTTGACTTTAATTATTAAGATGAATGACTACTTGACTCAAACAACACAAGAACAAAGGACAAAACATCATTAAGTACGTGCCTGTACTCCACAAAAACACATTTTACTTTAAGCTTTTCGGAATTATCCCTAGCAATACGACCGCATTTTCCATAACGCGTATTACCAAGGGAGGGGAGGGGGGGTTACCTTAAGCACACCCCAAAGAACAACTAAAAAAGGAAAATTTGATAATAGTTGTCAGCCTTTATTAACAACACACTGTATAAGGAATGGAGCAGTAAGTAATTGTAAGTATGGAACAGGACCTGCAAACTTGGTTTAGTACACCATCAGCAATATTAACGCCCTTTCAGTAATGTGTTCTACAGGCTGTACTATAACCAAAACAAAAAAAACCCTTTTTAAAATGCAAATTTCGTTACTAGTTGTTGATTTTTATTCGAAACATATTTTGTAAGGCAGTAATGACGTGTGATTAAGGACCTGACCTGAAAATATTGAGTATGACATTCTCTGGGAGAAGTGACAGCTACTACTAAGATTTAAATTTTTGGGTTAAGTTTAACTGAAAAATTTAAATCTTTTATAGAAGTCATTAAAAACTATAAATATTTTTTATGTACGTAGATTGAGGCGGCGATTGAAGGCCAGAACCGAACCCAGGTCTCCTGCTTACCACGCAGGTGAGTTAGGCACTAAGTCCCCTCGCTCAACGGTTATACATCTATTCACAATAAAGTGGCTGGCAGAGGGTTCAATGAACCACCTTCGAACTGTCTGTCTACCGTTCCACTCTCGAAACGCGCGCGGGAAAAACGAGCACTTAAATTTTATCGTGATGATCATTTCTCCCTATGTAGGTGGGTGCCAACAGAATGTTTTCGCAAACGGAGGAGAAAACTGGAGATGAAATTTCGTGGGAAGATCCCATCGCAGCGAAAATGCCTTTGTTTTAGTGATTGCCACTCCAATTCACGTATCATGTCTGTGGCACTATCTTTCCTATTTCGCGATAATACAAAACGAGCCGCCCTTCTTTGAACTTTTTCAATATCATCCGTCAGTCCCATCTGATACGGATCCCACACCGCACAGCAATACTCCAGAATAGGACGGACAAGTGTAGTGTAACCAGTCTCTTTAGTAAATCTGTTGCACCTTCTAAGTGTTCTGCCAGTGAATCGCAGTCTTTGGTTTTCTCTACCCACAACATTATCTATGAGAGCGTCCCAATGTAGGGTATTTGTAATTGCAATCCCTAAGTATTTGGTTGAATTTACAGCCATCAGTTTTGTGCGATTTATCATGTAATCGAAATTTAGCTGATTTCTTTTTGTACTCATGTAAATAACTTCATACTTTTCTTTATTCAGTGTCAACTGCCACTTTTAGCACCGCACAGATATCTTACCTAAATCGTTTTGGAATTCATTTTGGTCACTGATGATTTTACAAGACGGTAAATGACAGCATCATCTGCAAATAATCTAACAGGGCTACTCAGATTGTCTCCTATGTCGTTAATATAGATCAGGAACAATAGGCGGCGTATAACACTTCCTTGGGGAACGCCGGATATTACTTCAGTTTTACTCGATAACTTTCGGTCTATTACTATGAACTGTGACCTTTCTGAGAGGAAATCACCAATCCAGTCGCACAACTGAGGCGATACTCCGTAGGCACATAGTTTGGTGAGGAACGGTGTCGAAAGCCTTCTGAAAATCTATAAACATGGAGTCAATTTGACATCCCCTGTCGATAGCAATCATCACTTCATGAATGTAAAGAGCTAGATGTGTTCCGAAAGAACGATATTTACTGAACCCATGTTATGTGTCAGGAAATCGTTTTCTTCGACGTACTTCATAATATTCGAATACAGTATATGTTCCAAAACCCTACTGCAAATCGACGTTAGTGATATGGGCCTGTGATTCAGCGGATTACTCCCATTTCCCTTTTTGGGTATTGGTGTGACTTGAGTAACTTTCCATTCTTTAGGTACGGAACTTTCTGTGAGGGAGCGATTGTATATAATTGCTAAATATGGAGCTATTGCCTCTGCATACTCTGAAAGGAACCTGACTGGTACACCATCTGGACCGGAGGCCTTGTCTTTATCAAGTGATTTAAGCTGCTTTTCTACACCGAGGATGTCTACTTCTATGTTTCTTAACTTCGCAGTTTTTCTTCATTGGAATTCGGGAATATTTACTTCGTCTCCTTCGATGAAGAAGTTGGTGGCACTGTCATCAGTGACTTCACCGTTGTTATCGCACAGTGAAGCTATTGATTGCTTCTTGCCACTGGTGTGCTTTATATATGACGAGAATCTCTCTGGGTTTTCTGCCAGCTTCCGAGACAGAGTTTCGTTAAGGAAATTACTGAAAGCATCTCGCATTGAAGTACGCGCTATATTTCGAACTTCTGCAAAACTTTGCCAATTTTGGGGAATCTGAGTTATTTTAAATTTGGCATGCTTTTTTCGTTGCCGAACTGAGCCGTTTTGTGTACCACGGGGGAACAGTACCATCACTTATTAATTTTTGTGGTATATATCTCTCAATTTCCGTCGATACTATCTCTTTGAAAAGATTCCACAACTTTTCTACGCTTACATGATCAGATCGGAAGGAGTGAAGACTGTCTCTTAAAAAGGCGTTAAGAGCAATTTTATTAGATTTTTTTAAATAGATGTACTTTGCGTTTCTTTTTGATGGTTGTGGGTGTTACGGTATTCAACCTAGCCGGCCGGTGTGGCCATGCGGTTCTAGGCGCTACAGTCTGGAACCGCGCCACCGCTACGGTCGCAGGTTCGAATCCTGCCTCGGGAATGGACGTGTGTGATGTCCTTAGGTTAGTTAGGTTTAGGTAGTTCTAAGTTCTAGGGGACTGATGACCACAGATGTTAAGTCCCATAGTGCTCAGCGCCATTTGAACCATTCAGCCTAGCAGCAACTGCCTTGTGGGCGCTAATCCCTGTATTCGTCATGATACTCTCTATTTGTCCAGGATTATTTGTTGCTAAGAGGTCAAGTATGCTTTCGCAACCATTTACGCTTCGAGTAGGCTCATGAACTAACTGTTCAAAATATTTTTCTGAGAAAGCATTCAGTACAATTTCGGATTACGTTTTATGCCTGCCGCCGGCTTTAAACGTATAATTTTTCCAGCATGTCGAGGTTAGATTGAAGTCGCCACCGACTATAAATTTATGAGTGGGGTACCTATTTGAAATAAGACTCAAGTTTTCTTTGATCTATATCTTCTGAGTCGGGGGGGGGGGGGGGTCGGTAAAACGATCCAGTTAATAGTTTAGTCCGATTGTCAAGTATAACCTCTATCCATACTATTACGCTGAGACCCTCTAACCTAAAAAGCCGGCCAGTCCCTTCCATACAGCCCCCGCTACACGTGTAGCCGCCTCCTGTTTGTAGTAGACTCCTGACCTATTGAGCGGAACCCGGAAACTCACCACCCGATGGTGCAAGTCAAGGAATCTGCAGTCTACACGGTCACAGAACCGCCTGAGCCTCTGATTCAAACCCTCCACTCGGCTCTGCAGCAAAGAACCACAGTCGGTTCTGTCGACGATGCTGCAGATGGTGAGCTGCGCCTTAAGCTCGGAAGTAAGACTGGCAGTCTTTACCATTTCCGCTAGCCGCCCCAAACATCTGCTCCGATCCAAAGCGACACACGTCATTGGTACCGACATGAGCCACCACCTGCAGTTGGCTGCACCCCGTACTCTTCATGGCATCCGGAAGCACCCTTTCCACATCCGGAATGATTTTCCCCGGTATGCACACGGAATGCAACTGTTTTCCTTCCCCTCCTTGGCAGCCATGTTCCTAAGGGACCCCCATTACGCGCCTAACGTTGGAGCTCCCAGCTACCAGCAGACCCACCCCCTGTGAATGCCCAGACCTTGCGGGCCGAGAAGCTTCCTCTGGAACAGAGTGGATCACTGAAACCGTCTCAGAGACTTCGTCAGCCACACATAATGCCCGAAACCTGTTCGTCAAACGAACCGTGTTGGGGCCACTCCTGTTCCTTATTTATCTAAATGATATGCCCTCTAGTATTATGGGTAACTCTAAATTATTTCTGTTTGATGATGACAGTAGCCTGGTAGTAAAGGATGTTGTGTGCAACATTGGCTCGGTTTCTAATAGTGCAGTACATGACCTATATTCATGGCTTTTGGAAAATAAACTAACGCTAAATCACAGTAAGACTCAGTTTTTACAGTTTCTAACACACAATTCAACAAAACCTGACGTTTTAATTTCACAGAACGGGGATATGATTAGTGAAACTGAACAGTTCAAATTTCTAGGTGTTCAGGTAGATAGTAAGCTGTCGTGGAAAGCCCAAGTTCAGGATCTTATTCAAAGACTTAATACTGCCATTTTTACTATTCGAACGGTATCTGAAGTGAGTGATCGTTCGACACGAAAATTAGTGTACTTTACTTATTTTCATTCGCTTATGTCGTATGGTATCATATTTTGGGGTAGGTCTTCCTATTCTAAAAGGATATTTATGGCTCAGAAACGGGAAATTCGGGTAATAAGTAGTGTAAGTTCACGAACTTCTTGTCGACCCCTGTTCACGAACAGGGTATTTTGACACTGGCCTCCCAATATATATATATATTCCTTGCTGGTATTTCTTGTTAGCAATATTAGCTTATTCCCAAGAATAAGCAGCTTCTAGTCTGTTAATACTCGGCAGAAATCAAACCTGTATTTGGATTGGACTTCCTTAAATCATGTGTAAAATGGTGTGCAGTATACAGCTGCATCCATTTTCAATAAGCTACCACTCGAATTAAAAAATCTTAGCAGTAATCCACGCGCTTTCAAATCACTCCTTCTAATGTGTCATGGAGTTCCTTGAAAAATTAAGCTGATTCTTATTGTATTGTTGATTGCGTTTACTTAAACTTATGGACTCACTTTTTTCGGGTTCATAAACATTTATTTTTATCTGTTATTACTTTTAAGTTGTAATTTCATGTACTGACACGTTCCATGACCTTGGAGATTTGCTCCTCAATTTGGTCCTACGGAACTTGACGTGTAAATAAATAAATAAATAAATAACCGGGGAGGCCCTACGATCGGCTTCACGGAAAGTCTTTCGCTGCCTGCCAGACTTTGAAATGATCTCCCACTCGACCACGGGTGAGGGGTCAACCTCACTGCAGGCAGTACCCGGGGCGGCCACAGCAGTGGATCGATCGTGGGACACGTGGATCGTGCTCGACGTTCCTCGCATCCCTGCGTCCGACCCCCACAGTGGTACCCCTTGGCAGCAGCTTCAAGCTGAGTGACAATCCAACACTGCCTGGATCCGTGAGTGAAGGGTCACAAACTCAGCTCGCAGCTGTACACAGCAGTCAAAGTGCCTATCCATTTCTGAACTCGCTCCTGCTTGCAACTCGTAAAGATATGTAATAAACAAACGGTGTACTCACCTTATTAGCAGCAGGAACTCGTTGTGCTCTCTCACTGACGGTCTAACCGACACACAACTGCACGGATTGCCCTGGCATGCCTCCCTGATCGATCCAAATTCTCACTGCCACTCCAGTTTACTTTAAATTCCTCCTTACAAACAAGGACAGAATTTCCGAGGCTCTCCTGGTTCAGCACTGAACACAAATGGGGGATCGAGCCTGAAACCCGGATTGCGCTACTTCTGTTCGTGTGTGTAAGGGGCAATTTAAAGTATACTGTGGGGTGGCAGTGAGAATTTGGATCGAGGAGGGAGGCATTCCAGGGCAATCCGTGCAGTTGGGTGAACCGCTGTGCCAAGGTGGATTAGTGGCTAAAGCACCTGCCTAGTAAGCAGGAGGCCCAGGTTCGATTCCGGCCTTCGTACAAGTTCTCACTCGCCGCTTCAGTCTGTGTACATAAAATCATATCTGTATGAGACCACTAAAGGCTCTGAAATTGTGTCATTTCATTTGTATAAATATTTATCTCCAATTTTAAAAATATATTAAAATTGACTAGATTACAATACTTTTAAAATGTGGCTGTTAAGCCACTCTGGTCTGCTCCCCCCGTCCCCACCTAGGTATTGTGAGAGTTACGGAATTCTTTGGGACGCAGCAGGCTGCCTCGATTCGAGATAGAACTCTTCCATCCTTCACTGGGCATGCAGCGGACTTCGATCATCAATGTCGTCGACTTGCTTAGGCATACTAGAGCGACAGTCTATCTGCAACCGCTACTTGAAGAAAATAAAAAGTGAGGGCTCGACTTGGAGCAGCAATGCATCGCCTGCAGCCATAATAATCGAATCAGCTCTGGCGAGAACAGCGTGCAATGCGAAGTTTTGGGTCAGCAACGAGGGGCAGGCCGGTTAGAGGGTCTCTCTGGATTGTTCACTCCCTATTCCTATAGAGAAGCCATTCTCTTGTGAGTCTGTGGAACATGGGCTGTGCGACACCCCCTCTCCTTTTCAGACAAGGGTGGGTTCAAATGGTTCAAATGGCTCTGAGCACTATGGGACTTAACATCTATGGTCATCAGTCCCCTAGAACTTAGAACTACTTAAACCTAACTAACCTAAGGACAGCACACAACACCCAGCCATCACGAGGCAGAGAAAATCCCTGACCCCGCCGGGAATCGAACCCGGGAACCCGGGCGTGCAAGGGTGGGCACAAGCCAGCTCACACGAGTAGCTCTGATGATGAGCTAGACTTCTTAGTGTGTCTGTACCTGCGAAAAGCTGGTTAGCTCGGCAAGAGCCCTAGACTCTGTGCAACTGTCACTCTGTGCAACTGTGCAACTGTCACTCTGTGCAACTGTCACTCTGTGCAACTGTCACTCTGTGCAACTGTCACTCTGTGCAACTGTCACTCTGTGCAACTGTCACTCTGCGCAACTGTCACTCTGCGCAACTGTCACTCTGCGCAACTGTCACTCTGCGCAACTGTCACTCTGCGCAACTGTCACTCTGCGCAACTGTCACTCTGCGCAACTGTCACTCTGCGCAACTGTCACTCTGCGCAACTGTCACTCTGCGCAACTGTCACTCTGCGCAACTGTCACTCTGTGCAACTGTCACTCTGTGCAACTGTCACTCTGTGCAACTGTCACTCTGTGCAACTGTCACTCTGTGCAACTGTCACTCTGTGCAACTGTCACTCTGTGCAACTGTCACTCTGTGCAACTGTCACTCTGTGCAACTGTCACTCTGTGCAACTGTCACTCTGTGCAACTGTCACTCTGTGCAACTGTCGCTCTGTGCAACTGTCGCTCTGTGCAACTGTCGCTCTGTGCAACTGTCGCTCTGTGCAAGTGTCGCTCTGTGCAAGTGTCGCTCTGTGCAAGTGTCGCTCTGTGCAAGTGTCACTCTGTGCAAGTGTCACTCTGTGCAAGTGTCACTCTGTGCAAGTGTCACTCTGTGCAAGTGTCACTCTATGTAACTGCCACTCCATGCAATATTCCAACCCCGTGGCACAGTAAGTTGCCTGGCCACATGTCACCTGCCTTCCCATCCCATGCCATCAGCCTGACATGCTAGCACACTTAAGTAGGTTCAGAAACAGTAATCTCAGTGTACAGTGTAATTAAAAATGAGTCGGTATTACCAGATTGTGGTTGCACGTGTTGTTGTCTGCATTACATAGTGCGATACCACAGCAAATGCTCCATCCAGAGCTTGATGTGAAGATTAGAATGCAACAGAGAAAGGATATTAACCACCATCAAAAAGTTTCAAATGTTCTTGGGGCCTGTGTCCGACTAGTGTAGGCCACACAGCGACGTCATTTTAGTAGATGAATGACCGAATCATTCTTTGCATAGCTATCGTGAAAATCCCACAAGATACAAATAAAATGACAGGTCGTAGTATCTCAGGGGCCTATAGCCTAAGACGCAATGAAAAGTAATGACAGAACACGCAAAGTTTTTGGTCTTTAACGTCCACCAACAATGTGCCATCGACGCCTCTGTTCCAGCCGCGATCTCCTGAAAACACATAAAAAAATTAAAAATCATATAAAAGTGACTTTTTTGTTCGAAATAAAAGGCAGACAAACCTTTACTTCATATTATTCAGAAATCTAATTATCATTTACGTAATAACCTTTACAATGAGCACAGCAAATTGGCGTCCGTTCCTTCCGAGAGCTAGCTAACGTCAAGACAACACTCACAAAACATCCGAAGTACAAAAATATCAGACGAACGAAATTAGTCCAGCGATTAGACATGAGGTGTTAGGATTCGATACACCCACGTAAATGCGTAAATTTGAAGTAGGAGCACAGATGCATTCTTTATGGAGTTGTTTCACAAATAGTTCATACATACAAAATGGGATGAAATAATAATTAATAATACAAGCCCTGCAGGTTCACGAATAGGAAGCCTATCGCAGATTCTTCTCTTTTCAGCAGCACGGGCCAACGGAACTTTCATATTAATGTTGTGTCTGTTCTTTCAGACTTGTCCCCAAAGAAGGACACTATTTTGATCCAGCAGCCACTATGGCCTGACACACAAAGAAATTACAGACGGACATTGGCAGCGAGCGGGCATTGATTTAAATCAATAAGGAAAGTTGAAAATTTGTGGCGGACCGGGCTTCGAACCCGAGTCGCCTGCTCTACGGAGATCGCTTGACCACCAAGCCATCTGGACAACTGCACGAGCTAACTTAGCAGTTGAGAATTTGGGTCTGACGGAAAGTGTGCTGGGGTACTTCATGCACGTGCGATGACCACTGTGTCAAGATTGAAATTTAAAAATACAGCCTCTTAATATGGCCACGAAGGGAAACGAGGATTGGCTAGACCAATGGGGATTTTACACAGTTCATTCACTTGTACAACATACAAATTTATTTTGCACAGACTAAAATAAATTAAATCTAGTTAATTAAGCAACAATTAATTTGAATAGTGAACAATGATCAATGATGGCAGAAAATGTCAGTTATAGCTCGCATGCAATCACTGTTTGCCTGACTAAAGGCTAACAATACAATTTCAAGCCAAACTTAAACAGACACGAGAATTACCAAAACTTCACGAGCAGAAGACACCAATAAAAAATTTAACAAAACTGAACCGGCCACATAATAGTCCACTGCCAAAAAATTCTTGTACTAAAGTCCAAAGAGTCCAAAGAAGGAGAACAAAGGATTTAAAACCTTATAAGACAGACATTGTAGCTAGGCTTAATAATAATATTCAAATAATTAGAATTTACATTAAATAAGAATGACTGTTGAGATCTCAACTACCAGTAAAACATTTAAAAAACTTAAAGAACCGAAAACATTATAAAAAGGGAACCTCTAAATTAACAAATAGAATGACTCAAAATTGTTCTGAAATTTCAATTTTGAGCAGCAGCATTAAAGGCCACGGCTGCACTTGGAAGAAATAGCACTGCAGAAGATAAACAGCGCGACGTTTTGTTGCCCAAGGCTTTTGCACAGAATCACAGAAACAGGCGGCTGCGTAAGCCGATAGACCCAGAATGAGTAGGTCTCATAAGAATAGGTAAACAACTCCGACGCCAGAGCACAAACAGTCTTAAAATTTCATGCAGCACGAATAAATTCCAACAAGTGCATGCTGCAGTTCTTTACGGAAAATACTCAATACGTCCACCTTCATTCCTCAACAATAGCTTTAGTCGAGGAATAGTGTTGTGAACAGCACTGTAAAGCATGTCCGGAGTTATGGTGAGGCATTGGCGTCGGATGTTGACTTTCAGCATCCCTAGAGATGTCGGTCGATCACGATACACTTGCGACTTCAGGTAACCCTAAAGCCAATAATCGCACGGACTGCGATCTGGGGACCTGGGAGGCCAAGCATGACGAAAGTGGCGTCTGAGCACACGATCATCACCAAACGACGCGCGCAAGAGATCTTTCACGCTTCTATCAATATAGGGTGGTTCTAATAAAACCCCATGCGATTCCAAGCATGTGTCTCAATTTTTACCTCTGTATTTACATTATTCCGTAGTTTATTAAGTTTTCAAATTATTACTGACTTTTTGATCACCCGGTACATCACTGCCAAAGAACTTTAAAACAAGCTTCCTTGTCGAGGCGGACACTGAAATTAACCGAAATTAAAGGCGCCACATACACCTAAAATTCACAGATGAAACTTCCAGTATGATGCAGCATGCAAAGATCGACTTAAAATTCTTGTTGATGGTGAGGTCTTCAGTCCTAAGACTGGTTTGATGCAGCTCTCCAAGCTTCTTCATCTTCCAGTACTTACTGCAACCTACATCTTTCTGAATATGCTTAGTGTATTCATCTCTTGGTCTCCCTTTACGATTTTTACCCCCCACGCTGCCCTCCAGAACTAAATTGGTGATCCCTTGATGCCTCAGAACATGTTCTTCAGTTTCTTCAGTTTTAATCTACAGTTCATAACCAATAGATAGTGGTCAGAGTCCACATCTGCCCCTGGAAATGTCTGACAATTTAACACCTGGTTCCTAAATCTCTGTCTTACCATTATATAATCTATCTGATACTAGAAGGTATCTCCAGGATTCTTCCATGTAGACAACCTTCTTTTATGATTCTTGAACCAAGAGTTAGCTATGATTAAGTTATGCTCTGTGCAAAATTCTACCAGACGGCTTCCTCTTTCATTTCTCTCCCCCAATCCATGTTCACCCACTATGTTTCCTGTGGTGTCACCGCCAGACACCACATTTGCTAGGTGGTAGCCTTTAAATCGGCCGCGGTCCGTTAGTATACATTGGACCTGCGTGTCACCGCTATCAGTGATTGCAGACCGAGCGCCGCCACACAGCAGGTCTAGAGAGACTTCCTAGCACTCGCCCCAGTTGTACAACCGACTTTGCTGGCGATGGTTCACTGACAAAATACGCTCTCATTTGCCGAGACGATAGTTAGCATAGCCTTCAGCTACGTCATTTATTACGACCTAGCAAGGCGCCATTACCAGTTACTAATGATACTGAGTCATGTACTGTCCAGAGCGACGCTCATCATTAATGGATTAAAGTTAAGTATTCCATCAGCTACGTCCGTTTTTCTAAATTCTAATTTCCTTGTCCTGTTCCAGACCTCACGCCAGCCTGCGTGAGCTAAAATGCGTGCCTTTCGGCTCCCTCTAATAATCACGGTGTTGGCTCCCCTGCCAACCCACAACATTGGCGATGAGACAATACCGTGTTCGTAACTATACTGCCCTGATTTACTTGTGTAATGACTTCGCCACCATCTCCAGATGTACTGTCCGAATTTTATTGCTTACAGAATCAGCAGACTCAGGCATTACTGGATGCCCTTGGACAGCTAGTCCAGGGTCAACGTGCAATGCACAACGACGCGGCTGCCGCCGCTCCACCGCTAACGCAGTCACCACACGTAGTCGCACCAACTTTTCGTCCTTTTGGTGCTGCACTGGAAAGCTGGTCGGAGTGGTCACGCCAATTTGGATTCCATCTCGCCGCCTACAGAATGCAAGGTGACGAGCGGCAGCCTTTTTTGTTGTCCCCCGTAGGGGTGCACACGTACCGTGTGATAGTCAAATTATTTCCCCGACGCGACGTAGCAACTCTGTCCTATGGAGAAATTTTGTCTGCATTAGATGCATATTTCAAAGACTCAGTCAATGTAGTTGCCAAACGGTATACCTTCTTTCGTACAAAACGTATGGCAGGTCAGACTAATCGGGAGTGGGTTGCAACTTTGCAAGGCCTTACTAGGGATTGTGCTTTTGAGTGTCAATGTGGACTCCCCTATTCAGATACTATGGTACGTGATGCAATTGCACAGAACGTTTCTGATGTTCGTATAAGGGAATAGATTTTGAAACTAGTCAATCCCTCCCTTCAACACGTGATGGACATATTGGATCGGCAGGACACACTTGACTTTGCTCAGGAATCATTTGAAACTTCGCCACCCGTGTGTCACGTTAACCACCCGCCGGGCGAGCTGCACAGAACGGTAAACAGTCCTCGCGCCCGGCCGCGCCGCTGCCGCCACACTCTGAGCTACGTGTACTGCGCCGGCAAATGCAGTGCTAAAATCATGCCCGCGGTGTGCTACTAGACATTCACGTGAGAACTGCCATCACGCCAAGCTATTTGCTTTTACTGTAATAAAAAAAGGACATGTTCAAAGTGTTTGCCAGAAAAAGCCCAGAACAGAAGCTCAAAACCATTCCCGGCCCTTTGCTTCACGCCGGAATCGGAATCGAACCAAGGATACTCACGCTCGCGACACTTCGCCCATGGAAAATCATATAGTTCATTCCACTCTGCCCAGTGCCACTCTCTCTAACAATGACTGTGTTCGTCCCACAAATAGTGTGCGTCGACGTCACCGGAACTCCTGTCAAGTCGCAAGTGATTTTGTACCACTGTCAGTTCACGATGCACGAGACCGTCGCTCTTGTCGTCAGCAGGACAATAAACTTTTTGTGGACTTGGACATTAACGGCAAAGTGATACCATTCCAGATCGATACTGCAGCTGCAGTTTCACTGATCAATCAACACACATACAAACTGCTGGGCACACCTCCATTGCATGCCGCACCTGTTAAGTTAACTAGCTATTTGGCTCACAAGATCCCTGTGTTAGGACAGTACAGCCTTCTAGCAACATACAAAGGACAAACAAAACTTGTGTCATTTTACGTCCTTCGTTCTTCTTCTGCAGTGAACTTGTTTGGTTTCGATTTATTTCGGTTATTTAACTTGTCTATTGTAAATCAGGTCCTATCAATGAACCAGACTGTGCCTTCAGACAGTATTTCTCATCTATGTGAAGAATTTGCAGACATTTTTGCACCGGGCCTCGGTTGCGCTAAGAACTATAAAGCACATTTGGAACTGAAAGTAAACGCACAACCAAAATTTTTCAGAGCGCGCAATGCTCTCCACGCATTGCGTGATGAGGTCGCAAAAACATTACACGTTTTGGAATCACAAGGTGTAATTGAACGTGTGCAGGCTTCTCTCTGGGCATCACCCTTAGTAATTTTGCCAAAACCTTCCGGAAAATTGAGACTTTGTATGGACTTCAAGGCAACAGTGAATCCACAACTAGTGACTACTACTTTTCATTTACCCTGCCCGGAAGATCTTTTTGACAAACTGTGCCCAGGTAAATATTTTTCGAAGTTGGACCTAGCAGATGCGTACTTGCAAATACCAGTGGACGAAAAATCCCAGCACGTTTTCGTGGCTAACACGCATCCTGGTTTGTATCGATTCAAACGACTGCCATTCGGGTGTGCATCCTCCCCTGCATTGTTTCAGCAATATCTACAAACTGTTTGTGCGTGGGTCCCTACTGCAGCAAACTATCTGGACGATACTGTGATCTCCGGAAAGACGGAAGAAGAACATTTAGCCAATCTCAGAACATTATTCCAGGTCTTGCGACAAAATGGTCTTCTCTTGCGGAAGGACAAATGTGTGTTTTTTGCTCGTGACTTACACTACCTGGGACATGTACTCAATGCCCAAGGCATACATGCCAGTCCAGAGCACCTCCATGCCATACAAGACTTGCCTTCACCGCAGAATTTGAAGCAGCTACAGAGTGTGCTGGGAAAAATTAACTATTATCATCGCTATGTTCCACAGGCCTCTTCCATTTCAGCTCAGCTTCATCGCTTACGCCGTAAAGGTGTTCCGTTCGTCTGGACGACGGAATGCGAACGCGCCTTTCGCCAGTTGAAATCGGCATTGCTTTCCAATACTTGCCTTACGCCATTCGATCCCCGAAAGCCCCTTTTGTTGATGGTGGATGTGGTGTCACCGCCAGACACCACACTTGCTAGGTGGTAGCCTTTAAATCGGCCGCGGTCCATTAGTATATGTCGGACCCGCGTGTCGCCACTGTCAGTGATGGCAGACCGAGCGCCGCCACACGGCAGGTCTAGAGACAGATCCCAGCACTCGTCCCCAGTTGTACAGCCGACTTTGCTAGCGAAGCTACACTGACGAATACGCTCTCATTTGCCGAGACGATAGTTGGCATGGGCTTCAGCTGCGTCAGTTGCTGCGACCTAGCAAGGCGCCAGTATCATTTAATATTTATCTATGGATGCCTGTGCCGTCAGACCGATGTTCTCCAGTTGTGGATTAAAGTTAAGTATTTCAAGAGCTTCGTACTTTATTTATTAGACTCAACTCCTTTAACTGTTCCAGACCTCACGCCAGTCTGCGTGAGCTTATCGCGTGCATTTCGGCCTCCTCTGGCTACACGGTGTTGTCCCTTCTGCCAACACATCACATAGCGAATGGGAATAAAAACTGTCTTCTTTTTATTGCACTAATTTACTTGTGTCATGGCTTCGCCACAATCTCCAGATGTACTGTCCGAATTTTATCGCTTGCAGAATCAGCAGACGAATGCCTTGCTGGATGCCCTTGGCCAGCTCGTCCAGGGTCAACGTGCACTGCAAAACGATGCGGCAGCCGCCGCTTCACCGCTGCCGCAGCCACAACACGCAGTTGCACCACCTTTTCGTCCGTTTGATGCTGAACTGGAAAGCTGGACGGAGTGGTCACGCCACTTTGGATTTCATCTCGCCGCCTACAGAATTCAAGGTAACGAGCGGCAACCTCATTTATTGGCGTGCGTAGGCGTCCAGACGTACCGAGTGATAGTGAAATTGTTTCCTCGACGCGACGTAGCAACTCTGTCTTACGACGAACTTTTGTCTGCTTCAGATGCATATTTCAAAGAAACAGTCAATGTCGTTGCAAAAAGGTATGCGTTCTTTTGTACAAAACGTACGGCTGGTCAAACTAATCGGGAGTGGGTTGCAACTTTGCAAGACCTTACTAAGGATTGTGCTTTTGAGTGTGAATGTGGACTCCCTTATTCAGATACTATGGTGCGTGATGCAATTGCACAGAACGTTACTGATGTTCGTATCAGGGAACAGATTTTGAAACTAGTGATAGACATGTTGGATAGGCAAGACACACTTGACTTTGCTCAGGAAGCATTTGCAACTTCGCCAGCCGTGTGTCACATTAACCGGCCCGCCGGGCGAACTGCACGGAACGGTAAACTGCCTTCGCGCCCATCCGCGCAGCCACGTGTCCCGCGGCAGCATGCAAGTGCAGTGCTAAAATCATGCCCGCGGTGTGCTACTAGACATTCGCGTGAGAATTGCCCGTCACGCCAAGCTATTTGCTTTTTCTGTAATAAAAAAGGACATGTTCAAAGTGTTTGCCAGAAGAAGCTCAGAACGGACACACACAACCATTCCAGGCCCTTTGCTTCGCGCCGGAATCGAAACAAGAATACTCGGGCTCGTGAACCTTCACCCTTGGAAATTCATGTAGTTAATTCCACTCCGCCCAGTGCCACTCTCTCTAACAGTGACTGTGTTCATCCCACAAAAAGTGTGCGTCGACGTCGACGGAAATCACGTCGAGTCGCAAGTGCTTCTGTACCAGTGTCTGTTCACGTTGCACGAGACAGTCGCTCTTGTCGTCAGCAGGACAATAAACTTTTTGTTGATTTGGACTTTGACGCAAAAGTGAGACCGTTCCAGCTCGATACCGGAGCTGCAGTTTCAATACTCAATCACCACACGTACAAACAGCTGGGCAAACTTCCGTTGCATGCCGCAAATGTTAAGCTAACTACATATTCAGGTCACAAGATCCCTGTGTTAGGACAGTGCAGCCTTCGTGCAACATACAAGGGACAAACAAAACTTGTGTCTTTTTACGTCCTTGGTTCTTCTTCTGCTGTGAACTTGTTTGGTTTCGATTTATTTCAGTTGTTTACCTTGTCTATCGTAAATCAGGTCCTATCAGTGAACCAGACTGTGCCTTCAGCCAGTGTTTCTCGTCTCTGTGAAGAATTTGCAGACATTTTTGCACCGGGCCTTGGTTGCGCTAAGAACTATAAAGCACACTTGGAACTGAAAGTCAACGCGCAACCGAAATTCTTCAGAGCGTGCAATGTTCCCCACGCATTGCGTGATGAGGTCGCAAACACGTTACACGATTTGGAAACACAAGGTGTAATTGAACGTGTGCAGGCTTCTCTCTGAGCATCACCCTTAGTAATTTTGCCAAAACCTTCCGGAAAATTGAGACTTTATGTGGACTTCAAGGCGACAGTGAATCCACAACTAGTGACTACTACTTTTCCTTTACCCCGCCCGGAAGAATTTTTTGACAAACTGTGCCCGGGAATATATTTTTCGAAGTTGGACCTAGCGGATGCGTACTTGCAAATACCGGTGGACGAAGAATGCCAGCACGTCTTGGTGGTTAACACGCATCTTGGTTTGTATCGATTCAGACGACTGCCATTCGGGTGTGCATCCGCCCCTGCATTGTTTTAGCAATATCTACAAACTGTTTGTGCGTCGGTCCCTACTGCAGCAAACTATCTGGACGATATTGTGATCTCCGCAAAGACGGAAGAAGAACATTTAGCCAACCTCCGAACATCATTTCAGGTCTTGCGACAAAATGGTCTTCGCTTGCGGAAGGACAAATGTGTGTTTTTTGCTCGTGAATTGCCATATCTGGGACATGTACTCAATGCCCAAGGCATACATCCCAGTCCAGAGCACCTCCGTGCCATACAAGACTTGCCTTCACCGCAGAATTTGAAGCAGCTACAGAGAGTGCTGGGAGAAATTAACTATTACAACAAATATATCCCCCATGCCTCTTCCATTTCAGCTCCGCTTCATCGCTTACGCCGTAAAGGTGTTCCGTTCGTCGGAACGACGGAATGCGAACGCCCCTATCGCCAGCTGAAATCGGCGTTGCATTCCAATACTTGCCTTACGCCATTCGATCCCCAGAAACCCCTTTTGTTGATGGTAGATGCATCGGATTTCGGGATCGGTGCTGTGCTTGCGCACAAAGATGGATCGCATGATCGCCCTGTGCCTTTGCGTCCAAATTGCTATCGTCTGTGCAAAGAAATTATTCACCGATCGAGAAAGAAGTACTGGCTCTCGTATTTGGTGTTACAAAGTTTCATGATTTCTTGTATGGTCGTCACTTTACCATCATCACAGACCACAAACCTTTGACATCGCTTTTTCATCCGAACAAGCCTGTACCTCCGCGTACAGCGCAGAAATTCATTCGCTGGTCTATTTTCCTCTCGCAGTACCGCTACGATATCTTGTATCGGTCCACTGCTAAGCACGGAAACGCTGATGCGTTGTCCCGTTTGCCTGTTGCTGAGGATAGAGCATTCGCTTCTTCCGAACTTGCTTGCATGTTCATTGATTCGAAAACCGATGACGTGGTCGAATCGTTTCCGATTGATTTTCGTCGTGTAGCTACAGCCACAGCTGCTGACCCTGTCCTTGCTACCGTTTTGCGTTATGTTGCTACTCAATGGCCCTTGTCGAAGTCGCGGATTGAGGATCCGCTGGTTCGCCGATTTTTTGCTCACAAGGAGACTTTTTGTACTACGTGGTGTTTTGTTGTTGCGTTCTGATAATGATCAGTCCAGAGTCGTGGTCCCACGTTCGTTACAGTCCTCTGTTTTACGGCTTCTTCACCAAGGACATTGGGGTATTGTGCGAACGAAACAACTTGCTCGTCAGCACTGTACTTGGTTCGGAATCGATGCTGCGGTTACGAATATGTGCTCTTCTTGCATGGTGTGTGCCGAACAACAATCCGCACCACCGCGGAAATTCTTTGCATGGCCGAAAGCCACTTCCCTTTGGCAACGCTTACACATCGATTTTGCTGGTCCATTCTGCAATGCTCGATGGTTGGTTGTTGTCGATTCCTTCAGTAATTTTCCTTTTGTTGTCCGGATGTCTTCCACGACGTCTTCTGCCACCATCCAAGCGTTATCTGCTATCTTTTGCATTGAAGGTCTTCCACAGACTATTGTTTCCGACAATGGCCCACAATTCGTGTCCGCAGAATTTCAGGCATTCTGCAAGGCCAATGGTATTCAACATCTGACATCCGCGCCAATTTCGCCTCAGTCAAACGGTGCCGCTGAGCGTTTGGTCCGGATTTTCAAGTCCCAGATGTTGAAGTTGAAAGAGTCGCATTCTCGGGAGGACGCGTTATTGCTCTTTTTGTCCTCGTATCGCTCTCAGCCCCGAGATGGTCGCTCGCCGGCTGAGTTGCTTCACGGTCGCCCTCATCGAACCTTGATGTCTTTGCTCCATCCGCCGCATCAGGTTCCTGTGCAGTGGCAGACGCCTGCTTTTGCCCCAGGCGACGTTGTATACTATCGGAACTATCGAGGTTCACGGCGTTGGCTCACAGGGCGCATTCTTTGCTGCCTCGGCCGCGCTATGTATCTGGTTTTGGGGGCCTCTGGTGAGGTGCGTCGGCATCTCAATCAGCTGCGCCTCTGTCGTCGCATGGGATCTGCCGCTCCCCGTCTGCTTTCAGCGACGGTGCCGTCCGGTCAGCGTCCTGGGGACCCATCTACTGGCTCGCCTCATCCCCAGGTGTTACCGACGCTGCCTTCCATTTTGCCCCATGGCGACGCGCCGCCGCCGCCGCCGCCGCCTGATCTCTCGCCGGCGCCACTCGCAGTGGACGCGTCGCTTCAACCGCCGGGCGCCCCCCTGGGTCACGCGCCGCTGATCGCTTCCCGTGACCAGTTGTCCTCCGCCATGGAACTCTTGCCCGCTCCGGACCATCTGTCGTCTTCGCCAGTCGGGTGCTCCGACTCGATGGAGATCGACCCTTCGGCCCCTCCTGACTATCTACGGGCGCATACACCGCATGTTGGCGTGCACCCTGGACTAGGTTTTCAGGCGTTTCCTAGCTCCCCTCGGACCGAATGGCAGGGTGCGGGTGGCACAGCCTCGCCTGTTAGGCTCCCCACCTCGTCGCATACGTCAAAATGGGGTCTTCCCCACGTCGAGCGGAAGCCTTATAACACAACCGTTCGCCGATTTGCAGGGGAGGAATGTGGTGGCACCGCCAGACACCACACTTGCTAGGTGGTAGCCTTTAAATTGGCCGCGGTCCATTAGTGTACGTCGGACCCGCGTGTCGCCATTGTCAGTGATGGCAGACCGAGCGCCGCCACACAGCAGGTCTAGAGACAGATCCTAGCACTCGTCCCCAGTTGTACAGCCGTCTTTGCTAGCGAAGCTACACTGACGAATACGCTCTCATTTGCCGAGACGATAGTTGGCGTGGCCTTCAGCTGCGTTATTCGCTGCGACCTAGCAAGGCGCCAGTATCACTTAATATTTATCTATGGATGCCTTTGCCATTAGACCGATGTTCTCCAATTGTGGATTAAAGTTAAGTATTTCAAGAGCTTCGTACTTTATTTAATAGACTCAACTGCTTTAACTGTTCCAGACCTCACGCCAGTCTGCGTGAGCTTAACGCGTGCATTTTGCTCCTCTGGCTACACGGTGTTGGCTCTTCTGCCAACACATCAGTGGATGCATCGGATTTCGGGATGGGTGCTGTGCTTGAGCACAAAGATGGATCGCATGATCGCCCTGTTGCCTTTGCGTCCAAATTGCTCTCGTCTGTGCAAAGAAATTATTCACCGATCGAGAAAGAAGTACTGGCTCTCGTATTTGGTGTTACAAAGTTTCACGATTTCTTGTATGGTCGTCACTTTACCATCATCACAGACCACAATCCTTTGACATCGCTTTTTCATCCGACCAAGCCTGTACCTCCACGTACAGCGCAGAAATTTATTCGCTGGTCTATTTTCCTCTTGCAGTACCGCTACGATATCTTGTATCGGTCCACTGTTAAGCACGGAAACGCCGATGCATTGTCCCGTTTGCCTGTTGCTGAGGATAGAGCATTCGATTGCTCCGAACTTGCTTGCATGTTCATTGATTCGAAAACCGATGACGTGGTCGAATCGTTTCCGATTGATTTTCGTCGTGTAGCTACAGCCACAGCTGCCGACCCTGTCCTTGCTACCGTTCTGTGTTTTGTTGCTACGCAATGGCCCTTGTCAAAGTCACGGATCGGGGTTCCGTTGGTTCGCCGATTTTTTGCTCACCAGGAGAGACCTTTTGTACAACGTGGTGTTTGGCTGTTGCGTTCTGATAATGATCAGTCCAGGGTCGTGGTCCCACGTTCGTTACAGTCCTCTGTCTTACAGCTTCTCCACCAAGGACATTGGGGTATAGTGAGAATGAAACAACTTGCTCGTCAGCACTGTACTTGGTTCGGCATCGATGCCGCGATTACGAATATGTGCTCTTCTAGCATGGTGTGTGCCGAACAACAATCCGCACCACCGCGGAAATTCTTTGCATGGCTAAAATCCACTTCTCCTTGGCAACGCTTACAAATCGATTTTGCTGGTCCATTCTGAATGCTCGATGGTTGGTTGTGGTAGATTCATCCAGTAATTTTCCTTTTGTTGTCCGGATGTCTACCACGTCGTCATCTGCCACCATCCAAGCGTTATCTGCTATCTTTTGCATTGAAGGTCTTCCACAGACTATTGTTTCCGAAAATGGCCCACAATTCATGTCCGCAGAATTTCTGCAAGGCCAATGGTATTCAACATCTGACGTCCGCGCCGTTTTCGCCTAAGTCAAACGGTGCCGCTGAACGTTTGGTCCGGACTTTCAAGTCACAGATGTTGAAGTTGAAAGAGTCGCATTCTCGGGAGGACGCGTTATTGCTCTTTTTGTCCTCATATCGCTCTCAGCCTCGAGATGGTCGCTCGACGGCTGAATTGCTTCATGGTCGCCCTCATCAAACCTTGATGTCTTTGCTACATCCGCCGCATAAGGTTCCTGTGCAGCGGCAGACACCTGCTTTTGCTCCAGGCGACGTTGTATACTACCGCCACTATCGAGGTTCACGGCGTTGGCTCGATGGGCGCATTCTTTGCTGCCTCGGCCGCGCTATCTATCTGGTTTTGGGGGCCTCTGGTGAGGTGCGTCGGCATCTCAATCAGCTGCGCCTCTGTCGTCTCACGGGATCTGCTGCTCCCCATCTGATTTCAGCGACGGTGCTGTCTGGTCAGCGCCCTGGGGACCCATCTACTGGCTCGCCTTAGCCCCAGGTGTTACCGACGCTGCCTTCCATTTTGCCCCATGGCGACGCGCCGCCGCCGCCGCCATATGTCGTCTTCGCCCGTCGGGTGCCCCGGCCCAATGGAGGTTGACCCTTCGGCCCCTCCTGTCTCTCTGCGGGCGCATACACCGCATGTTGGCGTGCACCCTGGAGCATGTTTTCAGGCGTTTCCTAGCTCCCCTCGGTCCGAATGGCAGGGTGCGGGTGGCACAGCCTCGCCTGTTGTTAGGCTCCCCACCTCGTCGCATACGTCAACATGGGGTCCTCCGCACAGCAGGCGGAAGCCTTATGTCACAACCGTCCGCCGATTTGCAGGGGAGGAATGTGGTGTCACCGCCAGACACCACACTTGTTAGGTGGTAGCCTTTAAATCGGCCGCGGTCCGTTAGTATACGTCGGACCCGCGTGTCGCCACTATCAGTGATTGCAAACCGAGCGCCGCCACACGGCAGGTCTAGAGAGACTTCCTAGCACTCGCCCCAGTTGTACAACCGACTTTGCTAGCGATGGTTCACTGACAAAATACGCTCTCATTTGCCGAGACGATAGTTAGCATAGCCTTCAGCTACTTCATTTGCTACGATCTAGCAAGGCGCCATTACCAGTTACTATTGATACTGAGTCATGTACAGTCTAGAGTGACACTCATCATTAATGGATTAAAGTTAAGTATTCGACCAGCTACGTCCGTTTTTTCTAAATTCTAATTTCCTTGTCCTTTTCCAGACCTCACGCCAGCCTGCATGAGCTAACATGCGTGCCTTTTGGCTTCCTCTAATAATCACGGTGTTGGCTCTCCTGCCAACCCACAACATTTCCTTCTCTCCCTTTTCCTACTCTCGAATTCCAGTCACCCGTGACTATTAAATTTTCGTCACCCTTCACTACCTGAATAATTTCTTTTATCTCATCATACATTTCATCAATTTCTTCATCATCAGCTGAGCTAGTTGGCATATAATCTTTTACTACTGTAGTAGGCATGGGCTTCGTGTCTATCTCGGCCGCAATAATGCGTTCACTATGCTGTTTGTAGTAGCTTACCCACACTCCTATTTTTTATTCATTATTGAACCTACTCCTGCATTACCCCTATTTGATTTTGTATTTATAGCCCTGTAGTCACCTGACCAGAAGTCTTGTTCATCCAGCCACCGAACTTCACTAATTCCCACTATATCTAACTTTAACCTATCCATTTCCCTTTTTAAATGTTCTAACCTACTTGCCCGATTAAGGGATCTGACATTCCACACGATTCGTAGAACGCCAGTTTCCTTTCTCCTGATAACGACATCCTCTTGAGTACTCGCCGCTCGGAGATGCGAATGGGGGACTATTTTACCTCCGGAATATTTTACCCAAGAGGACGCCATCATCATTTAATCATACAGTAAAGCTGCATGCCCTCGGGAAAAATTATGGCTGTAGTTTCCCGTTGCTTTCAGCCGTTCGCAGGACCAGCACTGCAAGGCCGTTTTGGTTAGTGTTGCAAGGCCAGATCAGTCAATCATCCAGACTGTTGCCCCTGCAACTACTGAAAAGGCTGCTGCCCCTCTTCAGGAAACACACGTTTGTATGGCCTCTCAACAGATACCCCTCCGTTTTGGTTGCACCTACGGTACGGCCATCTGTATCGCTGAGGCACGCAAGCCTCCCCAACAACGGCAAGGTCCATGGTTCGTGGGGGTAGGCATCCAAGATATTCTTTTTAAAAAATTAAGCTTTAGTTCAGAATCAGTTGCGCTGTTGACGACTAGAAATATGTTGCCTGGCTGGACGAGTCTCATTTCAAATTGTGTCGATCGGATGGACGTGCACGGGTATGGAGAGAACCTAATGAATCTACATAGGACGTTGGTCGTCAACAAACTGTTCAAGCTGTTCGAGACTATGTAATGGTGTGCGGCAGGTGCAGCTGGAGTGATATGGAACCCCTGATACATCTAGATCCGACTCTCACAGGTGACTCGTACGTAAGGATTCTGTCTGATCACCAGCATTGATTCATGTCCTTTGTGAACTCCGACGAACTTCGGTACTTGCAGCAGGACAAAGCGACACCCCATAGTCCAGAATTGGTAGAGTGGCTACAGGAACACACTTCTGAGTTTAAATGCTTCTGCTGGCCACCAAACTCCCCAGACATGAACATTATTGAGCATATCTGGGATGCCTTGCCCTACCCCTTCGTACTCTGACGGATTTACGGACAGCCCTGTAGGAGTCATGGCGTCAGTTCTCTCCAGCACTACTTCAGACATTAGTCGGGTGCAAGCCACATGGTGCTGAGGCACTTTTGCATGGTCACGGGGGCCCTTGTGGCGGTTTTGCGTATCATCAACATGGACGAATGCAATGAATGTGGATGATATGATACTCTATGGTATTCTGCGGTTTCAATTCACTCTGTTATTTAGCAGTTGCATTGATTTGATTTTTTAAATGATACTGACAATATTATACACATGTATAATGCATTATTCATACTACAACTTCTCCTGGATAATTATTTTGTTCAAATTGCACAAGAATTCCACCTGACGTAGTGTAATCATGTTGTCTGTAAGTTGTGTTCAGATCACTAAAATTACAGATCGTACATCAGAGCTTTTATAATCTTTGTCTTCGATGGATTTAATTATTCTTAGCAAACTGATCATGAAAAGGAACCACAGAATACCACCCGCACACAACACTGACGTATGCTACCAGAAATATTTTTCCTCCGTAATTTGTGCATAGTTTAATTTTGGCCTGATACATCAGCAATGAAATCTTGTTCAACAATAAATACCATCAGCACTGTTCTTAGAAAATGCAGTCTGATTCGATTAATTTTTTTCTTTTATAAATAGAGTTCAGTAACACCGGCGCACATTTATTTCTTACACATGGGAATATTGTTTGCAGTTTCAAGTAATTTAAATTTACCGCTGAGATAAAAGTTATGATGGCGGCCAACAAAAGATACAGGACTTCTTTTTTAATTAAGATTTTCCTTTGCTCAATAAATAATTAATCATTTAGATTGATGCCATAAAAAATTATTAATACTGTTTTGCAAATTAGTTTAACACAAATCCTTGATATTTCGACCAGAAGTACAGACGAAGTTGCTATATAATCGCAACTAACAATGGCTGCGCTTCTTGCAGCAATGATAAAACAATTGATACAAAATTATAATTAAAAGAGGAAGTGATTTTTCAATAATTGATCATAAATGGTTTTAACGCATTTGGTTCTATTTGTTTTTTACCAGCAAATGAACGTAAAAGTACAATAATTTTACGTTAAATGTTTTTCATTCAACAGACCTCAAATCGATTCGCGTCTTGCGACGGAGACGTACATCAGAAGTAGACGACAAAAGGGTACAAAACAAATGAAAAGAATGACATAGATTAACAAAGATTGTGAGACAAATATTGTGTCTGTTTTACATAATTATCATCTTTTTAAGAAATAATTACATACTTGAATGAATATTATTGAGTTACTTAATTTTCCACACGTTCATATTCCACTCGTAATAAAAAAAAATATATATATCGTAGATGTTATACCCTACACGAAATTTGGAAGGTGTACCGGTTTCTTTGGCTCTTCAGTGTAATATAAATACCAAATACGAGCTTGGCGCAATAAATTTTACCTCTGTCAGGTGCTTCAGCGAAAGTATATCTTTGAAAGCAGTGCAGCCACAGTACCTCTCGTAACATATATGCAAATAAACGCTTGTAAAACTGTTACTTCTGCGCCAACTGCGTCGGTTTTTCATTCAGGACAAAGAATAAAGACAATGCGGCTTGGAGCCATGGATCTCTAGTATAGTTTACACTACTGTACTGAGGAATGCACGTAGTTGGAGACACTACACGCGCTGCAGGCCACACCCCTCTATACAGTACGCGCTGCTCGGCAGTTGCACTGCGTGTGCTGATGCATCGCGTGTGGGATTGTCTCCGGACGAGGGAGAGTGGGGCACACGCCCCACACCGATACGGAACATCCACCAGCTTGAACAGTCCCTTGCTCGGTCCATCGATTCGTGAGGTTGTCTCCGTACCCTACACACCTATCCGCTCGATACAATTTGGAACGTGACTCGTCCGACCAGGCAACATGTTTCCAGTCATCAGCAGTCCAATGTCGGTGTTGACTGCCCCAGGCGAGTCGTAAAGCTTTGTGTCGTGCAGTCATCAAGCATACACGAGTGGGCCTTCGGCTCCGAAAGCCCATATCGATGATTTTTCGGTGAATGGTTTGCACGTTGACACTTGTTGATGACCCAGCATCGAAATCTGCTGCAATTTGCGGAAGGGTTGCACTTCTTGCTGTGACTTGGCAAGACAGCCAAGCCACTATGATTGGTAGCCGAAAGGCACGCGTTTAAGCTAACGCAGGCTGGCGTGAGGTCTGGAACAGTTAGGGAATTTATAGTAGCAAAGAACGTAGCTGATGGAATACTTAACTTTAATTCATAATTGGTGAACATCGGTCTGACGGTACATGCATCACAAGATAAATAGCAAATGATAATGGCGCCTTGCCAGGTCGTAGCAAATGACGTAGCAGAAGGCTATGCTACTATCGTCTCGGCAAATGAGAGCGTAATTTGTCAGTGAACCATCGCTAGCAAAGTCGGCTGTACAACTGGGGCGAGTGCTAGGAAGTCTCGCTAGACCTGCCGTGTGGCGGCGCTCGGTCTGCAATCACTGATAGTGGCGACACGCGGGTCCGAAGTACACTAACGGACCGCGGCCGATTTAAAGTGTGTCTGGCGGTGACACGACATTCCTCCCCCGCAAATCGGCGGACAGTTGTTGGATAAGGCTTCCGCCCGCCGTGGGGAGGACCCCATGTTGGCGTATGCGACGAGGTGGGGAGCCTTACAACAGGCGAGGCTGTGCCACCCGCACCCTGCCATTCGGACCGAGGGGAGCTAGGAAACGCCTGAAAACCAGCTCCAGGGTGCACGTCAACATGCGGTGTATGCGCCCGTAGAGAGACAGGAGGGGCCGAAGGGTCGACCTCCATCCAGCCGGGGCACCCGACGGGCGAAGACGACAGATGGTCCGGAGCGGGCAAGAGTTCCATGGCGGAGGACAACTGGTCACGGGAAGCGATCGGCGGCGCGGGACCCAGGGAGGCGCCCAGCGGTTGCAGCGACGCGTCCACTGCGGGCGTCGCCGGCGGGAGACCAGGCGGCGGCGGCGGCGGCGGCGCGTCGCCATGGCGCAAAATGGAAAGCAGCGTCGGTAACACCTGGGGCTAAGGCGAGCCAGTAGATGGGTCCCCAGGGCGCTGACCGGACGGCACCGTCGCTGAAAGCAGACGGGGAGCGGCAGATCCCATGCGACGACAGAGGCGCAGCTGATTGAGATGCCGACGCACCTCACCAGAGGCCCCCAAAACCAGATACATAGCGCGGCCGAGGCAGCAAAGAATGCGCCCTGTGAGCCAACGCCGTGAACCTCGATAGTTGCGATAGTATACAACGTCGCCTGGGGCAAAAGCAGGAACCTGCACAGGAACCTGATGCGGCGGATGGAGCAAAGACATCAAGGTTCGATGAGGGCGACCGTGAAGCAACTCAGCCGGCGAGCGACCATCTCGGGGCTGAGAGCGATACGAGGACAAAAAGAGCAATAACGCGTCCTCCCGAGAATGCGACTCTCGCAACTTCAACATCTGTGACTTGAAAGTCCGGACCAATCGTTCAGCGGCACCGTTTGACTGTGGCGAAAACGGCGCGGACGTCAGATGTTGAATATCATTGGCCTTGCAGAGTGACTGAAATTCTGCGGACATGAATTGTGGGCCATTGTCGGAAACAATAGTCTGTGGTAGACCTTCAATGCAAAAGATAGCGGACAACGCTTGGATGGTGGCAGAAGACGTCGTGGAAGACATCCGGACAACAAAAGGAAAATTACTGAATAAATCGACCACAACAAACCACCGAGCATTCCAGAATGGACGAGCAAAATCGACGTGTAAGCGTAGCCAAGGGGAAGTTGCTTTCGGCCATGCACAAAATTTCCGCGGTGGTGCGGATTTGTGTTCGGCACACGCCATGCAAGAAGAGCACATATTCGTAATCGCAGCATCGATTCTGGACCAAGTACAGTGCTGACGAGCAAGTTGTTTCGTTCTCACTATACCCCAATGTCCTTGGTGGAGAAGCTTTAAGACAGAGGACTGTAACGAACGTGGGACCACGACCCTGGACTGATCATTATCAGAACGCAACAGCCAAACACCACGTCGTACAAAAAGTCTCTCCTTGTGAGCAAAAAATCGGCGAACCAACGGATCCCCGATCCGTGACTTTGACAAGGGCCATTGCGTAGCAACAAAACACAGAACGGTAGCAAGGACAGGGTCAGCAGCTGTGGCTGTAGCTACACGACGAAAATCAATCGGAAACGATTCGACCACATCATCCGTTTCCGAATCAATGAACATGCAAGCAAGTTCGGAGGATTCGAATGCTCTATCCTCAGCAACATGCCAACGGGACAACGCATTGGCGTTTCCGTGCTTAGCAGTGGACCAATACAAGATATCGTAGCGGTACTGCGAGAGGAAAATAGACCAGCGAATGAATTTCTGCGCTGTACGTGGAGGTACAGGCTTGGTCGGATGAAAAAGCGATGTCAAAGGTTTGTGGTCTGTGATGATGGTAAAGTGACGACCACACAAGAAATCATGAAACTTAGTAACACCAAATACGAGAGCCAATGCTTCTTTCTCGATCTGTGAATAATTTCTTTGCGAAGACGAGAGCAATTTGGACGCAAAGGCAATAGGGCGATCATACGATCCATCTTTGTGCGCAAGCACAGCACCGATCCCGAAATCTGAGGCATCCACCGTCAACCAAAGGGGTTTCTGGGGATCGAATGGCGTAAGGCAAGTATGGGAAAGCAACGCCGATTTCAAGTGGCGAAAGGCGCTTTTGCATTCCGTCGTCCAGACGAACGGAACACCTTTACGGCGTAAGCGATGAAGCGGAGCTGAAATGGAAGAGGCGTGGCGCACATAGCGATGATAGTCTCTTTAGACCTGCCGTGTGTCGGCGCTCGGTCTGCAATCACTGATAGTGGCGACACGCGGGTCCGACATATACTAATGGACCGCGGCCGATTTAAAGGCTACCAACTGGCAAGTGATGTGTCTGGCGGTGACACCACACTTCTGTCACGTTGAACAATTCTCTTCAGGATCTTTTGCCAGCCGCAGCGATGTCGGAGATTTGATGTTTTACCGGATTCCTGATATGGTACACTCGTGGGATGGTGGCAAAATTCCTACTTTATTGCTACGCCGCAGATGGTGTGTCTCATCGCTCGTGCGCCGACTGTAACACCACGTCCAGACACACTTAAATCTTGATAACCTGCCAGTCTAGCCGCGGTAATCGATCTAACAACCGCGCCAGACACTTGTCTTATATAGGCGTTGCTGACAGCAGTTCCATGTTCTACCTGTTGACATATCTCTGAATTTGAATACAGATGCATGTTACAATTTCTTCGGCGCATCAGTGTAGTAAAATTTGAGACTAATGTGTAAGACATAATGCTGGATATTCTGTGTCATTTTTACTTGAAAATGCGCAGCAACATACATTTTGTAAGTGGAACATTTTTACCTAACACCTGCTTTGTCTAACCTTTTAGTCTTAAGGGAGTGGAAGGGCTGACCCTATAAAGTGAACATTTCAATTCCAATGTGTTCATTAACTACCAAAAACAATCTCACATAAAAACTGACAGACGCTACACAGGCAAGATTATTTACGAAACACTCATTACATAAGAAAGTTAATAAGTCATTAGCCAACGATCTCCCATAAACATTGAGAAACGCCACTAAGGCAAAATATTTAAGAAACTCTCTCACTGCATAAAATCATTAATAAACTAATAAACCATTTGCAATGATCTCATATAAAAATTGACAGAAGCCACTAAGACTGAATCTGACGATAACCGTAACAAAACAACCCTAGTTAAAACACTTTATTTAAGACCCTTTCAATTGCAATACTTTAACATTATGTAAAATAACAGTGGACAGACAGCCTCAATTTTAACACGAATACTTAGAACTTCGGCAATCTTGCAAATTACTATACTAGAGAACGTTGAAGAGCAAACCACGAAATTATTCAAATGCCCATTGGCTTGTAAGGTGGGCGTTTAGGGCATAGAAAGTTAAACTTTGTACAATCATAAATGTGTAACAACAGAAGTAAGGCCCAAGTTTGTACAGCCGAAGTTTAACCACGGACGGTGGAGCCGGCTGAGGGAAGTAATGCTTAACTTCGAACCAAGACATGGCTCCGTTTTCAAACACGTGAGGGAAGTTTATGTTATTGCATGCGCAGTACCTTATTTACTCACGATCACTCATCGAAACAAAACTATTGATATGCTAGCGCAGCCATGGCTGGCAGCTAGTTTGCAATAAGTTTTCATTACGACAATACGCTGTTCCATCACAGTCTAACAAATACAGTCACGATACTCTCTGGTGCCAAGTTGTTACCGTCTGCTACTACAGCGACACTAGCGCTCCAAAGCGGTGAGAGACCACTCATCTGTCAAATAGCTTTTTTAAATTATTTTCTACTTAATTAACGGAATACTTGCTATATTTTTGCGATCCATGCACTAGTTAGTTACCAAAAGACACGAATTATCGTGAAATGCATGTAGGAACAGCCGAATCACACTTATTGAATGGCATAAGCTACAATCCTTTCCAGAAGAGATACTTTCGAATATGTCTGTATTTGCAGCTTATTCTGCTGAAAGCAAGAGGAACGCATTTCATGCCAGAGAAGCACATACTTATGTTGTTGTCTGTTGTAATTATTAGAGGCACTTTTCGTCACACTTAAAAATTTTGTATGGAGTCCAACGATTCGCCCTTAATTACAATTCACTCGACTCACCAATACACGAATATTTTTGTAAATGTGATTACTTTTGCTTCAAAAGCAAATGTGTTGAAAGTTCTTGCCGTTTGTGGCTCAGATTTACAACAATTGCGAGTTTTGTTTGTCCTGTGTTGGGAAACAGTTTTATTGCTTTTGGCAAATTTATTACCACTTCTGTATGGTTTATTATTTGACATGTCAAATAATGTAGGAATTACGTTCGCACGCATCTGGTATGTGTCGCTTGCTGGCCGCGTGGGATGCTGCTATCGCTGGGGGGCAACAGAAAGGTGACGGAGAGTTACGACTGTTATGTTCGACTGTGGTTCCGTCGTGAAGTGCTCCGTTGCTAGTTACAAAAATGGTTCAAATGACTCTGAGCACTATGGGAGTCAACATCTCAGGTCATGTCCCCTAGACTTAGAACTACTTAAACCTAACTAACCTAAGGACATCACACACATCCATGGCCGAGGCAGGATTCTAACCTGCGACCGTAGCAGCAGCGCGGTTCCTGACTGAAGTTCTAGACTCGCCACAGCGGCCGGCTATTAATTACGAAGAAAATCGTGCAATGTTCAGTGCTACCAACTTGTGGTTGCTGTGGTCTTTAGTCCTGAGACTGGTTTGATGCAGCTCTCCATGCTACTCCATCCTGTGCAATCTTCTTCATCTCCCAGTACCTACTGCAACTTACATCCTTCTGAATCTTGGTCTCCCTATACGATTTTTACCCTCCACGCTTCCTTCCAATACTAAATTGGTCATCCTTTGATGCCTCAGAACATGTCCTACCAACCGATCCCTTGTTCTAGTCAAGTTGTTCCACAAACTTCTCTCCAATACTATTCAATACCTCCTCATTAGTTATCTGATCTACCCATCTAATCTTCAGCATTCTACCAACTTAGTAGAAGAGAAATGGTGGATATTTGTAAAGATGCTCTCTTTATGTATGTAGACGTGCTTTGTTCTATTGAATGAGAGAAGTTAGTCCCTGTAAGAGCCCTCCAAATGACGGTAGGTGTGTGAAAAAATTGTTGGTGACTGACTGTACTGATTAATTTGAGGGTTGTGACCAATAAGACAGACTGCAAATGCACATTTGTTGTGGACTTGATCCGCTGTCAGGGATAGTGTCTGTTTTCAATAGTAAGGATCGCTAATAGTCGGTAAGGGAGCAAGCGTGCACGGCATAGCTTTCCGACGGCCATCCGATGTTGCGGCAGAAGCCAGCCAGCCAGCCAGCCAGTCAGCTCAGCCGCGAACGAGACAGACTGCAGCGACCGGCGGCTTCTGCCGCCTACAGCTTTGCGCAAACAAATGTCAGCGGGGCGCTGTTGCATTATGCATGTACGCGGCTGTCCGGCCGCTGCTTTTGTTCCAAACAACCCCGTGACATTATGTTCCGCGTCATAACATCGCATCGCTGTAGGCGAGCCTGTGTAATGACGCGGAATCTGGCCGGGCTATTCGTTTTATTAATGTGCGTTCTGTTCGCAATAACCATCGTCCATCGGCCGGCCGCTCCCAAAGCTACGACCTCGCCAGAGGAATCAAATGAAACGTCCAGTGCACTACAGTGACATAACTCATCACTACGCTGTCGAATCACATGTCTGAAGCATGTTACTTACAGCACCGTAAAATAAATCATCAAGAGTATCAGATAAGCATCTACTGGACACGATGACATGGCAGTCCAGCCCGCATCTCGTGGTCGTGCGGTAGCGTTCTCGCTTCCCACGCACGGGTTCCCGGGTTCGATTCCCGGCGGGGCCAGGGATTTTCTCTGCCTCGTGATGGCTGGGTGTTGTGTGCTGTCCTTAGGTTAGTTACGTTTAAGTAGTTCTAAGTTCTAGGGGACTGATGACCACCGATGTTAAGTCCCATAGTGCTCAGAGCCATTTGAACCATTTGAACCATGGCAGTCCAAATGATGAAGCTTATTGTTGACCCACTACTGTCCACTATAACAGATATCTTCAACAGGGCCTTGTTGTTGTTGTGGTCATCAATTCAGAGACTAGTTTGATGCAGCTCTCCATGCTACTCTATCCTGTGCAAGCTCCTTCATCCCCCAGTACCTACTGCAACCTACATTCTTCTCAATCTGCTTAGTACAGGGCTTCCCAACCTGTGGTCTGCGGACCCCTTAGGGGTCCGCCAGCTATTTCTATGAGGTCCGCGGCCACCTTTCACCAAACCGTTTAAAATAATGAGTCAAATTGTTCCATAATAATGTGAAAGTCAAATTCATCACTTTTTCCGTGTGAAAAACGTGTGTAATTTTACTTCAGGTCTTATCCCCAAGCAGCCTTTGCGGTTGCTAAGTGACAACGCATACACAGTTTAGTGCCGGAGAATGCGGCTTCTCTGATCGACTGTTTAGCAACAATACGGGGGTCGTTTGTGCGCCGGCTCACGGCGCTAGATGCGCTGAAACCTTTTACGCATGCGCGGAGCGAGCTTGGTCGACCAATCACAGCGCTTGCTGGCACGTATGCGGCCCCAGGCATCATTAAATGTTAAACTTGCCTTGTCAGTGCACTACCTGTTTCATAAGTCGATTTTTGACCAGTTTATTACTTCTAACATGGATCGGTGGCTGAAGTCAGGATCATTGAAGAAGGCTGCAGTTTCTCCATCGCCTTCACAACAAGGGAAGTTCCCAGTTGAAATGAATGAGGAGGGAGGACGACCAAAGGAAGACTTTGCATACATTTGAACATTTTTCCTCGAATTTCACGAAAAACAATACACACACACACACACACACACACACACACACACACGACTGTTACGAAATATGCATGCTCCTTACACAACAGTAGCCAAATAGTGGAAGTGAACAACCATAAGCGACAGCTTGTCAATAGCGAACAGTTTGGACGTGACGTTGATTGCTCTTGGAGGAAGAAAGCTCCATCGTGTGTAATTTCAATTACCAAGTAATTTTAATCAGGCTATAGTGTGTTGAACAAAGGGAGTAAATCCACTAGTAAGTGTCTGGATACAGTGGGAATTCAAATGGGATCGTTAATTTCAAGTTGTTTTCATTCATCTCTAAACCAAAGACTATTGATACTGGAGGGGGGGGGGGGGGGTCATTGGGACCATGGCACATGCATTAAGAAGCTTTCAGTTCCAATGGGTTTCGCTCTGAAATTTAAAGTTACTGTGCTCTTGACTGACTAGGGGTCCGCCATGGATTTTCGACTGAAGAAGGGGTCCGCCAGCTGAAAAGGTTGGGAAGCCCTGGCTTAGTGTATTCATCTTCTGGTCTTCATCTAAGATTTTTACCCTCCACGCTGCCTCCAGTACTAATTTGGTTATCCCTTGATGCCCCACAACACGTTCTACCAACCGATCCCTTCTTCTAGTCAAGTTGTGCCAAAAAATTCTCTTCTCCCCAATTCTATTCAATACCTCCTCATTAGTTATGTGATCTACCCATCTAATCTTCAGCATTATTCTGCAACACCACATTTCGAAAGCTTCTATTCTCTTCTTGTCTAAATTATTTATCGTCCACGTTTCACTTCCGTACATGGCTACACTCCATACAAATACTTGCAGAAACGACTTCCTGACACTTAAATCTATACTCGATGTTAACAAACTTCTCTTCACCAGAAGGGCTTTCCTTGCCAATACCAGTCTACATTTTATATCCTCTCTGCTTTGACCATCAGTTATTTTACTCCCTAAATGCCAAAACTCATTTACTACTTTAAGTGTCTCATTTCCTAATCTAATTCCCTCAGCACTACACTCGACTACACTCCATTATCCTCGTTTTGCTTTTGTTGATGTTCAGCTTACATCCTCTTTTCAAGACACTGTGCATTCCGTTCAGTTGCTCTCCCAAGTCCTTTTCCGTCTCTGATAGAATTACAATATCATCGGCGAGCCTCAAAGTTATTGTTTCTTCTCCGTGGATTTTTAATTCCTACTCCTTATTTTTCTTTAGTTTACTTTACTGCTTGCTCAATATACAGATTGAATAACATCAGGTATAGGCTACAACCCTGCCTCACTCGGTTCCCAACCACTGCTTCCCTTTCATGCCCCTCGACTCTTATAACTGCCATCTGATTTCTGCACAAATTGTAAATAGCCTTTCGCTCCCTGTATTTCACCCCTGCTACAGGGCCTTAGTCGCAAA
Organism: Schistocerca piceifrons; assembly: GCF_021461385.2. Classification (NCBI taxonomy): domain Eukaryota; kingdom Metazoa; phylum Arthropoda; class Insecta; order Orthoptera; family Acrididae; genus Schistocerca; species Schistocerca piceifrons. The sequence goes on from NC_060146.1 coordinate 41,192,223, forward strand.
TATTTTTCCTGAGGCCTGGAGACACCGACTAGTTAGCCCAGTATCCAAAATGGACGTTGCCACAGCACCCTCTGATTACCGATCAATACTTCTTCCTGCACTGTCCAAGGTCTTAAAATGTATAGTCCGCGACCAGTCAGCAAATTACCTAATTACAAACAACCTAGCAGACGAATAGTAATCAAGTTTCTCAACCTATTACACGAATAGTAATCAAGTTTCCATAAACATCGCAGCACATCTGCCTAAATAAAAATGGCAGATGACCTGAAGCTTGTCATGGATGCACAAGAGGCAACTATCATATACCTCTTAGACTTCAGCACAGTTTTTGACAATGTCGATTGCGCCATTTTACCTGCCAGACATAGCAGCCTAAGTTTCTCGCTAAGTGAAGTGCAATGGTTTCGCTCATACCTGACGTCCTGCCGGCAATGCATCACGTCCGGCACCTGAAAGTTATAATGGTGGCAGGTAGTATCAGACGGCCCCGAGGGTTCAATAGTAGGTCATACACGAGTTTCATTGAAGATCAATGATGTATCATCAATTTTGTCCAACTGCAAATACTACATCTACGCTGACGACCTCCTGTTGTGTCTGGATGCAAAACAAATAAACCTGAAGACAGCTATGGAGAATCTCAATATCGACCTTTATGCACTATCAAAATGGGCGTAGGATACAGGGCTGAAGCTGAAACGTCTCCTTTGGAAAATTATAAGTGACTGTGCTGGTAAGCTTCTACGCTATTTGATTTACAAATAAATGACTGTGCTGGTAAACTTCTACTTTATTTGATTTACAAACAGCTGAGCAAAACTGAACGTACTCAGATATTTCTCTCTTTACTGATTCTGATCAACAGTAAACTGACACACAATAATTTTTTTAGCGCAACGCAATCTGACTTTCTATAATCCCTACAAAAGAATGGCCCTGACTAACAATAACCTTTCATGAATCGCTTACCTCACAAAAATCTCCGTTACTCAAACTACTGCAATACGGCGTGCACCAATACTGCCAACTAAATAAAAGATTCAAACTACTGAAGGCACTAACTACTGATAGGCATAGTTAGCAAATGAAAGATTTTGATAGAGAACAAACAATGTATTTACCTTAATAGTGTTGAAAAGTCGTAATATATATAGCAGTTCATGACATCCATTCTTACAAATGTGCTGTCTATGATGGACACACCTCCAGATTATCCATTCTCAAAAATCCGCCATCTCACTTCCCCACATCCACCACTGCTGGCGGCTCACCTCCAACTGCGCAACGCTACGCGCTGTTAACAGCCAACTGCCAACACTACAGTAGCGAATATTGAAACAATGCCAACCAGTCACAGACTGCACACAGCACAGTCAGTGATTTTCATACAGAGCGCTACGTGGCGTTACCAACATAAAAACTTAAACAGCCTACTTACAAAGCTCAACCCATCCAAAACCATTGCAGTACTGGTTGGTCGTTCTACGCTCATTAGCCCGAAATACAGAAAATCCCTATCGTCCTTAACCCTAAATGGGACAAACATCAATTTCTCTCGCTGAGAAAAGAGTCTAGGAGTAATAACAGATGCAAATCTAAATTGGACTGAGCGCGGAGTGCAGAGTGCAAGAATGCATAGCCATCTCTCCATGCCGTACGAAAATATAAAAAGATCTTCCGTCTTGACCTCCCCCTTACACTTCCAATTATTGACTGCAGCTACGTTATAGTTCAAATGGCTCTCAGCACTATGGGACTTAACATCTGAGGTCATCAGTCCCCTAATATTTAGAACTACTTAAACCTAACTAACCTAAGGACATCACACACATCTATGCCCGAGGCAGGATTCGAACCTACGACCGTAGCGGTCGCGCGGTAGCAGACTGTAGCGCCTAGAACCGCTCGGCCACACCGGCCGGCGCAGCGACGTTATACTGCGAGGTCTTTCTCAGAAAAGCTAACGGCCCCTTGAACTAGTTACGAATGCCTCTGTTCGTTATACCTGCGATGTTCGACTCTTTGATCAAATTTCATCTTATGTACAGCCATCCTGACTGCGTGAGGACAAGTGCAGAGATTTCCCAATCCTTTTTCTTCTCTTCTGTCTTATCGACGCGGATTGTCACTCACGTCTCTCCTCGACCTTAGCTATTTTGTCTGAGCTACGTGGCACAAACACCGGTCCCTGCCAGAGAAAAATCCTTTCTGTCCCCTCCATCGTTCAGCCACTTTCTCTAAGTCCTTCTCAGTAACCGGAGCCCGTCCCTGGAATAACCTCCCAAATTATATTAGAGGACTGAACAACATCTCCAGAAGATAGGTACCGACATATCTACTAAAGCCGTGTAATAATTACCATTGTCCCCATATGCACTCATTACCCTTGTACCTCCTCCTCTCAAACCAAGTCATATCCTTTTCTCAGTATTCTTAGCTGATGCAGTCTCCTTAAATTTCTTTTCCCCACAATTCGATGTATCGGAAAGCGCCCATTTTCTACACTTGAGAATTTCTTTGAAAGCTGTGATTAATATTATTGTTATTATTGTCATTATTATTACTATTGTTATTATCACTAATAGTGGTGGCTGCAGCAGCAGCAGCAGCAGCAGCAGTACAAGTATAGTCAGCATTAACTTGATTATTCTATAGTCAATAACATTTATTTAAATTGTCCCTGTAGCTACTGAAATCATTTTAATACTGTTTGTAATATTAAAATTGCCCGCCCGGCTAACAGCGCGGTCTAACACTCTTGCTTCCCGAGCGGGAAGGCTCGCCGGTCCCCGGCACGAATCCGCCTGGAGGATGTGCCGGCCAGCCTGTGGATGGTTTTTAAGGCGGTTTTCCATCTGCCTCGCCTTGTTCCCCTTATTCCGCCTCAGTTACACTATGTCGGCGATTGCTGCGCAAACACTGTCTCCATGTACGCTTACAACATACGCGTATACCATAATTACTCTACCACGCGCAAATATTGGGGCTACGTTCCAGAGCGGGGGGGGGGGGGGGGGGAGGGGGAGGGGAGGGGGAGGGGGGGCACTGGGGCCGAACCGCACAATAAGGCTGGTTCGGTGTGGGGCGGTGGTGGGGTGTGTGGACTGGTGGACTGTTGTGGGGTTGTGAACCACTGAGGACTACGACGGGGACGAAGCCTCTCCGTTGTTTCTAGGTCCTCAGTTCAATACAATACAATACAATATTAAAATTACGAGCGTCGTTCAATAAGTAATGCCTCACATTTTTTTAAAAAGCCAATAATATACGAGGGCTATCCACAAAGTACATTACGTTTTGGAATTAAAAATAAATAAAGTATTGGAAATTTTTTTTTATTATATACAGATGAAAGCCACACTTAAATACTACTTTTCTACATAGTTGCCATTTAAATTAAGGCGCTTATCGTAGCGATGGACGAACTTGGAAATTCCTTCGTCGTAAAATTCGGCCGCCTGCGCCTTCAACCACGCGGTTACCTCTTCTTGAAGCTGTGCGTCGTCATCAAAACGCTGCATAGCCAACCACTTCTTCATTGCTGGGAATAAGTGGAAGTCGCTCGGTGCCAGGCCGGGACTGAACGGCGGATGAGGAAACAACTCCCACTTAAAAGATTCGAGAACTTCACGAGTGGCATTTGCCGTGTGGGCCCGGGCGTTGTCGTGAATCAGCAAGATCTTTGAGCCCAACTTTCCCCTGCGCTTGTTTTGTATTGCTCTTCTGAGGTTGTGCAGAGTTTGGCAATACCTTTGAGAGTTTATTGTAGTGCCTCTTTCCAGGAAATCCGCAAAAATCGTATTTCTACCGGGTTACTGATTAACCACGTGGTTGAAGGCGCAGGCGGCCGAATTTTACGACGAAGGGATTTCCAAGCTCGTCCATCGCTACGATAAGTGCCTTAATTTAAATGGCAACTATGTAGAAAAAGTAGTATTTAAGTGTGGCTTTCATCTGTATATAATAAAAAAAAATTCCAATACTTGATTTATTTTTAATTCCAAAACGTAATGTACTTTGCGGATAGCCCTCGTACATTGGCGAACGTCCTTGTCGGTGCTTCACATGTGATGTTTGTCCTGTGCGCCGGTGAAGTTTCGAGCCGTTCTGGCAGATGGCAGAGCCGTAGTACAGCGTCAAAATGGCGTCTACGTACGACTCAAGATGCAAGCAGTTATTGCTGTTACTGAATTCTTGTGTGGAGAACATCCATAAGCGTTTGTGTACAGAGTATGGCGATACGACAGTTGATAGGAGTATAGTTGGGCGATGGGTAAATAAAGTTACAGCCACAGGAAATGCAGAAACAGAGCTCCATGATCAGAAACTTCTGGACGTCCTGTCACAGCCACTGCTCCAGACATGCTGAATCGTGCAGATGCTATTATTCGTGCCGACCGGCGCATCACAATTCGACAATTGGCTCTACACTTGTCGGTCAGCATTGGAAGTGGGTCTGCAATGATCGAGTTTTCCCAGTAATTCTGTTTATTCACATAATCTGTGAGATGAAACTGTGCCTCATCTGACATCCACAACTTGTTTAGAAATTCATCGTCATTGATTATTTTTGTTATCATTTGTTGACAGAAGCCTAATCGTAATCGGTAATCGTTGTCCTTCGATTGTTACACCATCTGTAGTTTGCACGGATGAAATTTTAAATCAAGATGAAGAATTTTGCGAACACTCTCCCGGGACTTTCCAACCACTGCTGCTTGCTTACGAATTGAACGCCGTGGGCTCCGTAAGACAGACCAGCGTACAACATCAATGTTCGGTCCTAAATTATAAAAACATCGAAAATTCCTCTGTGCCGCTAGCAAACTACCATTGAGTAACGCACGCTGTTGTCCATTCCATTGATGCGTGATTACTGCAATGGCCGACTGTTTACTCGCTAATTTTCACGAACCGCAGTGTTGTCACCTGTCCATGGCTGCCATTACTCATTTAAAAAAAAGGTTCAAATGGCTCTGAGCACTATGGGACTTAACATCAGAGGTCATCAGTCCCATAGAACGTAGAACTACTTAAACCTAACTAACCTAAGGACATCACACACATCCATGCCCGAGGCAGGATTCGAACCTGCGACCGTAGCGATCGCGCGGTTCCAGACTGACGCGCCTAGAACCGCTCAGCCAGACCGGCCGGCTATTTCAAACATATGTTATTCTGTGTCACTCTGTCTTAATGTGATTTTAACATTTTCTATGTTGAATGCTAAAATAATTTGTGAGTTTTGTACCGACCACTTTGTATTAGCCTTGAGTGTGGTATCCTTGAGGCTGCCCAAACGTTTATTGTTGTCTTTGCACAGAGCTTTGATATAAACGTAGGCTTCCGCGGCCATTTGTCACAGACATTAAACTTTTTCTGGGTTTGTGAGTGCATTGTCAATATATAAAGCTATCGACGTTTCGGTCACTGTTACAAGTGACCTTCATTAGGGTGTTTTTGTTTATTGCTGAAACTTTGTTTCTTATATACCTGCAGACGTGGCTGTTATCTAATTCTGATGGGCTGCGAAGGACGAAGGGGAGGGAAGGTATAAGTTATTTACTGGTGTTTTTATTATTTCTTTTCATTGGTGGAAACCCGCCGTTTTGATTAGTGTTTGCATTACAGCACATTAACCAAGAGGGCTCACAGGATCAGCGATAAGAAACATGTAAAGGGTGAGATACAAAAGCTCAAGTTCAGTTTTGGTGCCAATAGTTAAGGGATGAAACTATTAGATAAAACTATTGTGACAAAGAATGGAGGCAACAGACAAGAGCAGAAGGAAGCACAAAATATCGCTCTATTACCGATTGTATAATATAATATATATATAATGGTAAGACAGAGATTTAAGAAACAGGTTTTAAATTGTAAGACGTTTCCAGGGGCAGATGTGGACTCTGACCACAATCTATTGGTTATGAACTGTAGATTAAAACTGAAGAAACTGCAAAAAGGTGGGAATTTAAGGAGATGGGACCTGGATAAACTGACTAAACCAGAAGTTGTATAGAGTTTCAGGGAGAGCATAAGGGAACAATTGACAGGAATGGGGTAAAGAAATACAGCAGAAGAAGAATGGGTAGCTCTGACGGATGAAGTAGTGAAGGCAGTAGAGGATCAAGTAGGTAAAAAAACGAGGGCTAGTAGAAATCCTTGGATAACAGAAGAAATATTGAATTTAATTGATGAAAGGAGAAAATACAAAAACGCAGTAAATGAAGCAGGCAAAAAGGAATACAAACGTCTCAAAAATGAGATCGACAGGAAGTGCAAAATGGCTATTGTAAGGGTGTAGAGGATAATTTCATTAGGGATAAGGTAGATACTTCCCACAGGACAATTAAAGAGACATTTGGAGAAAAGAGAGCCATTTGTATGAATATCAAGAGCTCAGATGGAAACCCAGTTCTAAGCAAAGAAGGGAAAGCAAAAATCTGGAAGGAGTATATAGAGGGTCTATACAAGGGCGATGTACTTGAGGACAATATTATGGAAATGGAAGAGGATGAAGATGAAGATGAAATAGGAGATACGATACTGCGTGAAGAGTTTGACAGAGCAATAAAAGATCTGAGTCGAAATAAGGCCCCGAGAGTAGACAACATTCCATTAGAACTACTGACGGTCTTGGGAGAGCCAGTCCTGACAAAACTCTACCATCTGGTGAGCAAGATGTATGAGACAGGTGAAATACTCTCAGACTTCAAGAAGAATATAATAATTCCAATCCCAAAGAAAGCAGGTGTTGACAGATGTGAAAATTACCGAACTATCAGTTTAATAAGTCATAGCTGCAAAATATTAACGCAAATTCTTTACACACGAATGGAAAAACTGGTAGAAGCCGACCTCGGCGAAGATCAGTTTGGATTCCGTAGAAATTTTGGAACACGTTAGGCAATACTGACCCTACGACTTATCTTAGAAAATAGATTAAGGAAAGGAAAACTTACGTTTCTAGCATTTGTAAACTTAGAAATCGCTTTTGACAATGTTGACTGGAATACTCTCCTTGAAACTCTGAAGGTGGCAGGGGTAAAATACAGGAAGCGAAAGGCTATTTACAATTTGTACAGAAATAAGATGGCAGTTATAAGAGTCGAGGGGCACGAAAGGGAAGCAGTGTTTGGGAATGGAGTGAGACAGGGTTGTAGCCTATACCCGATGTTATTCAATCTGTATATTGAGCAAACAGTAAAGGAAATAAAAGAAAAATTCGGAGTAGGAATTAAAATCCATGGAGAAGAAATAAAAACTTTGAAGTTCGGCGATGACATTGTAATTCTGTCAGAGACAGCAAAGGACTTGGAAGAGCAGTTGAACGGAATGGACAGTGTCTTGAAAGGAGGATATAAGATGAACATCAACAAAAGCAAAACGAGGATAATGGAATGTAGTCGAATTAAGTCGGGTGATGCTGAGGGAATTAGATTAGGAAATGAGACACTTAAAGTAGTAAAGGAGTTTTGGTATTTGGGGAGCAAAATAACTGATAATGGTCGAAGTAGAGAGGATATAAAATGTAGACTGACAATGGCAAGGAAAGCGTTTCTGAAGAAGAGAGATTTGTTAACATAGAGTATAGATTTAAAGAGATTTAAGTGTCAGGAAGTATTTTCTGAAAGTATTTGTATGGAGTGTAGCCGTGTATGGAAGTGAAACGTGGACGATAAATATTTTAGGCAAAAAGAGAATAGAATCTTTCGAAATGTGGTGCTACAGAAGAATGCTGAAGATTAGATGGGTAGAGATGAAGAACTTCCACAGGATAGAGTAGTGTGGAGAGCTGCATCAAACCAGTCTCAGGACTGAAGACCACAACAAAATTCTCCCCCGAACAGCCGACAAGCCGATTCTCCGAAGCAGCAAGAGAGTAAAAGATGTTCTTCGCACAACGAAAGATGCAGCTGCCAAACTACATACTGGTGCAGTTTACGAAATGAGGTGCCAATGTGGATTAGTGTGTGTAGGCGAGACCGGGCGACCCATCAGCACACGCATATCCGAACACGAAAGATGTACGCGACTAAGGCAACACGCCAAATCAGAGGTGGCAGAACACCAGGACGAATGCGGCAAACGGATTGATTTTGGTGAAGCTCGCGCACTGCCGAAGCTGCCTCTTACTTTCAGGAGAAAAATTGAGAGGCAAGAGAAATATCCAAGCGACCCGCCAACATGAACAGAGGAGACGTTTACCGATGTCAGACGTCTTGGCTGCCGGCAATAACAGAGTTACGGGACGACAGCTCACGTGAGGCAACACATACAGCCGCGCGGGAGATCGCAGCGACTGCAGGCACATAGAGTACTGGATGGATGGAGAAGTTTATATGGGGGCTTAACTAGAAAGGAAAAGACTAATGCAATAATTTTAGTAGCTGTGTGACCGGTTACGAAGTCTCGCAACCGGTTGGCCCTGACTAGTACTGGCACGCAACCTGACTGCATAAAATAAAAAAATAGAAATAAAGAATTACAAGGAATTTCCAGTAACACTATTGATTAATTAAGTCCCCTGCAACTATAAAATCTACGAAACAACAAAGCACAATTGTAACTGTTCCGTGTGTGGTAGTGTGACTCAACGTACATGTATTTGGCTCGGTTCTTTCTCAATACGACACAATATTTTAAACAGCATTTACAATGAACTAATTGAAAAACCAGAAATACTATGATTGCACATAGAAACCAGAATTACAAGTCTAATAAATGAACACGAGCCAGATGCTTTGTTGACTGTACCTGTGAGCAAGAGGGATTGTCATTAAAGAAAACTGTAATACCTTTTTACCTCATTATATATTGACGAAAATATTCCATTACACCTGCATCATAAATCAAAAACCCATCTCCTTTCTTAAATATATTCTGACAACTGCGACTTCTTCCATCTATACATTACACCAACCGAACAGCGTCTACTCTCTCGCCCAGCAGAACAACAACTGCACTCGACATCCTCTGAACTAATACTGCCCAGTGGAGGAGGCGGAATAATAATCTTTGGCGAAATCTCTGGCGCTGTGACTCAGTAAGCCACATTTCAAAGTTTGTATGGGCGCACGCCGGCAAGGTCTTCAGCTCCCGCTCAAAAACAGATTGAGTCGGATGTCAAGAAAATACCAAGAACATTAAGATAAAACAACGTAAAACACAGATAACAAAGATTGGAAAACTATGTGCGCACCCACACCAAAGCTTGGGACGAGGCATGGCGTCAGCAGTAAAGCATGGACTACACAGGAAGAAAGTGGTAGAAGGAGCTAAAACACTATGGCAGACGGTAGTGACTGGCTGACCAAAAGAAAAAAAAAAGCACACCGTCATCAGGCCACAAGTGGCACATCGGGACCATCCGACCGCCGTGTCATCCTCAATGAGGATGCGGATAGGAGGGGCGTGTGGTCACCATACCGCTCTCCCGGTCATTACGATGGTTTTCTTTGACCGGAGCCGCTACTATTCGGTGGAGTAGCTCCTAAATTGGCGTCACGAGGCTGAGTGCGCCCCGAAAAATGGCAAAAGCAGATGGCGGCCCGGATGGTCACCCATCCAAGTGCCGGGCACGCCCGACAGCGCTTAACTTCGGTGATCTGACGGGAACCGGTGTATCCACTGCGGCAAGGCCGTTGCGACTGGCTGAGTGCAAGGAAAAAAAGGGAGGAGCCAGTCACACTGCAATACACTAAAACCTCCAGCCTAAAAGTTTAGGCCAGAGTCCAGACACATCGCAAAACTTTAAAACCCTAGTCGTCTCACCATCAGCTAAAATAGAGTTTTACTGTACTCGGAGCGAAAGGAGTTGGGAAGGAGACCAGACAGCGAGGTCATCGGTCTCATCGGATTAGGGAAGGATGGGGAAGGAATTCGGCTGTGCTCTTTGAAAGGAACCATCCCGGCATTTGCCTGGAGCGATTTAGGGAAATCACGGAAAACCTAAATCACGATGGCCGGACGCGGGATTGAACCATCGTCCTCCCGAATGTGAGTCCAGTGTTTAACCACTGCGCCACCTCGCTCGGTGCGCTAAAACAGAGGGCCGATCCCCACCAATTTTTTCTTCTGGCCTTGCATCATGGTATAATATGCACTCTTTTAAAATGAGGCGGACAGAGATGTACGCACCAGAAGCATCACAAAACGGGGGATCCTCCCGCCGTAAGAGAAAGCTATGTGTGAGAGGACTGAAGAATATTCCGTATTCTGCAACACTCAGAATTAGGTCGTTTATTGAAACTGAACTACACTTCTCGAACAATCACAATATACACACAAAGAAAACAAATAACATATAGACGACTATTCATCAAGAGCATTGGTGAGGTCCATTGGAGCTGGTCCTAGCTCGGCGAGGAACTGGCTGTACTGCTGCTGCGCTGGCCTTATAAAGCCGGCGGAGGTCGGTGGAGTACTCCAACTTTCCCTGTGTCTGTGAGGCGACCTCTGCAGAAAAAGGTTCGCATTAGTCTCCAGCAAGTTCTGTTTGTTTTGCAGCATTGTTTTCCACTTGGTTGCGCCTGCAAGTGCTTTGTATGTTATATGATACACAGGGGTATCTTGAGTGTAGTCTGCGTGGCAGGGGCCGTCTGTGGCAGACGTAACAAGGACAGTGCCCGGTTAGAAGACGCGTGAGGGTCACTTCATTCCACCAGCGCAACCGGCAGGAGGAACGCCATAGCCAGGTTGTGGACTTCACCACCCGCAGCTTATTGGCCGTCACTGAGTCATTCTTCCTCCCACAACTCCATGCTCTTTCTGGGCAGTGCAGATATGACACACTGCAAGGGAATAGGACACTGGACCACATCCTGCTCTCTGCAGGCATCCTTGGCAGCTTGAGCGGCCTGTTCATTGCCCCATATTCCTACACAACCAGGCACCCAGCAGAATGACACCTGCTTACCCTGCCGTTGGAGCAAGTACAGTTGGTCACATGTCAGCTGGATCATCTCTTCAGCTGGGTACAGATTCTGCAACGATCGTAAGGCAATAAGGGAATCGGAGCAGATGAGAAACCGATTGCCCCGAATGCGATTCATCTGCTCCAGTGTCTTCAGGATCACGTGGAGCCCCACTGCGAAACATTCAACAGGCAGGCGAATATGATCAGGGAACATTACAGAACAGCCAAGGAAATTCCCTTGTGTGGAGCCATCAGTTTAAACGAAGGTAAAATCGTGATGCACATCTAAAATGTTAAAAAACAGAGATTGGGATGTAAAATCTGGCGTACTATCTTTCCTAAAATTAGTCAAATCTAAATGTCTGGATCTCTGGAGCAGCCAGGGTGGAAATCTGCTCCAACCTCGGCGTAAAACAGGTCACCAGCCTCTGCTCAAAGGCTGGGTATGGGGCTAGTTCTGAATGCCCCAGGGGCCAACCGAAGCCCTTCATGGCGCGCAACGTCCAACATATTTAAGTAAGAAGGCCTCGCAGACCCATACACCGTGCACCCGTAATCGAGCCGAGATTGCACGAAAGCCCTCTAAAACTGGAGCAGACAAGTCCAGTCTGATCACCATGTACTGTGGCTAAGACATTTTGAAATACAAAGTCTTAAGTGACCGTTGGTTCAGGTCTCTAAGATGTGGTAACCACGTAAGCTTAGAGTCAAAAATTAGCCCCAGAAATCTCACTGTGTCTTTAAAAGTAAGGACAATGTCCCTCGTCCTCAACTCAGGAAAGATTAAAAAGGAATTAGAGCGGTGAGAAAGAACACACACGGACATCTCGGTGGAAAAAACTTAACACCACTCTTTCGCGCCCATTCATCCCAAAGTCGAAGAGTGAGTTGCAACTGACGTGTTGTCGTGGCAAGGCTGGAAGAGGAGAAAAACACAGAGAAGTCACCCACAAATAAAGAACACTGGACAGAACGTTGCACTGCCGGCGTAATACTATTAATAGCTATGGCAAAGACGGTAACACTTAAAACGCTACCTTGAGGGACAACGTTCTCCTGCTCAAAGCGATCAGAGAAGACGTCACCAACTCGAAATCTAAAATATCGTGGCGAGAGGAAAAACTGAATAAAAATGGGAAGACAACCACGAAAACCTCATTCGTGAAGCTGCTCCAGGATGAGACGCCTCCAAGTTGTTTCCTAGGCCTCCTCGATGTCAAAAAATACACCTAGAAGGTGATGACGGCGTAGGAAAGCTTGTTGCATAGCCGCCTCCAGGAGGGCAAGGTTATCGAAGGTGGAACGAAACCTGTTGAACCCACACCGAAAGCGACTAAGGAGTTGCCGGGATTCTAAGATCCAGACAAGGCGGCGGTTGACCATCCGTTCCAACGTCTTTCCCATGCCACTAGTGAGGCAGCACTGTGGTAGCTACGTGGGCATGTGTAGTCTTTCCCAGGTTTAAAAAGAGGAATAAAAACTGCCTCACGCCACGAGTCAGGAAAGCGACCTAACGCCCAAATGCCACTAAAAGTGGCAGGAGGATATCTCTGTTGCGCCTTGTGAGGTACCGTAGCATACTGTAATGGACCCTGCCGTGACCAGGGGATGTGTCATAGAGTACTGGCGCGCCTCAGCCGGCGCTAGAAAGCAGGAAAAGAACGCCACGTCACAACTGCCGCCTGGTTTTCCATTCGCCGATTTCCACCAGTCACAAGCAGTAATGCAAACACCAGTAAAAACGTCGGGTTTCCACCAATGAAAAGAAATAATAAAAACACCAATAAAGAACTAACAGCCCTCCCCTTCATCCTTAACAGCCTTCAGAATTACACGACAGCCACGTCTGCAGGTATATAAGAAACAAAGGTTCCTCATTCAGCAGCAAACAAAAACAGTCTGAAGAAGGCCACTTGCAACAGTGACCGGAACGTCGGTAGTTTTACATATTGACAATTCGGTCACAAACCCACAGAACTTTGCCTTGTGTGTTGCAGTTACGTCACTACGTCACAACGTTGCTTGTCTCGTATGTGGCGAGGACTGTGTCCCAACCTACGGTGTGTGCCACCTGTGGGATTGTTCCTCCGTCCGACGTCGGCTTGACCATGTTTGATATAGCCTACTTCCTTCCTGTGACAGGAAAATATTGGATCATGATTAGAGATTAAAGTGAGAGTAAAGTGAAGTTGTATTTGTTAAAATTGCAGGTACTAAAGAGAAACGACGTTAATGACTGGTATTCCTTAAGGTTTATACTGTTGTAAAGGTAAGAGGCATTTATAATTTGAGATCCTTAAATGCTTGTATCGTTCTATGGAAAAGACACATCTGTGGATGTAACTTAACATGTTAGTAAATAATGGATTGGACTGATTTGGGGAAAAGAGACCAACCAGCGAGGTCATCGGTCTCTTTGGATTAGTGAAGGATGGGGAAGGAAGTCGACCGTGCCCTGTCAAAGGAACGAACGCGGCATTGGCTTGAAGCGATTTAGGGAAATCACGGAGAACCTAAACCAGGATGGCCGGACGCGGGATGTTAGTAAAGAGTTTTGATGTCCAATAAATTGGTTATAAGGATTGTTAAGCAAGGAGCGATGTTCATTATTCTTCCCAGCTCCTCCTCTCGGACGTGACCCTTGGTGCCCTTTATCTGGCACACTGATCAGCCACAACATTATGACCGCCTGCCTAATAGTCGATAAGTCCACCTTTGGCACCGATCCTCGCCACATGGAAGCAGTGACGCCTTGGTTGGTCGTTGGAGGGAGTTGGTACCACGTCTGCCCACACAAGTCACCAAATTCCCGTAAACTCCGGGGAGACGGCGATAACAAAAAAAACTTGCCTTGTTATAAGTACGTCTTGTGTTGTTCATCGATATAATGAAGTGAGCTGATATGCCTTTTGTACCTGAAAAGACGTACCTTTTACATACAACGTAATTTTTATGTAATTTTGATTACCGGTCGTGGACGCTGAATAACCAGATCCAAGTGCAAGAACAGTTTGGAACAGATGTAAAATAGGCGAGCGCGGTGAACGAAACGAACAACTGGGTACTGAACTAACTAGGAGCAGTCGGCAGTGGAACTCAGACAGGTGGTCATGCGAAGAACGACGAGTGCGGCCGAGGGAGACCGAGACTGAGACGAGCACGCCACCGAGGCTGGAACGAGAACTGCCCAAGTGACCGCCGCGACCGAAGTCAACTATGAACCGATCGTTCCTCGTTCCCGGGAACTATTAGTAGACCGCCGCGATCGAAGTGAACTATGAACCGATCGTTCCTTGGAATTCGTTCCTCGGTCCTTTCGTTCATGTTGGTGAACCGTTCCTTTGCACCCGTTCGTTCGCGAACTACCCATCTCTACCTGGCATGTCCGACTAGCGGTCAGTCCTCACCAGGTGACGCTTCTGACGTCCGCCGGTTTTATATCGGTGGTAGGTTGGTGCTCATAATGTTCTGGCTGCTCAGTCTATCAGTCTATACGTCCTTGTTCAAATGGTTCAAATGGCTCTGAGCACTATGGGACTCAACTGCTGTGGTCATAAGTCCCCTAGAACTTAGAACTACTTAAACCTAACTAACCTAAGGACATCACACACATCCATGCCCGAGGCAGGATTCGAACCTGCGACCGTAGCGGTCGTGCGGTTCCAGACTGTAGCGCCTTTAACCGCTCGGCCACTCCGGCCGGCTACGTCCTTGTTGTCCGTATCACAAAACAATAATCCCTGTATTTTGACTTATATGGAATGTGAGTCCTTTTTCTTAAGGAAAAGCTTGTAATGATGACTTACAATTTGTTCCGGCTGGAATATTTGTCCTTCACTTCTTACCTTTGTCTTTCGTTGTATTCTACTGTCTCTGGACACAAAGTATGTTAAATTAAAATTAAAAGGAAGGTCAGCGTTGATCGTAATATTGATGGTTTATTGATAGCAAAATCGATTTTCAATCACATAGTGATCATCTTCAGTGCTGGAAGTTAAAAATTTCACATAGCGATCATCATCATCATCATAATTTAAGACTGATTTTGCCTTTCAGCGTTCAGTCTGGAGCATAGCCACCCTTATAAAATTCCTCCATGATCCCCTATTCAGTGCTAACATTGGTGCCTCTTCTGATGTTAAACCTATTACTTCAAAATCATTCTTAACCGAATCCAGGTACCTTCTCCTTGGTCTGCCCCGACTCCTCCTACCCTGTACTGCTGAACCCATGAGTCTCTTGGGTAACCTTGCTTCTCCCATGCGTATAACATGACCCCACCATCTAAGCCTGTTCGCCCTGACTGCTACATCTATTGAGTTCATTCCCAGTTTTTCTTTGATTTCCTCATTGTGGATACCCTCCTGCCATTGTTCCCATCTACTAGTACCTGCAATCATCCTAGCTACTTTCATATCCGTAACCTCAACCTTGTTCATAAGGTAACCTGAATCCATCCAGCTTTCGCTCCCATACAACAAAGTTGGTCGAAAGATTGAACAGTGCACAGGTAGCTTACACTTGGTACTTACTTCCTTCTTGCAGAAGAGAGTAGATCGTAGCTGAGCGCTCACTGCATTAGCTTTGCTACACCTCGCTTCCAGTTCTTTCACTATGTTGCCATCCTGTGAGAATATGCATCCTAAGTACTTGAAACCGTCCACCTGTTCTAACTTTCTTCCTCCTATTTGGCGCTCAATCAGTTTATATTTCTTTCCCACTGACGTTACTTTCGTTTTGGAGATGCTAATCTTCATACCATAGTCTTTACATTTCTGATCTAGCTCTGAAATATTACTTTGCAAACTTTCAATCGAATCTGAGTATAAACCAACTGTTGGAAACAACATACCTGCGGTGTTGGCAAGATATACATTTCCCCCTTTCTTTTTTGCTACGCCTTTTTTAATGTACAATTTTAAAATTTAAATATTCAATTAACGATTTCCAAGTGCACTTTAGTATTTTGTGGTAATCTCTTGCCAAATAAAGTATTGTTAAGTCTTCACGTGACACACGCCACATAGAGGGTGTTCCAAGACCCTATCACATCGAGGTGTGCTGTATAGGTGAATGTAAACAGCGGCTTCAGTTATTGTGATCGTTTCTCAGTTTTGGTTACTGATAATAACTTGATACCAGAGCCTATGAGTTCAATTTGTACACCACAGGTATGTTGTTTCCAACAGTTGGTTTATACTCAGGTGTATTTCTGGTTTTTGTTTTTCATTCGCTGATCGCTATGTGAAATTTTTAACATCCAGCACTGAAGATGATCACTATGTGATTGAAAATCGATTTTGCTATCAATAAACAATCAATATTACAGCCAACGCTGATCTTCCTTTTAATTTAACATATATGGTCGTTGTGCACACAGCACTCCATGGAGTCGCCAATCAGCAAAGTATGTTGTTACTAGTATACTTTTTAGTCTGAAGACTGTGATGCAGCTCTCCACGCTAGCCTATCCAGACTAAGCCTGCATAGCTACTGTAACCTTCATCCATTTTAATCCTCTTTATTGTTTTCATGCCTAGGTCTCCCTATAAAATATTTACTCCTCCGCGCTATGCGCCGTTACCAAAATGAACCTCAAGATGTGTTCTGTCAACCGATGCCTTTTTTTCAATCAAGCAGTGCCATAAATTTCTTTTCTTCCCAACTGGATTCAGTACCTCCTCATTAGTTAATCGATCTTCCCGTCTAATGTCCACCATTGATCTGTAGCACCACAGCTCAAATTCTCTTCCGGTCCTAGTTCTTGGTATTCCTAAAACTGCTTCTCCATTTTCGCATCGTCTTCTAGATAACTGTCGTTGTGCTCAAGAAAACTTTGAATATATCAATGAAATTTTGGGTATTAGCGGCTTCAAAAAGTAAGTTGCACGTTATAACGGCGGGCTGGGTAACTTTTCCGGTTGCTGTGCTACACTTCAAAGTGACTCGGGTACAGTAGACTATTTTTCAACATTGCCACCAAGCACGTGCAAATACCGGTCGGAACGTTCTGTAAGGGGCAGTCCAATGAAAACGAGACAGATGAGAAAAAAGTAAGTAAACTGTTTATTTCAAAAGTATTTCGTTCTAACTGTTAGCACATTTATCAAACTGTAAGACAAGACGGTCGATGCCTCAACCGAAAAGTGTTTGTGATTGCCTATGGAACCATGGTTCTATGTTGCCATGCAAATCGAGTTCCACGAATGTCTTTTTCCAAGGATTCAAAAATATGGAAATCGCTTTGAGATTGACGCTTCCCAGAGTAGTCGAAATAACCTTGTGAACATGTGTTTGCACCCACAGCCCATGGATATTTACACAGTCGCTCCATAACAGTTCTAGGTAGCATTGCATGATTTGTGGATCAATATATTTCCTCAAGCTGAGCAGATTAAAACTGGCCCAGTAAATAATTCATGCATTTTAAGATAGGATAGTAGGTAAAAATTTCATGGAAACCTCTTCTCTAGGCAGGTATTGGTAGACATATACGGTAGGCACTACATAAGACATATTCGGACTTAAATGAAATTTATTTACCAACTGGTTTCAGTCCAGGACCATGTTCACGGGACTGTACAAAAACGAAATAAAAGGTGCAGTAAAATGCAATGACCAATAGGATCTCCAACGTTAAAAAATTGGGATACCAACATTCATAAGCAGATATCGACCTCAAATACGCAATTATGAAACCAACATAACATATCACACATTTTCCGAAATAGAAGGTACATAATTTAAGTCAAGAAAAACAATTCTAAATACAATAACTATGTGAAATGCAGGCGTTAATCACTGCAAATGAAGATATTAGACCGGCTCAAGACAGCAAACAAAAGAATCATAATATCATGATGAAGCATCATTGAGAACAAATTTAACACAGACATGAAACATACTTGAAGATGTCGAAGATTACAAGGTCAAGATGTAAAACACACATATTTAAAATGCTATACAAAATACTGTAATGTATCTTATGTGGAACACATAAAAAAGTAGAAGTCAGGTTTCTTCAAAATTTGTGTGCACAGTTGTAATTGTGGCCAATATCAGGCACAATATATCATCACATTATACAGGAATTGGAAAATACAAAATGTAACATTCTAGATGTAAAAGAAGAAGATATTCCGACAAACCTAACATCTGCAGTGACCTTGTAACCAACAAAAAACAATAAAGACATAGCTACATTTATATTATGGATCAAGCCCTATATGTTATGATAAGACTAAAGACAAAAAAACTGTAGCGATGGTAGAATACAAGGTCTTGTAATAACATGTAAATTACATCAAATCTGGCATCCTATATTTTCAAAGTGACCACGAAGTTATTGAGGTAATTATTATTTCATTAACATCAGCATGTACATCAACCATTCTTTCTGTGTGTACAATCGACGTCCTAAATAATTCAGTTTCCACCAATAGATATATGGTGAACTGTGTAATACAAAGGATTTAACTTTCTAGTCACTACTGTACAAATATCCATAAAAGCGTAAGTGAATATGAATGGTATACAATGATAAAATGCTTAAAAAATGAGCTGTGAAGCTCACCAACATTTTTGATAACTATTCTGATGCCTTGACCACACTTTTTATTATTTCCAGAATTGTCTTACACATGCCAACATTCCATCATTTTCAATGGCACTGTTATGTCAATCATATAAAATCGTTCACTAGATACATTATATCTCGTCAACATTCTCAAACACGAATTAGCACTTGTCTTACATTTGAGAATGTTGATAATATGTGAGGAATCTAATGAGCAATTTTATATGATTGATGTAACGTTGCTTTGAAAGTGATGGAATGTCGAAACACGTAAGATAATTTTGGAAATAATGAAAAGTGTGGTCTCGACATCACTAAAGTTTTCAAAGTGCATTCAAATAACCACTTCGCTTCATAGCATTTTCATGTAAATTGAAGCTCACCAACATATGTTTTAACAATAATATAAAAATTGTGTCAAACAGCTGTAACTATTACATCAACAGCAGATAAACATGTCACCATAAACATAAAATAAGTGGAAACAACTAGTCCTAAGTAAAAGACAAGTAAACACAAGTTCTAATCTTAATATTATAAAATATGAAAGTATGCTAACATCACAGAAGAAAAAACGACTGATACCAAAGGCAAAAACTTATCAATCTTATTAGTCTCACATAGGAATTTCTATTAACATGCAAGTGAAAGTGAATGACATACAAGGCTACAAAAAGTTAAGTGAGGAAAGTTATACAAAAAATGTTGAAATAGCTGTAACTGTTAAAACAATAACAGATAAATGTGTTTCACAGACACAAGATAGATAAAAAGCACAAGTCCTAATCATAACAAGTTATAACGGCGGGCTGGGTAACTTTTCCGGTTGCTGTGCTACACTTCAAAGTGACACGGGTACAGTAGACTATTTTTCAACATTGCCACCAAGCACGTGCAAATACCGGTCAGATTATAAAGAAAGTAAATATGCTGACAGTTGACGTCAGCAATTACATTTAGGAAGCAACAGCTGCAGCATTTATATGTACACAGTTCATACTACTACACAATCGTATGTGTCGATATAAGATAGAAAGAAATCGGGATGGCTGGTTAGAAAATTTCGAGGTGGTAAGAAAACATTATTTTTAGATGTATATCTATATAAAAAAGGTATTTTGGAGACATTCATAGCTCATTTTTCTTACTTTACATTTTATCCTTTTTTATAGATATTAATGATGTGATGCTAATAAGACTGATAAGTTGCACCCTTTGTGTTACTCCATGTTACTGTCTTGCTTTCAGAATGTGACTACAGATGTTAACAGTAGCATATTATCATATTTTATAATCTGAAATTAGGACTTGTGTCTTTACTTATATTACACTTGCAATGGCACATTTATTATTTATTGATGTAATAGTTACAACTATGTCATAATTTTTGTATTATAGTGAAAACATATGTTGGTTACTGTCAAAGCTCATTTTTGTTACTTAACATAATATCCTTGGATACCAGTCACTTTCACTTCCATTTTATTTATATGCCTTTACAAGACTATTAAGACTGGAAAGTTTTACCTCTTGCGTTACTCCTTTTACGATAGACGTATTGTTGGAAACCGATTTAGTCACAAGAATGATATTTTCGATGCAATGCGGTAGAGGGTGTAAGAAATCAGACGAAACGTAAAAAAAAGAAAAAAAAGAAAAAAAACTTGTAAAATATCCCCGGACAACTTCCGAAGTGAGGTTGACCCTGTATTGTGCCTGATATTAGCCATAGTTACAACTTTGTCACACAGTTTGTATATTTTTATAACAATTGTGGTTAGTTTTATAGTTTAAAAAACTTGATTTCTACTTTTTTACGTATTTGACATTAGATGCATTATAATATTTTGTATAGTATTTTATGTACATGTGTTTTAGGTCTTGCAATCTTTTTTAGATTTTTTAATCTTTGATGTCTTCAAGTATGTTCTATGTCTGTGTTATCTTTATACTCCATGAAGCTTGACCATGGTACTGTGAAGTTTCTGTTGGTTAACTTAAGGCGGTTTAACGTCTTCATTTGTAGTGATTAGCGACTGCATTTCGCATATTTATTGGTTCAGAATTGTTATTATTGACTTAAGTTATTCACCTTGGATTTCTAAAAATGTATGGTATGTAATGTTAGTCTTGTATTTGCGTATTTGATGTTGGTATCTTCTTACGAAGGTAGTCACTGTAATTTTTTGATGTCGACGTTGACGATTATATTGGTCACTGCATTTTACTACAGTTGCTGTATAGTTTTTATACACGGGCATGAACATGGTCCTGGACTGAAACCGATCGGTAAATAAATTGCATTAAAGTGAGACTTTATGTTAGGCATTTCGTAGAAAATATTTCCTACATGTTAAGATCGATATCCTAACTTACATAACCTGCACATGGTGCGGATGATGTAAGCTAATGCTTGTCTTACGGTGCACAAATATTTTACAGGCCAGTTTTATTTTGTTTCGTAATGATGAGTTTACTAAAACAAGTCTGGCGCCAAACATGCATGGTAACAAGCAGTCAACTGCCTACTACAAAATAATCGTTGCTGTACAACGTGCCCTCCCGCCGGAGGTTTGAGTCTTCCCTAGAGCATGGGTGTGTGTGTTGCTCTAACCATAAGTGTGTAAGTCTAGGGACCAATGACCTCACCAGTTTGGTCCCTTAGGAATTCACACACATTTTGAAAATTTTTGTACAGCCGGAAAACAACAAATCACAATGCGATAACTCACGACGTCCCTTCCGGTTTTGCTGAAACGCTTCCCAATACTTCTCAATAAATTTCGCACGCGACCAATGACTAACCAAAAACTGGTCGGTATAATCGAACTTCTTGGTACGTTTGGCCCACCTACGTAAACGAACATTAAATGACATGGCAGACTCATTACAATTTGTAAAAGGTTCAGCATCAGCATCAGCTTGCACGCCTGCAACTTATGGGTCACAAACCATAATCTTTAAAACAAATAATACGTCAACACTACATGGAACGCGTAATAACCACTTACTAAAAGAATGCATGCAGAATACTCAGATTTGTTGTATGTCACTAGAATCCTATACCAATCTAACATGTTTTAAAGAACTATTTAGTCTATAGGGTTTTCATTGGACTGCTCTATATGACAGTTATACAGCTCTTGAGTCTGAACTTCTTTGCACACCCAATGTTCGAGTGCCCGACAATAAGTTGCAGATAGCAGCTCGCTTCTAGGGTGGCAACTGTTGATCTGCATTGGCTGACGATGGCCCTACACTTGACGAGTCTCAGGCGGAATAGTCTTGCATCTGCGATGTCGTTGCTGGGAGTAGTTCCCGGTGTCAGCGACCTCTGCTGCAGGTGACATCACTATTGGCAGATGGCTGTGACGCTTCGAAGGACCCATGGGAGAAATATAAATTAGTTCTGACTATCGAGACAGAGACCACTCGGAATACTGAGGCAGCTACTGAAAATAGAAGAGTGTCCAACTCATCCTTCTTAGCCCGCAGCTCCTTTGCTACGTCACTTTCAATGCAAAATAGGGGTGCTTCATAGACAATCCGCAAATTCACTTACATTAGGTTATTAGTAAGTACATCCAAGGTTTCAGAAGACGAATGTGCGAAAACTACAGACCTACAGGAAACAGACACATACCAGAGGATAGAGCAGGCGGGCTACACGCGAGCCGGATGTGCGGGCAGCGTGCAGACTGAGCCTAGACGTGCCTCGGCTTTGCTCGGTCATCCTCGGAAGTGCCCGGCACAGTGCGGCATTTCATATAGTGCTCGCTCAGCACAACTCTCTCCAGTCCCACACAATCGTGGTTTCAGCGACGTTTACCCTTCGCTATTTGTTCGTGGTATAAATAATGTTCACAGGTCCAGTGGTATTTGCACACAAAGGCAGCTCAGCGATCTATAGTCACAAACCTTTAAAAATGAATGGAAATGATAGAAGGGTAACAGGCGTCAATATCTATTATGCAGTCGTACAAGCGATAGGTTCTGCAAATTTGGTATGAAGTGGCATTACAGTACCATGCAGAGAGAATTTACAGATTTACTTGACAGTGAAATGAAAGAGCAAAAAATTATAACGAGCTACAGAAACGATCCGTTGTTCTATAGATGAAGAAGCACTTTGCGCTGAATTTGCAAGTGTTGAGCATGTGAAGAAACTGGTGGCACGAATAGTACCATCTCTGACGTCGCACGCATTATTTCACTGTTAGTTGTGTGGTGTCACCGCCAGACACCACACTTGCTAGGTGGTAGCTTTTAAATCGGCCGCGGTCCGTTAGTATACGTCGGACCCGCGTGTCGCCACTATCAGCGATTGCAGACCGAGCGCCGCCACACGGCAGGTCTAGAGAGACTTCCTAGCACTCGCCCCAGTTGTACAACCGACTTTGCTAGCGATGGTTCACTGACAAAATACGCTCTCATTTGCCGAGACGATAGTTAGCATAGCCTTCAGCTACGTCATTTGCTACGACCTAGCAAGGCGCCATTACCAGTTACTACAGTCAAGAGCGACGCTCATCATTTATGGATTAAAGTTAAGTATTCCACCAGCTACGTCCGTTTTCCTAAAGTCTAATTTCCTTGTCCTTTTCCAGACCTCGCGCCAGCCTGCATGAGCTAAAACGCGTGCCTTTCGGCTTCCTCTATTAACCCAGGGTTGGCTCTCCTGCCAATCCATACAAATTGCACCATTGTTGATGGCACTGAACAAAGAGTACGGAAAATTAATACACTCAAGCGCCAAAGAATCTGGTATAGGTATCCGTATTCAAATACAGAGACATGTAAACAGGCAGAATACGGTGCTGCGGTCCGAATCGCCTATATAAGACTACAAGCGTCTAGCACTGTTGCTAGACCGGTTACTGGTACTACAATGGCATGTTATCAAGATTTAAGTGAGTTTGAACATGGTGTTATAGTCGGCACACGAGCGAAGGGACACAGCATCTCCGAGGCAGCGATGAAGTGGGGTTTTCCCGTACGACCACGTCACGAGTGTGGCATGAATATCAGGAATCTCGGACATCGCAGCGGCCGGAAAAACGGTCCTCGAAGAACAGGACCAACGACGACTGAAGAGAAGCGTTTATCGTGACAGAAGTGCAACCCTTCCGCAAATTGCTGCAGATTTTAGCGCTGGGCCATGAACACGTGTCAGCATGCGAACCATACAACGAAACAACATTCATATGGGCTTTCGGAGCCGAAGACGGACTCGTGTACCCATGATGACTGCGGGACACAAAGCTTTACGCCTCGCCTATGCCCGTCAACACCAACATGGACTGTTGATGACTGGAAACATGTTGCCTGGTCAGACGAGTCTCGTTTCAAATTGTATCGAGCGGATGGACGTGTATAGGTATGGAGACAACCTCATGAATCTGCAGACTCTGCATGCCAGTAGGGGACTGTTCAACCTAGTGGAGGCTCTGTAATGGTGTGGGTCGTGTGCAGTTGGAGTGGTATCGGACCCCTGCTACGTCTAGATACGACTCTGACATCTGACACGTACATAATTATCCTGTCTAATCAACTGCATCCAGTCACGTGCATTGTCCATTCCGACGGAGTTGGGCAATTCCAGCAGGACATGCGACACCGCACATGTCCAGAATTGGTAGAGAGTGGCTACGGGAACACTCTTTGGAGCTTAAACACTTCCGCTGGCCACCAAACTCACTAGATATGAACATTATTGAGCATATCTGGGATGCCTTGCAACTTGCTCTTCAGAAGAGATCGACACACGCTCTTACTCTTACGGATTTATGGAGAGCGCTGCAGGATTCGTGGTATCAGTTCCTTTCAGCACTGCTTCAGTCATTAGTCGTGTCCATGCCACGTCGTGTTAGAGCACTTCTGCGTGTTCACCGGGGCCCTAAACGATATTAGGCAGGTGTAGCTGTTGATATACTTTTCGGGATGTGAGGTCGTGGTCCAAGAACTTTTCTGCTCCTTACGTTTCGTCCAGGCTGCGCTGGACTTCCTCAGAGGCGCTGCTCCGCTGAATCTTGCTGACAGTCGGCAAGATTCAGCGGAGCAGCTCCTCTGAGGAAGTCCAGCGCAGCCTGGAGGAAACGTAAGGAGCAGAAAAGTTCTTGGACCACGACCTCACATCCCGAAAAGTATATCAACAGCTATGTCATCCGGTCGTGAAAGCCTTCATTCTACAATTAGGCAGGTGTACCAGATTCTTTGACTCTTCAGTGTATATTTCTACAAAGTACGTCGGTTAAGTCAAGGACCATGTCTGTAACGATTTTTCAATTTAAAACCCTCTGTTAACGAATTTATAAAAAGAAAAAGAGCCCAGGAATGGATTCCAGACCTCTCGCGCCGAGTGTTGTGGCCGAGAGGTTCTTGGCGCTTCAGTCTGGAACCGCGCGCCTGCTACGGTCGCAGGTTCGAATCTTGCCTCGGACATGGATGTGTGTGATGTCCTTAGGTTAGTTAGGTTTAAGTAGTTCTAAGTTCTAGGGGACTGACGACCTCAGATGTTAAGCCCCATAGTGATTAGAGGCATTTGAACCATATGAACCAGACCTCACAGTCCAGGGGGTGTCGACTGTACAATGCCCACAGTAAGACACTGCAAGGTGAGAACTAAATTATTTCTGATTTGATGCCGATTAAATTAAAAAGGAAATCGCATTGTAGAAGGACGAATTTTGACACACAAAATGCAGTTCCCGAAGCTCATTGGTGTTAAAGTAAACGCGAGGTTTGAACAATTCACTGAATTACAGGGATAGTTTTCTAAACTTGAGTAAAACAGTGGCTGTATTGAATCTACCGTCTTTTATTCTTTGTATTACATAGTATCAGCTTCAGCGCTACATCGTCGAATGTAACGGCCTGAAGATGACACTACGTTGTGTCGAAACTGGTAGCATGAATAGAAAAGAAAAATAACGGTAGATTCAAAACCAGCCGCTGGTTTTGTTACCATTATTCAAGTACTACGTGTCCAGGTGCAGTCACACTCTTTCCTTCACGCATTGCCAGAGTTTTCTAAACGTTCTGAGGACACTGTCAATCTTACATCTGTTTTCGAGACCGCTGATCGTTTCACTTGAGAGTGCTCCCGTGAATGTGCAAGCAGAACTGATTTTTCTCCAATGTAATTCCTGTTTCAAAGATAAATCCTTTTATGTTAAGGCTGTCCTGAATGTTTACATTGTTTTCTCAGGAGGAGTTTCCACGTCTAAAAAGTGCTACAATATCTCTATTAACATGTGGGGTGTGTGTGTAAGACATTTTTTTCGACTACGAAACTACATAAATCACGATTACGTGGCAAACTGAGTGTGCAAATTTGGGTAATTGTTCGTGTCTGTTTGTATACCAACATTGTGTCCCAGATAAAAATTACATTACGTCTTCAGTGCGCCAACGAATTATGAAGTAATGGTGAAAAATTGTTTTATTTGTGATCTATGTCGTTCAGAAACATAAAATATTAAACCTAGTCGTATGCAGTATGACTGCATTGCCATCTAAATTGGTGCAGTTTTCCCTCTTCATCCACCTCCTTGTCAGACAGCATAGCGTGGCAGTGGGGGAAGCGTGCAGCGAGGCTGACTCCTATGGTACTCGAGCCAGGCAACGAATCATGGGACGAATTCTTGCCCACCACTCGTACAGGACATCTCTCAAAGTCCGATTCGTAATGCACAGGGTGTACTGATAGCAAGCAGGTGCCTCTAAACACGAGACATGTCATCTGGTACTGTCACACCAAATTATTTCGCACCTGCACCTAGGCAACCCAATGAACAGATGACCAAAGTGGGGAGTCAGCAACTTCAACGTCATATTGACGTTAGCCAATACAAATGGTGCCCATATTGAGCATCTGTGATGTGACTTAAAGGTTGGTGAAAAAATCTATAATATACCCACTCATAAATGCCTATAGGGTGTCACAATAGAGCTGAGTACCAAAACTACTAACTGGCTGAACTTAATGACTGCACCTCTCCACTGTCTTCCACACTTATAAAACGTTGACCAAAACTACTAACTGGCTGAACTTAATGACTGCACCTCTCCACTGTCTTCCACACTTATAAAACGTTGACCCGATCCATCCTTCGCTGTGCGATGTTGCATGGGTCTTACACCTCCCAATTTCTATCACTCCCTCCAGATCCTGCAACGTCATGCACTCTCCCTCGCTTTCCGCATCCATTTATCTTCCCCCTTAAGGATCATGTACCAATTCCCAACTTCCAGCTTCTCCTCACTCACACTGAACGCCTCCGATCAGTCTACACCATCCGCAAACTCGGCTTCAATAACTATATCGTTCCCCCCCCCCTCCCAAATTTCCAATCCTCACATACTGCTGCGCCTTTACCAACACGTCCCACCAACACTACAACCACGCACCCTCCCCATACGCTCCCAAAGAACCTTCAACCATATTTCCTCCCATATCACGAACTCCACTCAGACATTTCGCCGTCCTGCCAGCTGTAACTCCATCCCATCCGTTTCAACTTTTTCTCCCTCCCCCCCACCCCCTCCACATTTCCTTGCTCCCCTTTTTTCCCCATTCCTTTCCCTTTTCCCAACAACTGTTAGTGTGACCAGTTGTCCTCCACCCCTTCTTCTCTCCCACCTACTATTCCTAGCCCATTCATACCATCCACCAGTTGTCCCTCCTTACTGATGTACCTTTTCCCTTTCAACAACAGACTCCCTATCCCAGGGCAGGTCCTTGAAGTTTTTAGTAGTAGGGAAGTTCTTTTCAATATCAGTGTTTCGGCAATATGCGCCTCTTGTGTTTTGTTTCATCTTTTATTATTGCAGTTTTAACTACCGTTGCCAGAAGTCATCTATCGTACACCTAAAAAACATCCATTTCATTTTTAACCATTAAAAAGTTTCAATTTCAATGTAAATATCTTCCCTGCCAGATTGTATTTTTCTCTCATTTAATTATACAGGTCCGCAAAAAAATATTTTCTGAAAGTTGTTCGAAATTTGATAACTGACTTTTATGTACTTTTCAGCGCTGATTTCAAAAATTCAATCCATTTTTTTCTATCACGTCAGGTTTTCTCACAAAAAGAGGAGTATTTTTTGGGTATAATAACAAGATTTAGGCTATTTATCACATAAAATTTTATTTCATTTATAAATCATGTTCTAAACTACATTTCCAGTACATTTCCATTTCTCTTTAAACTCGTAAGTCCTTATAACAACGGTTTCGCTTTCTGTCGAAGTTTCTTTTATTGCTTTTCCGGCTGTGGATTCGTTGAGAATCATCTCTTTTTATCATCCAGCAGTAGTCCGCTATCATGTTGACGTTCCATCTTCCTTGATATCTTCTTTCCATTTCTTTGATGTCTTGGTGGAATATTTCGCCCTGCTCTTCACTTACATCACCAAGGTTTGCAGGGAAGTAGTCAAGATGTGAGTGGACAAAATGAACTTAAATGCTCATATCACGGCTCAGTTTCTTAAAGTTGTCGAGCATGTCTACGACGATTGTCTTTTAGTTTGGATCTCTTTTCATTTCCTAGGAAATCGGTAACAACTAATTTAAAAGATGTCGATGCTGCCTTTTCTTTTGTTTCCATTTTGTCCACAAAGTTGGGATCTGTCATTAGTTTTCTAATGTCTGGCCCGACAAAGATTCCTTCCTTTAGCTTTGCCTCGGATAAACCGGGAAACTGTCCACAAAGATGTCTGAAACACTCCCCTTCTTTTGGGAATGCGTTAACAAATTGTTTCATCAGCCCCAACTTAATGTGAAGTGGTGGAAGTAACACCTTTTTGGGATCAACAAGGCTATTCCTCTCAACATTTTCAACCGCTACCTTTAAGGTTTTTCTCAAGGACCAAGTTTTTTTAATGTAGTGTTTCTTTCTGTTTCTACCATTTACAGAGAAAGCAAGGGAAATCTGTATAGCCACTTTCTAAACATTCTGCGTGGTGTCTGCCTGTTCTATATCGTGTCTCCCTACCACTTTCGCGTAACGACGCTCTGAGCGTGTTTTTTAGGGAATTGACTAGTTTGAACCTGGGACCTGTTGCTGGTAAGCAGACGTCAGACCACACATGACATGTAGAATTCAGAAGAGTTCAGTGAGACTAGCGATGATATAACCAAATACTTAATGATTTCAGCGTCAGCTCCACTGCACTCCCTGTAAAAGAATCTTAATACCAACTAAATTTAGTGGAAGGGGTTCGAGGCTTTGCTCTTTTTAGTTAGCTGGTAAAATAACGTCGAAAAAGCAGTTAAGTTTACCATTGGAAATTTTATTCTACTCACAAAACATTGTTTATAAATTGCACTATTGAAAAAACGAAATGTTTTAATACAGGATGGTAAAAACCAACCGCGTTCAACAAAAATGTGAACGAATATTCCCTGAATGGGTTTCCAAGTTCTACAATGGATCGAAGGATGACCTATGCCATATCACATCTATAACCTAGGTTTAAATTAAGTTTCAGAAGAGAGAAAACTATCAAAATGGTCTACAGTGACCCTCAATTATCTTTAATTACTTATCTAACTTATCGTAAATTACAGTGGTTGATGTGGCTTCTCAATAACTATACAACAGAAAAATCATCGCGTTTCAGATTTTTACTTCAAGTGGCAAATGTGAACACCATGAGCTTTAATTGACGATCGACACTAGTATTACGTAAAAAGGGGGTGTAACAGATGAGACTTCTGCAGTTCTGAGTGAAGCCTTATGCGCTCAAAAATGTGGCATCGCGTCCGTTCATTACCTTGTCGATGTTCGTCAGGGGGCGGCGCGCAGCGTAGCTCCGCTCACCTCGCTGTCTCGGAAGCAACTCTCTCCTAACTTCTCCTTACTACAATTTACCGAAATTGGTTTAAAAAAAAACTATCTGGCTGTGTTTTCATCTGACCAATCAGGGTCTCAATGTTAACCTTAAGCTCCGCCTACAAACATTCTGTCTATCCAATGAGAAACGTTATACTTTCCGTGGTGGGGCAACGTTTTTAAAGTTTGCAACGTAACAGAGAAGCGAAAAAGTCTCACGCTAAAACTTGCGGCTGGTGCGGTCCTAGAGGTTAGCTGGCGACGTGGGTGTCCGTCCGTCCCTTATCGTAGGGCCTTCCAGCTTAACACGGTTCTGCTCTCGGCTTCTCGTTTCTCCCCTCGGAACTGCGTCTGTCTCACGGTGGGAAGGTATGACATGCATTTAGGCATTCTTGTGTTAGTCTGTGGTATTCCATTTGCTCACTCGTTACTCGTATTACTTTGGTTAATTTAATGTCACGATTTATTCGGAGCTATGTGACATACTACTGGATTTGCTTATCATGTCACGGTTTTCATGGAAGGTGTTGGATTTGCCTGACACCTTACAACTTTGTTGACCACGGAGCACTGAAATCACTTTTAAACCACCACATAGTGTCGATTTGTAGTCTGAATAGCAGAGTTTGCTTAAAACCAGTTCAAGGTTTTCGTAACATTCTTTTGAGTGAACCGAGCGTCCGACTGGTAAAGAAGCATACTTATTGTCATTGTGTAGAAGTGCTGTTTTAAGGCTTCTTTTTGAAGAATCATTAAAGAATGTCCACTCATCAGGAGCATATTCGATTCTGAAACTTGCCCTAAGTCCGGGAACATCACTGCAAAACACCAGGTCACCTTCTTGAGAGAAGAAAGATACAAACTCCTTTTTCCTCGATCGATACCAAGAAAAGAATATACCAGGAGCCAACATATGTTTATCTTTCAAACTAGGTCCTAAAACCGCTGCCGATTCTTTAGAAAGGCCTAAGTCTATAACCAAATCGTTCAGTTCAGATTGTGAGAACTGAATGGGATCGGCGCGCTATCACCTTGCTGGGCCAATGGCTCGTGATCATCCATATCATCCAAAGAATCTGGAGGAGAGGGTATTGGTACCTGAGGTCCATGAGGAACAGGGCGATTGGCTGATTGGTATTCCAAAACGTAAGGGCTGCTTTTTACGTTGAAACCATTACCTAAGTTCTTCAACACACACTGAAAAATCTTTGTGTAGGGCCCAAGGCTTATCTTGATCGCCTAACTTTATATGAAAATAGGCGAAATATACTTTTTCAACAAAATCGGAAATGTTTCTTTGTTGCTTTTTAATGGTATAGTTACCACAAACGTAGCAGAAGCAATTTGGCGAGTTTGTACATTCTCTGGTAGCCATTGTCCATTGTCCATAGAACAACTCCACAACACAAGAAAACAGTCACTACTTTAAAGCACCAGTAACAACAACACGTATACCTAGTATAAAAACGGCTAAATAACAGTTTATGGAGATCCTAAAAACCAAAATTCAAACTCACTAGAGTGCTGAAATATCGAAAAAAGCTAAAACTAGACAAGCAGTTTGCGAAATAACTGTACGTGATGGAATTTTTTCACTATTTGTCCCGAAATCAACGTTGAAAACACTGTAAAAATCACTTAATAAATTTGAAACAATTTTTATGTCGCAGACCTGCGTAATTCATTGTTAGTTGGCTGAAGAGCGGGTTGCCTGCACCGCTGACGGACCTCCTCCCTCCCCATAAAGAAAAAAAATGGCTGCTCACACAGCACTGCTTAGTCCATGCCTCGGTAAACGGTGTCACTGCAGTTTCGAGGGCTCAGTAAGCTGGGAGCGAGTGTTGATTTCGCATCCAGTGCCTTTCCTTGCCCTTCAGCCACTCAGTGTATTTTAAACAGTTCGTAATAGGCAAGCGAAGATAAATCATGCAGTATACTCTTTAAAATATTGGATCTCCAACACTTCAAGAAGAAATGATGCTTGCGGGTAGAGTGTAACGTGCCTGCTGTGGCATGCTACGAGGGACTTTAACTTCGATATAATGTTTGCCATAAATATAGGGCTATTCTCATGTACGTCTGGTGTTTCAGAAGCCGACTGAACGAGAACTACAAGGCGTACAGAAAATACAGGTTGCTTTACTGTTATAGCTTTGTTTGCATCTACACCCACTTCATTACTCTGCAGTCATAATTAAATGGATGGCAGAGGGTTCATCGAACCACCTTCAAGCTATTTCTCCACGGTTCCATTCTCTAACAGCGCGGGAAAAACGAGCACTTAAATGTTTCTGTGCCAGCTATGATTTCTCTTATTTTATCGTGATGATCATTTCTCACTATGTAGGTGGGAGGCAACAGAATATTTTCGCATTCGGAGAAGAAGGTTGGCGATTAAAATTTCACCAGAAGATTCTGCCGCAACGAAAAACACCTTTGTTTTAATGAGTGCTATCATAATTCACGCATCATGTCCGTTGCCTTCTCTCCCCTATTTCTACATCTACATCATACTCCGCAAGCCACCTCATGGTGTGTGGTGAAGGATGCTTTTGGTACCACTACCTGATCTCTCCAACCCTGTTCCACTCGCGAATAGTGTGGGGGAGGAATGGTTGTCGGTAAGCCTTGTATTGGCTTTAATTTCTCGAATTTTCTTCTCCTGGTCAATATGCGAGATGTGTGTGTGGGGATGTTCAAAAATGGCTCTGAGCACTATGGGACTTAACTTCTGAGGTCATCAGTCCCGTAGAACTTAGAACTACTTAAACCTAACTATCCTAAGTACATCACACACATCCATGCCCGAGGCAGGATTCGAACCTGCGACCGTAGCGGTCGCGCGGTTCCAGACTGTACCGCCTAGAACCGCTCGGCCTCTCCTGGGGGGGGGGGGGGGATGTAATATATTGTCTGACTCCTACTGAAAAGTGCTGTTCCGAAATTTCAGTAGTAAATCTCTCCGTGATGCACAATGTCTCTCTCGTAACGTATGCCAGTGATTTGTTTAGCATCTCCGTAAAGCTCTCTCGCCAGCTAAACGATCCCGTGACGAAACGCATCTTAGTTGGATCTTCTCTATCTCCTCTATCAGTCCTACCTGATAGGAATTCCAGATAGATGAAAAATACTCAAGAATTCGGCGAACAAGCAGCTTATTAGCCACTTCTTTCTTGGAAGAGTTACATTTCTTCTGATGAATCTGAGTCTTGTGTCTGCTTTTCCCATTATGTATTTTATATGGTCATTCCACGTAAGGTCGCTCTGGATAGTTACGCCCAGATATTTTACGGCAGACGTTGTCTCCAGCTGTTTGTGATCAACAGTGTGACTGTACAGTAGTGGATTTGTTTTCCTATGTATGAGCAATATGTTACATCTATTTACGTTCGGGGTCAAATGCCAGAGTCTGCACCATTCATCAATTCTCTGCAGGTCGTTCTGAAAATTCGTACTATTTTCTCGCGTTGCTACTTTGGTACAAACAACTGCAGCATCTGCGAATACCTTAAAGAGCATCGGACGCCTTCTGGTAGATCGTTTATACAGGGTGTTACAAAAAGGTACGGCCAAACGTTGAGGAAACATTCCTCACACACAAATAAAGAAAAGATGTTATGTGCACATGTGTCCGGAAACGCTTAATTTCCATGTTAGAGCTCATTTTAGTTTCATCAGTATGTACTGTACTTCCTCGATTCACCCCCAGTTGGCCCAGTTGAAGGAAGGTAATGTTGACTTCGGTGCTTGTGTTGACATGCGACTCATTGTTCTACAGTACTAGCATCAAGCACATCAGTACGTAGCATCAACAGGTTAGAGTTCATCACGGACGTGGTTTTGCAGTCAGTGCAGTGTTTACAAATGCGGAGTTGGCAGATGCCCATTTGATGTATGGATTAGCACGGGACAATAGCCGTGGCGCGGTACCTTTGTATCGAGACAGATTTCCAGAACGAAGGTGTCCCGACAGGAAGACGTTCGAAGCAATTGATCGGCGTCTTCGGCAGCACGGAACATTCCAGCCTATGACTCGCGACTGGGGAAGACCTAGAACGACGAGGACACCTGCAATGGACGGGGCAATTCTTCGTCCAGTTGACGATAACCCTAACGTCATCGTTAGAGAAGTTGCTGCTGTACAAGGTAACGTTGACCACGTCACTGTATGGAGAGTGCTACGGGAGAACCAGTTGTTTCCGTACCATGTACAGCGTGTGCAGGCACTATCAGCAGCTGATTGGCCTCCACGGGTACACTTCTGCGAATGGTTCATCCAACAATGTGTCAATCCTCATTTCAGTGGAAATGTTCTCTGCGGTGTCACCGCCAGACACCACACTTGCTAGGTTGTAGCCTTTAAATTGGCCGCGGTCCGTTAGTATACGTCGGACCCGCGTGTCGCCACTATCAGTGATTGCAGACCAAGCGCCGCCACAAGGCAGGTCTAGAGAGACTTTCTAGCACTCGCCCCAGTTGTACAGCCGACTTTGCTAGCGATGGTTCACTGACAAATTACGCTCTCATTTGCCGAGACGATAGTTAGCATAGCCTTCAGTTACGTCATTTGCTACGACCTAGAAAGGCGCCATTACCAGTCGCTATTGATGCTGTAAAACATGTACCGTCAAGAGCGATGTTCACCAATTATGGATTAAAGTTAAGTATTCCAGCAGCTACGTACGTCTTTGGCTATTCTCATTTCCGTGTCTGTTCCAGACCTCACGCCAGCCTTTCGGCTTCCTCCTAGTGGATTGGCTGTATTGCCAATCCACAAGTGGCGATGAGGCCACGCCGCGTTCGTAACTATACTGCCCTGATTTACTTGTGTAATGGCTACGCCACAATCTCCAGATGTACTGTACGAATTTTATCGCTACAGAATCAGCAGCCACAGGCCTTACTGGGTGCGCTTGGACAGCTCGTCTAGGGTCAACTTGCAATGCAAACCAATGTGGCAGCCGCCGCTTCACCGCTCACGCAGCCACAACACGCAGTTTCACCACCATTTCGTCCATTTGATGCGGCACTGGAAAGCTGGACGGAGTGGTCACGCCAATTTGGATTCCATCTCGCGGCCTACAGAATTCAATGTAATGAGCGGCAGCCTTATCTTCTTTCGTCCATCGGCGTCCAAACGTACCGTGTGATAGTGAAATTATTTCCCCGACGCGACGTAGCAACTCTGTCCTACGACGAAATTTTGTCTGCATTAGATGCATAATTCAAAGAATCAGTCAATGTAGTTGCCATATGGTATACCTTCTTTCGTACAAAACGTACGGCAGGTCAAACTAATACGGAGTGGGTTGCAACCTTGCAAGGCCTTACTAGGGATTGTGCTTTTGAGTGTGAATGTGGACTCCCTTATTCAGATACTATGGTACGTGATGCAATTGCACAGAACGTTTCTGATGTTCATATAAGGGAACAGATTTTGAAACTAGTCAGTCCCTCCCTTCAACAAGTGCTGGACATATTGGATCGGCAGGACACACTTGACTTTGCTCAGGAATCATTTGAAACTTCGCCACCCATGCGTCAGGTTAACCGGCCCGCCAGGTGAGCTGCACGGAACAGTAAACAGTCCTCGCGCCCGGCTGCGCCAAAGCCGCCTGGCTCTCAGCCACTTGTCCCGTGCCAGCAAGCAAATGTAGTGAAATCATGCCTGTGGTGTGCTACTAGACATTCGTGTGAGAATTGCCCGTCCCGCCAGGCTATTTGCTTTTTCTGTAATAAAAAAGGACATGTTCAGAATGTTTGCCAGAAAAAGCTC
Organism: Schistocerca piceifrons; assembly: GCF_021461385.2. Lineage (NCBI taxonomy): Eukaryota > Metazoa > Arthropoda > Insecta > Orthoptera > Acrididae > Schistocerca > Schistocerca piceifrons. Next base: position 41,227,331 of record NC_060146.1, read on the forward strand.
CGATCGGAAGCTCAAAACCATTCCAGGCCCTTTGCTTCGCTCCGGAATAGGAATCGAACCAAGGATATTCAGGTTCGCGACACTTCGCCCATGGAAATTTGTATAGTTCATGCCACTCCGCCCAGTGCCACTTTCTCTAACAGTGACTGTGTTCGTCCCACAAAAAGTGTGCGTCGACATCGCCGGAAATCCCGTCATGTCACGAGTGATTTTGTACCAGTGTCAGTTCACGTTGCACGAGACAGTCGCTCTTGTCGTCAGCAGGACAATAAACTTTTTGTAGACTTGGACATTAACGGCAAAGTGATACCATTCCAGCTCGATACCGGAGCTACAGTTTCACTGATCAATCACGACACGTACAAACAGCTGGGCACCCCTCCGTTGCGTGCCGCAAATGTTAAGCTAACTGCATATTCAGGTCACGAGCTCTCTGTGTTAGGGCAGTGCAGCCTTCCTGCAACATACAAGGGACAAACAAAACTTGTGTCATTTTACATCCTTCGTTGTTCTTCTGCTGTGAACTTGTTTGGTTTCGATTTATTTCAGTTGTTTAACTTGTCTATAGTAAATCAGGTCCTATCAGTGAACCAGACTGTGCCTTCAGCCAGTGTTTCTCGTCTATGTGAAGAATTTGCAGACATTTTTGCACTGGGCCTCGGTTGCGCTAAGAACTATAAAGCACATTTGGAACTGAAAGTAAAAGCGCAACAGAACTTTTTCAGAGCGTGCAATGTTCCCCACGCATTGCGTAATGAGGTCGCAAAAACATTACACGATTTGGAATCACAAGGTGTGATTGAACGTGTGCAGGCTTCTCTCTCGGCATCACCCTTAGTAATTTTGCCAATACCTTCCGGAAAATTGAGACTTTGTGTGGACTTCAAGGCAACAGTGAATCCACAACTAGTGATCGCAACTTTTCCTTTACCCCACCCGGAAGATCTTTTTGAAAAACTGTGCCCAGGTAAATATTTTTCGAAGTTGGACCTAGCAGATGCGTACTTGCAAATACCGGTGGACGAAGAATCCCAGCGCGTTTTGGTGGTTAACATGCATCTTGGTTTGTACCGATTCAAACGACTGCCATTTGGGTGTGCATCAGCCCCTGCATTGTTTCTGCAATATGTCCAAACTGTTTGTGCGTCGGTCCCTACTGCAGCAAACTATGTGGACAATATTGTGATCTCCGGAAAGACGGAAGAAGAACATTTCGCCAATTTTTTGCTCACAAGGAGAGACTTTTTGTATGACGTGGTGTTTTGCTGTTGCGTTCCGATAATGATCAGTCCAGGGTCGTGGTCCCACGTTCGTTAGAGTCCTCTGTCTTACGGCTTCTCCACCAAGGACATTGGGGTATAGTGAGAACGAAACAACTTGCTCGTCAGCACTGTACTTGGTTCGGAATCGATGCTGCGATTACACAGATGTGCTCTTCTTGCATGGCATGTACCGAACAACAATCCGCACCACTGCGGAAATTCTTTGCATGGCCAAAAGCCACTTCCCCTTGGCAACGCTTACACATCGATTTTGCTGGTCCATTCTGGAATGCTCGATGGTTGGTTCTGGTCGATTCATTCAGTAATTTTCCTTTTGTTGTCCAGATGTCTTCCATGACGTCTTTTGCCACCATCCAAGCGTTATCCGCTATCTTTTGCATTGAAGGTCTTCCACAGACTATTGTTTCCGACAATGGCCCACAATTCATGTCCGCAGAATTTCAGTCATTCTGCAAGGCCAATGGTATTCAACATCTGACATCCGCGCCGTTTTCGCCTCAGTCAAACGGTGCCGCTGAACGATTGGTCAGGACTTTCAAGTCACAGATGTTGAAGTTGAAAGAGTCGCATTGTCGGGAGGACGCGTTATTGCTCTTTATGTCCTTGTATCGCTCTCAGCCCCGAGATGGTCGCTCGCCGGCTGAGTTGCTCCACGGTCGCCCTCATCGAACCTTGACGTCTTTGCTACATCCGCCGCATCAGGTTCCTGTGCAGCGGCAGACACCTGCTTTTGCTCCAGGCGACGTTGTCTACCATCGCAACTATCGAGGTTCACGGCGTTGGCTCGAAGGGCGCATTCTTCGTTGCCTCGGCCGCGCTATGTATCTGGTTTTGGGGGCCTCTGGTGAGGTGCGTTGGCATCTCAATCAGCTGCGCCTCTGTCGTCGCCTGGGATCTGCCGCTCCCCGTCTGCTTTCTGCGACGGTGCCGTCCGGTCAGCGCTCTGGGGACCCATCTACTGGCTCGCCTCAGCCCCAGGTGTTTCCGACGATGCCTTCCATTTTGCCCCATGGCGACGCGCCGCCGCCGCCGCCGCCTGTTCTTCCGCCGGCGCCGCCCTCAGTGGACGCGTCGCTGCAACCGTGGGGTGCCTCCCTGGGTCACACGCCGCCGTTCACTTCCCGTGACCAGTTGTCCTCCAACATGGAACTCTTGCCCGATCTGGACCATATGTCGTCATCGCCCGTCGGGTGCCCTGGCCCGATGGAGGTCGACCCTTCAGCTCCTCCTGTTGACGTGCACCCTGGAGCAGGTTTTCAGGCGTTTCCTAGCTCCCCTCGGACCGAATGGCAGGGTGTGGGTGGCACAGCCTCGCCTGTTGTTAGGCTCCCCACCTCGTCGCATACGTCAACATGGGGTCCTTTCCCCGGCGGGCGGAAGCCTTATGCCACAACCGTCCGCCGATTTGCGGGGGAGGAATGTGGTGTCACCGCCAGACACCACACTTGCTAGGTGGTAGCCTTTAAATCGGCCGCGGTCCGCTACTATACGTCGGACCCGCGTGTCGCCACTATCAGTGATTGCAGACCGAGCGCCGCCACACGGCAGGTCTAGAGAGACTTCCTAGCACTCGCCCTAGTTGTACAGCCGACATCGCTAGCGATGGTTCACTGACGAATTACGCTCTCATTTGCCTTCAGTTACGTCATTTGCTACGACCTAGCAAGGCGCCATTACCAGTCACTATTGATGCTGTAAAACATGTACCGTCAAGAGCGATGTTCACCAATTATGGATTAAAGTTAAGTATTCCAGCAGCTACGTACGTTTTTGGCTATTTTCATTTCCGTGTCCTGTTCCAGACCTCACGCCAGCCTGCGTGAGCTTAAACGCGTGCCTTTCAGCTTCCTCCTAGTGGATTGGCTGTATTGCCAATCCACAACATTCTCTTTACTTGTGAGGCTTCATTCCAACGTGATCAAATTGTAAATTTTCACTATCAACATGTTTGGGCTGTCGAGAATCCGCACGCAATTGTGCAATCATGTCATTAACACAGATTTTCTGTGAACGTTTGGGCAGGCATTGTTGGTGATGTCTTGATTGGACCCCATGTTCTTTCACCTACGCTCAATGGAGCACGTTATCATGATTTCATACGGGACACTCTACCTGTGCTGCCAGAACATGTGCCTTTACAAGTACGACACAACATGTGGTTCATGCACGATGGAGCTCCTGCACATTTCAGTCGAAGTGTTCGTACGCAGATTCGGTGACCGATTGATTGGTAGAGGCGGACCGATTCCATGGCCTCCACGCTCTCCTGACCTCAACCCTCTTTCATTTATGGGGGCATTTGAGAGCTCTTGTCTACGCAACCCCGGTACCAGAGATTCTTCGTGCTCGTATTGTGGACGGCTGTGATACAATACGGCATTCTCCAGGGCTGCATCAGCGCATCAGGGATTCCATGCGACGGAGGGTGGATGCATGTATCCTCGCTAACGGAGGACATTTTGAATATTTCCTGTAACAAAGTGTTTGAAGTCACGCTTGTACGTTCTGTTGCTGTGTGTTTCCATTCCATGATTAATGTGATTTGAAGAGAATTAATAAAATGAGCTCTAACATGGAAAGTAAGCGTTTCCGGACACATGACCACATAACATATTTTCCTTCTTTGTGTGTGAGGAATGTTTGCTGAAAGTTTGGCCGTACCTTTTTGTAACACCCTATATATATCGTGAACTGCAACGGCCCTATCACACGGCAGTGAAGTACAGTATCAAATGCCTTACTGAAATCAAGGAACACGGCATCAACCTGAGCGCCGTTGTCCACTGTGCTGTAGGGTTCATGGAGGAACAGAGCGAGCTGAGTTTCGCAGCATCTCTGATTGCGGAATCTTTGTTGATTTTATAGGGGAGATGTTAATTTTCCAAGAACGTCGTAATTTATGAGTATAAAACAATTTCCATAGCTCTACAAGAAATTGACGTCAACGATATAGGTCTATAATTGTGTGGATCTGTCTTATGGCCTTTCTTAGAAACGGGAATGACCTGCGCTTTTTTCCACTCGTTAGGTACCTTTCGTTGCTCAAACGATCTCCGATAACTTATTACTAGAAGAGGAGCAAGTTCTTTTGCATAATCTTTAGAGAATCGTATAGGTATCTCATCATCTGGTCTTGCAGATTTTCTACTACTAAGCGATTGTTGCTGCTTTTCAATTCCGCGATGCTTTATCTCAGTATCTGCCATTTCGACGTTCGCACGACCATTGAAAGGAGGGACAGAGTTACGATCTTCCATGGTGAAACAACTTCGGAAGACCGAATTCAGTATTTCGGCCTTCTCTCTGTTATCTTCCTATTCGGTGCCGGTGTGGTCGCTGAGAGAATCAACAGATGATATTTGACCCACTTACTGATTTTACAAACGACCAAAAGTGTTTTTACTGAGTTTGGTTGACAACGTCTTACCTTCGAAACCGTTGGACGCTTCTCTCATTGCTCTCCTTACGCTATTTTCGCTTCGTTCAGCGGTAATACAAAACGTGCTGCCCTTATTTGAACATTTTAGATGTCCTCCGTCAATCCCAAGTGATGCGGATCCCACACCGCACAACGTTGGCCGAGAAGAGAGCGGACAAGCGTGGTGTACGCAGTCGCTTTAGTCGATCTATTGCATTTTCTAACTGTTCTACCAACAAATCGTAGTCTTTGGATTGCTGTACCCACCACATTATGTTGGAATTGAAGTTATTCGTAACTGTAATCCCTAAGTATTTAGTTGAATTTACAGCCTTTAGATTCGTGTGATTTATTGTGTAACTGAAATGTACCTGCCATATTTTAGTATTCATGTGAATAACTTCACACTTTTCTGTATTCAGGATCAATTACCACTTTTCGCACCATAAAGATATCTTATCAAAATCATTTTGCAATTCGTTTTGGTCATCTGACGGTTTTACAAGACGGTAAATGACAGCATCATCTGCAAACAATCTAAGACGGCTACTCAGATTGTCTCCTACGTCGTTTATGTAGGTCAGGAACAGCAGAAAGCTTACAATACTTCCTTGGGGAGAGCCGTATATTACTTCTGTTTTACTCGATGACATTCCGTCAATTACTCCAAACTGTGATCTGCCTGACAAGAACTAATCCCATCGCACAATTGAGACGATATTCCAAAAGCATGTAAACGCTTGTGAGGAACGGTATCGAAGGCTTTTTGAAAATCTAAAAATACGGAACCAGTTTGACAACCCTAGTCCATAAAACTTATTACTTCGTGAGAATAGAGAGATAGGTTTCACGAGAACGATTTTTCCTAAATCCGTGCTGATTATTAGTGAATAAATCGTTTTGTGCGAGTATCCAGTCTTTAGGTACAGATGTTTCGATGAGCGAGCAGTTGTATATCATAGTTAGATGTGGCGCTATTGTATCAGCATACTTTGAAAGGAACCTGATTAGTATGCAGTCTGGACCAGAAGCCTTGGCTTTCTTAAGCGATTTAAGCTGCTTCACCAAACGGCGGATATCAACTTCTAAGTTAGTCATGTTGGCAGTTGCGCTAGGCTGGAACTATGGAATATTTACTTCGCCCTCTTTTGTGCACGAGATTCAGAAAACCGTGCTTAGTAACTCTGCTGTACATATGACCAGAATCTCTTTGGGTGTTCTGCCAGATTTCGAGACAGAGTTTCGTAGTGAAAACTATTAAAATGTAGTAACTTAACGGTACTATTAATTCAGCCCAAATACCCACGGTAGCAGAAAAGTGTTTATCTGCCATAGTTCCTCATAGGTACCCAGCCTGTTGCACACTTGTTAATTACGTACTTGTTTGACAGGGTAAACTGTAACATAAAAGTCGCAACACAGTAAGAAATAACCAATAACGTTTATTAAGACTATTTTAGAAAACGGTACTTCTATCTTGACAAATCAAGAACCACAACAGCTTTTAAACTACTCTTTACTGCAATGGCCGGTTTCACAACTTATAGCATATAATCAGTTCATATATATAAAAAAAGAGTCCGAGGTTAAACGAAAGACTCAACATTCTATGTCAAATCAAAATAAAACGTACGTCGAAAGAACTGTGTGGTCAGGTATGTGCTGAGTTTATTACCTGGCCACAGTTTTCCCTATAGGTGTTTTATTTTGATCTGATTGAGAATGTTGGGTCGTCTGTGTAACCCCGATCTCGACTTTATGTGAACTGATCAGAACACCTGAGGATGCAACAATAAGCTGCGAAACTGCTCATTTGTAATGAAGGCTCCTTTAACAATTGCAGTTTTTCATTTGCCAAGATACGTTTTCGTAGCTATGGGTGCTCAGAGGATAAAGTGTTTTATTTTGTTTATTTTTAGTGGTACTTTAGCTTTGGTACACTTTTGATGTGTGGTGCTTTATGTCCTAATACAACGGAATCTAAGTAAGTTTGATTTCTCTCCGTAGTCTACTACAGCTGCATTCATGAGATTGGTGCATAAGTTCATAGCGTTCTTTCGTTGTTGTTGTTGTGGTCTTCAGTCCTGAGACTGGTTTGATGCAGCTCTCCATGCTACTCTATCCTGTGCAAGCTTTTTCATCTCCCAGTACCTACTGGAACCTACATCCTTCTGAATCTGCTTAGTGTATTCATCTCGTGGTCTCCCTCTACGATTTTTACCCTCCACGCTGCCCTCCAATACTAAAATGGTGATCCCTTGATGCCTCAGAACATGTCCTACCAACCGATCCCTTCTTCTGGTCAAGTTGTGCCACAAACTTCTCTTCTCCCCAATGCTATTCAATACTTCCTCATTAGTTATGTGATCTACCCATCTAATCTTCAGCATTCTTCTGTAGCACCACATTTCAAAAGCTTCTATTCTCTTCTTGTCCAGACTATTTATCGTCCATGTTTCACTTCGATACATGGCTACACTCCATACAAATAGTTTCAGAAATAACTTCCTGACACTTAAATCTATACTCGATGTTAACAAATTTCTCTTCTTCAGAAACGCTTTCCTTGCCATTGCCAGTCTACATTTTATATCCTCTCTACTTCGACCATCATCAGTTATTTTGCTCCCCAAATAGCAAAATTCCTTTACTACTTTAAGTGTCTCATTTCCTAATCTAATTCCCTCAGCATCACCCGACTTAATTAGATTAATTCCATTATCCTTGTTTTGCTTTTGTCGATGTTCATCTTATATCCTCCTTTCAAGACACTGTCCATTCCATTCAACTGCTCTTCCAAGTCCTTTGCTGTCTCTGACAGAATTACAATGTCATCGGCGAACTTCAACGTTTTTATTTCTTCTCCATGAATTTTAATACCTACTCCGAATTTTTCTTTTGTTTCCTTTACTGCTTGCTCAATATGCAGATTGAACAACATCGGGGAGAGGCTACAAACCTGTCTTACTCCCTTCCCAACCACTGTTTCCCTTTCATGTCCCTCGACTCTTATAACTGCCATCTGGTTTCTGTACAAATTGTAAATAGCCTTTCGCTCCCTGTATTTTACCCCTGCCACCTTCAGAATTTGAAAGAGAGTATTCCAGTCAACATTGTCAAAAGCTTTCTCTAAGTCTACAAATGCTAGAAACGTAGGTTTGCCTTTTTCCGTAAGCTTAACAAACGGAACAGATACGCATAACAGAGACTTAAGTCACGAATAATATATTCACGTTCACTATTTATAACAGTCTGCCAACGGTGGGGTAACTTTTCGATTCCGCGACCATAGAAAACACGTGGGTTCGTCCGGAAAGGAAGTTCCTTGGTCGGTCGATACAGAGCAGAGAACGCGAAAGTCTGAGGGAGCAAGAGTAGGTGAATGAGGCGGGTGCGGAATGACATCCCAAACCAAGTCCTGTGTAGCGTTTCTTTGTCAGCCTAGCAGAATGCGCGCGGCCCTTAGAGTGGAGTAGCATCACGTCACGCGGTCTTGCTGGTCTTTGTTCTTGGTCTGCGTCTGCGAGACGTCTCAGCTGCTGAACCAGTATGTGTCAGCAGTGAGGGTTACACTCTGGGGAAGCAATTCGTAGGGTACCGCACCGCCGCTGTTCCACCAGATGCATAGCGTCATCTTCTGTGGATGCGCGCAGGTGTCTGTACGTGGAGTGACTGCTTACCTTGGGCTCAACTACTTCTCTCTTTTCCTTTCTCGGCACCACTAACGACACAGGATAGGAATGGTTGGTGCTGTCCACAAACCAATTTATGACGAGCAAGCAGAGGTGCACATGTGGCCACCCAATGATTTCTGTGATTCTGCTTCAGAGCATGTGGTACCGATGCACTCGATTTTTGATCTTTCCCCATTGCGTGCAAACGTCGCACGATGGTGGAATGGTCACAGTTCATCACATTTGCCTGAGACACTGACGTGGATCGTTGTGGATTAATGCGCTCAGACAATCTTCATCAAACCCCAAAGGCCTTCCTCGGTGTGTAGAGTCGCTAATGTCAAAACGATCCTGCTTAAGAAGGGAAAACAATTTTCTCGCCATAGTCTATCCAATGTCATTATCAGCATACAGGGTGCAAATGTTTCTGCCTCCGCTGCTGTCACCCCTGTCCTGAACTCAAACAGTAGAAATTGTCGGAAATGTTCCGATTTCAAAATGGTTCAAATGGCTCTGAGCACTATATGACTTAACTGCTGAGGTCACCAGTCGCCTAGAACTTAGAACTATCTAAACCTAACTAACCTAAGGACATCACACACATCCATGCCCGAGGCAGGATTCGAACCTGCGACCGTAGCGGTCGCTCGGTTCCAGACTGTAGCGCCCAGAACCGCAAGGCCACTCCTGCCGGCGTTCCGATTTCCAAATGACAAAAATCACACTATGGAAACTCAAACAGTGACGGTGAACTGTGAATAAAGAATTACAATTGATAATCCCATTGCAGCTGGAATCCTGACATGCGAAACAAAAACTCTACTTACCTGCCTAATACTATTGCAGATACTCTGTAAATGGTCCTAGGTGTCCACAATGTAGCGGCACCACCGTTTAAGATGGGAAAATGTTACCTTTGGTGCAATATTTCTGAGCACACAAGCTGTAGCCAGGTGCAGGCCTGTGGCCAGTTTGTTACGCTACCAGCGGGTGTGTAGTAGAATGTAGGCCACAGGGCTGTAGACCCGCTGAAAAGTGTAAATGCAGTGGTTTTCATGGCGCAAGTTACAGGCAGAAGGGGCCCACTGGCCCAACCCAGATGTTATGTGTACACGACGCAGAGCTGCGCGTTAGCTAAACAGAGGCGCACAGCCGTGTATAAATAGGCGCCAGTTCACTAACAAGGCATTCGAGTGTGATAGCTCTCCTGGATGTTGAGGCGTGTCACACCAATGGCTACAAGCAGCAGCAGATGGGGCGCCAGCGTTCCCGTCCACGCCAGGTCGCTGGTTCGACCCTCTGTGACCAACGCGGGGTCGACACCCAGCCAGCGGCGGGCCAAGCCGTGGCTCGCTCCTGCGGGCATTCTTGTTGGCTCCCAACACACGCCGAGGCGAGGGACGCAGATTTGGCTGTCAGATCGCAGGCGCTTGTTGTCGCCATGATCCTAACCACGACAGGAAAGAAGAATGCAGCAGGCTGCCCTGCGGCTTCCCGTTAGTGGCGCTGAGGCAGCAGGGATGGGGACCGTTGAGTCAACTGCCGGCGCATCCTGACATCGTCACAACTCTGCGGCCATACAAGGCCTATACGCAGCAGGGCGTTGCACGGGTCGCTGAGGCAGCCATTCTGCAGACAGCGGAGTGGTGTCCTCAGCACTGCAGAACCTGGTGACGCAGACCAAGAGGAACGGGGGCACCGTAGCTGGAAATAATAAATCACTGCCTGCTGCGGTGGTCTAGCGGTTCTAGGCGCGCAGTCCGGAACCGCGAGACTGGTACGGTCGCAGGTTCGAATCCTGCCTCGGGCATGGATGTGTGTGATGTCCTTAGGTTAGTTAGGTTTAAGTAGTTCTAAGTTCTAGGGGACTGATGACCACAGTAGTTAAGTCCCATAGTGCTCAGAGCCATTTGAATAAATCACTTGGGAAACTCGGTGGACTTTTAATGTGTTGCATCCAGACAGTTTCCATCCATGTCCAACATCCCATGTACAGCAAAAAGTGACTGCTAACTCTGTAATATTAGTAATTTTCACCTCAAAAACATTAATATGCGTTCAATAGTAATTGCCTGATGGCCTAAAGTTATCGAACAATTGTAAAGAAATGAACCATGGCATAGCAGCGACAGAGTCTATTATTCTTTATCTTTGCCGTTCTTGCGCGGTGCCAGTAAATCTCTATGTACATGTATCGATTAATGGTATAAAAAAGAATTCTGTTGTTTCAAGACAAATGAGGCTTTTGGCGCCTCACATTTTACTGTTTGTATTCTAGGAAAGGCGGACGAGGACTTGCTGCGTTCCGCAACTGTATTTTATATTTTATGTGAAAATATTGAGTGAATATGCTAATTGTTATTTTTTTCAATCAGAAAACATGTAGTTTCTTGTAACTGATTACGAACAGACAGCATCAAGAGGACATTTTGACAGTTATGTATAAAGTATTTAACCACAATGGTCATCTATTGTAATTTAATACGAAAAGGTTCGTAGCATTAAAAAAAAGGTGTGTTACAGATAAGTGTGCTTATTTTAGTAAATTAACCTTGATGATTTCCATCTCCTCATTTACTTGAATTATAATTATTTTGTGTTACTTCATCACCAGAAATTACGATCACGCTGATGGGCCGAACGCAGCATGAGGCAGAAGGAACATTATCGTTTTCCTATTATTTCTGAACCAACTTTTTTTTGTAGTGTTGCATTTCTTTTAAAGTCTATGAATCTTCTGGTCCATTAGTGTTGATCCGGGTATGACTACATCGCCACTATAAAAATGCACAGAAATTATAATGTTTCTTCTGAACGATCTCAAATATATATATATATCAATATGCTGCTCTTATTCAGGTATTTAATGCTTAAAGTATGTTATTATAATAGTGTAATCAATCCCTGATTCTGTTGCCAAGTGGCCCACCAAAATATTCACTTTTTCGACATTTTTCAAAAAAAAAAATATAAAATAACAATTCTTTTTCTTTTCGTCCCCCAAGAGCAACGCTACAACTCGCAATGTAGTCTTCAGGGTGCCTCAGTGAACTGACTGCAGGTGATGAACTGCACTGTCTGTAACTGTGTGAGTGTGTGCAGTGCACTGTGTTGTGGTACCTGCCGATGGTACAGTCTCACTGCCTACCAGTATAATGTACTAGCAACGTGTTGCGCAGTCGACACTCTTTCCTATCAGCGGTTGTCCAGACCATCGGAGGAGATATACAGTCCGCTGGAGGAACTGGCAGAGGAGCAGAAAATGGTCCGTGAGCGCCATCGCAGGCCGGTGTGGCCGAGCGGTTCTAGGCGCTGCAGTCTGGAACAGCGAGACCGCTACGGTAGCAGGTTCGAATCCTGCCTCGGGCATGGATGTGTGTGATGTCCTTAGGTTAGTTAGGTTTAAGCAGTTGTAAGTTCTAGGGGACTAATGACCTCAGAAGTTGAGTCCCATAGCGCTCAGAGCCATTCGAACCATTTTGTGAGTGCCATCTGGAGGCTACTGCTCGGACTTGAGAGGCTCCAGGCGATTGGTTGTGCCCGTATGGCGACAACCTCTTGCAGTATTTGCTGTGTGTCTCTTGCTTAGTACACAACAAGGTACAAACGAAAGCAGTGGGAGGAGAAAAACAAAAGAAGGAAATCCTAATAAAAGTAAGTCAGAAAACCAATAGTTTTTCTGATATGACATATTACTACTGAGTATACGGACAGCCTATAAGAAAGACCGCATGGATCCAGATTGTGGTGTCACCGCCAGACACCACACTTGCTAGGTGGTAGCCTTTAAATCGGCCGCGGTCCATTAGTACATGTCGGACCCGCGTCTCGCCACTGTCAGTGATCGCAGACCGAGCGCCACCACAAGGCAGGTCTCGAGAGACTTACTAGCACTCGCCCCAGTTGTACGGCTGTGTGTGTGTGTGTGTGTGTGTGTGTGTGTGTGGCTCTGAGCACTATGGGACTCAACTGCTGAGGTCATTAGTCCCCTAGAACTTAGAACTAGTTAAACCTAACTAACCTAAGGACATCACAAACATCCATGCCCGAGGCAGGATTCGAACCTGCGACCGTAGCGGTCTTGCGGTTCCGGACTGCAGCGCCTTTAACCGCACGGCCACTTCGGCCGGCTCCAGTTGTACGGACGACTTTGCTAGCGACTACACTGACGAGCCTTTCTCTCATTAGCCGAGAATATAGTTAGAATAGCCTTCAGCTAAGTCCATGGCTACGACCTAGCAAGGCGCCATTAACCATTTCTAGAGAGAGTCTCACTTGTATCATCAAGAACGCTGTATACAAATGATGGATTAAAGTTAAGTATTCCAGCAGCTACGTACTTTTCTTTATAGCATTCATTACGTATCCTGTTTCAGACCTAACGCCAGCCTGCGTGAGTTAACGCGTGCATTTCGGCCCCTCTCTCAATTAGTGTGCGTTGTGTTGGCTAATCTGCCGACACAACACAGATTTTGGATATGCAGCTTATGACAGTGTCCCTGAGGATCCAGACTGCAGTGTTCCACTTGGCCACCATGAAGGTGAAGGTAGACTTCAGCACTTCTCCTGATCAGTCTCAGACCACGTTCAAGAAATCCAGATATGTTATGAACGTGTTGACACTGATGGAGTTTATCGACACTATCAACAGGATAGGAATGCAGCAAAACTTTTAAATATCACCACATACAAAAAAAAAAAAAAAACGCAACAGTTTTAATTCGAGGGACATAGGAGTCCAAGTACTGGTAAGCCACAACTGATACACTGGTCGTTGAAACGCTATTTACCAGTACCTAGGTAGCTGAAATGATAAAATAAAACGAGGGCTGTTTATCACTCTGTAATTTAGGTCCCATGTGTAATGTTTCGAAATAAACGTAGCGTTAGACATTAACACTGTTGTATCATTGGTATCACTCCACTTGCGCACATGTCGTATCGGTGCAATCATTGGTTTCGGTACCGATGTTCACTGCGATTATTGGCTTCTTTCTTTGTCTCCCTTTCGTTTCATCCTACAACAAACACGGCGTAGACACGTAGCGGTGGACGGAGTATTTCTCCAATTTTTTAACTCACATCACAGGTGCTCTGTGTGGCCAACACTGGTGACGCGGCAAGCTTCAAGACGACAATGAAGTCGCTGCCTTAAACTGCGCAGGGAGGGGCGGCAGCAGACCACTTTGGATGTCTGTTCATTCGGTTGCCTATCTGCACTAGCGAACCACACTCAAGAGCCAAGGAAAGTGGTACACCTACGTGATATCGTGTAGGGTTCCCAGAAGTCCCGCAACACGACGTGGCATGTGTGGTGTCACCGCCAGCCACCACACTTGCTAGGTGGTAGCTTTAAATCGGCCGCGGTCCATTAGTACATGTCGGACCCGCGTGTCGCCACTGTCAGTGATCGCAGAGCGAGCGCCACCACACGGCAGGTCTCGAGAGACGGACTAGCACTCGGCCCAGTTGTACGGACGACTTAGCTAGCGATGCACACTGACGAAGCCTCGCTCATTTGCAGAGCAGATAGTTAGAACAGCCTTCAGCTAAGTCAATGGCTACGACCTAGCAAGGCGCCATTAGCATTACATTGCATGTATCTACAGAGTCTCACTTGTATCGTCAAGAGCGATGTACAACAAGGATGGATTAAAGTTAAGTATTCCAGCAGCTACGTACTTTTCTTTATAGCATTCATTACGTATCCTGTTTCAGACCTCACGCCAGCCTGCGTGAGTTGACGCGTGCATCTTGGCCGCCTCTTCAATTAGTGTGCGCAGTGTTGGCAAGTCTGGCGACACTACAGCATGGAATCGCCTTATGTCTGAAGTAGTGCTGGAGGGAACTGACACCATGAATCCTGCACCGCTGTCCATAAATCCGTAAGAGTACGAGGATTGGAAATCTCTTCTGAACATAATCTTCATCTCTGCGGAGTCTTTAATCTTCGTGTCTGGGGAGTCTGGTGGCCAGCGGAAGTGTGTTAACTCAGAGGAGTGTTCCTGGAGCCACTCTGTAGCAATTCTGGACATGTGCGGTGTCGTATTGTCCTGCTGGAACTGCCCAAGACCGTAGGAACACACAATGGACATTAATGGATGCAGATGATCAGACAGGATGCTTACGTACGTGTCACCTGTCAGAGTCGTATCTACACTTATCAGGGGTCCGAACTGTACACGCCCTCCGCCAGCTTGAACAGTCCTCTCCTGACATGCAGTGTCCATGGTTTCGTGAGGTTGTCTCAATACTCGTACACGTCCATCGGCTAGATACAATTTGAAACGAGACTCGTACGACCATGTAGCATGATTCCAGTCATCAATGTCGGTGTTGACGGGCCCAGGCGAAGCATAAATCATTGTGTCGTGCAGTCATCAAGGATACACGAGTAGTCCATCGGCTCCAAAAGCCCATATCGATTATGTTACGTTGAATGTTTCGCACGCTGACACTTGTTGATGGCCTAGCACTGAAATCTGTAGCAGTTTGTGGAAGGGTTGCACTTCTGTCACGCTGACCGGTTCTCTTCAGTCGTCGTTGGTCCCGTTTTTGTAGGGTCTTTTTCCGGCCGCAGCAATGTCGGAGATTTGATATTTTACCGGATTCCTGCAATTCACGGGAGACTCGTGAAACTGTCGTACGGGAAAATCCCCACTTCATCGCTACCTCGGATGTGCTGTGTCCCATCGCTTGTGCGCCGACTACAACACCACGTTCAGACTCACATGAATCTTGATAACCTGTCATTGCAGCAGTAACCGATCAAATAACTGCGCCAGACACTTGCTGTCTTACATACGCGTTGCCGACCGCAGCGCCGTATTCTGCCTGTTCACATACTTCTGTATCTCGCGCTTCAGTGTAATTCGATGCGACAATACAGAGTGGATTTATTTGTCTGCAGTTCTAAGACGCCTCTTCCATAGTGCTGCACTTTGCACCCTGTCCAAGGCGCGTATTACGAGCCGGAACTTGCAGAGATGATCTTTCCAATGATGTGTCTAAACGTCCTGGCAGATTAAAACTGTGTTCCGGACAGTAGCTCGAACTGTGGACCTTTGCCTTTCGCAAGTAAGTACTCTACGGACTGAGCTACCCAAGCACGAGTCATGATCCGTCCTCACAGCTTTACTTCCGCCAGTACCTCATCTACTACTCACCATCTCCTGCGAACTTTGCAATATGGATATTGCGTTGTGATCGCTTAGCCACAGCATAGGGGGTGTTTCCAGAATGGAATTCTGGACGTGTGTCTATTTTCTGTGCGTATTGTCGTTTCTGCACAGTCATTTTCTCGGACCCCAATGGTACTTATTTACAACCATGTATAAGTGAACTTGTAGAAGTAAGTTATGAAACATCTCTACTTTGAATTAAAGGCGACGTGGCACACGATTACGAAGATAGCAAGGGCACACAATGGCAAGAAACTATCGCAAAGTCAGCTTAACAGCTTATGCCTCCAAGCTTCTGACAAGAATAATATACAGACAGATGAAAAGGAATACTGCAGATCTATTAGATGACGATCAGTTTGTCTTTAGGAAAGGTAAAGGGACCAAAGAAGCAGTTCTCCCTATGCAGTTGGCAATGGAAGCAAGGCTGAATAAAAATCAAGGCATGCTCACAGGATTCGCCAACCTAGAAAAAGCGTTCGACAATGTAAAACGGTCTAATACGTTTACAAGTCTGTGAGGAATAGGAGTAAGCAGAAGCAAAAGACAGTTAACGTATAATGTGTAGAAGAAACAAGAGGGAACAATAAGAGTGGGACATCAATAACGAAGTGCTCGGCCTAAAAAGTCTGTAAGATGGGTATGCAGTCTTTCGTCCATACTGTTCAATTTGTATACCGAAGAGGCAATGATGGAGATAAAACAAAACTTCACTAATAGAATTAAAATTCAGTTTGAGAGGATATCAACAATAACGTCATTTTAAAGCACTTTTAAACCTATCTTACATATCGACTCCAGTTTTTTCTTATATCACGTCATCAGAGAAATGTTGAAGTTCACTGAGGCCTACTATGTACTCATTCCATTCATCTGACCTCTCCTCTGCGTTGATCAGTGGGATTCCTATTCCACCCTTAATGTTGGAAACTTTGCTTTTGGAATACATCTCGTAATTAAACCTCCATTGCATGGCGTTGCCATTTGACCACTAACCGCAAATTTACGTGAAATGTTAAGGAAACCACTCGTTCCGCCTGACAAAACATACCGGGTGATCAAAAAGTCAGTATAAATTTGAAACGTTAATAAATCACGGAATAATGTAGATAGATAAAAATTGACACACATGCTTGGAATGACATGGGGTTTTATTAGAACCAAAAGAAAACGAAGTTCACAAAATGTCCGACAGATGGCGCTGGACAGCAAAACGTTAGTGACTGCGCATGACAATCGTGTATAAAAGGAGCTGTAATGAGAGAGAGAATCAGATGCGCCAGCAGTCGCAGCATGTTGACTTTACCTGAAAAGGCGCTTTTAGTGAAGCTCTATTATCAGAATGGGGAATGTGCTAGTTCAGCGTTACGATCCTATCGCTATAGAGAGGGGATTCGAACGGGTAGAGGTCCGTTGACAAATGCAGCTGTGGCGAGAATGATTTCGAAGTTCGAAGCCACGGGTTGTTTAGACGATAGACGAGCACAAGCCGTAATGCTGCTGAGGCAGTTCAGGAAGAAATGGAGACTGTAGCGGGTTCGTCTACGCACGGGGAAGTCAGCCCTCGTGCAGTCGCACGTCGCACCGGAATTCCATACACTACTGTTTGGTTGGCACTGAGGCGTACCCTCCGATGCTATCCGTACAAAATCCGTCGGCATCGTGAACTGTTACCAGGCGATTTGGTGAAGCGGAGGACATTTGCGGTGTGGGCGTTTCAAAAGATGGCGGAAGATGACCATTGGTTGAGTAACGTGTTGTGGACCGACGAAGCTCATTTCACGCTCCGAGGGTCTGTCAACGCCCACAACTGCAGAATCTGGGCTACCGAAAATCCTAGAACTGTCGTGGAAACTCCATTTCACGACGCGAAAGTCACGGTATGGGTTGGATTTACCACGTCTACCGTTATCGGGCCTTTTTTTCTTTTAGGAAATGCGTGATTCTGGTTTTGTAACTGCTATCGTGACGGGTGAGAGGTACGCCGATATGTTACAGAATCGCATCATCCCCAGCCTGGCTGATAAACACCTGCTGGAACGTACGATGTTTATGCAGGATGGCGCTCCACCCCATATTGCTAGACGCGTGAAACATGTCTTGCGCGCGTAGTTTGGTGATGGTCGTGTGCTCAGCCGCCACTTTCGTCATGCTTGTCCTTCCAGATCCCCAGACCTCAGTCCGTGCGATTATTGGCTTTGGGGTTACCTGAAGTCGCAAGTGTATCGTGATCGACCGACATCTCTAGGGATGCTGAAAGACAACATCCGACTCCAATGCCTCACCATAACTCCGGACATGCTTTACAGTGCTGTTCACAACATTATTCCTCGACTATAGCTATTGTTGAGGAATGATGGTGGACATATTGAGCATTTCCTGTAAAGAACATCATCTTTGCTTTGTCTTACTTTGTTATGCTAATTATTGCTATTCTGACCAGATGAAGCGCCATCTGTCGGACATTTTTTGAACTTCTGTATTTTTTTTGGTTCTAATAAAACCCCCATGTCATTCCAAGCAGGTGTGTCAATTTGTACCTCTCTATCTACATTATTCCGTAATTTATTCAGTTTTCCAATTTATACTGACTTTTTGACCACCCGGTACAGTTAAGCTGCTCTAGTTAAACTGCGTTTAGCGCCATTATCTTAGCAGAAACACTTTAAAAGCGATAATCTTTCTTGTAGGCTGTGCGTACGTAAACGCACGCGAAAGTAGCTGAAAGAGTGAATCGTTTCTACGACTTAGATCTCATCTGGTTAGATATTTGAAGTATGTAAGAAGATACTTAATGAGAGCACCAATTACATTTCCATGTGCTGAACGACTGATAATTAGTCAATATTGTCGTCTTGTTGTCTGTGTTGAACCCCTGTTGCATAGGATTTTCTGTGTCACATCGTATCCCCTGTGAGCGCTCCACTTGTACGTGGAGCCCGATTTTGTAATATATTTCGTGAAAAATGACATGAAATGGTTATCACACGTAGAAGAGATTGTATATTTGACACCACTGAAACAAATAGGTTGCCTGAGTGCCAGAATCGATTGTAAGTAGGTGCACCCTGTGCGCAGTACCAGTTGCCGTTGCAGACTTTAAGCTAGTGGCTAGCTGTGAGAATTTAGCTGTTGGCCTATGGACGCAGCATATTACAGTTTTGTAACGTAATTAAATTTTTTTATATTTAATTTCAAGTACGCAGAAACGCAATGTGCCTCTTGCTAAATATTACAGTACTGACCCTTGGATGTAGGAACCAAGTATTTGCCATCAGATTTAATGTTTAGATTGATTAGGTGTTGTGGACTGGCAAGACAGCCAATCCACTATGACAGGTAGCCGAAAGGCACGCGTTTTGCTCACGCAGGCTGGCGTGAGGTCTGTAACAGGTCAAGTAATGGAGACTAGCAAATAAAGTACGTAGCTTCTGGAATACTTAACTTTAATCCATAATTGGTGAACATCGGTCTGACGGTACATGCATCACAAGATAAATAGCAAATGATAATGGCGCCTTGCTAGGTCGTAGCAAATGACGTAGCTGAAGGCTATGCTAACTATCGTCTCGGCAAATGAGAGCGTATGTAGACAGTGAACCATCGCTAGCAAAGTCGGCTGTACAACTGGGGCGAGTGCTAGGGAGTCTCTCTAGACCTGCCGTGTGGCGGCGCTCGGTCTGCAATCACTGATAGTGGCGACACGCGGGTCCGACGTATACTACCGGACCGCGGCCGATTTAAAGGCTACCACCTAGCAAGTGTGGTGTCTGGCGGTGACACCACATTAGGTATATCCGATTTGTAATATTTTGTGTGTTTTGTACTCCTGATACAGACAAGTTAAATTTTGGAATCTATTTTGTCAAAAGACGTCAGACCTTTTGTCACGTTGCAAACCAAGTATTGTTAACAACGTCAGTAAGTGAGAATTGCAGAATAGTTGAGAAGTTCACTGATTTTGAAGTTAACTTAAAATGTTTCATATCCGATTTTGTGAAGGAGAAACTTTATTTTGAATACAAGTTTATAACTGAACCATTCGGTCTTAGCATCATAACCCCTTATAAGTATCTCATCCTCTTCAACATCGTGTTTATTTAAATCCAATGAATATTTTTCAAAAGAAATGATTTTTCAATCAGAGTCAGAAAAAATTTAATGTGCCAGGATCAGAAAAGTATTAATTTTTTGTGACAGCTTTAATGCGGGCAGCACTGCACAGCGCTGAGCCAATATAAAAAATTATCACTGAACATTTGCAAGGTTATTCATTTATCAAGTAATCTACTGACATCATTTGTATAAAGCTGTTTTACGGCCAGCATTGCACTTTGTTGTGCCGAGCCTGAATATTCTGTATGCCGTGGATAGAACAGAATACCGAAATTACACCTGTTGTGGCTCAAGAGCTAAGGAAAATGTATTTCATTGTTTATTTGCATAAGGAATTTTATCAGTTTATTGCACAGGGCCATAGAACTCGGTGCTCAAGAGACTGAGTACATTTCAGAGGGATTGATTTCATTGTAAGCATTACATACTGGTTTTCCAGATTAAGTTGTTTACATTTTTTTGGATTACAGTAAAACTGATTAAGCACAGCATTTCCTCAACAACACATTACACAATAAATTTCCGTAAGACAAACATTACGCATTGCATATCCAATAACAAACACAAATAATGTATTTGGAAAATATGTAAAAATCTGCCAACCGGTTGCATAGATTTTCTATATACCTTGACCAGGTTTCGTCACCTCTAAGGGTGATTTCATCAGAAGGTAAGATAATTACATGAAGAACATATCGTCAAAGATGTACAGCCGGCCAGTGTGGCCGAGCGGTTCTAGGCGCTTCAGTCTGGAACCGCGCGACCGCTACGGTCGCAGGTTCGAATCCTGCCTCGGGCATGGATGTGTGTGATGTCCTTAGGTTAGTTAGGTTTAAGTAGTTCTAAGTTCTAGGGGACTGATGACCTTAGAAGTTAAGTCCCATAGTGCTCAGAGCCATTTGAACCATTTGAAAGATGTACAGCGATTTAAGAGCTGAGTTGCTCTGTACATCTTTGACGATATGTTCTTCGTGTACTTACCTTACCTTCTGATGAAGTCGCCATTAGAGGTGACGAAACCTGGTCAAGGTGTATAGAAAATCTATGCAACGGGTTGGCAGATTTTTAATATTTTTCAAATTTGATTATACGGTTGTTGCAAACGTCAGCCATGTTCAAAGTTGTACAAATAATGTAATTAAAAGAACGTTACACCCCAAAAATTTTATTTACTGAAACTGGCTTCGTGAAAAAAATATCACACCACATTGCGATTGACAGCGACACGGGAAGCGTTGCCCTAGGCCACGAAGGTCACACAGGCGACTGGTGTTAAATGAAAGAATGGAGAGGAGCGAAGAAGTAGGCAAAAGTAGGCGCAGTAAGGGCGGGGAACGCAGCCTGTCTGCGAACTGTGTGGTTGGCCCGCAAACTGTGTTATAAGCGGCGCGCGTTACTCGGCCCTCTGGGCGCACATACAACACACACAACACACACACGCGAGCACACAATACTCACGCACGCACACAGTCGTGCTGGAAGCCCACTGCAAACAGTTTTATCTCCCACCGGCCGTGTGTGACGTGCGTGCCCGGCCGAGCGCGCACCGCGGCCTGTTTGCGTTTCGCAATGTGCGGCCCCACTGTGGGCCGAAACAGCGCCGTGTGTACCGCATTTGTTCTAATGGCCATTTTCGCCACAATTCCACCGCTTTCCAGGACACCGCCAACCTCTAAACCTGTTAGCGCCGAGATTCATACGCAGCGATGGTCTCGCAAAGTTCGCTCAGACGGAGGTGTCGACACAATATTGCATGCTAACTCCATTCGGATTTCACAAGCCAGTAAACAATATTATATAAGGGTTTACTTCTTTATTCGACCCATAAGCAATTTCAGGCATGTATCTTCCACAGTCCTGAACACAGAGTTATACAGTTAATTATTTTATACGAATAATTTTTAATGGATTGATTACCTCCACTGGCGGCAAGACACTATATGATGGCAAGTTTCGGGGACATGATTATGGGGTAGTAGGAGTAATCCATAGAACTACAGACCTATATCATTGACGTCAGTTTGCAGTAGGGTTTTGGAGCATATACTGTATTCAAACATTATGAATCACCTCGAAGGGAACGGATCTATTGATACGTAATCAGCATGGTTTCAGAGAACATCGTTCTTGTGCAACGCAGCTAGCTCTTTATTCGCACGAAGTAATGGCCGCTATCGACAGGGGATTTCAAGTTGATTCCGTATTTCTAAATTTCCGGAAAGCTTTTGACACCGTTCGACACAAGCGACTTCTAATCAAGCTGCGGGCCTATGGGGTATCGTCTCAGTTGTGCGACTGTATTCGTGATTTCCTGTCAGGAAGGTCGCAGTTCGTAGTAATAGACGGCAAATCACCGAGTAAAACTGAAGTGATATCAGGTGTTCGCCAGGGAAGCGTCCTGGGACCTCTGCTGTTCCTGATCTATATAAATGACCTGGGTGAGAATCTGAGCAGTTCTCCTAGGTTGTTCGCAGATGATGCTGTAATTTACCGTCTAGTAGGGTCATCCGAAGACCAGTATCAGTTGCAAAGCGATTTAGAATAGATTGCTGTATGGTGTGGCAGGTGGCAGTTGACGCTAAATAACGAAAAGTGTGAGGTGATCCATATGAGTTCCAAAAGAAATCCGTTGGAATTCGATTACTCGATAAATAGTAAAATTCTCAAGGCTGTCAATTCAACTAAATACCTGGGTGTTAAAATTGCGAACAACTTCACTTGGAAAGACCACATGATAATATTGTGGGGAAGGCGAGCCAAAGGTTGCGTTTCATTGGCAGGACACTTAGAAGATGCAACAAGTCCACTAAAGAGACAGCTTACACTAAACTCGTTCGTCCTCTGTTAGAATATTGCTGTGCGGTGCGGGATCCTTAGCAGGTGGGATTGACGGAGGACATCGAAAGGGTGCAAAAATAGGACAGCTCGTTTTGTATTATCACGTAATAGGGGAGAGAGTGTGGCAGATATGATACGCGAGTTGGGATGGAACTCATCAAAGCAAAGACGTTTTTCGTCGCGGCGAGGTGTATTTACGAAATTTCAGTCACCAACTATCTATTCCGAATGCGAAAATATTTTGTTGAGCCCAACCTACATAGGTAGGAATGATCATCAAAATAAAATAAAATAAGAGAAATCAGAGCTCGAACAGAAGGGTTTAGGTGTTCGTTTTTCCCGCGCGCTGTTCGGGAGTGGAATGGTAGAGAGATAGTATGATTGTGGTTCGATGAACCCTCAACCAAGCGCTTAAATGTGAATTGCAAAGTAATCATGCAGATGTAGCGCCGAAAATAGAGAACGTAGTGATCCTAGTCGCTGGGGTATGGAGCGAATTGGACAGTCGAAATAATCCCAAATGTGTTATATTGGATTCACGTCGGCGATATCGGCAGGGCAGTAGGGCAATACGCGTCCGGCATAAGAATTGACCCTCGTTCTGCCAACGGCATTGTCAAAGAGGGCGAAGGAGATGACGAAGGTTGATGGCACTCTCTTGTCCTTGGGGATAGGAGACTGCCCGTAAGAGGCGGAAGAATTAGCAGTGATCAACAGCATGACAATGCGGAAGGCAATGGAAACCACAGAGTTAAAGACACAATGTATCCAAGAGACATACAGCCTGTGATTGACAAAGTGTCACAATGATCTCCCTAGTGGCAAAAGATTCTGGACTAGTCCCGCATTCGGCTCTCCGGGAAGGGATTGCCAAAAGGGAGGTGGCCATTACAAAAAGACTGTATAACCAGCAAAAGGATAACGTTCTAAAAGTCGGGGCATGTATTGTCAGAAGTTTCAACGTGACAGGGAAGCTAGAAAATCTGAACAGAGATATGCACAGGCTCAGTCTAGATATATTGAGGGTCAGTGAAACGGATGGAGACAAGAATTTCTGGCCAGACGAGCGTACAATAATATCAACACCAGCAGAAAGCTGTACGGGAGTAGGATTCGTTACGAATAGGAAGGCAGGGCTGAATTGGTGTGTTGTTCTCATCAGAAACGACAGCAAACCACCACCGAAATTTTGTTTTTTAGTCATGAGTGTTTTGACGTTTGATTCCTCTTCTGTGCCAACCTTTCCAGCTCATAGTGTCAATTGCAGCCTACGTCCTAAATTATTTTCTGTATGTTTTCCAGTACCTGTCTTCCTCTACAGTTTTTACCCTCTACAGCTCCCTCTAGTAACACGGAAACTATTCCTTCGTCGTAAGAGATGTCCTCTCATCCAGTCCTTTCTTCTTGTCAGTGTTTTACACAATTTCCTTTCCTCTCCGATTCTGTGCAGAACCTCCTGATTACTTACCTTGCCAGTCCACCTAATTTTCAACATTTTTCTGTAACACGACATCTGAAATGCTTCTATCCTCTTTTGTTTCTGTTTTCTCACGGCCCATGTCTCACTACCACAGAATGCTGTGCTCCAAACGTACTTCCTCAGAAATTCCTTCCTCAAATCAGGAGCTGTGTTTGATACTAGTAGGCTTCTCTTTCCAAGAATACTTTTTTCCCTCTGATAGTCACCGTTTTATGTCCTTGTTCCGTCATCGGTTATTTGTCTGCCGGGTGTAAAGAGACATCCTCCTCTAGCATTACTTATCCTCAACAGAAGTAGTCGATACCAGAAATATTTTCGACTTTTTGAACGGGTCAGTATTATCTCAGCTGTTTTTCTAAAAAAAATTAACATCAGCAAATATTATCATTGATATGATGCACCCAGAACGTTAGGCGGTGGCGGTGGACGGAGCAGGTGTTGTGACTCCACAAACTTCAACGATTACAGACAACAACGTAGTTCAGAATGAGATTTCCACTCTGTAACGGAGTGTGTTCTGATATGAAACTTCCTGGCAGATTAAAACTGTGTGCCGGACCGAGACTCAAACTCGGGACCTTTGCCTTTCGCGGGCAAGTGCTCTACCATCTGAGCTACCGAAGCACGACTCACGCCCGGTACTCACAGCTTTACTTCTGCCAGTATCCGTCTCCTACCTTCCAAACTTTACAGAAGCTCTCCTGCGAACCTTGCAGAACTAGCACTCCTGAAAGAAAGGATACTGCGGAGACATGGCTCTGCCACAGCCTGGGGAATGTTTCCAGAATGAGATTTTCACTCTGCAGCGGAGTGTGCGCTGATATGAAACTTCCTGGCAGATTAAAACTGTGTGCCCGACCGAGACTCGAACTCGGGACCTTTGCCTTTCGCAGGCAAGTGCTCTACCATCTGAGCTACTGAAGCACGACTCACGCCCGGTACTCACAGCTTTACTTCTGCCAGTATCCGTCTCCTACCTTCCAAACTTTACAGAAGCTCTCCTGCGAACCTTGCAGAACTAGCACTCCTGAAAGAAAGGATACTGCGGAGACATGGCTTAGCCACAGCCTGGGGAATGTTTCCAGAATGAGATTTTCACTCTGCAGCGGAGTGTGCGCTGATATGAAACTTCCTGGCAGATTATAACTGTGTGCCCGACTGAGACTCGAACTCGGGACCTTTGCCTTTCGCGGGCAAGTGCTCTACCATCTGAGCTACCGAAGCACGACTCACGCCCGGTACTCACAGCTTTACTTCTGCCAGTATCCGTCTCCTACCTTCCTAACTTTACAGAAGCTCTCCTGCGAACCTTGCAGAACTAGCACTCTTGAAAGAAAGGATACTGCGGAGACATGGCTCAGCCACAGCCTGGGGAATGTTTCCAGAATGAGATTTTCACTCTGCAGCGGAGTGTGCGCTGATATGAAACTTCCTGGCAGATTAAAACTGTGTGCCCGACCGAGACTCGAACTCGGGACCTTTGCCTTTCGCGGGCAAGTGCTCTACCATCTGAGCTACCGAAGCACGACTCACGCCCGGTACTCACAGCTTTACTTCTGCCAGTATCCGTCTCCTACCTTCCAAACTTTACAGAAGCTCTCCTGCGAAACTTGCAGAACTAGCACTCCTGAAAGAAAGGATATTGCGGAGACATGGCTTAGCCACAGCCTGGGGGATGTTTCCAGAATGAGCTTTTCACTCTGTGCGCTTATATGAAACTTCGTCACAGATTAAAACTGTGTGCCGGACCGAGGCTCGAGCTCGGGACCCGGGATAATTGCCTTAGTTTGTAAGGTAGGAGACGAGATACTGGCAAACGTAAAGCTGTGAGGACGGGGCGTGAGTCGTGATTGGGTAGCTCAGTTGGTAGAGCACTTGCCCGCGAAAGGCAAAGGTCCCGAGTTCGAGTCTCGGTCCGGCACACAGTTTTAATCTGCCAGGAAGTTTCAGCAACGTAGTTGTTTCTTAAAAACGCGATCCTCCGCCCACTACATACCGAATTAAGTCAGCGACAGGCAGACCACAGTTTTTGTACAAGAAATGTTCTTTACCTAGTCAGGTATTTGAAGAGTTCACGAAATTTGGAGGGATTAGATTTAAAATACTTAAACTTCATACGAAAATACATTTTAACAAACAGTACTCAGCGAAACATATTTGTGACTTAGGAAGTTGGGATGATGGGTACACTTAGCATGGAAGCACAACACCCTCAAGTATGTCACTCCTTAACACAACAACTAGCAAATCAATAATTAACAATTTATTCCAAACAAGCCTTTATGAAAGGCCTTTATGAAAGGCAATCAACACGTGGCCGTGTTTAAGACAATATCAAATATAAAATCACAACAAGTGACTTAAGAGATGAGCCATGGAGATTTCAATACCTAAGAAAGATAAATTACATTCTGAAGGTGATTTTAAAAGGTGGCACAGATAGTTTTTTTAGGGAATAATCAGCAATATGAAAGTGATTTACAAGGCACACCAGTTCGTTACGAACCCAGATAACACAAGGGGCACAACAAGTTAATTCTACATCTACATCTACATCCATACTCCGCAAGCCACCTGACGGTGTGTGGCGGAGGGTACCTTGGGTACCTCTATCGGTTCTCCCTTCTATTCCAGTCTCGTATTGTTCGTGGAAAGAAGGATTGTCGGTATGCTTCTGTGTGGGCTCTAATCTCTCTGATGTTATCCTCATGGTGTCTTCGCGAGATATACGTAGGAGGGAGCAATATACTGCTTGACTCCTCGGTGAAGGTATGTTCTCGAAACTTCAACAAAAGCCCGTACCGAGCTACTGAGCGTCTCTCCTGCAGAGTCTTCCACTGGAGTTTATCTATCATCTCCGTAACGCTTTCGCGATAACTAAATGATCGTGTAACGAAGCGCGCTGCTCTCCGTTGGATCTTCTCTATCTCTTCTATCAACCCTATCTGGTACGGATCCCACACTGCTGAGCAGTATTCAAGCAGTGGGCGAAAAAGCGTACTGTAACCTCCTTCCTTTGTTTTCGGATTGCATTTCCTCAGGATTTAAAAGTGGCAAGTCGATATGCACGGGTAGGTTAGAATTCCTGGAGATCTTGTGGATACAATTGATTTACAAGCAAATAAAAAACCCCTTTTTTAAAAATAAAAACATGTATACCAAACGAGCAGTGACCAATAAATGCTTTCAATAGAAGTTACTGAAGTTTTACAGCGATATCAATGCTGTAAAACATTTTAACTAGGAACTGTACACAAATCCAATGCTGAAAATATAGTATCAGACTTTTACACTCTCATAGTTTGCCATACAATATTTCCACATATGATTAAGGCCAAAGATGAAATGGGAAAATTTTCAAGATAATATCACATTATTCAAATGCACGACTTCACAACGATACTAGGTTTTGAGCACTTTAATTTAGTTCCGTAGGTCTGCAATGTAGCTGCCAATTGCGTAAGCCTGGTATGCAGGAAATTACAAGTAGACTGTGACCTAATATCTTCAATATCTTACAGTTGCTACATCATTCGGGAAAACTGATTTTTTAAAGGATGTAGTGACTGCTGGTCACCATGCGGTCACACACCCCGCCGGCTACTCTTACTTCAGCAACACGTACATGAGGGCAACCAAGCAACAAGTACACTCGCTGCAACGCAAATCGTTCAACGAAACGAAGGCACCAAAACCACTTACACGTACGATGGAGAGTGTTGTTCGAGATGGTCTCGAGGGATGGGTCCCTCCGAGAAAACAGGCACCGAAGCAATGCGGCAAGCAGCGCCCGGGTTGATACTAGGCAGGTCCACCACAAACTCTCGACCGTCTTGCAAGCTAGACCGACCGCGCCATCGCTGCTCGGCGAGCCCGCGTGTTTTCCTCCTTCGTCCTTCAGCCTCGTAGCGAGTCCAGCCCCAACTGCCCGACTGCAAAACAGCCCCCAGATCACAACAGGGGCAAAGATCGTAGTACTGCCAAACAATTGATAGTGACGTGCCAAAGAGGTGGTGTGCCAGAAAAGGCGCACCACGGCTCAATATTCTTCCATCAAATCAAATTCTCAGGTTATTTCAGTTTATTTATTTAGCGTATGGCTAATACAGATATAAAAAAATGGTTCAAATGGCTCTGAGCACTATGGGACTTAACTGCTGAGGTCATCAGTCCCCTATAACTTAGAACTACTTAAACCTAACTAACCTGAGGACATCACACGCATCCATGCCCGAGACAGGATTCGAACCTGCGACCGTAGCGGTCGCGCGGTTCCACCAGACTGTAGCGCCTAGAACCGCTCGGCCACTCCGACCGGCTACAGACATATCATGAAATTCAATTACATTTACACATGTACATACTGACACACAAGAAACTTAAGTTTGTCTTTACAACTGAATATCCAGCGCTTCAATCCAGCGCACTGCATCTGGAGTTGCTAGCAGAAAGCTCTCTTTGGCGCCGTGATAGGCTCGAATCCTGCATTCACTGACAATGTGGTGAACAGTCTGGTATGGAGCCCGCAGTCACAGGCTGGATCAGGCAGCTTCTTCCACTTAAAGAGAGCATCCCTGCATCGCACATGGCCGGTACGGATTCTGTTGAGTGTAGTCCAGGTCTTGCGTGGTAGGTCGAATCCACTTGGAACCTGAGAACATGTTACGCAGGAGCACATCTGTCACTGCTTCCCACCGATTTTTCCATCCTTCAAGAGGTTTGAAATCCTTAGCAACCATGTCAGCAGCATCGCACAGAGTTGGATGGCGTGATTTCAGTCTCTTACGATTTAAAAGTGGCAGGTCGCTATGCACGGGTAGGTTAGAATTCCTGGAGATCTTGTGGAATTCTCTCATAGGGGCAGTAGATCTGCGTAGATCAGGAGGCATTATACCGGTTAACAGTGGAAGCCAATAAACTGGATTAGATCTGACTGCGCCAGATATTATGCGCATTGTCGTATTTAGCTGGGTATCAACAAGCCTTGTATCATGACTGTTCGTCCAAACAGGTGCACAATACTCAACACTCGAGTACACCGAGCCCATAGCTGAAGATCGCAGGGTCGTTGCTGAAGATCCCCAGGTAGTTCCGCATAGTTTATGGAGGATGTTGTTTAGATTCCTCAACTTTTGAGCTAAGTTACGAAGGTGTTGTATGAAGCATGGTGTACGATCCAGTATGACACCAAGATATTTTGGGTTCCAATTATGACGAAAAATTCTGCCTCTGAAACTTACTTCCAGTTTTGCGTTCGCCAACCGGTTATTTAGATGAAAGCAACACACTTCTATTTTACTCACACTGGGTTGGAGTCTCCAGATTTTGAAGTAATTATCTAATGCAGACAGGTCATCGGGTAGAATCTCTTCTGTTGTCTTCATTTCCTGATGTTTTACGGCTGGAGCCAGGTTATCGGCATAGCAGTATTTTCTGGACAAAGTGTCAGGTAGATCAGATAGATTAGATTGAACAGTAAGGGTGAGAGAACTGATCCTTGAGGCAATCCGTTGTTCAGCTTCCTCTCCTTACTTATGCTGCTTCCAGTGATTACCTGGAACTTCCGATCACTTAGCATGCTGTTAATCAGTCGAGCCATTGTTCTGCAGGGTATGATGCGGAGAAATTTGTAGATAAGGCCTTCCCTCCACACAGTGTCGAAGGTGGCAGTTAGATCAACAAATGCCACAGATGTTTTCTGCTTCATTTAGTATCCTGACTCTATGAAGGATGATATTTCAGTTGTTTAGCAGAAGAGCAGCATTCTATGGGCGAAGTACGAAAATGGTAATGCTTTTAAACAGAAAGATTAGCTTATTATAAAAAGTATAAGTTGCATTTACTTTTAGGTAACCAGATGTCTCTTTTGATCTCTATATTGTTCAGTGCTACCGATGTTACCTATTTTTCCTTGCTTTTGATATTACTTACCCTATTTTACTTGTTATCTTGTTGGTTACTTGGTCACTGTCATATGGGAAATCTGACAAATATTACGACTGTTGTCTCACTTGCATCTCAACATTCTGTAACAGCTAGTCGTTGTCACAGCTTCTCATAAAACTTGCACATCGATATCGCCTAGCCACTTCCATGGTAAGTAATGGCTTCACTCAAGCAGTATTTCCACTGGCACTGCGCTCTAGGAGCAATCTGCAATACCTGTCAAGCATTTCTACATATCTGCCCGCATGCCAGTACGTACTTAACAGGCCGTCGCTGTCGCAGCTCTGAAACCGTTTTCCGCTGGATGGAGCGTGTCGATACAACAACGCCGTCTCCATGGGGACCACTGGCGTCGCTTAACTACTGTCTTTGCTGGGATACGCTCTACGAGCTATCGACACATCCACACAAATGGCTATCCGCGTTCTCACAACCGATTACTATTGATTACCTCGTCTGTTTTTTCCACATACAGAGGAAATGCTGTTTACAGCAGTTATTTTATATACTGTAATGTACCTAGTTTCTCATCTGTTGTTGTCTTTTGTGTAGCGTTTATGTATATACCTTACTATAACAACTGTTCTATGTCCTGTATGCCTGATTGGCTATCGCTGTGCAGTAGCGAAGTATCGCGCATTTGAACAACTGCATTGCTGCCCTTAAGGCTAGGCGCAAATTGAGACGCGTATAGCGCGTGTGACGTGACGCAGCGCAGCGCGTGGGTTTGTAACATCCCAGGTTCGAATGGGACCGCGCAAATTGCGACGCGACGCGACTGGGACGCGACTGGGACGCGACACGCGCCTGCGCCAGGTCGCGCGGCGTTGTGGTTGCGGCACAGTTTCTCGCGCATGCCTCGCTAGCACCGTGGGAAATTTGAGGCGGCGAGCGGATAAGTAGCACGGCCATGTGCTCACATCGGAACGGCGCATTTGAGTATTGCCCATACGATAAATTTTACCTTACTGTGTACTAAATTTTATTGCCTTTGGGTAGTGTTTCGTTTTTTGCCATTTAAACGCTCCAAATTTCTTCGTTAGTATGTTATACTTTTCTGTTATTTATATCTGTATAGTTTTGTTCTGTTTTTCTTCTGTTAAGAAAAATGCATACTTCGTTAACTGATGAGCCATTGGCCGTTGGAATTGCATCATACGCCTCGGCGATGTTTTCAGATCGCAAGAAGGGACAGAGGGTTGTGAATAAGGAAGCAAGGAATATTATAAAAGCATGTGATTAAGAATCAAGGCTGGAAAGTGAAACAAGGTTATCTTCTCACTGCCTAGTATGCTGGCGTATCTGTACGATGTGTTACAAAAGTGCCTGTCATTCCGCCTGAAGGAACGCTCGTCATTATTTTAATACTGCTCAGATCAAGAGAAGGAATAAAATCCTGTGGTAAGTTTCCATTGCAGTCGCTCAGTGTTAAAAATACGATGGATTACGAGGATTCCACCAAAATTCCAACAGAATTGCTAATCTGTTTTTGTGTGAGTTGTTAACCTTTTCTCATTCAAAGAAGCATCTCCATTTATGAGTAAAGGCCACATTTCTCTTGGTGACTGGTTTAATTGTACTTCCTTTGTCACAATGTAATTTGCCAAACTCATCTCACAGCAGCTATTCAGACAGAATTCCGAAACGGAGGGCCTCATTAAACAAGTAATTGGCAATCACAGAGCTCAATAGCTTACGAAAAACCTCATAGTATCGGTTTGAAGTAACATAAAATAAGAAATTTCATGTTTATTTTAATACTGGGAAGCTCTTGTTTCGCTAGCTGTCGATAACTCTCAAAAAATTACAGTCACTGCAGTGAAATAAATAAAAAAAGAAGTACTGATATATCGCCACAGATAAGAAGGTTCCGTGTGTTTAATAATTGGCAAAACACTCTCCTCCTTGTGTGCTATCATTCGCCAAACTTTCGTTTCGATGTCTCCAGTGGTTTAGGAGATACGAGAGTTGTTGCGAGTATTTCATTCTCGCGAGCGTGAGATCGGAAGTGAGCGCGCTACATGGCATCCATTTTCTCGAGATCGGAGGCAGATAGAGATCTCCTCCCAAGTCTAAACAAAAATTCAGCATGTTAGCTAAATTTCATACGCAGCAACATATGGTGTAATACGCACCAAACGCAAAATCATAGCGACCCCTAATTTTCGTTGCGAACTTTTTGAGTTTTGCGTTGTGTCTTACTAAAATGCGTACATCACTATAAGAATGGTCATTAGCGAGGTGATGGGCACTTCGCCACGAAGCTGACGTATAACGCTACAAGTAAGGCAAAAATCATATATTTTCAGAGAATAGTTTCTGTAAAATCGTTTGAGAAAGATAACAGGTTGCGCGCGCTTCGGCTCAGTAAGCGCAGAGAGTCGCAAGTCGGCGCGTGCGAAGTATGGTGTACACGTCGCAATATGCGCTGCACCCGCGCGACCCGTGCGGCACGTGCGTGTCGCGCTGTAGTCTAGTGTCACGTCACACGTGCTATACGCGTCTCAATGTGCGCCTAGCCTAACAGTTGACGTTCATGGAGCCGTAACTCCTGCTCCGTTCACCGCCACCGCCTATCATTTCGCGTATAACTTCTTCTTTTAGTTTTTGTTGGGTATCATGTATTTTATGTTACTACTGTTATCAGACATCTCTCTCTAAGTCTATTTTGTGTTCACATTTCTGTATAAGTAGTCACATTTAGACCGGAACCGGAAACCATTGTAGATAAATATTCTACTATTGCGATCGAGACTGTTTTTAATTCATTTCTAATTACTGTTAGCCAGAACGTTGTTTCTCTACGGGGATTTGTTGTCAAAAATTACTGGTTACAATTTAATTACAGCTCTTGATGGAGATCCAGTGTGGGCTGTAATTGTCGTTATGGCAGCGAAATTGCTAATACATTAAAGCGGATCCGATTTACACTAGGAAAAAAATTAGTTCCGATTTTTGCCACCAGGTGCAAGTCTGGCGCTGTGCACTGTTTGTACTGCGGTATGACATCCTTGCTGTCATTTGACAAGTCATCACGTGAGTGAACAGTTTGATTATCGAGAAGAGAGACCGTGCACTGTTAGTGAAAACATTGTATGTAAACGGTAGCAATTACAGAGCTGCCGGCCGGCAGGCGTGGCCGAGCGGTTCTAGGCGCTTCAGTCTGGAACCGCGCGACCGCTACGGTCGCAGGTTCGAATCCTGCCTCGGGCATGGATGTGTGTGATGTCCTTAGGTTAGTTAGGTTTAAGTAGTTCTTAGCTCTAGGGGACTGATGACCTGAGAAGTTAACTCCCTTAGTGCTCAGAGCCATTTGAACAGAGCTGCATTGAGAGAGTATCGATGGCTGAATGGTCTGAGGAGTTACCAGGTGTAATTAAACGATTTAAAGATTGTTGTTGTTGTGATCTTCAGTCCAGAGACTGGTTTGATGCAGCTCTCCGTGCTACCCTATCTTTTGCAAGCTTCTTCATCTCCCAGTACCTGTTGTAACCTACATCCTTCTGAATCTGCTTAGTGTATTCATCTCTTGGTCTCCCTCTACGATTTTTACCCTCCACGCTGCCCTCCAGTACTAAATTGATGATCTCAGAACATGTCCTACCAACCGATCCCTTCTACTAGTCAAGTTCTGCCACAAATTTCTCTTCTCCCCAGTTCTATTCAGTACCTCCTCATTAGTTATGTGATCTACCCATCTAATCTGCAGCATTTTCTGTAGTACCACATTTCGAAAGCTTCTGTTCTGTTCTTGCCTAAACTATTTATCGTCTTTTTGACTATATCCCATACAAGTACTTTCAGCAACGACTTCCTGGCAGTTAATCTATACTCGATATTAACAAATTTCTCTTCTCCAGAAACGATTTCCTTGCCATTACCAGTCTACATTTTATATCCTCTCTACTTCGACCATCTTCAGTTATTTTGCTACCCAAGTAGCAAAACTCCCTGACTACTTTAAGCGTCTCATTTCCTAATCTAATACCCTCAGCATCACCCGACTTAATTCGACTACATTCCATTATCCTCGCTCTGCTTTTGTTGATGTTCATCTTATATCCTCCTTTCACGACACTGTCCATTCCGTTCAACTGCTCTTCCAGGTCCTTAGACGTATAGAAATGTTTTCTTATGTAATATATTTGGAACGGGAAGTGGGTAGAAAAGCTCAAACAAGTGAGACGGGCGTAATATTGATTTATTATTATATATTTTGCTGTTCGATATGAGCATCGAAGACGTCCACGAGATGCGGTATCCGAAAAACGATTCGATCAACAATTGTTCACAGCAGTTCCCGTGGAATCTGAACTACCTGTTCCCGCATACTGCCCCCCAGATCAGGTGCAGACAGAACGTATGCGATGTAAACACGTTCTTTAACATATCCGCAGAGCCGAAAGTCGGATTCAGATCAGGTGATCTTGCTGGCAATGCATTTGGAAAACCTCTGGAGATAACACGTTCATGGAATATTGGACTGAGCAGATCATTCGCTGGCCGAGCGACATGAGGCGTTAGCCCATCTTGTACGAAAACAGTGGTTTAGACACAGTTGCATTCTTCCAAAGCAGGAAACACACGTTGTACAACGATGTATCTACAACGTGCAGTCGTCACGGTATACATGCCATTCCGTCTGGGTGTACTAAATGGTTCAAGTGGCTCTGAGCACTATGGGACTTAACAGCTGTGGTCGTCAGTCCCCTAGAACTTAGAACTACTTAAACCTAACTAACCTATGGACATCAGGATTCGAACCTGCGACCGTAGCAGTCGCACGGTTCCGGACTGCGCGCCTAGAACCGCGAGACCACCGCGGTCGTCTGGGTGTACTCTCTTCAAAGAAGAATGGACCAAGAGTAATGTTGCTTGTCAAATCACACCACACGCTCACAAACGGCGAGTGCAATAACTCCCCGTGCACAACCGGTGGTTTAACTGTACCCAAAATTCGGTAGTTTCGTGTATTCACTGCACGCTAAAGTGTAAAATGTGCCTCGTCACTCCACAGAATATTGCCCGGTCACCTGTCATCAAGTTCGATCGGTGCCAGAAACAGAAGAGAAAATTCAGAACGTTTCTGGGGAACATGAGTAGAGAGGGCATAAAATGTAGACTGGCAATGGCAAGGAAAGCGTTTCTGAAGAAGAGAAATTTGTTAACATCGAGTATAGATTTAAGTGCCAGGAAGTCGTTTCTGAAGGTACTTGTATGGGATATAGCCAAAGAGACGGTTAATAGTTTAGGCAAGAAGAGAATAGAAGCTTTCGAAATGTGGTGCTACAGAAAATTCTGAAGATTAGATGGGTAGATCACATAACTAATGAGGAGGCACTGAATAGAACTGGGGAGAAGAGAAATTTGTGGCACAACTTGACTAGAAGAAGGGATCGGTTGGAAGGGGATGTTCTGAGGCATCAAGGGATCACCAATTTAGTACTGGAGGGTAAAAATCGTAGAGGGAGACCAAGCGATGAATACACTAAACAGATTCAGAAGGATGTAGGTTGCAGTAAGAACTGGGAGATGAAGAAGCTTGCACAGGATAGAGGAGCATGGAGAGCTGCAGCAAACCAGTCTCAGGACTGAAGACCACAACAACAACAACAACAACAACAAGGTCTTTCTTGCATTCATAGCGCTAGAGTTGCACCTAGTGGCCAAAATTGGAACTAATTTTTTTCAAGCATAAATGAGTTTCGCATTAAAGCATTAGCCGATGTACCAAATTTCGCTGCCGTACGACAATTACAGCCCACACTGGACCTCTGTGAGTAACTCCACTTTAATGATAACCGCCCGGCACTAGCAAAGTTCGACGACGCTTCAATCCCGCGTCCGGCCATCCTGATTTAGGTTTTCGGTGATTTCCCTAAATCGCTCCAGGCAAATGCCGGGATGGTTCCTTTAAAAGGGCACGGCCGACTTCCTTCCCCGTCCTTCCCTAATCCGATGAGGCCCATGACATCGCTGTCTGGTCTCCTTCCCCAAAACAAGCAACCAACTAGCAAAGTTCATACACAATATTTTGTCGTTTTCTAAATTTTTAAAATTTTTCTTAAAAACTGAAGATGTATAAGTACAGATAGAAAAGAGTTATCTTTCTTACATTTAACAGTAACGAAATAAAGAAATCCAATGAGGATGCTGTAACTTCAGCGATACATGTTTGAATGTTTGACTTAAAAAAAATAGTAAGAGGGTGCTTCCTAAAGACTGCAACTATTCAAAAACAAATTTATTGGTAATCAAGCACGAATTTGTCTTCAAAATGAATTTTTATTCTTAGTTCTGTGGCGGAAGACTTTTTGCTTTGTTAGCCGCCCGGAGAGAAGCGCTATCGGTCTTCTCTACCACTTGAATGGGTTATCGTCCGGCCTGCCTAGCGCTGTTGGCAAGCGGGGTGCACTCAGACCTTGTGAGGTAAACTGCGGAGCTACTTGATCGAGAAGTAGCGGCTCCAGTCTCGTAAACTGACATATGGCCGGGAGAGCGGGGTGCTGACCACATGATTACCTCTGGAAAGTAAGGACCTTTGTTCGATAGTGAGCGAAAAGGTGAAAATCTGAGTGGCTCAAATTGTTCAAATGGATCCCTTATCATTCAGCTACAATATAGCAGGTCAGCAACTGGAAGCAGTTAATTCCATAAATTATCTGGGAGTACGCATTAGGAGTGATTTAAAATGGAATGATCATATAAAGTTGATCGTCGGTAAAGCAGATGCCAGATTGAGATTCATTGGAAGAATCCTAAGGAGATGCAATACGAAAACAAAGGAAATAGGTTACAGTACGCTTTTTCGCCCACTGCTCGAATACTGCTCAGCAGTGTGGGATCCGTACCAGATAGGGTTGATAGAAGAGATAGAAAAGATCCAACGGAGAGCAGCGCGCTTCGTTACAGGATCATTTAGTAACCGCGAAAGCGTTACGGAGATGGTAGATAAACTCCAGTGGAAGACTTTGCAGGAGAGACGCTCAGTAGCTCGGTACGAGCTTTTGTTGAAGTTTCGAGAACATACCTTCACGAGGAGTCAACCAGTATATTGCTTCCTCCTACGTATATCTCGCGAAGAAACCATGACGATAAAATGAGAGAGATTAGAGCCCACACAGAGGCATAGCGACAATCCTTTTTTCCACGAACAATACGAGACTGGAACAGAAGGGAGAACCGATAGAGGTACTCAAGGTACCCTCCGCCACACACCGTCAGGTGGCTTGCGGGGTATGGATGTAGATGTAGATGTAGATGCCCGTCCATATCCGCATCCAGTGACAACTGTGGGCTGAGGGCGACACGGCGGTCGGTCGATACCGTTGGGCCTTACGAAATCTGTTCGGACGAAGTTTTAGTTTCTGTTTGGGCCTTAATAGACCGTTTCGCCCAAGGACAAAAAAAGATCTCTTAAAATTTTTACGATACGCTCGGGAACTGAAGGCTGAACTTCGTGTAATGAAACTTGTGGTATCGATAGCTACGATGCCACGGCCTAGGTGCAAGTTCGTAGGTTGGCGCCACGACACCGACACCGACGACAGTGCCCTCTAGCCTGCGCTGTGCAGCTCTACGAGCGCCGCTCCGGAGTCAGCCCACTTGATTCCAAGCAGACGACCAACCAACATTGTTTCATGTTCATAGCAGACGAGCCACTACGGATTTTGCCTGTGTATCTTGTGTTAACTTTGATACATCCTGCTCCGCACCTAAGTGCTCATCATAGCCAAATTTATGTAACCATATTTTATTACTTGTCTTACCTAGAGTAAACATCCTGCAATAGCGACGTATTTCTACCACCTGCTCCTCGTAGCTTGCTACATCCGGCCTACCCTCCAAATTACAGGAGCAGACCCACGCGCCGCCTTCCAGGCAGGATATAAAAAAACTCTCACTTCCGGTACAAGTTTACGTAAGTTTAGTAAACGCAGCAGTTACACATAGTTAGTCAATAATATATTATCCTTAAGTATCTACAACAATCTGTCAACACTTGAAAGTCTACCCCTTGTTTGTCAAAATGATTAATTTTCATGTAAGAAGTGTCTGCCTTTAATATAAGCGGACGCAGTGCTCCATGGTTCCCATTTCTACCGCTGTGTGCCTAATTCCTTCAATTATGCCTGATAAATTGAGATATGGGTAATCAAACCGGCTAGAAAATATGGTATTCTAATTTAAAAATGAAGCAACGGATAAGGCAACATCGGTGAATGGCCATGGAACAATACGTGCACACTAGGGACGGTAAGACTTTCTTTTCCTGATACTATGAATTCAGTTAGTCGCATGAAGTGCATGATGCATACAGTGGATATGCCTGGATTGAAAATTCATAGAATACAGTCATTACCTCAGTGGTATGGATGAAGGATACTAAATAACGCTAAGAGAGAATTTCAATTATCATTCTGATTTATTTCGATAATATTTAAGAAAACTATTATTCTCTGTGACAAAACGTTTAAGGAAATTATTACTCGTTGTGCTAAAACACTCATGAAATCTATTATATTTAAGAAAACTACCACTCTCAGTGACGAAACCTTCATGAAGCACTCACTATCTCTTGCATCTCGTCATACCGGAAACATAGACAACACTTCGTCGCCAGTTCCATCTACTAATGATTAAAATGGGTAAAAATGAATGTTACTGAATGGTGGCCTCTTAACACCATTTAGTTATTGTCACACCTATTTAACGCGCGGGGTAGGGAAGGATATTACCTTTCACTCTCTCAAACATTACTTGTGTTACTACACATGCAGTACCATGCAGATAAGTTCATGTTGAAACCGCGTATTGTGCAACCGCAATACAACGCGAGCAAACCAGCCCAGGCTTCATGGCTCCACATTATTCATGGTGTGATTAACAAAAGGCAGATCCAGTCACTACCGTTATGAATGCTGGCAACACGTGGCCAAGTTCGACAACAAGGAAACGAGTAAAATAAACCGTTGAATGATGAAAAATTTATGTTGCTTGTATCCAGAACGAAACTATGCAACAAATGCAACATTAATGAACCTATCCGCTACTGACCTAAGAACAAGAGCCGTTGGTTCATGCCCTCAATCACCTAGCGCTTAAGTCCGCTAGTTATAACACATTAATCTGAAAAATTTCTACAAATAAAACATCGCTGAACGTTTCCCGGTATTAATTCACACTCGAACATGCTTCATAATCAATGTTGCCCCAAAATACCTACATTACAAATAACTTTTCTCACCATCAATGACGAGCGCCACACCCCTGCGTCCGTCTCGTTCAGTCGGCGGCCCCAGCGTTCGAGGATGAACCGCCAACTGTTAAAAAAAAAAAAAAAACTGGTGGTGGGGGTAGGACCTCAGTGAGAACCAACCTCACAAACTCTGCCCTGCTCGTCCCTACTATCTTTGGAATCACGAACTCTCTGCCGAATCTGCTCGTGCTGTTATGTTGGTGCTAAACTACCCTACTGTTACCATCTTTGACTAACCCAGATTATTATATGTTGTTTGTTGTTGTGGTCTTCAGTCCTGAGACTGGTTAGATGCAGCTCTCCATGCTACATTATCCTGTGCAAGCTCCTTCATCTCCCAGTACCTACTGCAACCTACATCCTTCTGAATCTGCTTAGTGTATTCATCTCTTGGTCTCCCTCTACGATTTTTACCATCCACGCTGCCCTCCAATACTACATTGGTGATACCTTGATGCCTCAGAACATGTCCTACCAAACGATACCTTCTTCTGGTCAAGTTGTGCCACATCCTTCTCTTCTCCCCAATCCTATTCAATACTTCCTCATTAGTTTTGTGATCTACCCATCTAACCTTCAGCATTCTTCTGTAGCACCACATTTCGAAAGCTTCTATTCTCTTCTTGTCCAAACTATTTATAGTCCATGTTTCACTTCCATACATGGCTACACTCCATACAAATACTCTCAGAAACGACTTCCTGACGTTTAATCAATACTCGATGTTAACAAATTTCTCTTCTTCAGGAACGCTTTCCTTGCCATTGCCAGTCTACATTTTATATCCTCTCTACTTCGACCATCATCAGTTATTTTGCTCCCCAAGTAGCAAAACTCCTTGACTACTTTAAGCGTCTCATTTCCTAATCTAATTCCCTCAGCATCACCCGACTTAATTCGACTACATTCCGTTATCCTCGTTTTGCTTTTGTTGATGTTCAGCCTATACCCTCCTTTCACGACACTATCCATTCCATTCAACTGCTCTTGCAAGTCCTTTGCTGTCTCTGAGAGAATTACAATGTCATCGGCGAACCTCAAAGTTTTTATTTCTTCTCGATGGATTTTAATACCTACTCCGAATTTTCTTTTGTTTCCTTTACTGCTTGCTCAATATACAGATTGAACAACATCGGGGAAAGGCAACAACCCCGTCTCACTCCCTTCCCAACCACTGCTTCCCTTTGATGTCCCTCGACTCTTATAACTGCCATCTGGTTTCTGTACAAACTGTAAATAGCTTTTCGCTCCCTGTATTTTACCCCTGCCACCTTCAGAATTTGAAAGAGAGTATTCCAGTCAACATTGTCAAAAGCTTTCTCTAAGTCTACAAATGCTAGGAACGTAGGTTTGTCTTTCCTTAATCTAGCTTCTAAGATAAGTCGTAGGGACAGCATTGCCTCACGTGTTCCAATATTTCTACGGAATCCAAACTGATCTTCCCCAAGGTCAGCTTCTACTAGTTTTTCCATTCGTCTGCAAAGAATTCGTGTTAGTATTTAGCAGCTGTGACTTATTAAAGTGATAGTTCGGTAATTTTCACATCTGTCAACACCTGCTTTCTTTGGGATTGGAATTATTATATTGTATATTCCATGTATAATTACGTTTATCCATCCACATACATCACGGCATCAAAGGATGAGAGAGGAGGTGTGACACCAACCGAAGAAAAAATATACACGGAAGCATTTTTGAATCCAGTGGTTAATTAGCTACACGAAGCATTGAAAGGACGCTCTCGGCGTAAAATGAATTATGAAACATATCGAAATTAATCAATCAGTTAAATGAAGCGTAAACCTGTGACGTTCAAATGAAGCGTAAACCTGTGATGTTTCACCCTGGGGTAACTTTTCGATTCCGCGACTGTAGAAAACACGTGCTTTTAAGGCGAAGCACTTGCCGAGCGACATTCGAAGCGCAATTTCGTCTGGAAAGGAAGGACCTTTAAGACTGTTCGATAGAGAGCGAAAAGGTGAAAATCTGAGTGGCTAAATTGGTTCAAATGGCTCTAAGCACTATGGGACTTAACATCTGAGGTCATCAGTCCCGTAGAACTTAGAACTACTTAAACCTAACTAACCTAAGGACATCACACACATCCATGCCCGAGGCACGATTCGAACCTGCGACCGTAGCAGTGGCGCGGTTTCGGACTCAAGCGCCTAGAACCGCTTGGCCACCGCGGCCTGCTAAAATATGAGTGCGCAAGATCGGATGAATGAGGTGGGTGCGGAATGACTTCCCAACCAAAATCTTGTTTAGTGTTTTTTGCCAGTCTATCAGAATTTGGGTGGGAGTTGTCGTGGAGCAGCAGCATCACACGGTTTTCCTGGTCGTTGTTCTTGGACTCCGTCTTCAAGACAGCTCAGTTACTGACAATAAATATCAGCAGCTGGTTACAGCTGTGGGAAGCAACTCGTAGTACACCACCCCGCCGCTGTTCCACCAGATGCACACCACCATCTTTTGTGCATGTGCGCAGGTCTTGGTACGAGGTAGTTGTGCTTTGTTTGGGCTCACTCATTCCTGAATTTTCCTGATGTTATTACGAAGACACCATTACTCGTCACCAGTGACGGCACAGGATAGGGGCGGTCCTTGTTGTTCACGAGTCAACTGATGACGACCAAACAATGGTGGACCTCCTGATTTTTGTGATTTTGTCTGAGAGCATGGGGCATCCATTGCTTGCATATGACGCACGATGTCGAAATTATCACGGTTCATCGCATTTGCCGGTTTTCGACTACGAATAAGTGAATGATTGTGGATTAATATGTGTAAACGATCTTCAACAAACACCGGGGGGTCTTCCTCAACGTGGAGACGCACTAGTGTCGAAACGACCCTCCTTAAAACGAGCATGATATGGCCGCGTGCCGCTATCCTGTGATCTGGTTCAGAGCGCGCGCTATAATCGATTATAGCTCGCTATTCTGGTGCGGGTGGCGATTTGTTATGACGTCGCTGGCGTGTGTTTGCGGTGGCCGGCGGAAAGCGAGAGGGTAGTCGGTTTTCCGGGTACTGCACGGAACGTGAAGTTCGCTCTGCCTGACCTGCTGGTGACCAGCGCTAAGGTCGTTGTGCCTCGCAATATGAGAGCAGAGTGGCCTGGGGCGGAAGTGACTCGCCGCTGTGGTGGCCATGCGGTGGTGATTAATAGGAGTCGGCGTACTTGTTCTGCCTGCCTGTCTGATGTGGAGGTCCGGTGGGGTCCCGGAGACAACTAGTTGCTGAATTTTGGCCGGCCGAAGTGGCCGTGCGGTTAAAGGCGCTGCAGTCTGGAACCGCAAGACCGCTACGGTCGCAGGTTCGAATCCTGCCTCGGGCATGGATGTTTGTGATGTCCTTAGGGTAGTTAAGTTTAACTAGTTCTAAGTTCTAGGGGACTAATGACCTCAGAAGTTGAGTCCCATAGTGCTCAGAGACATTTGAACCATTTTTTTGCTGAATTTTGGAGTCATCTGCCAGGTTAAGGTGTGGGCTCGGTTGGCTCGTCAGATTTTCCGCTGGAAGCTCCAGCAGCGGTTTCTGAACTTCATTCTGATGTGGGACGGCGTTGTTGGAAGTTTTTGCTTCGTGTGTGTGTGGCACGTTACGATATTTGTTGGTTGTAATTTATTTGCTTAACTCGAGTATCGTCTGGTTATCCCGCTGAGTGGGTCGTTGCCCACCCGGTCTGCTCAGCGTTACCTTTGGTGGTGCCTGTTTGTTCCTTTTTGATGGAATTCACGTAGGTGGTTCCTGTTACCTGCCCGGAGTTGCGTTCATGTATGGTATATTTAGAATTTGATGTGTTAGGTAAAGTCTCCCTAAGAAAGGCGGCTTTGGACAGTATGTGCAAAGTGAATTACTGCTGCTTGGTATATGTGGTCTTCTGGGATCTGCACAACACGATCTCGTCAATTTCGTTTGTGTAACAGCATTTAGTGGTATGTTCTATATTTTTATCGTACTGTGTTTTTTTTTATTCCGATTTTGGCCGTCTAGGGACCGCGTTAAACAACTATTTTTCAATGTACATTTCTCCTATTGCGCTCCTCCTCTTTTCTCTTCTGCCAGTATGTCTTCATCCTCTCTCTGTGCTGCTCCCTTCGGTCTTCTGTCCACACTGTTCCTCCAGTTCTTCTCTTCTTCACTTCAAATCCTTCAAAATGTTGAATTTTGTCTCTCATTAAGTCTCTGTTGGTTATATCATCTTCTCCTATACCCATCTCCTCTAAGTCTGCTTTGACTTCTTTGAACCAGGTAATTTGGGTTCTGGGGTTCTTGTCAAAAAACATGAATATTTTCTTTGTCAGCCTTTCATCATTCATTCTTTTCAAATGGGCGTAAAAGCTTACTCTTCTCTTCCTCATAGTATCTCCCACTTTCTCAATTTTGTCATACATTTCTCTATTACTTCTAAGCTTCCAAGTCCCATTCTCAAACCTCGGCCCAAGTACTCTTCTAATGATTTTTCGCTCCTTTTTTGCTATAGCTTCCATTTCCTTGTTAGTGTTCATTGCTAAACATTCAGATGCATACAGACACTCTGGCTTAATCACAGTGTTGTAGTGCCTTATTTTTGCGTTAATTGATACTGACTTCTTGTTGTACACATTCTTTGTTAGCTGGAATGCCATTTCCATTTTTCTTGTTCTTGTTTTATTTCCTTCTTCATCTGAAGCATTGGGCTGGATGATTTCCCCTAAATATTTGAAATTAGAAACCTTCTTTATCTGGCCATACTTTGTAATCATATTGTTCGGTGCCTCTTTTACATTGGTTAGGTACTCTGTCTTTTCAAAGGAGATTTTCAGTCCTGCATTTTCTGCTGTTTCATTCAGAATATTGATCTGTTTGACTGTGTTATTATTAACTTGGTGGAATAGTCGCGTTTGGTGTCGTTAAGGCACTTGTAAGACTCTGGTTTGACTATTCATGTGCGCTTGGATTTTATTGTTTTGTTTTAAGAAGCGAGAAATGTTTATTAAGATTTGTGTGTGTTGGCTTCCGGCACTTGTTAAGA
The DNA here is from genome assembly GCF_021461385.2 of Schistocerca piceifrons. NCBI lineage: Eukaryota > Metazoa > Arthropoda > Insecta > Orthoptera > Acrididae > Schistocerca > Schistocerca piceifrons. The sequence goes on from NC_060146.1 coordinate 41,271,543, forward strand.
GCGCCCGGGTTAACGGCGCCTTGGTTATCATGTGCTGTCGGGATGTTGTAATTGTTATTAGATTTTTGAATTGTATCTTGTGTTGATATTATCTGTCGTGTGTTACAGAACGTAACCAAGGTGCGTAAGGGATGGGCAATTGTGGGAGGCATGTCGGGGAGCTCTCAGCGGTTTATTTTGGGGACCATTTCTGGTGGGAAGGCTCCGAAGTGTTGAGTTGGGAGTTGCCCTTGCCCTTTGGTTGTATCAAATTATTATTTTGTCATTATATTTATTGGTTGTGTGTTGCGCTTCTTTCATTTTATGGTCCCAAGCGCCATTATCTTTCTCAAGCTTTTTTTATACGAATTATTTTAAATTGTAATGGTAAGTTAACTTATTATTGGAGCTTGGTCTGTGGAGTAAAATCTTTTGAAGCACCATTGTAATTTGTTCTTATGGTGCCAAGTTGCCATTAATATAATTTTTTTAGTTTATTACTGCTCTTAATGTTTTCCGATTTTATGGTGCCAAGTGTTATTAACATTCTTAAAGGTTTTTGTAAATGATCTTAAGTTGAATTGCCAAGTTAACGTATTATTGGATTTTGTCTCTTGTGTAAACTCTAAAAGCGCTATTGTAAACGGTTCCTTGATTTTATCGTCGCAAGCCGCCGTTATTGTTTTTAAAGCTAGTTCTTTTAATCATTTGTTAAGTTCTGTAAGTTATTTGAATCTGTTGTTACTTAAAAGAGTTTAGTATTGGCAATTTATAACATGGTGTACCGAGTCTGCTGTTTGGACATTATTGTGTGGAAATCCTTGGATAGTTGTCCTATAAGAACACACATTACAGAGCAAACCATTTTCGTGCTGTGCTCAGTCCGATGGGATTATCCCGACAGCCGGTGCAAGAATTTCTTACTGCTTCTGCTGCTGCCACGCCTCTGTTGAACTCAAACAGGAGAACACACGTCGTAAATGTTCCGATTTCTCCACTTGGCACCCCATTGTCTAGCGTCCACAGCTCCACCCACTGTCTCAAAATGACAAAATGGCAAAGTCGTATAGCAATAGTGAACTACAGTTAAAAATGATAATCGGTTAATGAACCCATACCAACCGGACTACCGACGTTCAAAACAAAAACACTATGATGTTAGGCACCAACGTAACAGAACCGCCACAGCCTTTCATCGCTTTTTGGACGACGCGATAGGTCAGTTCCCAGAGAGCTGTTACTCGTCCTGTTTGCAGACGGTAAACAAGGCGCCGTGTTTACAGTCCAGACGGGGAGAGAGCGGAGAAGGCGCAGTGGATGCTGTATGGCCAGCCAGGCCAGACCCGCGATATGTGTTTCTGCACTCTGGCAGCGTGTAAACGCAGCCTGACGGGGCGCTGAAAGGTCGGAGGGCGCGCGGGAATTAGAAGCGGGACACCGACGCAGACAATTTTAGCCAGCGGCCGGAGACGGGAGCTCGCCATTCGCAGCGAGGCGTGACCGGGTTCGCATCTCGTGTAGGTCACCCTGATACGCACAGCGGCAGGTTAAGGTCCGAGCGACACAGACAGACGCTAGGGGCGCCAAGCTGGTAGTGGCGCCAGAGGCGCCCTAGCCCAAAATTTCTAAACTGTATGTAAGATAATTACACTGAAGAGCCAAAGAAACTGGTACACCTGCCTAATGTCGTGTAGGGCCACCGCGAGAACACAGAAGTAACACAACATGACGTGGCATGGACTCGACTAACGTGCTGAAGCCAATGGACACCATGAACCCTGCAGGGCTGTCCATCAAGCTGCAGCAGTACGAGGGTTGGAGATCTCTTCTGGACAGCACGTTGCAAGGCATCCCAGATATGCTCAATAATGTTCATGTCTGAGGAGCTTGGTGGCGAGCGGAAGTGTTTATACTCTGAAGAGTGTTCCTGGAGCCACTCCGTAGAAATTGTGGACGTGTGGGGTGTCGCATTGTCCTGCTGGAATTTCCCAAGGTCGTCGGAATGCACAATGGACATGAACGGATGCAGGTGATCAGACAGGATGCTAACGTATGTGTCACCTGTCAGAGTCGTATCTAGACGTATCAGTGGTCCCATATCACTGCAGCTGCACTCGTGCCACACCATTATAGAACCTCCACCAGCCTGAATAGTCTTCTGTTGACATGCAAGGTCCATGGATTCGAAAGGTTTTCATACACATCCATCCTCTCGATACGATTTGAAACGAGATTCGTCCAACCAGGCAACATGTTTCCAGCCATCAAGAGTCCAATGTCGGTGTTGACGGGCCCAGGCACGGCGTAAAGCTTTGCGTCTTGCAGTCATCAAGGATACCTGAGTGGGCTTTCGACTCTGGAAGCCCATGTCAATGATGTTTCCTTGAATGTTTCTTTAAAGTCAGTACCGTCATTAGACTGTTGTTTATTTGCAGTTTTACATTTACACTTACACGATCATGATTTCAGCTTCAAAGTGCCATTATCAAGTGTTTTAAGTGTTGTACAGTGCCTAACATGGCATAGTCTCGTATTTAAAATACACTATTAGACACACTGTCTAAGGGTGGATATTTCTGGTAAAGCCTACTGCCAAGATGGTATACTCAGTGATGAAACAAAGCAGTAGGCCTTACCAGAAATATCGACCCTTAGACAATGTGTCTAATGGTGTATTTTAAATACGAGACTATGCCATCTTAGGCACTGTATAACACTTAAAACACTTGATAATGGCACTTTGAAGCTGAAATCATGATCGTGTAGGTGTAAATATAACACTGCAAACAAAGAACAGTCTAATGGCGGTAATGACTTTAAAGAAATATATTACGATTGTGGCCCCGCATTATGAAAAAAAAAATTATTATTTCCTTGAATGAATCACTCACTGGGACTTGTTGATGGCCCAGCATCTAAATCTGCAGCAATTTGCGGAAGAATTGCACTTCTGTCCTCGTTGGTCCCGTTCTTGTAAAATCTTTTTACTCTCGCAGTGATGTCGGACCTCTCATTTTCTGTCGGATTCCTATGAAATGGTCGTATGGCAAAGTCACCACTTCATCGCTACCTCGGAGATGCTGTCTCACTTCGCTCGTGCGCCAACTGTAACACCACGTTCAAACTCACTTAAGTCTTGGTAGCCTCCCGTTATAGCAGGAGTAACCGATATAATAACTGCGACAGACACGTGTTGTCTTATACGAGCTGTGATTGCAAAGTTTTAAGTTTGCTCTGCTACTGCTTATTGGTTTGGCGGGCAGGTAAACGGAGGGTGGGGAGTGAGTCATTGCCTTGTCCGTGAACGCCCTCTCACAGGAAACTGCGTTTCCTTTATTCAGTTCGTTGTGGCAGCTGCTTGAGTGTGGGCTTGTTGCTGGATTCTGTCTGCGTGGAAATGGACATAGCAACGAGTTTGTGCGAAATTTTTTTTTAAATACCGATAAATCAGCTTCTGAGACTTTCGAACTATTAGAAACAGCTTTTGGAGATAATTGTATGAGCCAGTCAAATGTTTTTGTCTGGTTCAACAGATTTAAAAATGGCTGCGAATCATTTGAAGATTAACCAAGGTCTGGCCGTTCTTCCACCTGCAAAACGAATGAAAATGTTGTGAATGTTCGCGACTTACAATTAAGGAGATGGCTGATCAACGTAATTTAATTTTCTATGCTGTTGTTGTGGTCTTCAGTCCTGAGACTGGTTTGATGCAGCTCTCCATGCTACTCTATCCTGTGCAAGCTTTTTCATCTAACAGTACCTACTGCAACCTACATCCTTCTGAATCTGCTTAGTGTATTCATCTCTTGGTCTCCCTCTACGATTTTTACCCTCCACGCTGCCCTCCAATACTAAATTGATGATCCCTTGATGCCTCAGAACATGTCCTACCAACCGATCCCTTCTTCTGGTCAAGTTGTGCCACAAACTTCTCTTCTCCCCAATCCTATTCAATACTTCCTCATTAGTTATGTGATATACCCATCTAATCTTCAGCATTCTTCTGTAGCACCACATTTCGAAAGCTTCTATTCTCTTCTTGTCCAAACTATTTATCGTCCATGTTTCACTTCCATACATGGCTACACTCCATACGAATACTTTCAGAAATGACTTCCTGACACTTAAATCAATACTGGATGTTAACAAATTTCTCTTCTTCAGAAACGCTTTCCTTGCCATTGCCAGCCTACATTTTATATCCTCTCTACTTCGACCATCATCAGTTATTTTGCTCCCCAAATAGCAAAACTCCTTTACTACTTTAAGTGCCTCATTTCCTAATCTAATTCCCTCAGCATCACCCGACTTAATTAGACTACATTCCATTATCCTTGTTTTGCTTTTGTTGATGTTCATCTTATATCCTCCTTTCAAGACACTGTCCATTCCATTCAACTGCTCTTCCAAGTCCTTTGCTGTCTCTGACAGAATTACAATGTCATCGGCGAACCTCAAAGTTTTTATTTCTTCTCCATGAATTTTAATACCTACTCCGAATATTTCTTTTGTTTCCTTTACTGCTTGCTCAATATACAGATTGAACAACATCGGGGAGAGGCTACAACCCTGTCTTACTCCCTTCCCAACCACTGCTTCCCTTTCATGTCCCTCGACTCTTATAACTGCCATCTGGTTTCTGTACAAATTATAAATAGCCTTTCGCTTCCTGTATTTTACCCCTGCCACCTTTAGAATTTGAAAGAGAGTATTCCAGTCAACATTGTCAAAAGCTTTCTCTAAGTCTACAAATGCTAGAAACGTAGGTTTGCCTTTCCTTAATCTTTCTTCTAAGATAAGTCGTAAGGTCAGTATTGCCTCACGTGTTCCAGTGTTTCTACGGAATCCAAACTGATCTTCCCCGAGGTTGGCTTCTACTAGTTTTTCCATTCGTCTGTAAAGAATTCGTGTTAGTATTTTGCAGCTGTGACTTATTAAGCTGATAGTTCGGTAATTTTCACATCTGTCAACACCTGCTTTCTTTGGGATTGGAATTATTATATTCTTCTTGAAGTCTGAAGGTATTTCGCCTGTTTCATACATCATGCTCACCAGATGGTAGAGTTTTGTCAGGACTGGCTCTCCCACGGCCGTCAGTAGTTCCAATGGAATATTGTCTACTCCGGGGGCCTTGTTTCGACTCAGGGCTTTCAGTGCTCTGTCAAACTCTTCACGCAGTATCATATCTCCCATTTCATCTTCATCTACATCCTCTTCCATTTCCATAATATTGTCCTCAAGTACATCGCCCTTGTATAGACCCTCTATAGACTCCTTCCACTTTCTGCTTTCCCTTCTTTGCTTAGAACTGGGTTTCCATCTGAGCTCTTGATATTTATACAAGTCGTTCTCTTATCTCCAAAGGTCTCTTTAATTTTCCTGTAGGCGGTATCTATCTTACCCCTAGTGAGATAGGCCTCTACATCCTTACATTTGTCCTCTAGCCATCCCTGCTTAGCCATTTTGCACTTCCTGTCGATCTCATTTTTGAGACGTTTGTATTCCTTTTTGCTTGTTTCACTTACTGCATTTTTATATTTTCTCCTTTCATCAATTAAATTCAATGTTTCTTCTGTTACCCAAGGATTTCTACTAGCCCTCGTCTCTTTACCTACTTGATCCTCTGCTGCCTTCACTACTTCATCCCTCAAAGCTACCCATTCTTCTTCTACTGTATTTATTTCCCCCATTCCTGTCAATTGCTCCCTTATGCTCTCCCTGAATCTCTGTACAACCTCTGGTTCTTTTAGTTTATCCAGGTCCCATCTCCTTAAATTACCACCTTTTTGCAGTTTCTTCAGTTTTAATCTACAGGTCATAACCAATAGATTGCGGTCAGAGTCCACATCTGCCCCTGGAAATGTCTTACAATTTAAAACCTGGTTCCTAAATCTCTGTCTTACCATTATATAATCTATCTGATACCTTTTAGTATCTCCAGGGTTCTTCCATGTATACAACCTTCTTTCATGATTCTTAAACCAAGTGTTAGTTATGATTATGTTGTGCTCTGTGCAAAATTCGACCAGGCGGCTTCCTCTTTCATTTCTGTCCCTCAATCCATATTCACCTACTATGTTTCCTTCTCTCCCTTTTCCTACACTCGAATTCCAGTCACCCATGACTATTAAATTTTCGTCTCCCTTCACTACCTGAATAATTTCTTTTATGTCATCATACATTTCTTCAATTTCTTCGTCATCTGCAGAGCTAGTTGGCATATAAACTTGTACTACTGTAGTAGGCGTGGGCTTCGTATCTATCTTGGCCACAATAATGCGTTCACTATGTTGTTTGTAGTAGCTTACCCGCATTCCTATTTTCCTATTCATTATTAAACCTACTCCTGCATTACCCCTATTTGATTTTGTGTTTATAACCCTGTAGTCACCTGACCAGAAGTCTTGTTTCTCCTGCCACCGAACTTCACTAATTCCCACTATATCTAACTTCAACCTATCCATTTCCCTTTTTAAATTTTCTAACCTACCTGCCCGATTAAGGGATCTGACATTCCACGCTCCGATCCGTAGAACGCCAGTTTTCTTTCTCCTGATAACGACATCCTCTTGAGTAGTCCCCGCCCGGAGATCCGAATGGGGGACTATTTTACCTCCGGAATATTTTACCCAAGAGGACGCCATCATCATGTAATCATACAGTAAAGCTGCATGCCCTCGGGAAAAATTACGGCTGTAGTTTCCCCTTGCTTTCAGCCGTTCGCAGTACCAGCAAAGCAAGGCCGTTTTGGTTAGTGTTACAAGGCCAGATCAGTCAATCATCCAGACTGTTGCCCTTGCAACTACTGAAAAGGCTGCTGCCCCTCTTCAGGAACCACATGTTTGTCTGGCCTCTCAACAGATACCCCTCCGTTGTGTACGGCTTATCTGTATCGCTGAGGCACGCAAGGCTCCCCACCAACGGCAAGGTCCATGGTTCATGGGGGGGGGGGGGATTTTCTATGCAGTTCAGTCAATTTTAACTGAAGATCTGAACATGCATCGAGTGTCCGCAAAATTCATTCAAAAAGTGTTGTCAAGTGACCAGAGACAATACTGACTTGAAATGTGCCAAGAACTGATTAATCGGACTAAAAATGATCCAAATCTGTTAAATAGGGTGGTTATAGGAGACGAAACGTGGGTATACGGGTATGATCCTGAAACCAAAGTGCAGTCTTCTGTCCCTTCTCCTTGTCAGTGTTTTCCACATATTACTTCCCTCTCCTATTCTGCGTAGAACCTCCTCATTCCTTTCGTTATCAGTCCACGTAATTTACAACATTCGTTTGTAGCACCACATCTCAAATGCTTCGATTCTTTTCTGTTCCCGTTTTCCCACAGTCCATGTTTCACTACCATACAATGCTGTACTCAAGATGTACATTCTCAGAAATCTCTTCCTCAAATTAAGACCTCTGTTTGATATTAGTAGACTTCTCTTGGCCAGGAATGTCCCTTTTGCCATGGCTACTCTGCTTCTGATGTCCTCTGTGCTCCGTCCGTCATTGGTTATTTTACTGCCTAGGTAGCAGAATTCCTTAATTTCGTCTACTTCGTGACCACCAATCCTGATGTTAAGTTTCTCGCTGTTCTCATTTCTACTACTTCTCATTACCTTCGTCTTTCTCCGATTTACTCTCAAACCATACTGTGTACTCATTAGACTGTTCATTCCGTTCAGCAGATCATTTAATTCTTCTTCACTTTCACTAAGGATAGCAATGTCATCATCGAATCGTATCACTGATATCTTTTCATCTTGAATTTTAAACCCACTCCTGAACCTTTGTTTTATTTCCATTATTGCTTCCTAGATGTCCATCTGAACAGCAGGGGCGAAAAGTTACACCCTTTTTAATACGAGCACTTCGTTCTTGGTCGTCCACTCTTATTATTCCCTCTTGGCTGTTGTACATATTGTATATGACCCGTCTCTCCCTATAGCTTACCTCTCATTTTTTCAGAATTTCGAACGTCTTGAACCATTTTATATTGCCGAACGCTTTTTCCAAGTCGACAAATCGTATGAACATGTCTTGATTTTCCTTTAGTCTTGCTTCCATTATTAACCGCAATGTCAGAATTGCCTCTCTCGTCCCTTTACTTTTCCTAAAGCCAAACTGATCGTCACCTAGCGCATTCTCAATTTTCTTTTCCATTCTTCTGTATATTATTCCTGTAAGCGACTTGGATGCATGTTAAAAGCTGATTGTGTGATAATTCTCGCACTTGTCAGCTCTTGCCGTCTTCTGAATTATGTGTATGACGTATTTCCGTAAGTCAGATGGTCTGTCGCCAGACTCATACATTCTACACACCAACGCGAGTAGTCGTTTTGTTGCCACTGCCCCCAATGATTTTAGAAATTCTGATGGGATGTTATCTATTCCTTCCGCCTTATTTGACCTTAAGTCCTCCAAAGCTCTTTTAAATTCTGATTCTAAAACTGGAACCGCTATCTCTTCTAAATCGACTCCTGTTTCTTCTTCTATCACATCAGGCAAATCTTTCCCCTTATAGAGATTTTCAATATTCTCTTTCCACCTATCTGCGCTCTCCTCCGCATTTAACAGTGGAATTTCAGTTGCACTCTTAATTTTACCACGCTCTCTTTTAATGTCACCGAAGGTTGTTTTGACTTTCCTGTATGCTCAATTTGTCCTTCCGACAATCATTTCATTTTCGATGTCGCCACATTTTTCCTGCAGCCATTTCGTCATAGACTCTCTGCACTCGAACATTAATATACAACTCAAAATCACCACACGATCATCAAGATAGAAAACAAATGACAATAAGATTCTGCCCAAAGTTCCTTAAATTCGGTGTTGCGTAATCAACTGCAGTACAGTTGATGTTAATTCGGCCGTTAAGACAGCTTTAATAGATTAAACATTCATAAAATAGATTTAATCTTCATAAATTCCACTCAGCACATTGACCTTGCAAAGAACGAAAACCTGCACACAGTTTTAACTACCAAAAATACCGACCTTTGATGTCACAAGACTTCCAACAAGTTAGAACCACCCACAGGTAGAAAATGACACAGCAAAACCTAACTTAAGCTGAAAACTAGGGTGAGGACTTCATTGATTAGATAAAAATTCGTCGAATATCGGCCAGAACTCACAGCAATCGAGAACTGATAGTAAAATCATCCAGGGCACAAGTCGGTTACACTATTGGCCATTAAATTTGCTACAACAAGAAGAAATGCAGATGATAAACGGGTATTCATTGGACAAATATACTAGAACTGACATGTGATTACATTTTCACGCAATTTGGGTGCTTAGATCTTGAGAAATCAGTACCCAGAACAACAACCTCTGGCCGTAATAACGGCCTTGATACGCCTGGGCATTGAATCGAACAGAGCTTGGATGGCGTGTACAGGTACAGCTGCCCATGCAACTTTAACACGATACCACAGTTCATCAAGACTATAGACTGGCGTATTGTGACGAACCGGTTGCTAGGCCACCATTGACCAGACGTTTTCAGTTGGTGAGTGATCTGGAGAATGTGTTGGCCAGGGCAGCAGTCGAACATTTTCTGTATCCAGAAAGGCCCGTACAGGACCTGCAACATGCGGTCGTGCATTATCCTGCTGAAATGTAGGGTCTCGCAGGGATCGAATGAAGGGTAGAGCCACGGGTCGTAACACATCTGAAATGTAACATCCACTGTTCAAAGTGCCATCAATGCGAACACGAGGTGACCGAGACGTGTAAGCAATGGCACCCCATACCATCACGCCGGGTGATACGGCAGTATGGCGGTGACGAATACACGCTTCCAATGTGCGTTCACAGCGATGTCACCAAACACGGATGCGACCATCTTGCTGTAAACAGAACCTGGGTTCATCCGAAAAATGACGTTTTGCCATTCCTCTAGCCAGGTTCGTCGTTGAGTGCACTATCGCAGGCGTTCCTGTCTGTGATGCAGCGTCAAGGGTAACTGCAGCCATGGTCTCCGAGCTGATAGTCCATGCTGCTGCAAACGTCGTCGAACTGTTCGTGCAGATGGTTGTTGTCTTGCAAACGTCCCCATCTGTTGACTCAGGGATCGAGACGTGGCTGCACGATCCGTTACATCCATGCGGATAAGATGCCTGTCATCTCGACTGCTAGTGATACGAGGCCGTTGGGGATCCAGCACGGCGTCCGTATTACCCTCCTGAACCCACCGATTCCATGTTCTGCAAACAGTCATTGGATCTCGACCAACGCGAGCAGCAACGTCGCGATACGATAACCCGCAATCGCGATAGGCTACAATCCGACTTTTATCAAAGTCGGAAACGTGATGGTACGCATTTCTCCTTCTTGCACGAGGCATAACAACAACGCGTCACCAGGCAACGCCGGTCAGCTGCTGTTTGTGTATGAGAAATCGGTTGGAAACTTTCGTCATGTCAGCACGTTGTAGGTGTCGCCACCGGCGCTAACCGCGTGTGAATACTCTGAAATGCTAATCGTTTTCATATCATAGCACCTTCTTCCTGTCTGTTAAATCTCGCGTCTGTAGCACGTCATCCAAATAGTGTAGCAATTTTAATGGCCAGTAGTGTAGTTCCACTCGCGATTGACTGTCATGAAAACTCGATTTAGAAGAGTATCCCTCGAACAAACAGAGTGGCCATACTGAGCAATCGCGGTTTGAAAACTATCCACCAAAAAAATAGCTCACCATTTAAATCCCGGGAGCTGCCGTAGACGTACAAAGCAGGCGAAGCTCCGGGTGTCTCGTCGCAGTGCAAAGGTGAAACGGCTCTCGAGCAGAGCCTGTGTTTACTGGTCACTGTAGCCAGCCCCAGATGCGCTCGCCAACAGCCAGCGGCGCCAGAATGACAACACCGGTGCGACACAGCGGTACACCACGCACCAACTCGTCTCGTGCCATGTCCCGAACAGACTCGCGCCGTACTCCTTGAGCCGTCGTTACACGGACCGTGCATCCGAACGTTGAGCGTCGAGCGTGCCGAATTTCTGACGTCATAGCGTGGAATAGCACGCTCGGCAATCTCTCCGAACGTGCAGAGCGATATCTGGCATGTCAGATATTCTGAGCGTGCGTCTGAGCGTTGACCAATGGGATGCCACAACGCCACCTACGTCACACGCACGCCGTCTCCCTTCAGTACAGAGTTATGAGGCACCATATTGGCATTCATTTGTAGCCTATATGTATATCTGCCGTTTCTGAGCACCAGCAAATTGAGAATCACTGGAAAACCTGTTGTTAGTTGTGTGATTCGTTCCAATAAAATAATGAGAAACATCGTATTCGTGGCAAAAGAATTATTGGAACTTGCGTATTATGAGAGTAGGCTATTTGAAGGCAGCGACACACTGAAGATCCACCCAAAACTCATTGTTCTTGGTACAGTTTGTTGTAATTAAATTTCAATTAGCAACATAATTATTTACTATTACCGTTTTCTGCAATGGGTAACATAATATGATTGCGTATAAGGAGCATGTTGTTGCTTTAGCGCCGGCACGGTAACTCAGCGTGTTCGGTCAGAGGGCTAGCTGCCCTCTGTAATAGAAAAACTGAGTTAATCGATGAACGACGAACTGAAACGGGTATCTTGCGACGTCCGCACACAGCAGATGAACGAAAACTAACAACATGAGAATATAAAGAAAAGCGTAATGAGTAGCGTCTCCGTCCAATAATGAATTTTTTATTGAGGCAGTGGTTCGCGTCTTAACAAAAAAAAAAAAAAAAAAAAAAATGGCTCTGAGCACTATGCGACTTAACTTCTGAGGTCATCAGTCACTTAGAACTAATTAAACCTAACTAACCTAGGGACATCACGGACATCCATGCCCAAGTCAGGATTCGAACCTGCGACCGTAGCGGTCTCGCGTCTTAACACGTCCAAATTTATTCCTAACATTAGCGTTTTTATTAGGTTCTGATACTTTATTATTAGTTTCATATAAGTATATGCTCTAAAATTTGATGTTATGTAAATATAAGTTCACCTTTTTTTTCAGGGGTGACTTTGTTCGATTGGCTAATCTACACAACAGCTTGCGCTACTTGTATAAAGATATTTTGCTCCTTTTTCTTTTACGCTTCGTAATTCACATGTTGCAAATTTTCTGGTACTGGGTAGGAACATTGATCAAGTAAGACTGACCTTGGGGTTTAACTAAAATGTGGGAATGATGAAATAATGTTTATCTTACGTGGAGAAGTATTCAAATTAAAAAATGGTTCAAATGGCTCTGAGCACTATGGGACTTAACTTCTGAGGTCAACAGTCCCCTAGAACTTAGAACTACTTAAACCTAACTAACCTAAGAACATCACACACATCCATGCCCGAGGCAGGATTCGAACCTGCGACCGTAGCGATCGCGCGGTTCCAGACTGCAGCGCCTAGAACAGCTCGGCCACCCCAGCCGGCTGAGAAGTAGTCCAAATTTGTACCGCACTGTTTGTAATGGGACTTTTACAAGCCTGTGTCCATATTGACTGGACACGGTACTTTCCTTTTCGTGGACGATGGAGGAAATGTGCGTTTTAATAGAGCTAATGTGGTAATTTTACACGCGCCCGTTGAGTAAACAATGTGATTTACGAACTAGAAACATCCCTCAGCTGCCGCTGGAGTGCGTTGTGATCGCGTATACCACGTTGGGGCCCCACGTACCGTGTACACAAGTCTCATCGTTCCTGAGCGTTCAGCAGCACGTTGAACTTGGCACACTCAACGTTAACGTTCGATAGCACGGTCCGTGTGCCGACGGCTTTACCCTTTTGCAGAGCGGCGGGCACCGCATATAAAAGGGCCGCTCGCGAACCAGCATGCCGCAAAGCATATCGTTTAGCAGAGAAAAGTCTACGAAAGCAAGAGCTTCGTAGGAGGCCAAGCCACGCCTCAGATGACCCCAAAGAAAAGAGCCGGGATGAGATACATCTGGGAAACTAAGTTGGCCACGTGTCAGGTAAACTCACCCTGTTGTCTGTTACATCATCTTGCTGCAGCCAGCAGTATCATTCGTCAGCCTCTAACAATGTAGCCAGTTGCATGACCATGCCTTGGTAATTATTTTCTGCCATAATGGCTACGTTTCTGAACCGCGACTGTGTGGGGTAATCATTTATTTGCAATTTCTGCTACAAGTCACTTTTTAATTTTTTGTCTTATGTTTAATCTAACACAATACAACGCGTTTCGAACATGTTGTGTTCATCTTCAGGCGTTTATACAAACATACATACAGAGAAATGTTACTTAAAAATAAATTGTCTTAGCCTAGATTAACCTAGAACTATTTGTCCATTGTTTGTTACTGTAAAGGCTGGTGTGGCATTTGGGGAGAGGTGGGTGGGCAGAGGGGCAATGCCACACCAGCCTCTACAGTAACAAACAATGGACAAATAGTTCTAGGTTAATCTAGGCTAAGACAATTTATTTTTAAGTAACATTTCTCTGTATGCATGTTTGTATAAACGCCTGAAGATGAACAGAACATGTTCAAAACGCGTTGTATTGTGTTAGATTAAACATAAGACAAAAAATTAAAAAGTAACAGGTAGCAGAAATTGCAAATAAATTAATGTTCTGCTAACGTTCAGCTGTTACTGTACTATGAGTACGGGAAGGACTTAATCATGGCCTTTTTAGATATTGAGAAGGCGTATGACAGTATCTGTAGGGACAAGCTCTGGGATGTGCTGAACGCAAAAGGGATAGATGAAGAGATTACACGAAAAGTCAGAAAAATGTATGAGGGAAGTGAGAGTTGTGTGAAAGTGGGGAGGGAACGTACTGCATGGTTGAAAATGGGCTGCGACAGGGAAGTGCACTTTCGCCTTTATTGTTTATTATTGTTATGGATGAAATCCTACAGCAAGTATCAGATGCAATTGGAGATCATAAAATGAAAGCAGTGCTTTTTGCCGATGACCTGATGTTATGGGGAAATTGCGAGAAGGAGGTGCAAGACCAGTTAGATGTATGGGAGGCAACGGCAGCACAATATGGAATGCATTTCTCTGCAAAGAAAAGTGAAATAATTGTCACAACAAGGAAGAAGAATAGGCCAAATGTGGATATAACTTGTGGAGGGGAAAAACTACAAGTGGTAGAGAACTTCAAGTACCTGGGAAGCATGATTGGAAGTAAGGGGGGAAACGCAATGGAAATAAATGAAAGGTGCAGAAAAGCAGGGCAGTTCTACAAATGCATTATGGGGCTTATTTGGAGCAAGGAGGTGCCACAGAAATCCAAGGGAATTATATACCGAACCTACTTTGTCCCCATAATGGCATACGGAAGTGAGACATAGGTAATGCACAAAAGCGACAAAAGTAGAATACAGGCTAGTGAAATGAAGTTCCAGAGGAGCAGGTTGAGTGTAACAAGACGAGACAGATTGCGAAATGTGTATGTGAGGGAAAGACTAAAGGAGGAACCAGTACAGGACAGGATAGAAAAATCAAGACTGCAGTGGTATGGACACATAAAGAGAATGGATGAGGGAAGAATTCCAAAGAGGATGTTTGATCTGCAACTGGAGGGGAAGAGGCCCAGAGGAAGACCAAGAGATAGATGGGTGAAGGAATGTGTGACGAGAAGAGGAGAGAACTGGACGAAGGTGGAAGAGGGGGAATGGTGGAAAGACAGAACACGATGGAGAGGCTTGTGTTCCCGACAGACCCAGCCAGTGGCTGGAAACTGTCCAAGATGATGATGTTTTCTTGGTGAACGTAGCAAGAATGCGCTGATGTTTTCACTTAACACCGGAAGTTCGACCACAACGTTCGCCTTCATTCATGCTACCAGGTTTTCTGAAACTGACGACTATGAATGAAATTCTTGATCCGTGAGGCACCCTTGTTTCCGTAAATGCTATCCTAAAGCCTTCCTTTTATTTTGAGAAAGGTAACGACTTGAAGTAACTTTCGGGACCGAACACAGGTTCCGCCTGGGAAAAATGCATGTTTGTTCGCACACATCTAACTCAACGCTGGCATCAAAAGGTTGGGAAAACTATTTGGATATCACGTGTTACGTGTGTTCCACAAGCTCATCCGTTACGTAACACAAACATTACCGGCGGCAACAAACTCAATTTCTCGTAACACATTTATTTGAATTTACAACTGCGTAATTCTGGCTCAACTTCAGCACGTTACATTTGGTGGAAGTAGTTTTTCAAAACTCGAGATGATAAAGACGTAAGTTACTCCTCACTTTCTCAAGAACGATTGTGCGGACTGTCAACTGAGCCACATTACATTAAGTTAAATTAATACTTGTTCCGTAGTTCATGGATACATTTCGTAATGATGTGGAATGTGTCGGTTTAACGTGAGTTTTCATTACATAATATATGTATACAGTAATGAAGACTTATATTAAACTCACACACACACACACACACACACACACACACACACACACACTTGTCATTCAGAAATTCTTCTAATTCGTTTTTAAATGATGGTTGGCTACCTGTCAGACTTTTAAAGCTATTTGCCAAATACCCAAAGATTTTTGTGCATCATAATTCACCCCTTTCTGTTCCGGAATCAGATTTAACCCAGAATAGTGAACATCATCCTTACTTCTAGTGTTGTAACTATGCAATTCGCTATTAGTTTTAATATGGGATGGGTTATGAATAACAATTTTCATAAGTGAATATATGTATTGCGAAGGTACTGTGTTCCGAGTTCCTTAAATAAATGTCTACAAGGTGATCTTCGGTGGGCTCCAGCTATTGTTCTGATTAAACGCTTTTGTGCTATGAATACTTTTTTCTCTTAATACTGAATAACCCCAAAATATGATGCTACTGAAAACGATACCTTGAAGTCGATACATTTAGAAAGATCTTAGTAAGTTAGAGGCCAGAAAAATTGCAAGGTAATGTTCTTAAACAAGTGAAGAAAGAGTCAGTAAATATACCGAACAACTGTAGATATTGCAGGTGCGACGGTGAAATGGGCGATTTCGAAACCTCCACCAGCGATGCGGTTGTATTCACGCCGATATAAGAGAGATACAGTATGAATTAACAACTCTTACTATTTAATACTTAAAATGACATCACTTGGGTGGGCGTTATTTTCCTTCACACACATTTCAAGACTTTTACTGAAGATAGACATCTCCTCTAGCAGGACTGGCGCTGAGATTCGACTAACTTCTTCCAAAATTTCAACCTTAAGTTCCTTGATGGTGTATGGTTGGTCACACTTAAAAAAGGTAAGGAGATCTTGGAGGCCAAGAACTCGTTCTTCGAGATGGGATGGCCAGGAAAGATCTGTAGCGTCTTAACGGAATGCGGCGAGTTACAGCATGTGGTCCCGTCTTATTGGAAGAATGTGTTTGCACTTACAGGAAGATGAGAGAGCTGTCGCTCTAGGAAATGGTTCAACATGTGAACGTAACGTTTTATCGTGACAAACATCCACAGTTTTGTTCGGTAACAAAGCCTGACACACAAAAATCGGACTCATCGCTCATGACCAGACTGTTTCACAGCCGTGGGTCGCCGTTCATAGCTTCCAACAATTCCCGGCAAAAGTTTAGTACCTTTGAGATGTCATCCGCATTCCTTGTCTGCTATCTGAATTCTGAACGGGTGGTATTGCAGTTCCTAGTAGGACTGTTGATTTTTTAAAAATATTGGGAATCCGATATATCGATATTTAAAAAGTATCGTTATTAGCATTCGATGTATATAGAAAAAGTAACGATATGTCGGTATGTCGACGGAAAAAGAGTCAGCGTACCTGCCTATGAAAATATCGGCTGTACGTTGTAAATGTGCTTCCGGTTTTAGGGTTGTATATTGGCTTATTACTGCATACTCTATACATCAACAAGCCAGCAGCCTGCCTATCTCCCTTAGAGCAATAATTGAAAGGAGAACGATGGACGTTCACGCTTTGCGACAGCCACTTGGCTAACAATGGTAACTGTATGCAATTGGCACGATAAAATGAGTCCGTGGGGGTACGCGGGGCAGCCGCGCGGTCTGAGGCGCCTTGTCGTGATCCGTGCGGCTCCCTCCCATCGGAGGTTCGAGTCCTCCTCAGGCGTGTGTGCGTGTGTTTCTCATAGCGCAAGTTTAACTTGGATTAAAGTAGTGTGCAGCTTTAAGGAGCTCAGCTTGTTGGACCAATAAGACCTTACCATCGCACAATCAGCTTAACAGCTCATGCATCGAAGCTGCTTACAAGAATAATACACAGAAGAATAGAAAAGAAAATTGAGAATGCGCTAGGTGACGATCAGTTTGGCTATAGGAAAAGTAAAGGGACGAGAGAGGCAATTCTGACGTTACGGCTAATAATGGAAGCAAGGCTAAAGAAAAATCAAGATACTTTCATAGGATTTGTCGACCTGGAAAAAGCGTTCGACAATATAAAATGGTGCAAGCTGTTCGAGATTCTGAAAAAAGTAGGGGTAAGCTATAGGGAGAGACGGGTCATATACAATATGTACAACAACCAAGAGGGAATGATAAGAGTGGACGATCAAGAATGAAGTGCTCGTATTAAGAAGGGTGTAAGACAAGGCTGTAGCCTTTCGCCCCTACTCTTCAATCTGTACATCGAGGAAGCAATGATGGAAATAAAAGAAAGGTTCAGGAGTGGAATTAAAATACGAGGTGAAAGGATATCAATGATACGATTCGCTGATGACATTGCTATCCTGAGTGAAAGTGAAGAAGAAGTAAATGATCTGCTGAACGGAATGAACAGTCTAATGAGTACACAGTATGGTTTGAGAGTAAATCGGAGAAAGACGAAGGTAATGAGAAGTAGTAGAAATGAGAACAGCGAGAAACTTAACATCAGGGTTGATGGTCACGAAGTCAATGAAAAGGAATTCTGCTACCTAGGCAGTAAAATAACCAATGACGGACGGAGCAAGGAGGACATCAAAAGCAGACTCGCTATGGCAAAAAAGGCATTTCTGGCCAAGAGAAGTCTACTAATATCCAATACCGGCCTTAATTTGAGGAAGAAATTTCTGAGGATGTACGTCGAGCACAGCATTGTATGGTAGTGAAACATGGACCGTGGGAAAACCGGAACAGAAGAGAATCGAAGCATTTGAGATGTGGTGCTACAGACGAATGTTGAAAATTAGGTGGACTGATAAGGTAAGGAATGAGGAGGTTCTACGCAGAATCGGAGAGGAAAGGAATACTTGGAAAACGCTGATAAGGAGTGGGGACAGGATGATAGGACATCTGCTAAGACATGAGGGAATGACTTCCATGGTACTAGAGGGAGCTGTAGAGGGCAAAAACTGTAGAGGAAGACAGAGATTGGAATACGTCAAGCAAATAATTGAGGACGTAGGTTGCAAGTGCTACTCTGAGATGAAGAGGTTAGCACAGGAAAGGAATTCGAATTCGTGGCGGGCCGCATCAAACCAGTCAGCCAGTCAGTAGACTGATGGCCAAAAAAAAGACCTTACCATAAATTAAATTAATGGAGTCCGTTGGTCCGTCGTTCGGTTTGGTCACGTATCAGATTTGTGCGGAACACTTCATGTCGACTTCCCTGTTTTTTCATTTCTGCCAACGCCAGCGACCTAGCAGTTAACAGTGTCAAAAATGCGAGGTGAAGCTAAATGTTGCAGTTTCTGTTGGCAGAGCCCAGCACCGATTATGTCAGACCTTCCTCTCACACGTCTCCGCCGACCATATAGACGAAATTGTTTTTTAACTCAACTAGTGCTCTATTTCTTCACATCGGAAGTCTTGTTATTCCATTCACACTGCCACGCCCCCCTCCCCCCCAATCCCCCTTCACCCTGTGCAATCGCACTTATTCTTTAGCACCATATATACTTGTTTCGCACAGTCAAAGAAAAAGATTGGACGTGGTGAAAGTTGAAATAGTAGTAAGACTCCTTCACATGAGAGTAGTGAAAGAAAAATTATGTTCTGCTACAATTTCAAACGAACAACTTCAAATATTTACCGAAAATGTGAAAAAAATGTAATGTATAATAAAAATATCAGGACTCGATATTGCCATTTTGATATTACAGGGTCTCCGAAAAAGAATGACCTGATTGTAAATAGAATTATTTATTGCAATTTTAGTTTTTTATTTTTCAACGACGCGTTTCGCCTTATTTAGGCATCTTCAGGGTGTCTTTTGTAGATGGACGCGAGAGGCACCAACATCTGCATAACGCGTTCCCGTTGACAGGAGCGAGTAACAGAGTAAGATGAGGGCTCAGGTAATAACCTGAAGATGCCTAAGTAAGGCGAGACGCGTCGTTGCAAAATAAAAAAAACTAAAATTACAACCAAGACTGTTTTTAACCAATACTTCTGACCGAGTTTACATCGGAAGAGATAAACATGGCCGGGGTTCGGTGATGTTTCGGGCAGCCATATCGTGGTATTCCACGGGCTCTGTAGCTGCTGCGCATGGTCGAATTGCTGCCAAGGATTATGTGACTATTTTGGCAGATCAGGTCCATATCATGCGACAATGTTCGTACCGCAGTGTTACAAGGCCACAGAAGTCCCTGTCCACATCGGCCAGGATGGGTTTCACTGATGAATTGTCGTATCTTCCCTGGCCACCACAGTATCCACATCTCAGTATCATTGAGCTACTTTCGAAAGAAGGATGCGTGATTCGCTTATCACTTCCATCATCGTTAGCTGAGCTTGCCAATGTTTTGCGGGAAGAATGATAAAAGATTCCCTTGAAAACCACATAGGACATGTACGTATCCACTCCGAGACGATTGGAAACTATTTTTCTACACTGTATTAGGCATGCTAATGTTGTGTTCGTGGAGTTTCCATATTTTTCTCTATTTCTGGTTTCTCGAAAATGTTTTAAAGCTCTCAGGATCACCTTAAATGGAAATGAACTGTTTCTTAACATTTAGCACTGCAATAAAGTTCAACAATTCATTTCTGTTACAGAGGAATCTCTTTGAAGTACCTATCTGGAACGAAATCAACCCCTGTCGAAGTTATTATATTTAGATTTATTTTTATAGATCTTACGAAGAGCCCAAGTAAAGGCAGCCAGATGTCTGAAGGGGGGGGGGGGAGGCGGGGAGGTAGTGGGGAACACACAGAAAATTATATGTCGCTTGTGTGGAGAAATCTTATCCAAATAATGCTGCTGGATGCGCGTTCCATAGTCGGGAACAGTTAAAACTGTGGTATGCAGCTATCCAACAGTATGTGCTCAGTATTTTAGTTCAACGTAATCTATCAGAGTATCGTCAAATAAGATTTTATTTGACTACTTTAAGCACAAAGAGAAGCTGTCCATCTTCATTTTGAACTATTGTTGTAGCAAAATAATCAAAATTATTGAAGACACTAAAATTACCTGTCACATTTAACTTTTACGAATCTATTGACATAGTACGAGCAAGCACTGTTCACGATTATTAAGTATATTCATCACAAAATTTGAATAAATGTTTGCCTTTGTACCTTCTGATGTCGTGTATACCCTGAAGTTGACTAAGTGAAGGGGTGTGGTAACACTGTCATGGAATAATCAAGGTTGTGATTACCTCATCCCACTGTCTTCCAAAGCTCTTGTCATTCCACGCGACAAAAAAGGAACGACGTTGACCAAGAATGTACGAGCGATAAACATCAACAGGCTTCCCGTATTTTAAATTTTCCTATCAAGTATCCGACAGTGTAAGGTGACGACAATGTTCCTACCTGCAGGGAGTTCCTGATTTGTTTGAATATTGGGAAATGTGGGGGGATATCACAACACTAATGCACTGAAGCGCCAAAGAAACTGGTATAAGCACGCGTATTCAAATACAGAGATAAGTAAACAGAAAGAATACGGCGCTGCTGTTGGCAACGCGTATATGAAACAACAAGTGTCTGGCGCAGTTGTTAGATCGGTTACTGCTGCTACAGAGGCAGTTTATCAAGATTTAAGAGAGTTTGAACGTCGTGTTATAGTCGGCGGACGAGCGATGGGACACAGCATCCCCAAGATAGCGAAGAAGTGGGGATCTCTCCCGTACGACCATTTCACGAGTGTATTGTGAATATCAGGAATCTGGTAATACATCATTTCTCTGATATCACTTTGGCTGGAGAAAGATCCGGCAAGAACGGGACCAACGACGACTAAAGACAACCGTTTAACATGACATAAGTGCAACCCTTCCGCAAATTGCTGCAGATTTCAATGCTGGGCCATCTACAAGTGTCAGCGTACGAATCATTCAACTGAAACATCATCGATATGGGCTTTCGGGGCCGAAGGCCCACTGTTGTACCCTTGATGACTGCACGACACAAAGCTTTACGCCTCGCCTGGGCCCGTCAACACCGAGATTGGACTGTTGATCGCTGGAAACATGTTGTCTGGTCGGACGAGTCTCGTTTCAAATTGTATCGAGCGGATGGATGTATACGGGTATGGAGACAACCTCATGAATCATGTACCTTGCGTGACAGCAGG
The DNA here is from genome assembly GCF_021461385.2 of Schistocerca piceifrons. Taxonomy (NCBI): domain Eukaryota; kingdom Metazoa; phylum Arthropoda; class Insecta; order Orthoptera; family Acrididae; genus Schistocerca; species Schistocerca piceifrons. The sequence continues at coordinate 41,293,001 of NC_060146.1, forward strand.
GCCTGTTAAAGCTGGTCGGCCGGCCGTTGTGGCCGAGCGGTTCTAGGTGCTTCAGTCTGGAACCGCGCGACCGCTACGGTCGCAGGTTGGAATCCTGCCTCGGGCATGGATGTGTGTGATGTCCTTAGGTTAGTCAGGTTTAAGTAGTTCTAAGTTCTAGGGGACTGATGACCTCAGATGTTAAGTCCCATAGTGCTCAGAGCCATTTGAACCAAAGCTGGTCGAGTATGTGTAATGGTGTGGGACGTGTGAAATGGAGTGATACGGGACCCCTGATATATCTAGATACGACACTGACAAGTGAACGTGTATAGACATTCTGTCTCATCACCTGTATCCATTCATGTTCATGCCTCGGACTTTGGCAATTCCAGAAGGACAATACGATACCCACACGTCCAGAATTGCTACACAGTAGCTCCAGGAACACTCTTCTGAGTTTAAATACTTCCGCTGGCCACCAAACTACCCAGACATGAACATTACTGAGCATGTCTGGGATGCCTTGCAACGTGCTGTCCACAAGAGGCGTGCACCCCCTCGTACTCTTACGGATTTATGGACAGCACTGCAGAGTTCATTTTATTTGTAAGTAGGCTGTTTATGTTTTCTTATTGGCAACGTTACGTAGCGCTCTGTATGAAAATCACTGGCTGTGCTGTGTGCAGTCTGTGGCTAGTTTGCATTGTTGTCTGCCGTTGTAGTGTTGGGCTGTTGTCTGTTAACAGCGCGTAGCGTTTCGCAGTTGGAGGTGAGCCGCCAGCAGTGGTGGATATGGGGAGAGAAATCGCGGAGTTTTGAAATTTCTAAGACTGGATGTCATGAACTGCTATGTATATTATGATTTTTCAACACTATTAAGGTAAATACATTGTTTTTTCTCTATCAAAATCTTTCATTTGCTAAGTATGCCTATCAGTAGTTAGTGCCTTCAGTAGTTTGAATCTTTTATTTAGCTGGCAGTAGTGGCGCTCGCTGTATTGCAGTAGTTCGAGTAACGAAGATTTTTGGTGAGGTAAGTGATTTGTGAAAGGTATAGGTTAATGTTAGTCAGGGCCATTCTTTTGTAGGGATTTTTGAAAGTCAGATTGCGTTGCGCTAAAAATATTGTGTGTCAGTTTAAGGACAGTCGTGTATAATTGTTCAAAGGGGACGTTACATATTAATCCTCTCCAGCACCACTTCAGACGTTGGTTGAGTCCATGTCACATCGTGCTACGGGACTTCTTCTTCGTCGCGAGGGCCCTGACGATATTAGGCAGGTGTACCAGTTTCTTTGGCTCTTCAGCGTTACAAGGAAATAAGAGGCAAAAAATATTGATATTCTCTGTTATTGGAATTATTGAAAATATAATATTTAGAAGTGATGGCAGCCTTCACTGACATTACATAATAATAAACAACGCAGGGCACATGAATGAAACCATAGCTAGATACACGTAAGTACGATCAAGCCAGAGACAACCGAACCGAGGGAGCAGATCAAGGTCACGGAGGGATACATTCCGGTGAATCTTAGCATATGGCCGACACGGTTACTCTGTAGTAGTGGTGCGAGGATGATCGAAATAGCGAGCACACGCGAGCAAGATTGCCGTGTTTAAATGGTTTAAATGGCTCTGATCACTACGGGACTGAGGTCATCATTCCCCTAGAACTTAGAACTACTTAAACCTAACTAACCTAAGGACATCACACACATCCATGCCCGAGGCAGGATTCTAACCTGCGACCGTAGCAGCACGGTGGTTCAGGACTGAAGCGCCTAGAACCACGCCGCCACAACACCCGACAATTGCTGTGTACTGCTGAAGATGATGAACAGCTAAGCTGCCTGGTATTTTCAATGCTACGGACGTAATAATTTTGCAGTTCACACTGGAGTATTAAAATCTGAATATAACGTCATTTGCAGTGAAGGTGTGATGATGCGAGACACAACAGAAACTTCACGTTTAGTGTAATTGACCTGATACTAACTGCAAGGCAGTTACGAGGCTGCCACTACTGGTCTGACTCCAAGCTTACACCGAGTGGGGCAGGACGTGGTGTGAGCCAGACCTTTTACTGCTTTCATCGTACCGGCTGATTACAATTAAAGTACATCTACTCGTGGAGATCCAGTGTGGGCTGTAATTATCGTATGGCATCGAAACTTGGTAGATATGCTGAATCTTTAACGCGGAAGCTACTTAAACCGGAAAAAAGTAGTTCCAATTTTGGCCACCAGGTCCAAATTTGGCACTGTGAATACAAGAAAGATATATAGAAATGTTTTCTTCTGTAATGGATTAGGAACGGCAGGTGAACAGAGTAGGTCAAAGGAACGAGAGAGGCATAATTTTTATTTTATTATTAACCGCCGCATACACAATTTATTCAGGATGAGCACCGGCGACGCTGCATCCTTAAAACGCTGCATCCTCGAAACGACGTGAGCAGCAGTTGCTCACCGGAGGTCCTATGAAATCTGAGCAACGAGTTCCTGTATACCAGCCTTCAGATTTTTACGTATCCCCGGGGCCGAAAACTACATGGTTTCAGGTCAGGTGATCTTTCTGGCCATGCGCCTGGAAACACGTTCGTGGATGCTTGCTGTTGTGGATTGGCAAGAGAGCCAACCCACTATGAGAGGAAGCCGAAAGGCACACGTTTTAGCTCACGCAGGCTGGCGTGAGGTCTGGAACAGGTCAAGGAAATGAGACTAACAAAAAACGTATGTAGCTGGTAGAATACTTAACTGTAATCCATAATTGGTGAACATCGCTCTTGGCGGTACATGGTTTACAGCATCAATAGTAACTGGTAATGGCGCCTTGCTAGGTCGTAGCAAATGACGTAGCTGAAGGCTATGCTAACTATCGTCTCGGCAAATGAGAGCGTATTTTGTCAGTGAACCATCGCTAGCAAAGTCGGTTGTACTACTGGGGCGAGTGCTAGGAAGTCTCTCTAGACCTGCCGTGTCTCGGCGCTCGGTCTGCAATCACTGATAGTGGCGACACGCGGGTCCGACGTATACTAACGGACCGCGGCCGATTTAAAGGCTACCACCTAGCAAGTGTGGTGTCTGGCGGTGACACCACACTTGCGTTAAGCAGATCTTTCACTGGGTGAGCTCCATGACGTGTTGCCTCATCTTGCCTGGAAACAGTGGTAGTCAGACAGCTGCGCTCCTCCAAAGGTGTAATCACACGGCGTACAAGGAGGTCTCGAAAATGTGCACACGTCACGGAACATCTGACAGGCGCTCTGGAAGTATTCACTTGGAACGGGAAGGGACCGATAACAAAGATGCTGGTTTATACACACCACACAGTCATATATGGCGTGTGTAACGGCTATTCGTGCACAGGAGTGGTTTGACAGTACCTCAAATTCGGTAGTTTTGTGTATTCACCGCATCCAGTTGTGTAATATGTACCTCGTCATTCCACAGAATATTCCCCGATTTACAATTTTGGTATACATTTTTGGAATACAGTGATCAATAGATTATTATATTTTAACTAAAGGTCAGTCTTGATCACAACACTTATGCCTCAATAACATAGGTCACCGGTTTCGGTTATATTTATATAACCATCTTCAGACCTGTGAATTAATTTTAGAAAATACTAGAAACCAATCTTAAAACAAAATGAAAAGTGTCTAATGACCACAAAATTTTAACAAGATAAAGTAAAACTTATTATACCCATGGCCTCCAAGGAAGCCATGGGTATAATAATGAGAACTTAAAATGGCGACGTTTTCCTTACTTGAACAGCGTGCAATCATTCGTTTTCTGAATTTGCGTGGTGTGAAACCAATTTAAATTCATCGACAGTTGAAGGAGACATGTGGTGATGGAGTTATGGATGTGTCGAAAGTGCGTTCGTGGGTGTGACAGTTTAATGAAGGCAGAACATCGTGTGACAACAAACCGAAACAACCTCGAGCTCCCACAAGCCGGTCTGACGACACGATCGAGAAAGTGGAGAGAATTGTTTTGGGGGATCGCCGAATGACTGTTGAACAGATCGCCTCCAGAGTTGGCATTTCTGTGGGTTCTGTGCACACAATCCTGCATGATGACCTGAAAATGCGAAAAGTGTCATCCAGGTGGGTGCCACGAATGCTGACGGACGACCACACGGCTGCCCGTGTGGCATGTTGCCGAGCAATGTTGACGCGCAACGACAGCATCAATTGGACTTTCTTTTCGTCGGTTGTGACAATGGATGAGACGTGGATGCCATTTTTCAATCCAGAAACAAAGCGCCAGTCAGCTCAATGGAAGAACACAGATTCACCGCCACCAAAAAAATTCCGGGTAACCGCCAGTGCTGAAAAAATTATGGTGTCCATGTTCTGGGACAGCGAGGGCGTAATCCTTACCCATCGCGTTCCAAAGGGCACTACGGTAACAGGTGCATCCTACGAAAATGTTTTGAAGAACAAATTCCTTCCTGCTCTGCAACAAAAACGTCCGGGAAGGGCTGCACGTGTGCTGTTTCACCAAGACAACGCACCCGCACATCGAGCTAACGTTACGCAACAGTTTCTTCGTGATAACAACTTTGAAGTGATTCCTCATGCTCCCTACTCACCTGACCTGGCTCCTAGTGACTTTTGGCTTTTTCCAACAATGAAAGACACTCTCCGTGGCCGCACATTCACCAGCCGTGCTGCTATTGCCTCAGCAACTTTCCAGTGGTCAAAACAGACCCCTAAAGAAGCCTTCGCCGCTGCCATGGAATCATGGCGTCAGCGTTGTGAAAAATGTGTACGTCTGCAGGGCGATTACGACGAGAAGTAACGCCAGTTTCATCGATTTCCGGTGAGTAGTTAAGTAGAAAAAAAATCGGAGGCCTTAGAACTTGAATGCACCTCGTACAACTACCAGATACGAGGGAAACTCAATTATTATCTGCAAAGTAGTTATAAACTTTTAATGTAATCAAATAGGAAACTTACAAGAACATCATTTTTCCAGTAGTTCGAGTAACGAAGATTTTGGTGAGGTAAGTGATTCATGAAGGATAGGTTATTGTTAGTCAGGGCTATTCTTTTGTAGGGATTATTAAAAGTCATATTGCGTTGCGCTAAAATATTGTGTGTGAGTTTAGAAATGATCAGAATAAGTAAAGAGAAAACAGTCCCAGTACGTTTAGTTTTGCACAGCTGTTTGAAAATCAAATAACGTAAGTTCCAGCACTATCATTCTTAATTTTCAAAGGGGAAGTTTCACTTTGACTGCTTGGTCCGAGGCAAATCGACAGACCCTTGATGTCTGTTTGAGTGGACAAAACAAGTGAGAGTTGAAGCGGCAAGATCGGGACTATACGGAGGATTATCCAGTACTTCAAATTTGAGTTTCTGAAGGGTTTCAGTAGTGTGGGCAGCATTATGCAGACGGGCATTGTGGTGCAACAACACAACACCTCTTGACAGCAATCCTGGGCGTTCGCTTCGAATTGCAGGCTTTATCCTGGCAGTAAGCATCTCACTATAACGTACACTGTTTACTTTTGTGCCCATTTCCCCACAATGTTCCAGTACTGGACCTTGTGAGTCCCAAAAAACCGTAAGAATCAGTTTTCCTGTGGACGGTTGGGTTTTGAACTTTTTCTTGCACGGCGGATTTGGATATTTCCATTCCATACTCTGCCATTTACTCTCCGGCTCGTAAGATGGATCCATGTTTCGCCACCATTAATGATCCTGTCCAAGAAGTTGTCCGTTTCGTTACCATAGCGACGCAAGTGTTTTTTGCAGATATCCAAGTGCGTTTGTTTATGCAACTGTGTGTGTTGTTTTGGGGCCCATCTTACACGAACTTTATGAAATCCAAGTCTGTTGTGAATAATTTCGTAGGCATCATCATCATCAGTGTTTTGCCTAAAGGCAGGTTTTCACATGGTAGTTCTCCAGGCTGTCCGGTCTTCTGCCACCCTCTTCAGATCTGTATAATTTCCTCTTCCCTTTATGTCGTCTATCATCTTGTATCTCCTTCTTCCTCAGTCTTCTCCCACAAACCAATCCTTCCAAAGCATCTACTAGCAAGCACTCCCTTCTCAATGAATGTCCCAACCAGTTCTTTTTCCTTTCTCTTACAACCTTCAGCAGACATCTTCTCTCACCAACCCTTTCCAATACTCTTTCATTACTCACTCTTTCCCTCCGGCTTATTCTCTCCATTCTCCTCCACATCCACATCTCAAATACTTCTAACCTTTTTTCTTCCTCTCGTCTCAGTTTCCATGTTTCTGCCCCAACCGTGACTAATTTACAGACGATATGCCACTTCGTCAATAGTTAATCATCTGTCCAAGAGAATCATTTCACGGTAACGTTCAATGGTTTCTTCGTTTGTGGCGGTAAACGGTCGTCCGGCTCCTTCATCGTGGCTAACACTTGTGCGACCATTTCGGAATTTTTCAATCCATTCGTAGACACTCCGTTGTGGCAAAACACTATTGCCGTACTGTACCGAAAGTCTTCGGTAAATTTCAACCCCTGATACGCCTTCCGACCACAAAAAACGGACCACTGAACATAGCTCTTCTTTGGTGCAAATAGACATCGGAGCAGCCACGATTACCAGCACAGCAGCGATAACGAAATAAAGCTAGCAGCATGAAAATTGCAAAGATATAACAAGAAGTAAACAAAGCATGCGTCATCAACGTAAAACGACAGTACTACCAAACTAAGCAAAAATATAACTGACTTACCCTCGTATATAAGAAGCTGGGCCCCTTGCATGATAGGCCACCACACACGCGGATGTGCTTGGCGGACCGTGCCACCGCCCCTGCCTTACCTCGGGAGCTTGTATGTCAACGGTAGATTCGCTGTACTGTTTACTGCTGAGCGTCCTGTAGCCGCCACGAAGTTCGGTGCGCCATGCTGCGGCGACGAATGGCGTGCAGGTCGCAGTTAACGGTGCTGCAGTCGCAGGCACCTGTTTTCGGCCGTACTGTCGCGCGTCCGCCTCAGACCGCGGCTGTATTCCTCCTGTGAGTAATTAGGTCGCCGCTCCGCACCTCGACGCCCACTTGAGCTCCCGGCTGCAGACCGCGACGCCCGCCGCTGCTGTTACCCATCCTACGGCGCTGTGTCACGGCTTCACCACCATCGCAGTTGCTGCCATCTCTGGCAGGGCTGCTTTCTCAGTATTTCGCCACTGCGACAGTCTGAATCTACATCTGCATCTACCTACTATGGATGGTAACCTGTACCACACCTAGCCATTTCCTTTCCTGGTCCACTCGCAAATTGAGCGAGGGCAAAAGACTGTCTACACGCCCCTGTATGAACCCCAATTTCTCCAATACTATTGTAGTGGCACCACAGTTTAAGATAGGGAAGTTAGATATGGTGCAATATTTTGGAGCGCATAAGGTAGAGCCAGGTGCGGGCTGGATTGCAGTAAATTACGCTGACCAGTGGTTGCGAAGTGGAATGGATGCCACAGGGCCATTGAACCGTTGAAAAGAGTAAACGCAGCAGTTCGCATGGAGCAAGCTATAGGCAGAAGGGGGCCACTGGCGCAACTGGGATGTGGGGCATATGCGACTCGGAGCGGTGAGTTAGTGAAACAGAGGCGTGCAGCCGAGTATAAATAGGTGTTGTTTTCTAACGAGATTCATTCAAGTGTGGCAGCTCTCCTGGACGGCGGGGCGTGTCACTCCACCGGGCTACACTCAGCAACCGATGGGGCGACAGCGTCCCAGTCCAAGGTGGGTTGTCGGTTCGTCCCTCTATGGCCAATGCAGGGTCTGCAGCCAGGCAGGGCAGGCCACTCTTCAGCTCACTACCATGGGTAGTCGTCTCAGCTCCCGACACACGCCAGAGACAAAAATGTTCAAATGGCTCTGAGCACTATGGGACCTAACTGCTGAGGTCATCAGTCCCCTAGAACTTAGAGCTACTTAAACCTAACTAACCTAAGGACATCACACACATCCATGTGCGAGGCAGGATTCGAACCTGCGACCGTAGCGGCCGCTTGGTTTCAGACTCAAGCACCTAGAACAGCTCGGCCACACTGGCCGGCTCACGCCGGAGACTTTTGTGGCGAGGGGCTGCAAATTCCGACGCCGGATCGCGATCAGTCGTTGTCACCGCATTCCTAGCTACACCAGCCGAGGAAGAAGCAGCAGCAGGCCGGGCCTACGGCTCCCGGCGGAGCAGCACGGAGTCGACAGGGGCGGTGGCTGCTGAGTCAGCTGCTGGCGCAGCCATCCTGACGTAATCGGAACTCTACACCTGGCGAACAAGGCCGGCACGACACAGCGTTGCATTGCACAGGTCGCTGGGGCAGCGGCCTCAGCATTGCGGGGCCTGTGACGCGGACCGAAGTCAACGAAGCACTGTAGTGGAAACAAATAAATCATTTGAAAAGCTCGGCCGAGTCTTAATACGGCACCTCCTGTCATCCATCCACTACAATTCACTCACAAAGTCAGACGGGGCCACCTTCTCCTGCTTCGTAGTCGGTCGTCGCTGGCAGCCAATAGCGTGCTCCGGACATCACCTGCGACACGGTTCATGGGCTTTTGTACAGCTGACCACAGTTCTTCTCCATCCACACTACCTTTCGTACCACCAGCAACGCATCAGCAGGCGTTATACTGGCCACACCCTATCAGCGTACAGGGGGGGGGAGGGGGGAGGAGGCAGGGGAGAGGGACTGTCTGCTAATATGATAGATGTAAAATTTTCACTGAAATTATTTTTAAGGAGAAACCGAATAATTAACACACTGGTGTCCAAAATTAAAGCAACAAACCTCTGTTTCCCCATCCTGTGTCTAATTCACGATGTAATCGAACAAACTGTCAACCAGATGACTGCACAGAAGATGGCATTAGTTAGTTCATTAATTTGTGGGAGGGGACCAAACAGCGAGGTCATTGGTCCCAACATGAGAGAAGGATGGAGAAGGAAGTCGGCAGTGCGCTTTTCAAACGAACCATCCCGAGATTTGCCTGAAGCGATTTAGGGAAATCAGCGAAGCACTGTAGTGGTAACGAATAAATCATCTGAAAACTTGGATGAGTTTTAATATGGCACCTCCTGACACCCATCCACTACATTATCTTCGTTGCCCTTACACACAGTCTATTGTGGCGGCAGTAGAATCGTTCGCCATACAGTTTCAAATGCCGGTTCTCAAAATTCCCTCAGTAGTGTTTCCCGAAAAGAACGTCGCCTTCCCTCCAGAGATTCCAGTTTGAGTTCCCGAAGCATCTCCGTAACACGAACCTACCTCTAACAAATCTAAAGTGCGCGTCATTTATGTTGGCGGCCGAGTTCAGGTTCGTTCTACGCATCTGACGTCACAAAACACAGTCAGCCAATGAACAGAGAACGACGTTGCCAGATCTCGACTGCAGCGCATAGCATAGACGAGTGTCTTCAGTTTTAGAAACGTTCAGTCATAAATAAAGTAATAGAACAAAAGCAATGTCTTGATAGCAGACTTTCTTTTATAGAAAGTTTGGAAAAAGCGTTCTTTGTACCAATTGCTTCATATTCTATTAATTAATTAAACCAAACAAGAAATAAGACTCCTAATTCAGGCGATAGCAAGGAAAGGTGTTTGTATCAATCTCACGAGCCGCTTTTCCGCACTAAAGAAGAGCGGTAATTGTTTATTTCCTATTGTTCTTCGACGAAGCGTGAGTAATTCATAGTCATACCGAAAGTGTTTATCAGTATTTTGCGAGACTTGTTCGAGTCCTCACTGCGTGTCGTAGGCAGGCGATCTGCGTTAGCGTAATGGTTAGGCTATTTGGCTTCTAGGTGAAAGGTTATGAGTTCAAACCTCATGCGGTGCTTAATATTTTAATTATTTAAAAACAATATCGAAGTGCCTTACTTCATGAATTTATTCGTTTGAATGCAATTTTTTGATATTTCTAGTGCTGTGTCTCTTCATTAACCCTTTAGCTGCTGCAAACACGTGCTCCCCGCATTCCGCGCTGTGCGCGATTTTGTGATAACTGCACTGCTCGCCTGTGCAGACACATGATGTTCCCACTGCTTTGACACACTTATCATTCGATTCGACAAAAACTATTTGGCCCAAAAATTAGATTTTTACATGTCTTCTTGACTGATACCTTCCCCCCATAAATGACTTAATTTTGTTTCGATGTTCAACGCAGTTATTATGCAGCATTAAATGTAGTAAACCATTGCACGAAATTTTGAAGAGTTTGCAGAGGTAGAAGTCCGTAGCGTATATTTCCGTATGGTCGATTTTAGTTGCCACAGTGTTGAGAATGAAATGTGGTCAAGATACCTAAATTTCATATAAAATTTATTGTATAACAATCTCATTTAAGTACCACATAGGTGTCGTATGTAATATTGAGAAATATTCCGTCTTTAGCGACTGTAACAAAAGTTTTATTTACGCTGAGCACGTTTGGCTTTATTTTAAAGCGCTTCAATCAATGAAAGATATGGCACATACATAATGGTGCTCATGTTCTCTTTCTTGTTTTTGTTCCACAGTCGCAGCTTTTCCAATGGTACTGAAATATATACCTCTTCTGCAACAGTAATAAGCGACTTATTCAGACCAGACGCGTTTCTCTCTTTTGAAGCATCTTCTGTGGACAGTATTTTGTCTCCTCCATTGTCAAGTCACCTTTCGTAGTTTTGTGCTGCGGTAACACAATATTCAACGTTTGTGTTGGCTGATCAGTGTTTTAGCAAATAAATGATGTTTGGGTGTGCCACACACAAAAATTATATTTGACATAGCTGAGAGCACTTCACTGATAGACGGTATATTCAAGTCCTAATGTTTTTGAAAGTCCACAGTTTTGTTTAATGTATTTTGTCTACTTCCTTTTGATTCATTGAAGTGCTTTAAAATAAAGCCAAACGTGCTCAGCGTAAATAAAACTTTTGTTACAGTCGCGAAAGACGGAATATTTCTCAATATTACATACGACACTTATGTGGTACTTAAATGAGATATTGTTATACAGTAAATTTTATATGAAATTTAGGTATCTTGACCACATTTCATTCTCAACACTGTGGCAACTAAAATCGACCATACGGAAATATACGCTATGGACTTTTACCTCTGCAAACTCTTCAAAATTTCGTGCAAAGGTTTACTATATTTAATGCTGCACATCAAAACAAAATTAAGTCATTTATGGGGGGAAGGTATCAGGCAAGAAGACGTGTAAAAATCAAATTTTTGGCCAAATAGTTTTTGTGAAATCGAATGATAAGTGTGTCAAAGCAGTGGGAACACCATGTGTGTGCACAGGCGAGAAGTGCAGTGATGACAAAATCGCGCACAGCGCGGAATGCGGGGAGCACGTGTCTGCAGCAGCGAAAAAGTTAATGAAGAGGCAAAGCTCTAGAAATTTCATTCAAACGAATAAAATTCGTGAAGTAAGGCACTCCAATATTGTTTTTAAATAAAGAAAATATTAAGCACCACACAAGGTTTGAACTCATAACCCTTCACTTCGCAGCCTAACACCTTAACCGTTTTTTTTTTTTTTTTTTAATCTCATTTTGTTCGTGTTTGTTCGTTGCATCTGCTCGGGGCGGACGTCGTAAGACATCCGTTTAAGTTCGTTGTTGATCGATTAACTCAGTTTTTTTTATTACAGAGGGCAGTTAACCCTCTGACCGAACACGCTGAGCTACCATGCTGGCTACCTGTTGGTGTGATTATGAATTACTCACGCTTCGTCGAAGTACAATAGGAAATAAACAATTACCGCTGTTCTTTATTGCGAAAAAGCAGTTCGTGACATTGAAACAAACACCTTTCCTTGCTATCGCCTGAATTAGGAGTCTTATTGCTTGTTTGATTTAATTAATTAATAGAATATGAAGCAATTGGTATAAAGAATGCTTTTTCCAAACTTTCTGTAAAAGAAAGTCTGCTATCAAGACATTGCTTTTGTTCTATTACTTTATTTATGACTGTAAGTTTCTAAAACTGAAAACACTCGTCCGTGCTCTGCACTGCTGTCGAGATCTGGCAACGTCGTTCTCTGTTCATTGGCTGACTGTGTTTTGTGACGTCAGATGCGCAGAACGAACCTAAACTCGGCCGCCAAGATATATGACGCGCACTTTAGCACACTATGTGAGCGTGGAAGTAGTTGCCAAGGAATAACCAATGGAAACAAATTGAATTTCGACCAATGGAAATTTTATTCATAAAAGCCTTTTGGAAAACAGATTTAAAGTTTATAAGCAGAAAAGCACCCTCGATGGAAACAAATTAAATTTCGACCAATGGAAATTTTATTCATAAAAGCCTTTTCAAAAACAGTATTAAAAATCAAGTTACAATTTAACAAATGTGAATTTTATTCCTAAAAGCTTTTTCAAAACAGTTTTAAAATTTTAAGCAGAAAAGCATCCTCGAAATATCAAGTTACAATTATTCAGAGGTAGAATAATTTTTTTTTTATTTGGTTACAGTAGGAGCCTTCGGGCTGAGAAGCTTCCGCACCTTTTAACAAGGCCGTAAAAAAAAGAAATCGTTTGCCACCGAAAGTGCAATTCGTTTTTAAAAGGTCCCTTCCTGTGGAAGGGTGGCAACTTTATAAAAAATGACTATTGAGATAAAACCTAATGAAATTCAGACTTACATAAAATGTAGAACATGCTCAGCATTACACATATACAGCCTCGCAAGATGATAGACAAAAACATACTTCAGGAATTCGGCCTTTACTTTAACTTTATAAATTCGTTAACACCGAATCCGACAAACATGACAGAGTCAGCTATTAACGTACTGCAGACCGACAGACAGACAGAAACGAGCAAGCTGGGGACGAGAGACTGACCAAGAAAACAAGTAGAATTTAACAAGTTTCTGAAACAACATATCACGAATCACTTAACTTCTAACAAACTGCGATTTCTGGCGAAGACCTGGCGCAGCACCTCCAAAACGCTCTCCCGAACCGTCCGCTGCCAGCCGCTTCAACGGACGCAGGAAGGCGCGCCGATCTACCGTCTCACGGCGTCGCAGCTCGCGCCGGTCAGACCCGATGTTGTGGGTTGACTCCTGTTGCTCTCGTGTCGGCCGCGAAGTCTCTACCCCTCGCTATACGGCGCGGCCCACTGGACTCACGTGGCGACCTCACATGCGCCGGCGCTCATGGCGGACAAGTCATCTTGTGTCTCAGTGCGCGGCCGACCAACCGATCGAGCCAACCGCCAATGACCATTGCCTGAGCAAACTCGAGCAGACTGGCGGCCTAACACATACTAGCACTCCGGACAACAGACAGACAGACACTGACTGCCCCACACTGTTCCGGCTGACCAACTGACCAGACTAGCCGAGACTGACAGACTGACACTTCTCAGGCTGACTGACTCAGAGTGACCGACTGCTCTGGCTGACCAACTGCCTCCGACTGACTGACTCAGAGTGACCGACTACCGAGTTTTTTTTTTTCCTTTATTGAGTTTCGATTCCCCCTAAAGGGGGCGGGCTGGCAGCAGCTTATTACGCCTCTCTTCAGCCTACAGAATTTGTTTTAAAAAGATGAAGATAATAAAAAATAATAACAGTTGGCGATAAAATCGGTGACGTAAAGGTAAAATGGCAGAAAATTCTGGAGCGTAAAACATAAAACACAGGGTGGATGATGCTAATAAAATACACAGGAAGCAGAAAAATAATAGACAGACAATTAAAAAACACGGCGACAGTCTGGGTTCTGTTCGCAAGAGATATAAAAAGCACACCCAGCGACAGCATGATTTCTGTTCGCAACACTGTGGAAGGACGCACAACACTGAACACTCACTTTTTTTTTTTTCTTTATTGTAATTTGGACACCCCATACAAGGTGGGCTGGCAGCGGAACAGTGTACTCCGCTCTTCAGCCATAAGCAGTACAATAAAAAAGAAAGGGAGACAGACAAGTAACAGAATGGCGGTTTAAAAAACAGGAGATACAATAGTTAAAAAACATGAAGCCGTTCACACTTGATGAAACAAACAAGAAAAACCGTCGGCACTGGGCACAAACACTGACGATGTAGATGACACACGTGAACGAAGGAGCGTGGACGGCGAAAAACACTGAGGCACAGACACGACGGCACAGACACTAAAACGAGGGCGATGATCTCCGGCGCGCGAAAGTTCACGAGGCGTGTGCGAGTCCGGGGACCTGCCAAGAGAGGAGGAGGAGGAGGAGGAGGGGGAGTGGGAAAGCGAGAGGGGAGAGCAGGGACGCCACGGGCAGGGGAAAGAGGGGGGAGAGAGGAAGGGGGAGGGGAAGCCCGGAAGAAGAGGGGGGAGGGAGGGGATGGGGGAAAAGGAAAGAGAAGGGAAGGGAAGAGAAAGGAGGGAGGGTGCCGAAGGGAAAGGACACCAGGAGGGAGGGGGGGCAGGGTCAAAGTTGATAGGAGGGGTAGATGGAGGGGACGAGGACATCATCAGGGAGAGGGAGCTGGCGGAAACCACCTAGGGAGAGGGTAAGGAGGGTGGAGAGATGGAGACCAGGTGGGACGTGGGAGTACAGGCGCGGCAGCGGGCGGGGGTGGGAGAGGATCGGGGAGACGAGCGGGTGAGGAGGATCGAGTTTACGGGAGGTGTATAGGATTCGTATCCTTTCGAGGAAGAGGAGGAGGTGGGGGAAGGGGATAAGGTCATACAGGATCCGCGTGGGGGAAGGGAGACGGATGCGATAGGCAAGGCGGAGAGCATGGCGTTCAAGGATTTGGAGGGATTTATAAAAGGAAGGGGGGGCGGAGATCCAGGCGGGATGGGCGTAACAGAGGATAGGGCGGATGAGGGACTTATAGGTGTGGAGGATGGTGGAGGGGTCCAGACCCCACGTTCGGCCGGAAAGGAGCTTGAGGAGACGGAGTCGGGAACATGCCTTGGCTTGGATTGTCTGGAGATGGGGAGTCCAGGAGAGGCGACGGTCGAGGTTGACGCCAAGGTACTTAAGGGTGGGGGTGAGAGCGATGGGACGGCCATAAACGGTGAGATAGAAATCAAGGAGGCGGAAGGAGGGAGTGGTTTTGCCTACAATGATCGCCTGGGTTTTGGAAGGATTGACCTTGAGCAACCACTGGTTGCACCAAGCGGTGAACCGGTCAAGATGGGATTGGAGAAGGTGTTGGGAGCGTCGCAGGGTGGGGGCAAGGGCGAGGAAGGCGGTGTCATCGGCAAACTGGAGAAGGTGGACGGGGGGTGACGGCGGCGGCATGTCCGCCGTGTACAACAAGTACAGAAGGGGGGAGAGGACGGAGCCCTGGGGCACACCGGCGGAGGGGAAAAAGGTGTAGGAATCGGTGTTATGGATGGTGACATAGGAAGGACGGCGGGAGAGAAAGGAACCGATCAGACGAACGTAGTTAATGGGAAGGGCGAAGGTTTGGAGCTTGAAGAGGAGACCGGAATGCCATATGCGGTCATATGCGCGTTCGAGGTCAAGAGAGAGGAAGATTGCGGAGCGACGGGAATTGAGCTGTTCGGAAAGGAGATGAGTGAGGTGAAGGAGAAGATCGTCGGAAGAGAAGGACGGCCGAAAGCCACACTGGGTAACGGGGAGGAGGCGGTGCTGGCGGAGATGCTGGTGGATGCGGCGGGTGAGGATAGATTCCAGGACCTTGCTGAAGACCGAGGTAAGGCTGATGGGACGGTAGGAGGAGACGGCGGACGGCGGTTTGCCAGGTTTGAGGAACATGAGGATACGGGAGGTTTTCCACAGGTCGGGGTAGTAACCGGTGGACAGGACTACATTGTAGAGCCTGGCCAGGGTGGAGAGAAAAGAGACAGGAGCTTCACGAAGGTGACGGTAGGTGACACGATCGTGACCAGGAGCGGTGTTGCGTTTGGTGCGGAGTGTATTGATGAGATCCTGTGTGGTGATGGGGGCATTAAGGTCCGTGTGTGGAATGTTGTCCAACTACTGGAAACCAGGAGCGAGGGGAGGGAGAGAGGTGTCAGTTCGATCGCGGATATCTGGGAAGAGGGAGTAATCGAACTGGGGATCATCAGGGATGGAAAACACATCGGACAGGTAGGAGGCAAAGTGATTGGCCTTACTAAGGGCGTCAGGGAAGGGGTGATCATCGTGGAGAAGAGGATAGTAGGGGGAGGGTGTAGTTCCGGTAAGGCGACGGAAAGCGGTCCAGAACTTGGACGAGTTTATAGGGAGGGTAGCAGTTAAACGGGTGCATGTCTGTCGCCAGTCCCGGCGTTTCTTGGCCGCGAGCAAATTTCGAATGTGTCGCTGTAGTTGCCGGTGGCGTCGTAGGGTGTCCGGGTCACGCGTGCGGAGGAAGGCACGGTAGAGACGACGGGATTCACGGAGGAGGAGGACGGCCTGTGGTGGTAGGGTAGGACGGTGGGGGTGGATGGCAACAGTAGGGACGTGGGCCTCCACGGCCTCAGACAAGGTCTGCTGGAGAAAGGAGGCGGCATGGGTGACATCATCGGGACGGCGGTAGGCGAGAGGGTGGCTATCGACCTGAGTGGAGAGGGTATCCCGGTAGGCATTCCAGTTGGCACGGGAATAGTCATGGATGTACTTAGGGGGAGGGTCATGACGAGGGTCGGGGCGGGGGCGACGGCCGTCTGAAACGGTGAGGAGGACAGGGAGATGGTCGCTACCAATAGGCTCCAGGACATCCACCGTAATGCGACCAAGGAGGTTGGGGGAGGAGAGGATAACATCGGGAGTGGAGTTGGATTCGGGACGAGTGTGCTGGGGGATGGGGATGAGGTCGCCTTGAAGGGAGGAGAGGAACCGATGCCACCGCCGTAACTGGGCAGCGGAGCGACTATGGATGTTGAGGTCGGCGGCGATCACATAGGAGGAGAAGGTACGGTCGATGTGGGAGAGGAAGTCGAAAGGAAGAGGGGCGTTGGGGCGGACATAGATGGTGGCACAGGTAATGGTAAGGCCGGGGAAGAAGAGACTAAGGATCAGGTGTTCGGTGGGGTCGGGAAGGAGAGGCTGGAGCCGAACGGGGATCTGGCGGTGGTGGCCAATGGCAACTCCGCCACGCGCAACTGGGAGGGGATTATCGGAGCGGTGGAGGAGATAGGGGGAGGTGTGGATGGAGTGGTGGGGTTGGAGGAAGGTTTCATTGAGGAGGAAGGCATCCACACGGTGGGTAGGGAGCGGATATTGTTGAAAAGGATACGATGCTGTCGCGCCATGATAAGGACTTATACGAGGGTGTCAAGGCGGGAGAAGGTGAAATGGGCCTGGTTATTGGAAAAGGTGGCGTACATTTTAAGGTGGAATATGGAACGGGCGGCGAGGGAGATCTGTTGTAAGGTGTGGGGGCGCTGAAAGGGATGGACGTTTTGAAGGACAATGGTGAGGAACCTGATGATGTCCTCAGCAGTGGGGGGGGGGACGAAGGGAATTGCCAGGAGGGGTGGGGGCGTCCAGGGGACGGACAGGTACGGTGAGTTCAGGAGTGGTGGGAGGGGGTCGGGCTTTGCACTTTTGGGAGTAGGTGGGGTGGGGGAGGCTGCAGGTATTACAGGAGGGAGGGGATTGGAGGTTGGGGCACTGCCGGAGGAAGTGCGCTTGCCGACAATGCGGGCAGGTGGGGGCCTCGCGGCACTCTGCTGTTGGATGTGCATTGTAGCGCAGACATCTCTGGCAGCGCAGGGATTGAGGGGGGGAACGGGAGGGGTCGACCTTGTACCACTGATTGAAGAGGAGGGCACCCTCCTTCAGGAGACGGTCAATGGAGGGGGCGTCCTCAGAGAAAACCCGCATAAGGCGGGTGGGGCCGGTCGCGTTGAAAATGCGGCGGACCACCCGCACCTCCAGGGTGGGATGGGCCTTCAGCTCCGCCAGCACCTCCTCCTCCGTGATCGACGGGCTAAGCCGAGTGATCACGGCGGTGAGGGTCGGCGGGCGACGCGGGGGTTGGGGTTGGCGGGTAGGAGATGGGGAGGGAGCAGGGGTGAGGGAGGCGTGAGGACCAAAACGGGTGATGGGGAGGCGGGAGAGGATGTCAGTATGGAGGGTTGGGCTGGGGGAGGAGATAAGAACAGAATCCCGTCTGGGAGTAAGGAGAGAGATGGGGACGCCAGGGAAATGTTGGCGGAGGAGGAGGGAGAGATTCCGGGCCTCGAGGAAGGAAGGATCGGGACGGGACAGGAGATATTTGTAGAGACCGGGTGGGGAGGAGGAGGAGGAGGAGGAGGAGGAGGAGGAGGGAGCGGGGCCTGGTGGGGAGACGTCCATGGCATTTTGGGGTGGGGATGGCGGGCGGGGTGGAGCCTTTTTAGGAGCAGAGGAAGTGGAGGCGCCACTAGGGCGTTTGACAGCGGCAGATGGGCGGGTGGTGACAGGAGGGACGGGAACGATGGGGAGGTGGTGGGAAGGGACAGGTCCCGGCACGGACGCAGCAGTCGGCGCCGGAGATAGTGACTGTGACGGTGCAGGCGAATGTGGCAGTGATGGTGATGGTGACGATGATGACGGTGGTGGCGGTGATGGCGATGGCGATGGCGACGGGGAGAGCTGGGCGTGGGCAGTGGCCCGACGGGCCACCACCCTAGCCGGAGCTGCAGTGACAGGCTGGGGGAGTGGGGGGAAAGGATCAGAACGAGAGGAAGAGGCGGGAGATGGGGAGACAGAGAGCGAGGGCGAAGGGATAGAGAGGAGGGGAGGGATGGAAGGAGGGGGGTGAGACTGGGCACACCAAGTGATAGTGGTGGAGGCGGCGGAAGGGGACGTATACACGATGGCGGTGGTGGTAGTAGTGACGGTGGTGGTGGGGGCGGACATGACGACAAGAAGAAGAAAGAAAAACACAGCACTAAAAGGACAGGACACACACTGGGGGACGACGGACGGCGACGGCGACGGCGACGGCGACGGCGACGGCGACGGCGACGGCGACGGCGACGGCGACGGCGACGGCGACGGCGACGGCGACGGCGACGGCGACGGCGAGAGGCAGGGACGCTGCTGCCGCGGACGGGGCCGGGGCGGCGGCGGCGGCGGCGGCTGCTGCTGCTGCTGCTGCTGCTGCTGGCTGGACTGCTGCTGGCTGGACTGCTGCTGCCACCGGAGGGCTGGCTGGCTGGCTGGCTGGCTGGCTGGCTGGCTGGCTGGCTGCGGGACCACTGCTGCAGGCCGGGACCGGGAACTGCTGGCTGGCTGGCTGGCTGGCACCTGGAACCCCTAGCACTTCGATTAGCGCGAAAATGGCACTATCGAAGGGCGGTAACCTTGCGGTGTACCGCCGGAGATGATGCTAACACTCACTTAAACACTGCGCTAAAAGTTGGCACAAATATGACATACCACACCCGAGAGCAGGTGGGGGGAAACTGGTCAGATGACGGGAAAAAGGGGGGGGGGGAAGGAGAGGAAAAGTGAAGGGGGAAAGGAGCCAATGGAAGAGGAGGATCCATAAGAGGGGTGGGGACTACCGAGCTCATAGCGCCCCTTAAATGCACGTGAACAGGCAACCTTTCCCCTTTCCCACCAGAGGGGGACACCAAAGCTGCGATTGCCACAGCGGCGCCACCGCCAGAAACGGAGGACGACTGCTTCACACTACGCACTGCGGCGCGCTCTTCAAAACAGCAATATTTACCACGGCTCACTAACCACGTGTTTTTTGCCAGGAGGGGTTTCCTGTTCTCGCCCAGTTGCAACTCTCTGGAAGGTGTTTCTTACCGTATCTCTACGACTCTAACACATTTTAAGTAAATTGTGAACTCCTCTCAAAATGATGCCAGCTGAGATATGTTTCCAGTTTCAGTTATTCAGTACTGTTACGTCACAGATTAGAAGAGGGGAAGATATAAAAAAAATTTTCATGTATAATTCCACTGCGAACTGTGTGCATCATGACCATATGTTTTCGATATGTTTTCGATAAATGACAGCACCGGTCATAAAGATTATAATAATTTATTTTACAGATCTTCAGTGCAAATTACTTGAACCTTGGAAGCCCATATGTGTTTTTATGATATGGATGTACAAGGTTCGAATAATTTGCACTGAAGATGGTCACAAAGTGACCAAAATCGATCTGTAAAAGAAGGGCTATTAGTCTCTACTGCCAGCGCTGCCTTATATCCAGAATACATTAAAATTTTCTTTAAGTTCACGTCAGCACAGCCACAGGCGACAGCAGACAGGTGTGATAACGTGGCCATGCAGCAGAAATAAACAGTCAACACTGTAAGCCGTTCGTGTGAACGAGCGTGGGTTTCTACGAGGGCTATTCGGAAAGTAAGGAACAATAGGTCGTGAAATGGAAACCACAGTGAAAATCGAAACTGTTTTATTTGCAACAGTTAGCTACAACTTCCAGCTACTTATCTCCATAGTCGCCGATCCGACTTAGACATTTGTCGTAGCGTTGTACCAACTTTCCAACACCCTCGTTGTAGAAGGCGTCCGCCAGTGCTTTCCGCCAATTCTCTACGCTGGCCTACAGCTCGTTGTCTTCATAGCCAGCGGTACATGTGAGCACAGATGAAACTCAGAGGGAGGCAATTACGGGCTGTATTGTGGGTAATTAAACATTTCGAATTGAAAACGATGCAGGAGCATCTTCATTGCCCCTGCAGAATGCGGCTGAGAATTGTCTTGAAGAAGAAAATGCACGACAGTTATGTAACGTTGGCTGCATAGCTTCAGACGAAATTTCTCACCAGGCTCTCGTACTTGGCGGCAGACACTATTGTTCAAGGTATCTTTATGGGCTCCCTGAGTGCACAGAACTAAAAAGAGCGACGTAATGCGATCGATTGGGCATACTAGAGACACTGCCCAACACAGCTGTGCAAAATTTCATCGGATTTTCACTGTGGTTTTCATTTCGCGACCGATCGTTCCTTACTTTCCGAATAACCCTCGTATATCGGCACCCACCGCCAGGCACAAGTTACACATTAGCAAAACGTACGCTATCGGAATGAGACAGAGAAATACTCGTTAGCTCTTCTTACGTTAAGGAACAAGCAATATAAAGGACGCAAGCCGGCCATGGTGGCCGAGCGGTTCTAGGCGCTTCAGTCTGGAACCGCGCGACCGCTACGGTCGCAGGTTCGAATCCTGCCTCGGGCATGGATGTGTGTGATGTCCTTAGGTTGGTTGGGTTTAAGTAGTTCTAAGTTCTAGGGGACTTATGACCTCAGAAGTTGAGTCCCATAGTGCCCAGAGCCATTTGAACCATTTTTTGAAGGACGCAAGAATACCTGTCACAGACTTGACACTGCAGTGAAGAGCCTGTAACAAATTGTTAAGCAAATACAGCGGAACGAGGACCGCTGACAACTGGTAACGAACGGACCGCATTCGCTCGTAACGAACATAGGGTCAAGTCGTACACTTCTTCCATTCCCTATAAATACCTCAAATCTCTATTCCTGCCCTCAGGTGGTTATTAGGGTCGATGGCGTTCGTAGCGATAGCACTGGATTCCTTGGTTATTACTGTGTAGTGACATTCTTGTATTAGATGTTAAAACGCTTCTCTGACCACGCTGTCTCAAGGTGGCAGAATCCAAGTAATGACGACCTGCTACTCATGGGACTTCGCATTGGTCGCTTACCACATCGCTGACGTGGAGACGGCGGGGAGGGGGGGGGGGGGGAGGACTGGGGACTGGAGATCTTGTGTTAGCAGAACTTCTCGCACTAATATCATTTTCACTGCTGGGCGAGAAGGCGTCTGGGTATCTATATAGGGTGACTTTTCCTACCATTTACAAAATTCTAGGAATTGATCGATGAGAGAATAGGGAACAAAGGAGGTCTAATGAACTTATGTCAGTAAAGGCATGGTTTCCATACTAGAGACCGTTTATTCTACCGTACTCTGTTACAGAGACTGCAGTCTAACACGCGTTGTACCTCGCAGCCACAGCTACAGTACGCATGGAGTCCTCCGAGGAGGTAGTGCTATTCCTCATACGTCATGCTCTAGCGCCCTCCCCTGCCATAGTAAGTGGTTATGTTGTGTGTGATTCACCTCTCTTGCTGGCTCACCCTATAGCAGATGCGATAGAGCGTTGTACACAATGGTTCCGTATTCGAAGCGAGAGCTTGCCGACGTGGTGTTCACTTACGGAAAGGCAAATGGCAACGGACGGCATGCAACGAGGTTGTATCAGGAGACCTGTCCCCGCCGACAACAATCACAGCATTCAGTGTTTGCAACAGTGTTTCGTCGTTTGCCTGAGACAGTGAAGCAGGAAATCATGAAGGACGTACTCGAAATGTTCGGACGCCACACTTGGAGAAAAATGTGTTTAACATTGTTGAAGTCAAACACTGTGAAGCATACCCTTAGAAAAATTTTAAAAATGACAGTGCTGGCAAACCTCTACGTTATTTGATTTTCAAACAGCTTAGCAAAACTGAACGTACTCTGACATTCACTAAACTGACATGTAATATTTTTAGCGCGACGCAATCTGACTTTCAATAATCCCTACAAAAGAATGGCCCCGACTAACAATAACCTATACCTTTCATGAATCACTTGTTGTTGTTGTTGTGGTCTTCACTCCTGAGACTGGTTTGATGCAGCTCTCCATGCCATACGGTAAAGCTGCATGCCCTCGGGGAAAATTACGGCTGTAGTTTCACCTTGCTTTCAGCCGTTCGCAGTACCAGCACAGCAAGGCCATTTTGGTTAGTGTTACAAGGCCAGATCAGTCAACACACTGTTGCCCCTGCAACTACTGAAAAGGCTGCTGCCCTACCAACGGCAAGGTCCATGGTTCATGGGGGGGGGGGGGGGGGGGAGGGGGGGGATGAATCACTTACCTCACAAAAATCTTCGTTACTCAAATTACTGCAATACAGCGAGCGCCTATACTGCCAGCTAAATAAAAGATTCAAACTACTGAAGGCACTAACTACTGATCGGCATAAGCAAACGCAAGATTTTGATAGAGAACAAACAGTGTATTTACCTTAATAATATTCCAAATTCATCATATATATATATATATATATATATATATATATATATATATGTATATGCCAGTTTACGATATCCAGTATTACAAATTTACTCTTTCTCACGGACACACGTCCAGATCGTCCGCTCTCAAAACTCCGCCATATCTCTCCCCACATCCACCACTGCTGGCGGCTCACCTCCAACTGCGCAACGCTACGCGCTGTTCACACTCAACTGCCCAACACTTCAACAGCAAATATTCCAATAATGTAAACCAGCCACAGACTGCACACAGCACAGTCAGTGATATTCATACAGAGCGCTACGTCGCGTTACCAACATAAAAACCTAAACAGCCTAGTGGCGTTACTTACATAAAAACCTAAACAGCCTACTTACAACTGTATCAGTGCCAGTCATTTGGCCCGCCAGCACAGGGTAAGCCAGATGATCGTATAGAACATTCTCCATGACAGTTGTTACTACCTTGAGTACTTAGAGCGTGTGTAGGGCTTACTAGCGACAGACTTTCCATATAGGGAGCAGTTTTGTCACTGGTTTCTTCACCAGGCAACCACGATTCCGGGATTTGTACCATCCATCCTACTCACAGATGAGGCCAGTTTTTGCGTGGAGTGCTATCTTCAACTTTTATAACAAATGGTTCAAATTGCTCTCAGTCCTATGGGATTTAACATCTGAGGTCATCATTCCCCTAGACTTAGAACTACTTAAACCTAACTAACCTAAGCACATCACACACATCAATGCCCGAGGCAGCATTCGAACCTGCGACAGTAGCAGCAGCGCGGTTCCGGACTGAAGCGCCTAGAACCTCTCGGCCACAGTGGCCGGCATGAAAACAGAACAGTCATTGGCGTAATGCGAAAACGGAGGTCATGATGACTGGCTTTCTAACCAAGGGTGGAAGCGTTTCCGAAACTGTTAAGTTTGTAAACCGTTAGTGTGTCGCCATTGTTAAGGTATGCTGCCCACAGCAAACTGAAGCTATACAAAACCGGCGACCAAGCAACTGTAGTACACCTCGGGCCACGAATGACAGGGATGAACGATGGCCGCGGAAACTTGTACGGGCGAATAGACGTGCGACTGTTGAGCAACTGACCACCCACATAAGCGAAGGGGCTACTAACAATGTCTGTCCAATGACGGTTCAGCGAAAGTTGCTGGTTATGGACCACCGCAACAGGCACCTAGTTCTTGCACCCATGCTGAATTCTGTTCATCGGCAAGAAAGGCTGGAGAAATGGGAATGAGCGTACGGCATCGTGGGCCGGGAGTCATCCATTCGGCCGGCCAGAGTGGCCGAAAGGTTCTAGGCGCTACAGTCTGGAACCATGCGACCGCTACGGTCGCAGCTTCGAATCCTGCCTCGGGCATGGATGTGTGTGATGTCCTTAGGTTAGTTAGGTTTAAGTAGTTCTAAGTTCCAGGGGACTGATGACCTCAGAAGCTAAGTCCCATAGTGCTCAGAGCCATTTGAACCATTTGAGTCATCCATTCGGGGAACTTCGGCCACAAGTACTTATTGAATTCGACGCCACATTGGGCGACTTGCGCGTCGGAGATGGGGATGAAATGATGATGAGGGCAACACCCAGTCCCTGAGCGGAGAAAAATCTCCTGCCCCAGCCGGGAATCGAACCCGGGACCCTTGACGTGGCATTCAGCGGCGCTGACCACTCAGCTAATGGGGGCGGACAAAGGCTGGGATCTGGACGCCAATACCTCACCTTGACGTCCACAAAGTGGCAGTCGGTGGCCTTTTCAGATGAATCAAGCTTTATACTCCGTTGCGGAGGGCCATTAGCGTGTATGGCTCCTCAAGAATTGCAACGGTGCAGGCTGGAGGATCGAGTATTATGATCTGAATGTTTTCGTGGCATTCCCTGTGTGATCTCGTCATTCTGGAAGGCACAGTGGATCAACAAAAGTCCTCATCTGCCATTGGGAACAATGTCCACGCCTATATGCATTCTGCATATGCATCACGATGGCATCTACTAGCAAGGCAATGCAATGTGCCTCACAGCTCGAAATGCAAGTGCTTGACTCGATGTTTACCGCACTCCCATGGCCCTCAAACTGGCCGCGTTTAAACCCAATCGAGAATCTGTAGGACCACCTCGACGGGCTGTTCTCGCCATGGGTCCTCAACTGGGAAACCGTCCTTCCCGAAAGCTGAGTGGTCAGCGTGACGGATTGCCGTCCTACAGGTCCGGGTTCGATTCCCGGCTGTGTCGGAGATTTTCTCCACTCTGGGACATGTGTTGTCCTCATCATCATTTCATCACTATCCGGCGCGCAGGTCGACCAATGTGGCGTCGAATGTAATAAGACCTGCACCAAGGCGGCCGGACTTGCCCCGCTAGGGGCCTCCCGGCCAATGACGCCAAACGCTCATTCGCTCATTTCCATTTCATTTCCAACTGGCAAACCTAGCTCAGCTGGACGCCGCACTTGAGTCGGCATTTCCTGCATGTCGGCGCTGCAAAAGGTGGTTATCCAGGCTTTTGACAGGTGGTCACGTTAATGTGACTGGACCGTGTATAAACAATGGGCTTCCTTAGTCAGTGAGATTAGCAAACAGCATTATCGCCTGAAGACGATGACCAGATGGACTTTTGAAACATAGTGTCTAGATGGTTATATGGTCCTGAGTAGCATACTGTATGTTAATACGTCTGCTAAGCTTACGACATGTCTGGCAGGTTCATCGATCAACGAAATAAAAAAGAAACTGGCTTGAAGAGCGACTCTGAAATTCTAGCCTTCCAGATAAGATAACGGAACGTTGAGGTACAGCTTGAATTAATCACGTTTGGGTTAGTATTAGTATTACTTAAGTATATCAGTGATAAGGATCTGTAAATAATTCGTAATTCTAAATAAAGTTCACGTTACTGATTCTTTTATGCATTTCACAGTTATGTTACTTTAGAATACAATCCGCATACCTACCCTCACAATGATAGGTTGAGCATTCAGCATGAAATAATTCTCAAGAATTATTCTAATTAATCGACTCAGTAAGCACTAACGCTGAAGTGAACTTTTTTTTTTTTTTTTTTTTTTTTTTTTTTTTTTTTTTTTTTTTTTTTTAGTCAGTTGACACCTACGTCCTCAGTTGTTTGCTAGATGTATTCCAGTCTCTGTTTTCCTCTAGAGTTTTTGCCCTCTACAGTTCCCTCTGGTATCATAGAAGTTATTCCCTGATGTCTTAACAGATGCCCTGTCATCTTGTCCCTTTTCCTTGTCAGTGTTTTCTAAATATTCCTTTCCTCCAGAATTCTGCGCAGAACCTCTCTTTCCTTAGCTTATCAATCCGCCTAATTTTCAACATGCATCTGAAGCACCACATCTCACACGCTTCGATTCTCTACTGTTGCGGTTATCCCACATTCCATGTTACACTACCACGCAACGCTGTGCTTCAAACGTACATTCTCAGAAATTTCTTCCTCAAATTAAGGCCTATATTTGATACAAGTAGACTTCTCTTGGCCAGGAATGCCCTTTTTGCCATTGCTAGTCTGCTTTTCATATCTTCCTTCCTCCCTCTGTCATTGGTTACTTTGCTGCCTAGGTAGCAGAATTCCTTAACTTCGTCTACTTCATTACCGTCAACCCTGATATTAAGTTTCTGCTGTTCTCATTTCTACTACTTCTCATTACCTTCGTCTTTCTTCGATTTGCTCTCAGTCCGTATTCTGTACGCATTAGATTGCTCACACCAGGCAGCAGACCTTGTAATTCTTCTTCACTTTCACTCAGGTCAGCATTGTCATCAACGAATCTTATCACTGATATCCTTTCACCTTGAATTTTAATCCCACTTCCTGTTATTTCCACCACCGCTTCTTCAACATACAAATTGAACAGTATGACCGAAAGACTACATCCCTATCTTACACCCTTCTTAATCCGAGCACTCCGTTCTTGGTCGTCCGCTCTTACATTTCCCTCTAAGATCTTGTACATAGTGTATATTACCCGTCTTCTATTTTGCTCAGAATTTCGAACATCTTGCACCATTTAAATTCTCTAAGGCTTTTTCCAGCTTAACGAATCCTATGAAGGTTTCTTGATTTTCTTTAGTCTTGCTTCCTTTATCAACCGCAACCTTTCCTTAAGCCAAAGTTATCGTCATCTTACACGCCCTAAATTTCCTTCTCCATTCTTCTGCATTTTATTCTTGTCAGCAAATTGGATGCATAGCTGATAAGCTGATTGTGCCATAATTCGCCCACTTCTCAGCTCTTGAAATCTTCGGAATTGTGTGCACGATATTTTCCCGATAGTCAGACGGTATGTCGCCAGTGAAGCCTAAGCAAGGTCTATCACAGACGTGAGCTACGCAGAAGTGTTCATAAAAATGGCCGTTACGTCTTTTTTAGTAGAACGAAAATTGTGATATTATCCGAAGAACGAGGTCGCACGGCAATTTGGGTACCTCGGGATGGAAGCAGAGCAAAGTACAGTTGCTGCCAGACACAACGACGAACACGTATATTGTCAATTGTACACTCCTGGAAATGGAAAAAAGAACACATTGACACCGGTGTGTCAGACCCACCATACTTGCTCCGGACACTGCGAGAGGGCTGTACAAGCAATGATCACACGCACGGCACAGCGGACACACCAGGAACCGCGGTGTTGGCCGTCGAATGGCGCTAGCTGCGCAGCATTTGTGCACCGCCGCCGTCAGTGTCAGCCAGTTTGCCGTGGCATACGGAGCTCCATCGCAGTCTTTAACACTGGTAGCATGCCGCGACAGCGTGGACGTGAACCGTATGTGCAGTTGACGGACTTTGAGCGAGGGCGTATAGTGGGCATGCGGGAGGCCGGGTGGACGTACCGCCGAATTGCTCAACACGTGGGGCGTGAGGTCTCCACAGTACATCGATGTTGTCGCCAGTGGTCGGCGGAAGGTGCACGTGCCCGTCGACCTGGGACCGGACCGCAGCGACGCACGGATGCACGCCAAGACCGTAGGATCCTACGCAGTGCCGTAGGGGACCGCACCGCCACTTCCCAGCAAATTAGGGACACTGTTGCTCCTGGGGTATCGGCGAGGACCATTCGCAACCGTCTCCATGAAGCTGGGCTACGGTCCCGCACACCGTTAGGCCGTCTTCCGCTCACGCCCCAACATCGTGCAGCCCGCCTCCAGTGGTGTCGCGACAGGCGTGAATGGAGGGACGAATGGAGACGTGTCGTCTTCAGGGATGAGAGTCGCTTCTGCCTTGGTGCCAATGATGGTCGTATGCGTGTTTGGCGCCGTGCAGGTGAGCGCCACAATCAGGACTGCATACGACCGAGGCACACAGGGCCAACACCCGGCATCATGGTGTGGGGAGCGATCTCCTACACTGGCCGTACACCACTGGTGATCGTCGAGGGGACACTGAATAGTGCACGGTACATCCAAACCGTCATCGAACCCATCGTTCTACCATTCCTAGACCGGCAAGGGAACTTGCTGTTCCAACAGGACAATGCACGTCCGCATGTATCCCGTGCCACCCAACGTGCTCTAGAAGGTGTAAGTCAACTACCCTGGCCAGCAAGATCTCCGGATCTGTCCCCCATTGAGCATGTTTGGGACTGGATGAAGCGTCGTCTCACGCGGTCTGCACGTCCAGCACGAACGCTGGTCCAACTGAGGCGCCAGGTGGAAATGGCATGGCAAGCCGTTCCACAGGACTACATCCAGCATCTCTACGATCGTCTCCATGGGAGAATAGCAGCCTGCATTGCTGCGAAAGGTGGATATACACTGTACTAGTGCCGACATTGTGCATGCTCTGTTGCCTGTGTCTATGTGCCTGTGGTTCTGTCAGTGTGATCATGTGATGTATCTGACCCCAGGAATGTGTCAATAAAGTTTCCCCTTCCTGGGACAATGAATTCACGGTGTTCTTATTTAAATTTCCAGGAGTGTACTTTGAGAGAAGAGACTATTACCTTGCACTGTACCAAGCAACGCGTTAATATTCAGTGACAGTAATAAATGCACATGACAATCGTGTGCACATGATTTTTTTTAAAAGTAAAGCATTTCATCTTGTTCACCTTATAATAATGTGGTCTAATATTTTGTTTGTGTTGTCGTACCCACTCGACTTCTTCCAGAAGTAATTCTAAGGACCTAACACTGTGCCAACCAGTGATACTTCGTTCGGCACAACAAAAATGACTAAGGCTATGTCTGAAGGAGGAAAAAGGAGGAAGATTAGGTTCAACGTTCCATCGACATCGAGGTCACAACAGACAGAGCACAAGCTCCTTTGGTGTCAAGGAGGGGGAAAGGAATCGACGGTGCCCTTTCAAAGGAACCATCCGCTCATTTGTCTGGAGCGATTTAGGAAAATTGCTGAAAACCTAAATCTTGTTGGCCAGACGTGCGTTTTGAACCGTCGTCGTCCAGAATGCAAGTCCTGTGAGTGCTGACCATTGCGCCAGCTTGCTCGCGGCGATATGTGAAACACCCGCACAAACGTTTTCTGCGATATAACTCCATCGAAAGTCAAAGATATGAAATCGCGAAAAAAAGATGAGTCGAGAAACGATATCTTACATGTCCATTATGTAATCAGACAGAAGCAAAACAGGAATGAGGCACTTGTTTATGATTTGTTAAAATTCGTGGAGAAACCACCAGCTGTCATTTATTTTGCATAATTCGCTAACAGTTACGGTCAATGGTCGTTATCAATCTTAGCCTAAAACAAATAAATCAAACCAATAGAGATTACACAGTTCACAGTGAAATATGAGGTTAAATAGTATTTTACTTACTGGTATAGATGGCAGGAAAGATATACCATAATTTGATCAACAATAACTTGCTCTTTTAAGCGCGTCATAGTACGTAAAAAAATTGTTGCAATAATAATTGTGTATGATAATTTTCGTCAAGATGCAAGTCCACATCGACAGTTAGTAACACACTGGCAGATGTAACTAGACGAAACAGTCATGGGTACAGTCAAAGACAGTGACATGTCAGAGATGAAATGATAGTATATTCGAACAGTTGCAGTATAAATTTACTAAGAACTGCATTATAGTCTTTGGTTCCAAGAAAACACACTACATTAGTGAGCTAGATCGTGGAATTCCATGTGTACAAACATAATACATCAAGAAATGCCACATTGTCGACTTTTATAAACTGAAATAGATAGTAACAGCCGAAAATATAGCAGTTTAAACTACAGAAAACCGTTTAATGACATACACCAGGTAAAGCCACGCTGGCGAAAATTTTTGTATATTCCAAAACCTTGTAATTGCCGAAAAATAAGTCGGCTAGGACATATTACTGGATTCGGATGTTGTTATGTTTACAGATAAGAACCAAAAGAGCATATACTAGCAAGTAAACATCAGCTCACAAAATGATGTATTATAAAAAGAAAGCCAACCTCACACAACATGCTATATCAAAATATATCGTAACAGTAACATGCATTCCTCTTCAATAGAGATTAAAACTTTATTAGACTTTTAATTCTACACAGGCAATACGAGATATAGGGGCGGTGTGGGGGCGGTTGTGGCAGAGGAAGAATTCTCTAAACAGTAGAAATTTTTTGATGAAGAATGTGCACATAGAATATAACTCTATTATACTGTTAATACCTCATATTTTCCTGTAAACAGTGTAATCTCTAGTGGTTTGATTTATTCGTTTTAGGCTGAGCTTGATAATGGTCATTGACCGGAACTGTTATACCAAACGCAAGGTAGCCCCTAAGCGCCGGCAACCCATATAACACCACAGAGGACGAGGTTGTCTATGCCCAAGGCGTACCCAAAAGCACCATGGTAAACACCGGCTATTTACATCCAAGATAATGGAAACAGACATGCCAAGCATTACTTCATGCAGGGGGAGCTCGAGCCGCGGCCTGCAGGAAGTATCACTACGCCAAAACCTGACTGGCTGCAGACAGCTATTTAGGGGCTAGAACAAGGCCCAAAGTTCAGTGCACGCCAGATGCCGACCTCGTGTACTGCGACCGTTGAAGATTACGTCTAGGAATTGGACTGTTACTAGTGTGTGAGTGTGTTACCACGAACATTTGTGGAAACTTATTTGTGAAACTTTTGTTTGCCTCAGTTAGGAGACTTTTTTCGTTATTGTCACCACTCGTTTGTATGTTCAGTCATCAACCTTGTGAACTTACATCAATAAAAGTTATGTTTGTGAAAAATTGCGTATTGTCAGTCACAACAGGAACTACATCTACATCTACATACATACTCCGCAATCCACCATACGGTGCGTGGCGGAGGGTACCTCGTATCACAACTAGCATCTTCTCTCCCAGTTCCACTCCCAAACAGAACGAGGGAAAAAGACTGCCTATATGCCTCTGTACGAGCCCTAATCTCTCTTATCTTCGTGGTCTTTCCGCGAAATATAAGTTGGCGGCAGTAAAATTGTACTGCAGTCAGCCTCAAATGCTGGTTCTCTAAATTTCCTCAGTAGCGATTCACGAAAAGAACGGCTGCTTTCCTCCCACCCTAGTTCCTGAAAAATTTCCGTAACACTCGCGTGATGATCAAACCTACCAGTAACAAATCTAGCAGCCCGCCTCTGAATTGCTTCCATGTCCTCCTCCAATCCGACCTTATAGGGATCCCAAACGCTCGAGCAGTACTCAAGAATAGGTCATATTAGTGTTTTGTAAGCGGTCTCCTTTACAGATGAAACACATCTTCCCAAAATTCTACCAGTGAACCGACGACGACTATCCGCCTTCCACACAACTGCCATTACATGCTTGTCCCACTCCATATCTCTCTGCATTGTTACGACCAAATATTTAATCGACGTGACTGTGTCAAGCGTTCACTACTAATGGAGTATTCAAACATTAAGGGATTCTTTTTCCTATTCATCTGCATTAATTTACATTTATCTATATTTAGAATTGGCTGCCATTCTTTACACCAATCACAAATCCTGTCCAAGTCATCTTGTATCCTCCTACAGTCACTCAACGACGACACCTCTCCGTACACCATAGCATCATCAGAAAACTAGAAGCCAATTGTGCAAAATAAATGACAGATGAAGGTTTCGCCACGAATTTTAACAATTATTTGCCGGTTGAATACCTCCATCTGAAAATACACGTAAGTTTACGATCAGATATGTTGAAACGGATGCTATTTTTGAAGCAGATGTGTGTTCTTCTTCACTAACAACAGCAGAGACGTTTACGCGTAGTTCTGTGGAATGGTCGCTACGACAGCCACATGTAAGTGTGACCGCTACTACCGAAACATTTTGTTTTGCCTTTGAAGTGATGAGCCGGCGTGACTATACGACCCATCACCAACAGCACGCCGCCTCGGTCTTATCTGTGTACCGTGCATTAGGCGCAGATCTGGCCAGCGGACACAAACATTTGCACAGCAGACTCGCAAGATTAGCATGTTTCCCCAGCCGCGGCTGCCAGTTATTTTTCGCTGACTTTCTTTTTACAATATTTCGCCCGCCACGAGGCCGGTCTTCACGCCCTTTCCCATCTACATATGTATGAGGCAGTGAAAGCAGGCTGAGAGCAGCAGAACAAGATATAAGCTTACTTCCATGCTCACGTTGTTTGAGTTACGGCTGTAGCACAGTAGCAAAATACGGCGTGAGAAACGTGCGTCAGGAATATTACACCGTAAAAAATACGCAGTGTCGTTCGTAGGGACAGTAGTACTTAGTTAATCCACAGATTATTTTGATGATGTAACACCTCTAATACAAAGAAAACCAGAATAAAAGTGTACTAAAAATTCAGTGGGAGTGGAAGTGAGGAAGAATTGAATAATGTGTTGACTGGTATAAACAATCTAATGAGCACAGAATGTAGATTGAGCGCAAGCTGAAGAAAAACGAAGGTAACAGGAGTAACAAAACCGATGTTAACGATAAATTTGAAGCGTAAATTGAGGATCACAAAGTGAACGAATTTAAAAAATTGTGGCGCCATGGAAGCAAAATAACACGTGACGGGCGAAGAAGTGTACCGCTATCAAACATACGCTTTAATTGCAAGATAGAATTTTCGAGAATGTGCGTTTGTATGGAATGTAGGAAAACCGGAAGAGAAGAGAATCCAAGTGTTTGAGATGTGGTGCAGTAGAAGAATGTTGGAAAAAAAAATGTTCCAATGTGTGTGAAATCTTATGGGACTTAACTGCTAAGGTCATCAGTCCCTAGGTTTGCACACTACTTACGTAAATTATCCTAAGAACAAACACAAACACCCAGGCCCGAGGGAGGACTCGAACCTCCACCGGGATCAGCCGCACAGTCCATGACTGCAGCGCCTTAGACCGCTCGGCTAATCCAGCGCCGAAAGAATGTTGAAAATTAGGTGGACTGATAGAGTAAGGAATGACGAAGTCCTCCGCAGAATCAGCAAGGGCAGGATCATGTCTAAACAATTGACAACAAGAGTACTAAATGTCCCCCACCATGGAATAACGTCCATAGTATCTGATGAAGCTATAAGCGGTAAAAACTGTAGGGAACTTTGACATGGAAACTTTTCTTTTTCTTTTTGAATCATCAGTCTTCTGACTGGTGTAATCCAGCCCGTCACTAATTCCTCTCTTGTGTCTACCTTTTGATTTCGGAGCACCACTTACAAAATATGTCCTCGATGATCTGCTGGATATGTTCCAATACTCGTAGCTGTCTACCCCCCAACCGATTTTACCCTCTGCACCTCCCTCGAGTTCCATCACAGTTCCCTTACGTTCGAACAGGTCTCGTATGAGGTGTGACTGGAAAATGTTAAGAATGAATCCGCTACTGCTTACTGGTTTGTCGGGCAGGTACACCGAGGGTCGAGAGTGAGTCATTGCCTTGCCCTTGAATGCCCTCTGACGAGAAACTGCGTTTCCTTTATTCAGTTCGTTGTGGCAGCTGGTTCAGTACAGGTCTGTTAGGGCTTGTTGCCGGATTCTGTCTGCGTGAAACTGGACGTAAAAACGGAGCAACAAGTTCGTGTGAAATTTTGTTTTAAAACCGGGAAATCAGCTTCTGAGACTTACAAACTATTAGAAACAGCTTTTGCAGATAATTATATGAGCCAATCAAATGTTTTGGCCGTCCTTCCACCTCAAAAAGGAATGAAAATGTTGTGAAAGTTCGCGACTTGGTGCACTCTATTCGTAGATCTACAATTAGGGAGATGGCTGATGAGTTTAATTTAAGTTTCGATACAGTTCAGCCAACTTTAACTGAAAATCTGAACACGCATCGAGTGTCCGCAAAATTCATTCCAAGTACTGTCAAGTGACCAGAGACAATACCGACGTGAAGTGTGCCAAGAACTGATTAATCGGACTAAAAATGACCCAGGTTTATTAAATAGGGTAGTTACAGGTGAGGAATCGTCGGTATGTGGATATGATCACGAAACCAAAGTGCAGTCTTTGCAGTGGAATACTCCAGGTTCACCTCGACCGAAAAGAGCACGGCAAAGTCGGTCGAAGGTGAAGACAATGTTGGTGATTTTTTTTTTATTCTACCGATATTGTGCATTATGAATTTATCCCTGGAGGACAGACAATTAACCAGGAATACTAAAACTCTGTCCTTGAGCGTTTCTGCGGAAAGGTGCGAAAGAGAAGGCCTGCATTGTGGAGAGACAGGAGTTGGGTGCTACAACATGACGATGCTAAAGCTCATCGTGTCTTCTCCATCGTTGAATTTTTGACCAAATTCAAAATTCCTGTGCTTCCATAATCACCATATTCCCCTGATTTGGCCCCTGGTTTCTACACTGAAAGTTTCACTGAAAGTTAGCGAGTTGACTCGACTGAAGACATGCAGGCAATTACGGAGGGTATCCTTAACACACTCCAGGAAAAAAAAAATGCAAGAATGTTTCCAAAAGTGTAGACGTCGTTGGAGTCGGTGTGTTCAGTCAGAAGGGGACTATTTTGTAGGAGATGCATCACAGTAGCATGTAAGTACCACCATTGTACAATTACAAGCCCATTCTTAAAACGTTACCATCACACCTCGTATATCCTCCGACCTTCTTGTCAGTGTTTTTCTTGTGTTTCTTTCTTCACCGATTCTACTGAGAACCTCCTCACCTCTTACCTAACCAGTCCACATTATTTTCAACATTATTGTGCAGCACCAAATTTCAAAAGCTCTGATTCTCTTCTGCACCAGAAGTCAGTGATTCGTTACTGTACAACGTTATACTCCAAACGTACATTCTCAGGAATTTCTTCCTGAAATTCAGGCGTATCTGTGATACTAGTATACTTCTTTTGGCTAGGAATTCCCTCTTTGCCTGCGCTAGGTTGCTTTCTGTGTCGTTCTTGCTTCGTCTGTCATGGGTTATTTTGCTTCAGAGGTAGCAGAATTAACTTCGTCTGCTTCATAATCATCAATTTTGAACTTAGGTTTCTCGCTGTTCTCATTTTTCTACTTCTTATTACTTTCATCTTTCTTCCGTTTATTCTCAATCCATATTCTGTAGTCGTTACACTGTTCATTCCATTCAACAAATCCTGTAATTCTTCATCGCCCTCAATAAGGATAGCAATGTCGTCAGGGAATCTTATCATTGATATCCTTTCTTTTTCTTCTATCGTTGCTTTTTCGATGTACGGATTGAACAAGAGGAGCGGAAATCAACATCACTTCGATCTTGGTGTTTCAACCTTATTTTTCCCTCTTCGTTCTTGTACATATTGTATACTACTCGTCTTTCCGAAAATCCATTTTCTAGAGAATTTCAAATGCCTTGCACCATTTTGCGTTGTTGAACGCTTTTTCCATGTCGACAATTTTATGACCGTGTTTTCCGTTTCCTTCAGTCTTGCTTCCATTATCAAGTGCACCATCAGAACTGCCTCTCTCTTGCCTGTACCTTTCCCAATACCAAACTGATCGTCATCTAACATATCCTCAACTTCCTTTTCCACTCTTCACACCAACTTAAATAGTTTCGTTGCCATTTCCCCCAAAGATTGTAGAAATTCTGATGGAATCTTATCTACGTCTTCTGCCTTATTTAATCTCAAGTCTTCCATAGCTCTTTTGAATTCTGACTAATACTGGATTCCCTTTCCATATCGACAAATTCCTTTTTCTTTGACTTCACGAGACAATTGATCCTTTTGACAGAGGACTCCAATGTACTCTTTCCACCTATTCGCTATCTGCTTGCTTTTCTCAGTGAAATGTGCATTGCTCTCCTAATGTTGCCGCCCTTGCTTTTAGTTTCACCGAAGGCTGTTTTGAATTTTATATATGCTAACTCAGTCTTTTTCCAATTTCTTCACATTTTTCCTGCAGCCATTTCACCTTGATACTCTGCAGTTCATTTTTATTTAATTCTTTAGTTATTTAAATTGCTGTGTTCTATGAACACTTTCGTGTTTCCTTCGTTCGTCGATCAGTGGATAAATTTCATCGGTTGCCCAGGCTATCTTCGCAGTTACCTTCCTAGTACATTTGCTTGTCTTTCAAACTTCTGTAATTCCTCTTTTTAGAGATGTGTACACTTCTTCAACTGAACTGCCTACTTTGGTATTCCTTACAGCTGTATCTACAGCCTCAGAGAATTTCAAACGCGTCTCATAAATTATCATTACTTTAGTATCGCATTTCCTTGCACACTGAGTCTTCAGTCTACTCTTCATTATTACTAAATTGTGATCTGCGACTATATTTGCTTTGGGGTATGCTTCAAAATCCAGTATCGGATTTAGGAATATCTTTATGATTATGACGTAAGCCAGCTGGGATCTTCTGGAGTCTCCAGGCGTTTTCCTTGTATATGTTTTTGAACAATGTGTTTGCTGTTACTAACTGAAAGTTATTGCATAACTCAATTAGTATTCCTCCTCTCTCATTCCTACCACCAAGCCCATAGTCTTCAGTAACCCTTTCTTCTTCTCCCTCCCTAAGAGCCACTTTCCAATGCCGTATGGTTATTAGATTTTCATCGCTCTTACATACTGAATTACCCGTTCAGTACCCTCCCATACCTTATCAATCACTTGATCTTACACTTACGACTTAGGCATGTTTACCTGAACTACCCTTGCTGGTGTTGGTTTGCTGTCGAATATGACGAGAACAACCTTAACACTGAACTGTTCCCAGTAGCCCACACTTTGCCCTACGTTCCGAATCATAACGAATCATATTCCCATAAACCATTTCTGCTGCTGCTGCTGATATTACTCTACACTCGTTTGACCAGAAAACCTTATCTTCTTTCCATTTGACTCCAGTGGAAGACTCTGCAGGAGAAACGCTCAGTAGCTCGGTACGGGCTTTTGTTAAAGTTTCGAGAACATACCTTCACCGAAAAGTCAAGCAGTATATTGCTCCCTCCTACGTATATCTCGCGAAGAGACCATGAGGATAAAATCAGAGAGATTAGAGCCCACACAGAAGCATACCGACAATCCTTCTTTCCACGAACAATACGAGACTGGAATAGAAGGGAGAACCGATAGAGGTACTCAGAGTACCCTCCACCACACACCGTCAGGTGGCTTGCGGAGTATGGATGTAGATGTATATGTAGATGACCTCAATAACCCCCACTATATCTAAAACGAGCCTTTGAATTTCACTTTTCAGAGTCTCTAGATTCCCAGCTACATTCAAACTGCTGACATTCCACGGTCTCACTCGTGGAAGGTTATCCTTTGTTTGGTTTATTTCCTCATTTTCTCATTGACTGTTTCTATAAACCCTTCCTTTTTTCTTAACACACCCTGAAGTGGCAAAAGCCACGGCATAGCAATATGCACATATACAGGTGGCGGTAGTATCGCATACACAAAAAGAGCAGCCCCTTGGCGGAGCTCGACGTAGACGCATTGGAGACTGCATTTCGGAAATCGTTAGGGAGTTCAATACTTAGAGATCCGCAGTATTAGGTGCGTGCGTCTAATACCACATTTCAGCCTTTTCCTCTCACTACGGACAACGTAATGGCCGACGGCGTTCACTTAACAGCCGAGAGCACCAGAGTTTTCTTAGAGTTGTCAGTGCTAACAGACAAGCAACACTGCTTGAAATAACCGTAGAAATCAATGTGGGACATGCGAAGAAAGTATCCGTTAGGACAGTGCGGCGAAATTTGGCATCATGGGCTATGGCGGCTGAAGACCGACGCGAGGGCCTTTTGCTAACAGCTCGATATCGTCTGCAGAGCCTCTTTTGGGCTTGTGCCCATATTGGTTGCACCCTAAACGACGGGAAAAGCGTGGCTTGGTCGGACGAATCCCTATTTCAGTTGGTAAGAGCTGATGGTATGTTTCGAGTGTGGCGAGGACCCCATGAAGCCATGGAGCCATGTTATCAACAATGCACTGTGCAAGCTAGTGGTGGCTCCATAATGGAAAAATATGGAAATTTGTGGTAAGTTCCTATACGACCAATGTGCTGAGGTCATCGGTGCCTAGACTTACACACTACCTAATCTAACTCAAACTAACTTACGCTAAGGACAACATACACACCCATGCCCGAGCGAGTACTCCAACCGTGGCAAGGCCCCTTCAACCGTGCGGCTACCCCGCGCGGCGCTCCATAATGGAGTGGACTGCGTTTACATGGAATGGACTGAGTCCTATGGTCCAACTGAACC
This sequence comes from Schistocerca piceifrons, assembly GCF_021461385.2. Classification (NCBI taxonomy): domain Eukaryota; kingdom Metazoa; phylum Arthropoda; class Insecta; order Orthoptera; family Acrididae; genus Schistocerca; species Schistocerca piceifrons. The sequence goes on from NC_060146.1 coordinate 41,331,606, forward strand.
GATCATTGACTGGAAACGCTAAAGTTCGGCTACTTGGAGACTACTTGCGTTCATTCATGGACTTCATTTCACAAAACAACGAAGTCTTGTGAGCGCTCCGGAAATTGTTTGCGATCGGGTTGAGGAACATTTTGGACAGTTCGAGGGAATGATTTGGCTACCCAGAAGGCACGACATGAATCTTTTGGAACGTTTATGAGACATAATCGGGCAGCCAGTTCGTTCACGAAATCCTGTATTGGCAACACTTTCGCAATTGTGGATGGATATAGAGGCAGGATGGCTCGGAATTTCTGCAGGAGATTTCCAACGACCTCTTGAGACCACACCGCCTCATTGTTCTGCACGACGTCGGCCAACAGGAGCTCTGACACGATGTTAGGAGGTATCCCATGACTTCTGTCACCTCCATGTCTGTCCAATCCACGTTCGATTTCTTCTTTTTCCTACATCCAGTACTCACACTATCTGTCCGAATTACTCTTTACATCCTCTGTCGTGTCCACTTCAAAAAACCTCCAGTTTTGCTACATCTTTCTTCCTCAGTGCCGTACAAGAGGACACTCCGTAAAAGACATTTTCTTAGCATTTTCCTTAAATCTTTGTCCATAGAGCTACAGAAAATTCTCTTTTTCTTATCAAATACCTCTTTTGCCATTCATATTCTGGTTTTAATTTATGTGCTGCTATTTCACTCCCTTTCTGCCCTGCTTCCGAGATATTTAATGCTCTGCACATCTTATAATACTTCCTCATTCGTCATTATCTTTACCTTTTTATTTTCTCCTTGTGCCATTACTTCTGTTTTCTTTGTAATTATTTTCGTTCCATCAGTCCTTCGTTTAACTTCAGTGGTTTTCATCGTACCTGCAGTTCTTTTTCATCTGATGCTGGGAAGGCCATGTTGCTTGCAGATTTGTTGTTGTTGTGATCTTCAGTCCTGAGACTGGTTTGATGCAGCTCTCCATGCTACTCTATCCTGTGCAAGCTCCTTCATCTCCCAGTACTTACTGCAACCTACATCCTTCTGAATCAGCTTAGTGTATTCATCTCTTGATCTCCCTCTACGATTTTTACCCTCCACGCTGCCCTCCAATGCCAAATTGGTGATCCCTTGATGCCTAAGGACATGTCCTACCAACCGATCCCTTCTTCTAGTCAAGTTGTAGTACACAAACTTCTCTTCTGCCCAATCCTATTCAATACCTCCTCATTAGTTACGTGATCTACCCATCTGATCTTCAACGTTCTTCTGTAGCACCACATTTCGAAAGTTTCTATTCTCATCTTGTCCAAACTATTTATTGTCCATGTTTCACTTCCATACATGGCTACACTCCATACAAATACTTTCAGAAACGACTTCCTGACACTTAAATCTATTCTCGATGTTAACAAATTTCTCTTCTTCAGAAACGTTTTCCTTGCCATTGCCAGTCTACATTTTATATCCTCTCTACTTCGACCATCATCAGTTATTTTGCTCCCCAAATAGCAAAACTCCTTTACTACTTCAAGTGTCTCATTTCCTAATCTAATTCCCTCAGCATCACCCGACTTAATTCGACTACATTCCATTATCCTCGTTTTGCTTTTGTTGATGTTCATCTTATATCCTCCTTTCAAAACACTGTCCATTCCGTTCAACTGCTCTTCCAAGTCCCTTGCTGTCTCTGACAGAATTACAACGTCATCGGCCAACCTCAAAGTTTTTATTTCTTCTCCCTGGATTCTAATACCTACTACGAATTTTTCTTTTGTTTCCTTTACTGCTTGCTCAATATGCAGATTGAATAACATCGGGGAGAGGCTACAACCCTGTCTCACTCCCTTCCCAACCACTGCTTCCCTTTCATGCCCCTCGACTCTTACAACTGCCATCTTTCGCTCCCTATATTTTACCCCTGCCAGTTTCAGAATTTGAAAGAGAGTATTCCAGTCAACATTGTCAAAAGCTTTCTCTAAGTCTACAAATGCTAGAAACGTAGGTTTGCCTTTTCTTAATCTTTCTTCTAAGATAAGTCGTAAGGTCAGTATTGCCTCACGTGTTCCAACATTTCTGGGGAATCCAAACTGATCTTCCCCGAGGTCGGCTTCTACCAGTTTTTCCATTCGTCTGTAAAGAATTTGCGTAAGAATTTTGCAGCTGTGACTTATTAAACTGATTATTCAGCAATTTTCACATCTGTCAACACCTGCTTTCCTTGGGATTGGAATTATTATATTCTTCTTGAAGTCTGAGGGTATTTCGCCTGTCAAATACATCTTGCTCACCAGATGGTAGAGTTTTGTCAGAACTGGCTCTCCCAAGGCTGTCAGTAGTTCTAATGGAATGTTGCCTACTCCCTGGGCCTTGTTTCGACTCAGGTCTTTCAGTGCTTTGTCAAACTCATCACGCAGAATCATTTCACCCATTTCATCTTCATCTACATCCTCTTCCATTTCCATAATATTATCCTCAATTACATCGCCCTTGTATAGACCCTCTATATACGCTTTCCATCTTCTTGCTTTCCCTTCTTTGCTTATAACTGGGTTTCCATCTGAGCTCTTGATATTCATACAAGTGGCTCTTTTTTCTCCAAAGGTCTCTTTAATTTTCCTGTAGGCAGTATCTATCTTACCCCTAGTGAGATAAGCCTCTACATCCTTACATTTGTCCTTTAACCATGCCTGCTTAGCCATTTTGCACTTCCTGTCGATCTCATTTTTGAGACGTTTATACTCCTTTTTCCCTGCTTCATTTACTGCATTTTTATATTTTCTCCTTTTATCAATTAAATTCAATATTTCTTCTGTTATCTAAGGATTTCTACCAGCCCTCGTCTTTTTACCTACTTGATCCTCTGCTGCCTTCACTACTTCATCCCTCAGAGCTACCCATTCTTCTCCTACTGTATTTCTTTCCCCCATTCCTGTGAATTGTTCCCTTATGCTCTCTCTGAAACTCTGTACAACCTCTGGTTTAGTCAGTTTATCCAGGTTCATCTCCTTAAAGTACCACCTTTTTGCAATTTCTTCAGTTTTAATCTACAGTTCATAACCAATAGATTATGGTCAGAGTCCACATCCGCCCATGGAAATATCATACAATTTAAAACCTGGTTCCTAAATCTCTGTCTTACCATTATATAATCTATCTGATACCTTTTAGTATTTCCAGGATTCTTCCATGTATACAACCTTCTTTTATGATTCTTGAACCAAGTGTTAGCTATGATTAAGTTATGCTCTGTGCAAAATTCTACCAGACGGCTTCCTCTTTCATTTCTTACCCCCAATCCATATTCATCTACCATGTTTCCTTCTCTGCCATTTCCTACTCTCGAATTCCAGTCACCCATGACTATTAAATTTTCGTCTCCCTTCACTACCTGAATAATTTCTTTTATCTCAGCATACACTTCTTCAATTTCTTCGTCATCTGCAGAGCTAGTTGGCATATAAACTTGTACTACTGTAGTAGGCGTTGCATTCGTGTCTATCTTGGCCACTATAATACGTTATCTATACTGTTTGTAGTAGCTTAGCCGCAATCCTATTTTTTATTCATTATTAAACCTACTCCTTCATTACCCCTATTTGATTTTGTATTTATAACCCTGTATTCACAGCTGCAAAATACTAAAGCGAATTATTTACAGACGAATGGAAAAACTGGTAGAAGCCGACCTCGGGGAAGATCAGTTTGGAACCCCTAGAAATGTTGGAACACGTGAGGCAATACTGACCTTACGACTTATCTTAGATGAAAGATTAAGGAAAGGCAAACCTACGATTCTAGCATTTGTAGACATAGAGAAAGCTTTTGACAATGTGGACTGGAATACTCTCTTTCAAATTGTACAGGTGGCAGGGGTAAAATACAGGGAGCGAAAGGCTATTTACAATTTGTACAGAAACCAGATGGCAGTTATAAGAGTCGAGGGACATGAAAGGGAAGCAGTGGTTGGCAAGAGAGTGAGACAGGGTTGTAGCCTCTCCCCGATGTTATTCAATCTGCATATTGAGCAAGCAGTAAAGGAAACAAAAGAAAATTCGGAGTAGGTATTAAAATCCAGGGAGAAGAAACAAAAACTTTGAGGTTGGCCGATGACGTTGTAATTCTGTCAGAGACAGCAAGGGACTTGGAAGAGCAGTTGAACGGAATGGACAGCGTTTTGAAAGGAGGATATAAGATGAACATCAACAAAAGCAAAACGAGGATAATGGAATGTAGTCGAGTTAAGTCGGGTGATGTTGAGGGAATTAGATTAGGAAAAGAGACACTTAAAGTAGTAAAGGAGTTTTGCTATTTGGGGAGCAAAATAACTGATGATGGTCGAAATAGAGAGGATATAAAATGTAGACTGGCAATGGCAAGGAAAGCGTTTCCGAAGAAGAGAAACTTGTTAACATCGAGTATAGATTTAAGTGTCAGGAAGTCGTTTTTGAAAGTATTTTTATGGAGTGTAGCCATGTATGGAAGTGAAAGATGGACAATAAATAGTTTGAACAAGAAGAGAATAGAAGCTTTCGAAATGTAGTGCTACAGAAGAATGTTGAAGATTAGGTGGGTAGATCACCTAACTAATGAGGAGGTATTGAATAGGGTTGGTGAGAAGTTTGTGGTACAACGTGACTAGAAGAAGGGATCTGTTGGTAGGACATTTCCTGAGGCATCAAGGGATCACAAATTTAGCATTGGAGGGCAGCGTGGAGGGTAAAAATCGTAGAGGGAGACCAAGAGATGAATACACTAAGCAGATTCAGAAGGATGTAGGTTGCAGTAGGTACTGGGAGATGAAGGAGCTTGCACAGATTAGATTAGCATGGAGAGCTGCATCAAACCAGTCTCAGGACTGAAGACCACAAGAACAACAACATGCACCCCACCAGAAGTCTTGTTCCTCCTGCCACCGAACTTCACTAATTTCCACTATATCTAACTTTAACCTATCCATTTCCCTTTTCAAATTTTCTAACCTATCTGCCCGATTAAGGGCTCCAACATTCCACGCTCCGATCCGTAGAATGCCAGTTTTCTTTCTCCTGATAACGACGTCCTCAAGTAGTCCCCGCCCGGAGATTCCTCCGGAATATTTTACCCAAGAGGACGCCATCATCATTTAACCATACAGTAAGGCCGCATGCCCTCGGGAAAAATTCGTCATTATCTCTAACTTTTTATTTTCTTGTTGTGCCATTACCTCTGTTTTCTTTGTATTGATTTTCGTTCAATTAGTCCTTCGTTTAACTTCAGTGGTTTTCATCGTACCTGCAGTTCTTTTTCAGCTGATGTTGGGAAGGCCATGCTGCTTGCAGATTTAAAAGGCCGTATTCTTCTTCCTTCAATTTTTAACGCCTTGTCATCCAGCAGACAGTGTAGAGACAGACAGCAGCCTCGTCTTACTTGTTTTTCTAGTTCTGTCCCGTTCGTACTTTCTCCTCTCAGTTTCACTGACGCTTTTCTATTTGAATATATTGAGTTTATAAGTAGTCTGGTTTTACAATCCACTCTCTTTTCTCGAATTATAGTTGTAAGCTTATCCCAAACCTCATTATCAAGACGTTTTCGAGGTCTATAAAACACATACAGGCTATTTCACGTTACATACTCCTAGAGGTTGTAGAGGGAACCTTGTAGATCAAGTTTTACACAGAAAGCCATGTCCTGAAACCTCATCCAATGACGCTATAGAGCGTCAGACTTTTAGGCGCCGTCTCCTCTATATGTATGTATACACAGTGTGAGTCCGTGATGACGTTACAAACTTTCTAGGATGATGGAGAAGCATAAATGTATCAATTTGAGGTAAGAATGCCTGTGCCGGAGACGAGCGAGTCGAAAGTTGCAGTGGAACACATGTGCTTGTACTGTTGTTGCTAAGATTGTAGGGTAGACAGCTTACAGAGGCGGTGGTATGGACCAAAACAACAAAAAAGTCTCTAAAATGCGTAGCTGAGGAGCTATGAGAACTTGCTCGGTTTCGCTACCGTGAAACGCATCTCCTCTATTAAACAAGTGCTCGTAGCTCGTAAGATACGCATTTTAAAGCCCATTACCAGACATTTTTCTTGTTTAGGTCCATACCATCTGGTTAGGCACTGGACTCGCATTCGGAAGGATGACGGTTCAATCCCGCATCCGGCCATCCTGATTTAGGTTTTCCGTGATTTCCCTAAATCACTCCAGGCAAATGCCGGGATGGTTCCTCTGAAAGGGCACGGCCGACTTCCTTCCCCATCCTTCCCTAATCCGATGAGACCGATGACCACGCTGTCTGGTCTCCTTCCCCAAACCAACCAACCAATCCATACCATCAGCTCTGAAAGTTGCCTACCCTACAATCGTAGCAACACAGTACCAGTGCGTTTATTGCATTTTAAGAGTTATGAGAATGGTTTTACCTAGCGAGGTGGCGCAGTGGTTAGCACGCTGGACTCGCATTCGGGAGGACGATGGTCCAAACCCGTGTCCGGGTATCACGCTTTAGGTTTTCCATGATTTCCCTAAAATGGCTTAAGGAAAATGCCGGGATGGTTCCTTCGTAAGGGCACGGACGATTTCGTTCCCCGTCCTTCTTAATCCGATCTTGCGCTCCGTCTCTAATAACCTCGGTGTCGAAGGGACGTTAAACCCTAATCTACTCCACTAGGACGGTTTTCGCTTATAGCTTTCGACTCGTTCGTCTCCGGTACGGGACCCTTATCTCAAATTGATATATTTATGCTCCTATATCTTCCTATAAATTCTGTAACATCATCACGGGAACACCCTGTATATACTTACATTTACAGGCGACGGCGCCTGTAACTCCGACGGTCTGTGCCATCTTTGGATGACATTTACGGACATGTCATCACTTAAAACCTCCGTGATATTAGGCGGTGGTCGATGTGTAAAACTTACTCCTATCGTTTGCAGGCCGGTGTGGCCGTGCGTTCTAGGCGCTTCAGTCTGGAACCTAGGTTAGTTAGGTTTAAGTAGTTCTAAGTTCTAGGGGACTGATGACCTCAGATGATAAGTCCGATAGTGCTCAGAGCCATTTGAACCATTTTTCCTATCGTTTCCTTTCCGATTCTGGGAGACATTTCCCAGAGGTAAAATGGTGAACTACCTCTAAAGATGTCTCCCATAGTCGGAGAGGAAACGTTAGGTGAAAGTTTTGAAACGTCCCCTTAGAAAAATTTGTGAATTACTGTGCTGATAAACCTCTTACATTGTTTGCTTTTCCAACAGCTGAGCAAAACTGAACGTACTCAAACATTCACTAAAGTGGCACACAATACTTTTAGCGCAACGCAGTCTGACTGTCAAAAATCCCTACAAAAGAATGGCCCTGACTAACACTAATCTATACCTTTCACAATTCACTTACCTCATAAAGATCTTCGTTACTCAAGCTACTGCAATACAGTGAGCGCCACTCCTGCCAGCTAAATAAAAGATTCAAGCTACTGAAGGCACTAACTACTGATAGGCATAGTTAGCAAATGAAAGATTTGGGTAGAGAACAAACAATGTATTTACCTTAATAGTGTTGAAAAGTCATAATATACATAGCAGTTCATGACATCCAGTCTTACAAATTTCAAAACTCCGCCATCTCTCTCCCCACATCCACCACTGCTGGCGGCTCACCTCCAACTGCGCAACGCTACGCGCTGTTCACATCCAGCTGCCCAACACTACAATGGCAGCCACAGACTGCACACAGCACAGCAAGTGATTTTCATACAGGGCGCTACGTGGCGTTACTAATAAGAAAACATAAACAGCCTACTTACAGTTTTATGTTATCAACCACGGCGTGATAGGCCGGAAGTTTTAAGTAAGGTCAGTACCAGCTGTGGAAGCCTACATTTATGTACGGACATGTGTTCCTATCTAAAACTTGATATGTAAGTGCCCTCTACAACCACCAGAGTGTTATACGATGAAGAGCCAGAATTATTGTGTAGGGCCCCCGCGAGCACGCAGAACAGCCACAAGACGACGTGGCATGGACTCGACTAATGTCTGAAGTAGTGCTGGAGGGAACTGACCCCATGAATCCTGTAGGGGTGCCCATAAATCCGTAAGAGTACAACTGCTTGGAGGTCTATTCTGAACAGCGTGTTGGGAGGCATACCAGATATGCTTAATAAAGTTCACGTCTGGGGAGTTTGGTGGCCAGCGGAAGTGTTTAAACTCAGGATAGTGTTCCTGGAGCCACTCTGTACCAGTTCTGGACATGTGGGGTGTCGCACTGTCCTGCTGGAATTGCCCAAGTCCGTCGGAAATCAAAATGGATATGAATGATTGCAGGTGACCAGACAGCATGTTGACGTACTTGTCACCTGTGAGAATCGTATCCAGACGTATCGTGAGTCCCATATCACTCCAACTGCATACGCCCCACACCATTACGGACCCTCCACCAGCTTGAGCATTCCCCTGCTGACATGCAGGGTCCATGGATTAGTGAGGTTATCTCCATTCCTGTACACGTCCATCCACATCATACAATTTGTAACGAGACTCGTCCGACGAGACAACATCTTTCCAGTGGTGAACAGTCCAATGTCGGTGTTGACGGGCCCAGGCGAGGCGCAGAGCTTTGTGTCGCGCAGACATCAAGGGCACACGAGGTGGCCTGCGGCACCGAAAGCTCATATCGATGATGTTCCGTTGAATGGTTCGCACGCTGACACTTGTTGATGGGCCAGCATTGAAATCTGCAGCAATTTGCGGAAGGGTTGCACCTCTGTTACCGTAAACGATTCTCTTCAGCCGTCGTTACAGCGACTGACATAGCAATGGTAACCTACAAAGCCACATTCTAATCGTTGTAACATGTCTCTTAACAATGGTGAAATGTATCATATTTTATGTTGTATTTTTTTAGTCTTTAAAAATGACGGCAAGTAGAATCGATTAAGGTTGATGAAAAATAAATGAGTGGTCAAGACATAAGTAACGTTATGAAAAGTGATCTACCGTAATTTACACTAGAAGCGTGTAACTTGAATTGTGAGCCACGCTGCAAATAGGACTCTTCCGTTTTATATAGAAGTCTTTCCCAAAATTCGCAAAAGTCCAATTGCATCCCCTGTGCCTTGAATCCATTTAAAACCAAATTGCTCATCACTTGTATTCCTCTCCATTACCTTTCGCAGTACTTTATTCATGATTCTTAAAATTTTTAGCTGCCTGTGCAATGCGGAAAATTTGTCCTTCTTCACAGCATTTTTTGTTTCCTTGTTTCTTTCGTAATGAGATCATTACTGCTGTCTGAATGTCCTCTGGCCATTCACCACAGTCATATATTTTGTTACATAACCTCAATATTTCTCTTACTCCTTCTTGATACGAACATTTTAGTATCTGTACCTACTGCTTTCCCATTTTTCATTGTAGCTATTTCACGCTTTACTTCTTCAATTATGGCTGTTGATCCTTTCTCGTCATCATCTACATTGTTCACGGATTTAACTTCCAGAGCGGTTGGTTTGTAATTTATGACATACAGATCTTTTCAATAGTTTTCTCATGTCTGTAGGATATCTTCAAGATACTTGTAGATTACATTTTCATCTTCACTGAGAATTTCTGTAGTGGCACTTCCTGCTCTATTCTGACGCCATGTTGTAGTCTTTACTTTGTTGTACAATAAATCGTATCTTTCCTTCGACTATAGTTCTTCAATGCATTCGCACTCTTCTTTCAGCCCTTGTTTCTTACACAGTTCGTTATTCAGCCTTCGGTATACACTTTTTGTAGCTTCATTATTTTTGTTTTTGAACTTTCATATCTGCTCCATCTTCGAAATCATTTTCTATGTAGTTTTCCACCCCGAGAGCAAGAATCAACAAGAACTTTACACCGCAATTCGGAATAACACAGGCACCGCAATATCGTATGAAAGTGAAAGTTTTCAAAACAATTGCACGCATGAAGTTCAGCAAAAAGTGTCGGCAGTTGTGTCTGATTTCAAATTATATTAATGTTAAACTAGGATACAGAAGTAGTGAAGCGAAAAACAGAAGAAGCATGGTTAAAAGCAGTTTTATTTTATTTAATCGTGTCCAAGTCAGAGACAACCCACATATTACATATACACAAATACAAATACAATACACATATGTATAAATAATTCAAACCCAAAATGGGGAGTCACATTACAATTAAAGACAAACATAGTATATATATATATCATATCACGTCCCGCCAAAATTCAGCGCATTTAACTGCCACTGGCGTAGCGTTTGCCAGATCTTCTTTCCTGCACACTTCCCCCATGTTGCTGCATTCCAGGAGGTGGTCCATTGTTTGGGTCTGTCCGCACTGGCGCGTGTCCGTCCCGTCTCGGTATCCCCATTTACACATGTTTACCTTGCATCTGCCCACCCCAGTTCGTAGGCGGTTGAGGGTTCTCCATAATGGCCATTTTAGTTCATTTCCAGAGGCCAATTGTTCGTTGGGTGAGATTAGAGGTGCCTGGTCTCCCATAGGCAGAGTTGCTTGCCATTTTGACAATCTGACCTTTTGTTTTGAGGTTTCGAGCGGTTGAACTGAGGCGAGGAAACTCCGTCTTGATTTTATATGTGTGTGTGTGTGTGGAGGGTTTTGTCCGAAGAGAGGATGGCGCTGGTCGCGCACCTGCTTGAGGCGCTCTGCTTCGCTTGCTATAGCTCGTCTGATGTTGGGTGGAGCTATGCCACTAAGCAAATAAAGTTGGCTCACCGGGGTGGGTCTTAGGCATCCAGTGATTACGCGACAGGCATCGTTCAGCAGAGGATCCACTCGTTCCGCATGCGCTGGTCTTTCCCAAACTGGGGCAGCGTATTCAGCAACCGAGTAGCAGAGTGCAAGTGCCGACGTACGTAAAGTATGTGGGTCGGCACCCCATTTTGTGGAGGTGAGCTTACTCAGGAGGTCGTTTCTTTGTTGATAGTTTGCCCCTGACCTTGTCTACATGATGTCTGTAAGTTAGTGTGCGATCAAGGGTGACGCCTAAATAAGAAGGAGTGCTGCTGAACGCAATCCGTTGGTTGTTCCACGTGATGTTTAGGGTATGTCTGGCGTCTCGGTTTCGAAGATGGAATAGGCAGGATAATGTTTTTGCTGCGTTCGGGCGTAGGCAGTTGGCTTCGTAGTATGGCGTTAGACCGTTGAGGGCATTCGTAAGGCTAATTTCTATGTCGTTAAACTTCCGACCCTGCACGGCTATTGCAAAATCATCCGCGTAAGCAAAGCTCCTAGTCCCTGGTGCAACTGGTTGATCATTCACATCTATGTTGAAAAGAGTGGGTGCGAGGACACTGCCTTGGGGTAGTCCATTTTTCTGGATACGCCATCGGCTTCGCTTCCCTCCTAGGTTTACGATGAACCGTCTGTTGCTTAGAAGAGTTGATATAATTTGTATCAGCCCGAAATCATTAGTCATAGCGTATATTTTAGTGAGCAGTAGTTTGTGATTTATAGTGTCGAATGCGGATGAGAGGTCGACAAGTACGGCTCCAGTAATTAGACAGTTCTCGTACCCATGCTCTATGAACTGGGTAAGATTCAAGACCTGTCCAGTGCAAGTTTTCCCAGGGCGAAACCCCGCCTGTTTCGGAATTATCTGATGATCAATATTAGGCACAAGTCGATTCAGCAGCATGCGCTCGAACACCTTGTACAAGCAGCAAAGTAATGTTACCGGTCTGAAAATTTTTGGCTCGTCCAATGGTTTGCCGGGTTTTGGAATGGCTATGACCTTGCCATTTCTCCAGATTTTCGGGATGTTGTTTAGCCGGATACAGGTATTGAAAAGTAGGAGCAGCCAGTTTTTCGTGTACTCGCCAAATTTAAGGATCTGTTCATTCCTAAGGTCGTCTAGCCCTGCTGCTTTGCCAGGTTTCAGAGATTTAAGTGCGGACTCTAGCTCTTCGATGGTAAATGGACGGCTGTAGTAGTTCGTGTCACTTTCGTCACTTCTTATTTGGATGGTTTTTGCTGGAGTCTTCGTTTTCCCATTAAGAACGAGTTGGTGCGCTATTTGGTTGGCTGTCACTCTTAGCGCTTCCGTTTCATGCTTAGGGTCATTATTTAGCTTCTTAACTGTCTTCCAGGCAATCCGGCTAGAATGTTTCATGTCTACACTTTCGACTAGATGTTGCCATTCTTCTCGGCGCTTCTCGATTGGCTGGTTGGTAAGTGCATTTGCAAGTTCAAGCGTTTCTTCAGAGAATGGGTTCTCCTCGTACTTTTCCTTATATGCATCGTATAGTTGCCGGGTGTCTTTTGTTAGGCCCGGTACAAACTCCGTTTTGCAGCCCCTAGGGATAGACTTTCTTGATACATTCTGGACGATTTCTATGAACTTATCGTAGTTGCTGGGTGTTGGTTCTAGAGTTTGCAGCTTTTCGTCGATTCCAATTGCGAAACCTTCCCAGTTTGCCCTCTCGAAATTAAATCTTCGTCGAAATGGAATCCGCACTGGCACCACTGCTGAAGTAACTGTGAGTTCAATGGGTCTATGTTGGGAGTGTGGAATAGGACCCAGGACATCTTTCACGCACTCAGTTACCAAGTTCTGGCTGACGAAGACGAGGTCAGGGTTGTATCCCCTTTGCCACCTGCCGCTGTTAAAAGATGGGGGGAGTTTGGCGTCGCGTATGAGACAGAGTGATTCAGCATCTGCCCATGTCTCCACCTTGAGTCAGTCTTCATTAGAATCATAGTATCCACAGCATGTATGGTGACTATTGAAGTCACCCATTACAATACTGCCCGTGGGAATGGGATTATTGCGCGGCAAGTCATATTCGAATGGCGTATTTGGAGGCTTATATATTGATGTTATTGTCATTTGATTAGTCTCAACTCTGAGAAGTTCAATGTTGTTTTTGTCTGAAAGTTGAAACCCGTCGTAGGTTACTACCTCTCGTATGAAAATTGCACTTCCGTATTGATCGTCAGGCCGTTCGATTGCCAGTTTCAGGCCCGCAATTTTAGGTCTATTGCTGTTTGGGCCTCGGTGCGTTTCCTGTAGGCATAGGACGTGACATTCGTTCGATCTGCACAAATCAGCCAGTATATCCTGTTTGGCAGGTGATAATCCCTCCACATTTATGGAGATGATAGTCAAACGTAGTCTTAAGAAGGACCGATTATGAGAGTCGTCATGCATTTTGTTCTATCCTGTAATGGCTTGGTGGTAGCACAATCAGCAGGACTACAAATAGTCCTCCCAGGGCCGCGACGTCGGACGCTTCTGCTGTGGCCCCAAAAGCAGTAAAAAGCTGATATACAAGAAGACAGAGGTTCTAAACCGACAACTTTTGGACATATATTTATAAATAGCCAGCAGCATGGAACTATTATTTGGAATAGTGTATGGAAGAAAGTTGGTGACACGCTTTCTAAGGAGTACTTTCAGATCTGTAACACATATACTAGGATACTGAACAATCTGAAATCCAAACAGTATCAGAGCAATAAACAAGGGAGCATTGTTAAAGACACACACACATTCTACAGCAGAGTAGCGAACAGCACAGACATAGTACCTGATGAAAGAGAGTGAACCTATTAAACCAAGGTCTGAAATATTATGCAAAAGAAAACCTATCAGACAATACAGAAAATGAGCTCAAAGTTTCAACAAAGAACGCAACAGACATTTTAAAGCTAAATAGGAATGAAAAAAAATCTGCTGTAAGTCACAAACTAAACAAACTGTTAGAGAAGAAGAAGTGAGAATTGGTAGCTACATACAAAATGATTCAAAGAGAGTATAAATATAAGAAGTAGAGAAAATCAGGAAATGTCTACAAAAGCAGTTAAAACGACACAATTTTTATTATGAACGAAAGTGAATACTTTGAAATAACTGGAATTTTTCACAGAAAACAGCATAGTACAGCTGAACAATGATCGAATCAAAAAAAAAAAAAATCCCTACAAACACAAAAGACAGTTAAGGAAAACACATTTGGTGCTGATGTAGTATGAAAGGAACTAAATGGCTTCTATGAACCTTAAAGCAGTCTTATTAAGATCGCAGCTAAAGTATAGAAGGAAAGATGTCCACTGAGACCTGTAGTTAACAGTATGAACAATTCTGCACACGCACTATCTCGCAAACACAGTCAGTTCCTAAACAAGTATTTCTCATTTGTAACAACATACATTGTAAAAACCAGCACCATACTGGTCACTGAAATAAAAGAAGTAAACATTCCACATGGTGGCCGTTTTGTATCACTATCGATCACAAGTTGAGGTAAGTGAATGTATAAAGTTACTAGAACTCTTTGCATTCAGCGGTAATGTTTAACAGCAGCCAGATGGGCTCGCAATTGGTCCTTTCATACGTCACGTATGTCGGCTTGAAACTGCCGGTAGAGGTATGTCACCATATCAAGATAATTGACTGGATTTTAGAAAAGCCGAGTAGTCGTAAGCAAACAGGTACTAATTGTTTTGGTGCATTTGTTACAAATGACATGTTTCGGATTTTGCCCATCATCATCAAAATATAACAGATGATTACTCTCACATTTTTTAAAACACCTAATATTAACAAGGAAGCCCAGAATTGATCTAAGTGTAATCAGCAATAAATACCATTTCATAGCAAAGATAACTTCGACAGCTTGTTCCCTACTAATACATTCACGAGTCGAAATATGTTATATATAATTTAAACTTGGAATATGAGAATATTGGTCGAGAGAAGCACTACGAGAAACTGCTACTTCAGTTCGCTCGCACTTGCTAGGTAAACCACGCGGTGCCTTACAGCATTGCGGCTGTGCAAATGCTGGTATGTTTACCAAAAATTAAAACGGGGGTGACCAATAACAACTACAAGGACATGTTGTGTGCCTGCACAAAGGCACGCTAGAATATACATTGCAGTAATACAAAGTACAAGAAAGTACAGTATAAAATTGTAGAAAAAATATATTTTCACAGGGAAGACATGACTATTCGTCGAGCATAAAAAGAGATTTGTCCTACCCTGTGGTTTATTATTATGGCTATCCATGTGTCAAAATGTTTATTGAGCATTAAAACATTAAGGTGACGCAGTCCGAAAGTTATTTATGTCCGAGCACAGTGCTGCTCAGCCCAGTCTCTATGATATCACCCAGTCTCTACGTAATCTGCGGCCATTTGTAATCATCACTAAAGATGACAGTATCCCTGTGGTAGGGATATGGCAGCTGCTAATGGGACAGTTATACTGAATTTATATCCAGATAAAGAATTGTAATTTGATGTGAAATAATCATTCTGCAATGGACGAAGTGCTAATGTTACATATGGCAGAGGCAGTCAATTTTGACTGTGTGAATCATGAAATTCTTCTAGATAAGCTTAAGTGGTATTGTGGTATGAGTGCACAAATGATTTACTTCATGTTTAACTGAAAAAATGCAGAAGGTTGAAATTAACACCACTGAAAGTCTGCAAAAGTCAACAGATTCCTCTGACTGGGGATGTACCACGAATAGTGTCCCACAGGGCTCAGTCTTTGGTCCCTTATTGTTCTTAATATATGTTAATGGCTTGCCACTCTGCATTCATGAAGATGCAAAGCTAGGATTCTTGATGATGATGCAAGTACAGTAATCACACCCAAAAAACAATAATTAGCTGACGAAATTGTAAATAATGTCTTTCAGAAAATTATTACATGATCCTCTGCAAATAGACTGTCACTAAATTTTGAGAAAACATAGTATGTTCAATTTTGTACAATAAATAACCTAGCACCTTAGGTAAACATAGACTTTGAACAGAAGTCTGTTGCTAGGGCGGAATATTAAAAAAATCTGGGTGTGTGCATTGATGAGAAATTGAACTGGAAGAAACGCATTGATGATCTGTTCAAGCAGTTAGGTTCAACTACTCATGCTGTTACGGTTATTGCAAATTTTGGTGATAAACATATCAGTAAATTAGTCTACTATGCCTATTTTCATTCACATATTTTGGTAGTTCGTCATTAAGAGAGAACATTGTGCAGAACCATGTAATCAGAGTAATAGCTGGAGCCCACCCACCATCACCTTGCAGACATTTATTTAAGGCACTGGAGATATTAACAGTACATTCGCAATACACATATTCGCTTATGAATTTTTTTATTAGTAACCCACAGCAGTTCAAAAATAATAGCGAAGTGCATAGCTACAACACTAGAAGAAAGGGTGATCTTCACTATTCTGGGTTAAATCTGATTCTGGCACAGAAAGGCGTGAATTATGCTGCAGCAAAAAGCTTTGGTCATTTGTTAAAAAATGGTTCAAATGGCTCTGAGCACTATGGGACTCAACCTCTGAGGTCATCAGTCCCCTAGAACTTAGAACTACTTAAACCTAACTAACCTATGGACATCACACACATCCATACCCGAGGCAGGAGTCGAACCTGCGACCATAGCGGTCTCGCGGTTCCAGACTGTAGCGCCTAGAACGGCACGGCCACTCCGGCCGGCGGTCATTTGTCAAACAGCATTGAAAGTGTGACACAGCCAACAAACATTTTAAAACAAATTGAAAGAATTTCTGAATGACAGTTCCTTCTATTCAACAGATGAATTTTTAGACATGAAATAGTAACGGAAAAAAAGATTATATTGGTAATGAAAACTTTACGTTAAACTGACACATTTCACACCATTAATGATCTATGGAACTAGTATTAATGTAACGTAATGTAACATATGTGTGGACAATAATCATTTACAAAGTGAGTTATTTGCCATGTTCAAGTTTTAGTAAATTACTAATAATTTTTGTGTATGCTGTAGTACCTATTCGACCTCTTCCTGAAGTATTCACTAGCCGCTACAATAAACCACAAATGATACCTTAATTTTAGTCAATGAAGACGCCAGTGACAGCAATAACATCATAAATTTGTTTCATGTTCCCAAGAAAATAAATTTCGCAGCTGAATACCGAAAAATAATAATAGCATTACTTTTCTACATTTGTGCATCACAAATCACAATAACCACGATTTCAAGATATACAGAAAAAATACAGCTTCTAGCAACACAGTTCCTAGCAAATCATGCCACCCAGATGTACACAAGAAAGCTGCATACAAGACAATGGTGCACAGAGAAAACAAAATTCCGCTGAATCTAGAGGACAGAGAGGAAGAATTACGTGTCATTAAGCAAACTGCAGTGGCTAATGACTTTCCCAGCTCAATTACAGACGGATTGCAGGAACAAATAACAAAAAGAAATTCCTAACTCTTTGGACGGAACCAATAACACAATATAATATACCGAATCATAGCAACATACGTTATGTAGGGAACATTTCTCAAAATATAGAAAAAAACTACATAGGTGACATAAAGTTAACGTAGCCTTCTCTACAAACAAGAAACTGCAACAGAAATTAGGGCAGACTTTAAACAATAAAAAAGATAAACTCTCAGAATCAGGAATATACAGAATCACAAGTAGAATTTTGTTCAAGCTACTAAATAGGACAAATTGGAAGCACGTTTCGAATTAGATACAGTGAACACGTCAACTATGACACATATAATTATCAATTCACAAAATCAGCAATAACAGCACACACAGAAAGAAATGATACATAACTGATCATTTAGTAGTCAGTATGGTAAAATACATTTCATAATTGACACCTTTATATAAGTAATGTAATTCACAAAATATGTAACGCCTTTGACTGGATACAAAATCTTTGTGAAACCATACTGTCAAAATAACTCTGTAACATGTTTTAATAACAGAAAAAACGATGTAAATGATAATTTGCTTGTGGGTGATATTCTTTGTATTGGAGGGGAGACATAGATTGTACATGGTCAGGCAAAAATTCTATTTTATAAAAATCATTCCAAAAATATTTTGTTCGATTTTCGGATTTCAATTTAACGTCAAAAAAACACATACAGTGCTAGAGAGGCAGAAAAAACACACATGAAAATATCACAAAAAATGTAAACAAAGACACTTGAAAACAGTATAAATTCTCGAAACGCGATACGCTAAGCACAAAAAAGTAAGCAACTGGAGTAGTTTTTCATTATTTAAAACATGAATGAACCAGTAGGAGACTTTCCAAAAACATCGATTATGATGAACGAAATAAATGCATCAGATTTTATCATGAGAAGGTATTTCTTGGAGATAATATCTCGTCCTAGAACACCATCTAGATTTGAAGGAGGATATGAAGAGTATGGAACGGAATTCAACACAAAGAAATCTAAGGTGGTGAGATGCATGATTAAGAAGGTATGAAACAAGAGAATGTCAAATTAAACATGTAGCAGAGTATATATATTCTAGACTGCGTGGCAACTGATAACCACCCAAGTGAAAAAGAAATAAAATCAAGAAGTGCAAAGGGAAAACAAGCTTCCCAGAAAAAAGATATGCTTATTAGGCAGCAAACTGCGGTTAAAGAAAAAGTCTGAAACTTCCTGGTAGATTATAACTGTATATCGGACTGGAACTCGACTTGGTAGCTTTACCTTCCGAATCGAGGTCCACCAGACAGGTTTAATTTACTAGCAAGTTCCAGATCAGTGCACACTCCGCCGCAGAAAGAAAATTCATTCTGGAAAAAAGGTTGTTTAAATGCTTCGTCTGGAGTATTCTCTTATGTGGCTCTGAAAGGCAGGTATTGAAGAAGAGAAGAAAGGAAAAATTTGAGCATTCGAGATGTGGGTTTGGAGGAGAATGGAGAAAATAAAATGGGTGGACAAGGTGAAGAACAGAGAAATTCTGCAAAGACTAAAGGAACAAAGAACACTGCAAAACCTGGACGGGACATATGTTGTGCGGAAAAGGAATTCTGGCAACAGCTATAGATGGAACAGAGGAAGAACAGAAGCAAATACGAAGGAAAAGAATAACAATTCCCGAGGAAATGAAAAGAGGAAGAAATCAATCAACGAAGTAGTGGGCCTGGAACAGATGCAGATGGAGACAGGAACCTGCCCATAGGTGCAACTACTATTTTGATATGCAGGGTGATTCAAATAGGAAGAACAGATGTGAGTTGTTTGTTACAGACAAACTATGAAAGACAGAAACACATTGCGCATGTCACTGGATACTAGCACAGAGAGTATACCGTACACTCAACACTAAACACCATGCTTTGCTCGAGAAAGATGGAACGGTAATCCTTTTCATTCAACACGTGAATCAAGAGATTCATATTTATTTGTGAGGTGACAGAATAAATGGTTAGATTAGCACCTTACATGATACCTTTACAAATCACAATGAGAAGGTGAACCTAACATAAATCGACAATTATGAGAACATTAGCCTATCAATATGTAATGCGTAAAGGGATGGCAGTCAATCGGTAGTAATTAATACATCATTCCTATACAATGCATGTCTTTGAGCAGAAGGTAGAACAAGGAACGCGAGTCAAGTCGCTTTTAGTTTTGAAAAGCCAGCTCCACAACGGTGTAGCAAAGCCACGCTGCGGGAGTTACGCCGGCAACCACTTAAGGGGGTGGCAGGAAGGAGGACAGCGATCCTGGGCCAGGTGATTCAAGCTGGAGGGCTGCCTGTAGCGAGGGCATCGGCACAAGGGCAGAGAAGAAGCTTTAGAAAACTGCATTCCGAAATTCCAACAGGAGACGAACAAGAGCAAGTGACGCATTTCTGTCCAGCGAGTGCAACACACAGAAAGGTCAATGTACTTTAGGCGTCTAGAACGGCCACAAAACGTCCGACTGGCGGAACTCACTAGGGGGGGAGAAAACTACTGAGGTTTCGACGCAGTTTGATAGAAGGGATGTTGATATTGGTAGAGGGTGTTTCTACAAAATAAGAGGAGCGCTCCTATTGGTCGAAAAAAGCTGTGACGTGAAAAAGGAACCCAAGTGGGGGAGGCAGTTCTGCCATGAGTAGGACCAGACAGAAATTTTGTAGGGGACTCTTCTCTGAACAGGCGTCAAGTTCAGAACGGAGCGCTTAACACTCCGTACGAAGTAGAGAAGAAATTGATGTGGACACTGCGTTCACAGCGGCTGCACTCCAGCTAAAATCAGCTGTAGCAACGTTTTGCTCCAACTGTAGAGAAACGAAGCAGCTAAATTAGTTAATTTGTTCTTGCGAGAAGTGAGAGGGCACTTTTAATACGCACACTGCTCCAACCATGCGCGTGTATATCGCCACATAATAAGACTAGGACTGAGTACATGTTTTCTCGCATAACGAGAAACATAGGGAAAGTTTCTACTGGAAAGTTCAGCAAAGGCCAGATTAGTTTTGTGGGAATTTCAGTGGGAGAGAGCGGCCTTGCAGATAGCAGCACGTCGCAGCTTAAGGTATATACCGCATGCAGAGGCGTAGACTTTGCTGGCACACCAGCTTGCATCCACTGCAAACTCGAGCGGCCTTGGGTAATCTTGCGCTCAAATTTGTCACTTGACTAACCATCCATCGTAGATTGTCATCCTAAATAGTACCAAAGTTTGAACCGGAATCAGACGATTTTCGCAGTACTGACCAATATCGTAACGTATGTCTAGCAGCAATTATGTAAAGAAACGTCCAATTAAACTTTCATATTATTGTGCTTAGGATTAATGTAAAGAAACTTCCAATTAAACTTTCATAATATTGTGCTTAAGATTACTGTTCTTTCAGAGAGTTAATATTTAACATTGTTGTGTATAAACTTATTTCACTTTTTGATGTTGGCAAGATGCGTTATCCATTGCGCTGTTTTTATGTTGGCAAGATGAAAACTGTGTGAAAAGCTGTAATTTGGTGAGAAATATTGCGACATTAAACTCGCCATTTCACCTCACACAGTTGTTCTGAATTCAAGAATAAGCTAGGAATAACAAATCCCCACAACCATACATGTTGAATCGACAGCTTCAACAGTTAGTTTTTTCAGCTGCTGAAGACTAGATAGAACAAAGACTATCTTTTATGTACCGCCACAGAAAAAAATCGCGTAGCGTGAGATCTACATCTAATTCTACATCTACATCCATACTCCGCAAGCCACCTGACGGTGTGTGGCGGTGGGTACCTGGAGTACCTCTATCGGTTCTCCCTACTATTCCAGTCTCTATTGTTCGTGGAAAGAAGGATTGTCGGTATGCCTCCGTGTGGGCTCTAATCTCTCTGATTTTATCCTGGTGGCCTTTTCGCGAGATATACGTAGGAGGGAGCAATATACTGCTTGACTCCTCGATGAAGGTATGTTCTCGAAACTTCAACAAAAGCCCGTACCGAGCTACTGAGCGTCTCTCCTGCAGAGTCTTCCACTGGAGTTTATCTATCATCTCCGTAACGCTTTCGCGATTACTAAATGATCCTGTAACGAAGCTCGCTGCTCTCCGTTGGATCTTCTCTACCTCTTCTATCAACCCTATCTGGTACGGATCCCACACTGCTGAGCAGTATTCAAGCAGTGGGCGAACAAACGTACTGTAACCTACTTGTCCGCAGCTCGTGGTCGTGCGGTAGCGTTCTCGCTTCCCGCGCCCGGGTTCTCGGGTTCGATTCCCGGCGGGGTCAGGGATTTTCTCTGCCTCGTGATGACTGGGTGTTGTGTGATGTCCTTAGGTTAGTTAGGTTTAATTAGTTCTAAGTTCTAGGGGACTGATGACCATAGATGTTAAGTCCCATAGTGCTCAGAGCGATTTGAACCATTTTTGTAACCTACTTCCTTTGTTTTCGGATTTCATTTCCTTAGGATTCTCCCAATGAAACTTGGGAGGCCCAAAGCAATGAACAAGATCTTGTTGTCCACTATTAAGAAAATTGTCTTACTTTGCACCATGTTTTTTTATTAACCTGAAAACGACGTGTTCCGCAAACACAGTGAATATGGACGAGCCCCTGGCGCCATTGTACTGTATGGTTGTGTTTACAATCTGCACGCGAGGCCCTGTTCTGCGATGCTTGTCGTCGCTTCCATGACATAACCTGATGATAGCCTATCCGGGCGAAACGCGTCGTTCTTGAGTTAGTAAGAAACACTATGCAATTTACGACTTTTTTAAAATTGTAGCAATAGAAGGGTACTGTAACACCATTCCCAAGAGGGAATGGAATAAGTTTTTCTTGTTGTCCACCTCCTCCAGTCCAACGTTGCGGGATGGTGTTAAGTTAACGCCGCACCACAAGGTGAATTTGAGACGGGGCTCCGTCACGCATAAAAGTTAGGTCTCTGCAATCTTAGTGAAGTTGAGGAAACGAGCTCTTTTGCAGCATGTCACAGTTTCCTCAACGAAGGAGAAATGTCCACAACCTTTGTACACAGAAACGGCACAAAACACATTCAGTTTCGAAGAGGACGTTAGGAGTTTGCGAACCCCAAAATCTTACATTATGACGGTTTAACAACCTCTAGATGAAACGTCGATTCGTCCGAAAAGAGGAGTCATATGGAAAGGTCTCCACTGCCATATTCTGATAAAGCTGCGCGGGATTAGCCGAGCGGTCCAAGACGCTGCAGTCACGGACTGTGCGGCTGGTCCCGGCGGAGGTTCGAAGCCTCCCTCGGGCATGGGTGTGTGTGGTTGCCCTTAGGATAATTTAGGTTAAGTAGTGTGTAAGTTTAGGGACTGATGACCTTAGCAGTTAAGTGCCATAAGATTTTTTTAAAAAAAAAAGAAAACCAAAAAAAAAATCTGATAAATTGAAACGCAAAACACGTATCTTCTGTTATCGCCAGGACGTATCTGCAGCTTGTAAGGCATCATATGCAGGCATGGCTTCAGAACACGCCACACTGTTTCTGGAGAAAGTTGAAATTCCTGGCCCGCCCATCTTGTGGGTTTCGTAGGGCTCCGTGTAAACGCGTCTCGGATACGCTCGACATTTTCATCAGACGTCCGTGGCCGACAGATCTCTTCTACTAGCTTATGAATCCGACTGCCGACTGCCAACAAATTTGTTTGCCACTCATAAATCTGCCTGTACAGTGGCGGCTTCTCGCTGAACCGATTGTGGAATGCACGGTGCACTTGAACAGTGGATTAGCTTGGCGCAAATTCCAACACACAAAATGATTTGTGGGGCAATAGCCATGCTGCTTCAAAGAAATAACGGTGGAGCTGTGTCAAAACTTTGCATCTTCCTCTATTCAGTGAAACGTTCACTGTGCTTCGGTTTGTTATAGACAATTTCGAATCACGCGGCAGAGGTATGAGGCCTACTAGGACACGATATATAACGACCTCGTCGAAGAAAGCTCTTCCACTTTCCTTTACATCTATCCAATTATCAATAATTTCCAAACATTTCTCTGTCAGATGATGCTGCAAAATTTAATCCTGAGATGCAGAATATAGTGGGCGCAGCTGGTAAACTGGGAATCGTGATTGCCGGAAGTTTTAAGGGCCGGTAGGACAGAAGGTGGGGGAGACGGGACCACTCAGCGACAGCACTTTACGATAAGCGGCAGGAAAGTCGCTCTTACCTACAGAGTGCTCGAGCAGCCATCCCTGCAAGGAAGTACAATGAAGCACCAGAGAATCTCGTATATGCAGAGACATGTAAACAGGCAGAATACGGAGCTGCGGTCGTCAACCCCTATAGAGGAAAGGTGCCTAATATGAGACACACTTTTGTAAACCCATTTGAAAGACCTAAAAGTAAATGCAATTGTATTTTTTATGACGGTAATAAGATCTTGCATTATTTAATTTTATCATACAATTATCGTATTTGCAATAATAAACAATCTTTCAGTGGTTGTAGAATTTTGGAACACGTATTATGTTCGAGTATTATGACTTTTCTGGAGACTAGAAATCTACTCTGTAGGAATCAGCATGGGTTTCGAAAAAGACGATCGTGTGAAACCCAGCTCGCGCTATTCGTCCACGAGACTCAGAGGGCCATAGACACGGGTTCACAGGTAGATGCCGTGTTTCTTGACTACCGCAAGGCGGTCGATACAGTTCCCCACAGTCGTTTAATGAACAAAGTAAGAGCATATGGACTATCAGACCAAATGTGTGATTGGATTGAAGAGTTCCTAGATAACAGAACGCAGCATGTCATTCTCAATGGAGAGAAGTCTTCCGAAGTAAGAGTGATTTCAGGTGTGCCGCGGGGGAGTGTCATAGGACCGTTGCTATTCACAATATACGAGGGCGGTTCAGAAAGTAACCTCCGATTGGTCACAGTGCGGGTTGTGGGGGGAGTAGCGACGCCATCTGTGCGTTCACGCACTCAACAGGTCAGTCGGCATCAAGCCGTGGTCGAGTGAACGTCGTACCTGCGCTAGTTTAGTTTTTGTGGCAGTTTGAAATGTGTGCTGCAATAGAAAACCCCGCCAAATGTGATGTGCGTGCTGTCATAAGGTTTTTTACAGCCAAAGGATATTCTGCAGCAGCTATTCATCGTGAGCTTTGTGCCGTGTACGGACCAAGAGTTATGAGTGAAGGAGTTGTCCGTGAATGGGTACGTTTATTTAAAAGTGGACGAGAAAACGTTCATGATGAAGAGAGGAGTGGTAGACCATCATTGGTGACTGACGAACTCGTTCAGACAGTTGATGCAAAAGTTCGTGAAAATCGACGTTTCTCAATGTCGGAGTTGTCTACTGGTTTTCCACAGATTTCTAAGACTCTCTTGTACGAGATAGTGACAGCAAGATTGGGTTACCGTAAGTTCTGTGCACGATGGGTGCCCAAAATTCTTACCGACCACCACAAAACTCAAAGAATGGCCTCTGCATTAGACTTTCTGTCACGTTATGAGGACGAAGGAGAGCCATTGTTAAACAGAATCGTGACCGGTGACGAAACCTGGATTAAGTACGTGAACCCTGAGACAAAAGAACAATCAAAGATGTGGGCACATTCAAATTCGCCTACCAAACCAAGAAAAGCCTCGCAAGATTTTTCTGCCAGAAAACTGATGGCAACGGTGTTTTGGGATGCCAAAGGGGTGTTGTTGGTTGAATTCATGGAACGTGGTACAACCATTAATCAAGACGTGTACTATGAAACAATAAAAAAGTTACGACGGGCTATACAGAACAAACGCCGTGGTATGCTGACTTCCGGTATCGTTTTTTTGCACGATAACTCCCGTCCTCACTCTGCTCGCAGAACAACGGCCCTTCTTGAGTCCTTCAAGTGGGACGTTATCAACCATCCACCTTACAGCCCAGACCTGGCGCCAAGTGATTATCACCTCTTCATGCATTTGAAGAAATGGCTCGGGTCACAGCGGTTTGATGACGACGAAGAGCTCAAAGATGCGGTCACAGGCTGGCTCCAGGCACAAGCGGGTGATTTTTATGCAGAAGGAATTTCAAAGCTTGTGAAGAGATACGATAAGTGCCTCAATCGCTATGGAGACTATGTAGAAAAATAGTGCAAAGATGTAGTTGTAAGATGTATATATTAAAATATTTTTATTTAACTTGGTGTATTTTTTTAAGTCAACCGGAGGTTACTTTCTGAACGGCCCTCGTACATAAACGACCTTGTGGATGACATCGGAACTTCACTGAGGCTTTTTGCAGATGATGCTGTGGTATATCGAGAGGTTGTAACAATGGAAAATTGTACTGAAATGCAGGAGGATCTGCAGCGAATTGACGCATGGTGCAGGGAATGGCAATTGAATCTCAATGTAGACAAGTGTAATGTGCAGCGAATACATAGAAAGAAAGATCCCTTATCATTTAGCTACAAAATAGCAGGTCAGCAACTGGAAGCAGTTAATTCCATTAATTATCTGGGAGTACGTATTAGGAGTGATTTAAAATGGAATGATCATATAAAGTTGATCGTCGGTGAAGCAGATGCCAGACTGAGATTCATTGGAAGAATCCTATGCAATCCGAAAACAAAGGAAGTAGGTTACAGTACGCTTGTTCGCCCACTGCTTGAATACTGCTCAGCAGTGTGGGATCCGTACCAGATAGGGTTGATAGAAGAGATAGAGAAGATCCAACGGAGAGCAGCGCACTTCGTTACAGGATCATTTAGTAATCGCGAAAGCGTTACGGAGATGATAGATAAACTCCAGTGGAAGACTCTGCAGGAGAGACGCTCAGTAGCTCGGGATGGGCTTTTGCTGAAGTTTCGAGAACATACCTTCACCGAGGAGTCAAGCAGTATATTGCTCCCTCCTACGTATATCTCGCGAAGAGACCATGAGGATAAAATCAGAGAGATTAGAGTCCACACAGAGGCATACCGACAATCCTTCTTTCCACGAACAATACGAGACTGGAATAGAAGGGAGAACCGATAGAGGTACTCACAGTACCCTCCGCCACACACCGTCAGGTGGCTTGCGGTGTATGGATGTAGATGTAGATTTAGATGTAGTTATTAAATCTTCACAAACAAGGCATTTCGTAGAAATGAGATCAAGGTTTCCTAATATGAGACAGTAATAATATTTTGCTGTAATTATTTTATTACATAATAATGACATATGAAAATAAAATTTTTGCATGTTCATTCATTTCTGTTATCATTCACTCATTTCACACTACTTAGGTTTATATTTACGGCATCCGGGGCAAACAAAATTGTCTTCTGTGACACTGCAATCTTCGTGAGCCCAGCGATAAAATATTTCGTGCACTGTGCCCATTTCTCCCCGTGTTTGCCTTCAGAAAAGCGCCCAGTACAGAACAGACACTCTGCATCATCGTCATCACTGCTGTCTGAATCCCCACTGTCATCATGATGGACATCGGATGCCGAGTCACCAGACGATTCTTCTGCTTTAGGTCTACGATTTGAAGATTTTCCACTTTTCTCCCCAAATAACTTTATGGCTGCTTTCTTAGCTTCAGCCTCTTATTTCTTCTGTTTAGAATCTTGCAATTGCTTCACATAAGGAGTTGAAGTTAGTAACGGAGCAGAGCACGAACGCGATGTTTGACGTATTTGACTGTCTCCAGGTGGTTTTGCGAGGTGTGGGAGAGGTCTGATGTCTGCCGGGCTGACAGCTTGACCATCACCATCAGTAGTTTCATTTTCGTTTTTGGCATCTCTTTCTTGAAGAGCGTTAGCATGGCGATCAATTGAAATTCCCTGAACATGTTTCTGTTGCATGGGATGAGACCTGTTTTTCCGAAGGCATTCACAAATGCTTCCATTGTTGCTGCTCAGTTGTCAGCTGCTCCAAATAACTTCGCTATTAAGAATGGGGTGATAACACGACCTGGGTTACTTGCCAACCACGTTTCTATCTCTTGGGCATAGTAGGTTTTCAAAGGCCCCATTATCCGACGTCAAGTGGCTGCATTTTATGCGTTGAGTGAGGTGGAAAACATACAACATGAACATTGTTTTGACGTGCTTTATCTAACACATCGAGATTCTTTGTGTGGGAATAATGCCCATCAAGAATCAAAATGACAGGGTCATTTGAAGATGGCTTTACATGACTCACAAAATGATCAGACCACTGAGTAAAAATGTGAGTTTGTATCCAGCCACTTGAATGACAAGCTGATATTGATCCTGCAGGTGCACTATCCATCAAGTTCCAGAAAACATTCCAAGTTCTGATCATAAGACTAGTCAAAGTAATTCCTGTTTATCATAATTTAATAGAATTAAAATAAACGCAGTTGCCAAAATTTTACTACAATAAATGATGAAATATTGTTATCTCATGATAGTATTGCGTAAATTACATATAAAAAATCGTGAGAGAACGAGTTCTCCCAATATGCGATAGGTATCGCAATATGCGACACTGTCGCGCATTTGGATCCCCGTACTATCGCATGTTAGGAATTTCGCCATCTTACACAAAGAATCACGTACTTGCTAACAACGTTCGTTGGAAAATGAACCTAATTGTCAATAATTATAGGTAATACCGTTACAAATAACAACAATAAAAGAGTGCAGTAATATCCACTGACCTCTAAGCTGAAATATGGTCTCAACACCGATGTCGCAAAAACTCCAAACACAAGAAATTTTGTATCAACCTCTACGTACCGTGTCCGGCTCAACTATGGCTTCCTACTCGCTGTGTCGTCGTCTGGCACACAATAGACGTGTTTAAGAAACTCTCCACCAGAGTGCAACCCCTAACATGATCACAGTTGGGGTGTCTCACATTAGGGAACTATCGCATAATAGGCACCTTTCCTCTATAAGACAAGAAGTGTCTGGTGCAGTTGTTATATCGGTTGCCGCTGCTACAGTGGCAGGTTATCAGGATTTAAGTGAGTTTAGACGTGGTGTTATACTCGGCGCACGAGAGGTAGGACACACCATCTCCGAAGTAGCGATGAAGTTGGGATTTTCCCGAGCGACCGTTTCACGAGTGTACCGTGAATATCAGGAATCCGGTAAAACATCAAATCTTCGACGTCGCTGCGGTCGGAAAAATATCGTGCAAGAACAGGACCGACGACGACAGAAGAGAATCGTTCAAGTCATAGAAGTGCACCCTTCCGCAAATTGCTGCAGATTTCAGTGATGGTCCATCAACAAGTGTCAGCGCGCGAAACATTCAACGTAACATCATCGATATGAGGTATCGGAGCGGAAGGCCCACTCGTGTACCCTTGATGTCTGCACGATACAAAGCTTTACGCCTCGAATGGGCCCGTCAACACCGACATTGGACTGCTGATGACTGGAAACATGTTGTCTGGTCGGACGAGTCTCGTTTCACATTGTTTTGAGTGGATGGACGTGTACGGGTATGGAGACAACCTCATGAATCCATGGATCCTGCATGTCGGCAGGGGCTGTTCAAGCTGGTGGGGGCCCTGTAAAGGAGCGGGGCGTGTGCGGCTGGAGTGATATGGGACTCCTGATACGGCTAGATACGACTCTGGCAGCTGACACGTACGTAAGCATCCTTTCAGATCACCTGCATCCATTCATGTCCGTAGTGCATTCCGACGGACCTGGGCGATTCCAGCGGGACAATGGAACAGCCCACTCGTCCAGAATTGTTAAAGAGTGACTCCAGGAAAGTCTTGTCTGATTTAAAAACTTTCACTGGCCACTAATCTCCCCAGACATGAACATTACTGAGCATACCTCGGATGCCTTGCAATGTGATGTTCAGAAGAGATCTCGACCCTCTCGTACTCTTACGGACTTATGGGCAGCCCTGCAGGATAATACATGGTGTCAGTTCCCTCCAGCACTACTTCAGACATTGGTCGAACCCATGCCACGTCGTGTTGCGGCACTTCTGTGTGCTCGCGGAGGCCCTACACGATATTAGGCAGGTGTACCAGTTTCTTTCGCCCTTCAGTTTACAATGCTGGCTACTAATATTCCAACAGAATAAATGAGGTATGCTACTGACGTCAAAATGGCATGGGTGTCCTACGTGCAGATGATCAGCATTTCACTGTAGCCGCGAAGCGCCTGTATACATAAAATGCAACGTCCCAAGCCGCTAACTACAGAAACTTGAAATTTGGAGAAGGTGTGAATTTTACACTGTAGGCGTTGTTTAAGAACGGATTTTTTGAAAACTACAGTTATGAAACTGGTATTTCACTTCTCGGTTGGATATAAAGAAATATTTCTTAGGGCATGAAACATGAAAATTACACTGGAAATATCTCCACAAGAACGCAAAAGGCATAATTAACAAAAATTTGGACTCCAGCTACCAGAGTCACTTTTTGGTCGCAAGTACATTTGGAAAAGACCATGATTACATGGCCTTATTTAGCCCGAAAAGCTTAGAAGGTGTCGCAATTTGTGGATAACAAAAAAATTCGATTAAATAAAAATAAAAACAAAAACAAATACCTGCAGGCTATACAATAGGCGCGAGCGCTAAGCTAGTTCTGTATACAAGGAAAGGTTACGCATCACGTTTCCCATTCAGAAATCGCATGTACAATCGTGCTCAAAAGTATCCGAACGACCTGAATTGTATTTCGCCCGATTAGCATGCAACCCACATAATGCAGCTGTCTAGAAGGTCCTCTAATCGCTCCTTGGTACAGTCGTTTGACTATTGAAAATGGTTCCAACAAGTAACCACTAGAAAACACTGCTCTTTATCGCAATATCTCAAGATGTAAAGTTATACCACGATACTACAAATATCAGGGAACACCTAATCGCAGGTAAGACTGTTCTTAAGGCTTGTAAGCTCACATTTATTACAATAAATGACATACCTGATATGTTACCACTCTCACCATTACGTCAGATAGGTAATGCACGTAGCAAGTTCGTCGTATTCATGATTTCCTCTTCATAGTAGCATAATGTACATATCGTTTAACACAAAAAGACATTACAAATTTAATTATTCACGAGCTGCTAGTTCAGAATATGTATGAACTTCAAATGACACGACGAACCGTCTCGTTCTGCATATGGATTCAAACCCAGGTTTTGCAGACTAAGCAAAGATTTCGTGACTGACGGAAACTAACAGTCATTCCTGACTATGCACACAGAGAGTGATATACCTCTGTTTTAGACAGTGTTAGCAAATATCAACTTTAAATTACGTAACGTAAACATTTTTAACGGACAGGATTCCTACCCAGCATCTACTGTTCCTGTTAACGAACTACGAGAGATGTTAAATATTGCTTCTTCACAAGTAACATGCTGGAAATGCCTTGAGGTAAAACTTTATGTTAGACAGCGATTCGAACCTAGAACCTAATCAGATTGTTATCGAAGCACAATCAAATGCACACATCGGATTTTCTCGGCGTTAGCTAGATGTTTTAACTGAAATGACGAGACGAAACATTAATTTTTTCTTTCCCAGGACTCCTACCCGACACCTTTCGCTGTTATATTCTAGAGAAAACGAACTTTAACTGTGGGTTTGTTACACCAGCAGCGACATGTGAGCATGTTTGAACTACAAATAATGAGACGAAGAGTTAAGTGCTGACTGGGAATCGAACCCCACACATATCGTTGTTGATTACACACAAAGAGACGTCAGCTAACGAATTTTTCTCCACCAGCATCCTTGAACTTACAGTGATCTCGAAAATAGTTCTGTGTCTCACTGGGCGTCAAAAATGTCAGATATCGTTAGTGTTGACAACGAATGAAAATACATTAAAAATCAAAATTATTATCCACCAGCAGATACGTGTTCTCATGCTAGAGCTTGATAATATATGATGAAAACTTTAGTGCTGGACCAGGATTCGAACCTATTCACGTGCAATATGTGGAGATGTTGAAGAATCTGCAGTTTTGAACAAACAACAAATTGTAGTCGAGCTGTAATGTCAGGAAGGGAAACGAAATCACGTAACTGCCACCTACACAGAACTGCCAACAGTTGATTCAGAAATTTAAATAGTATGTGTTCCTTTCCACTTGAGCTACTCTATTGCGCTATCTGTTTCTTGAAAACGTCGTGCAGTGCAAAAGAAACACTGTAATTGTCTATCTCTCAGAAGCCATATGCATTATCTCACAGCACTGTGGAATGAAGAAGTTCTGGAGGAATCGTTATTGACCTCTGGATGTGCCAGAGCGATGTGTAAGCATGTAGTGTAATGGTAAGCGTCGCGCACTATAGATAAGATGTCACGAGTTCTAGTACATTCACTGCTACATTTTTTAAAATGCAATTCTGCTGTCTGCTGAAGTTATCAATCTAATGGTACTTTGAACATAATTCCCTTCACTTCCTAACCCAAAATAGTCGCATGTGGAAAAAGGGCTAACAACTGCGACATTTTGTTCTTTTCAGGTTTAATAGAAGGCCAGGCAGCAGATGCATCTCGAAACTTTTATATTATGTATGGGGAGAGCGCATCGTGCCGAAATACATCCGAAAAGTCTTTTCTACACTAGCTGTCGAGTGGTAGTGGCATTGTATTCTTCTTCAAACCTTGTTTGACGGCTTTAACTCAGAACAAGTTTTCTACAAACATGTAATCAATAAACTGCGTGTGCATATTCAGACTGTTATAGATAATGTCAGAGAATTAGCATATATCGTTGATAATTAATTTCTCTCTCGCGCTGACGCAGTCTCGTAGTTCGGTGGTTGGCTACGGGGTGTCACGTATTTCGTTGATCGGCGGGTAGGTGCCGCAGACGTCGTATACTTCGGAGGTTCGCCACTAGATGTCGAATTCCGCATCGTCGTTGTTTCTACTTCAGCCACTTGGCTCCGCTATAGTCACCGGTCAGTGTGGTACATCTCCGCTATCCAAATCCTTGCTGTCGCGGTGTGTGGAACTTCTTCACTGGCTCAGATCCTTGGCTAGCCGCTCACAGTCTGGGTGACGTCATCCAACAATTACGCCACAGTCAACACTCGCAAATGCAGTAAGAGTTTATGGGTCCACATCAAATTGAGAGATTTACACCGTTCAAAAGATAATTTGGGATACAAAGTCAATTGAAAATAATTCTCCTGATATTTTCGTAACCGAATTTTGGCTCGTTCACTCGCGGTTATGCACAAACGCACCTTTTCTTAGAGTATGAATTTTACAGCAATTCACGCAGGTTCTCGTTTCCATACTTCAATATATTGGTTATTAACACTGCTTTTGTCACTTTAACTCATAAAAACAAACTGTTTACTGTTTCACAGTCACTTTTGCACTGTATTGTCTAAATAATGTGCTTCGTTCCCGCGATTTCTAATTTCACCATAAATGTTATATTACACTGTTTCGAGATGGAATACTGTAATTTTAGTCACGATAACGTCAAGTTATTTTTGCACTAAAATCGTCCGATAATTGCCAATGTCTTTCCACTGAACCAAAAATGGTGCTTAATAAATCATTGATCGGATCCGAAGATTGCACTGTCCTGACACGGTCGCCAAGACGTAACACCCCCGTTTAAATTCCTTCATTGGATTTTGTGTAATTTATCGAAGCCGCCATACAGTTAATTATTATGATTGTATGACCGTGTGCTTAATGGATGAAAGGCTATCGGTTTTTCAGCTGTGGTTTTGAGGGTATTTCAACCGAGTGCGGCTGTTCTGAGACTGAATAGTGGAATGATTGAAAGTTTGTCTATTATTAAGAACCATAAAGGTTGCGATGTACAAACTGATATATATTTCCTACTAACACACAAATTCTGAGGCAGTTGCTACCTTCGCCTTACACACCTAATCACAGTTATATCTTTTATTGGTTACTGGCTTTAGGTACTTCGTCACACGCAATGATGATGGTTACCATTCACAACAATCCTCACTGCAATCCATGGTTGTTGCTGGTCGACGCGGTTGACGCAAAAGACGTAATCCGGCACTTGTCACTTTCGGTTTCATATCACTCGCGAATCGGTATTAGTGAGGGTCAACCCCACGACCATCAGGGGGACGTGCCCGCTCGTCATACTCCGGTGAATTTTACCGTTTACAACTCACTCGACCACCATTCTTGCATGTCTCTCCCGCACTACCGCTCGATCGACACTCCAGTGCTACTCCGCACTCGATACTCGACTCACTGCCTTCTGCAGCACTCGACAATCGACTCCTGTCTACTATCGACCTGGGCGTCGGATACTAGCATCTACGTTCGTGGGATCTCGGATCCCTTACAAAGTGTAACAAATGAATGTAAATTTACGGTTTTCAGCCCAGGAAAGTCGTTGCACGTGGAAATCGCAACTAATATCGTCCTTTAAATAGCGGGTTACGAGTTCTAGGCATTATTGGCCTCGTAAGAGGGAGCCAAAACACCAAACTCTTCTCTTCATTGGCTCTGTGGTTACGTGCTGACCTGTGAAAAAACGTTTGTTATGGTTCACGGTTCCAGTCTCACTGACAATAACGTTTTTATCCGTTCTGTGAAAGAGCTACAAGCAGTCAGCTCAAACATCGATAAGGAAATCGCAAGAAAATACTTTCGGCTCATAGTGCAATAGTGAATAACTTACAATACTGCACTACAGGTAACGCCTCTTTCCGCTGCTGACAGGCAAGTTTTGGGTTTCTAGTAATACATAACTTTATTTACGAAATGCCACATCTGCATACCTCTTGAGTACGACACAGCCTACTAATTAAACACAGTCCTAATCGAAATCTAAGTGATAAGTGTTTTACTAATTCGTGCCAATAGAGGCACGCTTGTGTACATATACTCAGTTTTATTGAAACAGACTTTCGTCGTAAAGTAATCATGAGTAGTTTTATTTCATTTCTTATAATACAGCGCTCAATTTTCGTAAGGTTTCTTTTAGTGTTGTTAAAACAATAGTGAACATGAGAGAGAAATTAATCATCACTAGTATATAAGAATTCTCTGATGTTCTTTATAACAGTCTGATGGTGCACATGCAGTTTATTGATTACATGTATTTAGAAAACTTGTTCTGAGTTAAAGCTGTCAAACAAGGTTTGAAGAAGAATACAATGCCACTACCACTCGACAGCTAGTGTAGAAAAGACTTTTCTGTCGTATTTCGGCACGATGCGCTCTCCCCATACATAATATAAAAGTTTCGAGATGCATCTGCTGCCTGGCCTTCTATTAAACCTGAAAAGAACAAAATGTCGCAGTTGTTAGCCCTTTTTCCACATGCGACTATTTTGGGTTGAGAAGTGAAGTTCAAAGTTCCATTAGATTGATAACTTCAGGAGAGAGCAGAATTGTGTTTTAAAAAACGTAGTAGTGTATGTACTCGAACTCGCAATATCTTATCTACAGTGTGCGACACTTACCATTGCGCTACTAGCTGACAGACATCTGGCGCCTCCAGATTACAGTAACAATTCCTGCAGAACTTCCGCATTCCACAGTGTTGTGAGATAGTCCATATGGCCGGATCTAGACTTCTCAGAGAGAGACAGTTACAGCTTTGCTTTTCCACTGCATGACATTTTCAACAAACAGATAGCACAATAGAGCCGCTCAAGTGGAAAGGAACACCTGCTATTTAAATTTATGTATCCTACACTGTTGGCAGTTCTGTGTAGCTGGCAGTTACGTGATTTCATTTCGGTGATTACAAAATAGTGTCCAATGTATGCACTGGGTAGTTGTGGCAGCTACAGACGATTCGGTCAACAAAGTAAATGAATGTACTGAACATGCTGCAAACCACTACAGGGAGCCTTTGTGTCAGAATCATGATCCAGCGTGGCATTATGAGCAGAGGATTCGGTGGTCTGTTGGATTGATAGTAGGTTTGTATGCTTATGGTCTGGGTTCGATTCCAACTTCTGCTCAAGATTTTTGGTAGGGAGAGACAGGTTCTATCCTCTTCTGTCTAAGCCCCGTGAAGAAGGTATAACTGCATTGTGGTCTGAAATTTACATTAAACATGATATTCCTTCTCTACCAAGTAGACGTTAGGTTGATCCACAGTTAAGTCAGGTGTGGCGACATGTAGAAACTCTTATCACCTGTAACCTTTATTATGCTAGTTATTTACTTCTAGTGACGAAACAAACGCTATGTAGGGTCACAGAACGCTTATTCCATATTCTATTTGAGATTCTGTATGTCGATAAAATTGGTTCTGAACTGGGAATGCAACTCAGACCGCCCTTAACGCGGAATTTGATCCCTTCCTGAAAATACAGCTCGACTACAATTAGTTGTTTGTTCAAAACTGCAGATTCTTCAACATCTCCACATACTGCGCGTGAATGGGTTCGAATCTTGACCCAGCAGTAAAGTTTGCATTATGTATTATCAAGCACTATCATGAGAACACCTATCTGGTGGTGGCTAATAATTTTGATTTTTAATGTATTTTCATTCGTTGTCAACACTAACGGTATCTGACGTTTTTGACTTCCAGTGAGATACAGAACTATTTGCGATATCATTGTAAGTTCAAGGATGCTGGTGGAGAAAAATTCGGTTGCTGACGTCTCATTGTGTGTCGTCAACAACGATATGTGTGGGGTTTGATTCATAGTTCAGCACTGACTAGTTCAAAAAATGTTCAAATGTGTGTGAAATCTTATGGGACTTAACTGCTAAGGTCATCAGTCCCTAAGCTTACACACTACTTAACCTAAATTATCCTAAGGACAGACACACACGTTCGTTTTCTCTAGAATATAACAGCGATAGGTGTCGGGTAGGATTCCTGGGAAGGAAAGAATTAATGTTTCGTCTCGTCATTTCAGTTAAAAAATCTAGCTAACACCGAGAAAATCCGATATGAACAGTTGATTGTGCTTCGATAACAATCTGATTAGGTTCTGAGTTCGAATCCCTGTCGAACACAAAGCTTTACCTCAAACATTTCAAGTAAGTTACTTGCGAAGAAGCAATATTTAACATCTCTCGTATTTTATTAGCAGGGACAATAGATGCTGGGTAGGAATTCCCGCCCGTTAAAAATGTTTACGTTATATAAAAAAAAATGGTTCAGATGGCTCTGAGCACTATGGGACTTAACTTCTGTGGTCATCAGTCCCCTAGAACTTAGAACTACTTAAACCTAACTAACCTAAGGACATCAGACACATCCATGCCCGAGGCAGGATTCGAACCTGCGACCGTAGTGGTCACGCGGTTCCAGACTGTAGCGCCCAGAACCGCACGGCCACTCCGCGTTATATAATTTAAAGTTGATATTTGCCAACTGAAACTGTCTGAAGTCGAGGTATATCACTCTCTGTATGCATAGTCAGGAATGACTGTTAGTTTCTGTCAGTCTCGCAATCTTTGCTTAGCCTGCATGATCTGGGTTTGAATCCATATGCAGAACGAGACGGTTCGTCGTCTCGTTTGAAGTTCAAACATATTCTGAACTAGCAGCTCGTGAATAATTAAATTTGTAATGTCATTCTGTGTTAAATAATAAGTACAGTATGTTACTTTGAAGAGGAAATCATGAATACGACGAACTTACTACGTGCATTACCTATCTGACGTAATAATGAGAGTGGTAACATTTCAGGTATGTCATTTATTGTAATAAATGCGAGCTTACAAGCCTTAAGGGCAGTCTTATCTGTGATAAGGTGTTCCCTAATATTTGTAGTATCGTGATATAACTTTACATCTTGAGATATTGCGATAAAGAGCAGTGTTTTCTAGTGGTTACTTGTTGGAACCATTTTCAATAGTCAAACGACTGTACTAAGGAGCGATTAGAGGACCTGCTGGACAGCTGCGTTATGTGGGCTGCATGCGAATCAGGCGAAATGCAATTCAGGTCGTTCGGATACTTTTGAGCATGACTGTACATTTGTATGTAAGAAAAACTTGTTATGCCTCCTGTACTAATGAGGAACGTCTACCACGATCTTCTCAGAATTCGACAGTGGCTTATCGAGATAGTGGTTTCTCTTTCCTGCATTCAGGGGTTGTCTGAAAGTTTCTGAACTAGCGAAGAAACAAGACTTTTTTAAATAATTATAAAAAATCCGCCTCGATTGCACAAAGTACCTGGTGTTTACCTAGGTTTTAGCGTGGGTAACCACGCATTCTTCAGAACAATTTCATGAAACAGCTTGCCTGAATGGGCTGTTTTATAAAATTGTTCTGAAGAAGGCATGGTTACTCACGCTGAAACCTAGGTAAACACCAGGTACTTTGTGCAGTCAAGGCGGATTTTTTATAATTATTTCGAAAGTTAAGAATGCTGACGCGCTGCAATGCTGAAAGTTCTCAAGACTTTTTTCTTCGAATTTATTTTTACTTTTCAACATAATATCCTTGTAATTCTATACACTTCTCGCAGTGATGCCTCCATTTCATTAACCCATCCTAATAATAGTTACTTTTTGGAAAAAAACGTATTTGTGCCATCGGCTGTACAACTGTGTTTATTCCGTAACGGTTTCTATTGTTACAATCACCTCTACAGGGGAGAAACAGTGTGCAGCAATCGATCAAAAATAAATTTTCTACAGTTATGACAGAGAATAAAGATGCAATTGTGCTGGTGACGCCACTTTTTCAAAGTCTCTAAAGTTTCGTATATAACTTGTGTGAGACGGAACAACTCTTCATATAGAAGTTCTCCAGGAGCCTTGATGAATTCTACCGGTATATAAATCAACTGTGGCTTTCCCAGGTTTTAGCTACCTAACTTCAAGGCCGAACTCGTCACGCAAGGTAAGCCTCCCTCTTCTTCCAGATTGACTTCCTCAGCGTCCTCCAGTGCAGGATCTTCATTATTTGCTGAAAACAGTTTTTCGAGGTATTGTTTCCAACGTTTTACTTTGTGTCTATGCTCACTGGTATGTATGGGACACCGTGCGGTACCTAATATATCTCAATTCGCAACGCACAAAAACGGGATTTTTTTAGGGGCTTATACCTCGGGTTCTATAGGTAACAGAACGATAGGATGAAGTGTTTTGGGTACACCTTTTGCCAGAGGCCATTTGTACACCCAACAGAGGGATCGTCTTCTTAGTGCCACTAACCTACAGTACAGTCAAAGTATGAATATTACACACTTCCTCTTTCTTGGGCAAATGAAGCAAATCCGTTGGTTCTTTTTGCATATAATGTGGCCTACGGTGAGCCTTATAGGGTTTTTGGAGACACCATTAGTTCATGGACAGTTCGTTAGAAAAACAACCAAATGTTCTATTTACCATTTTTTCGTTCCAAAACCGAGCCGCTGATTCAAAGATGATTATGAACAGCAATTGGCTGAAATTTTCACGATCTCGAACAGCCTTGAAAATTTTCTTGACGTCTTCATCCGTTCCCGCGATACAGATGTTCAGTTTCCCCTACACGTACACGTAAAATACACGCATAAAATCCGGTGCAAGGCGAAAACGTAGTTCAGAAAATGCCGTAGCATGCAGCAAAGTGCATTATCATCAGAAGGGTTCTGCGAATCACGTGCTGTGGAATTGAAGCACATGTAGAATTTACTTGCACATAAATCCCGTCAGAGGTATAAAATTAGTTTTTCGATTTTTTCAATTGCATGTAAGTAAACTATCAAAATTTTACCGATCCGTATAGTTCTTTTCATATGAGTGACATGCTCTGCTGTGGCAGGGAAAAGAACGGAAGCAGCTGAAAAATGCCTCTGTCGCAGAACAAAGAAGGTGAATGTGCTTCTTGTTAAACGACTCTGACTGAAAAGCGGGGTACCAGCTGCCTCATCCTATCTGCCTCAGCACCTTTACAAATTTTCCCAAAAATTTTGGCGTCCGAAAATATTTGCGGTTTCTTATGCTGAGAAAGACGAAGGTAATGAGAAGTAGTAGAAATGAGAACAGCGAGAAACTTAACATCAGGATTGATGGTCACGAAGTCAATGAAGTTAAGCAATTCTGCTACCTAGGCAATAAAATAACCAATGACGGACGGAGCAAGGAAGACATCAAAAGCAGACTCGCTATGGCAAAAAAGGCATTTCTTGCCAAGAGAAGTCTACTAATATCAAATACCGGCCTTAATTTGAGGAAGAAATTTCTGAGGATGTACGTCTGGAGTAGAGCATTGTATGGTAGTGAAACATGGACTGTGGGAAAACCGGAACAGAAAAGAATCGAAGCATTTGAGATGTGGTGCTATAGACGAATGTTGAAAATTAAGTGGACTGATAAGGTAAGGAATGAGGAGGTTCTACGCAGAATCTGAGAGGAAAGGAATATGTGGAAAACACTGATAAGGAGAAGGGACAGGATGATAGGACATCTGCTAAGACATGAGGGAATGACCTCCATGGTACTAGAGGGAGCTGTAGAGGGCAAAAACTGTAGAGGAAGACAGAGATTGGAATACGTCAGGCAAATAATTGAGGACTTAGGTTGCAAGTGCTACTCTGAGATGAAGAGGTTAGCACAGGAAAGGAATTCGTGGCGGGCCGCAAACCAGTCAGTAGACCGGTGAAAAAAAAAAAAAGAAAAAAAAAAGAAAAAAATATGCTGACAGGGCAACGGGGTTGCCGCAATGGATACGCCCGTTCCCGTCAGATCACCGAAGTTAAGCGCTGTCGGGCGTGGCCGGCACTTGGATGGATGACCATCCGGTCCGTCATGCGCTGTTGCCATTTTTCGGGGTGCACTCAGCCTCGTGATGCCAATTGAGGAGCAACTCGACCGAATAGTAGCGGCTGCGAACAACGAAAGCCATCGTAACGGCCGGGAGAGTGGTTTGTCCCCCTATCCTCATCCTCAGTTGAGGATGACACGGCGGCCGGATGGTACCGAATGATCACTTGAGGCCGAAAGACGGCGTGAGTTTAGTTTAGTTTATGCTTAGAGGAAAGGAGACAAGATCGTTGGAAAAGAGACTGGAAGATAATAGGCAATGCTTTGTGGTACAGAAAGTGCGAAGGAAACAGTGGTAGTTTGCGAGAAAGAGACGGACACAGTGGCAGTGGAACGTAGTTGACAGTGACAGAACAGTGCATGGAAAATTATGAAGATGGCGAAGGCAGTGGGAGAGGAGTACAAGTAAATAGATGGAGAAAGTGTAGGTGGGTGAAGGGTTCTACGACAACGAGAAAGAGAGAGATGGTGACAGTGAGAGGAGAGAGTAGCGGTGGGAAGGAATGAAAGATGTAGTAACGGTAAGAGAGAGCAAGAGGAAGACAGTGACAAAGAGAAGAGACGGTAGTGAGAGGACAGAAGGAAGGGGACTGTGGCTGTGAGACAGTGACAGAGAGACACAAAGGTAATGACAATGAGCTGGGCTGAGTGAATGAGTGAGAATGGGCAAGTACGCGAGTGGATGGGTGAGAGCGAATTACAACGATGGAGTAGTGGGTGTGAGAGAGCTGCAGTTGGGTAACTTGTGGGAGTAAGAGGCGAGTTGCATGGCAAAAAGAATGTATATTTGCATGGCAAAATCTTACGAAAATTTATAAAGGTGCTGTGTAAGGAGAATAAGGCAGTTACCCTGCTTTTCAGAGTCTTTTAAACAGGAGCATTAGCCTTTTTTGTGTTCCGATAGCAGCATTTTTCCGCTGGTATAATACTATTTCATCTTCATTTTAAACTTCACGGCATTATAAATACAGTACTGGAATGTGTTCCTGACATGAAACATATAAATAAATAAGGCAAGTGAATAAGACAGATGACCAACTACAATAAATGATGGTTTTCGATTAACCTTAACGGTTTCGAGGGATTTAAACCTATCTTCCTCAGAAGGACAAGAAACCTCCATATAGTGCGGCAACATAAATTACTATCAAAAGATTATGGACCAGTATTACGTGTCACACAGTAAATACTTACAGCAACAAGTATAGGCACGTCACAAACAACATGATGTGTACCAACACAGGAAAAGTAGTACTTACAAATTCCACATTGGCAAAGCGATCTAACATCTCCACATGAAAAATGTCGGCAACGATCTGTAGATATTTGTAAATTTTAAGGCCCATAAAATCAGTGGCTTCTCACACCAGTTACATCAGTCACATAAAATGCCAGACCATGTTAGTAGCAACACGCCGACTAAGGGAGAGTGGAGAGCTTAGATAGCAGGAAAACAAACCCTGAGGCGCATGCGCCGATGACCAAGTACACTTGGCGGCATAAATAGCCAATTAGCGTAAACACACTGAAATTACTAACAGAATTACAGAAATACGCCATGCGTTTAAACGAGTTGAAAAAAGCAAACGCAAAATAAAATATACTAGCATGCATTAAGACCCTTATAGGACTATCAATACATTATCGTACGAAAATAATGATGTTTGTGCATAAGTAGATTATTGCAACCATAATGACAATGAACAGATTAATATGACCTCCAGTACATCATCGAACGAAAAGTAATACTGCCAGTGCATAAGCACACTATTAAACATAATGACACTAAAGGGGAAAAATTCGTAGGTGCCTGTATAGTGACAATTATCTTAGTAGAACATAAACTGACAAATAAAACTGTGTGCACAAAAATTGTGTAATAGAATTTTGAGGAAACAATCACTCGCGAAGGCTACCGGCAGTCGTACGAAGATTTTTGTTGCGATCAGCAAGGGTTTGAGGCCGACGAAAAATTGTCTACAGGGGAGCTGCGGCTGATCTTTTAGTAAGTTCCCATCCCTGAGCTCTAGATGTTCACAGAGCTCTAATTTTTCTTATTCACCTACTATTCTCTGTCGGCCGGTGTGGTCATGCGGTTCTAGGCGCTACAGTCTGAAACCGCACGGCCGCTACGGTCGCAGGTTCGAATCCTGCCTCGGGCATAGATGTGTGTGATGTCCTTAGGTTAGTTAGGTTTAAGAAGTTCTAAGTTCTAGGGGACTGATGACCTAAGATGTTGAGTCCCTGCCGCGCGGGATTAGCCGAGCGGTCTAAGGCCCTGCAGTCATGGACTGTGCGGCTGGTCCCGGCGGAGGTTCGAGTCCTCCCTCGGGCATGGGTGTGTGTGTTTGTCCTTAGGATAATTTAGGTTAAGTAGTGTGTAAGTTTAGGGACTGATGACCTTAGCAGTTAATTCCCATAAGATTTCACACAGATTTGAACATTTGAACATTTGTTGAGCCCCATAGTGCTCACAAGGGAACCTCCCCATCGCACCCCCCTCAGAATTAGTTATAAGTTGGTACAGTGGATAGGCCCTGAAAAACTGAACACAGATAAATCGAGAAAACAGGAAGAAGTTGTGTGGAACTATGAAAAAATAAACAAAATATACAAACTGAGTAGTCGATGTGTAAGATAGGCAACATCAAGGTAACTGTTAATCCAGGAGCGCTGTGGTCCCGTGGTTAGCGTGTGCACCTGCGGAACGATAGGTCCTTGGTTCAAGTCTTCCCTAGGGAGAAAGTTTTAATTTTTTATTTTCAGACAATTATCAAAGTTCAGGCACTCACATATAATCAACTTCGCTCTCCAAAATTCCAGGCCATGTTCAGATTTGCTTGGACATATGCAGGATTTGACGGTCTACACAAGGAAAAATTCGAAAACGTTAAAAACATATGTTTTGACAGAGCACAGACAAAACTGTGCGACTGTGAAACTGTTCCATTCATTTGTTGCAGTTTATGTGACAAACTCTTACGTTTTCACACTTTTTTGGGAGTGATTACCACATCCACAAGAAAACCTAAATTGGGCAAGGTAGAAGAATCTTTTCACCCATTCACCAAGTGTACAAGTTAGGTGGGTCGACAACATATTCCTGTCATGTGAAGCACATGCCGTCACCAGTGTCGTATAGAATACAGCAGACGTGTTTTCCTGTGGAGGAATCGGTTGACCTATGACCTTGCAATCAAATGTTTTCGGTTTCCATTGGACAGGCACGTCCTTGCGGCTACTAATCGCACGGTTTTGCGGTGCGGCCACAAAACACAGGTACTAAACTTATTACACTGAACAGAGACGTCAATGAACGAACGGACAGATCATAACTTTGCAAAAATAAGGAAAGTAAAATTTTCACTGTAGGGAAGATTTGAACCAAGAACCTCTCGTTCTACAGAAGCTCACGATAACCACGGGACCACGGCGCTTCTGAACTCTGACTCTCCTAAATGTTGCTTATCTTGCACATGGACTACTCAGTTTGTATATTTTGCTTAGTTTTTTCATAGTTCCACACAACTTCTTCCTGTTTTCTCGATCGATCTGTGTTCAGTGTTTCAAGGCCTATCCATTGTGCCAACTTATAACTAAATCTGAGGGCGGTGCGATGGGAAGGTTCCCTTGTCAGAGCCATTTGAACCATTTGCTATTCTGTAACCATTGCAGAAGTGCAGCCATGTTGAAAATATCGAAATAAATAACGAACGTGGTAATGGTTGGGATCCTCCGCATTTCCATGCGTCCTTGAGGTGGACAGAAAATTTCTTCGACTAGCTCTTAAAGATAAGACGACGGGCGTAGCGTCCGCTATTACGTGCAAACGTCGCACATTTTCTCCTCCTCCTTTTTGTTCTTTTTTCGAGATAAAGAATGGCGTGATTCGTGCTCCCAGCACCTCGGCCCCACGCTACGTGGTGAGCGCGCAGACACGGTACGAGCGCCGCGCGCGTGTGGGAGGTAGCTAAAGCTATCGAGCTTTGCAGATTACACGGCGCGTGCGCTGGACAGCTGTGTGGGTGTAGGGCGGCTGGACGTGATGTGTGAGCAGTGGGGCCCGGATGGGTTGTGGTGGAGGGGGGGGGGGAGGGGAAGACACGTGGCTGCGCCATGCACGTGCACAGACGACCACTGTGGAAGGGGGTGGACTGCAGTACTACTGTACCCAGAGTAGAGACTCACCTGCTGTGGTCGCGCAGGGCAGACACAAGCCTCTCACCGCAAGTCTAAGAGCGAAATGTTTTAAGGTGACCCAGTCTCTCTTATGCTGACATGATAAATTTAAGGAAAATTTCCTCGAACGCTTACTATAAATATATACAGGTGTTTCAAAAATGACCGGTATATTTGAAACGGCAATAAAAACTAAACGAGCAGCGATAGAAATACACCGTTTGTTGCAATATGCTTGGGACAACAGTACATTTTCAGGCGGACAAACTTTCGAAATTACAGTAGTTACAATTTTCAACAACAGATGGCGCTGCAAGTGATGTGAAAGATATAGCAGACAACGCAGTCTGTGGGTGCGCCATTCTGTACGTCGTCTTTCTGCTGTAAGCGTGTGCTGTTCACAACGTGCAAGTGTGCTGTAGACAACATGGTTTATTCCTTAGAACAGAGGATTTTT
Organism: Schistocerca piceifrons; assembly: GCF_021461385.2. NCBI lineage: Eukaryota > Metazoa > Arthropoda > Insecta > Orthoptera > Acrididae > Schistocerca > Schistocerca piceifrons. Next base: position 41,376,126 of record NC_060146.1, read on the forward strand.
CTGGTGTTGGAATTCCACCGCCTAGAACACAGTGTTGTTACAACAAGACGAAGTTTTCAACGGAGGTTTAATGTAACCAAAGGACCGAAAAGCGATACAATAAAGGATCTGTTTGAAAAATTTCAACGGACTGGGAACGTGACGGATGAACGTGCTGGAAAGGTAGGGCAACCGCGTACGGCAACCACAGAGGGCAACGCGCAGCTAGTGCAGCAGGTGATCCGACAGCGGCCTCGGGTTTCCGTTCGCCGTGTTGCAGCTTCGGTCCAAATGACGCCAACGTCCACGTATCGTCTCATGCGCCAGAGTTTACACATCTATCTGTACAAAATTCAAACGCGGCAACCCCTCAGCGCCGCTACCATTGCAGCACGAGACATTCGCGAACGATATAGTGCACAGGATTGATGACGGCGATATGCATATGGGCAGCATTTGGTTTACTGACGAAGCTTATTTTTACCTGGACGGCTTCGTCAATAAACAGAACTGGCGCATATGGGGAACCGAAAAGCTCCATGTTGCAGTCCCATCGTCCCTGCATCCTCAAAAAGTACTGGTCTGGGCCGCCATTTCTTCCAAAGGAATCATTGGCCCATTTTTCAGATCCGAAACGATTACTGCATCACGCTATCTGGACATTCTTCGTGAATTTGTGGCGGTACAAACTGCCTTAGACGACACTGCGAACACCTCGTGGTTTATGCAAGATGGTGCCCGGCCACATCGCACGGCCGACGTCTTTAATTTCCTGAATGAATATTTCGATGATCGTGTGATTGCTTTGGGCTATCCGAAACATACAGGAGGCGGCGTGGATTGGCCTCCCTATTCGCCAGACATGAACCCCTGTGACTTCTTTCTGTGGGGACACTTGAAAGACCAGGTGTACCGCCAGAATCCAGAAACAATTGAACAGCTGAAGCAGTACATCTCATCTGCATGTGAAGCCATTCCGCCAGACACGTTGTCAAAGGTTTCGGGTAATTTCATTCAGAGACTACGCCATATTATTGCTACGCATGGTGGATATGTGGAAAATATCGTACTATAGAGTTTCCCAGACCGCAGCGCCATCTGTTGTTGAAAATTGTAACTACTGTAATTTCGAAAGTTTGTCTGCCTGAAAATGTACTGTTGTCCCAAGCATATTGCAACAAACGGTGTATTTCTATCGCTGTTCGTTTAGTTTTTATTGCCGTTTCAAATATACCGGTCATTTTTGAAACACCCTGTATTTTTACGTGCAGAAAAACAGTCTTGATTGCACAATATAGGTTTCTTTAATCTTCACATGTGACAAGTTTCGCCTGTTCTAGGCATCATATGTGACTCGAATAAAAAGACTTGCTTACTCAAACGTTCCGCAACAAGACGTGGCGTAGCATGGACTCGATTAATGTCTGAAATTGTGCTGGAGGAAAATGACACCATGAATGCTGCAAGGCTGTCCATAAATCCGTAAGACTTCGAGGGGTTGGAGATCTCTCCTGAACAGCACGTTGCAAGGCATCCTAGATATATTCAGTAGTGTACATGTCTGGGGACTTTGGAGATCAGCGGAAGACCGTTCCTGGAGACATTCTTCACCAATTCTTGACGTGCGGGGTGCCGCATTTTCCCACTGGAATTGTCCAATGGGCATGAATGGATGCAGGTGATCAGACGGGATGCTTGAGAACGTGTCACCTGTCAGAGTCGTATCTAGATGTATCACGGGTCCCATATCACTCCAATTGCACACGCTCTACACTACTACAGAGAATCCACCAGTTTGAACAGTCCCCTGCTGACACTCATGGTCCATGGATTCATGAGGTTGTCTCCATACCCGTACACGCCCATCAGAAAATGTTCAAATGTGTGTGAAATCTTATGGGACTTGACTGCTAAAGTCATCAGTCCCTAAGCTTACACACCACTTCACCTAAATTATCCTAAGGACAAACACACACATCCATGCCCGAGGGAGGACTCGAGCCTCCGCCGGGACCATACGTCCATCCGCTCGATACAATTTGAAACGAGACCCGACCGACCAGGCAATTTGTTTGCAGTCGTCAACTGTCCAATGTCGGTGTTGACGGGCCCAGGCGAGGCATAGAGCTTTGTAGCGTGCAGTCGTCAAGGCTACACGAGTGGGCCTTCGGCTCCGAAAGCCCATATCGATGATGTTTCGTTGAATGGCTCGCACGCTGATACTCGTTGATGATCCAGTATTGAAATTTGCAGAAATTTGCAGAATTTTTGCACTTCTTTCACGTTCAACGATTCTCTTCAGTCGTAGTTGGTCCCGTTCTTGGAGGATCTTTTTCTGGCTGCAGCGATGTCGGAGAGTTGGTGTTTTACTAGAGTCCTGATATTCACGGTACACTCGTGTTATAGTCGTACGGGAAAATCACCACTTCATCGTTACTTCGGAGATGTTGTTTGCCGTCGCTCGTGCGCCGACTACAACACCACGTTCAAACTCACTTAGATCTTGGTAATCTGACATTGTAGCAGCAATGACCGATCTAACAACTGCGCCAGACACTTGCTGTCTTACAAAGGCGGTGGTGAATGCAGCGCCATATTCTGCCTGTTTACATATCTCTGTATTTGAATACGCATGCATAAACCCGTTTCTTTGGCGCTTCAGTGTAAACGAGCTCTGGAAGGGTTCAGATCAAATAAGGCAGAAGAGATAGTTAATATTCCACCGAAATTTCTTAAATAATTTAGAGAAGTGGCAACCAAACTATTATTCAAGTTTGTGTCTAGACTCTATGGGACTGGTGACTTACCATCAGACCTTCGGGGAAATATGATCCACAGAATTCCAAAGATAGTGCTTAGAGCCATTTGAACCACCCTGGACATTTCTCACTGTCAAGTAATATATCTCGATGATCGTTGCACCATACATAGAAAGTACTGCTACAGTGTAGTACAGACGGTAACTGAAAGGAATGCGCAATGAGATGAACAGTAATGACACTTTTATTGAAACAGAGTAATTACACTGAATCCAAAGTGATTTTCAAGGGTTCTCTGGACACTAAAAAGGCGAAATATGGTTGTTAATAGTGTGCGTGATCATCACTCATGGCAACGCATGCTCTGAAACGTGTTGCCATGCTGGAAACACGACTGGTAAGAGGTTCTGGCTGTAGGACGTTCTATTCCTCGACCAGCGGTCTTAACAACCCCTGGATGGTTGCTGGTGCAGGTGGACGTCCTACAATACGTGTCCCTATTGGATTCCACAAGTGCTCCTCGGATCCTAAGTCGGGGGTACGGACAGGTCACTCCATTCGCCGAATATTCTCCCATTCCAATAGCTGCTCCACCTGCTCTCTTGGAAGCGGTCGCGCATTGTCATCTACGAAAATGGAGTCAAGACCGAATGCATCCCTGAAAAGGTGCACATGAAGAAGGAGTACAGTATCACAATAACAGCGCTGAGTCTACCATATCATTACACCTGAACAACATTATGCCTCCCCACATCATAACACCCATATCACATAAAAGGTCATCTTTCACAACGGTCTTGGGTGTGTCATGCGTTTGTTTATTTATTTGTTGTTCCATGGGACCAAATTAAGGAAAAGTCTCCATGGTCTTGGAACGAGTCAACACATGAAATTATAACACAACATATTCAGGCGACAAGTCGTGAGTTTAAATAAAGAAAATCAACAATGTAACACTGGAATTTGAATTTTTCAGCTCTTCCAGGAGCTCCTCGACAGAATAGAAGGAATGAGCCATGAGGAAACTCTTCAGTTTAGACTTAAAAGTGTTTGGCTACTGCTAAGATTTTTGAGTTCTTGTGGTAGCTTATTGAAAATGGATGCAGCAGAATACTGCACTCCTTTCTGCACAAGAGTCAAGGAAGTGCATTCCACAGAGCTGCTAACTCTTGGGAATAAGCTAATATTGCTAACAACAAACGACATTAAAGAAAATATATACTGTGAGGGCAATGTCAGAATTCCCAGACTATTGAAAGGGGTCGACAAGAGGTTCTCGAACTTACACCACAGATAGCTCGAACAGAAATACCCTTTTCGAATCAGAAGAATTACCGCAAAAAATAATACCATATGACATAAGCGTATGAAAATATGCGAAGTAGACTACTTTTAGTGTCATCAGCAAACAGAAATATTTTTGAATAACCTGTAATACTAGAAGGCATATCATTTATATAAATAAGAAACAGCAGTGGCCCCAGCACCGATTTATTTCAGATACTGTTCTAATGGTAAATAAAGCAGCATTTAGTTTCTGAACAAGATCCTGAACATGGGCTTTCCACAACAGCTTACTATCTATCCGAACGCCTAGGAACTTGAACTGTTACGTCTCGCTTATAATATGCCCATTCTGTCTGATCAAAATATCGGTTCTTGTTGAATTGTGAGTTAGAAACTGTAAAAACTGACTGTGATTTAGCATCAAATTATTTTCCACAAGCCACGAACTTATTTCATGAACTACATTATTTGATACTGTTTCAATATTACACACAAGATCCTTCACTATCAAGCTGGTGTCATCAGCAAACAGAAATATTTTTGAATAACCTGTAATACTAGAAGGCATATCATTTATATAAATAAGAAACAGCAGTGGCCCCAGCACCGACCCTTGGGGAACGCCCCAGTTAACAGCGCCCCATTGGGACTGAACATCACTACCACTCTCAATATTGCGGAGAATTACCGTCTGCTTTCTGTTCTTAAAGTAAGAGGCGAACCAATTGTAAGCTACTCCCCTTACTCCATAATGGTCCAACTTCTGCAGTAATATTTTGTGGCCAACACAGTCAAAAGCCTTCGTTAAATCAAAGAAAGCACCTAGCGTTCGCAACCTTTTATTTAATCCGTCCAAAACCTCACAGAGAAAAGAGAATATAGCATTTTCGGTTGTTAGACCATTTCTAAAACCAAACTATACATTTGACAGCAAATTGTGTGAATTTGAATGCTCCAGTAACCTACGTCTCCCGCCGTATGAGAGTACGTCCAGAATCACTACACAGGTTGCGTCTCCTATCCGAGAAGACCAAGCGACCCTACTGCTGAATATTCCAGTCGCTATGCTCTTGCCACCATCACAAACAGTGCCGCCCATTTGCGAGTGTCAGTGGAGCACAACACACCCACATACACTCGTTGCTTGTGGTATGTGGTGGTGAACGGAAAATTTGTCACACGCCATTTCCTCCATTCCAGCCATCTCGCTGACGACCCTTTGTGTCCGCACTGTGCAGTCGTCGATTCGGACGCTCACCGCCTGACATGTGCTGTGACAGGCAGGTGCTGGGATCTTGTCCAACGTACGCTGGCGCTCCTGTTGCGAAGACAGCCAGAGTATGTCATGCCAGACGAACTCCTACATCCAGATACTGTTTACTTCCCCACTACCAGAACGAACGCTGTGGACTGGGTGAAGGGCATGGCGCTGTATTACATTTTGCAAGCCGCACCCGACAGCGCTCCACACTTGTGGGTCCACCTGACGACGACTCGTGAGGGGTGTGGTGTTCAAAAGTCTAATGAGGAAACATCAGCGTTTCTTTACCGCTTGAGCGACGCCAGGTAAGAAATGTTAATATATATATTTATTTATTTGTAGTACGTTAAGTGGACACTTGTTATTTAAAAAGATTTTGTTTATTTTCTTTCATATCGAGCGTGGCAGCAAGATGATCCAGTGGGGACTCCAGAAGCGGCGGACGACGAGAGCTAACCACTATTGCATCGTAGTCGACGGCCGGCGGCTGGAAGAACCGTTGAAACATCATGCTGACCATTATTAAAATATGTTTTATGTTTTTTTTTTATAAAACAATGAAAAGGGATTCAATGTTGAAGGTGGAATGATAAAGTTTGTAATTGGATGTCAATTGGATATCAACTGTTAAATAAACTTCGAGTTGGAAGTTAAAACAGTCAGTTGACTCTGTTGTTACGACATACAGCGTAAATATTACTTATGTGCGAAATTTGCAAATTTTATTAAAATTCAGACTTCTTGAAGAGATTCTGGCAGAATTTTATCAGGAGTGTGGACGATCTTCAATAATTAACTAGTTTAAAGTTTTATTAATGAGAAGTCGACACGTATTGACATTTTAAAAATAATCGACACTGTGCAGTGCATTAAAATTCTGTTTTAAAACTTTATCGGCGATTGTGGTCAAGAAGATCGGTTTTAAAGTGGAATATTTCGTTAAATGAGAACAAGGTTGGTTCTTTAGTGACATTAATTAATTATTTAAGGAAAAATTATGAGAATTTCAATTTATTCTGGCAAAAGATATCAAGGAGTGTCAGACCGCACAATGAACATATAGAACTCTGAGACTTTGTTGAACTGTCAAAAATTTTTGTTACGATAAAACTTTTCTACAACAAAAAAAATGGTTCAAATGACTCTGAGCACTATGGGACTCAACTGCTGAGGTCATTAGTCCCCTAGAACTTAGAACTATTTAAACCTAACTAACCTAAGGACATCACAAACATCCACGCCCGAGGCAGGATTCGAACCTGCGACCGTAGCGGTCTTGCGGTTCCAGACTGCAGCGCCATTAACCGCACGGCCACTTCGGCCGGCTTTTCTACAACAGGGACTGGTGTACTTTGCTGCGTCTATCCTTATCTTCTAGGTTGAATCTGCTACAGCTCAATGTTATTCTTCGTGGATTTTTCAAGTAACTGGGAAAAGAACTTATAATTTGATCTGCGGCGGACCGTCGATACTGAGTACACGGTTAGGCCGTTGTGAAGCCTGTTGGTTTGCAGATTGCCTTTCTTTCCCCTGCTGCAGACATCGTTGCTGAGTTGCTGCGACAGGATCGGCGGTTGAGCGCAGGCGTTCCGCTACCACACATTGTTCCGAACACGAGTATCGAATTACGTAGCCGCATTATTCGAGGATCCTCCTGCCCATTTGGGCGTTCCAAGTACTAGAAGGCACACTTGAAAACGATTCACGGCACACGATTGATCCTCAGAGAGAACGGTTTAGAGGGAATCCCCCTTACATTCGTTAAGCGAAGACGACTCGGAAACTTCTGGTGGCGGTTACAGGATCCCGTTATAAAAAAAGACCTAAATAAATACGAGGGTATTTCGGAAAGTAAAGATACACCGTACACCAGAGGAACGGAAGAGTTTTGGCGAGCAAGTTGGCAACACTGGTGTTAACCTTGAACCGTTAGCTTTCTCCTCGCGGTCGTTCGGCAGTTGAACGTTGCTTCTGGTTGGAGTAGGTCGTGTTTAAAATGGCTGCGCCGATTCAGAATCCCGCCAAGTGCACTCCGTCATACGTTTTCTTGATGCAAAAGGTCAGCGACCGGCGCATATTGACAAAGAAATTGGTTCCGTTTATGGGAACATTATGAATCGACAAAATGTAACGATATGGTGTCACCATTTCTCTGAAGGTAGGACCGATGTTCATGACGAACAAAGAGCAGGTCGGCCATCTGTGATCTCTGATGCCCTTCTTCGCAGAACAGAGGAAGCTATTCGTGCAAATAGACGTCTCACATTAAAAGAATTGCTTCAGATCATACCGGACATGTCAATAACAACTCTTTATGACGTTCTGACTGTCAAGTTAGGGTACAGGAAATTGTGTGCGCGCTGGGTTCCAAAACTGTTAACGGAAGAACACAAAAGAAAAGGATGGGTTTATCACCATACAGTTGAATCCAAGCAACAATCAATGCAGTGGCGCCATTCGAATTCACCAAAAGCCAAGAAATGCAAAACGTCGATTTCAGAGAAGAAAATCATGGCTTCTGTTTTTTGGGACAGACAAGGCATTCTTCTGTTGGATTTTATGCCTCCTGGAACGACAATTAATACTGCTGCATACTGCCAGACTTTGAAACGTCTTCGAAGGGCAATTCGAAACAAACGCAGGGGAATGCTGAGAAGTGGAGTCCGCTTGCTTCATGACAACGCTCGGCCTCACACAGCGCTCGTAACCAATGCACTACTCAAACAATTCAAATGGGACATATTGGACAATCCGCCATACAGCCCGGACTATGCGTCCACCGACTTCCATGTCTTCCATTACCTGAAGGCACATCTTCGTGGAAAATCATTCCACGACGATGAAGAGATCAAAGATGAATTTGAAATGTGGTTCCGACAACAGGCGGCAACCTTCTATGACAGTGGGACACAAAAGCTTGTGCACCGACTTAAAAAATGTTTGCACAACGGGGGTGATTATGTCGAAAAATAACAAATTAACAAATAATCCAGTTAATAAGATGTAACTGACGTTTTCAAAATAAATGTTCTATTTAAGGACTGCAAGCCATTGTATCTTTACTTTTCGAAATGCCCTTGTACAAGGTAAATGAATTTGATCCAGTAAAGTTCTCTTGATTCTATCGAACCCATTTCCTTCCTTGGCTCTGGGAGGGCAGAAACGGGACATTGAGGCCAGGCCTCGGAAGACGACCCCTACATCTTTGGTTCCGACCTTTCTCTCAGGCCATTATGAAAAAAAAGAAGAAAAAACACTGGCCGTCGGGTAGAGAGAACACTGGCATCCAGGGAATCGTGAGGTAGTGTGCCTTTCACTCCTGTTAAACGTGTTTGCAACTGAAAGTCACTGTTTGACGTCAGTCCCTTCTTGCCTGTTGTACAATGTAGTGGTCATCGTGGCCGAGCGGCTCTAGGCGCTTCAGTCCGGAATCGCTCTGCTGCTACAGTCACAGGTTCGAATCCTGCCTCAGGCACGGCTGTGTGTGATGTCCTTAGGCTATTTAGGTTTAAGTAGTTCTAAGTCTAGGGGACTAATGACCTCAGATGTTAACTCCCATAGTGCTCAGAGCCATTTGAACCATTTTTTAGTGGTCATCAGCTGCTGTAACTGACCATGGTAAACCACCTCCTCCTCTTCACGCAGTAGGATAGCTGGTTCTGAACGCTTCCCATGCTCATGAAACAATGCTGCGTGCAGTGCCAAGCTCTTGGGCTACGTGCGTCAAACTTCATCTTTCTTCTACACTGTAACCACCTGTCAAAAGCCTGAGCAAATGGCTCTGACCACTATTGGACTTAACCGCTGTGGTCACCAGTTCAAAAGCCTGAATTACCACATTTTTCATCGTGAGACGTGCAAGAGGAGGGTAAATGATGTGCTGGAAGGGATATGGAGTCACACCTGCTCTGCCCGTCGTGGGCAGGTGCGCTAGTGCTGTTGGTTGAGTTTCCATGGCGCAAACAGCCCGACTGAGACATTTCCACAGACTCTCCATTGGGTTTAAATCTAGTGACTTTGGTGGCCAAAGGAGAACGGTAAACCCAGTCTTCATTTTTTTCTTTTTTTCTTTTTTTTTAATGCATGTTCACTGTGAGCTATGTCACACTGAGCCGTAAAATTACTACTGGTTTGCCAAACGTTATTAACCTCAATCAATACACAAAATGTACAGTGGAAGTAGGTGCCCAGGGATAACTGGCGGAATTACACACAATTTTGAGTAACACTTTTATTCAAATTTGGTGAAAGACTTTACGATATTAAAAAAAGCCAACAGTCATTTAACAAATAAGTCACAATTTACGATAGGAAACGACTTTTAAATTATGAAATTATTATAAAAAATTTCACGCCAGTAAAAGGCAAGTACACGCAAGCAATTAAACATATACAACGCGACGCTGTATAATATTTCAAGCTCAGCTAAATTACAGGTGAATTTCACTCCATTCATTAAATGGCGCAGAATCTAACTTGTCTGCAACATATAAAGACAATCCTGTTTACAAAAGTTCTCAAAATAGAAAAACCAAAACGCATGAGTCATGCACACAAAAAATGGTTCAAATGGCTCTGAGCACTATGGGACTTAACATCTATGGTCATCAGTCCCCTAGAACGTAGAACTACTTAAACCTAACTAACCTAAGGACAGCACACAACACCCAGCCATCACGAGGAAGAGAAAATCCCTGACCCCGCCGGGAATCGAACCCGGGAACCCGGGCGTGGGAAGCGAGAACGCTACCGCACGACCACGAGATGCGGGCGTCATGCTCACAAGGGGGGGGGGGAGGGGGGGCATTCACGGTTAATAACGTTAACATTTCCAAAATATATAAAAAAAAACAAATTTTACAAATTTCTGCCAGTTAACTTACGGCAAACACACACGCTCGCCAGGTAGGACTTGCGAACTTTTACAACATTCTCCTTTCAATGCAACAATTTCTACCCGTAATGAAATGGCGAACTTCTGCATGGCAAAACACGCTAATAACCAACCACCTGTATAATACACATAAGCACGTTGAGTAAAAGCCTTAAAAGGTATTGAATTGGAAAAACACACAACAGTTTTTGCTGACTAGAAACAATATAAAAAATCCACTACAGCGTACATTAACAACCTTGCTTACCTATAGCCAAATATACATAAACACAAATTTAAGTAAGTTACACCTTCCAGATGAGCAGCAATTCATTATGCAATTGACTAGGTCTTACCACGAGGCAAAAGGAATTTTTCTTCTTTCTAAGAGTACCTTTTACACGTGAGTCTAGTTATGGCAGGCGAGAGAATGGATCGGGTCTTAGTGCCTTGCGTTTTAAACAGTACAACCATTGGTGCCTTACACTTTCACAGAGATGGCAGAGGCTAACAGACGAATAAACCCGTAGGTAAGCTGGGAGGGGAAAGAAGCAATCCGAACCACAGATTTACTCCGACTCCCCCCCCCCCCCTTTCGTCCTCAAAAGGGGACAAACGGACCACCCTTTCTAATATTACCACCTTCCCGCGAGTGGGCAGACGAGAATGAATGGCAGGAAACCCCCAAAAAATACGGCTGGTATAATTAACAAGAATAAGTAAAATGAATTCAGTTAAACTTCATAAAATCTGTTAACAATCAGCACTCAACTTCTGATTAGAACAACCCGGTCACTGAACTGTTCACAGTAACACACCCTCTGCCCTACCTTCCTATTCTTAGCGAATCCTACACCTGTTATACCATTTTCTGCTGCTGTTGACATTACCCGATACTCATCTGACCAGAAATCCTTGTCTTCCTTCCACTTCACTTCACTGACCCCTACTATATCTAGACTGACCCTTTGCATTTCCCTTTTCAGATTTTCTAGTTTCCCTACCACGTTCAAGCTTCTGACATTCCACGCCCCAACTCGTAGAACGTTATCCTTTCGTTGATTATTCAACCTTTTTCTGATGGTAACCTCCCCCCTGGCAGTCCCCTCCCGGAGATCCGAATGGGGGACTATTCCGGAATCTTTTGCCAATGGAGAGATCATCATGACACTTCTTCAATTACAGGCCACATGTCCTGTGGAGACACGTTCCGTGTCTTTAATGCAGTGGTTTCCATTGCCTTCTGCATCCTCATGTCGTTGATCATTGCTGATTCTTCCGCCTTTAGGGGCAATTTCCCACCCCTAGGACAAGAGAGTGCCATGAACCTCTATCCGCTCCTCGGCCCTCTTTGACAAGGCTGTTGGCAGAATGAGGCTGACTTCTTATGCCGGAAGTCTTCGGCCACCAATGCTGATTATTTATCAAAATTTAGGCAGTGACGGGGATCGAACCCGGGACCGAAGAGGTTTTGATTATGAATAAAAGACGCTACCCCGAGACCACAAGAATAATATACAGAAGAATGGAAAAGAAAATTGAGAATCCCCTAGGTGACGATCAGTTTGGCTTTACGAAAAGTACAGGGACGAGAGAGGCAATTTTGACGTTACGGCTAATAATGGAAGCAAGGCAAAAAAAAAAGCAAGACACTTTCATAGGATTTGTCGACCTGGAAAAAGCGTTCGACAATATAAAATGGTGCAAGCTGTTCGAGATTCTGAAAAAAGTAGGGGTAAGTTATAGGGAGAGACGGGTCATATACAATATGTACAACAACCAAGAGGGAATAATAAGAGTGGACGATCAAGAACGAAGTGCTCGTATTAAGAAGGGTGTAAGACAAGGCTGTAGCCTTTTGCCCCTACTCTTCAATCTATACATCGAGGAAGCAATGATGGAAATAAAAGAAAGGTTCAGGAGTGGAATTAAAATACAAGGTGAAAGGATATCAATGATACGATTCGCCGATGACATTGCTATCCTGAGTGAAAGTGAAGAAGAATTAAATGATCTGCTGAACGGAATGAATAGTCTAATGAGTACACAGTATGGTTTGAGAGTAAATTGGAGAAAGAAGAAGGTAATGAGAAGTAGTAGAAATGAGAACAGCGAGAAACTTAACATCAGGATTGATGGTCACGAAGTCAATGCTACCTAGGCAGTAAAATAACCAATGACGGACGGAGCAAGGAGGACATCAAAAGCAGACTCGCTATGGCAAAAAAGGCATTTCTGGCCAAGAGAAGTCTACTAATATCAAATACCAGCCTTAATTTGAGGAAGAAATTTCTGAGGATGTACGTCTGGAGTACAGCATTGTATGGTAGTGAAACATGGACTGTGGGAAAACCGGAACAGAAGAGAATCGAAGCGTTTGAGATGGGGTGCTACAGACGAATGTTGAAAATTAGGTGGACTGATAAGGTAAGGAATGAGGAGGTTCTACGCAGAATCGGAGAGGAAAGGAATATGTGGAAAACACTGATAAGGAGAAGGGACAGGATGATAGGACATTGCTGAGACATGAGGGAATGACTTCCATGGTACTAGAGGGAGCTGTAGAGGGCAAAAACTGTAGAGGAAGACAGAGATTGGAATACGTCAAGCAAATAATTGAGGACGTAGGTTGCAAGTGCTACTCTGAGATGAAGAGGTTGTCACAGGAAAGGAATTCGTGGCGGGCCGCACCAAACCAGTCAGTAGACTGATGACAAAAAAAAAAAAAAAAAAACTCAATTTCTGGTGCGTTACGCCCCCCAGGACTGAACCAAGGCAGCACTTCCCAATGCTCTGCCGAGCCGCCCGCTGCCAGCCGTTTCAACGGACGCAGGAAGACGCGCTGATTTTCAGAACCTCCTCGCCGGTCGACAGCATACGGCCGAACTGCAGATTAGGCCCCTTGCGGATCCACGCTCAGGAAGATTCCTTTCGCGACGAGCAGTTAACGCCCCATACCACGGAGCCGCTGCTCGCGTCCCTTACGCTGATGCCGCGGTCTGCGTGCTGTCCCTCTAGCACCGGCAGAGAAGTCGATTCTCGATGTCCCGACTGCCAACTCACACGAGAGCCCATGCAGCCACCTCTTAAACCCACGCGAACAGCCCACTTTTCCCGTTTCCCCTTAGGGAGGCACCGACAACGGCGCCACCGCCAGTAAACGGAGGGCAACTGCTTCACGCTACGCGCTGCGGCGCGCTGTTCAAAGCTAACTTTACTACGGCTCACACACATTGTGTTGTTTTGCTTGTAGATGCCATCGTGCCGAGGAAGAAGAAACTTCATATATGTATCGACATGGTCCCTGAGGTTACATGTGTACTTCTGTTGATCCTGTGTGACTTCCAGAATCACTAGATCATCCAGGAATTGTCACGAAAACATTCCGTAGACCATATTGCTCCGTCCTGGTTCCAGGATGCTTGCTCCGTCTGCCCGATGGAGCAAAAATAGAATTCACTCGAAAACGCCATCTGTCGCCAAGCAGTGAACGTCCAGTTGCGTTACTGGTGTGCAGATTTCCAGCTTCCAGCCAGCAGTCAGTAAGGGTCCGAGAACCAGGTGTCTGCTGTGGAACCCCATAAGTGGCAAAGTACTTAGAACGGTCATTGAGGAGACACTGTTGATAGATCCTTTGTTAGTCTGGGTAGTCAGTTGCTTAAGTTCCAACCCTACTCTGCCATACACATGTCTGCGGCCATCCTTCACTCTTTTCATCTATGGCCCGTGGTGCACCCCAGTTGCCTCGTCACCGGTTTACGATAGCCTCATTTTGCCATCCAGAGTATACTTCTACGACTGTGGCACGCGAACAGTATACAAACTTATCCGTTTCGGAAATGGTTCCACCCTTGGCCCAAAAGCCATGACCATGCCCTTTTGGACATCAGATAGATCATTTCGTTTCTGCGTTACGAAACTGACTGCAGTGTTTTCTGCCCCCCCCCCCCCCCCACCTTCACTCTGTTTATACCCTCCACTGCTAGTGCTGCCACCTGCCGTCTGTGAGTGGTAACTGCATGTTGACATTGAACATAGGTGTTGGTCACATTAATATGACTGGACCACTCAGTTTCACGATGATTCTTTCATGTGTGAAGTCATCCAAATGTTATCTCCAGCCACGTTGTAATGAAATACACTTCCAAGGCAGACTGCAGTTGTTCACTGATTGATACACACTGTCTTTTTTCCTGTTCCTTCAACTGCCTTGTATTGCGAGATCATTCCCCTTTGGCACTAAAGTCACACAGTCCATCTCACCTTCACATACGCCTTCTGTCCGCCAATCGGATCCTCTATAACCTGATTCCTTTCCCCACCATCTGCTCCTTTTCCTCAAACATATGCACATCCTCTACACCTTCTACTGACTTGATCCCCCTCATTGCCTGGTTGCTCCTCTCTTCACCAGCCCCCGCCCTCTGCCGCGCCTTTACTGTAGTGTCCCCCATACCCTCCATCTCTACACCCTTCATCTCCTTTCCCAAGGTGGCTTCCATCAACTCCCCCTCCTGGATGATGCCCTCTCTCCCTCCATTTATCCCTCCTATCAACTCTGATTCTCACCTCTGCCTCCTTCCCTCTGTCCTTTCACCTGGCTCCCTCCCCCCACTTCCAGCCTGTTTTTTCCCCACCTACCATCTCTCTGACTTCCTCCTCTCCCCTGGGTCCTTTTGCTTTCCCCTCCACTGTCTTCCCCAATCCTACTCATGTCCGCGCTGCCCCCCTTTTTACTGTGCCCTTTCCCTCCACTGGCGCCCCCCCCCCCATTTTTTTTTCTTTTCCTCACCTCCCACCCTTTTTCTCCACTCATAGATCGGGGTCCTCCCGCCCCCCCCCCCCACCCACATCTGCCGCCATGTCGCCTCTATAATCCTGATTGAAGTGAATGTTCAGTGTTGTGCATCCCGTTTCAGTGTTGCGAACAGCCACCATACTGTAGCTAGTTGTGGTTTTTATCTCATGCAAACAGAAACCAGACTGTCACCATGTTTTTTTAATTGTGCCTGTCTACTTACTGTGGCAATGCCCTGTTTTAATATTTTAAATTCTACAATTTTCCGCCATTTTACAGTTTTTTACAATGTCACCGTTTTATCACCCGTTTTTATTGTTTGTTTATATTCTCATTATGGTTTTTCTCTATAATCCTGATTGAAGTGAATGTTCTCTATAATCCTGATTGAAGTGAATGTTCAGTGTTGTGCGTCCCGTTTCAGTGTTGCGAACAGCCACCATACTGTAGCTAGTTGTGTTTTTTATCTCATGCAAACAGAAACCAGACTGTCACCATGTTTTTTTAATTGTGCCTGTCTACTTACTGTGGCAACGCCGTGTTTTAATATTTTAAATTCTACAATTTTCCGCCATTTTACAGTTTTTTACAATGTCACCGTTTTATCATCTGTTTTTATTGTTTGTTTATATTCTCATTATGGTTTTTAACTTTTCTGTAGGCTGTAGAGTGGATTATTATGCTGCTGCCAGCCTGGAGGGGGGGAGGTGAGGGGGGGGGGCGGGGCGATCGAAAAGCAATAAAGGAGAAAAAAACTTCTCCCACTAACCTCAGAATGTAAAAACCAGCTTTCCGTTCACGACTGACAGACCTCTGAAAACATGCTCCCCACTTTCCCACTTTCATTCATTTCTGCAAAGTAGTTAATGATATGTTACTTTACCTATCTCGTCCTTAAGGTTTGCAGAATAGTGTATAAAGCGCACGAAAACGACTGTGCACGATGTTCTGGTAATGTCGGTCATTAGTGTTGTTCTGCTGGGTGTGTCCCCTTGCACGTCCAGGTAGGGTGGGGGTAGGAGATGGGGATGTACAAAAGAGAACCTCACCGCCTTTTGTTTCTCGGTTTTTAGCAGTCGCTATGAGAGCGCTATTCACGTTTCTCGGGATGAGAATCGTGGAAAGCATTCTGCGAAACGTTTTGCCTTTTTCCGAAGTGAAGCAAAATTTTCGTCAAATGTTCTAGAAAAATCCACCCGTGGCCTGTTCTTTGAATTGCTATGTAAGAGACGAAAATGTCTGAAGCAAGACTGAAAAGGCATTAAGATGGTTAGTAACTCGGAGGTTGCGGTGGCATTTACTGTGACGTCATTTATTTACGATCGAAGGTCGGCACGTCATAACGCACGGGTGTTTCAAGATGACTGATCAGATTACCCAAACCATATCTTCTACATGAATGAAATTAGAAACATGCGATAAAATTTGAGCTTGTCTGGTTTATGCGGTTTCTGCTTGGGGTTTCCTAGATTCTGAATTGTACTGAAATGCAGGAGGATCTGCAGCGAATTGACGCATGGTGCAGGGAATGGCAATTGAATCTCAATGTAGACAAGTGTAATGTGCTGCGAATACACAGAAAGATAGATCCTTTATCATTTAGCTACAAAATAGCAGGTCAGCAACTGGAAGCAGTTAATACCATAAATTATCTGGGAGTACGCATTAGGAGTGATTTAAAATGGAATGATCATATAATGTTGATCGTCGGTAAAGCAGATGCCAGACTGAGATTCATTGGAAGAATCCTAAGGAAATGCAATCCGAAAACAAAGGAAGTAGGTTACAGTACGCTTGTTCGCCCACTGCTTGAATACTGCTCAGCAGTGTGGGATCCGTACCAGATAGGGTTGATAGAAGATATAGAGAAGATCCAACGGAGAGCAGCGCGCTTCGTTACAGTATCATTTAGTAATCGCGAAAGCGTTACGGAGATGATAGATAAACTCCAGTCGAAGACTCTGCAGGAGAGACGCTCAGTAGCTCGGTACGGGCTTTTGTCAAAGTTTCGAGAACATACCTTCACCGAAGAATCAAGCAGTATATTGCTCCCTCCTACGTATATCTCGCGAAGAGACCATGAGGATAAAATCAGAGAGATTAGAGCCCACACAGAGGCATACCGACAATCCTTCTTTCCACGAACAATACGAGACTGGAATAGAAGGGAGAACCGATAGAGGTACTCAAGGTACCCTCCACCACACACCGTCGGGTGGCTTGCGGAGTATGGATGTAGATGTAGATGTAGATTCAGTTAGCTCGCTTGCTCGTCCATTACCTACTAGGGTTTTGGCACCGAATTATGCATAAAAGTAAGGCTGAAATATCATTTGAATTGAAAATGTCCTCTGATATACACTGCTGAGCCAAAACGTTATGACCACCTACTTAAAAGGATGTTGGTCAATTTCTGGAACGCCATTCAGCAGTGACTGTGCGTGCCATGGATTCGACAAGCAATTGATAGGTGTGCAGAGGTCTGTCGAACCAGATACCTACGCACAGATCACACACTACCCGTAATTTGCGCCGGCCGCTGTGGCGCTTCAATCCAGAACCGCGCTGCTGCTACGGTCGCAGGTTCGAATCCTGCCCAGGCATGAATGTGTATGATGTCCTTAGGTTAGTTAGGTTTAAGTAGTTCTACGTTCTAGGGGACTGATGATCTTATATGTCAAATCTCATAGTGCTCAGAGCCATTTGAACTGTAATTTGCGGGCGGTTGATTTAGAGGCGCGGAGCTGACGCGTGAAAGCGTCCCAGTTGGGTTTCATCGGATTCACGTTAGCCGAATTTGATGGCTAAACATCAACGTGAGTTCTTTATCATGCTCCTCAAAACCATTCCAGTACGATTCTGGCATTGTGACACGGACAGTTACCCTGCTGGAAACTGCCATCTCTGTTGACAATGACATCAGGCATAAGGGGTTACAGGTGGTCCCTAATAATGTTCACGCAGTCCACAGCTGTCATGGAGACTTCGATTACTACGGCAGGTTCCCTGGAAGTCCAGGCCTGCTCGCACAGGCCTATGTCGGAGGCGCGTTACCTGTTTCGAGAAGACGTTCACCTGGATTATGGCAGGACGCCACCATTGACCTGGTTTAACAATAAACTGGATTCATCCGACCAGCCGACACGATTCCACTGATCCGCTGTCCAATCGCGATAATCCTGTGCTTAGTGTAACCACAATTAACGATTTTGTTGGGTCAACCTGGGAGCACGTAGGGGTCCTCTGCTGCGGAACGCCATGTTCAACACTGTGCTCTGGACGGTGACCTCCAAAACAATGGCGCCTGCGCCGGCACTGTAGTCTGTCTTCAGATCTGCCACGGAATGCCGGCCTGTCCTCATTTATATAGCGAGCAATCCTCCGATCCTTATGTTCTGTGATGAATGTCGTGTGACGAGGGCCTCCCGTCGGGTAGACCGTTCGCCTGGTGCAAGTCTTTCGATCTGACGCCACTTCGGCGACTTGCGTGTCGATGGGGATGAAATGATGATGATTAGGACAACACAACACCCAGTCCCTGAGCAGAGAAAATCTCCGACCCAGCCGGGAATCGAACCTGGGCCCTTTGGATTGACAGTCTGTCGCGCTGACCACTCAGCTACCGGGGGCGGACATGTTCTGTGATGAGGCACCTACTCGTGGTTTCAGCATTATTCAGCCAGTTTCCATAGACGCTCACAACAGCAGCACGCGGGCGGTCTACCACCTTCCCCATTTTCGAGATGTTGGCCCCCAGGCACTGGGCCACGACAATCCAACTTTTGCCAAACTCGCTCAAGTCGGTGGATTTCCGCATTTCGGGTCGATAGAATGGTTTGCCATTCGTCTCTGGTATGCTCATATACTTCTCTACTGCGTCGCATTGCCTCGGCGCTACCAGGCAGCATCCAAAATCATAGTGGCCAGTTGTCAAAAGGTTTTGGCCCATTAGTGTACAATGTTCAGACCCATCAATTTAACCAGTAGCACGATCTGACTTGTGAAAATTATAGAATACGACCTAGGTAGGGAGTCTTACTTTACACAACGATTTGTAGTGGCTGCAGAGAAAGATTTACGCGAACCAGATTTGCATCAAAAAAGCAGTATGTCAGCAAGGCCGCGCACAGTCCCGTGGCCTCCAATGCTCATGTGTACCCATAATGATACCATCATTCACAAATACAAGGTATCGAATAATACACGATTAGCAAACCCGACAATGATTCCAGAATGAGATTTTCACTCTGCAGCGGAGTGTGCGCTGATATGAAACTTCCTGGCAGATTAAAACTGTGTGCCCGACTGAGACTCGAACTCGGGACCTTGGCCTTTCGCGGGCAAGTGCTCTGCCATCGCAGGAGAGCTTCTGTAAAGTTTGGAATGTAGGAGACGGGATACTGGCAGAAGTAAAGCTGTGGCGACGGGGCGTGAGTCGTGCTTCGGTAGCTCAGATGGTAGAGCACTTGCCCGCGAAAGGCAAAGGTCCCGAGTTCGAGTGTCAGTCGGGCACACAGTTTTAATCTGCCAGGATGTTTCAAACCCGACAATGTTCCGTAGTTCCTAAGTATGTGTGGGAGTAGGATATAGTCCTAATCTTCTTCCCCCCTCCATCTCCTCCTCGCTGCCTCTTGTGCATCTTCTCCTCCTCCCCTCCCCCCTCACAGCTCACTGTCCTTCTCCTACTCCCCCAATCTCTATCTTCTCCTCTTCCCTCCATCTTGCCATCTCCTGCCTCCCCCTCTCTCTCTATCCATCTTCTTCCCCTCTCTGCCCATTTCCTCTTCCCATCTCACTCTGATCTAGAGTATTGTTTATTGTTATAGCTGACGAAACCTCGATCTTGAAATGAAACCACTAAAATGAATGGGTATATCGGTGTGTGCTCCCATCGTGCACATCTTGTGAATGACTTCCTTCAGGATAACGACATCGCTCGACTAGGGTGGCCAGCATGTTCTCCAGGTATGAACCCTATCGAACATACCTGGAATAGACTGAAAAGGACTTTTTATGGACGACGTGACCCACCAACCACTCTGAGGGATCCACGCCGAATCGCCTTTGAGGAGTGAGACAATTCGGACCAACTGTCTTGATGAACTTGTGGATAAAACGCCACGACGAATACAGGCATGCATCAACGCAAGAGGACGTGCTGCTGGGTAATAGAGGTACCGGTATGTGCACCAGTCATGACCACCACCTCTGAAGGTCTCGCTGTATGGTGGTACAAGATGGAATGTGTGGTTTTCATGATCAACAAAAAGGGTGGAAATGATGTTTCTCTTCATCTATATTCCAATTTTGTGTGCAGGTGCGGGAACTCTTGGAACCGAGGTGACGCAGAACTTTTTTTGATGTGTGCAGTATCAAGTAAAAATTTTAAGTTATATTGGTCAACAGCATTTCGAGTTTCTGTCTACGTTTCCCCTTTGTGTAGTATGTATTAGTGGACCTCATATATTACAAGTACGTAGCCTACGTCTGTTTGCCCTTTTAGTAGAATATCGTGTGAAAATTTGAAATAACTTTTAGAGAGTTTTGTTAACAATATTTCTCTTTTATATATATTGCATGGGGGCTTAATTATATATAGGAATGCAAATACTTTTTATTTTCGTCGCTGTCTGTCCGGTTACGCAGTCTCGTAACCGGTTGGCCCTGACTAGTAATAGTACGCAATCTGACTGCATAGAACAACAACAAAGAATGAAACGAAATTTCCGTTAACACAATTAATTAATTAAGTCCCCAGCAACTATAAAACCTAGAAAACAACAAAACACATGTGTAGCTGTTCTGTGTGTGGAAGTGTGATTCAACGTACACATCTGGCACGATTCTTCCTCAATAAGACCAGATATTTTAAACACCATATATACTGAAGTAATTAAAAAAAAAATAAACAGAAATACTATAATTGCACATAGAAACCAGAAATACAGTCTAATACAAGAACACGAGCCAGATGCTTTGTTGACTGAACCTGTGACCAAGAGGCATTATTGTTTAAGACATTGAAATAATGAAAAAAAAGGAATTTTTTACCTTCATATATATTGACGAAAAGCACACTCTGATCATTACAGCATCCCTAATCCAACAACATCTGGTGTCTAGCCCCTCAAAACAATACTACAAGTTCTGAACAAGCACTCACTACCGCAACTTCTCAACTACGACTCACCACTGCTACATCTCAACAAGCACTGCCTACTGCTACTTCACAATACGCACTCACCACCACGAATTCTCGACAAGAACTGCCAGTGGAGGCGGCGGAAATATACTCTTTGGCGCAATCTCTGGCGCTGTGGCTCAGTGTAGCCACCTTTCAGTATATTTTAAGAAAGTGGCATACGCCCATCTGTAAAAAAATTGAAGTAATTTCGTCAAGAAATTTTTCTAGATATTTGTTAGTAAACTTTCTGATTTATGTATTGTATACAGAGTGAATCACCTAAATCTCGCACCACAAATATTGCGTAAATGGGAAGTGCTATTGATATGTGGTTTTCATGGAATGGGTTGATAGTCAGGTGCACGTAGTGTTAACCAATAAGCAGATTGTAATAACACTTAGAAAGTGTTTTTTCATGCAAAATCGAACAATGCTTATTGGCATTAACAAAGTGAATGTAGGGTAAATTAGAATGTCAGTGGTGTTTGTTGCAGGAGTGTAGCGCGAGTCATTTACGAGTTATCGTATGTTGAAAAGTTTCCACACCAACACTCGTTTGTGCTGTTCAAGCCACCCAGTTGTTAGGTACGATGTTGCTATGTTTGCTTTAAGTGCGACTTGCTAGCCAGTTAGTCTGTGACAGTTCAGACGGTATGTCGTTAGTGGACGATAGGATTAACCAGTGCATAAAAAGCCGACATGGTCATGATGTGTGGACAGTGTAGGAAGAATGCAGTTCGTTCTTGTGCGCTTTATGCATCAATATATCCAAACAGACGTCAACCCTCTTGGTAATTATTTATCAACCTCTTCAACCGTTACATAAAAGTGGTTGTGTAACAACCTAACAGAATGAAACAAATGGCGACGTAAGATGGGGAAATTAATCTTCTTGCTGCTGTTGCAGTTGATGTGCACGTTAGCTCCCACACAATGTCACGAGGAAGTGGCGTAAGTCAGGAAAGTGTCCTAGGCCTTCTCCATCGAGACAAGTTCCATCCCTGTCATATGTCTCTCCATCAAAACCTGGTTGGATACGAATATGAGAATCGTGTTAACTTCTGCACATGGGCATTAAGACAGGATACTCCGCATGTATCATGTATCTTGTTTAGTGATGAAGCCACATTTACCAATAATGGCTAAGTATACCACCGAAACATGCACTATTGGTCTGTTGACAAAGCCCATTAGCTTCGGCAGGCGGGACGTCACCGTCCACGGAATGTGTCCACGTGTGGTGTGGGGTAGTGAAAGATCAGTTCTCAGGCCGGTTTTTCCTAGACGGAACACTGAACGGGCACAAGCATCGCAGCCTCCTAACAGACCATCTCCCACTGATTCTAGATGTTCCTCTGCGGACTAGGAGGAACCTGTGGTACGATGGCTGTCCAGCTCAAAGTGCACGTAGCACTACACCATGTCTTCACGAGTTGTTTCCACATCGTTGAACTGGACACAAAGGACCTGTACCTCGGCCGGCCCATTTCCTGCATTTGACGCCAGTAGACTTGTTCTGTGGGAAAAGCTGAAAGACGCTGTCTGCAAGGACATATCAACATCATCCGATCACCCGAAGTTATGCAGCGACGTGTTACTGCAGCTTGCTCGGACATCTCAGCTGACATGCTATTACCCGTGCAGCAATCGTTCCATATCAGACTGGAAGCGTGTATTGTCGCTATCGGTGGTCATTTTAAACACAAACTGTGATGGTCGGCTGTCTCATTACTGGTCAGAATCTGCATAACTAGTGTATGCAATAGTGTTGTCCTCTAGTGTACCTTACCACAGGTATTGTACAAGTGTCGGTGTGGGAACTTTTCAAAATACGATATCTCGCAAACGACTAGTGCTAGAATCCAGCATCAAACACGACTAACTTTAATTAACCCTACTAGTTGACTTACACCTTCTAGATCACGTTGGGTGGCACGGGATACATGCGGACGTGCATTGTCCTGTTGGAACAGCAAATTCCCTTGCCGGTCTAGGAATGGTAGAACGATGGGTTCGATGACGGTTTGGATGTACCGTGCACTATTCAGTGTCCCCTCGACGATCACCAGTGGTGTACGGCCAGTGTAGGAGATCGCTCCCCACACCATGATGCCGGGTGTTGGCCCTGTGTGCCTCGGTCGTATGCAGTCCTGATTGTGGCGCTCACCTGCACGGCGCCAAACACGCATACGACCATCATTGGCACCAAGGCAGAAGCGACTCTCATCGCTGAAGACGACACGTCTCCATTCGTCCCTCCATTCACGCCTGTCGCGACACCACTGGAGGCGGGCTGCACGATGTTGGGGCGTGAGCGGAAGACGGCCTAACGGTGTGCGGGACCGTAGCCCAGCTTCATGCAGACGGTTGCGAATGGTCCTCGCCGATACCCCAGGAGCAACAGTGTCCCTAATTTGCTGGGAAGTGGCGGTGCGGTCCCCTACGGCACTGCGTAGGATCCTACGGTCTTGGCGTGCATCCGTGCGTCGCTGCGGTCCGGTCCCAGGTCGACGGGCACGTGCACCTTCCGCCGACCACTGGCGACAACATCGATGTACTGTGGAGACCTCACGCCCCACGTGTTGAGCAATTCGGCGGTACGTCCACCCGGCCTCCCGCATGCCCACTATACGCCCTCGCTCAAAGTCCGTCAACTGCACACACGGTTCATGTCCACGCTGTCGCGGCATGCTACCAGTGTTAAAGACTGCGATGGAGCTCCGTATGCCACGGCAAACTGGCTGACACTGACGGCGGCGGTGCACAAATGCTGCGCAGCTAGCGCCATTCGACGGCCAACACCGCGGTTCCTGGTCTGTCCGCTGTGCCGTGCGTGTGATCATTGCTTGTACAGCCCTCTCGCAGTGTCCGGAGCAAGTATGGTGGATCTGACACACCGGTGTCAATGTATTCTTTTTTCCATTTCCAGGAGTGTACATTTTCTAAGTATTATTATAATCTGTTGATTTTCTAACAAAACGAGCCACTGACTACCAATCCATTGTGTGAAAATCGCACATCAATAGCACTTTCCATTCCCTCATATACCGGGTGATCAAAAAGTAAGTATAAATTTGAAAACTTAATTAACCACGGAATTGCCGGCCGGTGTGGCCGTGCGGTTCTAAGCGCGTCAGCTTGGAACCGCGTGACCGCTGCGGTCGCAGGTTCGAATCCTGCCTCGGGCATGGATGTGTGTGATGTACTTAGGTTACTTAGGTTTAAGTAGTTCTAAGTTCTAGGGGACTGATGACCTCAGTAGTTAAGTCCCATAGTGCTCAGAGCCATTTGAACCATTTTTTTAACCACGGAAGAATGTAGATAGAGAGGTAAAAATTGATACACATGCTTGGAATGAGATGGGGTTTTATTAGAACCAAGAAAAAAAAAACAAAGTATTCCTAGACGCGTGAAAGATCTCTTGCGCGCGTCGTTTGGTGATGATCGTGTGCTCAGCCGCCACTTTCGTCATGCTTGGCCTCCCAGGTCCGCAGACCTCAGTCCGTGCGATTATTGGCTTTGGGGTTACCTGAAGTCGCAAGTGTATCGTGATCGACCGACATCTCTAGGGATGCTGAAAGACAACATCCGACGCCAATGCCTCACCATAACTCCGGACATGCTTTACAGTGCTGTTCACAACATTACTCCTCGACTACAGCTATTGTTGAGGAATGATCGTGGACATATTGAGCATTTCCTGTAAAGAACATCATCTTTGTCTTACTTTCTTATGCTAATTATTGCTATTCTGATCAGATGAAGCGCCATCTGTCGGACATTTTTTGAACTTTCGGTTCTAATAAAACCCCATGTCATTCCAAGCATGTGTGTCAATTTGTACCTCTCTATCTACATTATTCCGTGATTTATTCAGTTTTCAAATTTATACTGACATTCGATCGCCCGGTATTACAGTTTTAGGTGATTCACCATGAATGTACTGGCCGGCCGAAGTGGCCGCGCGGTTCTGGCGCTGCAGTCTGGAACCGCGAGACCGCTACGGTCGCAGGTTCGAATCCTGCCTCGGGCATGGATGTGTGTGATGTCCTTAGGTTAGTTAGGTTTAACTAGTTCTAAGTTCTAGGGGACTAATGACCTCAGCAGTTGAGTCCCATAGTGCTCAGAGCCATTTGAAACATGAATGTACTTATATAGCATACACGTCTAAAAAGTGTAGCCTATGACCGTCCGAACGTTTATTAGAGTATCATGTAAAACTCTGAATTAAGTCAGTGAAGAACTTCTCGAGATTTTTGCTAACAATGTTAAATTACGACATGTACTTATATAGTAGTGTAGATGAACTTTGTGCCACCTATGTCAAACTCTGCCATCTGCCTTTTGCGTTGAATATCTGGCACAAAAAGTGGCGTATAATGTTCACAGTGATTGGCTAAGGATTTTAGAGCAATCGTAGAATCGTTTTTAGTACCATGCTACTGATGCTGTTGGTAAAGATGAGTGCCCTGCGCCGAGTGATTTTGTTAACAGCTAAGTGCAACCCGGCGTTAGCTCGTGTCAACAGGAAAGTGATGACATGAAAAATAAACTTATTTAGAAAATAACTGAATAGAAAAGTGTGCGGTTATTACTAAAGCTTCTTCTACAAGCCACAATGTCAAATGGTTCAAATGGCTCTGTGCACTATGGGACTTAACTGCTGAGGTCATCAGTCCCCTAGAACTTAGAACTACTTAAACCTAACTAACCTAAGGACATCACACACATTCATGCCCGAGGCAGGATTCGAACCTGCGACCGTAGCGGTCGCGCGGTTCCAGACTGTAGTGCCTAGAACCGCTCGGCCACTCCGGCCGGCCACAATGTCATGTACAACATTAGTGCTCATAAACATGTGGTACACAAACTGTGAACACATGAGAAAATGAAACAAAAGGATATCTATACAAGTGGGAAGTTGAATAAAACTCATTGGCAGGGAGAGTGACGAATTTAAACATTCTGTCTGTCGGATGAAATAACAGGAAACTGATTGTGAACAGTGCATCGAAACCTACTCCTTCCAGAAATTCAAAAAGTACCTCGACTTGGAAGGCAAGCTTTAAAGTCGTGAATGGTTCAAATGGCTCTGAGGACTATGGGACCTAACATCTGAGGTCATCAGTGCCGTATACTTAGAACTACTTAAACCTAAGGATATCACACATATCCATGCCCGAGGCAGGATTCGAACCTGCGACGGTAGCAGCAGCGCGGTTCCGGACTGAAGCGCCTAGAACCGCTCGGCCACAACAGGCGGCAGTCGTGAGTGCTTCAGTGAAACTCTGTACTTAGAACTTCTCATTGTAAGCCAAGAAAATAAATAGGGACAAAGTACACCATCTCGCATTGCAAACGTGCTCATCCCGCACAGAGGCAAATTGCACGGCACGGAATCGTCATGCTCCAACACCATACCGCGCTACAAGACCGCCAAGACAAGACTCCACGCTAGACACCACCAAAGTTATTGCCTCTTCAAACATGCTACCCATCATTCGTCATGAAGCGCGATGGGAACTGATTGGCCTGTTCAACCGGAACCCAGTGCGTTTGTCCTAAATATCTTACAGACTCTGCCAAAGACTAATTACAGGAGATGAACAAAACAATTGGAAACATCAGAACACAACACATTACCACGCCCAGTAGGGTGTAGGGAAAGTGAGTGTTGGGATTCAAAACAGCTTCCAGTCACCTGGGAATGGATAAATACATGTCCTGTATGGTTTTAAAGAGAATATTATACCATTCTGCCTGCAAAATAGTGGCAAGATCAGGTAACGATGATGGGGATGGATAGAGATCATGCAACCTTCTGACAAAAGCAGATCTCAAAGACCCAATAATATTGAAATACGGTGGCCAGGCTAAATGCGACAATACATCCCCGTGCTCACAAAACGAGTCCCGCACTACGCAAGCTGCGCGAAAAAACTCCATGTCGTCTTGGAATATAGCACCACCATTGGGGGACAAAAACTGTACCATGGGGTGGACCTGATCTGCCGAAATGGTTACATACTGCTCGGCAGTAATGCGACATAGCAGAGTAATCATGCCGCCCGTGGAATACTATGATACGGCTGCCCAAATCATCATCCAACACAGACTTATTTTACTCTTGGGACTTAAACTCGACCAGAAGTTTGTGAAACAAAACTCACCCTCCCAAGTGTCATTTTTCCATTGGTCCATAGTCCAGGTTCTGTGGCTTTGTCACCACGTAATCCTCTTACGGAGATTTTCATCGTCGATAAACGGTTTTGGAATTCCAAATCGCGCTGCAGTTCCCAGATTGTCGATTTCGCTTCGTGGTTTTGGCCCTGCAGTGACTTTTGCAGCTTTTGGCACAGTCGTCTTAAGACAGACTGTGATGATCTCTCAGCACACACATTCACCCACGTCGTAACTTACCGGACGATGTTTTCCCAACCTCCCTGTATGTGGGATAAATTTTCCGATACGCTGCCTCATGAAATATTGGGCGATGAAAAAGTCAGTATAAATTTGAAAACTGAATAAATCACGGAATAATGTAGATAGAGAGGTACAAACTGACACACATGCTTGGAATGACATAGGGTTTTATTAGAACCAAAAAAATACAAAAGTTCAAAAAATGTCCGACAGATGTCGCTTCATCTGATCAGAATAGCAATAATTAGCATAAGAAAGTAAGACAAAGCAAAGATGATGTTCTTTACAGGAAATGCTCAATATGTCCACCATCATTCCTCAACAACAGCTGTAGTCAAGGAATAATGTTGTGAACAGCACTGTAAAGCATGTCCGGAGTTATGGTGAGGCATTGGCGTCGGATGTTGTCTTTCAGCATCCCTAGAGATGTCGGTCGATCACGATACACTTGCGACTTCAGGTAACCCCAAAGCCAATAATCGCACGGACTGAGGTCTGGGGACCTGGGAGGCCAAGCATGACGAAAGTGGCGGCTGAGCACTCAATCGTCACCAAACGATGCGCGCAAGAGATCTTTCACGCGTCTAGCAATATGGGGTGGAGCGCCATCCAGCAAAAACATCGTACGTTCCACCAGGTGTTTATCAGCCAAGTTGGGTATGATGCGATTCTGTAACATATCGGCGTACCTCTCACCCGTCACGGTAGCAGTTACAAAACCAGAATTACGCATTTCCTCGAAGAAAAAATGCCCGATAACGGTAGATCTGGTAAATCCAAGCCCAACATTCTCGTCGTGCAATGGAGTTTCCACGACAGTTCTAGGATTTTCGGTAGCCCAAATTCCGCAGTTGTGGGCGCTGACAGACCCTCGGAGCGTGACATGAGCTTCGTCGGTCCACAACACGTTACTCAACCAATCGCCATCTTGCGCCATCTTTTGAAACGCCCACACCGCAAACTCCCTCCGCTTCACTAAATCGCCAGGTATCAGTTCATGATGCCGATGGATTTTGAACGGATAGCATCAGAGGGTACGCCTAAGTGCCAACCAAACAGTAGTGTATGGAATGCCGGTGCGACGTGCGACTGCACGAGCGCTGACTTCCCCGTGCATAGACGAACCCGCTACAGTCTCCAATTCTTCCTGAACTGTCTCAGCAGCATTAGGCCTTGTGCTCTGTCAGCCACTACAGGGTCTATCGTCTAAACAACCCGTGGCTTCGAACTTCGAAATCATTCTCGCCACAGCTGCTTTTGTCAATGAACCTTTACCCATTCGAATTGGTGGAGACGCTGGTGGATGCGTCGGGAAAGGATGGATTCCAGGACCTTGCTGAAGACCGAGGTAAGGTTGATGGGACGGTAGGAGGAGACAGCGGACGGCGATTTGTCGGGCTGATTCTCTCTCTTTTTTTTTTTTTTTCTTTATTGTGATTTTGATCACCTTTTACAAAGGTGGGCTGTCAGCAGCATAGTACGCCGCTCTTCAGCCTTGAGTTTTACAATAAGTATTACATATAGGTGGCACACAGAATACAATCAAAACGGCGGGCAAAAAATGTAGACACTAAAAAACAAAAAACATGGAGCCGTGCATGCTGGACGAGAAGTATCACTAACACTAGTTGACACGGCGCACGTAACATGGAAGACGGCGACAGCACACGTGAACAGTGGTAGCGTGACAGCGAACAAACACTAAACACAAACGAAGGCACACACACGAGACACTGAGGGCGATGATCTCTGGCGCGCGAAGGTTCACTGCGCTTGTGCGAGTCTGGGGACCTGCCAAGAGAGGAGGAGGAGGAAGGGGAGTGGGAGAGGGGAGAGCAGAGATGCCATGGGCAGGGGAGATAAGGGGAGGGAGGAAGGGGGAGGGGAAGCCTGGGGGAAGAGTGACGGAGGAAGGGAGGTGGGGGAAAAGGAAAGAGAAGGAAGGTAGGGTGCCTAAAGGAAAGGACACAGGAAGTGGGGGGGGGAGGATCAAAGTTGATAGGAGGGGTAGATGGAGGAGAGGAGGACATCATCAGGGAGGGGGAGCAGGCGGAAGCCACCTTGGGGGAGGGTGAGGAGGGTGGAGAGATGGAGACCGGGTGGGACGTGGGAATACAGGCGCGGCAGCGGGCGTGGGTGGGAGAGGATGGGTGAGACAAGCAGGTGAGGAGGATCGAGTTTGCGGGAGGTGTACAAGATCCGTATTCTTTCAAGGAAAAGGAAGAGGTGGGGGAAGGGGATGAGATCGTACAGGATCCGCATGGGGGAGGGGAGACGGATGCGATAGGCAAGGCGGAGAGCATGGCGTTCAAGGATTTGGAGGGATTTATAAAAGGTAGGGGGGGCAGAGATCCAGGCCAGATGGGCGTAACAAAGGATAGGGCGGATGAGGGATTTATAGGTGTGGAGGATGGTGGAGGGGTCCAGACCCCACGTACGGCCGGAAAGGAGCTTTAGGAGATGGGGTCTGGAGCGTGCCTTGGCTTGGATTGTCCAGAGGTGGGGGGTCCAGGAGAGGCGACGGTCAAGGGTGACGCCAAGGTACTTGAGGGTGGGGGTGAGGGCGATAGGACGTCATAGATGGTGAGGTAGAAATCAAGGAGGCGGAAGGAAGGGGTGGTTTTGCCTACAATGATCGCCTGGGTTGTGGAGGGATTGACCTTGATTCTCTCTTTTTTTTTTTTTCCTTTATTGTAATTTTCAGCACCTCATACAAGGCGGGCTGGCAGCAGCTTAATATGCCGCTCTTCAGCCTTATGGGGTACAATAATATGAGATAGGTGACACAGAAAATACAAAAAATGGCGGGCAAAGAAAGTAGTTACAAAAAAACAAAAAACAAGAAGCCGTTCACGTTGGACGATAAAAACACTAACACTTGTTGACACGGCGCACAAAACACGGAGAACTGCGACGGCACATGTGAACAGTTGAGTTGTAACTGCACGAAACACAAAACGAAGCACACACACTAGACACTGACGGCGATGATCTCCGGCACGCGAATGTTCACTATGCGTGTGCGAGTCCGGGGACCTGCCAAGAGAGGAGGAGGAGGAGGAGGAAGGGGAGTGGGAGAGGGAGAGGGGAGAGCAGAGATGCCACAGGCAGGGGAGAAAGGGGGGGAGGGAGGAAGGGGGAGGGGAAGCCCGGTGGGAAGAGTGGTGGAGGGAGGGGACGGGGGAAAAGGAAAGAGGAGGGGAGGGAAGGGAAGAGAAGGGAGGGAGGGAGGGTGCCGAAAGGAAAGGACACCGGAAGTGGGTGGTGGGGCAGGGTCAAAGTTGATAGGAGGGGTAGATGGAGGGGAGGAGGACATCATCAGGGAGGGGGAGCTGGCGGAAGCCACCTTGGGAGAGAGTAAGGAGGGTGGAGAGATGGAGACCGGGCGGGACGTGGGAATACAGGCGCGGCAGCTGGCGGGGATGGGAGAGGATCGGGGATACGAGCGGGTGAGGAGGATCAAGTTTACGGGAGGTGTACAGGATCCGTATCCTTTCAAGGAAAAGGAGGAAGTGGGGGAAGGGGATGAGATCATACAGGATCCGCGTGGGGGAGGGGAGACGGATGCGATAGGCGAGGCGGAGAGCATGACGTTCAAGGATTTGGAGGGATTTATAAAAGGTAGGGGGAGCGGAGATCCAGGCTGGATGGGCATAACAAAGGATAGGGCGGATGAGGGATTTATAGGTGTGGAGGATTGTGGAAGGGTCCAGACCCCACATACGGCCGGAAAGGAGCTTGAGGAGACGGAGTCGGGAATGTGCCTTGGCTTGGATTGTACGGAGATGGGGAGTCCAGGAGAGGCGACGGTCGAGGCTGACGCCAAGGTACTTAAGGGTGGGAGTGAGGGCGATGGGACGGCCATAGACGGTGAGATAGAAATCAAGGAGGCGGAAGGAAGGGGTGGTTTTGCCTACAATGATCGCCTGGGTTGTGGAGGGATTGACCTTGATTCTCTCTCTCATTACAGCTCCTTTTATACACGATTGTCATGTGCAGTCACTGACGTTTTGCTGTCCAGCGCCATCTGTCGGACATTTTGTGAACTTTGTTTTTGTTTTGGTTCTAATAAAACCCCATGGCATTCCAAGCATGTGTGTCAATTTTTACCTCTCTATCTACATTATTCCGTGGTTTATTAACTTTCCAAATTTATACTGACTTTTTCATCACCCGGTACAAAATTCTTCACCTGCTTTGCTTACAGAAGCATCAACCACGAGAGCACCTGC
The DNA here is from genome assembly GCF_021461385.2 of Schistocerca piceifrons. Classification (NCBI taxonomy): domain Eukaryota; kingdom Metazoa; phylum Arthropoda; class Insecta; order Orthoptera; family Acrididae; genus Schistocerca; species Schistocerca piceifrons. The sequence continues at coordinate 41,407,922 of NC_060146.1, forward strand.
AGTTTGCCCTCGTTCAAATTCGCTTAGTAATGCAAGTATAGCTACACAGAAAGTTTTCTGAGCATGACTGACATCTGAAACCTGTTGAAGACATTCTCGCGAATCTCTCGCCCAGAGTAGAGTCCCAAGTGACCGGAAAAAAGTTCAGGCGACTACAGTATATAAGACGGGTAAACGAACGGAGCTGCAAAATCAAAAGCCAATATCCGTAACTTCGGTTTGCTGCAGAAACCTTGAACGTATTCTCAGTTCGAATATACACTACTGGATATTAAAATTGCTACACCAAGAAGAAATGCATATGATAAACGGGTACTCATTGGACAAATATATTATACTAGAACTGACATGTGATTACATTTTCACGCAATTTGGGTGCATAGATCCTGAGAAATCAGTACCCAGAACAATCACCTCTGGCCGTTCAAAAATGGCTCTGAGCACTATGGGACTGCTGAGGTCATCAGTTCTCTAGAACTTAGAACTACTTAAACCTAACTAACCTAAGGACATCACACACATCCATGCCCGAGGCAGGATTCGAACCTACGACCACAGCGGTCGCGCGGTTCCAGACTGTAGTGCTCAGAGCCATTTGAACAATTTTTTTGACCATCCTGATGCGGTAAACAGAAACTGGATTCATCTGAAAAAATGACGTTTTGCCATTCGTGCGCCCAGGTTCATCGTTGAGTACACCATCGCAGGCGCTCCTGTCTGTGATGCTGCCTCAAGGGTAACAGCAGCCTCGGTCTTCGAGCTGATGGTCTATGATGCTGCAAACTTCGTCGAACTGTTTTTGCAGATGGTTGTTGTCTTGAAAAACATCCCCATCTGTTGAATCAGGGATCGAGACGATCGAGACATGGCTGCACGATCCGTTACAGCCATGCGGATAAAATGCCTGTCAACTCGACTGCTAGTGATACGAGGCCGTTGGGATCCAGCACGGCCTCCTGCACCCACCGATTCCATATTCTGCTAAGAGTCATTGGATCTCAGCCAACGCGAGCAGCAATGTCGCGATGCGATAAACCGCAATCGCGATAGGCTACAATCCGACCTTTATCAAAGTCGGAAACGTGATGGTACGCATTTCTCCTCCTTACACGAGGCATCACAACAACGTTGCACCAGCAACGCCGGTCAATTGCTGTTTGTGTATGAGAAATCGGTTGGAAGCTTTCCTCATGTCAGCACGTTGTAGGTGTCGCCACCGGCGCCAACCTTGTGTGAATGCTCTGAAAAGCTGATTGTTTGCATATCACAGCATCTTCTTCCTGTCGGTAGAAGATCAGTTTGGATTCCATAGAAATGTTGGAACACGCAATACTGACCCTACGGCTTATCTTAGAAAATAGATTAAGGAAAGGCAAACTACGTTTCTAGCATTTGTAGATTAGAGAAAGCTTTTGACAATCTTGACTGGAATACACTCTTTCAAATTCTGAAAGTGGCAGAGGTAAAATACAGGGAAGGAAAGCCTATTTGCAGTTTGTACAGAAACCAGATGGCAGTTGTAAGAGTCGAGGGGCATGAAAGAGAATCAGTGGTTGGGAAGGGAGTGAGACAGGGTTGTCGCCACTTCCCGATGTTATTCAATCTGTATATTGAGCAAGCAGTAAGGGAAACAAAGAAAAACAAGGATCAGAAATTAAAATCCATGGAGAAGAAATAAAAACTTTGAGGTTCGCCGATGACATTGTAATTCTGTCAGAGACAGCAAAGGACTTGGAAGAGCAGTTGAACTGAATGGACAGTGTCTTGAAAGGAGGATATAAGATGAACATCAACAAACGCAAAACGAGGATAATGGAATGTAGTTGAATTAAGTCGGGTGATGCTGAGGGAATTAGATTAGGAAATGAGACACTTAGAGTAGTAAAGGAGTTTTGCTATTTGGGGAGCAAAATAACTGATGATGGTCGAAGTAGAGAGGATATAAAATGTAGACTGGCAATCGCAAGGAAAGCGTTTCTGAAGAAGAGAAATTTGTTAACATCGAGTGTGGAATGAAGTGTCAGGAAGTCGTTTCTGAAAGTATTTGTATGGAGTGTAGCGATGTATGGAAGTGATTCGTGGACGATAAATAGTTTAGACAAGAAGAGAATAGAAGCTTTCAAAATGTGGTGCTACAGAAGAATGCTGAAGATTAGATGGGTAGATCACATAACTAATGAGGAGGTATTGAATAGAATTGGGGAGAAGAGGACTTTGTGGCACAATTTGACTAGAAGAAGGGATCGGTTGGTAGGACGTGTTCTAAGGCATCAAGGGATCACCAATTTAGTATTGGAGGGCAGCGTGGAGGGTAAAAATTGTAGAGGGAGACCAAGAGATGAATACACTAAGCAGATTCAGAAAGATGTAGGTTGCAGTAGGTACTGGGAGATGAAGAAGCTTGCACAGGATAGAGTAGCATGGAGAGCTGCATCAAACCAGTCTCTGGACTGAAGACCACAACAACAACAACGTAGTAGTACTATGAGTACCTCTGCTGCCTTTGCAGGGCCCAAAAAATCTGAGGACGGCTTTAACACAAACCGAAACCGGTCACAATAAAAAAATATTATCGACTGTTCTGTTAACCAGAGTGCAGCAAATGATCGATGCCCTCGACGGACAATGTTGTCTAAATTTATTTTCTGCCTATGTCCCATTTCTAACCCATTACATACGGAAAAATTTCTCAACGTCTTTCGTGCATTCACAACACCAGTTTTTCACCTGATGGCCAAATTCAGGAACTAATTTTTTCCATCGTAAATCGGTGCCGCGATAACACATTATTATATCTATCAATTCACTGCTGTACCATATTACAGCCCACACTGGACGTCATAGAGTAGCCGCAATCTAGCTGTAATCCACCTGGTAATGTAAGGTTCTTCCGATGGTAAAAAACTCCCGCAACAAACTTATTTCAGTCTCTGTCATTCACAAATGCCTGTAATAAAAAAAACTGAGTAAAGGAATCAACGATGTCTTGTGACGTCCGCCCAGACCAAACACAAAAAAGAGAGAGAGAGAGAGAGAGTGAGAGAGAGAGAGAGTGGTCAGCGCGACGTAATGTCATGCCTAATGGCCAGGGTTCGATTCCCGGCTGAGTCGGAGATTTTCTCCGCTCGGGGACTGGGTGTTGTGTTGTTCTTATCATCATCATTCCATCCCCATCAGCACGCAAGTCGCCGAAGTGGCGTCAACTTGAAATTCCACAAGGCGACCGGTCTACCCGAAGGGAAGCACCAGTCCATGGCATTTCCATTTTTATAAATGCCCTTACATTAAAGTGGATAGAAGGAAGATCGGGGTTTAACATCGCATCTAGTACATTAGTAGAGATGGAGAACGCACTCTGATTTTGCAAGAAAGTCAGCTGTCGTGTCTGGAAAGGCAATACCGTTATTCGATTTGGGAGAACCACAGAATACGTTAAAGGCCAAAAAGTGATTTTTATGTCTCTGATCATGCAGGTATGCCACTAAGTCAATATTAAACTTATTACAGAAGAATCACTTGCGCACTCCAAAGAATCACGTGTTTTTCCCATGATGGAAACTAATACACTACTGGCCATTAAAATTGCTACATCACGAAGATGACGTGCCACAGATGCAAAATTTAACCGACAGGAAGACGATGCTGTGATATGCAAATGATTAACTTTTCAGAGCATTCACACAAGGCTGGCACCGGTGGCGACACCTACAACGTGCTGACATGAGGAAAGTTTCCAACCCATTTCTTATACACAAACAGCTGTTGACCGGCGTTGACTGGTGAAACGTTGTTGTGGTGCCTCGTGTAAGGAGGAGAAATGCGTACCATCACGTTTCCGACTTTCATCAAGGTCGGATTGTAGCCTATCGCGATTGCGGTTTATCGCATCGCGACATTGCTGCTCGCGTTGGTCGAAATCCAATGACTGTCAGCAGAATATGGAATCGGTGGGTTCAGGACGGTAATACGGAACGCCGTACTGGATCTCAACAGCCTCGTATCACTAGCAGTCGAGATGACAGGCATCTTATCCTCATGGCTGTAACGGATCGTGCAGCCACATCTCAATCCCTGAGTCAACAGATGGGGACGTTTGCAAGCCAACAACCATCTACACCAACGTTTGCAGCAGCACTGACTTTCAGCTGGGAGACCGTGGCTGCGGTTATCCTTGACGCTGCATCACAGGCAGGAGCGCCTGCGATGTTGTACTCAACGACGAACCTGGGTGCACGAATGGCAAAACGTCATGAATCCAGGTTCTGTTTACAGCATCATGATGATCGCATCTGTGTTTGGCGACTTCGTGGTGAACGAACACTGAAAGCGTGTATTCATCATCGCCGTACTGACGTATCACCCGGCGCGATGGTATGGGGTGTCATTGGTTACACGTCTCGGTCACCTCTTATTCGCACTGACGGCACTTTAAACAGTCGACGTTACATTTCAGATGTGTTATGACCCGTGACTCAACCCTTCATTCGATCCTTGCAAAACCCAACTTTTCAGCAGGATAATGTACGATCGCATGTTGCAAGTCCTGTACGGGCCTCTCTGGATACAGAAAATGTTCGTCTGCTGCCCTGGCCAGCACATTCTCCAGCTCTGTCACCAATTGAAAACGTCTGGTCAATGGTGGACGAGCAACTGTCTCGTCACAATACGCCAGTCACTACTCTTGACGAACTGTGGTATCGTATCGAAGCTGCATGGGTTCAAAAAAATGTTCAAATGTGTGTGAAGTCTTATGGGACTTAGCTGCTAAGGTCATCAGTCCCTAAGCTTACACACTACGTAACCTAAATTATCCTAAGGACTAACACACACACCCATGCCCGAGGGAGGACTCGAACCTCCGCCGGGACCAGCTGCACAGTCCATGTCTGCAGCGCCTTAAACCGCTCGGCTAATCCTGCGCGGCAACTGCATGGGCAGCTGTACCTGTACACGCCATCCAAGCTCTGTTTGACTCAATGCCCAGGCGTGTGAAGGCCGTTATTATGACCAGAGGTGGTTGTTCTGGGTACTGATTTCTCAGGATCTATGTACCCAAATTGCGTGAAAATGCGATCAAATCAAATGGCTCTGAGCACTATGGGACTTAACATCTGTGGTCATCAGTCCCCTAGAACTTAGAACTACTTGAACCTAACTATCCTAAGGACATCTCACACATCCATGCCCGAGACAGGATTCGAACCTGCGACCGTAGCGGTCACGCGGTTCCAGACTGAAGAGCCTAGAACCGCACGGCCACACAGGCCGGCAAATGTGATCACATGTCAGTTCTAGTATAATACATTTCTCCAATGAATACCCATTTATCATCTGCATTTCTTCTTGGTGTAGCAATTTTAATGGCCAGTAGTGTAGAAACATGTGTTGACAATTAAGTAACGTGCTATTATTGATGCACAAATAACAATAACAAAGTTAAATATCTGGCACCTCTGATGGATAATGTGTGCTAATTAGAAGGCAGCCGTAAGATATTTCAGCTCACAGGAGCACAGCGGGATCACAATGATCCAGCATCCAGTCAACAACATAATGCAGTGCATAACTTTCACAGCTCCAGAAACTAAGGTTAATGAAAGGAATGAGGCAGTGCTCAGAGTTTTGTTTTAATGCATCAACTAAGGGTTGATAGAAGATATAGAGAAGATCCAACGGAGAGCAGCGCTCTTCGTTACAGGATCATTTAGTAATCGCGAAAGCGTTACGGAGATGATAGACAAACTCCAGTGGAAGACTCTGCAGGAGAGACGCTCAGTAGCTCGGTACGGGTTTTTGTTGAAGTTTCGAGAACATACCTTCACCGAGGAGTCAAGCAGTATATTGCTCCCTCCTACGTATATCTCGCGAAGAGACCATGAGGATAAAATCAGAGAGATTAGAGCCCACGCAGAGGCATACCGACAATCCTTCTTTCCACGAACAATACGAGAATGGAATAGAAGGGAGAACCGACAGAGGTACTCAAGGTACCCTCCGCCACACACCGTCAGGTGGTTTGCGGAGTATGGATGTAGATATAGATGTAGACACAACAAATCAAAACCTATTATCACAGAATAGGGCATGGGAGACCAAAATTTCGGCTCCTGAGCCATGCCTTATGACGGTTGCCATAGGGCTCACGTCAGACTCAGCTGCGTACTTCCCCCACCGCCGGGGCACGCTGTTAGAGGTCGAGGAGGGGGAGAGGGGGAAACTGGGAATGTGCCGCATTTAAATGGCACCGCAGTCGCACTGCGCAAGACTTGGTTTTATTTTTGATATTTCCCAGTAGTACAGATTACAAATAAAACGATTTTTCCATATTATTACCTTGTTTTCGGTGTGCTGAAGATGTAATACAAGTTTTATCCTGGTACAAATTGTCGGCATAAGGACAGACACAGACTGTTCCACAGATTTTCGCACTAAGGTTTCCGTGTAATCGTCACTTATTTAGTTACATACTCGAGAAAAGGTCTTTGACACACATATGTCGATCAAAATACAGTATCATGTTTGGGTACTTGATTGTGGAGATACAGAAACTCTACCTGAGGAAAGTAAAGCAGACGTCCAGGACAGTTTTAACACGAAACAGTTTGTCATTAAAACGGGAGTTACCTTGCTGGTCAATCAGTTACATCTGCGCGTGCACAAGAGCGCTATCAGCTGATAAAGGAAAGAGTCCCAAATAAAGCTCGAAAACAGATGTAAGGTTGGCAGTGTTCTCAAAAGTTTAGGAAACTATCCTTGTAATTCTTCCAAAGCCACAGTGAATTTTTCAGACTCGGAGTTTTCTTTAACGGCACTGACCTTAGGAAAGTGGATTATGTTTCTCACAATGTGTCTCCTTCCGTAAAGCGATTTTTTTAAGTTCGTCCCAATCAGATATGAAAGAAGTTGACTCCCACCTTGCAATATCTTACTGTGAACGTTGTTCAGTCAAATCCATTTAAGCGTTGTTAGTGAGTAGCCTTTACTTGTGCGTCTTATCGTAAATACAAACCTCAGAATGCGAACTGACAACCTAACTCTGCTACTGGGCTCAGAGCCTCATCACTTACATGAAATTGAAAAGAATCCCCTGTGTGGGAAAACAGATCTCATTCATAAGCAAATAAATAAACAAACCAATAAATTCAAGCTCAGCGGTACGAACTATTTGAACAAAAAATATCTGTATTAAAAAAACTGTAATGTCGACTTATATAAGAATGTAACCTGAAACACACGAAAATTTCTGCACTGGCGAATGGCCCTAGTAAAATACAGAAACAGACAGAACCTGCAATGCGCTACGGATACAAAACAGTCACTTATTACGAATTTCACCAGCAAAACGAAGTACTGGCAGAAACAGCAACACAGCAAGATTCCGCAACAGCTAAGAAAACACTGCTAAAAACTAAGTACAGTTGGCCCAGGGAAATATTATATACTCTAACAAGAAAATCCATTTAATCCAGTAAATTCCATGGTACAAGAAATTAACTCTGAAGGTCAATTAATAGAATAATTATCAATAACTCGACTGTGACTTGGGTGAAGTGGAGCAACAACACAAGCCTACAAAAATAAAAATAAACTTTTTACCTCATCAAATAATAATACCTTGTTCTTTATTTCGAAACCTTTTACGCGTCCGTATGCTATCCAACCATTATTCTGAGTCATCATCCCTCCTCGTAATAAACCTGCAACTCGGATGGTTCCCAAAAGTGCGTCCATGCTTTACACTGTACACTCAATGAACCCCGCCTGCTGCACACCGCAGTTCTGCACTACTGACTGTCGAAGATTCTACGACTCCACAGTGGTACCACCGTAGACACAGAAGTCTGAACGGTAGGAGACGAGGTAATGGCGGAAGTAGAGCTGTGAGACGGGCGTGAGTCGTGCGTGGGTAGCTCACACGGTAGAGCAAAGGTCCCGAGTTCGGGTTTCGGTCCGGCACACAGTTTTAATCAGCCAGAAAGTTTCACAGATACTGCAGCCTCACAACTGTTTCTGTGACCACAATTCTTCAAATTATCATTTACCTTTACAAATACTAACACACCCAATAACATAATCGAAAAATAACCATCTTACAGCATTTTAAGAATGCTAGGTCTGCAATCCATTCCACATGTTCGAAAACTGTTGCAGCTGACAGTGGAATTATGTTACGACTTCAGAAATTTTAATATTCGTACCAGGAGTTTCTTCAAGTGCTGGATGCCTCCAGTTTAGCTCGAAGTGCTTCTTGATGTACAGAAAAAAGAATCCCGTCTGTTGACCACTGTAATTTTTGCTCTTTCGTTGTCAACTAAATCTTTAAATCCGTTCTGCATGGTATTGTAATATCTTTTCATAGTAAATCTGTAGTATCTGTCATTTACGCGAATGCATAATATAAACTGAAGAGCCACAGAAACTCGCGCAGCCGTCTAAAGTAGTGTGGGGTTCCCAACAGCACGCAGAAGTGCCGAGACACGATGTGGCATGGACTCGATTAACGTCTGAAGTAGCACAGTGAATTGAAACCATGAATCTTCTACCAGCCTTTCCATTCGTTTGTAAAGAATTCGCGTTAGTATTTTGCAGCTGTGACTTATTAAACTGATAGTTCGGTAATTTTCACATCTGTCAACTCTTACTTTCTTTGGAATTATTATATTCTTCTTGAAGTCTGAGGGTATTTCGCCTGTCTCATACATCTTGCTCACCAGATGATAGAGTTTTGTCAGGGCTGGCTCTCCTAAGGCTATCAGTAGTTCTAATGGAATGTTGTCTACTCCCGAGGCCTTGTTTCGACTCAGGTCTTTCAGTGTTCTGTCAAACTCTTCACGCAGTATCATATCTCCCATTTCATCTGCATCTACATCCTCTTCCATTTCCATAATATTGTCCTCAAGAACGTCGCCCTTGTATAGACCCTCTATATACTCCTTCCACCTTTCTGCTTTCTCTTCTTTGTTTAGAACTGGGTTTCTGTCTGAGCTCTTGATATTCATACAAGTGGTTCTCTTTTCTCCAAAGGTCTCTTTAATTTTCCTGTAGGCAGTATCTATCTTGGCCATAATAATGAGTTCAGTATGCTGTTTATAGTAGCTTACCCGCACTCCTATTTTCTTATTCATTGTTAAACCTACTCCTGCATTACCCCTATTTGATTTTGTATTTATAAACCTGTATTCACCTGACCAGAAGTCTTGTTCCTCCTGCCACCGAACTTCACTAATTCCCACTATATCTAACTTTAACCTATGTATTTCCCTTTTTAAATTTTCTAACCTACCTACCCGATTAAGGGATCTGACATTCCACGCCCCGACCCGCAGAATGCCAGTTTTCTTTGTCCTGATAACAACGTCCGCCTGAACAGTCCCCGCCCGTATGGCGTTAAAAGAAAATAGAGAAATGCTGTAACGTCCACCACTGTGGTTAGTGCTGGAGGGTCCTCTGTTCTTCACGAGATACCACGATCGTACGCTGTGACTGCTGTCTGTGCAGCCACGGGAAAATAGTGTGTATTTCTTACACCGACTGTGGATTTCGTCATGAACAGCCAATGGCAAAGGCTTCGCAAGAATTGAAATGTCGTCGCTGTATGAAATTTGCAAAGTAAGTTCTCGTAGATCAAGTACGAGTACCTAAGAAGTTAAAACATTATAAACTATTAGGCAAGTAGTCATTTATGTTAAAATAAAATAAACAAACTTACAGAACGAGAGAAGAAGCAGTGTAATCTAGTGATACTGGTGTGAATAACAAACATATCGTTCTTATTAAAGTTTTGTCGATAAGCTAACAAACTAGAGCGTAGTAATTTGTAGGGTGGCTATAATTTCGCACCTTACAAGCACCCATCCACATACATTGCCGTGATCTACAAACACAATTAGGTATCATGTGATAGGTTGCACATCGTATATAGGGTGAGTCACCTAACATTACCGCTGGATATATTTCGTAAACCACACCAAATACTGACCAATCGATTCCACAGACCGAACGTGAGGAGAGGGGCTAGTGTAATTGGTTAATACAAACCATAAAAAAATGCACGGAAGTATTTTTTAAGACAAACCTACGTTTTTTAAAATGGAACCCCGTTAGTTTTGTTAGCACATCTGAACATATAAACAAATACGTAATCAGTTCCGTTTGTTGCATTGTAAAATATTAATTACATCCGGAGATATTGTAACCTAAAGTTGACGCTTGAGTACCACTCCTCCGCTGTTCGATCGCGTGTATCGGAGAGCACCGAATTACGCAGGGACCCAAAGGGAACGGTGATGGACCTTAGGTACAGAAGAGACTGGAACAGCACATTACGTCCACATGCTAAAACATTCTTATTGGTCTTTTTCACTGACGCACATGTACATTACCATGAGGGGTGAGGTACACGTTCGACGGGCGTTTCATAGGACGTGGAGGACGCATAAATTGGCCAGCCCGTTCTCCTGATCTTACACCTCTGGACTTCTTTCTGTGGGGTACGTTAAAGGAGAATGTGTACCGTGATGTGCCTACAACCCCAGAGGATATGAAACAACGTATTGTGGCAGCCTGCGGCGACATTACACCAGATGTACTGCGACGTGTACGACATTCATTACGCCAGAGATTGCAATTGTGTGCAGCAAATGATGGCCACCACATTGAACATCTATTGGCCTGACATGTCGGCACACACTGTATTCCACTCCGTAATTGAAAACGGAAACCACGTGTGTACGTGTACCTCACCCCTCATGGTAATGTACATGTGCGTCAGTGAAAAAGACCAATAAAAGGGTGTTAGCATGTGGACGTAATGTGCTGCTCCAGTCTCTTCTGTAACTAAGGTCCATCACCGTTCCCTTTGGATCCCTACGTAATTCGGTGCTCTCCGATACACATGGTCGAACAGCGGAGGAGTGGTACTCAAGCGTCAACTTTAGGTTACAATATCTCCGGATGTAATTAACATTTTACAATGCAACAAACGGCACTGATTACGTATTTGTTTATATGTTCAGATGTGCTAACAAAACTATCGCGGTTCCATTTAAAAAAACGTAGGTTTGTGTTAAAAAACATACTTCCGTGCATTTTTTATGGTTTGTATTAACCAATTACACTAGCCCCTCTCCTCACGTTCGGTCTGTGAAATCGATTGGTCAGTATTTGATGTGGTTTACGAAATACATCCAGCGATAATGTTAGGTGACTCACCCTGTATACGAATATATAAAGGAGACTGACATTGTCACGTATGCTTTGTAAATAACTGTTAACGGTTAACGCATGAAAGGTGACGGAGTGTTTTTATGGAACGCCAGTGGAAATGAAACGGCAGGCAGAACTCAAGCCCTGGGTGGAAGGCCCGCACAGGTGTTGGTCCTGCTTAAACACAGGAAGTAGCCAGACAGACGTCGTGGCACCTGAGCTCTGGAGCACAGTAGAGTGACGGCAGGCCGCTATTGTAGTACGGGCCGGAAGGATAACCGGATAATACTTCCGAACGCTGAAAATCTTGGGCGCAGGTGAGAGGAACGAAGAAGCGGCACCTCGGAAACCACGCAGGCTGGGTTACTGCCAAGGATTTTTACTCAGAAGCCTACCATTGTACGAGTATAGGTTTTCTTCTCGCAAACTTTCCGCGCTGGACGACAATAGACTAAAACATGTTAGGTCGGCGTTCTGAAGAATCTGTAGAGAGGGAGAATATTCCGTGGTTTCGGCAATATGATTCTTTTTCGGAATTACGATGGTGGGCTGGGAGACCAGCGGTGGAGAGACGTCGTCTTCGGTTGTGAGCGCCCGTGTGTGACGGTCGCTCGATATCGGCTTTTTTGGTACGGACGGACCTGCTGTCTTTGCTCTCAGGAGAGTTTGTAGTTAGAACAGTTAGGCACTGTACTGTTACGAGCCTATACGATTCTGGACTTCACCTCCGGGTTGGAAGTCGTCGTTGAGTACGCAGCGTTCAGTAATTGAGAGCACTTCCTCTGCCTATACTTACGTTGAGACGTTATCTGACCTCCGTCCTTGTGGCTGGGAGTTCGCGTTTCTCGTATGTAGAACACAGAGAGGAGAAGACAGTATTAGTCAGTCGGGGGACCGCCTTCTGCAGTCCTAGTGTTTGAAGGAGTTTTTATTTTGTGGCTGGAGTTGTTCCATCGAGGCAGACGTGTGCGAGAACCAGCACGCCGACGCACCAGACGCAGTACATGCGGTGATATCGCAAATTGCTTGGGCTTATTAGGGCTATAAAGCTAAACAGCTGTGATCGCGTTAGTCTGTTTCCACTGAGGTTCCACACCACCGTAGATCATCTTTGAAAGTAGTGTCTTCCATTGTTTGGTGCGTAGCTGACGTCAGTCATTTCGCGTTATTGATATTAGATCGCGCAGTCATAACAAGGGACAGAGTTGTGCAACTGATTAGTAATTTTCTTAGGAAATGTAAACTTTGTAATATAAAGTTTTTTTTTTAAATCTACAATAAATATATAAGCAGGAACAATGTTTATCATTTAGTAGTATTAGTTGCCTTCATCATTCATTTATGTTTAGATTGTAATTTATAGAATTGAGAGATCCTAAGATCTACTTCAGTGGGTAGTCATATAGGGCCAAATCTTCATTTTAGTGCTTATTATTCTCCGTTCCGCACATTCATTTTACACCCGCCTGGAGTAGCATATTGGAATTTATATGCACATATAGAGTTATATAACGATATAATGGGAGGTAAAGTTACATTAAAAGATACAACCATTGAAACTTATATAAATCGTTGTTTATTTACTAGGCAGTGCCCCCTAGTAATAACTCAAAACGACGCTGTAGTCGTGAAGGTCAAGATGGTCGCCGGGAACTCATGGAATCTTGCCCTTAACGTTGCCTAGACAACGACGTCGCATATAATTACTACGCTCTAGTTTATTCGTTTATCGACAAAATGTTAATGAAATGAAATGTCGTGTGACTAGGGCCTCCCGTCGGGTAGACCGTTCGCCTGGTGCAGGTCTTTCGATCTGACGCCACTTCGGCGACTTGCGCGTCGATGGGGATGAAATGATGATGATTAGGACAACACAACACTCAGTCCCTGAGCGGAGAAAATCTGCGACCCAGCCGGGAATCGAACCCGGGCCCTTTGGACTGACAGTCTGTCGCGCTGACCACTCAGCCACCGGGGGCGGACAAAATGTTGGTAATAACGATGTGTTTGTCATTCACACCTGTACCACTAAATTGCCATAAATGACTACTTTACTAATGGTTTATAATGTTTTAACTTCTTATATACTCATACTTGGTGTACGAGAACTTTCTTTTCAAATTTCATACAGCGACGACATTTCAGTTCTTGCGAAGCCTTTGCCATTGGCTGTTGCTGACGTAATCTGCCGGCCGAGGTGGCCGAGTGGTTCTAAGCGCTACAGTCTGGAACCGCGCGACCTCTACGGTCGCAGGTTCGAATCCTGCCTCGGGCATGGGTGTGTGTGATGTCCTTAGGTTAGTTAGGTTTAAGTAGTTCTAAGTTCTAGGGGACTGATGACCTCAGAAGTTAAGTCCCATAGTGCTCACAAGGGAACCTCCCCATCGCACCCCCCTCAGATTTAGTTATAAGTTGGCACAGTGAATAGTCCTTGAAAAACTGAACACAGATCAATCGAGAAAACAGGAAGAAGTTCTGTGGAACTACTAAAAAAATAAGCAAAATATACAAAATGAGTAGTTCATTCGCAAGATAGGCATCATCAAGGATAGTCTGAGCTCCAGAGCGCCGTGGTCACGTGCTTAGCGTGAGCAGCTGCGGAACGTGAGGTCCTTGGTTCAATCCTTCCCTCGAGTGAAAAGTTTAATTTTTTATTTTCAGACAATTATCAAAGTTCAGGCACTCACACATAATCAACTTCGCTCTCCATAATTCCAGGACATGTTCAGATTTGCTTGGACATATGCAGGATTTGACGGTCTACAAACGGAAAAATTTCAAAACGTTAAAAACATATGTTTTGACAGAGCACAGGGAATACTGTGCGACTGTGAAACTGTTGCATTCATTTGTTGCAGTTTATGTGACAAACTCTTATGTTTTCATCACTTTTTTGGGAGTGATTACCACATCCACAAGAAAACTTAAATCGGGCAAGGTAGAAGAATCTTTTCACCCATTCGCCAAGTGTACAAGTTAGGTGGGTCGACAACATATTCCTGTCATGTGACGCACATGCCGTCACGACTGTCGTATAGAATATATCAGACGTGTTTTCCTGTGGAGGAATCGATTGACCTATGAAATTGCGATCAAATGTTTTCGGTTCCCATTGGAGAAGCACGGCCTTTCGTCTACTAATCGCACGGTTTTGCGGTGCGGTCGCAGAACACAGACACTAAACTTATTACAGTGAACAGAGACGTTAATGAACGAACGGACAGATCATAACTTTACGAAAATAAAGAGAGTAAGGTTTTCACTCGAGGGAAGACTTGAAACGACGACCTCTCGTTCCGCAGCTGCTCACGCTAACCACGGGACTACGGCGCTCCTGAGCTCACACTATCCTTGATGTTGCCTATCTTGCGCATGGACTACCCAGTTTGTATATTTTGTTTATTTTCATCATTGTTCCACACAACTTCTTCCTGTTTTCTCGACTGATCTGTGTTCAGCTTTTCAAGACCTGTCCACTGTGCCAACTAATTCCCCTGTCAGAGTCATTTGAACTATCTGACGGAATCTACAGTAGGCGCAAGAATTACACACTGTTTAACCCGTGACTTGACAGCCATCGGACACTGTGTACGATCGTGGTATCACGTGAAGAATCGAGGAGCGCCAGCAGTAGCAAAATGGAAATTTGTGGTATGTTCTATGGGACCAAACTGCTGAGGTCATCGGTCTCTAGGCTTACACACTACTTAATCTGACTTACGGTAGCTTGCGCTAATGACAACACACACACACCCATGCCCGAGGGAGGATTCGAACCTCCGACGGGGGCAACCGTTCGAACCGTGGCAAGGCGCCTGAGACCACGCGGCTACCCTGCTCGGCGCCAGCACTAGACCTAGGAGTAAACGCTGCTGCATTTTCTCTATTTTCTTATAACGCCGTACTGCTTGTAACTTTGCTTTTCCTACGCTTGGAGGACCTAAGAAATCTAAGGATGACTTTAATATAAGCCGAAACCGCTCAAAATAAACAAATGTTATTGCAATCTCGACTGGTGTGTTAACAAAAATGATCAGAAAAAGTCAAAAAATGAGAATGGCTAAACGCCGATTTTATTGTTAACCGCCACTTACACAGTCTGTTCAGTATGAGCACTGGACATTTCGACGAGATGCTTCATCTTCGACGAAATGCTGCATTAACAGCTGCTCGCAGCAGTTGCGGTGGAATCTAGGAATGTGTTTCTGTGTACACTACTGGCCATTAAAATTGCTACACGAAGATGAAATGCAGATGACAAACGGGTATTCATTGGACAAATACATTATACTAGAAATGGCATGTGATTACGTTTTCACGCAATTTGGCTGCATAGATCCTGAGAAATCAGTACGCAGAACAACCACCTCTGGCCGTAATAACAGCTTTGATACGCCTGAGCACTGAGTCAAACAGAGCTTGGATGGTGTGTACAGGCACAGCTGCCCATGCAGTTTAACACGACACCACAGTTCATCACGGGTAGTGACTGGCGTATTGTGACGAGCCAGTTGCTCAGCCACCATTGATCAGACGTTTTCAATTGGTGAGAGATATGAAGAATGTGCTGGCCAGGGCAGCAGTCGAACATTTTCTGTATCAAGAAAGGCCCGTACAGGACTTCCAACATGCGGTCGTGCATTATCCTGCTGAAATGTGGAGCTTAGCAATGGTCGAATGAAGGGTAGAGCCACGGGTCGTAACACATCTGAAATGTAGCGTCCACTGCTCAAAGTGCCGTCAATGCGGACAAGAGGTGACCGAGGCGGTAACCAATGCCACGCCATACCATCACGTCGGGTGATACGGCAGTACGACGCTGACGAATACACGCTTCCAATGTGCGTTCACCGCGATGTCGTCAAAGACGGATGCGACCATCATGATGCTGTAAACAGAACCGGGATTTATCCGAAAAAATGACATTTTGCCATTCGTGCACCCAGGTTCGCTGTTGAGTACACCAACGCAGGCGCTCCTGTCTGTGATGCAGCGTCAAGGGTAACCGCAGCCATGGTCTCCGAACTGATAGTCCATGCTGCTGCGAACGTCGTCGAACTGTTCGTGCAGATGGTTGTTGTCTTGCAAACGTCCACATCTGCTGACTCAGGGATCGAGACGTGGCTGCACGATCAGTTACAGCCATGCGGAAAAGATGCCTGTCATCTCGACTGCTAGTGATAGGAGGCCGTAGAGATCCAGCACGGCGTTCCGTATTACCCTCCTGAACCCACCGATTCCACATTCTGCTAACAGTCATTGGATGTCGATCAACGCGAGCAGCAATGTCGCGATACGATAAACCGCAATCGCAATAGGCTGCAATCCGACCCTTATCAAATTTGGAAACATGATGGTACGCATTTCTCCTCCTTACACGAGGCATCCCAACAACGTTTCACCAGGCAACGCCGGTCAACTGCTGTTTTCCATATGAGAAATCGGGTGGAAACTTTCCTCATGTCAGCACGTTGTAGGTGTCGCCACCGGCGCCAACCTTGTGCGAATGCTCTGAAAAGCTAATCATTTGCATATCACATCGTCTCTTCCTGTCGGTTAAATCTCGCGTCTGCAGCACGTCATCTTCGTGGTGTAGCAATTTTAATGGCCAGTAGTGTACTAGCCTCCAGACCACGTAGTGACTGAACGTGTCCCTGGTAAATGCGTTCTTTCAGTTATCCCTAGACCCACAGATCACATCGATTCAGATCAAGTAACCTTGTGGTCCACTCATCTGGAAAATCTCTGGAGATAACACGTTCGTGGTAGGTTGCATCTTTCATTTGTCGAGCTACGTGACTTACTGCCCCGTCTTGCATGGAAACAGTGGTTTATACACAGCTGCTCTGTTCCAAAGCAGGAAACAAGTTCTGCACATGGAGGTCTTGATAAGGTACAGACTACTCGGTATACACCTGGCGGACTCTGTGGGTGTATTCTCTTCAAAGAAGAACAAACCGAGAATAAAGATGCTTGTGATTCCACGCCAGACAGCCACATACGGCGAGTGCAATATCTCTTCGCGCACAGCACACATTTTAACAGTGCCCAAAATTTGACAGTTCTCTGTATTCACTGCACCCTGTAGTGTAAAATATACCTTGTTATGGTTTGTACATATTCTATTTGTCAGCCACTCTTCTAGCATCGCACATTTTATCTCCCATACGACCTCAAAGTGCTTTCCGTTGCGGTAAACATGCCTCAAAGGTTTTCCATGGGGTTCACATCTGGACTACGTGCAGGCCAGGGCAAGACATCGATACCTGTATTTTTAATTCACTTTTTGGTTCTAGCAGAAGCATGCAGAGATACATTGTCTTGTTGCAACTTGTACACATGCCTAATATCGTGTAGGGCCCCCGCGAGCATGCGCAAGTGCCGCAACACGACGTAGCATGCACTCGACTAATGTCTGAAGTAGTGCTGGAGGGAACTGACATCATGAATACTGCAGGACTGTCCACAGATCCATAAGAGTACGGGGGTTGTGGAGACCTCTTCTCAACAGCACGTTGCAAGGCATCGCAGACACGTTCAATAATGTTCATGTCTGGGGTGTTTGATGTCCAGCGGAAGTGTTTAAACTCAGAAGAATGTTCCTGGAGCAGCTCTGTAGCAATTATGGACGTGTGGGGTGTTGCATTGTACTGCTGGAACTGCCCGAGTCCATCAGAATGCACAATAGACATGAATGGTTGCAGGTAACCAGACAGGATGCTTACGTACGAGTCACCGGTCAGAGTCGCATCTAGACGTATCAGGGGTTCCATATCACTCCAACTTCACAAATCCCACGCCATTACAGAGCCTCCTGCAGCTTGAACAGTGCCCTACTGACATACAGGGCCGTGGATTCATGAGATCGTCTCTATACAAGTACGTGTCCATCCGCTCGATACAAATCGAAACGACACTCGTCCGACCAGGCAATATGTTGGGAGTCATCAACAGTTCAATGTCGGTGTTGATGGGCCCAGCCGAGGCGTAAAGCTTACAGGTGTGGGCTTTCGGCTCCGAAAATATCGATGATATTTCGTGCATGGTTCGCTCACTGACACTTGCTGATGGTCCAAATTGAAATCTGCAGTAATTTGTGGAATAGTTGCACTTCTGTCACGTTGAGCGATTCTCTTCAGTCGTCGTCGGTCCCGTTCTTGCAATATCTTTTTCCGGCCGCAGCGATGTCGGAGATTTAATGTTTTACCGGATTCCTGATATTCACAGGACACTTGTGAAATGGTCATATGGGAAGATCCCCCACTACATCGCTACCTTGGAGATGCAGTGTCCCATTGCTCGTGTGCTGACTATAACACCACGTTCAAGCTCACTTAAATCTTTATGACACGCCGTTGTAGCAGCAGTAACCGATCTAACAACTTCGCCAGACACTTGTTGTCTTATACAGGTGTTACAAAGAGGTACGGCCAAACTTTCAGATAACATTCCTCACACACATAGAAAGAAAATGTCATGTGTCCGGAAACGCTTACTTTCCATGTTAGAGCTTATTTTATTACTTCTCTTCAAATCACATTAATCATGGAATGGAAACACACAGCAACAGAACGTACCAGCGTGACTTCAAACACATTGTTACAGGAAATGTTCAAAATGTCCTCTGTTAGCAAGGATACATGCATCCACCCTCCGTCGCATGGAATCCCTGATGCGCTGATGCAGCCCTGGAGAATGGCGTATTGCATCACAGCCGTCCACAATACGAGCACGAAGAGTCTCTACATTTGGTACCGGGGTTGCGTAGACAAGAGCTTTCAAATGCCCTCATAAATGAAAGTCAAGAGGGTTGAGGTCAGGAGAGCGTGGAGGCCATGGAATTGGTCCGCCTCTACCAATCCATCGGTCACTGAATCTGTTGTTGAGAAGCGTACGAACGCTTCGACTGAAATGTGCAGGGGCTCCCATCGTAAAGGCACATGTTCTAGCAGCACAGGTAGAGTATCCCGTATGAAATCATGATAACGTGCTCCATTGAGCGTAGGTGGAAGAACATGTGGCCCAATCAAGACATCACCAACAATGCCTGCCCAAACGTCCACAGAAAATCTGTGTTGATGACGTGATTGCACAATTGCGTGCGGATTTTCGTCAACCCACACATGTTGATTGTGAAAATTTACGATTTGATCACATTGGAATGAAGCCTCATCCGTAAAGAGAACATTTCCACTGAAATAAGGATTGACACATTGTTGGATGAACCATTCGCAGAAGTGTACCCGTGGAGGCCAATCAGCTGCTGATAGTGCCTGCACACGCTGTACATGGTACGGAAACAGTTGGTTCTCCCGTAGCACTCTCCATACAGTGACGTGGTCAAGGTTACCTTGTACAGCAGCAACTTCTCTGACGCTGACATTAGGGTTATCGTCAACTGCACGAAGAATTGCCTCGTCCATTGCAGGTGTCCTCGTCGTTCTAGGTCTTCCCCAGTCGCGAGTCATAGGCTGGAATGTTCCGTGCTCCCTAAGACGTCGATCAATTGCTTCGAACGTCTTCCTGTCGGGACACCTTCGTTCTGGAAATCTGTCTCGATACAAAGGTACCGCGCCACGGCTATTGCCCCGTGCTAATCCATACATCAAATGGGCATCTGCCAACTCCACTTTTGTAAACATCGCACTGACTGCAAAACCACACTATCCTGTTGATGCTACGTACTGATGTGCTTGATGCTAGTACTGTAGAGCAATGAGTCGCATGTCAACACAAGCACCGAAGTCAACATTACCTTCCTTCAATTGGGCGAACTGGCGGTGAACCGAGGAAGTACAGTACATACTGACGAAACTAAAATGAGCTCTAACATGGAAATTAAGCGTTTCCGGACACATGTCCACAAAACATCTTTTCTTTATTTGTGTGTGAGGAATGTTTCCTGAAAGTTTGGCCGTACCTTTTTGTAACACCCTGTATAGGCGTTACCGACCGCAGCGCCGTATTCTGCCTGTATTTGAATAGCATGCCTGTACAAGTTTCTTTGGCTCTTCAGTGAATACATTTTTGCATGGACATTTTTGAATATCTATTTTTATAACAGATTTTGAAAGATATTTTAATTTTATACATATACTCGTATTTCTGAAAGGTAAGCAGATATGTACAGATGTAAGATGTTTATACACGAGCCCATAAAAGAGGCGATTAAAATGTAATTTTCATTTTCTATAGTTGTAAATTATCTTTGTATACGCTGTACCATGGATGATACAAGTACTGTTCTGCAATCAGTTTCATCTTTGGCGCTGTCCATGTCATCGTTTACTAGTGTACTTTAAACGTATGTTGAAGTACTACAGTGCAACCAGATTATTATCTCAATTTGTATCTTTTACAGTGTGTATTCTGATGATGCTCTTGTTCATATGATATGCCTTCTAGTATTACAGGTGATTCAAAAATATTTCTGTTTGCTGACGACACTAGCTTTGTAGTGAAGGATCTTGGGTGTATTATTGAAACAGTATCAAATAATGTAGTTCATGAAATAAGTTCGTGGCTTCTGGAAAATAATTTGAAGATAAATAACAGTAAGACTCAGTTTCTACAGTTTCTAACTCACAATTCAACAAAATGGCTCTATGCATTATGGGACTCAACATCTGAGGTCATCAGTCCCCTATAACTTAGAACTACTTAAACCTAACTAACCTAAGGACATCACACACATCCATGCCCGAGGCAGGATTCGAACCTGCGACCGTATCGGTCGCGCGACTCCAGAATGAAGCACAATTCAACAAGAACCGATATTTTGATCAGACAGAATGGGCATATTATAAACGAGACGGAACAGCTCAAGTTCCTAGGCGTTCGGATAGATAGTAAGCTGTTGTGGAAAGCCCATGTTCAGGATCTTGTTCAGAAACTAAATGCTGCTTTGTTTACCATTAGAACAGTATCTGAAATAAGTGACAGTTCAACACGAAAAGTATACTTCGCATATTTTCATACGCTTATGTCGTATGGTATTATTTTTTGGGGTAATCCTTCTGATTCAAAAAGGGTATTTTTGGCTCAAAAACGGGCTGTTCGAGCTATATGTGGTGTTAAGTTCGAGAAGCTCTTGTTGACCCCTATTCAAAAGTCTGGGAATTCTGACATTGCCCTCACAGTAAATATTTTCTTTAATGTCTCGTTAGTTGTTAGCAATATTAGCTTATTCCCAAGAGTTAGAAGCTTTCACTCAGTTAATACTACGCAGAAATTGTAAATAGGCTGTTTAGGTTTTTATGTTGGCAACGTCACGTAGCGCTCTGTATGAAAATCACTGGCTGTGCTGTGTGCAGTCTGAGGTTGGTTGCATTGTTGTTCGCCGTTGTAGTGTTGGGCAGTTGGCTGTTAACAGCGCGTAGCGTTGCGCAGTTGGAGGTGAGCCGCCAGCAGTGGTGGATGTGGGGAGAGAAATAGCGAAGTTTTGAGAGCGGATGATCTGGACGTATGTCCATCAGAGACAGTAAATTTGTAAGACTGGATGTCATGAACTGCTACATATATTATGACTTTTGAACACTATTAAGGTAAATACATTGTTTGTTCTCTATCAAAATCTTTCATTTGATAACTATGCCTATCAGTAGTTAGTGACTTCAGTAGTTAGAATCTTTTATTTAGCTGGCAGTAGTGGCGCTCGCTGTATTGCAGTAGTTCGAGTAACGAAGATTTTTGTGAGGCAAGTGATTTGTGAAACGTATAGGTTATATTGTTCGTCAGGGCCATTCTTTTGTAGGGATTATTAAAAGTCAGATTGCGTTGCGCTAAAAATATTGTGTGTCAGTTTAGTGTTGATCAGAATAGGTAAAAAAAAATGGTTCAAATGGCTCTGAGCACTATGGGACTTAACATCTATGGTCATCAGTCCCCTAGAACTTAGAACTACTTCAACCTATCTAACCTAAGGACATCACACAACACCCAGTCATCACGAGGCAGAGAAAATCCCTGACCCCGCCGGGAATCAAACCCGGGAACCCGGGAGCGGGAGAATAGGTAAAGAACGAAATGTCTGAGTACGTTCAGTTCTGCTCAGCTGTTTGAAAATCAAATAATGTGAGAGGTTTATCAGCTCAGTAATTCATTAATTTTTCTAAGGGGACGTTTCAAAATCAAATCTCCATGTGGAATGCACTTCCTTGACTCTTGTGCTGAAAGGAGTGCGGTAGTCAGCTGCATCCATTTTTAATAAACTACCACAAGAACTCAAAAATCTTAGCAGTAGCCCAAACACTTTTAAGTCTAAACTGAAGAGTTTCCTCATGGCTCACTCCTTCTATTCTGTCGAGGAGCTCCTGGAAGAGCTGAAAAATTAAGCAAATTCCAGTGTTACATTGTTGATTTTCTTTATTTAAACTTACGACTTGTCGGCTGAATAAGTTTCTTATATTTCATTTTATCTGTTTCTACTATCGTGTTATAATTTAAAAGGTGGCTACACTGAGTCACTGCGCCAAAGATTACTATTCCGCCGCCTCCACTGGAGCAGTAGTAATTCAGAGGTTGCCGTGGGCAGTGCTTGTTGAGAGGATGTCGTGGGCAGTACTAGTGAGAGCATGTCGTGTGCAATTGTTGTTCTGTTGGGCGAGAGAGTAGATGCTGTTCGGTTGGTGTAATGTGTAGATGGAAGATGTTGCAATGATCACAGTGTATTATTCGTCAAAATATATGGAGGTAAAACAAAAAGGTTTATTTCACATTTCCTTAATGACAATGCCTCTTGGTCACAGGTTCAGTCAACAAAGCATCTGGCTCGCGTTCATGTGTTAGACTTGTAATTCTGGTCTCTATGTGCAATTATAGTATTTCTGGTTTTTCAATTACTTCATTGTAAATGGTGTTTAAAATATCTTGTCGTATTGAGGAAGAACCGTGCCAGATACATGTACGTTGAATCACACTGCCACACACAGAACAGTTACACTTGTGTTTTGTTGTTTCGTAGCTTTTATAGTTGCAGGGGACTTAATTAATCAATTGTGTTAACGGAAATTTCCTTTCATTCTTTATTGTTATTTTATGCAGTCAGATTGCGTACTAATACTACTCAGGGCCAACCAGTTACGAGACTTCGTAACCGGACACACAGCTACTAAAATTATTGCATTTTAAATAAGCCCCCATGCAAATTTCATTTATTGACTCGTGTCATGACAATGGAGACTTCTCCTTAATTTGGTCCCACGGAACAATAAATAAATAAATAAAATAAAAAGTGAAAGTGGTCAATAAAAAATACCATGTGCGACCCGTGGCTCTTTACAAAAACTTACTTAAGTGTTTGTTGCTAAGTAGTCATGTAGATGTAGATAGGCAACACCTGGGACGCTCAACTTGATACGGGCTTCCTCCTGTAATAGGGGCGAGCCAGCACCTGCGTGTGGTTATTTAATGGGCAGACGTGCTAATAGCCCCACGGGAGGTGAGACAGGCAGGGTTTGCTAAGGAGGGGCAGCTTGTGACGTACCGACGTACTCTGCTGGGCCCAGGCGCGCGAGGTGTTTGGCGCCTGCGCACTAGCTCCGGCTAATCTAGCGGCGTTGCGACTGGGTGGGGGGGGGGGGGGTGTTGGACTAGGGGAGGGGAGGGGGTGCAGCTGCGCGCCGGGCTCGCCGAGCGACCGATGCTCAGTCGGCGCTGGGACGCCTCCGCGTGAAGTCGAGGACTCGCGAGGGGTCGTGCGGAGTCTGCAGTCGGGACTGATGTGAGGAGAACCGCGGCTCTACTGTAGCCGGACTGCAAGAGCAGGCCGTTGCATTCTGGAGGCACCAGCGCGAGGGCGACCTCCATTCGGTTCGTACCGCGTTAACTCGCCGTAGATAGGTCCGGGACGTGTTCACTGGGGCGATTGGTACGTTACGGGGTACCAGTGTTGTACCACCGAGTTCGAGGAGAACTGATTTCTTTTTTTCTCCTCAGTGTGTCGGACCCGGGTGACTTACCTCGGCGTCTAGCAGGTGTGCTACGCTGGCGAGGTGCTGTGGACAGCTGTTGCGATCCCTGCTCCGTTGGTGATTTCACCCTCAAGGCGACGGTCAAGGTAGGCTCCGCTAACAACACGAATCAATGTTTGCCTTCCAGGAAGGCGACCTGCAAAACCCACATTGCATTTTGTTACAGTGCTCTACATTGTTTTGTAAGGCGCACGCGTTGCAACAAAGGACAGTAGGAGAAGACACAATCTCGCCTCCTTTACCTGCTCTATAAACTTTTTCATTGTACTGGTCTTGTTTCGGACTTGCATCCCTTTTCGACAGTCATCGTATTCAAAAACTGATAACTTGTGGCTAGGTTCTGAAGATATTCCACGAAGAGGTTGTTGCGTTCTGAAGGTATTTGGGAGTCCCATTTCTGTATGGTACGTATTTCGCAAGACGCTGTAGAGACATTAGGAATGGTAACAGGGAAGTCGCTAAGCGACAGGGCCCAGTGTTATCCCATCGTGCTGGAGGACAAGTATGGATACTTTTTTTTTTTTTTTAATTAGTAGGTCGGTCCCTGATGATTATCCTCAGCGAGTAGCAAGTTTTCGATTCTCGTGAGTTTCCCCAACAAGGAACCACGGACAACAATTGTTGGTACATTCGCGTCGTCGCTTGTCTGGTGAATGGCAAAGGTAGGCCTCCAATGCAGCTGAGCATCGTTAAGCTTTCTGTTTGTTAATTATGTGTTCCAGAGATCATCTGAACGATAGTTGTACCGAAATGATGTAGTGGTAACAGCAATGAAAATATTAATTTTCGGTGCTACTCAATGTCACAACACTTGAAAACATCTTCTTTCCAATATAAATATAAATATAAATATATATATATATATATATATATATATATATATATATATATATATATATATATATATATACCATTCCTAATGTCTCTACAGCGTCTTGCGAAATACGTACCATACAGAAATGGGACTCCCAAATACCTTCAGAACGCAACAACCTCTTCGTGGAATATCTTCAGAACCTAGCCACAAGTTATCAGTTTTTGAATACAATGACTGGCGAAAAGGGATGCAAGTCCGAAACAAGACCAGTACAATGAAAAAGTTTATAGAGCAGGTAAAGGAGGCGAGATCGTGTCTTCTTCTACTGTCCTTTGTTGCAACGCATGCGCCTTACAAAACAATGTAGAGCACTGTAACAAAATGCAATGTGGGTTATATATATATTTTGCTTTGGTACTTGTCCCACATTTTATGGTACTGGGCAAACGATAAAGAAGTTTTATTGCTGCGTATTGGACTCATTCCTGAGGCACTTACAGGTTTAATAATGAGCGGTAATGGTCATTTGCACCACTAGTGTTACATCAATAGTTACAGATATCAATGTTATTCTCAATTTCCGATGGATTGCTTAAGACGAATTTCGTTAGCGAATTTATGTATTGTGATGGCGCAGTTAAAATTTTCGAGTCCTCCAAGAGATACTTACACAGCGTCTGTGAGTGACCACATATTAATCTCAGTGCTCACTCCTACGCAAACAGTACTTTCTAAGTGATGAGTTACAGCAGAAAATTGTTATATAAGACATTGTTCAGTAGAAATATCCAAATTATGTCATCAGATTGATTCGTTTGTTTCCAAGACTAGTAATTAAATGAATAACAAAAGTAGCTGAACTTGTTTGAGAAACTCAGTAATGTGCTGCTTCGAGATCAAGTTTTCATCAAAATTTGGAGCATTCTATCCTACATGTGCTATGTCGATTGTTGGTCTGACTCTATTTATGGTACAGAACTGAATATAGTCGTTAAGTTGTTTCTCAAAATTGTAGAATAATTCATTTTCAGAAGACCACTTAATAATTCTTTGAAGAACAACATTAACAATCTCTTTTTTGTTGCTTTCTCTCTAATGGAATTTATTACAAGAGTAGTATCGTCTTGGCACAATTCTGCGTGTTGAATGTTACGTGGAAGGCCATTCACATTTATCTGAACAGGAGTGGGCCCAAAATCGAATCCTGCTGGACACCCGTTGTGATTTCTCCAAAGTCACTATAATTTTCAACATTGTGTGAATTACGCAGCGCAACTGTTTGCATTCCATTTCCGCTCACTTGTTTATGTAACCACGAGGCGTTTCGGCAGTTCACTCCATTATCTTCAGGTGGAGAATTACGTAGCAACATTCTTGGCATCAACGCGCAGTACAGACGACTTTTCAAAACAGTTAATGTTCCGTCTTTTGAAATAAAGTTCAATAAAAAATGTGCTGGATCGTGGTAATGTTGTATGTGCTCTACACTGTACATCGTATGTTACTCTGTGGCTTGATACATCTACATACGTACTCTATGAACGACTCTGCATGGAACAGTAACGTACCTAGCGGGGAACATGAGAAGAATGACTGCTTAAATTCCTCTGTGCATGCCGCTATTTAGTCTCGTCTTCATGACGCAATACAGAGATGTCGCAAACGCACTAGTACCAACGGTGTAAATACGTAATACTCCACGTGAATATCATGGCTTGAACCGTCGAAATGCGTCGCGGTGCAATACACAAGTGTCTGACGCAGAACACTGTTTTGTTAATGCTTAATCATTAGTTGCATTCCTCATAGTGCCGTCCTTTGTGGACGAAAGAATTGCTTGAATCAATGCGGTTGCTACTCCGTTGATAATTCCACTTGCCTGGCAGCGGTCAAGGTGGGTCTAGCAAAGGAGCGAATCAATGTTTACGTCCCGGGAAAGCGACATGCTTGTGCAACCGGCCTGTATTGTACTCCGGTTGCTGTTTTTCTTCGAGCGCTCTACACCTATTTTATACAGAGTGGCACCATCCTTCGGCTGTAAATATTTTACAAAGTGCGATGTCAGTGAGGCACATTTGCTTTAAAAGATTAAGAACGGGGAGGATCCACAAAAATCTTGCAACATCAAATAAGGATAGAACTGGAAATTTAACAATTCCTTCATAGTTTACAATAAAAATAGAAAGCAGCCGACTCGTTGACTGTGTCTACGTAATATGCCTCTGTCTGCTTGAGCCCTAGAAAGCGGGCAAGTTAACACGGAAAATAGAGTTCTCCAAGATTTCCAACCTTTAGCACTGACTATTCGTAACGCACAGATAGTGGTTTGATCGTTGATAGTAGCATGATTTTTTGAGTAGAGCTTCAGAACATCAGAATCAGTAGGAGAATACCGGTGGTTTTTTTCTTAGTTTCCAACCACGTATAACTTTTCGAGAAAAGCAGCAAATGGTGGAAAGATTAAGTTTTCTTTCATTTGCCTATTTGATTTAATATTTTGATTCTATATACGAGGGTTAGCTCTTTAATAGTGGCAACTATTTATTTACAGCTCGTACAAAATAGATACGTGCTTCTAAGGTTTACCGATCTTCAAAGTAGTCACCAGCATCGTGTATAACCCAATGCCAGCAATGTGGAACTCGTAGGATACTCTTAGGAGTGACAGTTGTGTTGACAGTTCGATTGGCGCGGTCTATTGCCCGACGAATTTGTAGCAGTTCTGAAGTAAATGCCGGGAAGTGTTTCCTTCAGTTTAGAAATCGAGTTGAGCTCACGAGGGCTTAAGTCAGGGTAGTGCAGTAGGTCGTATAGCACTTAGCAGCCCCATCAGTGAAACAAATCTGTAACAGCTTGCACTGTACGTGCTTCGGCATTGTCCTGCAAAATGATGGTCAGGTCCTGCAGAAAGTGTCATCACTTCTGTCTGTATGCTGTTCATTTTTGGAACACAACCTACGGCGAGCTTAGAGACGGAAGTAATGACACTTTCTACAGGACCTGACCATCATTTTGCAGGACAATGCTCAAGCACGTACAGTGCAAGCTGTTACTGATTTGTTTGACTGATGCGGCTGCTAAGTGCTATACCACCTACTGCACTCCCCTAACTTGCGCCCTCGTGAGTTAAAAAAAAAAATGGTTCAAATGGTTCTGAGCACTATGGGACTTAACATCTATGGTCATCAGTCCCCTAGAACTTAGAACTACTTAAACCTAACTAACCTAAGGACAGCACACAACACCCAGCCATCACGAGGCAGAGAAAATCCCTGACCCCGCCGGGAATCGAACCCGGAAACCCGGGCGCGGGAAGCGAGAACGCTACCGCACGACCACGAGCTGCGGACCTCGTGAGTTCAACTCGATTTCTGAACAGAAGGGAACACTTCACGGCCTTCGCTTCAGAACTGCTACAAATTCGTCGGGCAATAGACGGCGCTGCTCGAACTGTCAACACAACTGGCACTGCTAAGAGTGTCCTACGACTTCCACAGTGCTGGAAATGCATTACATACAATGCTGGTGACTACTTTGAAGCTCAGTAAAACTTCGAAACACATACCTATTTTGTACGAGCTATAAACAAATAGTTGCCACTATTAAAGTTCCAACCCCCGTATCTCGAAGCTGAAGAGGTCAAATTTTTTCTGTCTTTGTTCGATTTCTACGTTTATTACAGGAAATAGTAGGAATAAAAAACCGCTTATTTCGGGAACCGGTTATTTTGAACGGTTTTAACACTCAGGTTAAACCGGAGTTCAGAAAGAATCCGCTACAACCGAAAACCGGCTGTTTCAACGATAACCACCAGCCTTACATTCCAGTATCCCAGAAGCGGCGCCATAACACTTTCGGTTATCCTAGCTGGTTTCGACAGTCATCAGCTTTGAAAAAATGTAAAACATTTTGCATGTAGGACAATGGGACAAAAACCGCTGTGTGGTCATCCTTGTAAAAATGGTTCAAATGGCTCTGAGCATTATAAGACTTAACTACTGAGGTCATCAGTCCCCTAGAACTTAGAACTACTTAAACCTAACTAACCTAAGGACAGCACACACATCCATGCCCGAGGCAAGATTCGAACCTGCGACCGTAGCGGTCGCGCGGTTTCAGACTGTAGCGCCTAGAACCGCTCGGCTACTCCGGCCGGCGGTCATCCTTCTAGTCGAAATTACTTTTTTTGGATTGGGGGGGGGGACGAAGGGGGGGCGAGGATTTCAGCCGAGTTGTCATATGTTGTCGAGTAGTCAGAATAGCGGACTGAATGTTGCCTGCAACGCAAATCGATGCCGCCTGCGGAGGCAGCAGGTAGCAACGGAGAGAGGAGTCCCGCAGTCACATACCTGACTCGTTTTCGGATCGGCAGAATGCTTCGAAAATATAGTCTCCATTGTGTGTAGATCCATCCAGCTACACCGAAAGATGTACCGTGTCGTGTGGAATATAAACTAGAGCAATAAAAACCGGGTGTGTGTACTACATACCTTGAGAATCAAATGTGCCGTACGTTGGACAGATTGTGGAAACTGTTTAAATGGCACTAGTGTAGTAGCGTTCTGCTCAAGTAGACAACTCGGTCAGCTGTATGAGAAATACACTGCTGGTCATTAAAATTGCTCTCACCACGAAGATGACATGCTACAGACGCGAAATTTAACCGACAGGAAGAAGATGCTGTAATATGCAAATGATTAGCTTTTCAGAGCATTCACACAAGGTAGGCGCCGGTGGCGACACCTACAACGTGCTGACATGAGGAAAGTTTCCAGCCGATTTCTCATACACAAACAGCAGTTGACCGGCGTACCATCACGTTTCCGACTTTGATAAAGGGCGGATTGTAGCCTATCGCGATTGCGGTTTATCGTATCGCGACATTGCTGCTCGCGTTGGTCGAGATTGTTAGCAGAATATGGAATAGGTGGGTTTAGGAGGGTAATAAGGAACGCCGTGCTGGATCCCAAAGGCCTCGTATCACTAGCAGTCGAGATGACAGGCATCTTATCCCCATGGCTGTAACGGACCGTGCAGCCCCGTCTCGATCCCTGAGTCAACAGATAGGGACGTTTGCAAGACAACAACCATCTGCACGAACAGTTCGACGACGTTTGCAACAGCACGGACTATCAGCTCGGAGACCATGGCTGCAGTTACCCTTGACGCTGCATGATAGACAGGAGCGCCTGCGATGGTGTACTCAACGACGAACCTGGGTGCACGAATAGCAAAACGTCATTTTTTCGGATGAATCCAGTTTCTGTTTACAGCATCATGATGGTCGCATCCGTGTTTGACGACATGGCGGTGAACGCACATTGGAAGCGTGTATTCGTCATCGCCAAACTGGCGTATCACCCGGCGTGATGGTGAGGGGTGCCATTGGTTACACGTCTCGGTGAGCTCTTGTTCGCATTGACGGCTCTTTGAACAGTGGACGTTACATTTCAGATGTGTTATGACCCGTGGCTCTACCCTTCATTCGATCCCTGCGAAACCCTACATTTCAGCAGGATAATGCACGACCGCATGTTGCAAGTCCTGTACGGGCCTTTCTGGATACAGAAAATGTTCGATTGGTGTCCTGGCCAGCACATTCTCCAGATATCTCACCAACTGAAAATATCTGGTCAATGATCGCCGAGCAACTGGCTCGTCACAATACGCCAGTCAGTACTCTTGATGAACTGTGGTATCGTGTTGAAGCTGCATGGGCAGCCATCCAAGCTCTGTTTGACTCAATGCCCAGGCGTATCAAGGCCGTTATTACGGCCAGAGGTGGTTGTTCTGGATACAGATTTCTCAGGATCTATGCACCAAAATTGTGTGAAAATGTAATCACATGTCAATTCTAGTATAATATGTTTATCCAATGAATACCCGTTTATCATCTGTATTTCTTCTTGGTGTGGCCAGTAGTGTACTTAACGGATTTCTTGCTGCGTGAAATTTGTTTGTTAACTCAAGCTTTCGACGACTTACTCTGCCATTTTAGGAGTAACTGTCGTACTAATAGGCCGTTTGCTACCTTCCTATTTAGTTGTCGAATTACCTAACGGAGAGGTTACGAAGTCAGGGAATTTCTGTATAGCAGAGATTACGTCGTTATCTCTGACCGGAGAACATTGGTTACGATGCTGATTCCGTTAAAGCCACTTTCCACCCGAATGAATCGAAGCGAACGCAAACGAATTCACATTCGAAGACAAGCTTACTCACATCCTCCATCGGGGCTGGACTACCATTCAAGGTGCCCTGAATAGTGGAATGTCATTGCCACGTGTCCGTAAGTGGTATTATTGTGCAGTTGCTAATATTGAGAAGTGTTCATCTACGATAAATGGCAATTTGAGCGTATAGATAGCAAAAAGTAGAAGACAGTCTGTACTGCTATATAAGAACAAGTCATTGTTACCAAAAATCTTGAAAAATACTTGACTAATTTACTTAAAAATTTTACACTATTTTCTAATAAATTTTAAAAACACATTTTGGTAAAATCTGCTTTACAAATGTCTATAATTCTATTTACATAACATTGATCCACAAAATTGTAGTGTACTTCAATAAACATAGAATTTTTAGTAAGGTTACCATATCTCACAAAACTGGCTATCCCGACTTGTCTTTATATACTTTAATAGGCTTCTCAGACTTTGCATAAAAAATATTCAAAATATGATTCTGACAATGCTACATACTCATCAAAAGTAGAAGATTTTGTAACATTCCTTATGTCTTATATTTCCAAAATACCACATATCCAAATAATCTAATTAGATTGCCTGATCTGCACATACGATCTACAGAATCACCTGCTGCAATCTAAGAAATCAAAATTGTCAGCCCTTTCATATGTTAACTTCGAACTTTTGTTTGACACAAGTATTTTAGTACTCGCAAATAATACTTAACGTGAGTATCATTGTAACAGTTTTGTAATCCACTCAATTGGTTTACACTGTAACTTATATTTGGCCGTGTTTCTGAGTTAATTTACAGGAGATCACATAGCAGATTCCTATACTTTCATCTTGTGCTACTTCTAGTTTCAAATTTTCTTCCATTGGAGTGCTATGCAACTTTGAAAGTTTAATCTGACTTTTCTTACGAGGGAACCTCCCCATCGCACCCCCCTCAGATTTAGTTATAAGTTGGCACAGTGGATAGGCCTTGAAAAACTGAACACAGATCACTCGAGAAAACAGGAAGTGCCGGCCGCGGTGGTCTAGGGGTTCTAGGCGCTCAGTCCGGAGCCGCGCGGCTGCTACGGTCGCAGGTTTGAATCCTGCCTCGGGCATGGATGTGTGTGATGTCCTTAGTTTAGTTAGGCTTAAGTAGTTCTAAGTTCTAGGGGACTGATGACCACAGATGTTAAGTCCCATAGTGCTCAGAGCCATTTGAAAACAGGAAGAAGTTGTGTGGAACTATGAAAAAAATTAAAATATATACAAACGGAGTAGTCTATGCGCAACATAGGCAACATCAAGGACAATGTGAGCTCAGGAGCGCCTTGGTCCTGTGGTTAGCGTGAGCAGTTGCGGAACGAGAGGCGATTGGTTCAAGTCTTCCCTCGAGTGAAAAGATTACTTCTTTTTTTCGCAAAGTTATGATCTATCCGTTCGTTCATTGACGTCTCTGTTCACTGTAATAAGTTTAGTGTTCAATGTAATAAGTTTAGTGTCCCTCTCCAATGGGAACCGAAAACATTTGATGCCAAGGTCATAGGTCAACCGATTCCTCCACAGGAAAACAAATCTGATATATTCTATACGACACTGGTGACGGCATGTGCGTCACATGACAGGAATATGTTGTCGACCCACCTAACTTGTACACTTGGCGAATGGGTAAAAAGATTCTTCTACCTTGCCCGATTTAGGTTTTCTTGTGGATGTGATAATCACTCCCAAAAGACGAACAGATAATAATTGTCTGAAAATAATAATTAATATTTTCACTCGAGGGAAGACTGGAACCAAGGACCTCTCGTTCCGCAGCTGCTCACGCTAACCACAGGACCACGGCGACCCTGACCTCATCCTCTCCTTTATGTTGCCTATCTTGCACATGGACTACTCAGTTTGTATATTTTCTTATTTTTTTCATAGTTCCACACAACTTCTTCCTGTTTTCTCGATTGATCTGTGTTCAGTTTTTCAAGGCCTATCCATTGTGCCAACTTATAACTAAATCTGAGGGGGGTGCGATGGGGAGGTTCCCTTGTTAGCACGAAATTTGTTCGCTGTCTTTTGTCTGTATCTGTAAACAATCGTATACAGGAACTTGGACCATGAAAGACGCTTTACTGCTTTTTGGTTCTATTAATCAGCACACAGGATGCAACCACAGTCTATGGAAAAAAAAATAAAAAATAAAAAAATAAAAAAATATAAAAATTGTGCAAATGTGTGTGAAATCTTATGGGACTTAACTGCTAAGGTCATCAGTCCCTAAGCTTACACACTACCTAACCTAAATTAACCTAAGGACAAACACACACACCCATGCCCGAGGGAGGACTCGAACCTCTTCTGGGACCAGCCGCACAGTCCATAGCTATGGCAAACATTCACGAAATTCTATACAGACAAAAAATGCTAACTTTTGAGTTACTAATCACATTCCAGCTGCTCGGCGCATTAGCATCGCCTCATCTGTCAAACATTTTGACAGCTGAAACGATGCTAGCGCTCCAAGCGACTGGTGTATAGAAGAAGAATGAAATGCTATTTGTTTCTTTCTGTCTTTCTGGGGGCCTTTGTACCGCGTTACGCGGGGTCGGCGGTGTTAGTATTGATTTGGCAGTGTTAGTTGCAGAGGGAGGCTGGATGCCCTGCCTTCTGCCACTCTGAATCCCCCGCCAGGATGGAATTAGTGTACCCCAGCTGTCTGCGTCTAGCGTAAGTCATGCAATAGTGCGAACGTGTTTCAAATGTCTGCGAGTCTTGTAACTGAGGCGGAACGTGGGGACCAGCCCGGTATTCACCTAGCGGATGTGGAAAACCACCTAAAAACCACATCCAGGCTGGCCGGCTTACCGGCCCTCGTCGTTAATCCGCCGGGCCGATTCGACCTGGGCCGGCGCGCCTGCCCGAGTCCAGTAAGCAGCGCATTAGCGCTCCCTGCTACTCTGGTGGGTCAAAAGAAGAATGGAACAGTACAGACGGAGAATTTGCTACCTTTTTTTTAGTAATTTCTGTATACTAAAAGGAAAATAAAGTACTATCCATTCTCCAGTTAATGTCAATATATAATAATGAGGTATCAGTGCAATGTTATATACACAGCCCACAGTAACAGAGTCGTAATCGCATCATCGAAAATGATTTAAGACGGGAAATGATTTGTCAGCTGACGTGTTTAAATTTAAAAGGCATCGAGTGCGAATATATCCGCGTCCTGACTCTTTGCGTCGGTTGTACTGCATTTCACAAGTGTCTTTGCGGATTTCAGACTCATTTTAATACATTCAAATCGAGCATACTTTTTACGATTTTTGAGATATTTTTATTGTTGCTACGATTTATAATGGCTCAGTTAATTCCGAAATACGACCTCACTTGCGCTGTGAAAGTGTTTTTACACAATTGCAGCGTATGCAATACATAATCGTTTCGCAGTGTGTTTGATACGCGAGCCGCTTGCCAACGCTGCAGAGTGCAAAAATTGTGGGAATTTCGCGACTGTTAGACATAGACTGTGATACAAAGCCACACAGTTAGATCCTCGATGCTAAAGTTGTGATATTTTGCGAGGCAAACGCACTTGTTTTGACGAAGTAACGAAAAAGGCGTAAGAATGACACAGTTTAGGTGACTCAGTTTTTCTGTATAAGCAAAATGCGTGGAGGAAGTGCACATAACACTGAACTACAGCGTCAGCTGCCCTTAGCATTAGTTCAAAACTTTACACAGTTCCGCATGTCAGTAGCTACTATATCTCAGATAGTTTCTGGATGTCTGCAGTGACATATACGAAGCACTTCAGGATTTTGTTAAACAGGGTACATGGAAGCTAATGACAGTAAAATATGATAAATGAAACGTGAAATTTTAGCACGACTTGTCACTTGGGCTAGTTGATAAAATCTCCTATACAGGCAGTCCCAGGAGGAACTGTCAATATTCTCCGATTCGACGAGGACTATTCGAAGCCAAAAACTGTAGTAAACATTGCATCTAAAATGTCAACCTTAAGATCTACGAGCGTTTGCCCGCCTTCGCTACTGTGAAACACGTATTTTCCACCGAACAAGTTCTCGTGGCTCTTAAGACATACATTTTAGAGCCCATGTTTACTATACAATTTTCTATTTTATTGGTCCATACTACCTCCCCTCAAAATACGGGAAGCAAAGAACTTGTAGTAGAAGAGATTTGTTTTGCGATATCGATGATGAAGTCGTGCCCGTAACTCATAAGGTATGTAAAAAACTGGCAGAAGTAAAGCTGTGGGGACGGGGCGTGAGTCGTGCTTGGGTAGCTCAGATGGTAGAGCACTTGCCCGCGAAAGACAAAGGTCCCGAGTTCGAGTCTCGGTCCGGCACACACTTCCAATCTGCCAGGAAGTTTCATATCAGCGCACACTCCGCTGGAGAGTGAAAATCTCATTCTGACATTCTTAAGGTACGTAGTTTGGAGTCCATGTTTACTTGACTCTTTTGCTTCCAATGATAGTCAATGTCAAATCCGTCAATATGGAACCTTCACCTTGACACATCCTGTACACTAAGTAATCAAAAGTATCCGGACACCCCCAAAAACGTATGTTTTTCATATTAGGTGCATTGTGCTGCCACCTACTGCCAGGTACTCCATATCAGCGTCCTCAGTAGTCATTAGACATCGTCAGAGAGCAGAATGGGGCACTTCGTGGAACTCACAGACTTCGAACGTGGTCAGGTGATTGGGTGCCACTTGTGTCATACGTCTGTACGCGAGATTTCCACACTCCTAAACATCCCTAGGTCCACTGTTTCCGATGTGTGAACTGAAAACGTGAAGGGCACGTACAGCACAAAAGCGTACAGGCTGACCTCGTCTGTTGGCTGACAGAGACCACCGACAGTTGAAGAGGGTCGTAATGTCTAATAGCCAGACTTCTATCCAGATCATCACACAGGACCCATTGCAAGTACTATGACAGTTAGGTGGGAGGTGAGAAAACATGGATGTCATGGTCGAGCGGCTACTCATAAGCCACACATCACACCGGTAAATGCCAAACGACGCCTCGCTTGGCGCTGTTGTTGTTGTCTTCAGTACTTACTGCAACCTACATCCTTCTGAATCTGTTTAGTGTATTCATCTCTTAGTATCCCTCTACGATTTTTACCCTCCACGCTGCCCTCCAATGCTAAATTTGTGATCCCTTGATGCCTCAGAACATGCCGTACCAACCGGTCCCTTCTTATTGTCAAGTTGTGCCACAAACTCCTCTTCTTCTCAATTCTATTCAATAGCTCCTCATTAGTTATGTGATCTACCCATCTAATCTTCAGCATTCTTCTGCAGCTCCACATTTCGAAAGCTTCTATTCTCTTCTTATCCAAACTATTTATCGTCCATGTTTCACTTCCATACATGGCTACACTCCATTCAAATACTTTCAGAAACGACTTCCTGACACTTAAATCTACACTCGAAGTTAACAAATTTCTCTTCTTCAGAAACGCTTTCCTTGCTATTGCCAGTCTACATTTTATATCCTCTCTACTTCGACCAAACTTTACTACTTAAGCGTCTCATTTCCTAATCTAATTACGTCAGTATCACCCGACTTAATTCGACTACATTCCATTAGCCTCGTTTTGCTTTTGTTGATGTTCATCTTATATCCTCCTTTCAAGACACTCTCCATTCCGTTCAACTGCTCTTCCAAGTCCTTTACTGTCTCTGACAGAACTACAATGTCATCGGCGAACCTCAAAGTTTTTATTTCTTCTCCATGGATTTTAATACCTACTCCGAAATTTTCTTTTGTTTCCTTTACTGCTTGCTCAATATACAGATGGAATAACATCGGGGAGAGGCTACAAACCTGTCTCACTCCCTTCCCAACCACTGCTTCCCTTTGGTGCCCCTCGACTCTTATAACTGGCATCTGGTTTCTGTACAAATGGTAAATAGCCATTCGCTCCCTGTATTTCACCCTGCCACCTTTAGAATTTGAAAGAGACTATTCTAGTCAACACTGTCAAAAGCATTCTCTAAGTCTACAAATGCTAGAAACGTAAGTTTGCCTTTTCTTAATCTAGCTTCTAAGATAAGTCATAGGGTCAGTATTGCCTCACGTGTTCCCATATTTCTACGGAATCCAAACTGATCTTACCCCAGGGTCGGCTTCTGCCAGTTTCTCCATTCGTATGTAAAGAATTCGATCTCCCATTTCATCTTCGTCTACATCCTCTTCCATTTCCATAATATTGTCCTCAAGTACATCGCCCTTGTATAGACCCTCTATATACTTCCTGCTTTCCCTTCTTTGCTTAGAACTGTTTGCCCATCTGAGCTCTTGATATTCATACATGTTGTTCTCTATTCTCCAAAAGTCTCTTTAATTTTCCTGTAGGCAGTATCTATCTTACCCCTAGTGAGATAAGCCTCTACAGCCTTACATTTGTCCCGTAGCCATCCCTGCTTAGCCATTTTGCACTTCCTGTCGATCTCATTTCTGCGACGTTTGTATTCCTTTTTGCCTGCTTCATTTACTGCATTTTTATATTTTCTCCTTTCATCAATTAAATTCAATATTTCTTCTGTTACCCAAGGATTTCTACCAACTCTCGTCTTTTAACCTTCTTGATCCTCTGCTGCCTTCACTACTTCATTCCTCAGAGCTACCCATTCTTCTTCTACTGTATGTCTTTCCTCCATTCGTGCTCTCCCTGAAACTCTGTACAACCTCTGGTTTAGTCAGTTTATCCAAGTCCCATCTCCTTAAATTCCCACCTTTTTGCAGTTTCTTCAGTTTTAATCTACAGTTCATAACTAATAGATTGTGGTCAGAGTCCACATCTGCCCCTGGAAATGTCTTACAATTTAAAACCTGGTTCCTAAATCTCTGTCTTACCATTATATAATCTATCTGAAACCTTCTAGTATCTCCAGGATTCTTCCATGTATACAACCTTCTTTCATGATTCTTGAACCAAGTGTTAGCTATGGTTAAGTTATGCTCTGTGCAAAATTCTACCAGGTGGCTTCCTCTTTCGTTTCTTAGCCCTAATCCATATTCACTTACTACGTTTCCTTCTCTTCCTTTTCCTACTGTTGAATACCAGTCACCCATGACTATTAAATTTTCGTTTCCCTTCACTATCTGAATAATTTCTTTTATCTCATCATACATTTCATCAATCTCTTCATCTGCGGAGCTAGTTGGCATATAAACTTGTACTACTGTAGTAGGCGTGGGCTTCGTGTCTATCTTGGCCACAATAACGTGTTCACTATGCTGTTTGTGGTACCTTACCCGCACTCCTATTTTTTTTTATTCATTGTTAAACCTACTCCTGCATTACCCCTATTTGGTTTTGTGTTTATAACCCTGTAGTCACCTGATCAGAAGTCTTGTTCCTCCTGCCACCGAACTTCACTAATTCCCACTATATCTAACTTCAACCTATCCATTTCCCTTTTTAAATTTTCTAACCTACCTGCCCGATTAAGGGATCTGACATTCCACGCTCCGATCCGTAGAACGCCAGTTTTCTTTCTCCTGATA
The DNA here is from genome assembly GCF_021461385.2 of Schistocerca piceifrons. NCBI lineage: Eukaryota > Metazoa > Arthropoda > Insecta > Orthoptera > Acrididae > Schistocerca > Schistocerca piceifrons. The sequence goes on from NC_060146.1 coordinate 41,446,646, forward strand.
ACGACATCCTCTTGAGTAGTCCCCGCCCAGAGATCCGAATGGGGGACTATTTTACCTCCGGAATATTTTACCCAAGAGGACGCCATCATCATTTAACCATACAGTAAAGCTGCATGCCCTCTGGAAAAAATTACGGCTGTAGTTTCCCCTTGCTTTCAGCCGTTCGCAGTACCAGCACAGCAAGGCCGTTTTGGTTATTGTTACGAGGCCAGATCAGTCAATCATGCAGACTGTTGCCCCTGCAACTACTGAAAAGGCTGCTGCCCCTCTTCAGGAACCACATGTTTGTCTGGCCTCTCAACAGATACCCCTCCGTTGTGGTTGCACCTACGGTACGGCTATCTGTATCGCTGAGGCACGCAAGCCTCCCCACCAACGGCAAGGTCCATGGTTCATGGCGGGGGGGGGGGGGGGGGGAGGGGGGGGGGAGGGGGGGGGGTGTATTGCGTATTAACGTATTAAACCGGCGACCAGTGGTCCACTTCACCCCTCCGCCGCCCCACAACGAACCCAGGGTTATTGTGCGGTTCGGCCCCCAGTGGACCCCCCGCGAACGTCTCACACCAGACGAGTGTAGCCCGGTGTACGCGTACGTGTAGTGTTTGCGCAGCAATCGCCGTCATAGTGTAACTGAGGCGGAATAAGGGGAACCAGCCCGCATTCGCCGAGGCAGATGCAAAACCGCCTAAAAACCATCCACAGGCTGGCCCGCACACCGGACCTCGACACTAATACGCCGGGCGGATACGTGCCGGGGACCGGCACGCCTTCTCGTTCTGGAAGCAGCGCGTTAGACCGCGCGGCTAGCCGGGCGGGCTGCGTTCACCAGTAATCGTTATACCCCCGGGTGGAAGATGAAATGAGGGAAGACATTGTGGTACACGAATACACGAAGTACTCTCCACCACACGCCGCAAGGTGGCTTGCGGAGTATAGACGTAAATATTGCAAGGCGGCCGCTGAAGTGATTTGTAAACATTATTTCGCAGCCTGTTCTGAATCAATACAAACGCATCGCCTGTGAGCGGCCCTGCGAGGCTCGCACGCGCATTCAATACTCTGCTTTGTGCTGTCATTCGTTAACTCTGCAACACAAGTTCGTTACGCGTGTACAGCGTACCTGGTCATTGTGTATTTTTCACCTCTCGACAATGAGCTAGTTAGCACTTCTTATAACGAGCTGCCATGTTTGAAAAAAAAAAAAAAAAAAAAAAAAAAAAGAATGAAAAAAAAAAGAAGCAACCCGCTGAAGCGTAAAATATGCTGTGGCGCAAGCAACTTACGAGATGTAAAAAACTGAATGCCACTACGGGAGTTGAAATCCGGACATCATTTTTCTGGCGTAAGTGTTTTTTCCGGCTGAACCATCTGAGCGCATTTCATGATTTAGGTCTTCAGTTTGCCTGTAGATCTCTCGTACCGCTGAAATGCTGGATACATATCAGTTACTGTATGGAAAGAAGAACCACCCACCTATCAGAGGCGTATGGGTGAGGGTGAAAAAAAGTGTAGCCCACGACTAGTGAATACCCATAATTTATTCATCGTTGACTAGAATACTCTCTTTCAAATTCTAAAGGTGGCAGCGGTAAAATACAGGGAGCGAAAGGCTATTTACAATTTGTACAGAAACCAGATGGCAGTTATAAGAGTCGAGGGACATGAAAGGGAAGCAGTGGTTGGGAAGGGAGTAAGACAGGGTTGTAGCCTCTCCCCGATGTTATTCAATCTGTATATTGAGCAGGCAGTAAAGGAAACAAAAGAAAAATTCGGAGTAGGTATTAAAATTCATGGAGAAGAAATAAAAACTTTGAGGTTTGCCGATGACATTGTAATTCTGTCAGAGACAGCAAAGGACTTGGAAGAGCAGTTGAATGGAATGGACAGTGCCTTGAAAGGAGGATATAAGATGAACATGAACAAAAGCAAAACAAGGATAACGGAATGTAGTCGAATTAAGTCGGGTGATGCTGAGGGAATTAGATTGGGAAATGAGACACTTACAGTAGTAAAGGAGTTTTGCTATTTGGGGAGCAAAATAACTGATGATGGTCGAAGTAGAGAGGATATAAAATGTAGACTGGCAATGGCAAGGAAAGCGTTTCTGAAGAAGAGAAATTTGTTAACATCCAGTATAGATTTAAGTGTCAGGAAGTCGTTTCTGAAAGTATTTGTATGGAGTGTAGCCATGTATGGAAGTGAAACATGGACGATAAATAGTTTGGACACGAAGAGAATAGAAGCTTTCGAAATGTGGTGCTACAGAAGAATGCTGAAGATTAGATGGGTAGATCACATAACTAATGAGGAAGTATTGAATAGGATTGGGGAGAAGAGAAGTTTGTGGCGCAACTTGACCAAAAGAAGGGATCGATTGGTAGGACATGTTCTGAGGCATCAAGGGATCACCAATTTAGTATTGGAGGGCAGCGTGGAGGGTAAAAATCGTAGAGGGAGACCAAGAGATGAATACACTAAGCAGATTCAGAAGGATGTGGGTTGCAGTAGGTACTGGGAGATGAAAAAGCTTGCACAGGATAGAGTAGCATGGAGAGCTGCATCAAACCAGTCTCAGGACTGAAGACCACAACAACAACAACAACGTATTTGGGAATCAGATCACTTAGACTTACATCAAATTCTGCACGTAATTTCTAACCTTCAGGAAACTTTTTCTCGCCGAAAGTCCTACACCCCTTTTAAAATGATAAAAAAAGTGTGTGAAATCTTATGGGACTTAACTGCTAACGTCATCAGTCCCCAAGCTTACACACTACTTAACCTAAATTATCCTAAGGACAAACACTCACACAGCCATGCCAGTGGCAGGACTCGAACCTCCGCCGGGACCAGGCGCACAGTCCATGACTGCAGCGCCCTAGACCGCTCGGCTGATCCCGAGCGGCAAACATGATAAAAGGAAAATAATTTACCCCTTAACACATTTTCGCTTTTCGTGCACTAAGACTGCCACGGTAGGCCCGTAGTTTCAGTTTATTACTTCTTTACTACTAACTACATTCGCGACACGCTTTGCAGCCACTGTTGACGTACTGACTCTACCTGCAAAATTCAATCTCTGTACAACATGCACTTCAGGGTATATGACGTCATAAACAGTGAGATGCGTAGGAACTGCCACGTCGTGCGTGACGTTTAACTTTACAACTTGTAATCTCCGGCCGGCCGGGGTGACCGGGTGGTTCTGGGCGCTACAGTCTGGAGCCGCGCGACCGCTACGGTCGCAGGTTCGAATCCTGCTTCGGGCATGGATGTGTGTGATGTCCTTACGTTAATTAGGTTTAAGTAGTTCTAAGTTCTAGGGGACTGATGACGTCAGAAGTTAAGTCCCATAGTGCTCACAGCCATTTGAACCATTTTTTTGTAATATTCCCCCCCACCCCCTGCTTCCTAATTCCAGCTATCGTTCACAATAAGCAAAGTCTTTTATGAAAAATTTTAGAGGAGCGAAGATTACAGTAAACTTTTTAGTTTACTTAGGTTTTCGTGTAGAGTTGGCTCCAGTTCTTCTTGTCTAGGGGTCTCATCATTTAAGCAGAATATCTCACATTTTAAGTCTTCACGGTTGAATTGATCTAAATAAATTTGAAGATTGTTGTTGCATAATTTTTGTTGTTACGCTGATATATTTTGTCACATTTTACTGTATCATACAGTCGTTTGAATTTTCACATTATCAAAGCCGAAATTACATTGTTCGTCAGAAATACAAAAATACGTCCGATCTCACCAGAGGCATGCTTACTACTACTTCGTTCTGCGGTAATAACCATATTCCAAAGGGTTTAATTTCTATTAGTTTCGATTATTGTTTCATAAATGAATCCAGAAATAAATGTAGAAAACAGTACTCGATTGCCTAATTAATAACAGAAATTTTAAGTGTCCAAAAAATAATTCGTAATTTCAAATGTTTCTAAAAATTAATTTCAACTGTACATTCAGAGCTGGTACTTATCGACTGTAACATCGAAAATAAAGTAATTCCTTTTCATAAATTTTAGCTTCAAATGTGACATATTATTATTATCATTATTGTTGGTGTTTGGCCCTTAAAGAGCGCAGTTGGACTAAACTTCATGGCCAATTCCTTTTGCTGCCTTCCTTGCTGCCCAAACTTCCCTCATTCGCTCGTTGTGTTTCTGTTTCCGGTCCTCTGTCCGTGCTTCTTGTCGGCTTCGTGTCTTCGGCTTCAACTTGGTTGCCTTTTTGATTGCCCATATTTCTTTCATCTTCCGGCTGTGATCTTGCTTGCGTTCTTCGGTCCATTTTACGTCTGTTCGGTTGTCACAGTGTATGTCATGTAGTTTACTTTTCTTAATGATGTTTCTGAATTTTATTCTGTCGTTTATTGTGTCTGGTGTGATGTTGAGTTGAGTCGGGTCATTTTTTACCTCTGCCACAGATTTGTTGTTTCTAGAGGTTACCCAGCCAAAGATCTGTTTGGTCAGCCCGTGTGATGGCATTCTGTATAGGTGTCCATAGAACTTTAGTCTGCGTTTTCTATCTTTTGTGTGACTGTCTCCGTATGTTTGTATAATTCCTCTGTAGGTTTCTTGATCCGTATTCCATTGCTGTTAGTTGCGATAAATATTTTCCGTTCTACTTTCTCTAGTTATCTGATACGTGTATGCCCTAGGATTAGTGTGTCTCTGCTACATACAGTGCTTTTGGGAGCACCACCGTGTCGTAGTGGTGTAATTTGGCTTTTTGTGAGATAAATTTCTTGTTGTTATGGTTCCACACTACTTAGTATGCCTTGTCCAGTTTAGTTTTTCTTTCTTCGTTTGAGTCTCTGATACGTCCGCTCATTTGTAATTTGTAGTGTTTCACCGATGTATTTGAAGTTTGCCGTTTTGTAAATCGTGCCGTACTTTGTGCTCAGGGATGAGAGTTTCTTTGTGCTCATAAACTGTGTCTTTTCGTAAGTGATCTGAAGTCCAGTTTTGCAAGCGACTTCGTGTAGTTTTTCAATAGCTTCTGTTGTTTCGTTTATACCTTTCGTGACAATCGCCAGGCATTTGATCTGTTGGTTTCCTAAGGTTATCCCCTATTGTGATATTTCCCATTCTTTTATTACCTTATCTGACACTAGATTGGAAAGAAGAGGTGAGAGGCCATCGCCTTGTCGGACACCTGTGTGAATTTCAAAAGACTCTGATAGTTCCCCCACAGAACTTTACTTTGGAGATCGTGTTCGTCAAGGTCTGCCCTATGATAGACCGTGTATTGTTGTCTACTTTCTATTCAGGTAGTGTTTTGAAGAGTTTTCCCGTCGATAACATATTGTGTATAAATTATATGAAAGTTTTCAGAAAAGCAGCTGAGATAATATAGATAGACCTGTCCAAACTTCGAAAAATAATACTGGTATCGACAACTACTGTTGAGGGAAAGTAATGCTAGATCAGGAGTTCCCGTTACAACCTGATGTGCCAAAAGTCATGGAACACCGTTCTGCACATACACTCCTGGAAATTGAAATAAGAACACCGTGAATTCATTGTCCCAGGAAGGGGAAACTTTATTGACGCATTCCTGGGGTCAGATACATCACATGATCACACTGACAGAACCACAGGCACATAGACACAGGCAACAGAGCATGCACAATGTCGGCACTAGTACAGTGTATATCCACCTTTCGCAGCAATGCAGGCTGCTATTCTCCCATGGAGACGATCGTAGAGATGCTGGATGTAGTCCTGTGGAACGGCTTGCCATGCCATTTCCACCTGGCGCCTCAGTTGGACCAGCGTTCGTGCTGGACGTGCAGACCGCGTGAGACGACGCTTCATCCAGTCCCAAACATGCTCAATGGGGGACTGATCCGGAGATCTTGCTGGCCAGGGTAGTTGACTTACACCTTCTAGAGCACGTTGGGTGGCACGGGATACATGCGGACGTGCATTGTCCTGTTGGAACAGCAAGTTCCCTTGCCGGTCTAGGAATGGTAGAACGATGGGTTCGATGACGGTTTGGATGTACCGTGCACTATTCAGTGTCCCCTCGACGATCACCAGTGGTGTACGGCCAGTGTAGGAGATCGCTCCCCACACCATGATGCCGGGTGTTGGCCCTGTGTGCCTCGGTCGTATGCAGTCCTGATTGTGGCGCTCACCTGCACGGCGCCAAACACGCATACGACCATCATTGGCACCAAGGCAGAAGCGACTCTCATCGCTGAAGACGACACGTCTCCATTCGTCCCTCCATTCACGCCTGTCGCGACACCACTGGAGGCGGGCTGCACGATGTTGGGGCGTGAGCGGAAGACGGCCTAACGGTGTGCGGGACCGTAGCCCAGCTTCATGGAGACGGTTGCGAATGGTCCTCGCCGATACCCCAGGAGCAACAGTGACCCTAATTTGCTGGGAAGTGGCGGTGCGGTCCCCTACGGCACTGCGTAGGATCCTACGGTCTTGGCGTGCATCCGTGCGTCGCTGCGGTCCGGTCCCAGGTCGACGGGCACGTGCACCTTCCGCCGACCACTGGCGACAACATCGATGTACTGTGGAGACCTCACGCCCCACGTGTTGAGCAATTCGGCGGTACGTCCACCCGGCCTCCCGCATGCCCACTATACGCCCTCGCTCAAAGTCCGTCAATTGCACATACGGTTCACGTCCACGCTGTCGCGGCATGCTACCAGTGTTAAAGACTGCGATGGAGCTCCGTATGCCACGGCAAACTGGCTGACACTGACGGCGGCGGTGCACAAATGCTGCGCAGCTAGCGCCATTCGACGGCCAACACCGCGGTTCCTGGTGTGTCCGCTGTGCCGTGCGTGTGATCATTGCTTGTACAGCCCTCTCGCAGTGTCCGGAGCAAGTATGGTGGGTCTGACACACCGGTGTCAATGTGTTCTTTTTTCCATTTCCAGGAGTGTAGTTATACAGTTGGCGGAGGTGCCGCGTACACAAGGTACACTACTGGCCATTAAACTTGCTACACCGAGAAGAAATGCAGATGATAAACGGGTATTCATTGGACAAATATATTAAACAAGAACTGACATGAGATTACATTTTCACGCCATTTGGGTGCATAGATCCCGAGAAATCAGTGCCCAGAACAACCACCTCTGGCCGTAATAGCGGCCTTGATACATGTGAGCATTGAGTCAAACAGAGCTTGGATGGCGTGTACAGGTACAGCTGCCCATGCAGCTTCAACACGATACCACAGTTCATCAAGAGTAGTGACTGGCGTATTGTGACGAGCCAGTTGCTCGGCCATCATTGACCAGAAGTTTTCAATTGGTGAGAGATCTGCAGAATGTGCTGGCCAGGGCAGCAGTCGAACATTTTCTACATCCAAAAAGGCCCGTACAGGACCTGCAACATGCGGTCGTGCATTATCCTGCTGAAATTTAGGGTTTCGCAGGCATCGAATGACGGGTAGAGCCACGGGTCATAACACATATGAATTGTATCGTCCACTGTTCAGAGTGCCGTCAATGCGAACAAGAGGTGACCGAGACGTGTAACCAATGGCACCCCATACCATCACGCCGGTTGACACGCCAGTATGGCGATGACGAATACACACTTCCAATGTCCGTACACCGCGATGTCGCCAAACACGGATGAGACCATCATGATGCTGTAAACAGAACCTGGATTCATCCGAAAAAAGGCGTTTTGCCATTCGTGCACCCAGGTTCGTCGTTGAGTACACCATCGGAGGCGCACCTGTCTGTGATGCAACGTCACGGGTAACCGCAAACATGGTCTCCGAGCTGATAGTCCATGCTGCTGCAAACGTCGTCGAACTGTTCGTGCAGATGGTTGTTGTCTTGGAAAGGTCCCTATCTGTTGAGTCAGGGATCGAGACGTGGCTGCACAATTCGTTACAGCTATGCGGATAAGATGCCTATCATCTCGACTGCTAGTGATACGAGGCCGTTGGGATCCGGCACGGCGTTCCGTATTACCCTCCTGAACCCACCGATTCCATATTCTGCTAACAATTGGATCTCGACCAAGGCGAGCAACAATGTCGCGATACGATAAACCGCAATCGCGATAGGCTACAATCCGACCTTTATCAATGTCGGAAACTAGATGGTACGCATTTCTCCTCGTTACACGAGGCCTCACAACAACGTTTCACCAGTCAACGCCGGTCAACTGCTGTTTGTGAATGAAGAATCGGTTGTAAACTTTCCTCATGTCAGCACGTTGTAGGTGTCGCCACCGGCGGCAACCTTGTGTGAATGGTCTGAAAACCTAATCATTTGCGTATCACAGGATCGTCTTCCTGTCGGTTAAATTTCGCGTCTGTAGCACGTCATCTTCGTCGTGTAGCAACTTTAATGGCTCTGAGCACTATTAGACTCAACTGCTGAGGTCATTAGTCCCCTAGAACTTAGAACTAGTTAAACCTAACTAACCTAAGGACATCACAAACATCCATGCCCGAGGCAGGATTCGAACCTGCGACCGTAGCGGTTTTGCGGTTCCAGACTGCAGCGCCTTGAACCGCACGGCCACTTCGGCCGGCCAATTTTAATGGCCAGTTGTGTATAAAAGGGGAGTGCATTGGCGGAAATATCATTTGTACTCAAGTGATTCATGTGAAAAGTCTTCCAACTGCTTGTGCATGGTACATTCCATTTCCGAAATCATTAGGTAATTCGATATTCCGAGATCCAGTGTCAAGAACATGCAGAGAATACCAAATTTCAGGCATTACCTCTCACCACGGACAACGCACTGGTCGAGGGCCTTCACTTAACGACCGAGAGCAGCGGCGTTTGCGTAGAATTGTCAGTGCTAACAGACAAGCAACACAGCGTGAAATAATCGCAGGAATAAATGTGGGACGTACAACGAACGCATCCGCTAGGACAGTGCTGCGAAATTAGGCGTTAGTGGCCTATGGCAGCAGACGACCGACGCGACAGTCTTTGCTAACAGCACAGACATCGCCTGCAGCGCCTCTCGTGGGCTCATGTCCGTATCGGGTGGACCCTAGGCGACTGAAAAGCCATGGAGTGGTTAGATGAGTGCCCATTTCAGTTGATGAGAGGTGATGGAAGGGTTGGAGTTTGGCGCAGACCTCAAAAAGCCATGGACGCAAGTTGGCAACAGGGCTGTTGGCGGCTTCATAATGGTGTGGGCTGTGTTTACATGGAGTGGGCTGGGTCCTCCGGTACAAGTGAACTGATGATCACTGACTAAATGGCTATGTTCGGCTACCTGGAGACCGTTTGGAGCCATTCACGGTTTTCACGTTGTGGATGACAATGCGCCATGTCGCTAGACCATAGTTGTTAGCGACTGGTTAGAAGAACACTCTGGACATTTCAAGCGATTTTTTTTTTTCACGCAGATCGTCCTACGTGAATATCATCGAACATTTATGGGACGCTAGGACGACCACTTCTCGGTACATCTGTCAATCTGTCACTGGACCCGTACTTCGAAATTTGTCAATCAAGTCTCGCACAGTATCGCGATGTGGGAGTGTTGCCTCCGGGAAAACTGAATTAAATGATTGACGAAATGAAACTGTGTATTAACCTTCAGCTTTGAACACTTGTTCGACTAAAAACACACGTTCTTCAATGGTTAGCATTTTAACAGTGACAAAAACGAAACAAACGAACAAAGGAACTAAACTTAAACGTTCACGTCAACACGTAACGACACACACCAACGACACTACTGACGCTGGCTGAGATGAACGAAACAGTGGAGTGTTGGGAGAGTCCACTAGAAGGGAAGTAACACAGGCAGGCGAACAGTCATACGGCACGGGCGGCTAACAATCATACGGCACTGCGGAGAGACTTTTTTAAACACTCCGTATAAAAAATTCTGAGAGGTGACGGGAAAGATACACTCCTGGAAATTGAAATAAGAACACCGTGAATTCATTGTCCCGGGAAGGGGAAACTTTATTGACACATTCCTGGGGTCAGATACATCACATGATCACACTGACAGAACCACAGGCACATAGACACAGGCAACAGAGCATGCACAATGTCGGCACTAGTACAGTGTATATCCACCTTTCGCAGCAATGCAGGCTGCTATTCTCCCATGGAGACGATCGTAGAGATGCTGGATGTAGTCCTGTGGAACGGCTTGCCATGCCGTTTCCACCTGGCGCCTCAGTTGGACCAGCGTTCGTGCTGGACGTGCAGACTGCGTGAGACGACGCTTCATCCAGTCCCAAACATGCTCAATGGGGGACATATCCGGAGATCTTGCTGGCCAGGGTAGTTGACTTACACCTTCTAGAGCACGTTGGGTGGCACGGGATACATGCGGACGTGCATTGTCCTGTTGGAACAGCAAGTTCCCTTGCCGGTCTAGGAATGGTAGAACGATGGGTTCGATGACGGTTTGGATGTACCGTGCACTATTCAGTGTCCCCTCGACGATCACCAGTGGTGTACGGCCAGTGTAGGAGATCGCTCCCCACACCATGATGCCGGGTGTTGGCCCTGTGTGCCTCGGTCGTACGCAGTCCTGATTGTGGCGCTCACCTGCACGGCGCCAAACACGCATACGACCATCATTGGCACCAAGGCAGAAGCGACTCTCATCGCTGAAGACGACACGTCTCCATTCGTCCCTCCATTCACGCCTGTCGCGACACCACTGGAGGCGGGCTGCACGATGTTGGGGCGTGAGCGGATGACGGCCTAACGGTGTGCGGGACCGTAGCCCAGCTTCATGGAGACGGTTGCGAATGGTCCTCGCCGATACCCCAGGAGCAACAGTGTCCCTAATTTGCTGGGAAGTGGCGGTGCGGTCCCCTACGGCACTGCGTAGGATCCTACGGTCTTGGCGTGCATCCGTGCGTCGCTGCGGTCCGGTCCCAGGTCGACGGGCACGTGCACCTTCCGCCGACCACTGGCGACAACATCGATGTACTGTGGAGACCTCACGCCCCACGTGTTGAGCAATTCGGCGGTACGTCCACCCGGCCTCCCGCATGGCCACTATACGCCCTCGCTCAAAGTCCGTCAACTGCACATACGGTTCACGTCCACGCTGTCGCGGCATGCTACCAGTGTTAAAGACTGCGATGGAGCTCCGTATGCCACGGCAAACTGGCTGATACTGACGGCGGCGGTGCACAAATGCTGCGCAGCTAGCGCCATTCGACGGCCTACACCGCGGTTCCTGGTGTGTCCGCTGTGCCGTGCGTGTGATCATTGCTTGTACAGCCCTCTCGCAGTGTCCGGAGCAAGTATGGTGGGTCTGACACACCGGTGTCAATGTGTTCTTTTTTCCATTTCCAGGAGTGTAGATATCCAAAAAATACTAACACCAGTTATGCAGTATAGAAAGGGATAGGTCAAACCAGTGTGGGTTATAAGTTGTTAGAAAGTAATTCAAAGAACTTGAAAGATCATCCATGTCCTGATTGTATTGAGCACGATGCCGTCCAAACCGGTGTACACTTTGTACCCACGGATTTGTGACTCATAACAGTAAAATGGCTCTAAGACAGGGATGCAGTTTTCCGCCCGTTATGTTCAATCCATACATCGTATAAACAATGACGGAAATAAATGAATGGTTCAAGAGTGGGATTAAAATTCAGAGTGAAAGGATATCAATGATAAGATTCACGGGCATAAAGTGAAGAAGAATTATAGTACCTGTTGAATGGAATGGGCGATCTTATTAGTACAGAACACAGATTGACAGTAAATCGAAGAAAGACGAAAGTAATGAGAAGCAGCAAAATGAGAACAGCGAACAAGTTAACATCAGAATTCCGTATCACGAAGTAAATGAAATTGAGGAATTCTGCTACCAAGGCAGAAAAAACATGATGGAGGAAAAAGAAAAACATAAAAATCAGACTAGCACTGGGAAAAGGGCATTCCTGGCCACAAGAGGTCTACTAGTGTCAAATATCAGCCTTAATTTGAGGAAGAAATTTCTGAGAATGTACGTTTGAGGCACAGCATTATATGAAACATCAACTGTGGGAAAACTGGAACTGAAGAGAATCGAAGCATTTGAGATGTGATGCGCAGATTAATGTTCAAAATTAGATTGATAGGGTAGAGATTCAGGAGGTTCTCCACAGAATTAGTGAAATTTGGAAATTTGTGGTAAGTTCTTATGGGTCCAAACTGTCATCTGTCTCTAGGCTTACACACTACTTGCTCCAACGCACATCCGTGCCCAAGCGAGGACTCGAATCTCCGATGGGGGAGCCGCGTGAACCGTGGCACGGTGCCCAAGACCGCTCGGCTTCCCCGCATGGCGCAGAAACAGTGACAGAAGGAATATATCGCAAACACTTACAAGCAGAAGGGACTGGATGGCAGGACATTTGTTAACACATGAGGAAACTGTTAAGGGTAAAAACTGTAGAGGAAGACAGAGATAGGAATAAACCCAGCAAACAACTGAGGACGTAAGTTGCAAATAGTACTCTGAGATGAAGTGGTTGGCACAGGAGAGGAATTCATGGAGGGCCGCATCAAACGAGTCAGAAGAGTGACAACTCAAAAAAAGTGGATGAGGTGGATGTAGCATAAAAAAACGCAGTATTACTGAATCCCATCTCACATGGCCGAAGATATGCTGCATTGTTACTGAAGCCTGTCTCACGTGGACTAAGATAAGCTGCAGTATTACTGAAGCCCATCTCACATGGACTAAGATATGCTGCAGTATTACTGAAGCCTGTCTCACATGGACTAAGATAAGCTGCAGTATTACTGAAGCCCATCTCACATGGGCTAAGATAAGCTGCAATATTACTGAAGCCTGTCTCACATGCCGGCCAGAGTGGCCGAGCGGTTAAAGGCGCTACAGTCTGGAACCGCACGACCGCTACGGTCGCAGGTTCGAATCCTGCCTCGGGCATGGATGTGTGTGATGTCCTTAGGTTAGTTAGGTTTAAGTAGTTCTAAGTTCTAGGGGACCTATGACCACAGCAGTTGAGTTCCATAGTGCTCAGAGCCATTTGAACCTGTCTCACACGGACTAAGATTAGCTGCAGTATTACTGAAGCTTGTCTCACACAGACTAAGATAAGCTGCAGTATTACTGAAGCCCATCTCACATGGACTAAGATAAGCTGCAATATTTCTGAAAATATATTTCTCGCGTCGGTCGTCTGCTGCCATAGGCAATTAACACCTAATTTCGCAGCACTGTCCTAGCGGATGCGTTCGTTGTACGTCCCACATTTATTCCTGCCATTATTTCACGCTGTGTTGCTTATCTGTCTCACATGGACTAAGATTAGCTGCAGTATTGCTGAAGCCCGTCTCACAGGGGCTAAGAAAGCTGCAGTATTATTGAATCCCGTCTCACACAGACTAAGATAAGCTGCATTATTACTGAAGCCCGTCTCACAGGGGCTAAGAAAGCTGCAGTATTATTGAATCCCATCTCACACAGACTAAGATAAGCTGCAGTATTACTGAAGCCCATCTCACACGGGCTAAGAAAGCTGCAGTATAATTAAGCCCGTCTCACACAGACTAAGATAAGCTGCAGTATTACTGAAGCCCATCTCACACAGTCTAAGATAAGCTGCAGTATTACTGAAGCCCATCTCACACAGTCTAAGATAAGCTGCAGTATTACTGAAGCCCATCTCACACAGACTAAGATAAGCTGCAGTATTACTGAAGCCCGTCTCACACAGACTAAGATAAGCTGCAGTATTACTGAAGCCCATCTCACACAGTCTAAGATAAGCTGCAGTATTACTGAAGCCCATCTCACACAGACTAAGATAAGCTGCAGTATTACTGAAGCCCATCTCACACAGTCTAAGATAAGCTGCAGTATTACTGAAGCCCGTCTCACACAGACTAAGATAAGCTGCAGTATTACTGAAGCCCATCTCACACAGTCTAAGATAAGCTGCAGTATTACTGAAGCCCGTCTCACACAGACTAAGATAAGCTGCAGTATTACTGAAGCCCGTCTCACACAGACTAAGATAAGCTGCAGTATTACTGAAGCCCATCTCACACAGTCTAAGATAAGCTGCAGTATTACTGAAGCCCATCTCACACAGTCTAAGATAAGCTGCAGTATTACTGAAGCCCGTCTCACACAGACTAAGATAAGCTGCAGTATTACTGAAGCCGATCTCACACAGTCTAAGATAAGCAACAGTAACACTTGCCAGCTCATGCAACGTCTCCCTTGAGGGGGGCAGGACGTCAAACCGACCGACTTGGGGTAGGAGAGGCACCACAGGACATTTTAATGTCCACTGTCTATACTTTTACAGATGAAATCATAAAACTTTGTCGGCATGACCAGGAAGGATTCAGGATTCACACTCACAGCAGTGGAAGTTAAAAAACGTAACAAAATAATTTTTTCTCATATGCGAAATTTCACCATTTTTTCACTTACTGTTGGCTGCATTTGTTGCTATAGGTACACTTTTCTTCAGAAGTAATAGACATACCTCGATGAATTTTGCGTAGCATACAAACTATACTTGGAGGTGTATGAAACTCTAGAATTTTTCAAATCTATTAATAACTGTGGTAAAAATGGAGATAATTAACTGTAGAATTTGAGTTTTTTCTAAACATGAAGTTTAAAATGTAGCAGCTCATTCATTTTTTCATAAATTTAATAAATTCTAGAGTTTCATCTACCTGTAAGTATGGTTTGTATGCAAAATTCATCGAAGAATCTCTCGTACTTACGAAGAAACGTGTACCTAAGGTAACAAATGCAGCCAATAGTAAGTGAAAAAAATTATGGAATTTCGCATGTAAAAAGATTTATTTCGTTAATATTTTCGATCTTCCACTGCTGTAAGTGTGAATCCTGATTCCTTCCTTATCACACTAACAAAGTTTTATGAATATATTTGTAGAACTATAGACAGTGGAAATCAAAATGTCCTGTGGTGCCTCTTCTGCTCCAACTCCGCCCGTTTGACGTCCTACCCCCCTTGAAGGCACTGTCGTCTGTTACAGCCTACCCTCCAGGGAGCTGTGCATGTTTCCCGTGATAGGTCTGCGTTATTTTCTTGTGAGGCCTAGTCGGATTTCCCACATGCTACCTGCGCTGACCAATCATGAGTCCTGTTTGATGACTGATGTGACAGCCTACACAGGAGGGAAAATTTAAGGTACATTTTATATGCAGCATATGGACAAACATGCACCAAACGCAAATTCCTAGCAACCTCCACTCTTCACTGCAAACTTTCCCAAATCCTCGCAATAAAATATTGCAGTAGATACGACCATTAACGGAATGATAGTCCGCCCCCGGTAGCTGAGTAGTCAGCGCGATAGAATGTCAATCCTAAGAGCCCAGGATCGATTCCCGGCTGGGTCGGAGATTTTCTCCACTCAGGGACTGGGTGTTGTGTTGTCCTAATCATCATCATTTCATCCCCATCGACGCACAAGTCGCCGAAGTGGCGTCAAATCGAAAGACTTGCTCCGGGCGAACGGCCTACCCGGCGGGAGGCCCTAGTCACACGACATTTACATTCAACGGAATGATAGGCAGTTCATCATGAAGCTGATGAATGAAGCTATACGATGCGCGAGAATCAATTTTTTTTACCGAACAGTATTTTTACAATGGTTTGAGAAATACTGCAGTTCGGCCGGCTCACGCGACCTGTCATTTACAGTGTCAAGCCTAGTTTCCGCGCGGTGTAAGAGGTTTAGCGTGCTAGGCGGCTGTCACCCCTACCTGCTTGTCGGCAGCCATGCGCGCCATGTAGCAAACTTGCGCAGAACCTTACTCCGTCTGAGACATGCTTAAGGGACTTCCCCGGAAGCACAATTCAGTTGCAGGTTGCCTATCTAATGTCTCCCAGGGGCAGCGAAAATTTCATAATTTAATATCTCACGTGATTATTAATCGAATTTAAATCTTTAAACTACAGTCTCAATCTACTCATCAAGAGGTATAGTCTTATGCTAAAAATTTAACACAATAGGAGACACTATGTGAACATAGGTATCTGGACACCTGGCTGAAAATGTCTTACAAGTTCTTGCCGCCCTCCATCGGTAAAGCTGAAATTCAGTATGGTGTTGGCCTACCCTCAGCCTTGATGACAGCTTCCAGACATACTTTCAATCAGGTGCTGGAAGGTTTCTTGAGGAATGGCAGCCCCTTCTTCAAGGAGTGCTGCACTGAGGACAGGTATCGATGTCAGTCGGTGAGGCCTGACACGAAGTCAGCCTTCCTAAATATCCCAAAGGTGTCCTACAGGATTCAGGACAGAACTCTGTGCAGACCAATCCATTACAGGGATGTTACTGTCGTGTAACCACTCCGCCACACGCCGTGCATTATGAACAGGTGCTCCATCGTGTTGAAAGATGCAGTCACCATCTCCGAATTGCTCTTCAACAGTGGGAAGCAAGAAGGCACTTACAACATCAATGCAGGCCTGTGCTGTGATAGTGGCACGCAAAAAAACAAGGGGTACAAGTCCCCTCCATGTCAAGACGACCACACCATAACAATACCGCTTCTGAATTTTACTGTTGGCACTACACACTCTGACAGAGGACGATCACCGGACATTCGCCATACCCACACCCAGGCATCGCATCGCCACATTGTGTACCGTGATTCGTCACTCCACACAACGTTTTTCCACTGTTCAGTCGTCCAATGTTTACGCTCCTTACACCAAACGAGGTGTCGTTTGGCATTTACCGGCGTGATGAGTGGGTTATGAGCAGCTGCTCGATCATGAGATCAAAGTTTTTTCACCTCCCCCCTAACTGTCGTAGTACTTGCAGTGGATCCTGATGCAGTCTGGAATTCCTATGTGATGGTCTGTATAGATGTCTGCTAATTACACCTTACGACCTTCTTCAACTGTCGGCGGTCTCTGTCAGATAACAGACGAGGTCGGCCTGTACGCTTTTCTGCTGTACGTGCTCCTTCACGTTTCCACTTCACTATACATCGGAAACAGTGGACCTAGGGATGTTTAGGAGTGTGGAAATCTCGTGTACAGACGTATGACACAAGTGACACCCAATCACCTGATCACGTTCGAAGTCCATGAGTTCTGTGGAGCGCCCCATTCTGCTCTCTCACGATGTCTAATGACTACTGAGGTCGCTGATGTGGAGTACCTGGCAGTAGGTTGCAGCACAATGCACCTAATATGAAAAACGTATGTTTTTGGGGGTGTCTGGATACTTTTGATCACATAGTGTACCTATTACTGTTAGATACTGTGTATTTGTCTTGAAGGCGCTGCAGTCTGGAACCGCAAGTCCGCTACGGTCGCACGTTCGAATCCTGCCTCGGGCATGGATGTTTGTGATGTCCTTAGATTAGTTAGGTTTAACTAGTTCTAAGTTCTAGGGGACTTATGACCTCAGCAGTTGAGTCCCATAGTGCTCAGAGCCATTTGAACCATTTTTTTATTTGCCTTCAGTCAGGTTCCTGACCGCTCAAAAGTACCCGGACGTTACTCATCCAGTATTCGAGAATGACAGCAGTTAGCAACTTACAACAAATTTTACGTATAATTTCGAACATGTACGAAACCTTGTACTGCTGACACCCACTCCACAAAATGATGAAAGGAAGAATGTTGATCGCTTACTATGTTTTCGCTGTTCATGCAGTAAAGCTTCTGCATCAGAAATGACTTGTTAATTTATTACTTTTTTCTACTGACTCTATTCGCAACACAGTTTGCAGACAATACCTACATATATAACTGAATGTGCCTGAAAAATTGTATCATTTTAAGTCGCATGACTTGTTAATTTAGCGAGTGAGGTGGCGCAGTGGTTAGCATCCTGGACTCGCATTGGTGAGGACGACGGCTCAATCCCGCGTCCGGCTATTCTGATTTAGGTTTTCCGTGGTTTCCCTAAATCGCTCCACGCAAATGCCGGGATGGTACCTTTGAAAGGGAACGGCCGACTTCCTTCCCTAACCTTCCCTAATCCACTGAGACCGATGACCTCATTGTCTGGTCTCCTCCCCCAAACAACCCAACCCCAACCCAACTTGTTTTTTCTACTAACTCTATTCTCAACAAAGTTTGCGGACAATAGGTACACATATAACTGAATGTACCTGAAAAATTATATCATTTTAAGACACGTAGTTAAGTAGATATGAAGTCATAGTTATTTTCATGCGTGAAAAATTAGCCTCTCCTTCAATAGTGCACGGTAAAACTTCAACATCAGGCATGATATTTGAATATATTACTTCTTTACTACTAACTCTATTCGCAACACACTTTTCAGGTAGTACCTACATGTATCACTGAATGCAACCGCAAAATTATATCAATGGCCGACGCACAGTTCAGTGGCTATGACGTCATAAATGTAAAAATGCATGATAAAGTTGCTTTTGCTTAAAATGGAGCCCAAATTTCCCAGGCTATATTCGTATTGAGAGCATTTAGCGACTTCCAACAAACATTAAACATCTCACCCTTTTTCTAAACTTCTTCTCGCTTATAAGACTAATGTCAAATATTAACACAGATACTCATTTGTAAAGTAAGCTGTTTTATATACCGGGGCTCGGTTCTTTAAAGAATCGCTGGTTTACTGGTCTTGAGCGATTGCTAGACGTCAGGTAAATGAAAATGATGAAAAAAAAATCGCGGATGACCTCAGAGACCAGTAAATCTCAGACCGAAGTAAACATCTTGTTTGCGACTGGGAGTCTTCGGAACTTAATTCAGTGGAAGTTTCTTCCCAGTACGATGGAAAGAGATACGTCCTTTCTTCGATCTCAGAGTACTTCCCACCGATAGGACGGAAAAGCGAAGAGCTTGCTCGACAAACAAACTTGCTACTGCAGAACGTCCGTACCTGCCACTAACCCTGATACGAGTAATGTGGGTTGCACCCCCGCTGTGAGTAGACGCTGCAACTTTCAAATTTTCCCGTTTCGCTTTTTAGTCCTCCCCTGCATTACTTTGTCCCAAACTTTTAATATTTAGGAACTCAACCAATCCACCCTCCATTATCTGTTCCACATATTCGTCTTTAGTCATCTCGCTAAAATCTGAGTTTGCTCTTTTTTGTGCTCTGAATACGGATACGAATATGCTCAGAGAAATCCACAGTTTGTACCACCGAATAGTAACAGAAGAACCGTCCCCGCGCAAAGTACAGTAGATAGAAGGAAAGTGTTGTATGAATGTACAAGGGCTATTCGTTTGTTATAGTGTGATCGGTTGCGGAATGGAAACCATAGTTGTGTGGGGTGCACGATATCAGGTGAAATCTCTCAGCAGGCACTCTTGTTTGGATGGGGACACTGTGCCCTAGGTATCTTTACATGCTCCACGTGTGTCACAACTGGAAAGGAAAACTTGACGCGATTGACGCGTATACCGGAGACACTGACGAACACGTATGTGCAAAACTTCATGGGACTTTCAACGTGGTTTGCATTTCACGACCGATCGGTACTTAATAAAGGAATGGCCGTCGTAGAATAATACGTAATAATCACTATGTACAACAGTCGATGAGTTTATACCACGACACCTCAACAAATAAAACCTAACACTCTAAAATTCTTAATTATTCGAAATGTTTGCTTCGGTATCTGCCATCGTGGAAGGAAAGTCTCCCGCTGTAGATTGTAATAAAAGATTTTTAAATTGTTGGTGGTGTTGTTTTTGTTGTTGTTTTCGGTCTGAATATTCTTTTGATGTAGCTAGCTGTACAAGCCAAATTGTCGGTTACTTGATGTCTCAATACGTGTACTGTCGATCGTCCCCTTCGTTTGGGCAACTCGTCCCAAAAATATATTCCCTCATTTCGCTTCAGTACCTAGTCATTAATTGTTCGATTTACTGATCTTCTGTAGCACCACATTTCAGGAGCTTCGTTTCTCTTCTTGGCCGAACTGTTTATCCTCCAAGTATCTCAGCCATGCAAGACTACACTCCAAATTTTCAGAAAGACGCGATAACATTTAAATTTATTTTAAACGTTTTTTGAAGCTTACTGTCTACAGCCGATAAGTAATGTATAGAATGCATATTTGAACAATCAGCTGTTTTTATTTTTAACCCAGCCATCTACCGGGTTCGGTCTTTGACCATTTTCACGGACGAAGGGTTAAAATGGTTCAAGCCACCATGTTGCATTAATCATTACTTAAACTGTGTAGTGCAGTCATGAATGTAAATACGAGGGCTGTTCAGAATGTAGGGAATGTTTCCGCCTGACGCCGCTAGGCGCGCGCCGATCGCGTGTATTTTGGTACGTGCGTGCTCGGCAGCTCAGTCGGCATCCACCCGTGACGGCGGCGACGTCTCTGCGAATCTGGTTTTCTCGATATTCGAATTTGAAATGTGCGCTGCAATCGAAAATCTCGCCAGTTGTGAGATGCGGCCTGTGATACGGTTTTTGTTGGCTAAAAACATAAAACCTACAGAAAATGATCGTGAACTGTGCGAAGTGTATGGAAGCAATGTATTGAGTGAATGTTCCGTCCGGAAATGGTGCATTCGGTTTAAAAATGGCCGAAGCAACGTTCATGATGAAGAGAAAAAGTGGATGCCCGAGCATTGTGACTAACGATCTTAATGCTAAACTTGATGAAACGATTCGATAACGGAGCTTTCGCTTTCTTTTCCACGAGTTTCACGGACTTTCTTGTTTGAAATTATCACTCAAAAGCTAGGCTACCACAAATTTTGTGCACGTCGGGTGCCCAAAATGCTTACCATAAAGAACAGCGAACGTTGACATTTCTGGAGGCCTACCACAAACATGGTGATCCACTACTGGATCTTAACCGCTGACGAGACTTGGGTGAAACACGTCAGGTGCGAGACAAAATTACAGTCTATGGAGTGGGGACACACAAGGTCCCCCCAAAAACAAAGAAAATGTTTTCAAATCTTGTCAGCAAGGCAGTTAATGGCGATAGTGTTTTGGGTTAGGCAAGGTGTTTGTTTCTTTTGATTTTTTCGAACTTGGAGTGACCATAAATTCTACCCGGTACTGTCAAACTTTGCACAGCCTTAGAAGAGCAGTTCAAAAGAAACACTGAGGAAAGATGACGTCCAGAATTTTGTTTTTGCACGACAATGCCCGACCTCACACGGCAAACGCCACTAAAGAACTCCTCAGTTCATTCAAATGGGAAATTTTCCCTCATCCGCCGTACAGCCCCGATCTTGTACCAAGCGACTTCCACTTGTTTCCCAAGATGAAAAAACTGGCTGTGATGACACGGAACTCCAGGCGGGCTTGACTCATTGGCTGAAGTCTCAGGCGGCAGAATTTTATGACGAATGTCTTTCAAAGCGTGTCTGTCGCTATGATAAATGCCTCAATGTGTTTAGTGACTATATGGAAAAGTAGTATGTCAGTCGCTCTTTCAGATGTACAGACGTGGACAAAACGAGCGAGACCCCTCCCCTTTTCGTTATGCTGACCCGCACGGCTTTAAAGTCTGCTACACAGCGTAACAGGCAAGGCGACGAAGTGCTACCAACATACTATGCACAGGCGTGAAATTGACAAACTATCAGAACTTTGTCAGACTGTTTTCAATCATGTGTATGACTGTATTAATGTTGATTAGTGTGTTAACCACAACACCTAAATATAAGATATAAATGAAACAAGAAACGCTAATTAGTATGAACTGTACTAATAAAAATGAATTTCAGCTTAACGAGATAACATAAATGTTTTAAGTAAAACAAAGTACCCCCGATCGTTACGAATTAGCAAAATATGCGCATTCGGCTGCGAAATGGTCTGTGTCAACGTTCTGACCAGTCATGCTGGATTACCGTTGCTCACCTACCATGACAGTATGAAAATTTAGCAATGCGTGAAGATTCATAACGAAATTCGGTTAAAAATCATTCCTGCCACACTTAAGTCAATTCAATTATTGACAGAAGCGGAAAAAGTAGGCAATAACAAGTATGAAATTCTACAATAGTTTCGTATCGACATCCACGGGGCGCCGGTACAGAATAAAGGTAGCAATAAAACGTATTGGGGGCGAGAGAATTTCTTAAAATTCCTTTACTGATAGTCTATCTGCCTCCATCGAGGTTAGAACCGAAAACAAACCAGACATCGCTTGCAGTAGCAGACACCTGTCACTACGCTAGCAGACAACCCAGGAAAAAAACTATTATCTCCCCAGATTTGAATAAGCCGGCAATTTCGCAGTGAAAATGGCAAAATGATCTGGAGTTTCTGTTGCATAGAGCTTTCTGAACTCAAAAACATGAATTGTCTAACTTTGTCACCGTTTATGTGGCAATCATTCGGGATGTTTATCGAAATAACAAAAAAACTATTATTAGCGAGTAAATTTAGCAGGATAATTCTGCACCACCCCAGGAAATAAACGGCGACGTAGCTGTTTCGAATTCTCCATTAGACTCGCCACAGCCCGAAAACGTTCATTAGCCGAAGTGTTCCTTCGGTAACTAGCAATGGGAACGCTTGCACATGTAAAACGCGGTAGCATTAATAATGGGATCTGAATTACCACGCGTTTGGCAAATGGATTTTATTTGCATTCCTGTAAACGTGATTTGGATCGAAAGCGTAGCCACGAGTAATATGCTGAAGTATCGACTGCAACTAGAACATTTCGAATAGAGAGTAGGGAAAATTATTATGCGGCCCTCATCTTCAGTAACTGTCATAGCTATTTTCGTTGTTAGGATTTTGTCACGTCAATTGGTAAAAATGGAACCCTACTAATCTCACTTTCTTGGCCGTCTATCTGTCTACCCAACCCTTAAAACCCGTCTACATCGAGTACGGGTGGACATAATAAGCGGAAATGAATCGCACTTCCTGCGGTATACGGTCCCTTGGTGGTGTAAAAAAGTGAGATATGTCAACGCAATCTAAAGATACGGCCGTTTATGTAAAGAAAATTTACGCGAAAGGTAAAAAAAAATGGCTCTAAGAACTATACCACCAAACTGCTTAGGTCATCAGTCCCCTAGACCTAGAACTATTTAAACCTATCTAACCTAACACACATCCACGCCCGGGGAAGGATTCGAACTGACGGCGAAAGGAGCCGCGCGGTCCGCGATATGACGCCGTTGAACGCACGGCTAACCCGCGCCAGCAAGCTGTTATTATCATCTGGTATTACTAAAAAGTTATTCACTTCTGGTGAATGATTTTCTGCGCGGTTCATTTAAGATAGAATAACTAAAATATATTTGATGTTACAGAAGAGGAAGGACGCCTAATTCATTTACCATTGTCTGTATTCATGATGTTAGATTCGTAATCTGAGCATACGTACTGTCCATAACCACACTTTAGATCCACGTCATAGTCACAGATATGCGAATACAACACATTGGCTTTTACTTGAGGTATGTCGTTTCCCACGAAGTGGTGGCAGACGATGCTGTGGCGTCTTCGAAGCGCGAGTTTCTCCAGTGCTAGCTATCTCAGCACATCAGCTGAGCGAAGTTACGTAGTATGTTGGTAGCACTGCGTCGCCTTGCCTGTTATGCTGTGTAGCAGACTTTAAATCTGTGCGGATCAGCATAACGCAAAGGCGAGGGGTCTCGCTCGTTTTGTCCACAACAGTACATAACTAAATGTATTTCTTGTACTTAGTTTCTTTTAATGCCAAAACGTTCCCTACTTTCTGAATAGCCCTCGACACAAGACTTTAAAAGCAAACATACGAATACTATATGTATACAGGGCAGTACTGAAGAGAAGATCAGAATTGACTAATCCAGTACGGTGGCTTGAACCATTTTAACCCTTCATCGTGGAGATGGTCCAAGACCAACACCGGTAGATGTCTGGATTTTAAAAATAAAATCAGCTGATGGTTCAAATATGCATTTCATACATTTAAATTTATATTCAGTTTGAATGAATTTATCTTTTCAGGAACATTTTGCTTGGTATTGCCAGTATACATTTGATGCGGTCCAGCCCCCCCTCCCCCCTATCTTCGATGTCAACGTTCAATAATGACTCGTAGCCGGCTGGTTGCAGCACTAGCAGTGGAGGGCATATAAAGCGTGTCCATGGGACGCGGACACAGTGCAGTTATTGAAACTTCCTGACAGATTAAAACTGCGTGCCAAGCCGAGACTCGAACTCGGGACCTTTGCCTTTCGCGGGCTAGTGCTCTACCAACTGAGCTACCCAAGCACCACTCACGACCCGTCCTCACAATTCCGCCAGTACCTCGTCTCATACCTTCCAAACTTCATAGAAGTTCTCCTGCGAATCTTGCAGGACTAGCACTACTGGAAGAAAGGATATTGCGGAGACATGGCTTAGCCACAGCCTGGGGGATGTTTCCAGAATGAGATTTTCACTCTTCAGCGGAGTGTGCGCTGATACGAAACTTCCTACTACTACTACTGCTACGTGATCAGGCCCAGTGGACCGCACGCATCTACAAGTTTCCTCCTCCACTGTATTCTGTCCATTGCTGCTATCCGCCATTCGTCCACATCTATTGACACTTGGTTTAAATCTTCATGGAGCCCATCCCTCCAACGCTTCTTGGGTCTCCCTGGCGGTCTCCTTCCTGTAGATGTGAAATCCAGGAGCTTCCGAGGCTATCTGTGATTCTCCATTCGGGCCACATGGCCGGCCCACTGCATTCGTTTGGCTTTGACAGTTCCTGCTATGTTGGGCTGCTGGTATAGTTCCTCAAGCTTTTGGTTGTATCTGATCCTCCATTCCCCTGTATCTGCATCCAGAACCGGACCGAAGATTTTCCGAAGTACTTTTCTCTCAAAAACGAGGAGTATATGGAAGTCCTGTTTCCGGATACTCCATGTCTCACAGCCATATAGAACAACAGGCTGGATCAGGGTTTTGTACAGTCGAATCTTGAACTGTCTGGAGAGATATTTGGACTAAGGCAGTTGTGCTGGGCTGTGGTAAGATCGGTTTCCTGCTTGTATTCTGGCATTGATCTCTGCTTCGTATGACGAGTTGTCAGTGAAAAGTGCCCCTAGGTATTTGAATTCTTGCACTCTCTTGTAGGAATGGTCCCCAACCTGCAGTGATTGCAGATGATCAGCAGCCTGACAATGACCACGTGTCATAACGAGGTACTCTCTCTTGGCTTCGTTTATGTTTAGCCCAAATTTGCTGGCAGCCTCGTTTAGTGCTTTGGTCATTTGCTCCAACTCCTCTTCCGACCTAGAGAGTAAACAAATGTCGTCTGCATAGGCTAAGTATGCCAGTCTCTTTCCTTTGATTTTAATCCCTTCGTCCTCTTGGAAGGTCTCGCGTACGATCTTATCGAGGGCAAAGTTGAATAGTATAGGGGACAACCCATCTCCTTGCCTGAGTCCTGTCGCAATTTCAAACTCCTCAGTTACGCGATTTCCCATCTTCACCTTTGCACGTGTTTCGTTCAGACAGATTGACAGATTGATGAGTTTCTCTGCTATGCCAAACTCCATTAAACAGTTGAGCAGGCTCTTGCGATGTATGCAATCATGGGCCTTCTTAAAATCAACGAATAAAATATGCAAATCTTTACCATATTCATCCAGTTTCTCAGTGAGCTGCCGGAGACTGAAGATGTGATCTACTGTTGACCGCTCTGGCCGGAAACCTCCCTGGTACTCCCCAATCACCGATTCTGAAACTTCCTGGCAGATTAAAATTGTCTGTCGGACCGAAACTCGAATTCGGAGCCTTTGCTTTTCGTGGGCAATTGCTCTACCAATCAGCGCACACTCCGCTACAGAATGAAAAAATAAAAAATAAAAAATCATTTTGGAAACATCCCCCAGGTTGTGGCTAAGCCATGTCTCCGGAATATCCTTTCTTCCAGTAGTGCTACTCCTGCAAGTTTCGCAGGAGAGCTTCTGTGAAGTTTGGAAGGTAGGAGACGAGGTACTGGCGGAATTAAAATTCTGAGGACGGGTCGTAAGTCGTGCTTGGGTAGCTCAGTTGGTACTTGCCCGCGAACGGTAAAGGTCCCGAGTTCGAGTCTCGGTTTGGCACGCAATTTTAATCTGCCAGGAAGATTCAAATCAGCGCACACTCCACTGCAGACTGAAAATTTTATTCCTGTGCAGTCGTTGTCGTAATGCGGAGAAGGAGCGATTTACCTGCTGTCCGTCCAAAAGGTGATGGTTGTTGGCTTTTGGGTCAAGAATAAAAGCATTTCATGACGCTTAAGTCTTTAAATTGTTCGCGTGTCGGCGTGGTTGCAGTACACCGAGCATGGCAAAACGGCGCCTCTCCAAAACCGACGCCGAGGAAAGTGTGGTGCGCCACGGAACACAGATTACAGGGCTGAACGACGGCCGCGGAGATGTGTACGGGCGAACACACGTGCGACCATTTAACAACTGATCGCCCAGATGAACCAAGGGGCTAACAACAGTGTCCACGGTTCAGATAACGTTGCTGTGTACGGGCTTCCGCAGCAGGCGCCTCGTTTATATGCACCCGTGTTGCCTGGTGTTCATTGATGACGAAGACTGGAATTTTCACTCCAAGATCGTAACCCGGCACCCACTGAGAGGTGGCCTTTCCAGGTGGATCACGCTTGATGCGTCGAAACATGTGAAATCAAACGCCCTGCAACAATTGTCGGAATGATTCACGCGGGAGGAGGGAGCGTTATGGTCTGGGGAATGGTGTCTTCGCAACCCGTCGGTGATCTCGTCATTCTGGACGGCACAATAGATCTCTCCTTGTGCAGCATGTCACGCCTACATCCAGTTTGTTTATCTTCGGTGCCATGATATCTACCGAAAAAAAATGGTTTGAGAGGCACCAACATCCCTTGCTCAAGCTGTGGCATCAAGCAGTCAGGCCTGCAAGATGAGTTGTCTGCCAAGCGAGTGGATTTATTCTTATTTATCGAGCAACATCAATGACTGATTATGAGCTCTAATACCCACAATTAAGCTACAAATTATTCTCCTGTTTGAATATTACGCAACGGAAACGGATAACGCACGTCAGACTATTAGTAATTTACACTACTCTGATTGTTCACTACGCTCTGACAATGCCACACTTTTCTTTCTTAGCCAACGGCTTTGATCAACACTTGGCCATCGCACTGAATGTGAATGGCACACACATTATAAATTCTGGGTATCATGACTACACACTATTCGAAGAACAAGGCCACCGATCTTTTTCTTTTCATTATCCTTTTTATTCCGATAAATTCTATTATGATCCACAGATAACCTAAACACATCATTACATTTTATACTACAATTACACATGAGAAACTCCGCCAAGTAAGCATGGCTTTACATTGGTTATTATCTTATGGTCTCGTAATGATCTAACACTACAGTGCACTTTCTGGATAGGATGGTGGATCTTTTGCTATATCTCACACTTCGACTCTCACACTCATCATCAGGAAAATTTCCTCCAGACCGAGCGGTACAAAAAGGAACATGCATAACCCACTGCCTCTGAACCTATCTTGCTACTCTCCCATGCAAACCACACACACTTAAATTACATGAAATACATCACACTGGCAACATAGAATACAACACAAAGAATAGTCACAACGTTAGAATCACATCACTTTCACCTTTCCCACTTCAATTAGTATTCATCCCAGTTTCACACGACACTGCCCCACTTCGTAACTTTTATTTCCTACCACGAACTCTGGAGGATATATGCACGTCTTCCTGTGCAATTCAAGCCAAGTGGCGTTGCTGGATAGACGGCTGACTCACCTTGCTTCACTCTCAGAGTATTAGAGTTTGAATCTAGCGTCACACGGAAACATAACACGCAACGTAATATTAAGATCATATTCATCACACACGCTAGTCCTCAACTGATACCATGGGCGAGTACTTCTCCTTATCCTTTGTCTCATACACAGATTGAGACTCACACAGTACTCACCACGTGGAAGTACTCGTCTCTAATTTCAAGTCCTGCACACGCCATTTCTTAAATATTTCCAACTTATAGTACACACGCTAGTAATTCAGCTTAACTTAAGCACTCGGAAGTATTTCAACTTATTGCTACACATGGTTTCATTGTGACCGTTGGTCACTTCCGAAGATTACTACGATCCCATTAATATTACCTGCCCGACATTTAATTATCCCCACAAAAGTTCCTGAAATAGAGAAATTATTATTCCAAACTACTCTTAAGTATTCCACATGCATACCATTCTCTCCACTCTTTTGTCTTTACGGAGCACACCTAAGACAGGTCTTACCAACACTAGATTCAGCGGCAGAGTGCTGAAACATGGCCGTTCCTCAGGTCATCTCGAACCTCGGCCGAGGTGGGGGAACACCATGCTACCGTATTGGTCAGCCACATTTCAGGCGCTCAAAGCTCAGGTAAATTTCATCTCTTTGGTTCCGTCTCAAAGATGATCATATATTGCACATTCACTATCTGAGGTTAGCAGACGACCATACATTCATTCATTTCGCAGATCTCACCAAACTGGATGTAGGGATTTAATTTTGTGGGAGTGCACATATGATGAATTAAACAAATAAATCGTCATTCTTTCCTACACTGGTATCTGGCTTCGGTGTATTAAGTGAAATTGAGTTATTATTACAAAAAATGTGTTGTTCTGACAAGAATAACGAAGAATGTTGTACCTATTTTCAATGTCGGACGGTACTGTACCCTTTCAGGTTCAAATGGCTTTGAGCACTATGGGACTTAACATCTAAGGTCATCAGATCCCTAGAACTCAGAACTACTTAAACCTAACTAACCTAAGGACATCACACACATCCATGCCCGAGGCAGGATGGGAACCTGCGAGCGCAACGGTCGCGCGGTTCCAGACTGGAACGTCTAGAACCGCTCGGACACTGCGGCCGGCATCTGCCAACAGAACAAGACAACGTATCACACAGCCCTCAGTGTACGTGCGTCGTTTCAGGGGCACCAGGATGAATTTACCGTAACACAAGCCGCGACATGGTCGCAAATTGAACAGTGACGCGAATATAGAATAAATTTCCTTTACTTTACGTCCATGGTCACAATTTTTTTATCATCAGACTACCGGTCATTATAGACCGAATCCGGTCGTCTGATAAGAAAAAGAATTTGGTACCACAGACGTAAAGTAAAGGAAATTTAATTTACCGTAATGTCTCGGCCGCCAAACTCCCCAGATTTAAACCCAATCGAGACTACATGGGATCGCCTCTACCGGACTGTTGGCGTCATGAATACGCAGCAGGGAAACCAAATACAACTCTCTACTGCACTGCAATTGGCGAGGCTCCGCCGCACCGACTATGATTGGGAACAGTGATAGTATGGAATAATTATCTATTTGTATCTTGTACTACCAGTCACTTTGATTTATTTATATTTAAAAACCATTCAAAATCCAAAATCGCACAAAATACTTTTTATTCAAGACAACTGGTTTTAATACTCTCAGCTGTCATCTACAGGATCCAACCTTTCTTTTTTTTTGGGTGTAGCAAAATATGTTCGTTTGTCGCTGAGCTCATGCACAAGGGATCAGCTTAAAATGAACACTAACTACGAAGCAATGTTCAAGACCTGAAGGTGACAGCTAAGACTGTTGAAACCGGTTGTCGTGAATATAAGATATTTTGTGCGATCTTGGCCTTTGAATGGTTTTCAAGAGTTAAAACAGATAGCCCTTTATTATTCTCATAATGAAAAAATTCAATATTTTGTATTTAATTTGACATAATTCGAACGTATTCTGCCCATCTTCAGGCATTTTTGTGTATCCTGACACTCTTCCAGCACGTCTCGCGGCGGTCCGCGGCGCAAAAGGTGGTGATCAAGGCTGTTGGCAGCTGGTCACATTAATGTAACTGCACAGTGTATATCCTTCTTACTTCGACCGTCTACTACTTTCAGTTCCTCATTGCTGCACACACTCTCCGCTGTCCACCTTATGCGTAACGCACCTTGGGCCACCACTAGCCGCTTCCATTCCTAACGATCGCAAACAGATCGAGAGAAAAAACGAATAATCATGAGGGCTAATCTTCGACGTCCTTACACGAAATGTATGCTGGCATCTGTAGAATCGTTCTGCGGTTAGCTTCAAATGCTGGTTCTCTTAAACATTTTCAATAGTGATTCGCGAAAAGAACGTCGCGATTCACATTTTAGTTGCCTAAGCAACTCCGAAATACCTGCTGTTGTTCGAACCTACCGGTAAAAAATGTACACTCATGCTCATAAATTAAGGATAATTGCAGAATGTGGTGCCACACAACGTGGCACTACACAAAACTGGCGCTAATATTATAGCCACATAGGGAACACACACGACATAAATCTGTAAGTTCACGGTATTGCCGATAAGTTGAGAAAACCGTCCCAAAACACATGTGTTACATAACGTCACGGTTTCCTGCGCATGTACCCCGACACCAGTGTGGGATATGAACACCATGCACACGTACACAGGCCGCCCAACGGGTTGGCATACTTTGGATCGGGTGGTCGAGCATCTGCTGGGGTATAGCCTCCTATTCTTGCACCAGTGCCTGTCGGAGCTCCTGAAGTAGGGGTTTGAAGACGTTCAGCGATACGTCGACCGAGAGCATCCCAGACGTGCTCGATGGGGTTTAGGTCTGGAGAACAGGCAGGCCACTCCATTCGCCTGATGTCTTCTGTTTCAGGGTACTCTTCAACCATGGCAGCTCGGTGGGGCTGTGCGTTATCATCCATCAGTAGGAAGGTGGGAGCCACTGCACCCCTGAAAAGGCGGACATACTGGTGGAAAATGACGTCCCGATACACCTGACCTGTTACAGTTCCTCTGTCAAAGACATGCAGGGGTGTACGTGCACCAATCGTAATCCAACCCTACACTATCAAACCACGATCTCCATACAGGTCCCTTTCAAGGACATTCAGGGGTTGGTATCTGGTTGCTGGTTCACGCCAGATGAAAACCCTGTGAGAATCACTGTTCAGACAATACCTGGACTCATCCGTGAACATAACCTGGGAACACTGTTCCAATGACCATGTACTGTGTTCTTGACACTAGGTCTTACGGGCTCACCTGTGACTAGGGGTCAGTGGAATGCACCTTGCAGGTCTCCGGGCGAATAAACCGTGTCTGTTCTGTCGTTTATAGACTGTGTGTCTGGAGACAATTGTTCCAGTGGGTGCGGTAAGGTCCCGAGCAAGGCTACCTGCAGTACTCCGTGGCCGTCTGCGGGCACTGATGGTGAGTTATCGGTCTTGTTGTGGTGTTGTACACTGTGGACGTCCCGTACTGTAGCGCCTGGACACGTTTCCTGTCTGCTGGAATCGTTGCCATAATCTTGAGATCACACTTCGTGGCACACGGAGAGCCCGTGCTACGACCTGCTGTGTTTGACCAGCCTCTGGTCGCCCTAGTATTCTACCCCTCATAACGTTATCAATATGTGTTCTTTGAGCCATTTTCAAAACACAGTCACCATTAGCACATCTCAAAACGTCTGCGCGGTTGCTCGTTGCACCGTATTGTAACGTGCACCAACACACCTCTGAGTATGTGGACTGCTGCCAGCGTCACCGTCCAACGATTGCAGGTCATATGCACCGCATGGTCATTGTTGTGGGTTCGCAGGAGAGCCAACACCGTGTTACTAGAGGAAGCCGAAAGGCACGCGTTTTAGCTCACGCAGGCTGGCGTGAGGTCTGGAACAGGACAAGGAAATTAGAAATTAGAAAAAATGGACTTAGCTGGTGGAATACTTAACTTTAATCCATTAATGGTGAACGTCGCTCTTGACGGTACATTATTCACAGTATCGATAGTAACTGGTAATGGCGCCTTGCTAGGTCGTAGCAAATGACGTAGCTGAAGGCTATGCTAACTATCGTCTCGGCAAATGAGAGCGTATTTTGTCAGTGAACCATCGCTAGCAAAGTCGGTTGTACAGCTGGGGCGAGTGCTAGGAAGTGTCTCTAGACCTGCCGTGTGGCGGCGCTCGGTCTGCAATCACTGATAGTGGCGACACGCGGGTCCGACGTATACTAACGGACCGCGGCCGATTTAAAGGCTACCACCTAGCAAGTGTGGTGTCTGGCGGTGACACTACAGTCATACCCCGAGGTGATTTAAACCCGCAAACCGCCCACCACAGCCTTGTTCTTAGTTGTAATTCCTAGATATTTAGTTGAATTTATGGCCTTTAGATTTGATTGTTTTATCATGTAACCGAAGTTTAACGGACTCCTTTTAACACTCATGCGAATGTCCTCGCACTTTACATTGATTATATTCATTTCCCAATTTTCGCACCAAACAGATTTCTTTTTATCTAAATCGTTTTGCAATTTGTTTTGATCTTCTGATCACTTTAGACGAAAACAACAGGATCATCTGCAAACAACCTAAGATGGTTGCCTAGAGTGTCTCCTAAATAGTTCACATTGATAAGAAACAGCAGAGGGCCTATAACACTACCTTGGGGAGCGCCAGAAATCACTTCTGTTTTGCTCGATAACTTTCCGTCAGTTCCTACGAACTTTGCCCTCTCTGACAGGAAATCACTAATCCAATCGCATAAATGAGAAAGCATTCTGTAGGCACGCATTTTTCTTACAATCAGCTTGTGAGGTACGACGTCGAAAGCCCTCAGGAAATCTGTAATTACGGAATCAATTTGAAATCCCTTGTCAATAGCACTCAGCACTTCGCGTGAGTGAAGAGCTAGTTGTGTCTCACGAGAGCCATGTTTTATAAATCCGTGTTGACTGTGTGTCAACAGGCCGTTCTTTCCGATGTGATTCATCTGCATCAACTTATATTTCTCTACGTTTAGAGCAAGTTACCTTTCCTTTCACTATACCAACTAGTAATTTTGCCTAAGTGTTATTACACTGAGGAGCCAAAGAAGATGATACATCTGCTTTTTCTAGTACGTTGCAACCTGTGCCTGTACAAGTGTGAGCAGCCCTTAGACGCTCGCCTTCACACATTTCTTTTAAATATTTTGTGACTATAGCCCTACTGACCTTTTATTTATTTTATACGTGACATGCAAGAAATGTCTTGTATTGTTAGTCAGTACTTACACGTACGCAGCACGTGGTCGTGTGGTTGCGTTCTCGCTTCCCACGCCCGGGTTCCCGGGTTCGATTCCCGGTGGGGTCAGGGATTTTCTCTGCCTCGTGATGACTGGGTGTTGTGTTACGTCCTTAGGTTAGTTAGGTTTAAGTAGTTCTAAGTTCTAGGGGACTGATGACCATAGTGCTCAGAGCCATTTGAATTTTTGAGTACTCACACATTTTTATATAAAATTTTTTTCTTCCCATAAATTTGTAATTATGTTGGGTTGTCCACAAATCCGAGGGGTAGAGTACGAGGGGTGGAGACCTTTTCTGAACAGCACGATGCTAGGTACCCAGATATGTTCAATAATGTTCAAGTCTGGAGAGTTTGGTGGACAGCGGAAGTGTTTAAACTTAAAATACTGTTCCTGGAGCCACACCGTAGCAATTATGGACGTGTGGCGTGTCTCATTTTTCTGCTGGAATTGCTCAAGTCCCTCGGGATACACAATGGATATGAATGGATGCAGGTGATCAGACACGATGCTTACTTACGTGTCACCTGTCAGAGTCGTATCTAGACGTGTCAGGGCTCCCCTATCACTCCAACTGGACACGCCCCACACCATTACAGAGCCTCCACCAGCTTGAACAGTCCCCTGCTGACATGCAGGGTCCATGGATTCATGAGGTAGTCTCCATACCCGTACGCGTCTCTCCGCTCGATAGAATTTGAAACGAGACTCGTCCGACCAGGCAACACGTTTGCAGTCTTCAACAGTTCTACGTCGATGTTGACAGTCCTAAGCGAGACGTAAAGCTTTGTATCGTGCAGTCATCAAGGATACACGAGTGGGCCTTCGACTGCAAAAGCCCGCATCGATGATGTTTCGTTCAACGGTTCGTACGCTCACACCTGTTGACGGCCCAGCATAGAAATCTGCAGCGATTTGCGGAAGGCTTGCACTTCTGTCACGCTCAACGATTCGGTGGTCTCGTTCTTGCAGGATCTTTTTCCGCCTACAGTGATGTCGGAGATTTGATGTTTTAGCGGATTCCTGATATTCACGGTACACTCGTGAAGTGGTCTTACGGAAAAATCGCCACTTCATCGCTGTCTCGGAGATGCTGTGTCCCATCGCTCGTGCGTCGACTATAACACAGGTTCACACTCACTTAAATCTGTATGACCTGCCACTGTAGCAGGAGTAACCGATCTAACAAGTGCGTCTGACACTTTTTGTCTTATACACGCGTTGCCGAGCGCAGTGCTGTGTTCTGCCTGTTTTTAAATACCAATTTAGTATTGGAGGGCAGCGTGGAGGGTAAAAATCGTAGAGGGAGACCAAGAGATGAATACACTAAGCAGATTCAGAAGGATGTAGGTTGCAGTAGGTACTGGGGGATGATGAAGCTTGCACAGGATAGAGTAGCATGGAGAGCTGCATCAAACCAGTCTCAGGACTGAAGACAACAACAACAACAATGCCTGTACAAGTTTCGTTGGCGCTTCAGTGTAATTCGAGTACTTTCCATTATCCTAGTTTCCGTTAGGACTTTTCTGTAACAAAACTGAAAATACGTAAGTGAATATTTGAGTGCTCAACACTGACCATATGTGGTATTCTTGTAGTAGTGTATAATCCCCGATGTTCATTTGTTCCACAACCTATCACGTTATATTGTAAAGTAGTTTTCTTTTTCTGTTTTTTCAGTCGTCGGTCTTCTGACAAGCTGATGCGGCACGCAACGAATTCCTCTCCTGCCAGTCTCATATCAGAGTAACGTTTGCAACCTACGTCCTCTATTATTTGCTAAATGTATACTAGTCTCTGTCTTCCTCTACAGTTTTTACCCTCTACAGTTTCCTCAAGACACTTTCATAGGGTTTGTCGACCTGGAAAAAGCCTTCGACAATATAAAATAGTGCAAGCTGTTCGAGATTCTGAACAAAGTAGGGGTAATCTATAGGGAGAGACGGGTCATATACAATATGTACAACAACCAAGAGGGAATAATAAGAGTGGACGATCAAGAACGAAGTGCTCGTATTAAGAAGGGTGTAAGACAAGGCTGTAGCCTTTCGCCCCTACTCTTCAATCTGTACATCGAGGAAGCAATGATGGAAATAAAAGAAAGGTTCAGGAGTGGAATTAAAATACAAGGTGAAAGGATATCAATGATACGATTCGCTGATGACATTGCTATCCTGAGTGAAAGTGAAGGAGAATTAAATGATCTGCTGAACGGAATGAACAGTCTAATGAGTACGCAGTATGGTTTGAGAGTAAATCGGAGAAAGACGAAGGTAATGAGAAGTAGTAGAAATGAGAACAGCGAGAAACTTAACATCAGGATTGATGGTCATGAAGTCAATGAAGTTAAGGAATTCTGCGACCTAGGCAGTAAGATAACCAATGACGGACGGAGCAAGGAGGACATCAAAAGCACACTCGCTATGGCAAAAAAGGCATTTCTGGCCAAGAGAAGTCTACTAATATCAAATACCGGCCTGAATTTGAGGAAGAAATTTCTGAGGATGTACGTCTGGAGTACAGCATTGTATGGTAGTGAAACATGGACTGTGGGAAAACCGGAACAGAAGAGAAACGAAGCATTTGAGATGTGGTGCTATAGACGAATGTTGAAAATTAGGCGAACTGATAAGGTAAGGAATGAGGAGGTGCTACGCAGAATCGGAGAGGAAAGGAATATGTGGAAAACACTGATAAGGAGAAGGGACAGGATGATAGGACATCTGCTGAGACATTATGGAATGACTTCCATGGTACTAGAGGGAGCTGTAGAGGGCAAAAACTGTAGAGGAAGACAGAGATTGGAATATGTCAAGCAAATAATGGAGGACGTAGGTTGCAAGTGCTACTCTGAGATGAAGAGGTTAGCACAGGAAAGGAATTCGTGGCGGGCCGCATCAAACCAGTCAGTAGACTGATGACCAAAAAAAAAGTTTCCTCCTGGAGATTATTTCCTGGTGCCCTAACACATATCCTACCATTCTGTCCCTTCTTCTTTTCAATGTTCTTCATAATTCCTTTCTTCACCGATTCTGCGGAGGACCTCATTCCTTATCAGCCCACCTGATGGTCATTTTTCTTCTGTAGCAACACATCTTAAATGCCCTGATTCACTAGTGTTCCGGTCTTTCTACTGTCGATGACCTACTACCATACAATGCTGTGCTCCAAGCGCGCATTCTCGGAAATTTCTTCCTGAAATTAAGACCTGTGTTTGCTACTAGTAGACTTTTCATAGCCAGGAATGCCCTCTCTTTCTTGATAGTCTGCTTTTTATGTCCTCCTTGCTCCATCCATCATGGATTGTTTTGCTGCCTAGGTAACAGAACTGCTTGACTTCGTCTACTTCGTGTCCAACAATTCTGTTGTTAAGCTTCTCGATGTTCTCATTTCTGCTAGTTGTCTTTTTCCAGTTTACTCGCAGTTCATATTCTGTAGTCATCAGATTGGTCGTTCCAATCAACAGATCCTGTAGGTCTTCTTCACTTTCAGTTATGATAGCAAAATCACCAGCAGATGTGATCAGTCATATCCTTTCACCATGAATTTTCATCCCAGTCTTGAAACTTTTTTTATTCCCCTCATTGCTTTTCCGATGTATTGATCGAACCGTAGTGGTGGAAGACAGCGTCCCTTTCTTATAACCTTTTTAATCCCTGCAGTTCGTTATTGGTCTTCCAACATTATCGTTTCCTCCTTGTTCTTGAACAAATTATCTACCTCCCGTCTTTCACTGTACCTTACTCTTTCTTTTCTCCGGATTTCGAACATCAGCCACCGTTTTACATTGTCAAACGCTTTTTCTAGAGCGCGTTTTGATTTTTCTTCAGTCTCACTCCCATTATAAAATGTAACTTCAGAACTGCGACTGTGATGCCGCTACCTTTCCCAAAGCAAAACTAATCGCCGTCTAACAGATCCTCAGTTTTATTTTCCATTGTTCTGTATATTATGGTTGCCAGCGGCTTGTGTGCGTGAGATGTCACGCATTTGTCAGCTGTGGCAGTCTCATACATTCAACATACCAACGTGAGAAATCGTTTTGTTGCCACTTTAACCAATGATTTTAGAAATTCTAATGGAATGTTATCCATCCATTGCCTTATTTCATCCACAGCACATTTAAATTCTGACTGTTATATAGGGATTCCGTATGTCTTCCACATGGAGGCCAACTTTTGTCTTCTATCAACTCTCAGAGAGGTCTTCCCCCTCATAGAGACCTTCGATGTACTCTTTCCACATATCCTCTCTCTTCTCTGCGTCTAATAGCAGAATTCCCATTGCACTCTCCATGTTACCACCCTTGCTTTGAATTCCACCGAAAGTTCTTTTGTCTTTCCTAAATGCTGAATGTAATGAGAGACTACGGGCTCTCACATGACCACAAGACTATATGGAAAGGACTGAGCCTAAGGGATTTCAAAACCTTCATTCACTGTTTTAAGAAGTATACACAATTTATGAACCAATCTTCGTGACAACTTACATAAACTATGTCATAAAATGTAATATAAGGGAAGAAATACACTGTCACAAACAGAGATACAAATTACACCAATTAACAAGTTACTTTTAAAAAAAATTATGAGCAGTTAAAATGCAAATTATTAACATCTTTATCACGAGCAGTGAGTTGGAACTGATGGATTACCGATATGCAACTGCCCCTGGATAACATGAACACACAGTATCCGATAATGCACAGCACAAATTTCAAAGCCTACTTTCAGATAACAACGGACGTGAGCCATTCTGTAACAGAACCTTTAAAACAGTATATTTCGGTTTGATTTAAATGAATAATAACTCACACCCAGTTTTAAGTCAACAAGGGATTAATGAACTTAGCCATGATAGAACGGCAGTAGGAAATTAGTAAGGACCCACTTAGAGGTTAATCTTCAGAGAGTTCAGGGAACTCCGAAAGCTGAGACTCGTGGTATGCCTAGAAAGCCGATATGTCCAAATCTCGATAACTTAATTTGTCCGTAGTATAGATGAGCGGAACTGTGGCATGCGACCCGCCTCGGCCAACGCGGATGTGTAGCGGCAAGAGAGCAGACAGAAGCGGCCGCGCTTTAACACTAGAACCGCCGCAGCTAGTACTATACTTAGAACCGCCGATGTGGTCAAAGTGACCACTTTCTTTGTAAGTACATGCTGTGCTGTTTAATGTAAATGCTAATGACCTTGATAACAATGTACCACTTTAATTACGTTTAATAACAGTATCATTGTATTTTACAGCAACAATGGGAATATAATGTTACTATTTCCTCGTTTGGCATAGTTTTCTTACTTTCGCAGGAATTTCCGCTTCTTCTCTTTCTTCATCACCATCGTCCTTTTCTTCCTTTTCTTTTCCATCCCTTGGCATCCTTTCCTGATTTCTGGTTTCCATATAGGCTCTACGTAATTCTTCTGCTAGATTTAGGATGAAATTCCTCCTACTTGTTTTGATCCCTGTCACTAGCTTGAAAATGATCCATGCGATGATGGCTGCTAAATCAAGGATATTGTGAAATATGTGTACAAGCTATCGACGAGTACCAGAGCGGACAGAATATTTCCTCGCCATCTGGTCCAAGACATCTACAGCAAATTTTGTGCTATTGTAGAAGCTCACTGTTTCGGGAAGGTGTTTCGAATTATTTTGTAGCCGGTCGCGGTGGCCGTGCGGTTCTGGCGCTGCAGTCCGGAACCGCGGGACTGCTACGGTCGCAGGTTCGAATCCTGCCTCGGGAATGGGTGTGTGTGATGTCCTTAGGTTAGTTAGGTTTAAGTAGTTCTAAGTTCTAGGGGACTTATGACCTAAGATGTTGAGTCCCATAGTGCTCAGAGCCATTTGAACCATTTTTGAATTATTTTGTATTTCAACATCTGTGTGCATGGTGCTATACAGAAGAACATTTTTGTTCTTTTCCCCTTGGTAAATAGTCAGAGTACCACCTTCCCTTTTCAAGAGAACAGACGTATAAAGAGGAATTTTCATTTTTTTGATAGTGTTCGGAATTTCTTTTCTTGCACGGTCGATAGTGCCAACAAGACTAGTTTTCTCTTTTTCCAGTCTCTCCCCAATTGTGACCGTAGTGAAAACATTATCAGTAGTCACATTTCGCCCCTTACTGCGATATGGAGCCACCAACTTCATTACTACTTGTTCTGGAAGTTTACCATTAGGTGCCCTCTGTTCGTTCTTTCCTACATTAGGGAACCCATTACAAAGATATTTTGTTTCTACATCCGCTAGACGCCAGAATTTGATTCCGAATTTATTCGGCATATATTGCAAATCTGGACACCTGGTTCTGCTGGGGAAAAGTTGTTCGTCCGCAGTGACATTTGATCCAGGTATGAAATTCAACTGACAGTTTTCTATAAAATGGTACCAAGTAGTTGATATATTTTTTTCATCAAAACGCAGATATTTCAAAATTTCTCTAAACCTGTTTCTGCTCATTGTGTCAGTGGCAAATTGGGCTCCCCACTTTCTCGACCACAACTCATCTACTTCAATACATCTGGCACCTAGTGCACCGCGAACATATAACAAAGCAACAAATGCATCTAATTCTTCTAAATGCAAACTCCAGGAACCATTTACAAGAAGCCGTTGTGCCTCTGCTTCTGTGCATTTCTTTATGTGTTTCAAACATTGATTGATTAACTAAAAGGCGCCAAGCACTCGAAACATTATCATTTTAGACATGTCGCTTTGCGCGTGGAGTAGGTCCCCGTGTTTCTTTCAATATATTGTGTTGACCTATCCCACTTGGAGTAGTAACACCGAAGTCTGCTCCGTGATCCCGTCCTTTCCCAGGAGTTCTGAGCCAGGTTCTGGAAGTGGACCCTCACTTCGTTCTCCTCTTCTACGTCGATTCTGTATTGGTCCACTTACACGAGGTGCAGTTCTTTTTTTACCCAGGGTAGGTCCTTCTCTAGCATTTTTTATATTACTGCTTGGTCCTGGTTCAGCAACTGCGTGAGGAAAGAGACAATTAGAAAGCTACAACTCATTATAAAGATAACATACCACACAATAAAATAGCAGTAACAGAAGTAGCAGTAGAAGTGTCAGCTCTAGACTTGGCCACTGTTTCTATGTTTCGATACAGTGTATCGATACGTGGAACTGTTTCAGTGTTTCGGAACGGCTGTGGTTCACTGTTTCGAAACAGTGGTGTTTCATTCCGCCCCTGTCTCGGATAACCGGACCAGATTCGATCTCGAGCCAGACACAGAAACTGTATCGTTGTTTCAAAATAAGGCAGTTTCAGTCCACCTGTGCTTGGAACGGGCTAATTGTATCGAAACAGTGATGTTTCATTCCACTCTGTGTCGGACGAGATTCGGGCTCGGCACAGGTACTGAAACACAACATACCACTTCGTGAAACACTTTCAAGAGTGTCGAAATTTTTTTGACAACCAATAGCATGAAGCTTAAGATATCCGAAAATAAAGCTTCGTTTCTAGCTGACTGTCCTATTCCGAAATGACGTAACATCTCCTTTATAAACACTAACCAAACAATAAAACAACGCATACTATTCACATTCAAAATAATAAATATGTGAAACTCATTCAGTTAAATTACATTTTTTTTATAACATACGCTTCTCTGTTCATGCACAGTAATCATATTAAGAAACGCAAGTAAGCCTACAACATTTTGAACAAAAAAAAAGGCGTAGAGTGACAGTTATTAGACACATATACAAATCTGATGTAGGTATAATTGCAAGCAATCTGCTTGACATATCACTGATAGTGTAATGGTGAACAGGAAGGGGTGGGAAGCATGATGCATTTATAGTAGTGGTTCGAAACACCTTGAAAGACTAAATTTTTTTCTGTTATATTTTGTTATTTATTCGAATTATTTGACATTATTTGTGAGTCTATAGCCACTGTGCCTATTACCCACAATGATTCCCTTTGTGCGCATGGAAATTAGAGGGATGGGTATATTACCCATACTAACGGAATGTTGGAATCCCAGTAGCATATCCGTTGTTTCTGCAGTTTGCTCCCACCTCCAGTTCCGTTCGTGGTGGTTCTCCTGTCTTCAGCTATGGCTGTCCTCAGCCAATTGAAAAGTATGAAAGTGACACGACACGAAAGCAGCGCATTTGCTGCAGGAAATACGAAACTGCCAAGACGCCTAAGTGATAGTTTCATACTTTCTGCCGTATGATTAGCGCTCTCGTGCCTCATTTGTGTTTATATGGACATACTTATGCAGTAGACATTGAAGATGATAAAATGTGTAGGTTTATTAAATTATAAAACACAAACTGTATCACTGTTTCGAAACAGCGTATCGAAACATTACATTGTACTGTTTCATTTGTTTCGAAACAGTTACGTGTTTCAGTTTGCCCATCTCTAGTCAGCTCTATTATAATATAATAATAACAATAATAATAATAATATAAGTGAATGTAAATTACCTTCATCTTCAGTCTCGGAGCTGTCACTCTCCACATTAGCGGCAGGTTGGTAACCTTCATCTGTAGACTCTTCCACAAGGTCCTCAACTTCAGGATCATTTTCAGCATCCGATTCATACAAAAGTGTGAAAATTTCTTCATCTGAAAGAGGCCGTGGCGGTGGTTTGTATCGCTGTGACATCTGAGACCGGTACTCAAATAATCAGTCTTGTTTATGCAAATTCCAATAGCAAACAATAAATGACAAATTGCATTGTTGAGCTTTTAAATTCAAACAATGCGAATAAACTGCAGTAACCAACATATTTAGTTGTTGACGAGTGCTAAGAATAAATCCGGGGAGTGACGCACAACAATCTTTAAATAATCTGTTTTCAAACATACATGTAATGTGGTCAAACTGACCACTCGGCGGGTTTAAGTATAAGTGGTTATTCAAAGAAAACTAATGAAGATAAAATAAATATTGGACTATCTATATGATCTACATAAACATTTAGGTAAAGTCATTAACTCACAACAGCATAGATTAGAAATTCACCGAATAATAACATGTTAAAATATAAAAAGTGGTCAAATTGACCACTCGGCGGTCCTTGTGTTAAGACGCCGGGACTAGCTCGGCCTAGAACCGCAGGCTGAGTGGGCCGCTTCCAGAGGAACCCTGTCCCCG
The DNA here is from genome assembly GCF_021461385.2 of Schistocerca piceifrons. Lineage (NCBI taxonomy): Eukaryota > Metazoa > Arthropoda > Insecta > Orthoptera > Acrididae > Schistocerca > Schistocerca piceifrons. The sequence goes on from NC_060146.1 coordinate 41,488,807, forward strand.
GTGATCCCTTTAGAGAAATCTCAGTGACACGTTCCTGGTTTACAGAATAGTCACCTTAAGATATGGTCTTCTGTAAAGACACCACCAAATGACCCCCTCCCAATTTTTTATTCTAGCGCCAGACACTCCAAGAGATCGGGAATGGTCTCCATGAAATTGAAATTAACAATCTAATTGCCTCAGCAGGGCCCGCTAACAACAAGGAATCTTTTTAAAAAAACTTTTTTAAGTTGAAGCCTTAAGACAATATTACAATTCTTATCTCACAATGTATTTGGTGGAGCTTCTACATTCGGCTCAGTACGTCATAATCATGTCAGCTCTGACGAAAAACCTTGAGACAACGATATACGGTATACGCTGAAACAGACTGGTTATTACGTGAGCCACTGTATTAAAATATGCACATATGATTCCGTCGCTGCAGTCAAAACACAACCTAGAATAATTTAAGTTTAAAGCAGATATTTAAGAGAAATAGTACACGTGATTACTTAACGGTTTAAGATGTAAGGCCACATTAGTGGGGTTACATAATTTAGTGCCAACATGTGAAACCAAAATCAACTCAAATATGACAATTCATCTCACTAAAATAATGGGGCACAGAGTAGACATTGCGACATTAATTCGTGATTCGTGCCTCAGATTAGCCCCAGAACTACAAAGTTCCTTTAAACATCAAGATGAGCTATCAAAATGCCATGAGCGAAAAAGGAGACACGAGTAAGAACACAATAACAGCCAGAGCTGCTCAGTATAGTGGCCACCTCCTATAAAGAACACTTGACATATCTACATATATACTCCGCTAGCCACCAAGCGGTGTGTGGCGGAGGGCACAATTCGCGCCAAAGTCATATTCCCCCCCCCCCCCCCCCCCCCAACCTTCTCTATTTCACTCGCGGATCGCACGAGGGAAAAATGACTGAACGCCTCAGTACGAGCTCTAATTTCCCTTATCTTTGAATGGTGGTCATTGCGCGATTTGAAAGTTGGTGGTATTAATATATGCTCTACATTCTCGGCGAAGATGGGTTTTCGGAATTTAGTCAGCACCCCCTTCCGTTTAGCGCGTCGTCTATCTGCAAGTGTGTCCCACTTCAAACTTTCAGTGAGATTTGTAACGCTCTCGTGATGGCTATATGTACCAGTCAAGAATCTTGCCGATCTTCTTTGGACCTTCTCAATCTCTTGAATCAGACCCAACTGGTAAGGGTCCCATACAGACGTGCTACAAGGCTGGACGAACTAACATATTGTAAGCTATTTCCCTTGTTGAAGGACTGCATCGCTTCAGGATTCTACCAACAAACCGCAATCTACAGTTCGCCTTGCCCGTTACTTGTGTAATCTGATCATTCCATTATAGATCATTTCGAATAGTCACACCCAGATGCTTGACGGATGTTGCCGCTTCCAAAGACTGAGCATTTATTTTGTACTCGTACATTAATGGGGATTTTCGCCTTGTTATACGCAGTAGGTTACACTTACAAATAGTGAGAGACAACTGCCAGTCATTACACCACGCAATTATTTTCTACAAATCCTCAGTGACTTGTTTACAGCTTTCGTGTGATACTACTTTCCTGTAGACTACAGCATCATGGGCAAATAGTACAATGCCGCTGTCAATACCATCAACGAGATCGTTTATGTAAATCGTAACAGGCCAATAAAATATTCCAAAAACATAATAAAAATTCATACACACGGCATATAAAAGTTCCAGTACGCAACTTGAAAGTCTCACAGAAACAAAATTTTACAGATCTTAATGCCAACTCGCTCTCTTAAACACAAGGAAGTCACTGCGTTCTCCCACCTTGGAGACGAGAACAGCTACGACAACTGTGATGATTATTCGGTTTGTGCGGCGGTCAAGGACATGGTTATCAGCGCCCGTGCAAATTCCCAATCTTTTCACCGCCCGGTCTTCCCATCCCCTGAATGACGATGAAATGATGAGGACAACACAAACACGCAGTCCCCGGGCGAAGAGAAAATCCCGGATCCGGCCGGAAATCGAACAGCAACGAGTCGAATACAGCAAAAAAACACCCGTCTGCCGTCGTGAGCACGCCTCTGACAACCCGCTACCAACCCCACGCTCCTCGACGATGAATAGAAATGTTCCTTCAGGCCGCGATGTTGAGCACCTTTTTGCCCTGTTGCGTCGACAAACCGGACGCCGCCAGAAAACTTTTTTCTGATTCCGCTCGGCAGCATATACTGCCGCGAGCAAATACTACCAAACTCCCGGTTCTCCACTTTCTCTTCCATAGCCTGACACACTCGTTTCACAGACCTGCATCAAAGATGAGAAGGCGACTACCAAAGTCCATAACCCCCAGCTGATTGAGTAAATTTTTCCGACAATAATTTTTTTCGATTTCTTCACATTCATGTTTACAGATCTGTTCCCACTCAAGCGGGACACATTTACTTTATTTTCTCGTGACTTTCGTATAAGTCTTCTTTTTTTTTTTTGTTTTTTTTTGCGTTTTGCGATGTACCCCGTTTTTACATCTACAGGGTTACAATTATTGAACTACACTCCTGGAAATGGAAAAAAGAACACATTGACACCGGTGTGTCAGACCCACCATACTTGCTCCGGACACTGCGAGAGGGCTGTACAAGCAATGATCACACGCACGGCACAGCGGACACACCAGGAACCGCGGTGTTGGCCGTCGAATGGCGCAAGCTGCGCAGCATTTGTGCACCGCCGCCGTCAGTGTCAGCCAGTTTGCCGTGGCATACGGAGCTCCATCGCAGTCTTTAACACTGGTAGCATGCCGCGACAGCGTGGACGTGAACCGTATGTGCAGTTGACGGACTTTGAGCGAGGGCGTATAGTGGGCATGCGGGAGGCCGGGTGGACGTACCGCCGAATTGCTCAACACGTGGGGCGTGAGGTCTCCACAGTACATCGATGTTGTCGCCAGTGGTCGGCGGAAGGTGCACGTGCCCGTCGACCTGAGACCGGACCGCAGCGACGCACGGATGCACGCCAAGACCGTAGGATCCTACGCAGTGCCGTAGGGGACCGCACCGCCACTTCCCAGCAAATTAGGGACACTGTTGCTCCTGGGGTATCGGCAAGGACCATTCGCAACCGTCTCCATGAAGCTGGGCTACGGTCCCGCACACCGTTAGGCCGTCTTCCGCTCACGCCCCAACATCGTGCAGCCCGCCTCCAGTGGTGTCGCGACAGGCGTGAATGGAGGGACGAATGGAGACGTGTCGTCTTCAGCGATGAGAGTCGCTTCTGCCTTGGTGCCAATGATGGTCGTATGCGTGTTTGGCGCCGTGCAGGTGAGCGCCACAATCAGGACTGCATACGACCGAGGCACACAGGGCCAACACCCGGCATCATGGTGTGGGGAGCGATCTCCTACACTGGCCGTACACCACTGGTGATAGTCGAGGGGACACTGAATAGTGCACGGTACATCTAAACCGTCATCGAACCCATCGTTCTACCATTCCTAGACCGGCAAGGGAACTTGCTGTTCCAACAGGACAATGCACGTCCGCATGTATCCCGTGCCACCCAACGTGCTCTAGAAGGTGTAAGGCAACTACCCTGGCCAGCAAGATCTCCGGATCTGTCCCCCATTGAGCATGTTTGGGACTGGATGAAGCGTCGTCTCACGCGGTCTGCACGTCCAGCACGAACGCTGGTCCAACTGAGGCGCCAGGTGGAAATGGCATGGCAAGCCGTTCCACAGGACTACATCCAGCATCTCTACGATCGTCTCCATGGGAGAATAGCAGCCTGCATTGCTGCGAAAGGTGGATATACACTGTACTAGTGCCGACATTGTGCATGCTCTGTTGCCTGTGTCTATGTGCCTGTGGTTCTGTCAGTGTGATCATGTGATGTATCTGACCCCAGGAATGTGTCAATAAAGTTTCCCCTTCCTGGGACAATGAATTCGCGGTGTTCTTATTTCAATTTCCAGGAGTGTATATGAAATGAAATCGTCACAACTCCTGAACGGTTTGCATTAGGACGTTCAAGCTGCACAGCTGGTAATTAGTATGGGCATGCGCGCGCGCCTCCGGCTCAAAGGAAGTTTGCGATCGAGTTCAAGCCGGAGCCAACCGTTCCAAGTGTGTTAAGAATCAAGAACTTGATTCGCAAGTCTGAGAGAGCGTATAGTGTTCGTGATGACAGTGTTGGCAATTTCGGTCGTCCAAAAAAGGGTGAAAACGCCTGGAAACATCGACAAGACACGCGCTGTGTTTCAAACAAGCTCCAGAAAAATCGATCAAGCGAGCTGCGCAACAGGTGGGAATCAACCGTAACCAATTGTTGTCAAAGACCTGCATCTCTTACCATACAAAATTCAGACCCATCAGGTCCCAGGCCCCTGGACCATGGAACAGCGGTTGTGTTTCGTGAACACTATTCTCCGAAGAATTGGTCGTAGGTTGTGTTCCAAAAATGAGCAGCATAGAGACAGAAGTGATGACAGTTTCTGTAGGACCTGACCATCATTTTGCAGGATAGTGCGCAAGCACGTACAGTGGAAGCTGTTACTGATTTGTTTGACTGATGGTGCTGCTAAGTGCTATACCACCTACTGCACTTCCCTGACTTAAGCCCTCGTGTGTTCAATTCGATTTCTAAACTGAAGGAAACATTTCACGGCATTCACTTCAGAACTGTTACAAATTCGTCGGGCAATAGACCGCGCTGCTCGAACTGTCAACACAACTGGCACTGCTAAGAGTATCCTACGACTTCCACATCGCTGGCAACGGGTTATACACAATGCTGGTGACGACGTTGAAGGACAGTAAGACTTTGAAACTCGTATCTATTTTTTACGACCTGTAAATAAATAGTTGCCACTATTAAAGTTCCAAACCTTGTACTTCACTGAGAAGTAGCGACTCTGCTCACGAAAGCTGACAACGGCCGGTAGAGTGGTGTGGACAACATACCACTCCATATCAGCATACAGTGAAGATGACACGGTGGTCGGTCGTTACCGCTGGGACATCCAACTCCGGACGGAGTTTAAAGAGTAGTTACCTAATCAATATAACAGTCTCACGAAAAACTGATAATAGTGACGAATTTTTAAAAACAATTTGGTTTCGTGACCAAAGCGCTATTGAACTCTTTTGTTTTTATCCCTGACGAAGGCATATTTTACCCCTCAGGGAATAATTACCCCCTAGTTGGGAACCACTGTTTTAAGGAATGTCTAATATTTTGTCCGTAGAGGTTTTTTTTAATAAAATATTTCACTGTCGGCAACGTGATTTAATAGCATGATTCCAAAAAGACCCATTATGAGTTTCGGATACGAGCACTATGAGCCTTAACTTCTGAGGTCATCAGTCCCCTAGAAACCTTACTAAGGACCTCACACACATCTATGCTCGAGGCGGGATTCGAAGCTGCGACGGTAGCGGTCGCGCGGTTTGCGACCGTAGCAGCCGCGCGATTCCGGACTGAAGCGCCTAGAACCGCTCCGCCACCGCGGCCGGAAAATGTAGATTATGCTAACGTTGTAATGTATAGAATTGTAGGGAGTCGGGCGGTGAGTAGTCCGTCTGCAAATTCGTAATTAACTGCCCGTATCGCCTGGGGGTCTTGCCTGTGAGCTCATTCCCGGGAAGCGACGTAGACAGACAGAGGGTGTCTTCCAGGTCCCGTGCAGATCAAACGCGCCCACGGCTGCAAGCGAAGAGGAGGCTTTCATTTCACTCAAGCCGGAGACACTTGTTGCTCCGTCGGAGGGCGCCATTGGCAGTTCTTGTCGCTCTGTTTGCCGCTCGCGCTGCGCCCCGTCCACACTGCAGCGGCGCTTTAGTGGTGGCGAAAGCGACGCTCAGTGAACAGAGCGCGAGCTCGCCGAGTATCGAACCAGCCCTACCCGTCTGCATTCACGGCTTCTTACCGCAAAGAACTCAACACGTCGCTCTTCTAGCGTCGGAATTACCAGTTGCAAATAAATGCAACCACGCGGAGTACGTCACGGGAGTCCTACAGGACTGTTGTTTTTCACTATATACACTGGTGGCCAGTAAAATTGTGACATTATGATCGTAAATAATAAAATTTTACTTATTGTGAGTATACAGGAACTGCGCGACCGCTACGGTCGCAGGTTCGAATCCTGCCTCGGGCATGGATGTGTGTGATGTCCTTAGGTTAGTTAGGTTAGAGTAGTTCTAAGTTCTAGGGGACTGATGACCTTAGAAGTTAAGTCCCATAGTGCTCAGAGCCATTTTTAGTATACAGGAGTGTGAAGAATACACGATTAAAGTTGCGGGTGATTTAGAAGTATACAGGTTGAGAAATTTTGTACGCAGAGCTGCCATCTCCCCGAGCAAAAATACTTCTAAATCGACAGTGTATCGACTCTCCTAAACGGTGCAAAGTTTTAAACTTTTATATTTATAGTATGTGCAGTTCATAATTCAAATATGCATCCGACAAAGCTGACCCAAGCAACTCTCAAAAGTTCTCGAGAAAATCAGCTTTTAAGTTCTTCTGAGCGTCTTCAGTACCCTAAAGTAAGGTCGAATTTCCGACAGCGTGCTTGCGTGGTAGAATGCTTGCTTCCCATCCGGGCGGTCTAGGTTCGATTTCTGTGTGTGGTTATCCATCTACATCTACATCATACTCGGCAGGCCACCTAATGACGTGTGGCGGAGGGTACTTTGGGTACCACTATCTCATCCCATCAAACCTGTTCCACTCGCGAATAGTGCGTTATTCACAACCGATATAAAATAGTTCATGTTTGCACCTCTTACTGTCCTTCAAAGTAGTCACCAGCGTTGTGTAGAACCCGTTGCCAGCGATGTGGAAGGCGTAGTATACCGTTAGTAGAGACTGACTGTTGATGGTCCGAATGGAGCTGTCTACTGCCTGTCGAATCTCTGAAACAGCTCTGAAGTGAATGCCACGAAATGGTTCCTTCATCTTCGGAATCAAATCAAAGTCACAAGGACTTACGTCCGGGGAGTGTGGTGGATGGTACAGTACTTTCCAGTCCCATCGACCGAACAGAGCAGCCGCAGCTTTCGCTGTACGCGCCCGCGCATTGTCATGCGAGATGATGCGTGGGTTCAAATGGTTCAAATGGCTCTAAGCACTGTGCAACTTAACGTCTCAGGTCATCCGTCCCCTAGACTTAGAACTAGTTAAACCTGACTAACCTAAGGACATCACACACATCCATGCCCGAGGCAGGATTCGAACCTGCCACCGTAGCAGCAGCGCCATTGCAGACTGAAGCACCTAGAACCACTCGGCCACAGCTGCCGGCTGAAGGATGGGTTGCGGAGAAGGTGCCGCCGCTTCTTTCGCAAAGATGGTCGCAGGTGATGCTCCAAAAACAAACAGTAATACTGTGCATTGACACTCTGCCGTGGAGGAAAGTAATGCGATAGGATAACACCATCACAGTTGTACAGGAGAATCACCATTACTTTAGACCGCTCCATTCGCACCATCAGCAGGACAGGCTCTGCTAACGGTATAGTATGCCTTCCACATCGCTGGCAACGGGTTCCACACAACGCTGGCGACTACTTTGAAGGTCAGTAACAGGTGCAAACAAGTAACTCTTTTGTATCGGTTGTGAATAAATAGTTGACACCATTTAAGTTCCAACCCTGGTACATTTACATCATACTCAGGATGCCACCTAAAGGTCTATGGCGGAGGGTACTTTCGGTACCACTATCTGATCCCTCCAACCCTGTTCCACTCGCGTATAGTGCGTGGGAAGAATGGTTGTCGGTATGTCTCTGTAATGATTATAATTTCTCGAACTTTCTCAAAAAATGGTTCAAATGGCTCTAAGCACTATGGGACTTAACATCTGAGGTCATCAGTCCCCTAGACTTAGAACTACGCAAACCGAACTAACCTAAGGACATCACACACATCCATGCCCGACGCAGGATTCGAACCTTGACCGTAGCAGCGGCGTAGTTCGGGACTGAAGCGCTTAGAATCGCTCAGTCACAGCGGCCGGCTCGAATTTTCTCCTCGTTGTCAATACGCGAGATGTTTGTGGGGGGAAAGTAATATGTTGTTTGAATCCTCCTGAAAAGTGCTGTTCCCAAATTTGAATAGTAAATCTCTCCGTGATGCACAACGCCTCTCTTGTAACGCCTGCGCCGGCCGCTGTGGCCGATCGGTTCTAGGCGCTTCAGCCTGGAACCGCGTGACCGCTACGGTCGCAGGTTCGGTTCCTGCCTCGGGCATGGATGTGTGTGATGTCCCTAGGTTAGTTAGGTTTAAGTAGTTCTAAGTTCTAGGGGACTGATGACCTCAGATGTTAAGTACCATAGTCTGAGAGCCATTTGAAACATTTTTTTCGTAACGCCTGCCAGTGGAGTTTGTTTAGCATCTCTCCAGCCAGCTAAACGATCCCGTGACAAAACGCTACCTGATAGGGATCCCAGATAGATGAACAACACTCAAGAATCGGACGAACGAGCGCCTTATAAGCTACTTCTTAGGCGGATGAGCTACATTTCCTTAAGAGCCTTCCGATGAATCCGAGTCTGGCGTCTGCTTTTCCCACTATCTGTTTTATATTGTCATACCAGTTAAGGTCGCTCTGGATAGTTACGCCTAGATATTTTACGGCAGACGCTGCCTCCAGCTGTTTGTCATCAATAATCTAGCTGTATAGTATTGGATTTCTTTTCCTATGTATGCGCAATATTTTACATTTATTTACGTTCAGTGTCAACTGCCAGAGTCTGCACCATTCATCAATTGTCTGCAGGTTTTTTTGCAAGTTCTTACTATCTTCTGCCGTTCTTACTTTGGTATAAACAACTGCATCATCTGCGAATAGCCTTAAAGAGCATCTGACGCTTTATTTTTCGCACAAAGTTGTATATTCTACGAGCGTTTCCATGAATCGTAAAATACACAGAAATGGGGAAAATACGGGTGCCCTCGACGCTGATAGTCACTGTATCACTGGTTGGTCTCCCGTTTCAGTAGTTATGTTCGCGTTTTTTTTTTTTTTCGTTCAGTTCTAATACCTGTCATTTAAACATGAAATTCATTCAGACGTATCTTCTGATCAACACTGAGCTGTGCGCGGCTCGCAGCCATGCCGTTTATTGCTCGTCATTTTGTTTTTGTGGCTGTCGCCTCGTTTTTCTTTTAATTCGATTTACTGGCGTCTCTAGGTTGCTGGTTTGCTTGCCTATAGGCATGTGTTTCCTCTGCCTGGTTGGCTTCGAGCAGTACCTCACTTTCTTTCGTTGTTGTTCTAGAAATGGGTTTTGAATTGCTCATCTTCCCTTCTCCGATAGTGAGATGTGTGTCCGGGTCGCTGTGTGCCCGAGTTCCGAACGGACGTCACGTTGTGTTGGGATGGAGCTGCAGTGAGGTCCGGACAGAGGTGTACAAGTTCCGCTTTTAACCCGCCCATGCTTGCCCGGTGGCCAGGCGGGCAGGCCGCCGCGCGTTGTCAACAGAACGGGCAGGCTGCTTCACTCCCAGCCAAGCCAGGCAGAACCCAACCCGGGCAGGCTGCGGGAAACTTGCCTGTCTGCCCATATTACCGCTGAGCTGTGCTACGCAGCCGTTTAGTCTGCGCGCTTCATTGTCATACTATGAACGTTAATTAAAAGTTTTTATTTTACCTGAGCACCAAAAGACAAACTCTAACATCTATATATTAATTTCAGGTCAAAAAATATTGGGTTTTATTTGTACATTCTTCCTTTACGCGTATATTTCGGGCTTATTATCTATATAAATAAAAATGAATTGCCAAATGCGTTGATAAGCGTAAAACTCGAGAACGGCTGGACCAATTCGGCAATTTTTTTTTTTTTGCTGTGTTCCTAATTCTCAGGACAAGGTTTTTATGAAATAAAATTTTTCGAAAATCGACAGAAAAATTGGAAAATTTGAGAAAAACTGAAAGTGTGTTTTCATTGTGTCCATGTTTTTGTATTGTATATAATCTTGATGAAATTTTGCACACTATACCTTCAAACCAATATGAAGGTCACAGTCTACCTAAAATTTCGTAGGGTGCATGGCAGAGGTTACTTTACCTAACGGAATTTGACAAATTGTACGTTTTTATTCCGATCTTGATGAAATTTGGCATACTTGATACTCAAAGCAGGATGAAGGGCGCTGTCTGCTTAAAATTCTGAATGGTGCATAGCGGAGGGTACTTTACTTACACACTTCTACACTAACCTACAGTTTTATTCCGATCTTGAAGAAATTTTGCACACTTGACCATCAAGAGGAACATCACTGTCTATATAATATTTCGGACAGTGCATGGAATAGAGTACCTTACAAAAGATTTTGACATCGTTTGCGGGTTACCATGAAATCCTTCTCCCTCTATACTGCTAAATGGTCTCAGGTCCTTAGCACACATTTCAACGCCCTTTTTGGCCACTAAATCTTTGTCCTCTTTCAAGATATTTACGGAGTAAGGCAACTGCTTGCCAAATTCGCACACATGTCGTAACATACTCGAGGTTCCTGGATAAGTACTTAAGAGCTTTTTACATAGTTTGCATTGAGACACACCTACCGATTTATTTGAAGCGGCCTCATAAACACACGAAAACGTTTCCCATGCGGCACTTGTGCTCTGTTTCGTTACCAGCATGTATTCGCCAGTTGTCAATTTTTTTTCAATCTCACTAAAGTCCGACCTATTCATTGTGCTACCCCCACCGTTGCCGTAAATGAACTGCAGGCTAACTACCTGGCTACTTTAGACAGCGAAACCTGTTCTCAGGCGCAGCAAGCTGAGCGGGTCCCGTGAAGCTTGGCAGGCCTGTGGGAACCCAGGTAGCCCGGGCTTGCGGGAGCCCAAGTCGGTCGCATTACCCACTATGCCTCAGTACATGCGTACTCTTGTGTTTACGTCGCGGCAGGCTGACCTGCATGAATGGTTGCAGAGGAGCTAGGGGCAAGCAGGCTGCAAGGGGAATTTGTACACCTCTAGGTCCGGACAGCCAGGACTCGGCCGACCGTTGCCGACGCACACGACTCGAGTGGGGACGACCTTGGTTGGTCGTTCGGTCGGTCGTCTCATCGGACGACGTGTATTTGGTCGCCCAACGCTTATGGAAACTCTGTGTGTGTGTGTGTGTGTGTGTGTGTGTGTGTGTGTGTGTGTGACTTGTCATTTCTCCCTGTTGTTCCACGGTGATCGGTTTTAGGATTGTCAGAGTTGTTGGCGCAAGTGTTTAAATGGGACTGTGTGTAGCTTCTGTCGTTTCCTCTGAGCAGAAAAATGCTCTCTGCGTACTGGAGTAGGTAGTCGGCCGGTTGCGACAGAGCGGCGAGGAAATGTCCGCGGCGTGTGGTTCGACAGCTTTGGTGTTTTTCATTTTTGAGTGGTTATTTTGGCTTGACTGTGTTTAGACGCCGATTATTAAGCCATAGTCCTGCCGCGATCCACGTCCTCGTTGATATTTTTGGTTGTCGTCCCGTTGGTCGAGTGGAAGGGAATTGATTAGGTTGTTGGTTGGTTCTTCAGCCGTCCCTGGGTCGTGCTGCCACACTCGATTATTTACTGTTACGCTTAGCTGCCTGTCTCACCTAAGCCCTTGGAACACTTCCGAGCACCAGTGTTCTGCTGTTTGTGATTTCCTTTTGTCGCAAGTACTGTGCCAGGCCTTCAGCCATGGATTAATTTTGTCTGTTCTATGTTTAGTATATACACCGTTCAGCCTAACTCTATGTGAAGTATTTTAAGATTAGGCCTTCAGCCGTGCTTTATTTAAAATTCGTGTTTGCTCTGTATTTAGGCCTTCAGCCGCGTTTGTTCTAAAATCTGTGGTTTTCAGAAGTAGTGTGTAAATTCCTGTCCGTAAGGTTTCTCTTTAATGATCTTGACTTCTTAAAATGTGTGTAAATGCTTTACAGGTCTTTAATTATTTTGAATAATTGTTTCGCCCTTCAGCCGTCAACATATTCAAGTTTTCTTGAGATGGTTTTCTGTTGTACTGTGTAAATGCTTTTCTTTAAAGATTGCCTTTTATTATATATACTAAGATGGTATCTGTTCTTTCGGACATAGTGAGTATAATGGGCGGGGGCACTACGAATGTAGTGCGGGACAATACGTTGAGAATGTGGGTTTCGCGGGATGTGTGCCAGAGATAAATCTCTGCAGTCCCGCTATCCTCTGTGTCCTCGGTGGTTCAGGTGGATAGAGCGTCTGCGATGCAAGCAGGAGATCCCGGGTTTGAGTCCCGGTCGGGGCACACATTTTCTTCTTTCCCCGTCGACGTATGTCAACGCCTGTAAGCAGCTAAGAGTGTTCATTTCATTGTACTTTCATTCTAACGAGCTGCATGGTCACCGATGGTAGCATCTTAGTATATATATATATATATACACTCCTGGAAATTGAAATAAGAACACCGTGAATTCATTGTCCCAGGAAGGGGAAACTTTATTGACACATTCCTGGGGTCAGATACATCACATGATCACACTGACAGAACCACAGGCACATAGACACAGGCAACAGAGCATGCACAATGTCGGCACTAGTACAGTGTATATCCACCTTTCGCAGCAATGCAGGCTGCTATTCTCCCATGGAGACGATCGTAGAGATGCTGGATGTAGTCCTGTGGAACGGCTTGCCATGCCATTTCCACCTGGCGCCTCAGTTGGACCAGCGTTCGTGCTGGTCGTGCAGACCGCGTGAGACGACGCTTCATCCAGTCCCAAACATGCTCAATGGGGGACAGATCCGGAGATCTTGCTGGCCAGGGTAGTTGACTTACACCTTCTAGAGCACGTTGGGTGGCACGGGATACATGCGGACGTGCATTGTCCTGTTGGAACAGCAAGTTCCCTTGCCGGTCTAGGAATGGTAGAACGATGGGTTCGATGACGGTTTGGATGTACCGTGCACTATTCAGTGTCCCCTCGACGATCACCAGTGGTGTACGGCCAGTGTAGGAGATCGCTCCCCACACCATGATGCCGGGTGTTGGCCCTGTGTGCCTCGGTCGTATGCAGTCCTGATTGTGGCGCTCACCTGCACGGCGCCAAACACGCATACGACCATCATTGGCACCAAGGCAGAAGCGACTCTCATCGCTGAAGACGACACGTCTCCATTCGTCCCTCCATTCACACCTGTCGCGACACCACTGGAGGCGGGCTGCACGATGTTGGGGCGTGAGCGGAAGACGGCCTAACGGTGTGCGGGACCGTAGCCCAGCTTCATGGAGACGGTTGCGAATGGTCCTCGCCGATACCCCAGGAGCAACAGTGTCCCTAATTTGCTGGGAAGTGGCGGTGCGGTCCCCTACGGCACTGCGTAGGATCCTACGGTCTTGGCGTGCATCCGTGCGTCGCTGCGGTCCGGTCCCAGGTCGACGGGCACGTGCACCTTCCGCCGACCACTGGCGACAACATCGATGTACTGTGGAGACCTCACGCCCCACGTGTTGAGCAATTCGGCGGTACGTCCACCCGGCCTCCCGCATGCCCACTATACGCCCTCGTTCAAAGTCCGTCAACTGCACATACGGTTCACGTCCACGCTGTCGCGGCATGCTACCAGTGTTAAAGACTGCGATGGAGCTCCGTATGCCACGGCAAACTGGCTGACACTGACGGCGGCGGTGCACAAATGCTGCGCAGCTAGCGCCATTCGACGGCCAACACCGCGGTTCCTGGTGTGTCCGCTGTGCCGTGCGTGTGATCATTGCTTGTACAGCCCTCTCGCAGTGTCCGGAGCAAGTATGGTGGGTCTGACACACCGGTGTCAATGAGTTCTTTTTTCCATTTCCAGGAGTGTAGCTAAGGCTCACCGACCACTTGACCATCTTCTTCTCCTGTGCGAATGCACAAACAGTGCCCGAACTCTTACGGGAATCGGCAACGCGCTGCGAGTAATGAGTATAATGGGCGGGGGCACTACGAATGTAGTGCGGGACAATACGCTGAGAATGTGGGTTTCGCGGGATTCGTGCCAGAGATAAATCCCTGCAGTCGCGCTATCCTGTGTGTCCTCGGTGGCTCAGCTGGATAGAGCGTCTGCCGAGTAAGCAGGAGATCCTGGGTTCGAGTCCCGGTCGGGGCACACATTTTCATCCGTCCCCGTTGACGTATGTCAACACCTGTAGGCAGCTAAGGGTGTACATTTCATTGCCTTTTATTATGTTGAAATATTATTGGGCTTTCAGCCGAGGAATTAATTTAAATTTTCAAAACTGGTTCAAATGGTTCTGAGCACTATGGGACTCAACTTCTGAGGTCATTAGTCTTACAACGTAGAACTAGTTAAACCTAACTAACCTAAGGACATCACACACATCCATGCCCTGGGCAGGATTCGAACCTGTGACCGTAGCGGTCTCGCGATTCCATTGAATTTTCCTTAATATGGCTTTTAGTCGAGATTTGTAAATGCTTGCCTTTTAAAGAATTTCCTTTGCCTTTAGCCGAGAAGGTATTTCAATTTTACTTAAATAAGGCCTTCAGCCGTTTCTCTAAATCCTTGTGTTTTAAAAGGAATTATTTAAACTTTATTATTTAGAAGTCACTTGGGTTCTCAGCCGTGAATTGATCCTTGTTGTTTTAAAGAGAAAACTATATATTAGTTTTTCTAGGAATAAAGTTGTGTGTTCTTGTGTAACCAACAGTAACTGATCTTCACCCTTTTCCACAACCTGATCCGCTCTGTCCAGCGATGCCTACCATATTTCAAACACATATCTGTCGTAGCAAAACTGGGCGTAAAGTATTGTCGACTAACCGCTGTGCTGTAAGGGCGCCACGGATCCCAACCAAAAGGATTTTGCTATGAATGTAAACGGCGCCACTCCTGGTTGTAAGTCTTTATGGCAGTTGTGTCAGGTTGGTATCTCACAGCCGTCTGGAGCGTCGCCAGACACGTCTTCGCAGGTCCCACCGACTGGAATAGAACTTAAAAAAAAAAAAAAAAAAAATGGTTCAAATGGCTCTGACCACTATGGGACTTAAATTCTGAGGTCATCAGTCCCCTAGAACTTAGAACTACTTAAACCTAACTAACCGAAGGACATGACACACATCCATGCCCGAGGTATTATTCGAACCTGCGACCGTAGCGTTCGCGCTGTTCCACACTGTAGCGCCTAGAACCGCTCGGCCACTTCGGCCGGCATAGAACTTTCAGACCCGCTTCGAATTGAGTCTGGATGAGCAGTAAAGACATGTGTGACGAAGCCCCGGAAAACGGTGAGATACCAACCTGTCACCTTCCATGCCCCGCGGGGTAGCCGCACGGTCTAGGCGCATTGACACGGTTCGCACGGCTCCCCCGTGTGTGTGTGTGTGTGTGTGTGTGTGTGTGTGTGTGTGTGTGTGTGTGTGTATGTGTGTGTGTGTGTGTTGCCCTTGGCGTAACTTAGTTTAAGTTGGATTAAGTAGACAAGTGCGAGAATTATCGCACAATCAGCTTAACAGCTCATGAATCGAAGCTGCTTACAAGAATAATATACAGAAGAATGGAAAAGAAAATTGAGAATGCGCTAGGTGACGATCAGTTTGGCTTTAGGAAAAGTAAAGGGACGAGAGAGGCAATTCTGACGTTACGGCTAATAATGGAAGCAAGGCTAAAGAAAAATCAAGACACTTTCATAGGATTTGTCGACCTGGAAAAAGCGTTCGACAATATAAAATAGTGCAAGCTGTTCGAGATTCTCAAAAAACTAGGGTAAGATATAGGGAGAGACGGGTCATATACAATATGTACAACAACCAAGAGGGAATAATAAGAGTGGACGATCAAGAACGAAGTGCTCGTATTAAGAAGGGTGTAAGACAAGGCTGTAGCCTTTCGCCCCTACTCTTCAATCTGTACATCGAGGAAGCAATCATGGAAATAAAAGAAAGGTTCAGGAGAGGAATTAAAATACAAGGTGAAAGGATATCAATGATACGATTCGCTGATGACATTGCTATCCTGAGTGAAAGTGAAGAAGAATTAAATGATCTGCTGAACGGAATGAACAGTCTAATGAGTGCACAGTATGGTTTGAGAGTAAATCGGAGAAAGACGAAGGTAATGAGAAGTAGTAGAAATGAGAACAGCGAGAAACTTAACATCAGGATTGATGGTCACGAAGTCAATGAAGTTAAGGAATTCTGCTACCTAGGCAGTAAAATAACCAATGACGGTCGGAGCAAGGAGGACATCAAAAGCAGACTCGCTATGGCAAAAAAGGCATTTCTGGCCAAGGGAAGTCTACTAATATCAAATACCGGCCTTAATTTGAGGAAGAAATTTCTGAGGATGTACGTCTGGAGTACAGCATTGTATGCTAGTGAAACATGGACTGTGGGAAAACCGGAACAGAAGAGAATCGAAGCATTTGAGATGTGGTGCTATAGAAGAATGTTGAAAATTAGGTGGACTGATAAGGTAAGGAATGAGGAGATTCTGTGAAGAATCGGAGAGGAAAGGAATATGTGGAAAACACTGATAAGGAGAAGGGACAGGATGATAGGACATCTGCTAAGACATGAGGGACTAGAGGGAGCTGTAGAGGGCAAAAACTGTAGAGGAAGACAGAGATTGGAATACGTCAAGCAAATAATTGAGGACGTAGGTTTCAAGTGCGACTCTGAGATGAAGAGGTTAGCACAGGAAAGGAATTCGTGGCGGGCCGCATCAAACCAGTCAGTAGACTGATGACCAAAAAGAAAACAAGTTGTGTACAAGCTTAGGGACCGATGACCTCAGCAGTTTGGTCTCATAGCAACTTACCACCAAATTCAACTCCCTTCCGCCCGACAACCTCGAATGACGGTCTGGGGTGCCGCTTAATTTCATGGCAGAACTTCTTTGCTAATAACAAAATGGCGGTCAGCAATGATCGTTGACGCAGAAATTTTTGCTGTTGTTGCAAATCTATTTCGATCGCTGCGCGACAATCATCATTGGAAGAATCCTAAGGAAATGCAATCCGAAAACAAAGTAAGTAGGTTACAGTACGCTTGTTCGCCCACTTCTTGAATACTGCCCAGCAGTGTGGGATCCGTACCAGATAGGGTTGATAGAAGAGATAGAGAAGATCCAACGGAGAGCAGCACGCTTCGTTACAGGATCGTTTAGTAATCACGAAAGCGTTACGGGAATGATAGATAAACTCCAGTGGAAGATTAAAATTATTAACAGCTGACCAGTTGCAATGGATAAAGAATTCTTTACCTAGGTTTCAACAAATTTAAATTTGTCTTCTTCAGAAGGTGGCAATTTTACATTAGTATGGACTGATGTATCATCGCCGTCCAGTGGAAGACTCTGCAGGAGAGAAGCTCAGTAGCTCGGTACGGGCTTTTGTTGTAGTTTCGAGAACATATCCTCCCCGAGGAGTCAAGCAGTATATTGCCCCCTCGCGAAGAGACCATGAGGATAAAATCAGAGAGATTAGAGCCAACACAGAGGCATACCGACAATACTTCTTTCCACGAGCAATACGAGACTGGAATAGCAGGGAGAACCGATAGAGCTACTCAAGGTACCCTCCGCCACACACCGTCAGGTGGCTTGTGGAGTATGGATGTAGATGTAGAATAAAGAAATTTGGAAATTTGTGGTAAGGTCTTGTGGGACCAAACTGCTGAGGTCATCGGTCCCTAAGTCTACACACTACTTAACCTAACTTAAACTAACTTACGCTATGGCAAAACACATACCCATGCCCGAGGGAGGACTCGAACCTCCGACGGGGGAGCCACACGGACCGTGACAAGGCGCCCTAAACCGCGCGGCTAGCATTAAAGCCCTGTGGGCTTATAAACACGGGCAATGAAACTGCACAGTATTTGTTGGGCCGAAGGTACAGTTCAAGCTCAATTTGTATATAAAACTGGTAAGACAGCCGACATGAAAAATTTCAGGCCAATATGGTTAACATCAGTTTACTTCAGAATTTTGAAACGTACTGTAAATTGAAACTTCGTGGCAGATTGAAACTGTGTGCCAGACCGAGACCAGGTTCGCAGGAGAGCTTCTGTGAAGTTTGGAAGGTAGAAGACGAGGTCCTGGTAGATGTAAAGCTGTGAGGGCGGGGTGTTAGTCGTGCTTGGGTAGCTCAGATGGCAGACCACTTGCCCGCGAAAGGCAAAGGTCCCGAATTCGAGCCTCGGTCCGGCACACAGTTTTAATCTGCCAGGAAGTTTCATATCAGCGTACACTCCGCTGCAGAGAGAAGACCTCATTCTGGATACTGTAAATTCTAAAATAATCAATTTGCTTGAGAGAGAAAGGCTTCTGTCCACCGATGGATACGTTTCATGCGAATCTCTGATTTCCCTTTTCTCGCACGATTTCTTCTGAACCATGGATGAAGGCCTACAGGTGGATTCCATATTCCCAGGATTACGGAAAGCGTTTGACACAGAGCCGCACTGCAGACTGCTGACCAAGGTCTGAGCATGCGGGTTAGGTTCCCAGGTATGTGGGTGGCTCGAAGACTTCTTAAGTAATAGGAGTCAGTACGTTGTTCTCGACGACGAGTTTTCGTCAGCGACAAGGATAACAGGAGTATCCCAGAGATGTGTTATAGAGCCTCTGTTATTTTCTATACATATATGATGCGAAAGGCAAGGCGAGCAGCAATCTACAGCTCTTTGCTGATGACACTGTATTATAGGGAAAAGTGTTGTAATAGAGTAACTGTGGGATAGAGGATAGACTGAATTTCTAGTTGGTGTGATGAACAACAGCTTGCTCAAATGTAGAAAAATGGAAGTCAATGCAGGTGAGCTGAAAAAACAATCCTGTAGTGTTCGAATACAGTCTTAGTCGTGTGCTTGGGTACGCCACGCAGATTAAATATCTAGGTCTTAACGTTGCGAAGCGATATGAAATGGAACAAGGACTGTAAAATGGATGGCGAATAGTCGACAGTGATTTACTGGGAGAGTTTTAGCAAAGTGTAGTTCATCTACGAAGTAGACTATAAAATATTAGTGCGACCCTTTCTTGAGCGTTTGGGATCCCCACCAGAATGGATTAAAGGAAATCACTGAAGCAGTCCAGACGCAGGCTGACAGGTATGTTGCCCGTAGTTTCGATTAACACACGAGTATTATGGAGATCGTTAATGAACTGCAAGGGGAATCTCCAAACAGAAGAAGACTTTTTTCCGCGAAACACTATTGTGAAAATTTAGAGAACGAGCATCTGAAGCTGGCTGCAGAACGAATGTGATGCGAGCAACGTATATTTCGCGCAAGCACCACGAAGTATTAGGGCTCGTATGCAGGCATATAGATAGTCATTTTTCCTACCTTGCATTTGCAAGTGGAAAGGGAAATAAATTCACTTAAAGTGCTACAAGTACCCACCGCCACGCACTGTACGGTGGCTTGCAGAGTGTGTATGTAGATGTAGATGCAAATATACGAGGGGCGTTCAAAAAGTAATGCAACACTTTTTTTTGTCTGCCACTTTCGGGTGGAAAAAAAAAATGCGGATTTTATTGTGGAACATGGAATATTCCCGCTTCATGAGTCTGTAACAGAGGAGCGTTCCAAGCAGAAATCTGTCATTGATTTTCTTTTGGCGGAAGACCAGAGAATCGCTGATTCTCATAGGTGCTTGCAGAATGTCATCGGAGACCTGGCAGTGAACAAAAGCACGGTGAGTCGTTGGGCGAGGCGTCTGCCATTGCTAAGAGGTCGCGGAAACCTAACCAACCTCCCGCGTACCAGCCAGCGGCACACACCTGTGACTCTCGCAATGTAGGAAAGTGCGGACAATCTCATTCGAAGTATCGACGGATCGCAATCAAACACGTCCCTGCACAGCTGGACGTCTCTGTTGTTAGTGACGACACACTCGTCGCCAGATGGCTAACCAAAGGTTTCCTCGCCGTCTAACAGAAGTAACTCCCGACTTCCATTTGTTTGGCCCAATGAAGGTTGCATTCTGCGGTAGCCAGTATGTGGATGATAGGGAGGTCATTGATGCAGCAACAGGTTGGCTCCAACGTCGACCAGTAGAGAGGTACCATGCTGGCATATAGGCTTTCTTGGTAAAATGGCGTAAGACCGTCGCGTTGGACGTAGACCGCGTTAAAAAGTAGGGTTTTGTAGCCAAGAGAGTGGGGAATCATATGGTTCATTGGAACTGTGAATAAAAACAACCTGATTTCAGAAAAAAAATGTGTTCCATTACTTATTGAACGGCCCTCGTTGACTCGTCAAACTGGTGAGCGGTGCAGATTCCGCGACTGCTCACACACTCTCAAAAGCCCACCAAAGAGACAGCAGCAGAAAAGTTGGAGCTGTATCGGAACACTCTAGATGAAGGCTTTACCCACCTAACAACCATGGACTAATGGTTGTGGTATACTATAACTGCAAGACTGAAGAGGAAAGCAAAAAGTGGGAACATCTGTACTCACCACCGCCGAAAAAGGCAAATACCTCACCATTATCGGAGACGATAGTACAGAGTGTTTCTTGGGACTGTCATGTTGTGGCGCTTACGGATTACGTATCTAAATGGCAAACCGTCACAGGAGCATACTGCCGAGATATCGTGAAGGGGTTGTAAAGACGAAGCGTCGCGGAAAGCTGTCCAAAGCGGTGTTTTTGCTAAGAGATGTTGCCTCATCACATTCTGCACAGGAAACAGCCACACGTGTTGCATATTTGGCCTTTGAGATCTTGCATCATCCTACTTATTTTCCCGCCTTCCCATGACAGCTATATGAGTTGTGGTGTCCCCGCCAGACACCACACTTGCTAGGTGGTAGCCTTTAAATCGGCCGCGGTCCGTTAGTATACGTCGGACCCGCGTGTCGCCACTATCAGTGATTGCAGACCGAGCGCCGCCACACGGCAGGTCTAGTCTAGAGAGACTCCCTAGCACTCACCCCAGTTGTACAGCCGACTTTGCTAGCGATGGTTCACTGTCTACATACGCTCTCATTTGCCGAGACGATAGTTAGCATAGTCTTCAGCTACGTCATTTGCCACGACCTAGCAAGGCGCCATAATCAGTTACTTTTTTTTTTTTGGTCATCAGTCTACTGACTGGTTTGATGCGGCCCGCCACGATTTCCTTTCCTGTGCTAACCTCTTCGTCTCAGAGTAGCACTTGCAACCTACGTCCTCAATTATTTGCTTGACGTATTCCAATCTCTGTCTTCCTCTACAGTTTTTGCCCTCTACAGCTCCCTCTAGTACCATGGAAGTCATTCCCTCATGTCTTAGCAGATGTCGTATCATCCTGTCCCTTCTGCTTATCAGTGTTTTCCACATATTCCTTCCCTCTCCGATTCTGCGTAGAACCTCCTCATTCCTTACCTTATCAGTCCACCTAATTTTCAACATTCATCTATAGCACCACATCTCAAATGCTTCGATTCTCTTCTGTTCCGGTTTTCCCACAGTCCATGTTTCACTACCATACAATGCTGTACTCCAGACGTACATCCTCAGAAATTTCTTCCTCAATTTAAGGCCGGTATTTGATATCAGTTACTAACAGATAATATTGTGAATCATGTACCTTCAAGAGCGACGTTCATCATTAATGGATTAAAGTTAAGTATGAAACTAATTACGTCCGCTTTTTGAATTCTCATTCCTTGTCATGTTCCAGACCTCACGTCAGTATAGTTCTTTCCTCCTCACGCCAGCCTGCGTGAGCTAAAACGCGTGCATTTCGGCCTCCCCTCGTTGGCTCATCAGCCAATCCAACATGAGTTACAGCGTGTCTTTATGAATCTGGATATGTAGATGATCACGACAGTTTTGTGATGGGTATCTCCCGAAACGCGTCAAGTAGTGTTGAATTCTTCCTGCGTGACTTTGTCACAATTACAACGATATCCTACGACTTCTTCCGCTTAAGAAAGCGCCGCATGGTGGGCTTTCCCAGAATGACGACGTGGTCATATTTGAAATGGAACGGTTCCTTTACAGACAAATTGTAGTCTTCTTCTATAGCCTGCTAGTATACTTCACCTACAGTTTTGACAATACCGTAGGCCACTGCAGGCTGTCGTAACTAACGAGACGAACGCGGCGAGTGCCATTACCCGATTTATCAGAAACTTCGCTCAGTTGAAGAGAAGTCGGCTTATCCGTACATACTTGACCAGTTCCGAGAAAAGGACGGTCAAAGTTTTCGAGGCACTTTATGTGCCTTTTAGCACGGACGCCAAAATGGAAAATATTGAAATAAACGATATCGGAATTGAAAAACAACTGCTATCACTTAGTAGCGGAAAAGCATCCGGACCAGACGACATACCCTTAAGATTCTACAGTGATTATGCTAAAGAACTTGCCCCCTTTCTATCAGCAATTTATCGTAGATCGCTGGAAGAACGTAAAGTACCTAGCGACTGGAAGAAAGCGCAGGTCGTTCCCATTTTCAAGAAGGGTCATAAATCAGATACGAATAATTATAGGCCTATTTCGCTTACGTCAATCTGTTGTAGAATAATGGAACATGTTTTGTGTTCTCGTATTATGACGTTCTTAGATAATACAAATCTCCTTCATCATAACCAACATGGATTCCGCAAACAGAGATCATGTGAAACTCAGCTCGCCCTATTTGCCCAAGAAATTCACAGTGCCGTAGACACTGGCGAGCAGATTGATGCCGTATTCCTGGACTTCAGGAAGGCATTTGATACGGTTCCGCACTTACGTTTAGTGAAAAAAATACGAGCTTACGGAATATCGGACCAGGTTTGTGATTGGATTCAGGATTTCCTAGAAGAAAGAACACAACATGTCATTCTTAACGGTTCAAAATCTGCAGATGTAGAGGTAATTTCGGGAGTACCGCAGGGAAGCGTGATAGGACCTTTATTGTTTACAATATACATAAATGACTTAGTTGACAACATCGGTAGCTCCGTGAGGCTATTTGCAGATGACACGGTTGTCTACAAGAAAGTAGCAACATCAGAAGACTCGTACGTACTCCAGGAGGACCTGCAGAGGATTAATGCATGGTGCGACAGCTGGCAGCTTTCCCTAAACGTAGATAAATGTAATATAATGCGCATACATAGGGGCAGAAATCCATTCCAGTGCGATTATGCCATAGGTGGTAAATCATTGGAAGCGGTAACGACCGTAAAACACTTAGGGGTTACTATCCGGAGCGATCTGAAGTGGAATGATCACATAAAACAAATAGTGGGAAAAGCAGGCGCCAGGTTGAGATTCATAGGAAGAATTCTAAGAAAATGTGACTCATCGACGAAAGAAGTAGCTTACAAAACGCTTGTTCGTCCGATTCTTGAGTATTGCTCATCAGTATCGGACCCTTACCAGGTTGGATTAATAGAAGAGATAGACATGATCCAGCGAAAAGCAGCGCGATTCGTCATGGGGACATTTAGTCAGCGCGAGAGCGTTACGGAGATGCTGAACAAGCTCCAGTGGCGGACACTTCAAGAAAGGCGTTACGCAATACGGAGAGGTTTATTATCGAAATTACGAGAGGGCACATTCCGGGATGAGATGGGCAACATATTACTACCGCCCACATATATCTCGCGTAATGATCACAACGAAAAGATCCGAGAAATTAGAGCAAATACGGAGACTTACAAGCAGTCGTTCTTCCCACGCACAATTCGTGAATGGAACAGGGAAGGGGGGATCAGATAGTGGTACAATAAGTACCCTCCGCCACACACCGTAAGGTGGCTCGCGGAGTATAGATGTAGATGTAGATGTAGATGAATAGCTTAACCGAAGCCGTGGCACAGTGTGTAACAGTTTTGCGCCCACTATTCAAAACCTGGTTATTATTTTTATTTTCGCTTATCTACGTATGTCCGTAGAGGATCACTACATGAATGTTGTCCATTTTATACTGAAATAACGTTATCGTTATTCCTGTATTCATTGTATGTCTGCTGAATAAATTAAAAAATAAATGAATGAGAAAACTGTTTGGAATTGTTTTCGGTGAAATTGCTGTAGCGTATCGTGATTCATAATCAACTGCAAGCGCCAGTTTTCGGTAAACTGATCCGTTTCGCGTGGATTGCCGCAAAATTATTGCCAACGCGTGAACTATTCAGCAGTGTTTAACGACCGTCCTTCCCCGAGCGATATCCACACGAAGAAATGTCACTGTGGAAAATCTTTCTTGGCTCTGGGCCTTTGGTATTTCTGTGTTTCGCATATTTCTCCGATCGGTATCATCCAAGGTAGTACAACAATCTTCCTCAAGAAGAAACAAAAAAAAATTAAAATATAAGAATTAATATACAGTACTGGCCATTAAAATTGCTACACCAGGAAGATGACGTGCGAAATTTAACCGACAGGAAGAAGATGCTGTCATATGCAAATGATTAGCTTTTCAGAGCATTTACACAAGGTTGGCGCCGGTGGCGACACCTACAACGTGCTGACATGAGAAAAGTTTCCAATCGATTTCTCATACACAAACAGCAGTTGACCGGCGTTCCCTGGTGAAACGTTGTTGTCATGCCTCGTGTAAGGAGGAAAAATGCGTACCATTAAGTTTCCGACTTTGATAAAGGTCGGATTTTAACCTATTGCGATTGCGGTTTATCTAATGGCGACATTGCTGCTCGCGTTGGTCGAGATCCAGTGACTGTTAGCAGAATATGGACTGGGTGGGTTCCAGAGGGCAATACGGAACGCCGTGCTGGATCCCAACTGCCTCGTACCACTAGCAGTCGAGATGACAGGCATCTTTTCCGCATGGCTGTAACAGATCGTGCAGCCACGTCTCGATCGCTGAGTCAACAGATGGGAACGTTTGCAAGACAACAACCATCTGCACGAACAGTTCGACGACGTTTGCAACAGCATGGACTGTCAGGTCGGAGACCGTGGCTGCGGTTACCCTTGACGCTGCATCACAGACAGGAACGCCTGCGATAGTGTACTCAACGAAGAACCTGGGTTCACGAATGACAAAACGTCATTTTTTCGGATGAATCCAGGTTTTGTTTACAGCATCATAATGGTCGCATCCGTGTTTGGCGACATCGCGGTTAACGCTCATTGGAAGCGCGTATTCGTCATCGCCACACTGGCGTAACACCCGGCGTGATGGTATGGGGTGCCATTGGTTACACGTCTCGCTCACCTCTTGTTCGCATTGACGGCACTTTGAACAGTGGACGTTACATTTCAGATGTGTTACGACCCGTGGCTCTACCCTTCATTCGATCCCTGCGAAACGCTACATTTCAGCGGGATAATACACGACCGCATGTTGCAGGTCCTGTACGGACCTTTCTGGATACAGAAAATGTTCGACTGCTGCCCTGGCACAGCACATTCTCCAGATCTCTCACCAATTGAAAACGTCTGGTCAATGATGGCCGAGCAACTGGCTCGTCACAGTACGCCAGTCACTACTCTTGATGAGCTGTGGTATCGTGTTGAAGCTGCATGGGCAGCTGTACCTGTACACGCCGTCCAAGCTCTGTCTGACTCAATGCGCAGGAGTGTCAATGCCGTTATTACGGCCAGAGCTGGTTGTCCTGGGTACTGATTTCTCAGGATCTATGCACCCAAATTGCGTGAAAATGTAATCACGAGTCAGTTCTAGTAAAATGTATTTGTCCAATGAATAACCGTTTATCATCTGCATTTCTTCTTTGTGTAGCAATTTTAATGGCCAGTAGTGTAAGAATTAGTGTAAGAATGAAATACAAGAGTATGAAATTTAAACAGATTGTAACCCTCGAAAATGCCATACTTCCGCGTTTGATTACTTTGATCTCTCTTCACCTGAGTGAAGCTTCCGGGAAATCGCGTTATGGCACTTGCTGTGTTCTCTCTGCACTGAGGAGTACGGTAGCTTCCCCTAGTGGTCTTGGTCAGTTAAGATTGTATCCGTGTTACCTGTACGTTAGGTGTGTTGCATACCTATCTGGCTTTAACACATTCCGATAGATTGTGTTTGCATATGCGATCGGTGTCTTACTACACTGAAGCGCCAAAGAAACTGGCATAGGCATGCGTATTCAAATACAGAGATACGTAAACAGGCAGAATACGGCGCTGCGGTCGGGAACTCCTATATAAGACAAGTGTCTGGTGCAGTTGTTAGATCGGCTACTGCTGTGGCAGGTTATCAAGATTTATGTGAGTTCGAAAGTGGTGTCATAGTCGGGGCACGAGCGATGGGGCACAGCACCTGCGATGTAGCGGTGAAGTGGGGATTTTCCTGTGCGACCATTTCACAAGTGTACCGTGAACATCAGAAATCAGGTGAAACGTCAAATCTCGGACATCGTTGTGGCCAGGAAAAGATCCTGCAAGAACGGGACCAACGACGACTGAAGAGAATCGTTGAAAGTGACATAAGTGCAGCCCTTCGGCAAACTGCTCCAGATTTCTTGCTGTGCCATCAACAAGTGTCAGCGTGCGAACCATTCAACTTAACGTCGTTGATATGGGCTTTTGGAGTCGAAGACCCAGTCGTGTACCCTTGATGACTGCACGACGCAAAGCTTTACGCGTCGCCTGGCCCCGTCAACACCATTTTACTGTTGATGAGTGATAACATGTTGTCTGGTAGGACGAGTCTCGTTTAAAATTGCATGGAATGGGTGGACTTGTATGGGTATGGGGACAACATCATGGATCCATGGGCCCTGCATGTCAGCAAGGGACTGTTCAGGCTGGTGAAGGCTCTGTAATGATGTGGGGCATGTGCAGTTGGAGTGATATGTGACTCATGATACGTCTAGATACGATTTTGACAGGTGACATGTACGTAAACATGCTGTCTGATCACCTGTATCCATTCATATCCATTGTGCATTCCGACGGGCTTGGGTAACTCTAGCAGGACAATGCTACACCCCATACGTCCAGAATCGCTACAGAGTGGCTCCAGGAACTTCCGCTGGCCACCAAACTACCCAAACATTATTGGGCATCCTTGGGATGCCTCCCAACGTACTGTTCACAAGAGATCTCCACGCAGTTGTACTCTTACGGATTTATGGACACCCCTCCAGGATTCATGGCGCGAGTTCCCTCCAGCACTACTTCAGACATTCGTCGAGTCCATACCACGTCGTGTTACGGTACTTCTGCGTGCACGCGGGGGCCCCTACATGATATTGCGCAGGTACGCCGGTTTCTTTGGCGCTTCAGTGTAGATTCTCCTAGAAACCGGAAGCGGTGAACTATCTAGAAACTGTGTTACTTGAAAATAAACAATATTTGAAGCAAAATGGAAACTGTCAATGTTTAAATCAGGTTTTATTCGAAAATTTTTGATTTGTAATGTAAAACAGAGGGGCGTTATTGTAAAAATGAAGAAAAACAATACAGATTTATCATACAGTGATAAAAAACGCAATTTCCTCAAAAAAAGAAAAAAAACGCAAAACGGGAGCATATGAAACATTGATAATTCGTGGAGCTTACATAAAAAATGTTTGTGTTATTGATAAAATTTTTTGCACTTCTCAACAATAACAGGATGCCTGTGATCATGGTGAAGATCATTTTGTTGAGTACAATATAAAGGCAATAGTTACATAGAGTTATTTGTGTTTGAGCATGTAAACTGTACTTACATAAAAAGTTAGTTGGTTTTTGGGGGAAGAGACCAAACAGCGAGGTCATCGGTCTCATCGGATTGGGGAAGGAAGTCGGCCGTGCCCTTTCAGAGGAACCATCCCGGCATTTGCCTGGAGCGATTTAGGGAAATCACGGAAAACCTAAATCAGGATGGCCGGACGCGGGATTGAACCGTCGTCCTCCCGAATGCGAGTCCAGTGTGCTAACCACTGCGCCACCTCGCTCGGTGACATAAAAAGTAATTGTTTTGGTTACATAAAAGTGCAGAAGTTACTAGATAAACTAACTTTTATTATTTATAAAAACAATTAATATTTTTTAAGAATATAAAATACACAATGGACTTACTCTGAACGATTTGCGGTTTTACTTATGTGCAAGATTAACAAACTAACTAACTAAAAACAAAGAAAAGTTGTCAGCTCCATGTACTTTTCTTTCCCTAACAAAGCTACCAAGACTACCGATAATACTCGTACTACCATTTACTACGCCGTTTATGTACTGTACCAAAATTACTGAATCGTAGTTTCGGTGCAGGGCAACGGTAGATTTGGGGAAGAATGTTTTGAGCTACCATACTTTCAGGAATATACCGCCGATAACTCTAGCTGTAGCAAACTCGGCTCTTTCTGGGATCGTAAGATGGGGCGAGCATGTCGATGGAGTTTGTAGTTTTCCCCTGCTTGGCGCCACACACAGACCGTCCCCCAAGCATCCGTGGACTGTAGAATTGTTAGAGTCAGCTTCAGTAGTCTGTCGATAGTGAATAGGTAATATATAATTCGGTGGATTTATTGTGTTTGAAGACTGTCTAACTGCAATCATCTCTAAACGAAGGTAAGTGATCCGTGGTGTAGGGGGAACGTCTTTGATTATTTCGAATGAAAATAATCAGCAATGGCGACTGAAGACTTCTGGCATAAGGTCACCCTCATTCACCCAACGGCCTTATCAAAGAGGGCAGAGGAGCAGACAGACGTTTAGGTCATTCTCTAGCCCCTGGGGTGGGAAACCGCTCCTAAAGCCGGATGAATCAGCAATGAACAACGACATGAGGATGCAGAAGGTAGTGGAATAAAATGTTCAAATTTGTGTTAATTCTTAAGGGACCAAGCTGCTGAGGCTATTTGTCCCTATCTTACACACTACTGAAACTAACTTAAGCTAACTTACGCCAGGGACAACAAACACACCCATGCCCGAGGGAGGACTCGAACCTCCGGCGGGAGAGGCAGCGCAATGTCGCCTCTAACCAAGCGACCACTCCGCGCAGCGTAATGGAACACACATAATGCGTATCCACAGGACATTGGAGTATAATTGTAATAAATAAATGTCATGATGATCTCTCCATTGGAAGAAGGTTCCGGAATAGTCACCCATTCGTATCTTCGGGAGGGCACTGCCAATGGGGACGTGACCAACGAAAGAATAAAGTTCTGCGAGTCGGGACGTGGAATGTGGTAGGGATGTTGCAAGATCTCAAAAAGGAAATGCAAAGGCTCAATCTAGACGTAGTCAGGTCAGTGAAGTGAAATGGGGAGAAGACAAGAATTTCTGGTCAGATGAGAATAGGGTAATATCAACAGCAGCAGAAGATGATGTAACGGGAGAGGGGCTCGTTATGAATAGGAAGGTAGGGCAGCGAGTGAGTTATTGTAAACAGTTCTTTGATTGTGCTGTTCTCATCAGAATCGACATATCAAGCATACGTGCTGACTTTCCAAGCTGAAAGTGAAGAGAGAGAGAAAGTATAAGAGGGTTTTGAACGGGTAATTCAACACGTAAAATGAGATGAAAATCTAAAAGTCTTGGGGGATTGGAAAGCGGTTGTAGTGGCAGGAGCGTAAGAAAGGTTTACAGCAGAATATGGGCTTGGGACAATGGGCTAATAACAGCGAATACTCTGTCCAAGAATCTTAAGAGGAAAAGGCCAGGTGATATGGGAAGATTTCAGTCAGATTGCATCATGGTCAGACAGATATTATGAAATCAGATACTGTATTGTAAGGCGTACCAAAGAGCAGATATAGATTCAGGTCACAGTGTAGTGGTGATGAAGGGTAGGCTGAAGTTTAACATGTTAGTCAGGTACACATGGTAGAATCAAGTGCGATACGGAAATACTGACGAATGAGGAGATACAGTTGAAGTTCTCGCGGTTTATAGATACTGGGATAAGGAATAGATCAGTAGACAGTACAGTTGAAAAGGAATGGTCAACTCTAAAAAGCACAATCACAGAAGTTGTAAAGAAAAACATAGGTACAAACAACGTAACTACGAAGAAAACGTGGTAACAGGAGAAACAGTTCGGTTGATTGATGAAAGAAAGGAAGTACAAAAATATTCAGGGAAATTCAGTGATACAGAAATGCACAGAAATAAATAAGAAGAGCAGGGAAGCTAAGGCGAAATGGCTGTATGACAATTGTGGAGAAAATGAAACAGAAATGATTGTTGAAAGGAGTGTCTCAGCATACAGATAAGTCAAAACAGCTTTCGATAAAATTAAGAGTAAGGGCCTACCCCCATGAACCATGGACCTTGCCGTTGGTGGGGAGGCTTGCGTGCCTCAGCGATACAGATGGCCGTACCGTAGGTGCAACCACAACGGAAGGGTATCTGTTGAGAGGCCAGACAAACGTGTGGTTCCTGAAGAGGGGCAGCAGCCTTTTCAATAGTTGCAGGGGCGACAGTCTGGATGATTGACTGATCTGGCCTTGTAACACTAACCAAAACGGCCTTGCTGTGCTGGTACTGCGAACGGCTGAAAGCAAGGGGAAACTACAGCCGTAATTTTTCCCGAGGGCATGCAGCTTTACTGTATGATTAAATGATGATGGCGTCCTATTGGGTAAAATATTCCGGAGGTAAAATAGTCCCCCATTTGGATCTCCGGGCGGGGACTACTCAGGAGGACGTCGTTATCAGGATAAAGAAAACTGGCGTTCTACGGATCGGAGCTTGGAATGTCAGATCCCTTAATCGGGCAGGTAGGTTAGAAAATCTAAAAAGGGAAGTGGATAGGTTGCAGTTAGATATAGTGGGAATTAGTGAAGTTCGGTGGCAGGTGGAACAATACTTTTGGTCAGGTGATTACAGGGTTATAAATACAAAATCAAATAGGTGTAATGCAGGAGTAGGTTTAATAATGAATAAAAAAATAGGAGTGCGGGTAAGCTACTACCAACAGCATAGTGAATGCATTATTGTGGCCAAGATAGACACGAAGTCCATGCCTGCTACAGTAGTACAAGTTTATATGCCAACTAGCTCTGCAGATGATGAAGAAATTGATGAAATGTATGATGAGATAAAAGAAATT
Organism: Schistocerca piceifrons; assembly: GCF_021461385.2. Taxonomy (NCBI): domain Eukaryota; kingdom Metazoa; phylum Arthropoda; class Insecta; order Orthoptera; family Acrididae; genus Schistocerca; species Schistocerca piceifrons. The sequence continues at coordinate 41,519,718 of NC_060146.1, forward strand.
ATTCAGGTAGTGAAGGGAGACGAAAATTTAATAGTCATGGCTGACTCGAATTCGAGAGTATGAAAAGGGAGAGAAGGAAACATAGTGGGTGAATTTGGATTGGGGGAGAGAAATGAAAGAGAATTTTGCACAGAGCAAAACTTAATCATAGTTAACACTTGGTTCAAGAATCATAAAAGAAGGTTGTATACATGGAAGAATCCTGGAGATACTAGAAGGTATCAGATAGATTATATAATGGTAAGACAGAGATTTAGGAACCAGGTTTTAAATTGTAAGACACTTCCAGGGGCAGATGTGGACACTGACCACAATCTATTGGTTATGAAATGTAGATTAAAACTGAAGAAACTGCAAAAAGGTGGGAATTTAAGGAGATGGGACCTGGATAAACTGACTAAACCAGAGGTTGTAGAGAGTTTCAGGGAGAGCATAAGGGAACAATTGACAGGAATGGGGGAAAGAAATACAGTAGAAGAAGAATGGGTAGCTCTGAGGGATGAAGTAGTGAAGGCAGCAGAGGATCAAGTAGGTAAAAAGACGAGGTCTGGTAGAAATCCTTGGGTGACAGAAGAAATATTGAATTTAATTGACGAAAGGAGAAAATATAAAAACGCAGTAAATGAAGCAGGCAAAAGGGAATACAAACGTCTCAAAAATGAGATCGACAGGAAGTGCAAAATGGCTAAGCAGGGATGGCTAGAGGACAAATGTAAGGATGTAGAGGCTTATCTCACTAGGGGTAAGATAGATACTGCCTACAGGAAAATTAAAGAGACCTTTGGAGAAAAGAGAGCCACTTGTATGAATATCAAGAGCTCAGATGGAAACCCAGTTCCAGGCAAAGAAGGGAAAGCAGAAAGGTGGAAGGAGTATATAGAGGGTCTATACAAGGGCGATGTACTTGAGGACAATATTATGGAAATGGAATAGGATGTAGATGAAGATGATACGATACTGCGTGAAGAGTTTGACAGAGCACTGAAAGATCTGAGTCGAAACAAGGACCCGGGAGTAGACAACATTCCATTGGAACTACTGACGGCCTTGGGAGAGCCAGTCCTGACAAAACTCTACCATCTGGTGAGTAAGATGTATGAGACAGGCGAAATACCCTCAGACTTCAAGAAGAATGTAATAATTCCAATCCCAAAGAAGGCAGGTGTTGACAGATGTGAAAATTACCGAACTATCAGCTTAATAAATCACAGCTGCAAAATACTAACGCGAATTCTTTACAGGCGAATGAGTAGCCGACCTCGGCGAAGATCAGTTTGGATTCCGCAGAAATGTAGGAACACGTGAGGCAATACTGACCCTACGATTTATCTTAGAAAATAGATTAAGGAAAGGCAAACCTACATTTCTAGCATTTGTAGACTTAGAGAAAGCTTTTGACAATGTTGACAGAAATACTGTCTTTCAAATTCTAAAGGTGGCAGGGGTAAAATACAGGAAGCGAAAGGCTATATACAATTTGTACAGAAACCAGATGGCAGTTATAAGAGTCGAGGGGCATGAAGGGGAAGCAGTGGTTGGGAAGGGAGTGAGACAGGATTGTAGCCTCTCCCCGATGTTATTCAATCTGTATATTGAGCAAGCAGTAAAGGAAACAAAAGAAAAATTCGGAGTAGATATTAAAGTCCATGGAGAAGAAATAAAAACTTTGAGGTTCGCCGACGACATTGTAATTCTGTCAGAGACAGCAAAGGACTTGGAAGAGCTGTTGATCGGAATGGACAGTGTCTGGAGGATACAAGATGAACATCAACAAAAGCAAAACGAGGATAATAGAATGTAGTCGAATTAAGTCGGGTGATGCAGAGGGAATTAGATTAGGAAATGAGACACTTAAAGTAGTAAAGGAGTTTTGCTATTTGGGGAGCAAAATAACTGATGATGGTCGAAGTAGAGAGGATATAAAATGTAGACTGGCAATAGCAAGGAAAGCGATTCTGAAGAAGAGAAATTTGTTAACATCGTATATAGATTTAAGTGTCAGTAAGTCGTTTCTGAAAGTATTTGTATTGAGTGTAGCCATGTATGGAAGTGAAACATGGACGATAAATAGTTTGGACAAGAACAGAATAGAAACTTTCGAAATGTGGTGCTACAGAAGAATGCTGAAGATTAGATGGGTAGATCACATAACTAATGAGGAGGTATTGAATAGAATTTGGAAGAAGAGGAGCTTGTGGCACAACTTGACTAGAAGAAGGGATCGTTTGATAGGACATGTTCTGAGACATCAAGGGATCACTAATTTAGCATTGGAGGGCAGCGTGGAGAGTAAAAATCGTAGAGGGAGACCAAGAGATGAATGCACTAAGCAGATTCAGAAGGATGTAGGTTGCAGTAAGTACTGGGAGATGAAGAAGCTTGCACAGGATAGAGTATCATGGAGAGCTTCATCAAACCAGTCTCTGGACTGAAGACAACAATAACAATAAGAGTAAGGGTGGTAACATTAAGAGTGCAGTACTTTTTAGTGTTCTTGTGTGTGTGTGTGTGTATATTTCTTACCCGTTTTGCTGATGCAGATAGCTTTCTTTGCTACAGAAGTGTAGGATAAACCGAAGTTTCTGAACTCCAAACCGCTGAATCGAAAGGTGCTGCTTGTCCAACACCATAGACTCTCCTCTCAGTAGCAGCTGGGAACAGTCGGCATTCAGCGCTTTGCGGCTACCGAGCTCAGGTAGCGATTTCCGAGGCTGGTACTACACAACGATGGCATTATTGCACTAGGCTTCCAGTGGCCACTATCAGATGCGACCGGTGACCTTAAAGTAAACAAGTATAGTGATGACTAAGGAAAACATATCAGAGTTTCAAGGATTCAGGGCCGGTCGGAGTGGCCGAGCGGTTCTAGGCACTGCAGTCTGGAACCGCGCGACCGCTACGGCCGCAAGTTCGAATCCTGCCTCCGGCATGGATGTGTGTGTGTTGTCCTTAGGTTAGTTGGGTTTAACTAGTTCTAAGTTCTAGGGGACTGATGACCTCAGCAGTGAAGTCCCTTAGTGCTCAGAGCCATTTGAACCAAGGATTCAGGTCAATAATGTATACACACTGATCAGCCAGAATATTATGATCACTGATCCAGCCGTCGTTCCCTACAGCTTTCTCCTACTTTGCCATTTCGAAAATCTTGCCGCGCGGGGTAGCCGCCCGATCAAGGGGGCCTTGCCACGGTTCGCGCCGCCCTCTCCGTCGGAGGTTCTAGTCCTCCCTCGTGCATGGGTGTGTGCGATCTTCTTAGCGTAAGCTAGTTTAAGTTAGATTAAGTAGTGTGAAAGACTAGGGGCCGATGACCTCAGCAAAAAAAAAAAAATGTCAAATGTGTGTTAAATCTTATGGGACTTAACTGCTAAGGTCGTCAGTCCCCAAGCTTACACACTACTTAAGGACAAACACACAGACCCATGCCTGAGGGAGGACTCGAACCTCCGCCGTGACCAGCCGCACAGTCCATGACTGCAGCACCCTAGACCGCTCGGCTAATCCCGAGCGGCCATGATGACCTCAGCAGTTTGGTCCCACAGGAACTTACCACCACCACGGACCAACCATCAATATAAACCCGTCTGTGATGTAGATATACAGACTGAAGCGTCGAATGAAAATTTGTACCAAGGTCAGGATTCAGACGAAGGTCCTTGCTCACTAGGCAGGTGCGCTAACCAATACACCACCCAGTGAGAGCGTCTCCTCCACTGTATGGCCTACTCAAACTCGTCTCTCCGCTGGACCTGGCGTTCAGTGAGACACACACACACACACACACACACACACATACACACAGTCCGCAGCTCGTGGTCGTGCGGTAGCGTTCTCGCTTCCCGCGCCCGGGTTCCCGGGTTCGATTCCCGGCGGGGTCAGGGATTTTCTCTGCCTCGTGATGGCTGGGTGTTGTGTGATGTCCTTAGGTTAGTTAGGTTTAAGGGGCTCCGGAACGCCCTATACTTGCAATGTTAAAATAACGCTTATAAATTACATCTTTCCTCACAAAGTATTTGAGGTAGGAAGTTGAACTTTTTACAGATTATTTATTGGAATATGGGCTACAACTTAGCACAGGGATTTTACAAAATTTTAGTTCAGTTATTAAAGATGATTTTTTTTCAATTGTAACGAAAATTCACAACATTTTTTGCAATTTTTCTATTTATATATTCAAAAATATACCGTTTTTTTGGAAAAAGGCTGTGTTAAATTATGCAGACGGTACTGTGTAACACTTACTGATAGTTTGAAACAAATATGTTTGGAAGATCCTTAGAAAACATGTAATTAGTATGAGAAAACAAAAGTTTTGGGAATCGAGCACTTTTTAGTGCATTCCAGGTCCATAGGATGGATTATCTTCATCTTCTGCAAACTCCTCCTCCAGCTTCCTCTTGTTCCTCCTCCTGTTTACTCTTGCTTGTATTTCTAGACTCTTTACAGCCCTGTCTGCAGCCCGAAGGCATTTCTTGTCTAAAGCAAGCATCGCTCGTTGTTATGTTCGTAGATTTTGCTACCATTTTCTTCAGTTGCAGTTACTGCAACACTGTTCCAAAAGGTGGTCATGTATGAGCACTTATCACATTTCAGTTGTATTTCACTAGCAAGTCCTACGTGCTTTATTATGGAGAGTTCCAGACCAACTTCACTACAATGAATACATCTTACACAGTTTGAAAAAATTCCTTTGAGAACCGACATATCAAATATTTCATTCACATCCGATTCGCCCATAAAATATTCATAGTTTTCACTCATTGAACCAAGCTTCTTCTGTGACGTATTTTCTTTCCCACTTTGACTGCTATGGGCAGGTGTACTTGAGAGGTTAGGTTCACTCACTTGGTTATCGTCTTTATTGTTTAATAACACATTCCGTTGGCTTTCCAACATTTCTCCTTTTCTTAAAAGCCTTCAGAGGATTTCTAATAACTTTACTTTTACTCATTATTATACTTCAACAAAACAGAGACTCAAGAAACAGAATTAATTACGAATATTTTCGAGATAACGACAGAGTAAATAAACATGAAACAATCGACAATCACACCAGCGATATATATTGAACCATCACATGTTAGCCACAACACATACTTTATCTCACATCACTAAAATGTACCTGATGAACACGGACGTTAATAATAACACCATTTGACAGCAGTTTAACAGCGCCACAGTGGGTCACGCGCATGTAGAACACATTTCAAAAAAAATTTAAAAATAGTTGTAGTCTTCGGAATTGAATAAATTATATATCTATTAAAAGGTAATAGTCTGCAGATTCAGAAAACGCAAAAAAGTAAAAATTGAACTTTTCATGATTTTGAGCCTTTCCGGAGCCCCTTAAGTAGTTCTAAGTTCTAGGGGACTGATGACCATAGATGTTAAGTCCCATAGTGCTCAGAGCCATTTGAACCACACACACACACACACACACACACACACACACACACACACACACACACAAACACACACACACACAGTGCACGTACTATCAGTCAGCGTGTTGTCCGTCTGTAGAATGGGGAAGACGCGCTATCTGAGTTTGACTGGGGGGCAGACTGCAATGGCCCGAAAGCTCAGCACGAACATTTTGTAACTGCACGACTTGAGGGGTGCATGTTAAGTCCCATAGTGCTCAGAGCCATTTGCGGGGTGTTCGAGGACTGCTGTGCCGAGTGTCTTCAACACGTGATGAAACAGGCGAAACCACGTCCATACGTCGTGGGACTGGACGGCCGCCCCTCACTGCAGTTGTTGGACGTAGTAGGCTGCGCAGTCTGACAAACAAAACAGAACAAGCGGCGAACTGCTGTCGAACTGACATCAAACTTCGACACTGGGCAGAGCAGAAGTGTATCTGAACACACAGTGCACCGAACACAGCCGACGACCGATGCGCGCGCTGATGTTGACACCCCGACGTCGGCGACTACGACTGAAATGGGAACGTGATCATCGGCATTGGACGTTGTCGCAGTGGCAGAGCGTTGTACGGTTTGATGAATCCCGACACCTTCTTCACCATGCCGACGAGAGGGCGCGAATCAGTCGGCGACCAGGGGAACAGCTCTTTGACACCTGTGCTGTGAGACGGAGACAAGCTGGTGGCGGCTCCAGTATGCTCTGGGGAACATTGACGCGGGCATCCATTGGTTCAGTGAAGCTCGTGCAAGGCACCATGACGCTCAAGGCGTATCGAATACTCGTTGCAGAATGCCACAAAAACACGGAGCTCACAACCCGAACCACACGCCACTGTTTAGCACTAATGAAGGACTGGGTCCCTTACTTCTATTGCACATAATTCATTAAGGTCCATCCAAAACATTTATTTCAAATAACATAAATGAAGCTACATTTGAATCTGTCTGACATTAAACAGGAATAATAAAAAAAAAAACAATTTCAATATCAGCTGATTTAGTGCGTGAAGCGCGAGTTAAGCCAATAACCAGATAAACTAGACAATTATCTGTAATTCAAAAGAAACAGAGAAACAAAATTGAATCAATACACTCCACTGACAAATATCAAAGAAAACTTACAATACTACTCAAAAGAATACACTGAAGTGGGGAGCAGTCATTCACCCGACAGAACACTTTAAAATGAGTTCAATAACACAGCTGCGTGCCCCAGAAAACTGAAAGTCATTAAATAGACTTCATTTGACGAATAACAAATACTCATTAACGTTACACCACTCCTGTTTGAACTGCAGTATCCCAAAGAAACAGGCACTTATTCTGAAAGAACAACTTTTTTATATGTTTAAATTACATCATTAAGGAATTCCAAAAGATGTCCAATCGCCCCCCCCCCCCCCCACCAATTTCAGTTGAGGCACAAATCTTTCCCCTTTCTTTTCTAGGCAGAGGCTGAGCCAGAAACACAGAATGCCACAAAAACACGGTTTTGCTGTGAAATCCTACAGGACACCCGGAAGCAGTTACAGACAAGGAGTGGCACCCACAAATAACACAGGCTAAAAGTCAGGCTGGGAGCACACCCTACGAGAACTTGCTCACATTATGCTCACCACAAACGGTAAACATTCCGGCCGAACATCCGCTTGCGGTGGCTGCCAGAAGGACGAAGCAACCGGCAGGCCCTCGCCGTGCTTCTCACACAGACACCTCAATTTGTACAAACATCTCGGCCAACACCGGACTCCCCTCTCACTGTGAGGCTTGGCACAGTTCATATGCTTTGCCTTCCAGCCAACCAGTAACCGCCGCAGGAGTTTCACGATTAGCAAACAGCCCCAGTGTAACAGACACCACACACGTGAGCTTACGCCCGAGCCACAACTCCGCCAGTCTCACCGGCCGCCCCAAATCGACTGCCTCTCGCCGTCCCGCGCGCCCCAGCTGAAAACGCAAAGATGCTCATGCCCAGGGACGCGCCAAAGATAACAAGCCGATCGCTGATGATCGACCAGCGATCTAACCCATACCTTCATAACGATCATGTTTCCTGACGGGAGTGGCACTTTCCAACAAGATAATGCACCATGTCACAAGGCGAAGTGTGTTCGAGGAACACAGTTCCAATTCACGTGCTGGCCCCCAGCTCTCAATATCGGAACCCGATCGAGCACATCTGGGATGTGATTGACCGTGGCGTCAGAACTCATCGCCCCCTCCTCGGAATTGGTAGGAATGTGACTTGTGTGCTGCCAACACCCTCCAGAGACCTATCAAGGCCACATTGATTCCATGTCACGACGCGTCGCCGCTGTTATCCGTGGCAGAGGAGGACTTTCTGTCAATCAGGTAGGTGGTCATAATGTTCTAGCTGATCAGTGTACTATCAGATGGTTCAACAAGTCCTCGTGAAATGTTGTTGTTGTGGTCTTCAGTCCAGAGACTGGTTTGAAGCAGCTCTCCATGCTTCTCTATCCTGTGCAACCTTCTCCACCTCCCAGTACCTCCTGCAGCCTACATCCTTCTGAATCTGCTTAGTGACCCTCCATGCTGCCCTCCAATACTAAATTGGTGATCCCTTGATGCCTCAGAATACGTCCTTCCAACCGGTCCCTTCTTCTAGTCAAGTTGTGGCACAAATTTCTCTTTTCACCAATTCTATTCAATACCTCCTCATTATTTATGTGGTCTACCCATCAAATCTTCAGCATTCTTCTGTAACACCACATTTCGAAAGCTTCTATTCTCTTCTTGTCTAAACTATTTCACGTCCATGTTTCACTTCCATACATGGCTATACTCCATACAAATACTTCCTTACATTTAAATCTATACTCGATGTTAACAAATTTCTCTTCTTCAGAAACGCATTCCTTGCCGTTACCAGTCTACATTTTATATCCTCTCTACTTCGACCATCATCAGTTATTCTGCTCCCCAAATAGCAAAATTCATTTACTACTTTAAGTGTCTCATTTCCTAATCTAATACCCTCAGCATCACCTGATTTAATTCGACTACATTCCATTATCCTCATTTTCCTTTTGTTGGTGTTCATTTTATATCCTCCTTTCAAGACACTGCCCATTCCGCTCTTCCAGGTCCTTTGCTGTCTCTGACAGAATTACAATATCATCGTTGACCCTCAAAGTTTTTATTTGTTCTCCATGCACTTTAAATTGTACTCCGAATTTTTCTTTTGTTTCCTTTACCGCTTGCTCAATATACAGATTGAACAACATCAGGGATAGTCTACAACTCTGTCTCACTCCCTCCGCAACCACTGCTTCCCTTTCATGCCCCTCGACTCTTATAACTGCCATCTGGTTTCTGTACAAATTGTAAGTAGCCTTTCGCTCCCTGTACGAGGGGGCCTCGTGAAATATCACGCTTAAAACTCACAATAAGCCGATCGAAGCGCCCTCATTCCCAGGTACACTAACACTGTGTCGACAAATGGAGCACACTAGTATGCTAAGTTTCTACAATCAAGGTCTCCAACAAATCATCTATCGCTGACAGCTGAATATTATAACACCCCACCCATCACTTATCTGGTTTTGTCGTGTGTTCACCCCAGCTAATTCACTAACAGATCAACAGAGAGTGCAAAACTGCCGTAATATCGGATAATGCAAAGAAAGTAATAAGGCCCTGTGACTCCTGCTTGAACTGCAGTGGCAGTGTTGACATTAACTGATTCAGAATTGATCACTTTCAATTAAAAAGGGGTGCACATTGATGTTATATGCATCTATTGAACACCAGATGCATATGTTGAACACAAAATTAATTAAAAAAGTGACTTGGGATTTCAACTACTTGATTGAAAACAGATGCAGTCGATTAGCACAAATTTATTTTAACTCCTGACCTTCAATCGTCACATTACATGACTCTCCTAACAGGCAGTGGTAATAAATTGCGTTTACATGGAGTAAAGCGCGATAAATCAAAATTAATTCCTATCGACTGACAGAGGCATAATGCGAAGTGCGAGAAGAATTCTACAATACACGGCCCATGAAACCCTCATGGAAACTTTGCCGACGTGATCCAACAAATTAATCAGTGGCCTAATTCAAGCTGAAGCAGGCGCAATATCACCGAATTCAGCATGACGGGGCGGCGTTGTTGTGCGGACGCCGGTCGGCCTCGTGGTGCTGCAAGGCTGTGCTCGTCTATTCACTCTTGGCTATCTTGCTCAGTACATAGCTGAACCAAAACTTTCTATCTCCAAGCTCAATCGTTCCATTTGCTAAGTCATAAACTGCAGAGATGCTCACTCTCTCTCAGGCAAGCTGAGTAAAGAACGCCACGTCCGCACTCTAGGCAAGCTGGGAACTGAAGACCTGTACGGAGACTTCAGCCAGTCCGCTCTTCACCTCAGTTTCCCATCCAGCAAAATCACTTACGCCAAATGCAGTGCAGGATGCATTAATTGTGCATCGCTTCCCAGTGCCGACCAATGCCTGCTCTGGGAACTGAACAAATTCCTACAAAATTTCCCTTCCTCTTGACTTCTGCTATTTAGCTCCTCCGAGGCCACCCATCAAGGTCAGCGTCTGCACAAAACACAAATTTTTCCGGAATTCTGACTCCCAGAAGAGTACTTCAAATTCCTTGGTCCTACATTCCCATCAGAGGCCGGCGTATTTCATTCTGTCGCTCTTCACCTGATTTACTTCAGACTCTGCGGACAGTGAATTCAGCGTAAAGTTGCTATAGTCATGAACACGCATATTTTGGCCTCTGTTGACCACTCCACCGTAGCTTTGCGCAGCTTTATCGCATGTTTTACTGAAAATGAGACGACGGACATTTATCAACAGGCATACAAGTTCTCCGTCTGCTTCCCGGTACACCAGCATGGGGTCAACCACCCACTCACTGTCACTCATCTTAAGGCAGCTGGAGACAGCGCCGCGTTACCGCTTTCTCAGAGTTTGAGCCGCCCTAAGCTGCCTATTGTCGCTTCCCTTCGCCGCTCCCCAGCTGGCCTCAGTCAACTCTGAATACTTCCCTGCGACAAAGTAGCCTCCAGTCAATCGACGCGTTTCCAGAAAGTTTTCATGTCGTGTGAATTACTTTAAAACCATCACCCAACATTAATTATTCCAATACGTCCATACTATACCCTCTACAAGATGCGTTGTGCCTTGTCAGTCATTTTTGTTCAGCCCTACTGTTCGCTCAACGTGAGTTAGGTCATCTTTAATGACTTCATGTAAGGGGCATAGTTCTTGCCATCTTACAATACGTAGATGAGCACTAAAACCAAAATCTTTATGATTGTAGCTTAATTCTTTTAGGTGAAAAGTATAACTTTATGACAAAGTCTCCTGTAAATTTGAGAAAGATATCTTACTTGCGCTGTTTCTTGCAGTGTACCGCAGACGTGTGAGGTAGTTAGCGTTCTGTCTCGCCCAGTCTCCAGCTTGCCTCCCTCATCATTAAACAGCGCTGCGCAATGTGCCTACCCCGCAACCAGCATTGTCTTGGAATTCGTTCTGTGCATTACGAGGCGCAGCGACCAAGCGGTGGAGAGCTCATGAATATAGCGCGCGGGCTTACATAAATGGAGTGGAAACGCGCCAGTGGGGTAAAAACGCTGCGCGGCTCAATTCCTCGGTGTCTCGGATAAAACGCCCACCCGCATCCACCCACACACGCATATCGCGCAAGGGCATGCATTCATGCACTGAGAAAGTTCCGGCGCTCGAAGCACGGTGGGGAAGCACTTTGTTTGCCGTGTTTGCTTGCAACTGGCTGGCTGCGGCAAGGACAATGCATTATGCAGCGGCCGCTATGTACGAGACAGAACTCCCGGGGGGGAAATACTGGCGCTATTATTCACTTTGGCAAAAAAATAAGAAAAAGTAAAAAATACTGCTGGTGGGTGTTGCATGAAACAACGTCACCGCAAACAGGCGGATGATGCAGGCTACAGTGGGCTGTAAAAGCGGGGAATGCGACCACAGTACTGGAAAAGGCTTTAAATTTGTTATCAATGCCTGTAGAAAATTAGGCGTGGAAACGGGCAGAGGTGTAAATACGGCCGTTCCTCCTCAAAGGGACATTGGAAGTTCTACAGATTGGAAAGTACTGTGATGCATGTCTTTTATTATGCAAACTGGTGTTTGTTCTAGACTGCAAACACTTGACAGGTATGTGAAAATCTTTTCATGTCCTGATGGTTAGCTTAATTTCACAATGATACGCAGAAGGCAGATTCCTAAGCTGTTTTGACGTCACCATCATCATAATGACCATCATCATTATCATCATCATCGTCTTCATCATCTTCATTAGCACCATAAGCGTTCTGCCCTAGGGCACTTCTTCATATGTATCTCTGTATGTAGCCCTGTCAATTGGCACCCTCTTCGTTTTTTCATAAGTGTTCTCTATCGTTATACTATTCACCATCTGGTATCTTCTGCGTCCCTTTCTTCTGCCATTCACTGTTCTCTCCATAGTGTCCACCAGTAAACAGTCTCTTCTCATCCAATGTCCAAGCCAACTGTGTTGCCCCTTCCTGGTCACCTTTAAAATTTCTCTCTCCTTCATCACTCTTGTAACACCTACTCGTTCCTCACTTCCATTCTCCTGAAAATCCACATCTCTGATGCTTCTATACTTTCTTCCTCTTTCCTCGGTGTCCATGTCTCAGCCCCGTATAATACCATGCCACATATAAAGCATTTCACAAGTCTATTCCTCAGGTTCCTGTCCATGCACGCACGTAGAAGCCTCCTCTTCTTGTTAAACGCCTCTTTGGCAATTGCTATACGAGTTTTAACCTGATTTTTGCATCTCATGTCTACCGTAATTATGCTTCCCAGATATCTGAAAGAAATAAGTGGTTCTCTATCTTCCTGTCCTATCTTTACAGTTGTTCTTACTGTTCTTCCGCTAATAACCATACATTTTGTCTTTTTCTAATGAATTTCCATTCCGAATTACTCACATGTCTTATTTAATTCTTGTAACATTCAAACCATGGTTATTTCGTTTAACACCACCATATCATCTGCAAATCGAATATCTTCTATCCTCCTACAGCCAACTGCCACTCCTCTTTTTCGTTTCAAACATTTCTCAGTGCGTTAAACAGTGTTGGGGAGGGACAACAGCCTTGCTTCGACCCTCTTCCAATTGTAATTTCCTCTGTCATATCCTCCCAAATCGTATAATCTTTTGCAGGTAGAGATTTTCAGTTAGTTTCCTACCTCTACAGTTGACACCATTTTTCCTTAGAATGTCCATTAATTTAGTCCCGCGTACTCTATGAAAGGTTTCCTCCAAGTCAATGAAAACAGTATAGACATGTTTTCCGATTTCACTGTATCTCTCACCCATAATTCTCAACACAATAGTTGCATCTCTTATATGCATCCTACACTGAAGAGCCAAATAAACTGGTACAGTTGCCTAATATCGTCTAAGGCTGGAGGCAATTGACACCATGAATACTGCAGGGGTGTCCATAAATCCGTAAGAGTAAAAAAGGGTGGAGATCTCTTCTGAAGAGCAAATTGGGAGGCAGCCCAGATATGCTCAATAATGTTCATGACTGGGCAGTCTGGTAGCCAGCGGAAGTGTTTTAACTCAAAAAAAGTGTTCCTGGAGCCACTCTGTAGCAATTCTGGACGTGTGGAGTGTCGCATTGTCCTGCTAGAATTACCCAGGTCCGTCGGAATGCAAAATGGATATGAATGGATGCAGGTGATCAGACAGCATGGTGACGTACATGTCACCTGTCAGAATCGAATCTAGACGTGTCAGGGATCCCATATCGTTCCAACTGCACACGCCCCACACCATTATAGAGCCTCCACCAGCTTGAACAGTCCCCTGTAGAATGCAGGGTCCATGGAATCATGAGCTTGTCTCCATACCTGTTCACGCTCATGTGCTCGATACAGTTTGAAACGAGACTCGTGCAGCGACCAGGCAATATGTTTCCATTCATCAATGTCGGTGTTGACGGGTATAGGAGAGGCGTAACGCTTTGTGTCGTGGAGTCATCAAGGATATACATGTGGGCCTGCTGCTCCGAAAGCCCATATCGATGTTGTTTCTTTGAGTGGTTCGCACGCTGACACTTGTTGATAGCCCAGCATTGAAATCTGCAGAAATTTGCGGTAGGGTTGCACTTCTGTCACTCTGAACGATTCTCTGTAGTCGTCGTTGGTCCCGTTCTTGCTGGATCTTTTTCCGGCCGCAGCGATGTCGGATATTTGATGTTTTACCGGATTCCTGATATTCACGGTACAGTCGTGAAATGGACGTACGGAAAAATTCCCACGTCACCGCTACCTCGGAGACGGAGATACTGTGTCCCTTCGCTCGTGAGCCGACCACGTTCAATCTTACCGTTGTAGCAGCAGTAACCGATGTAAGAATAACAGTAGACACTTGCTTTCTTATATAGGCGTTGCCGACCGCAGCACCGTATTGTGGCTGTTTACATATATCTGTATTTGAATAAGCGTTGTTATGTTGTTTTCTATTAATGATTGTATTACAATTCATTTTCGTATGAATCCAAGAAATGGCCTGAACTAGTTTCTTTGGCGCTTGAGTGTAAATCCACACTGTATCTCCGCAACACTTTTTTCAGTGAAGTCTTCTATACATCATCCTTAGTCGAAAGTTTGCTGCATGAGAATTCAAACTTGCGCTCCTCGCATTTCTTGGCATTGGTTTTGTTCTCAACCGATGTCATTAGGACCGGGAGAAATTCATTTACAAACACGTCTTTAGTCGCTTACGTCTTTAGGGACCATCTTGATTATGTCGTATTGACGTAAATGTTGGCCTTCATTTAAACACTGCAGTGTTCCGCGAGGACTTCAAACGTGGTATCTCTGTTCGACACATCTCTTGTAATCAACATTAAGAAGAGAACCACTACATGGGGACGCAAAGCTGGAAGCACCAGCCTCATCACTGGATGCCATACAGGAAATCAGTTGACCAAACCGCTTGACAAAAGTAGTGTCGAGAGGAAATCGTTCAATTTAGGTGGCTAGTGAGCAGGGATTGAAAGACCAGTAGCGTTCAGAAAATGAAAATTCCACCAACGAAACGATCCGATTGTTCATCAAATTCCTGCGACCCCTTTCCTTGTGGACAGCGATGATGAAGTGGATGCCAAAGCTGGGGATTCACCAGACCTGAATCATCCAATCTGCACCTTACGGAGAAGTGTGGTCTAAAAGTGTCGTGTGCCAAATGTGCACACATTAGAATGTGTAAGGGTACATCGGCTGGTCTAGTCTCAATGCATGTTAATCTGCCCTGTTATCTGACACGATGGTTCAAATGGCTCTGAGCACTATGGGACTTAACTTCCGAGGTCATCAGTCCCCTAGAACTTAGAACTACTTAAACCTAATTAACCTAAGGACATCACACACATCCATGCCCGAAGCAGGATTCGAACCTGCGACCGTAGCGGTCGCGCGGGTATCTGACATGAATTAGACACCCTGCAAAATAATGAATTAGGAATTTAAGGAATACTAAATGGAATGAGAATCACAATTAGTTCGGTTTATTACGTTATAGTGACTCATGAATCATCCAACAATCAACAATAATTCCAAAGTAAAAGCTTGGCATATCTGACAAAGAGACCTGGGGTAAAATTTTAATATTCCCATATAAACATGAAAAAGCTTCGGTCGCGAAGTTGCATTGTGACTGTTGTGATGTTTGTATAAAAAACAGATGGTACTAGAGAAGGGACTGCGTTGCATGTGACCGGAGCACAGAGCAAGCTGGTCATTCGAATAAGGAATTCTTCAGAGTGAAGCTTGACGTTACTGAAATTCAACAAAAATAACTTTATGGCCCATACGGATCATCTCGCTGCAGCAGTTCGATCTCATCACATCGGTCTGTGGGTGGAGTGGAGGCTGAAATGGCTGCACATTCAGTCATTGGCAGATCACCAACGACTCTCTCCTGTTGCTGATTTGGAGTCAACCAGAAATCTTTCTAAGTCCTTCGCCTCGTCTGACTGAGCACTTACAACAGCGCAGTTTAGTGGAGGAGGGGATCTGACGATGAAGGCTCCTGGGGATGAAGAAGTATCGAATGCCGAAAATCTAATTAATTTGTACTGACTAATTCTTTAAGGGACAACTCGTATTTCTATGTTTTGGGTTCTGCATCCTATTAGGATAGGTTCGTCTACAGATATTCGGAGCGCCGACTAGTAAAATGATTTCTTAGAAGATGCAGGTCCCCTTCCCTCAGTTTTGCTTCAGGCAGTTAACTTCTAACAAGCTTCCTATCTAGCGCTGACAAAAGGCGTCTTACTCTATTTCTATAAGCAGTGGTCTCTGCAGCACAGTCGAGGTTTCCTCTCTAACTTTCAGATTATTTACATTAGCGAATCCTCGCCGTTCTTATATTGCATAAACATTTCGCATTTGTGGGCCTGAGTTCCAGCGGCGCCCCACGCTTACAAAGAGAGCACAAACGCCAGGCTCTCACGCCATTTGCTAGATGTCTGCGAGGTTTGGTGCGTCCCAAATAAATACAGCTTTCTACGTTTTGTATACAGTAGTGCGTTACCTGGACGTTGCTAAAAACAGCATTCCGCCTCCTTCCACATTCAACGCTGATGGCGGCTTTACGCCTCGGGAGATCGTATCTTGACTGCCTGTGCAATGCTTGGAGTCCAGTCGCCACAGCTAAAAAGGAAATTCCGAGAAAGTGAGTAGCAGTGACCAATATCCTTAACATAGGTTTGTTGCAGGATTCTCGAACATATTCTCAGTTCGAATATAATGAATTTCCTTGAGACAGAGAAGTTCCTGTCCCTGCATCAGTACGGATTTAGAGAGCATCGCACCTGCAAAACGCAACTCGCCCTTTTTTTCACGTGATACCTTGCGAACCATGGATGAAGGCTAACAGACGGATGCCATATTCCTTGACCTCCGGAAAGCGTTTGACTCGGAGCCCCTCTGCAGACTCCTAACTAAGGTACGAGCATATGGGATTGGTTCCCAAGTATGTGAGTGACTCGAAGACTTATTAAGTAATAGAACCCAGTACGTTGTCCTCGATGGTGAGTGTTCATCGGAGGTGAGGGTATCATCTGGAGTGCCCCAGGGAAGTGTGGTAGGTCTGCTGTGGTTTTGTATCTACATAAATGATCTTTTGGATAGGGTGGATAGCAATGTGTGGCTGTTTGCTGATGACGCTGTGGTGTACGGAAAGGTGTCGTCGTTGAGTGACTGTAGGAGGATACAAGATGACTTGGACAGGATTTGTGATTGGTGTAAAGAATGACAGCTAACTCTAAATATAGATAAATGTAAATTAATGCAGATGAATAGGAAAAAGAATCCTGTAATGTTTGAATACTCCATTAGTAGTGTAGCGCTTGGCACAGTCACGTCGACTAAAGATTTGGGCGAACATTGCAGAGCGATATGAAGTGGGACAAGCATGTAGTTGCAGTTGTGGAGAAGGCAGATAGTCGTCTTCGATTCATTGTTAGAATTTTGGGAAGATGTGGTTCATCTGTAAAGGAGACCGCTTATAAAACACTAATACGAC
Organism: Schistocerca piceifrons; assembly: GCF_021461385.2. Lineage (NCBI taxonomy): Eukaryota > Metazoa > Arthropoda > Insecta > Orthoptera > Acrididae > Schistocerca > Schistocerca piceifrons. Next base: position 41,536,730 of record NC_060146.1, read on the forward strand.
CTATTCTTGAGTACTGCTCGAGCGTTTGGGATCCCTATCAGGACGGATTGAGGGAGTACATAGAAGCAATTCAGAGGCGGGCTGCTGGATTTGTTACTGGTAGGTTTGATCATCACGCGAGTGTTACGGAAATGCTTCAGGAACTCGGGTGGGAGTCTCTAGAGGAAAGGAGGCGTTCTTTTCGTGAATCGCTACTGAGGAAATTTAGAGAACCAGCATTTGAGGCTGACTGCAGTACAATTTTACTGCCGCCAACTTAAATTTCGCGGAAAGACCACAAAGATAAGAGATTAGGGCTCGTACAGAGGCATGTAGGCAGTCGTTTTTCCCTCTTTCTGTTTGGGAGTGGAACAGGGAGAGATGATGCTAGTTGTGGTACGAGGTACCCTCCGCCACGCACCGTATGGTGGATTGCGGAGTATGCACGTAGATGTAGATGTAGCCCGTTCTGTGCCGCTTCTGAGAAGTCACTCAGAAGGTGGTCCCTCCACCTGGGTATGGAGCCTTCCTGCTTGCCAAGGGCTGGCTTCATACTTACACAAAAAACAGAAAAACAAACACCATCCGAACAGGCCGTGAAGGTAAAACGGTACCGACCGGCCGCCGTGTCGTCCTCAGTTCTTAGACGTCATCCGATGCAGACAAGGAGGGGCATGTGACCAGCACAAATCTCCTGACCGCTGTCAGTTTTCGTGATCGGTGCCGCTACTTTTCAGTCAAGTAGCTCCTCAATGAGCCTCAAGGACTGAGTGCACCCTTTTGCTAACAGCACTCGGCTGACCTAGACGGTGTCCCATCCAAGTGCTAGCCAAGCCTGACAGCGCTTAACTTCGGTAATCTGTCCGGAAACGGCGTTACCACTGTGGTAAGGGCGTTGGCTTCTTACTTACATACGCCATGCAAAACAGAATGAAACCGTGAATTAGGATAATTAACTACCAACAGTCACTTGTGTTAATAACCATTTCACCTCTCGTTGTTGGTTAGTCATTACAATCTAAAGGGACTTTATATTCCTATTTTGTATTGGTTACAAGCGAGTTTTGGAAAAAAAAAATAGAATCGGCCGCTTATCAGCTGCATCAGGCTGAAGGAGCCATTTAAGTTTGAAAATTCTGTACACATTTTTTACGTTCATTTGAAATGTTTAGCTGGCCGTTGTGACCGAGCGGTTCTAGGCGCTTCATTCCGGAACCGCACTGCTGCTACGGTCGCAGGTTCGAATCCCGCCTCGGGCATGAACGTGTGTGATGTTCTTTCATATGGGGTTGCATAAAACGACATCGTCAGCGCCATCTGCAACACCCTGTGCAACATGTATCACATTTTCCCTTCCTTCACGTTGTGTGATTCACAATTTGGTGTACTTTCCAACATATCTGAAAATACCAATTTGGTAAACTCCCTATTGATATGAAACCATCGGGGCGCAAGTCTTCTACATCTACATCTACATTGATACTCCGCAAGCCACCCAACGGTGTGTGGCGGAGGGCACTTTACGTGCCACTGTCATTACCTCCCTTTCCTGTTCCAGTCGCGTATGGTTCGCGGGAAGAACGACTGTCTGAAAGCCTCCGTGCGCGCTCTAATCTCTCTAATTTTACATTTGAGTCTTCTCGGGAGGTATAAGTAGGGGGAAGCAATATATTCGATACCTCATCCAGAAACGCACCCTCTCGAAACCTGGACAGCAAGCTACACAGCGATGCAGAGCGCCTCTCTTGCAGAGTCTGCCACTTGAGTTTATTAAACATCTCCGTAACGCTATGACGGTTACCAAATAACCCTGTGACGAAACGCGCCGCTCTTCTTTGGATCTTCTCTATCTCCTGCGTCAGACCGATCTGGTACGGATCCCACACTGATGAGCAATACTCAAGTGTAGGTCGAACGAGTGTTTTGTAAGCCACCTCCTTTGTTGATGGACTACATTTTCTAAGCACTCTCCCAATGAATCTCAACCTGGTACCCGCCTTACCAACAATTAATTTAATATGATCATTCCACTTCAAATCGTTCCGCACGCATACTCCCAGATATTTTACAGAAGTAGCTGCTACCAGTGTTTGTTCCGCTATCATATAATCATACAATAAAGGATCCTTCTTTCTATGTATTCGCAATACATCTTCTGTTCATCATACAGTTCCACTTGTTCATTTCCGATTTTTGTGGGTTTCAGTGAAACAAGTGACACCATGATTATTTTACATTGTTGAATGTAAGTTGTGAAGCTTGCATGGTATGTATGATGAAGGTGATATATAATGACAATTGTTGAAAAATTGTCGAACTTATGCTGAATGTAAGTTTATGAAAAAAAAAATCGGTTTTTTCCTGAGAATAGGCCTACTTAAAACGTAACAGCTGGTCATGTAGAAGAAATGAAGAGCAATCAGATAACTTATGCTGGAAATCTACAAATAGTGTACAGCGTGTGCTGCAGATCTGCTACTTCTTTCTCAGAGCTTTAGGCGATTATTAACATATTGTGAAAAATACGAATGACGATTGGCCATGAGTTACACACTATTTTCACACTATGATGTCATACTAACCACTGATAAGATAATTCATATGGGGAACTTCAAATGTCGATACTTCGAATACTTCTTTTGTTCACCACCGTGTTCCCCAAGTACATCGACAAGCCATCCGCAAAGTGCTAGTCACACTGAACCACAGATTGGTGGAACCCTCACTTACGCATTAAAGAAAAGAGGGCCTTTTGTAGGCAGAAAATTTAGTTTTGACGCATATCCAATGGTTTCGAGAGTGAATGGAATTATTGTGTAAGTTCTAAACTTGACACCTGGTTTGAGTATTATCCCCTGTAGCACGAACACAGCTTTCAACACTGCCAATGTGTCTGATATACGGATGTTATTTTTATTTTTGAGAAACTGTTGCCTTTGATATCCTAATACAGCATTAGCATTAAGCTCAGTATTTGCTTAATTTTAAAACCGATGAATATATTAACACATAATTTTTTTTATAAAATTCAGACAACTTTACTAAGTTTGCGATTCTCTGTTTCAACAAATTTAAATACTAAGAGTTTCCTGTTTGAAATCTAAAATTATTTTTGTCAAATAAGTATTCTTTTAACTACACTGAGGTGACACGGACATGCACGTATACAGATGGCGGCAGTAGCGCGCGCACCCAAGCTATGGAAGAAAGCAAAGTGGATTGGTGGAGCCGTCATTTGTGCTCACGTCATTCACGTGGAGACGTTTCTGACGTGATCATGGCCGCACGATGAGCACTGACAGACCTTTGAACTGTAAATGGTAGTTGGAGCTAGACGCATGGGACGTTCCACTTCGGAAATAGGCAGGCAATTCAATATACAGAGATCCACAGTGCCAAGGGTGTGCCGGTAATACCAAATTTCAGGCGTTACCTCTCCAAATTTAAGGCGTTACCTCTCACCACGACCTTCAGTTAATGAACGAGAGCAGCGGAGAAATCAAGGTGGGAACAAGTCAGTTGTGACAACGGGGCAAAATTGGGCGTTAAGGGGAGCCGGAGGTGCCTATGCTGCCCATGTTAAAATCACTAAGTTTGAGGAACATTTATGGATAAACTACCAAATAGAAAAATTTGAATTTTTTTTACATATAGAGTGGTTTAGTATTGCAGAGGGATTTTGGAGTATCTTTTCTAGTTTCCTTCGAATTATTTTTTTTTATTAATGACCCAAATTGTTTTACAAATAATTGCTTTATAATTAAACTGAAATGAAACAACTGAACATATTGCCAAATGGCTGTATTACAATGTAAGTTTGATCACTAGGAGTGTTGTATAAAAATTTCATCTCTCTAGCTCGAGTGGATTTTGAGAAAATGTTCCTTATATTCGAAAAATTCTAATTTACGGGAAATGGCTATCAAAGTTTCTCAATACATTCCTGCACTATAGGATGGATTATCAGGGTCTTCTTCTTCATCCTCAAAAAGCTTCCTCTTCTGTCTTCTTTTCCGGCCTGTTGTTCCATCATACTTCATATGACTTTCTCTTCTTTCCGCTCCTCTTATCCTTTCTCTGTCAATATTTCTTAGTGCTCGTACAGTGTTCACCCCAGCTGTAAATCCTAATGCCTTCAGAACTTCACACTTCACACTGTTCCCTTGGTTGTAGGTTGCTATTGCATCATAAATGCCAAAGTGCAGTGTTTTCATGCTTACAAACACCATTTTAGGAATCACTTTCCAAATCAAATTGTTTACGCTCTCATTAGGATTCTGCGTCTTTCCGTGTAGACATTTGTGTAACAATTCTGGCTGTGCTAAGTCATGAAAAATATCATCACTGTCACTAACATCTTCACGAAATCTGTCACTTCCACCAGTCAGCTTCTTGCTAGAAGATGTCACAGCAGAAGAACGCACTGTTTCAGTAATTGTAGTATCGCAACTTGATATTAGTGTTAATTTTCTTTTCCCTACGTTCTTCGTCTTCTTATATACACGGTTACTAAAACGTGGCATCGTAACCAGAACAACGCTTTACACAAGAAGTATAATACTACCAACAACAGGCGCAACACTGAACTAATTCGAAACGGTAAACAGCAAAGAGACGATGTTCTGCGCTCTTAGCGCTTCATTTGTCACAGAAAACAATGTAGCCAACCCTTGCAAACTCGCTGTATGCGTAACATACGGCGCTGTATGCGTAACAGGCCGAGAAAATCCCAAGCAGTTCGCCAGGAAGTCACGAGAGGGTGTTTGATGCATTCAGCGGCCGCCCACTTCCTCTGCAGGCGTGGGGGAAAATGGTAATAACTCCACTTCCAGGGCGAGTAGAACAATAATTCAAAGTTTACATTACAGAGGAATATTCCAATTAATTTTCAGTAGCAAAAAAAAAATCGTAATTTTTTGGATTCGACCACCTCCGGCCCCCCTTAATGAGCTTTGCCAGCAGTCGACCTTCGCTAACACCACGACTTCTCCTGTAGCGGCCCTTCCGGGCTCGTGACCATTTCGGTTGGACCCTAGACGAGTGGAAAACCGTCGCCTCGTCAGATTTCGGTCGGTAAATATCTGATGGTAGGGGTCGAGTGTGGCGCAAACTCCAGAAGCCATGGACCCAAGTTGTCAACAAGGCACAGTACAAGCTGCTGGAGACTCCATGATGGTGTGGGCTGGGTCCAACTGATCATTGATTGGAAATGGTTATGTTCGGCTAACTGGATACCATTTGCAACCACTCATGGACTTCATGTTCCCAAACAGAGATGAAATTTTTATGGATAACAATGCGCTATATCACTGGGCCGAAATTATTCGCGATTGAATACAAACGTAGGCTTCCGCCGCCATTGTCACATGCAATAAATATTTTTTGTATTTGCGACCGCATTGTCTATATATATGTACACTACTGGCCATTAAAATTGCCACATCACGAAGATGACGTGCTACAGACGCAAAAATTTAACCGACAGGAAGAAGATGATCTGATATGCAAATGATTAGCTTTTCAGAGCATTCACACAAGGTTGGCGCCGGTGGCGACACCTAAAACGTGCTGACATGAGGAAAGTTTCCAACCGATTTCTCATACACAAACAGCAGTTGACGGCTGTTGTGATGCCTCGTGTAAGGAGGAGAAATGCGTACCATCACGTTTCCGACATTCATAAAGGTCGGATTGTAGCCTATCGCGATTGCGGTTTATCGTATCGCAACATTGCTGCTCCCGTTGGTCGAGGTCCAATGACTGTTAGCAGAATATGGACTCGGTGCGTTCAGGAGGGTAAAACGGAACGCCGTGCTCGATCCCAATGGCCTCGTATCACTTGCGGTCGAGATGACTGGCATCTTATCCCGATGGCTGTAACGGATCGTGCAGCCACGTCTCGATCCATGAGTCAACAGATCGGGACGTTTCCAGGACAACAACCATCTGCACGAACAGTTCGACGACGTTTGCAGCAGCATGGACTATCAGCTCGGAGACTGTGGCTGCGGTTACCCTTGACGCTGCATCACAGACAGGAGCGCCTGAGATGGTGTACTCTACGACGAACCTGGGTGCACGAATGGCAAAACGGCATTTTTTCGGATGAGTCCAGGTTCTGTTTACAGCATCGTGATGGTCGCATCCGTGTTTGGTGTCATCGCGGTGAACGCACATTGGAAGCGTGTATTCGTCATCGCCATACTGGCGTATCACACAGCGTGGTGGCAAGGGGTTGCCATTGGTCACACGTCTCGGTCACCTCTTGTTCACATTGACGGCACTTTGAACAGTGGACATTACATTTCAGATGTGTTACGACCCGTGGCTCTACCCTTCATTCGATCCCTGCGAAACCCTACATTTCAGCAGGATAATGCACGACCACATATTGCAGGTCCTGTATGGGCCTTTTTGGATACAGAAAATGATCTCTCACCAACTGAAAACGCCTGGTCAATGGTGGCCGAGCAGCTGGCTCGTTACAATACGCCAGTCACTACTCTTGGTGCAGCAATTTTAATGGCCAGTAGTGTAGAAGCATGCCCGGCACCATAGATGATGTATGGGCAGCATCTTATTATGGGGGACGTTCAATGCAGTTTCCAGGGGACTTTTATAATAACCTCAGGGATGTTGACAGCTGAAGGCATGTGGACATTATGGTGGGCGACCTGCATCCCTTCTGGGTTGATGTCTTCTCCGACAACTGACAACTATGGTTACTTCTAGCACGATACCTGTCCGTGTCACAAGGCCAGAATCATGTTAGAGTGCTTTGAAGAGCATGATAGTTAACTCACTTTGAGGACTTGGCTGCAAACTTCGGCTGATCTGTATCCGATGGAAAACTTCTAGTAGGTTGTCGAGTGTCAGATCGACGTCCAAAAACTCACTGGTCAGCAGTTTAGGGCAATTGTATCCCCTATATATACGAGGGGCTTTCAATAAATAACGCAATACTTTTTTTTTCTCTGGCAGTTTTGGTTGAAGAATGCCGAGTTTGTTGTGGGACATCGTGGAATACTTCCCCTATAGTTTCATGAAACTGCGACAGGTGGTGGCGCTAAACGCGGCCTTACAATTGGCGCCTGTAGCGGAGGTGCATTACAAACAGAGGGCTGTCATTGAGTTTCTTTTGGCGGAAAACTAGAGCATCTCAAATATTCACAGACGCTTTCGGAATGTATACTGAAACCTGCCAGTGAACGTGTGGGGACTTGTCCATTCATCGCTTGTAGGGTGTGTAAAGGATGCTGCTTTCTCGGATAGCTATACAACAATTCAAGCAAACCACATTAATGGTTTTTATTACAATAAAATAGATTGACAATACTTGTGGTGTCACCGCCAGACACCACACTTGCTAGGTGGTAGCCTTTAAATCGGCCGCGGTCCGTTAGTATACGTCGGACCCGCGTGTCGCCACTGTCAGTGATTGCAGACCGAGCGCCGCCACACGGCAGGTCTAGTCTAGAGAGACTCCCTAGCACTCGCCCCAGTTGTACAGCCGATTTTGCTAGCGATGCTACACTGACAACTACGCTCTCATTTGCCGAGACGGTAGTTAGCATAGCCTTCAGCTATGCTATTTGCTACGACGTAGCAAGGCGCCATTTATCTTTTGATGGTTATCTTATAAAGCCTGTGCCGTCAGACCGATGTTCACCAATTATGGAATAAAGTTAAGTATTACATCAACTACGTACTTTATTTGCTATATTAATTACATTGTAATGTTCCAGACCTCACGCCAGCCTGCGTGAGCTAAACGCGTGCATTTCGGCCTCCTCTAGCAACACGGTGTTGGCTCTTCTGCCAACACAATAATACTTGACTTCGGTTTACAATGAGTTGTCGCAAGCGATGGGCGACATTCTCAGTGTCCTTTGCTATAGACAATGTCCATACAAACAATTCATATAAAGCACTTTTCGCAGTATATCAGTTAGTATGAGTGTTCGACTCGTGTGCGTCTTCTGCTGTCCTGGTCAGCTTGCACCGGTCTACTCCTGTACGGCCGAGGTTGGTAGAAGCGGCGCTTGTATTATCTTCGGCCAGAGGCCGCTCCGGTCCTTGTCAGCGGCCTGTTGGCTGACCTCGTCTCACAGCCTTCTCTGCTCTTGCGTTCTTCGTGCCGGCGCTTGTGGTTACCCCGGAACAGAACGAAAGCACGACGAGCCGTCGGGCAAGGTGTCTGCCTTCGTCGCAACAAGGTCGTGCTAACTTGTCCGATCTCCCGTGTTCCGGCCTGTCGCACACAGCTGTGGCTGCTGCAGTGTTGGGTGATCCCAGCATCACAATCATGTCGCTGCACTACAAGACATCTCTACTGGTAGTACTGACACGGTCGTCGAACAATTGAGGTACTCAGAGGTTTGTGCCCGCTCGGTCCCTCGCCACCTAATAGAAGACCACAAAGAACAAGGAAGGGCCATGTGTGCGGAATTGCCTGCTCGTTACGAGGTTGAACGTGACAATTTTTTTCGAACATCATCACAGGCGATGAAACATGATTTCATCACTTCGAACCGGAAACAAACTGGCAATCCACGCAGTGGTGCCACACCACGTCCCCTCCGAAGGAAAAGTTAGAACTCGCATCCTGAGCTGGTAAAGACATGGCGACGGTCTTCTTGGACTTGAATCGGTTATTCTTTGGTGCAACGATCAATTCTGAAGTGTACTGTGCTGCCCTCAGGAAAGTGGGGAAACGACTTCAGCGTGCTCGTCGCCATGATTAAGTCTGCCCATCCGAGAGAAATTTTCACCCTACAGCTTCGATGTCGCGCCTTCCAACGTCCATCTGTTTCGCTCAATGAAGGGATGCTTGTAACCTCCCCACAGTATATATATATATATATATATATATATATATATATATATATATATATACACACTCCTGGAAATGGAAAAAAGAACACATTGACACCGGTGTGTCAGACCCACCATACTTGCTCCGGACACTGCGAGAGGGCTGTACAAGCAATGATCACACGCACGGCACAGCGGACACACCAGGAACCGCGGTGTTGGCCGTCGAATGGCGCTAGCTGCGCAGCATTTGTGCACCGCCGCCGTCAGTGTCAGCCAGTTTGCCTTGGCATACGGAGCTCCATCGCAGTCTTTAACACTGGTAGCATGCCGCGACAGCGTGGACGTGAACCGTATGTGCAGTTGACGGACTTTGAGCGAGGGCGTATAGTGGGCATGCGGGAGGCCGGGTGGACGTACCGCCGAATTGCTCAACACGTGGGGCGTGAGGTCTCCACAGTACATCGATGTTGTCGCCAGTGGTCGGCGGAAGGTGCACGTTCCCGTCGACCTGGGACCGGACCGCAGCGACGCACGGATGCACGCCAAGACCGTACGCAGTGCCGTAGGGGACCGCACCGCCACTTCCCAGCAAATTAGGGACACTGTTGCTCCTGGGGTATCGGCGAGGACCATTCGCAACCGTCTCCATGAAGCTGGGCTACGGTCCCGCACACCGTTAGGCCGTCTTCCGCTCACGCCCCAAAATCGTGCAGCCCGCCTCCAGTGGTGTCGCGACAGGCGTGTATGGAAGGACGAATGGAGACGTGTCGTCTTCAGCGATGAGAGTCGCTTCTGCCTTGGTGCCAATGATGGTCGTATGCGTGTTTGGCGCCGTGCAGGTGAGCGCCACAATCAGGACTGCATACGACCGAGGCACACAGGGCCAACACCCGGCATCATGGTGTGGGGAGAGATCTCCTACACTGGCCGTACACCACTGGTGATCGTCGAGGGGACACTGAATAGTGCACGGTACATCCAAACCGTCATCGAACCCATCGTTCTACCATTCCTAGACCGGCAAGGGAACTTGCTGTTCCAACAGGACAATGCACGTCCGCATGTATCCCGTGCCACGCAACGTGCTCTAGAAGGTGTAAGTCAACTACCCTGGCCAGCAAGATCTCCGGATCTGTCCCCCATTGAGCATGTTTGGGACTGGATGAAGCGTCGTCTCACGCGGTCTGCACGTCCAGCACGAACGCTGGTCCAACTGAGGCGCCAGGTGGAAATGGCATGGCAAGCCGTTCCACAGGACTACATCCAGCATCTCTACGATCGTCTCCATGGGAGAATAGCAGCCTGCATTGCTGCGAAAGGTGGATATACACTGTACTAGTGCCGACATTGTGCATGCTCTGTTGCCTGTGTCTATGTGCCTGTGGTTCTGTCAATGTGATCATGTGATGTATCTGACCCCAGGAATGTGTCAATAAAGTTTCCCCTTCCTGGGACAATGAATTCGCGGTGTTCTTATTTCAATTTCCAGGAGTGTATATATATAGTCTCCAAACAGTAAAAAATATAATTATGTAATTCACATTCAATGTAACCTTCCAATAAATAAATTCCGTAATCTACCAATAATGCAGTGTGACTAACCTCCTAATAAAAAATGTGATTCATATATAACCTTTCAATAATTAACTGACTGTGAATCTAAACTGGTAAATTTTGGACGTCAGCAGTGCTGCGTCATGGCCCTGAAAGATCATTCTGAATAAACTGAATATTCTTACCTCAATGAAGTCGCCGGATATCTCCTCTTATAAGAAATTTTTCTGGCACAGCCCAGTCCAATACTGTCCGATAGATTTGTTGTGTATAAAAAGAAACAACTGATTTTTCTTCACAATAAGCGGGACGACCATGGATTGGAGAAATTAGTAAATTCTTTAAATTGAGATAAATGATTGTCAAAAGTTAATTTTTATAAGAAAGGTTATTATTAAGAGATTTCTCTTTAAAAACATTTACATGGGACTTGATATAACAATAGTACATATGCGCAAGGCTGGCCCGGGTTCCCGGGTTCGATTCCCGGCGGGCTCAGGGATTTTCTCTGCCTCGTGATGACTGGGTGTTGTGTGATGTCCTTAGGTTAGTTAGGTTTAAGTAGTTCTAAGTTCTAGGGGACTGATGACCATAGACGTTAAGTCCCATAGTGCTCAGAACCATTTTTTATGCGCGAGGCTGCTTTTACCTTATACTACAACGCTCAGGCACCGCCATCGCTCTCCACGACCGGCCCAGCCAACTCGATACACACGACTGCTAGCAACTACTTACTCCTACTGCCACACAGTTCCTACTGCATACAACACTGCTCTCTGGTCTGAGATTCTCTTATAGCTTACATATCGCAGGCAGCGCGTGAGCAATCCATCGAAATTACGCCTGGTCGAGTGCGCTGGCAATAAATTCCTTAGACACGGACCTCTTACATGCTCTTTGCGGAAAGCAGTACGTGAATGATGGGGACTTTAGTGATGCCGCAAGATGTTGGCTCCGACAGTGACCAGTAGAGTGGAACCATGCGAGTATGCAGGCCCTCCCAGTAAAGTGGCGTGAGGCCATCGCCCTGAATGGAGATTATGTTGAAAAATAGGGTTTTGTGGCCAAAAGAGTGGGAAACAGAGTGGTGTATTGAAATCCTGAACAAAACCAACCTGATTTCTGGAAAAAAATCTGTGTTGTATTAGTTTTTGTTCGGCCCTCGTAGATGCCTGATGCCACATTCTCCAGAAACCTACCAAGGAATTGCGTATGTATGTCGTTGAGGACCGGTGTTGTACTGCGTCCGTAGTTGGTGTATCACACTGTTGTGGAGGAGGTTATAATATGTTCAGTCACCATTGTGTGTGTGCACGCCCGTGCATGCGCGCTATTGTTAGCAGTCTCAAACACTACTGTGGCAGAGAAGATGTGGCGTGGTCATGAGAGCTCTTGAATAGTTTGTTGGCAGAAGGTGTCCTCGCATTCATCAGGTATGGCCTCAAGGAGGGCCGCGATAGCAGGAGACGTCCCCAAGCTCGCCGATCACTCTCTGCTTGTTTTGGCTGCCTCGCTGCGGTTTATTTCCATCCACTGCGGCGGACAGGAAGGGGCTGGCCGCCTCTGAGAACCCCTTAATGAAGCGATGAAGTCCAGCCAGTAACAATTTATCTCTCGCCTCTAAAATACTTCCTGTCTCCGTGTCGTACACTTGCTGACAGCCGATAACACTCGAGCCGGCAAACACTGTTTCGATAGCTTGTTCTCAGAGGGAGAGAGGGGTGTTGACTTAAGTGCGCTAAACAATTTTTTAAAACCAGCACAAGGACATTTGCATGCTACCATGTAGATATTGTGAGTTAACGAGCATTGCGCTCTCATTTAAGTATATAGCCGAAAGAGTCAGCCTTCAGGAACTGTGAAACAAACCCTGTCGTCCAGAACTTGATGCCACGAAGGGAGCAGATTCTACATCTACATCTACACTCCGCAAGCCACCTGACGGTGTGTGGCGGAGGGTACCCTGAGTACCTCTATCGGTTCTCCCTTCTATTCCAGTCTCGTATTGTGCGTGGAAAGAAGGATTGTCTGTATGCTTCTGTATGGGCTCTAATCTCTCTGATTTTATCCTCATGGTCTCTTCGCGAGATATACGTAGGAGGGAGCAATATACTGCTGGACTCTTCGGTGAAGGTATGTTCTCGAAACTTTAACAAAAGCCCGTACCGAGCTACTGAGCGTCTCTCCTGTAGAGTCTTCCATTGGAGTTTATCTATCATCTCCGTAACGCTTTCGCGATTACTAAATGATCCTGTAACGAAGCGCGCTGCTCTCCGTTGGATCTTCCCTATCTCTTCTATCAACCCTATCTGGTACGGATCCCACACCGCTGAAGCAGTATTCAACCAGTGGGCGAACGAGTGTACTGTAACCTACTTCCTTTGTTTTCGAATTTCATTTCCTTAGGATTCTTCCAATGAATCTGTCTGGGATCTGCTTTACCGACGATCAACTTTATATGATCATTCCATTTTAAATCACTCCTAATGCATACTCCCAGATAATTTATGGAATTAACTGCTTCCAGTTGCTGACCTGCTATTTTGTAGCTAAATGACAAGGGATCTTTCTTTCTATGTATTCGCAGCACATTGTCTACATTGAGATTCAATTGCCATTCCCTGCACCATGCGTCAATTCGCTGCAGATCCTCCTGCATTTCAGTACAATTTTCCATTGTTACAACCTCTCGATACACCACAGCATCATCTGCAAAAAGCCTCAGTGAACTTCCGATGTCATCCACCAGGTTACTTATGTATATTGTGAACAGCACCGGTCCCATGACACTCCCCTGTGGCACACCTGAAATCACTCTTACTTCAGAAGACTTCTCTCCATTGAGAATGACATGCTGCGTCCTGTTATCTAGGAACTCCTCAATCCAATCACACAATTGGTCTGATAGTCCATATGCTCTTACTTTGTTCATTAAACGACTGTGGGGAACTGTATCGAACGCCTTGCGGAAGTCAAGAAACACGGCATCTACCTGTGAACCCGTGTCTAAAGCCCTCTGAGTCTCGTGGACGAATAGCGCGAGCTGGGTTTCACATGACCGTCTTTTTCGAAACCCATGCTGATTGCTACAGAGTAGATTTCTAGTCTCCAGAAAAGTCATTATACTCGAACACAATACGTGTTCCAAAATTCTACAACTAACATAGAGAAGGCCGAAATACTGAATTCGGTCGCCCGAAGTTGTTTCACCGAGGAAGATCGTAAAACTGTCCCTCCTATCAGTCGTCGTATGAACATGGAAATGGTCGATATCGAGATAACCCATCCCGGAACTAAAAGCAGCTACAATCACTTAGCAGCGGAAAGGCCTCAGGACCAGATGAGATATCTGTAAGATTCTATAAAGATTATGCGAAAGAACTTGCTCCCCTTCTGGCAGTAGTTTACCGTAGACCGCTTGAGCAACGAAAGGTACCTAACGACTGGAAAAAAGCGCAGGTCATTCGCGTTTTTAAGAAAGGCCGTAAGACAGATCCACACAATTATAGACCTATACCGTTAACGTCAGTCTGTTGCATAATTATGGAATATGTTTTATGCTCAAGAGCTATGACGTCTTTGGAAAATGAACATCTCCTCTATAAAAATCAACATGGCATCCGCAAACACAGGTCTTTCGAAACTCAGCTCGCTCTGTTCCTCCATGAAATCTACAGTGTAGTGTACAACGGCGCTAAGGTTGCTGCCGTGTTCCTTGATTTCAGTAAGGCATTTAACACTGTACTTCACTGCTGTTTAACGAAAAAAAAAAAAAAAACGAGCTTACGGGGTATCGGAGCAGCTCTGCGATTGTATCCATGACTTTCTTGCAGACAGAACTCAACACGTCGCTCATAGCGGAACTAAATCGACAGATGTAAAAGTAATATCCGGAGTACCACAGGGGAGTGTGAAAGGACCTTTGCTTTTTCACAATATATATAAATGATCTAGTAGAAAGCGTCGGATGCTCTTTAACACTATTCGGTGATGATACAGTCTTTTCATACCAAAGTAGCAACGTCACACGATACTAAGAATTTGCAGAAGGACCTGCTAAGAATTGATGAATGATGCAGACTCTGGCAGTTGACGCTGAACGTAAACACGTGTAACGTATTGCGCATACATACGAAAAGAAATCCACTACTGTACATCTACACTATTGATGACAAACACCTGGAGACAGCGTCTGCTGTAAAATATCTCGGCGTAACTTTCCAGAGCGACCTTAAGTGGAATGACCACATAAAAGAGATAGTGGGAAAAGCGGACACCAGACTCAGATTCATCGGAAGAATCTTAAGGAAATGTAACTCATCCACGAAAGAAGCGGCTTATAAGGCGCTTGTTCGCCCGATTCTTGAGTATTGTTCATCTATCTGGGATCCCTACCAGGTAGGACTGATAGAGGAGATGGAGAAGATCGGCACGTTTCGTCACGGGATCGTTTAGCTAGCGAGAGAGCGTTACGGAGATGCTAAACAAACTGGACTGGCAGACGTTACAAGAAAGGCGTTGTACATCATGGAGAGATTTACTATTGAAATTTCGGGACAGCACTTTTCAGGAGGAATCGGACAACATATTTCTTCCCCCCACACAGATCTCGCGTATTGAGCACGAGGAGAAAATAAGCCAATACAGAGGCTTACCGACAATCATTCTTCCCGCGCACTATTTGCGAGTGGAACAGGGTTGTAGGGATCAGATAGTGATACCGAAAGTACCCTCCGCCACGCACCGGCAGGTGGCTTGCGGAGTATGCTGTGGATGAACATATTCAGCGGTATTATAAAATATAATGGTGTGTGACATGATGAAGAGCAGAATGGGGAGTTAAATTTTAGCTGCGCTATCGGCTTCCAACCTAAACCTCCACCTCGTAAATTGCCACAAGTTCATAATAAAACAGCACGTCAGAGACTACTTGACAACATCTCTCGTAAATTTAAAGTTATTACTTTTTTTTTTTTTTTTTTTTTTTTTTTTTTTTTTTTTTTTTTTTTTTTTTTTTGCTGAATGATATACCGAAAAGTACCATCTAGTTCGTATATTATCCGCCTTAGAAGCAACATCTGCGAAGTTTGGATACTAGTTCGTACCTTAAGGGGAAGAGGTGCCGCCAGAATCCTTTTCTGTCGTTGCTAATTTTTTTCTTCGCTCTCACTGATGCTGAAGTTTAGCAAAGTCTGTTTACATAATTTGACGATAAAACTATTTCCAAACTTGTCTCTACGTCCATCAGAAGGTAAGAGACACCAAATTACGCTGTAGCGAATCATAACGATGAATACTACTCTGTCAGCAACGACGTTTCAGTGGCTCTTGCGGGCCTAGCGTGACACAAACAAGCCCGACTGGGCCAGGAAGTGCTGGAGAGAGCAGCGTGTGTGTGTGTGTGTGTGCTCCACCGAGCTCCTGGAGGCGGAGGGGTGCGGAAGGCGGTAACAACCCCCGTGAATAAAGCGCCCGTATCTCCCCCGGCAATCGCAGCCAGTGCTGGACGGCCGAGCTCCAAAGTTGCAGGACTTCCTCCTCCAGTGCGCTGCATGCAAATTGCGATCCTGTTCTCCACTGCTGGAATGGTCATGTGAGTTCTGCATTTGTCGCGTCCCTAGTCTACTGTCGTGCGGAACAAAGTCACGCTTCGTATAAATCCCCGAACTCGTATTTCGGGAGGCCATTATCACTGTGATCGTCGTCATAGCATCAGCACAGTGATTATGCTTATCTTGCTGATCATCACCATAGTTGTCTCTGTGTTATAGTCATGATCATCGGTATTGTCCCTCTAGTCAACAGCAACACTTTTAACATAATCATTATTTTTGCAGCATCATCATCATTGTAGCGTCATCATCATTTAGCATTGTCATCATCATTTAGCATCGTCATCATCATTTAGCATTGTCATCATCATTTACCATCGTCATCATCATCATCGTCATCATCATTTAGCATCGTCATCATCATTTAGCATCGTCATCATCATTTAGCATCGTCATCATCATTTAGCATCGTCATCATCATTAAGCATCGTCATCATCATTTAGCATCGTCATCATCATTTAGCATCGTCATCATCATTGTAGCGTCATCATCATTGTAGCGTCATCATCATTGTAGCGTCATCATCAATGTAGCGTCATCATCAATGTAGCGTCATCATCAATGTAGCGTCATCATCAATGTAGCGTCATCATCATTGTAGCGTCATCATCATTGTAGCGTCATCATCATTGTAGCGTCATCATCATTGTAGCGTCATCATCATTGTAGCGTCATCATCATTTTAGCATCATCGTCACTTAAACGTCATCATCATTTGTGCATCAGCAACATTTTAGTGCCATCTCCATTTCTGCATCATCATCGTTTTTAGCGTCATCATCGGTGTCATCACAATTTTCAGGACATTTTTAACGTCAACTTCATTTTCAGCTTCATCCTCATTTTAGTGGCACCATCATTTCTACATCACCATAATTTTACTGTCATCACCATTTTTACACTACTGGCCATTAAAATTGCTACACCAAGAAGAAATGTAGATGATAAACGGGTATTCATTGGACAAATATATTATACTAGAACTGACATGTGATTACATTTTCACGCAATTTGGGTGCATAGATGCTGAGAAATCAGTATCCAGAACAACCACCTCTGGCCGTAATGCGGCATTGATACTCCTGGGCATTCAGTCAAACACAGCTTGGATGGCGTGTACAGGTACAGCTGCCCATGCAGCTTCAACACGATACCACAGTTCATCAAGAGTAGTGACTGGCGTATTGTGACGAGCCAGTTGCTCGGCCACTGTTGACCAGACGTTTTCAATTGGTGAGAGATCTGGAGAATGTGCTGGCCAGGGCAGCAGTCGAACATTTTCTGTATCCAGAAAGGCCCGTACAGGACCTGCAACATGCGGTCGTGCATTATCCTGCTGAAATGTAGGGATTCGCAGGCATCGATTGAAGGGTTGAGCCACGGGTCGTAACACATCTGAAATGTAACGTGCACTGTTAAAAGTGCCGTCAATGCGAACAAGAGGTGACCGAGACGTGTAACCAATGGCAACCCATACCATCACGCCGGGTGATACGCCAGTATGGCGATGACGAATACACGCTTCCAATGTGCGTTCACCGCGATGTCGCCAAACACGGATGCAACCATCATGATGCTGTAAACAGAACCTGGATTCATCCGAAAAAATGACGTTTTGCATTAGTGAACCCAGGTTCGTCGCTGAGTATACCATCGCAGGCGCTCCTGTCTGTGATGCAGCGTCAAGGGTAACCGCAGCCATGGTCTCAGAGCTGATAGTCCATGCTGCTGCAAACGTTGTCGAACTGTTCGTGCAGATGGTTGTTGTCTTGCAAACGTCCCCATCTGTTGACTCAGGGATCCGCACGTGGCTGCACGATCCGTTACAGCCACGCGGATAAGATGCCTTTCATCTCGACTGCTAGTGATACGAGGCAGTTGGGATCCAGCACGGCGTTCCGTATTACCCTCCTGAACCCACCGATTCCAAATTCTGCTACCAGTCATTGGATCTCGAACTAAGCGAGCAGCAATGTTGCGATACGATAAACCGCAATCACGTTAGGCTACAATCCGACATTTATCAAAGTCGGAAACATGATGGTACGCATTTCTCCTCCTTACACGAGGCATCACAACAACGTTTCACCAGGCAACGCCGGTCAACTGCTGTTTGTGTGTGAGAAATCGGTTGGAAACTTTGGTCATGTCAATACGTTGTAGGTGTCAGCCACAGGCGCCAACCTTGTGTGAATGCTCTGAAAAGCTAATCATTTGCATAACACAGCATCTTCTTCCTGTCGGTTAAATTTCACGTGTGTAGAACGTCATCTTCGTGGTGTAGCAATTTTAATGGCCAGTAGTGTAGAATCATCACCATTTTAGCATTATCATCATTTTCAGCAAGATCATTGTTTTTACCATCATCATTTCCAACCCTCCTCACTTTTTGCAGTGCGACCATCATTTTAGTATCACCACCGTTTTAGTATCACCAAAATTTTAGTGTCAACATCCGCTAGTGGTCAGTGCATCTAACTGCCATGGAGCGGTCCGGGTTCAACAACAAGCCGGATCGAAGTTCTTCTCTGCTCGGCGAATGGGTGTTGTGTTCTCCTCATCATCATTTCATCATGACCTATACGCAAGTCACCCAGTGTAGCACCAACTGAAAAGTCGGCGGCCGAACTTCCCCAACTGGGGACTCCCAGTCATCAGTGCCATACGATCGTTTAATTTCACTTTTAGTACCACCCTAAATACTAGCGTCTTCATCATTTTAAGGTCAACATTATTTTCAGCACATTCAAAGTTTTACATTGCATCATTATTTGTAGCATCACCATCATATTTTGTGTCACCATCGTGTTAGTAGCATGACCATCTTCTTATTCATAATCATGGACATAATCAGCGTCGTCTCCATAATTATCATGATCACCGTTGTTATAATTACACCACATATCCAATTATCATCATCATTGTCTTCATATCTCTCGTCACACTCACTTTGATGTAGTTGACAGCATTATCGCCGTGATCATCAATATCGCCATCATCAATGCCAGCAGTTCCCAATTTTAATTCTCATGGTTGCTCTCCATACCCAGCTGTCTTCTGATACTTTCTTTATTTCCACTTCCTTCAACGTCATCCACCATCTTGTGTATTCATCTTTCTTTCATTCTTATCCCGTATACTAACCTTTCCGCCCGCATCTCGTGATCGTGCGGTAGCGTTCTCGCTTCCCACGCCCGGGTTCCCGGGTTCGATTCCCGGCGGGGTCAAGGATTTTCTCTGCCTCGTGATGGCTGGGTGTTGTGTGCTGTCCTTAGGTTAGTTAGGTTTAAGTAGTTCTAAGTTCTAGGGGACTTATGACCACAGCAGTTGAGTCCCATAGTGCTCAGAGCCATTTGAACCACTAACCTTTCCAATCCATTCACCATCAAACAGTCCCATCGCAACGTGTGAGTTTATTATTTTTATTTCATATAACTTACAATAGCTCTTTCCACGACCTGTTCACGATCCACTCTCCGTACCCAACTACGACTTTCCACCGTCTTCGCCCACATCTCAACTTCTTACAACCTCCTTTCCTCCTCTCTTACTTCATCTCCACAGAATGTCACATTCGAGACCAAACACTTGGCTAGTCTTTGTACTATTCAATCATTTGAAAAGGTCTACACAGGCGAAGTACTCGAATTAGAAAGGGTATAAGACACAGATCTACTCCTTCCCCCTACTTTACAAACCGCACATCGAACAAGCAATGAGGAACAGTAAAGAAATATCTTAAAATTCAGAGTGCAAAGATATAAATGGTAAAAGCTACCTATGAGACTGATAACATCAATGAAAGTGAGAAAGAATTACTTGACTTGCTAAATGGAATGAGCGTCTAATGAGCAGAGATTATCGATTGAGAGGAAACAAATGAATGACTTAAGTGATGATGATAGGAAGAACTGAGATTAGCGATGAACTTGGAAATTTTGAAATTTTGGAGGTTTGTGGTAAGTTCCTATGAGACCAAACTGCTGAGGTAAGTGGTCCCTAGGCTTACACACAACTTAATCAAACTTAAACTAACTAACGCTAAGGACAGTATGCCGAAGCTGACGTAGGGAAGACAGCCTGTTGCCTTGGGTGCAGAATAAACTATGACGTACGGTGCAAGATGATGATGATGATGATGATGATGATGATGATGATGATGTCCCATACTCCGTGAAAGAGCGTATGGGTACGATGCGGGAGATCCGCACCGCCGTACTAGGCAAGGTCGTAGCGGAGGTGGTTTGCCGTTGCCTTCCTCCGACCGTAATGGGGATGAATGATGATGATGGAGACGACACAACAACACCCAGTCATATCGAGACAGGGAAAATACCTGATCCCGCCAGGAATCGAACCCGGGACCCCGTGGTCGGGAAGCGAGAACGTTACCGCGAGACCCCGAGCAGCGGACGATAGTGCAAGGAGGAAATAAAAGCAGACCAACAAAAACAGATATGGCACACCGGGGGATAAATGTCTGACAGCAAAGACAGAGAAAGGGCAGTTTACTGCAGATCGATATCATCTACTACATAGCTATCTTCAGTGCAATTACATCCAAGTCACGATGACTCTTCGTAAATAAAATCCCACATGGTACCACATTACCAATACAAATAACAAAATGTTTAACTGTTTATCTGTAATGGGAATGTTTTACCATTTGCGATTTTATTTATTGACGATAGATACATAGTAGCTGAAATCTATCTGCAATAAAGAGATTAAAAATTTGCGACTCATGCTTCCCTTCCTCCTGTCTTTGATCTCATTAACACGGCCATGGAGCACGCTGTACTGAAGAAAACAAACCTGAAAAATATGTGATGTTACGAAACATGGGCGTCAATTTCAGGAAAAAGTTTCTGAGAATGTACGTTTGAAGCACAGCATCAATGAATCAAATACCTTGGGAAGTGGTTGAGATGTGGTGCTCTAACATCGTTACGTTGAAAATGACGTGGGCTGCTAGGGGAAGGAAGAGGTACTTCGTAGAACTGCATGAAATGTATTAGCAGTTGCGAATATGGACAACCATCAGCTTTATAATGGAATGATGACAATGAAAAATTGTGCCTGACTGGGTTTCGAAGCCGGACTTCCTGTTTGCTGGGAGAGGTCGCCTCACCATTAGGTTATCTGAGCACGCAGGGGTAGACTCCAACATCTGTATGTCGTCAACCATGTATCAACAACCTGCACTTGTACATTTATTATGTATACAGGGTGGTCCATTGATAGTGACCGGGCCAAATATCTCACGAAATAAGCATCAAACGAAAAAACTACGAAGATCGAAACTTGTCTAGCTTGAAGGGGAAAACCAGATGGCGCTATGGTTGGCCCGCTAGATGGCGCTGCCATAGGTCAAACGGATATCAACTGCGTTTTTTTTAAAATAGGGACCCCCATTTTTTATTACATACTCGTGTAGTACGTAAAGAAGTATGAATGTTTTAGTTGGACCACTTTCTTCGCTTTGTGATAGATGGCGCTGTAATAGTCACAAACGTATAAGTACGTGGTATCACGCAACATTCCGTCAGTGCGGACGGTATTTGCTTCGTGATACATTACCCGTGTTAAAATGGACCGTTTACCAATTGCGGAAAAGGTCGATATGGTGTTGATGTATGGGTGTTGTGATCAAAATGTCCAACGGGCGTGTGCTATGTATGCTGCTCGGTATCCTGGACGACATCATCCAAAAGTCCGGACCGTTCGCCGGATAGTTACGTTATTTAAGGAAACAGGAAGTGTCCAGCTACATGTAAAACGTCAGCCACGACCTGAAACAAATGATGATGCCCAAGTACATGTTTTAGCTGCTGTCGCGGCTAATCCGCACATCAGTAGCAGGCAAATTGCGCGAGAATCGGGAATCTCAAAAAGGTCGGTGTTGAGAATCCTACATCAACATCGATTGCACCCGTACCATATTTCTGTGCACCAGGAATTCCATGACGACGACTGGGCAGAAGAGAAATTACGGGACGATGACAGATTTTTTTTTTTTTTTTTTTTTTTTTTTTTTTTTGCACGCGTTCTATTTAGCGACGAAGCGCCATTCACCCTCCAGCGGTAACGTAAACCGTCATTATATGCACTATTGCGCAACGGAAAATCCACGATGCTGCGACAAGTCGAACATCAGCGACCTTGGCGGGTTAATGTATCGTGCAGCATTATGGGAGGAAGGATAATTCGCCCCTATTTTATCGATGGCAATCTAAATGGTGCAATGTATGCTGATTTCCTACGTAATGTTGTACCGATGTTACTACAAGATGTTTCACTGCATGACAGAATGGCGACGTACTTCCAACATGATGGGTGTCCGGCACATAGCTCGCATGCGGTTGAAGCGGTATTGAATAGCATACATCATGACAGGTGGATTGGTCGTCGAAGCACCATACCATGGCCCGCACGCTCACCGGATCTGACGTCCCCGGATTTCTTTCTGTGGGGAAAGTTGAAGGATATTTGCTGTCGTGATCCACCGACAACGCCTGACAACATGCGTCAGCGCATTGTCAATGCATGCGCGAACATTACGGAAGGCGCACTACTCGCTGTTAAGAGGAATGTCGATACACGTATTGTCGGACATTATTTTGAGCATTTATTGCATTAATGTGGTATTTACAGGTAATCACGTTGTAACAGCATGCGTTCTCAGAAATGACAAGTTCACAAAGGTACAAGTATCACATTGGAACAGTCGAAACAAAATGTTCAAACGTACCTACGTTCTGCATTTTAATTTAGAAAACCTACCTGTTACGAACTGTTCATCTAAAATTGTGAGACATGTGTTTGTGACTATTACAGCGCCATCTATCACAAAGCGAAAAAAGTGGTCCAACTAAAACATTCACATTTCTTTACGTACTACACGAATATGTAATAAAAAAAATGGGGGTTCGTATTTAATGAAACGCAGTTGATATCCGTTTGACCTATGGCAGCGCCATCTAGCGGGCCGAACATAGCGCCATCTGGTTTCCCCCTTCAAGCTAGACGAGTTTAGAAACTTCCTGGCAGATTAAAACTATGTGCCGGACCGAGACTCGAACTCGGGACCTTTGCCTTTCGCGGGCAAGTGCTCTATCAACTGAGCTACCCAAGCACGACTCACGCCCCGTCCTCACAGCTTTACATCTGCCAGTAGCTCGTCTCCTACCTTCCAAACTTTACAGAAGCTCTCCTGCGAACCTTGCAGAACTAGCACTACTGAAAGAAAGAATACTGCGGAGACATGGCTTAGCCACAGCCTAGGGGATCTTTCCAGAATGAGATTTTCACTCTGCAGCGGACAGCGGACAGGCACTGCAGCATTGTACTCTGCAGAAGTGATGAAGAAGGAACATGTGGGTTATATCGACAAGAAGAAGGAAAAAGATGATAGGACCTGTATTAAGGAATAAACTTAATGATACATGAGGGAGTTGTAGAGTTTGAAATGTGTATAGGAAGACAGAGATTTATGTACATCCAAGTAATAATTGAGCATGTAGGGTCCAAGTGCTATGAATGAGATGACGAATTTGTGGCAGGTCGCATCATACCAATCAGCAGATCAATTAAAACAAAGTGAGGATTGTAATGTTACAACACGGCGTGTAAACAGTTTTTGGCTGGCCCGTTAAGCGGATGTCCGCATTGGCTTTCGAGTCCTTTGTGAGGACGGCTTTAGCCTGTCCTCGTATTTCGGTCCCTACTGCTGCAGGTTACGGAGGTTGAACGTCTTAAGGCGGCGGGCAGCCTTGGCACGCGCTTCCGGACAGGAAGAGGCAGCTGCAGACTCCAGCTGTCCAGCTGCCTGGGCTCCTGGAGGTGCCTCCCTCCTCCTCCTCCCTCCCCCCCCTTTCTTCTTGCAGAGGACAGCTCACCTGCCGAGGCCAGAAGCGGCCTTATTGTGCAGGCGGTGCCGACAGCTGCCGGGCGCAGCTCTGGAAAGGAAATGAAAGCGAGTGCTAAACCACCCTCCCCCACCGCTCTGCCAGTCAGCTGTGCGGCCTCTATACACAGGAAGGCGGGAAGCGACGACTATGCGGGAGAGACGCATAGCTTCCAGCCGGCAACGGGTGTTCTGGACTCAGACATAAGGCACGACCAAATGTTGGCTGAAAAAAATCGGCAATATCGTGAAAACGGCTATCCAAATTGTCTGACAGACCTCTTTATTTTTAGCGACATAATTACAACGGGAGGCAACGATGAAGGGATTTCGGATTTACTTCAACCTTATACACCTATAATAGGCTATAATGTGCAAGTAGAAAAGGGAAATACGCTGGCAGTTCCGAGAAAATAGCAAGAGAAGTGTTACACGTGTATCACGTAACTGGCATATTTTTGCGTAGGTACTGTGTGTTCGAGTAGATGCTGATCAAGTGGTTAGCATTCGAGTTTCGTAAGATGAATGTATATGAAGCGACGGCTCTACTCTCGCTCAAATCTTCAATTTTGTAGTACAAGTGTAAGTTCTGTGCTATTGAAAAAATTTGCCCTCCACTATTCATTCTTGCTACATTAGCAACGTCTCGGCGTTACGCAGGTTAACTGCTAAATGGCTGCTGCTTCTGTGTCTGCAGCTTGAACCGTCGAGGTGCAAAGTAGTACCCGGCACCTTGTCAGACTGCACTTGTAAGGGATTTAGCAAACCACAAGAGGGTACATTTTCAGGAAAACTCTTTGCGTTTCTTCACTTTTTTGTCGATAAGTATTAATACATACAGCAAAAAAAATTTGCATCACCTCGGTCCTGAGAGTTCCGGAACCTGTACAGAAAATTGCAATACAGATCAACATAAACATAATTTCCGCCCTTTTTATTGCTCATGAAAACTACACATTGCATTTTGTAGCACCATACAGCGGGACCTTCAGAGGTGGTGGTCCAGATTGCTGTACACACCGCTACCTCTAATACCCAGTCGCATGTGCTCTTGGATTAATTCATGCCTCTATTCGTCGTGGAATACTATCCACAAGCTCATCAAGGCATTCTTGGTCCAGATTGTCCCACGATGAGGACGCGAATTTTCGTCCATGAAGACGAATGCCTCGCCAGTATGCTGCCGGTAAGGTTGTACTATCGGTCGGAGGATGGCATTCACGTATCGTACAGCCGTTACGACGCCTTTCATGACCACCAGCGGCGTACGTCGGCCCCACATAATGCCACCCCAAAACATCAGGGAACCTCCACCTTGCTGCACTCGCTGGACAGTTAGTGTAAGGCGTTCAGCCTGACCGGGTTGCCTTCAAACACGACGATTGTCTGGTTGAAGCCTTATGCGACAATCAGCGGTGAAGAGAACTTGATGCCAATCCTGAGCCGTCCTTTCGCCATGTTGTTGGGCCCATCTGTACCGCGCTGCATGGTGTCGTGGTTGCAAAGATGGACCTTGCCATGGACGTCGGGAGTGAAGTTGCGCATCATGCAGCCTATTGCGCACAGTTCGAGTCGCAACACGACGTCTGTGGCTGCAGGAAAAGAATTGCTCAGTATGGTGGCGTTGCTGTCAGGCTTCCTCCGAGCCATAATCCGTAGGTAGCGGTCATCCACTGCAGTAGTAGCAGACCTTGGGGCGGTCTGGGTAAGGCATGTCATGGATAGTTCATCTCCTCCATGTCCGAACAACATCGCTTTGGTTCACTCTGGACACTTCCGATGCTGAAAACCGTTCCTGACACAATGTATCAGTGTGCAGGGACTGGAACCGCGGTATTGAGCGTCTAGGGATGGTTGAACTACAGACAACACGAGCCGTATACCTCCTTCCTGGTGGAATGACTGGAACTGATCGGCTGTCTGACCCCCCTCTGTCTGATTGGAACTGTTCATGTATGATTGTTGATTGGCGACTCCATGTTGTCTTGTGCACTACGACCAGATAACAGGTATACTTGAAAAAAGAGACAGCATTGGTCGCATATTTTTTACTATTGCAAAATCGATTTTCTGTCACTGAGTGACCATCTTCAGTGCTATATTGTATAACTTAAATTGGGATGCACTGTTGTCACTAAGCTTAGTGACAACAGTGCATCCCAATTTAAGTTATACAATATAGCACTGAAGATGGTCACTCAGTGACAGAAAATCGATTTTGCAATAGTAAAAAATATACGACCAATGCTGTCTCTTTTTTCAAGTATATCATGTATGATTGCTTACAGCATTGGGCGAGTTTAGTGACATCTCTGAACAGCGAAAGGGACTGTGTGTGTGATACAATATCCATAGTCAACGTCATGAATTCCAATACGCGGTCCCTACGCACAGCTACATCAGTTACGTTACTACTTACACGTAATGTTGTTTTATTAGCCTACTAAAGGTGTACGAAATTCGAAGTAAATCTGTGATCCCAAAGTCGTGGACACCATTTGTAAAATTAAAGGAACATACCAAGCGATAAAAGTTAAAATAGTAAGAAAAATCAATTGCTATTGATTTTTCCGTGTTAAGCCTGCTGCAAACCCAACTGCACAGCAGCGCACGTTATGAGGGCTATCCCGGGATTATGGGAGGCGTACCATCCCCTGATCGAACCGACCCGGCGAATTAATGACGGGAGCCGGTTTGCCGGCCATGCTGGATTTGGTTTTAAGGCGGTTTCTCACATCCGATTAGGTGAATATCGGTCTGCTACCACGTCCTGCTTCAATTTTCGCAATAATTTCGGAAACGATCTTTTCACACCAGAAAATCAACATGGCGTCCCTGCGAAGACGCGAAATGAAGGCCAGGAAGAAGAAGCAGCAGCTTGCTGCAGTTGGAGCGCATGTTTCATCAGACTCGTTTCGCTTTTATTTACAGAGCATACTGTATCGTCATTCTGGAAATGTACGGTCGAGCACATTAAGGTGGCCGCCACGTACGTTCAGTGTCAACGTGCAATAACCACTCACTGGCTCCAGGTGGCAGTGTTGTGGCGTAGCAAGACAGCCACGCCACGGAAGTAGCCGAAAGGCACGCGTTTAGCTCACGTAGGCAAGAGATAGGTCTGTAACAGGATACGTAATGAATGCTATAAAGAAAAGTACGTAGCTTCTGGAATACTTAACTTTAATCCATCCTTGGTACATCGCTATTGACGATATAAGTGAGACTCTGTAGATACATGCAATGTTACTAATGGCGCCTTGCTAGGTCGTAGCCATTGACTTAGCTGAAGGCTATTCTAACTATCTGCTCTGCAAATGAGCGAGGCTTCGTCAGTGTGCATCGCTAGCTACGTCGTCCGTACAACTGGGGCGAGTGCTAGTCCGTATCTCGAGACCTGCCGTGTGGTGGCGCTCGGTCTGCGATCCCTGACAGTGGCGACACGCGGGTCCGACATGTACTAATGGACCGCGGCCGATTTAAAACTACCACCTAGCAAGTGTGGTGGCTGGCGGTGACACCACAGGCAGCACTGGCAGTGGAGGGGCTATAAAGCGTCTTGGAAAGATGCGGAAAACAGTACTGTCGTTGTCGTTAGGCGGAAACGGGACGATTTATCTGACGTTCGGAATGGCACGATCATTAGCTAAAGGGCCAAGAGTGCAAGCATTTTCGAAACGGCTAAGCTTGTGAACTGCCGCCGTGGTTAAAATTTACTGTACATGGCAAAATCGAGCTGTCCAAAACAGCACACCACACACCAACGCAGAACAACAGTGACCTGATACGGGCAATAAGAGACAAATACGAGTGGGAAATAGGAAATAAAATCGCTGATGATATCTCAAGAACATTACATGACGAATACAGAGAGATACGGCCGTATAACAGAGCACTGGAACACACACGAAGCACGTAAGAAAGCAGTTCCAGTTCGTGCACCAGGACATACAGCAGTACCGAAACATACACACTCAAACAGTGAACACTTTCACAAGCACATACCACAGATAACCTTACACAACATCTAAAATAATTAAACTGTATCGGAATAAACGGTGTAATGCAATCAACCCTGAAAATCTGTTCTGGCTTAAGTATAGAAGGCAGGCATATCCATCCCACTGTCATAACATCGCTGTTGGGATGTAACATTTGTAACTGAACACTTAGTACACGAGCTACATAACAGGTAAAATTCAAAACATATAATATAGGAAATGAGGGTTAATTAATAATCTACCTCACACTCACGTACTGCTATGCATACCACAACGTACGTAATAGTTACAGTATTTTTGTAAATAGTATTTAGAAATATTAACCCTTAAATTAAACTGTAGCGAACCGAGACTGCAAGGTTCGAAGCAGTTCCGAGGCTTTCATACCAGGCTGGCTCTCTCTGTCTCCTTTTACCCATGTCTTTCCAATCATGTATCACCATATCTTCTAACCAAACTGCGTGTCTACGGAGTATCGCCTCAGTTGTGCGACTGGATTAGTGATTTCCTGCCAGAAAGGTCACAGTTCGTACTAATAGAAGGAAAGACATCGAGTAAAACAGAAGTAATATCCGGCGTTCCCCAAGAAAGTGTTATAGGCCCTCTATTGTTCCTCACCTATATTAACGACATAGGAGACAATCTGAGCAGCCGTCTTACATTGTTTGCAGATGATGCTGTCATTTACCGCCTTGTAAAGTCAAAAATGGTTCAAATGGCTCTGAGCACTATGGGACATAACATCAGTGGTCATCAGTCCCCTAGAACTTAGAACTACTTAAACCTAACTAACCTAAGGACATCACACACATCCATGCGCAAGGCAGGATTCGAACCTGCGACTTGTAAAGTCATCAGATGATCAAAACGACTTGCAAAATGGTTTAAATAAGGTATCTGTACGGTGCGAAAAGTGGTAATTGGCCCTGAATAAAGAAAAGTGTGAAGTTATTCACATGAGTACTAAAAGAAACCAGCTAAATTTCGATTACGCGGTAAGTCACACAAATCTGAAGGCTGTAAATTCAACTAAATACTTACCAATTACAATTACAAATAACCTAAATTGGAACGATCACACAGATAATATTGTGGGTAGAGCAAACCAAAGACTGCGATTCATTGGCAGAACACTTAGAAGGTGCAACAGGTCTACTAAAGAGACTGCTTACACTACACTTGTCCGCCCCATTCTGGAGCATTGCTGTGCGGGGTGGGATCCGCATCAGATGGGAGTGACGGATGACATCGAAAAAGTACAAAAAAGGGCGGCTAGTTTTGTATTATCTCGAAGCATGGGAGATAGTGCAACAGACATGATACGTGAATTGGTGTGGCAATCATTAAAACAAAGGTGTTTTTCGTTGCGACGAGATCTTCTCATGAAATTTCAATCACCAGTTTTCGTCTTCGATTGCGAAACCATTCTGTTGGCACCCACCTACACAGGGAGAAATGATCATCACGATGAAATAAGAGAAACCAGGGCTCGCACAGAAAAATTTAAGTGCTCGTTTGTCCCGCATACCGTTCGAGAGTAGAACGGTAGAAAAAAATGGCTCTGAGCACTATTGAACTTGACATCTGAGGTCATCAGTCCCCTAGAACTTAGAACTACTTAAACTTAACTAACCTAAGGATATCACACACATCCATGCCCAAGGCAGGATTCGAACATGCGACCGTAGCAGTCTCGCGATTCCGGACTGAAGCGCCTAGAACCGCACGGCCACCGCGGCCGGCTGAACGGTAGAGAGACAGCTTGAAGGTGGTTCACTGAACCTTCTGCCAGGCACTTTATTGTGAATAGCAGAGTAATCAAGTAGATGTAGATCCAGATTTTTAGTGTCTTCTTTTTTTTCAATTTCTAATGTATTTCTGATTTATTAACATTTCCATTGTAGTTCAAATGGCTCTGAGCACTATGGGACTCAACTGCTGAGGTCATTAGTCCCCTAGAACTTAGAACTAGTTAAACCTAACTAACCTAAGGACATCACAAACATCCATGCCCGAGGCAGGATTCGAACCTGCGACCGTAGCGGTCTTGCGGTTCCAGACTGCAGCGCCTTTAACCGCACGGCCACTTCGGCCGGCTCCATTGTAGTTGCTGAAAACAATAGTTGTTGTTTGTAATGTGTAATATGTTTTGTAATCTATATGAAAAGCTCTAAAGTGAACGATCTGGTATAAAACGTAAGGTAACAGGTCTGTAAACGTGCAATAAATCAAACCAATCAAAATCAAATGCGCAAAACCAGCACCGTGGCAACTGGCTGTGGATGACAGGGGTGAACGACGGCTGCAGATATGTGTACGGGCGAATAGACGTGCAGCCTTTGGGTTGCTGACCGCCCAAGAGTTTGCCCAGAGTCGACCAAGACTCTACCAGCAGTGTCTCCTCGACGACTGTTCAGCGCCGTTGCTGAGTATGGACCTTTGCAGTAGGCGTCTTGCTCCTACAGCCATCCTGACGGTTGCTTGTTGGAACGAAAATACCACAACAGGTGGCCTTTCCAGATGAATCACGTTTCATGCTCTGTCCCCCAAGGAGGGAGTGTTATGGTCTGTGGTATTGCCTGGGTGGTGGTTCAAATGGCTCTAAGCACAATGGGACTGAGGTCCCCCAGAGCCTAGAACTACTTAAACCTAACTAACCTAAGGACATCACACACATCCATGCCCGAGGCAGGATTCGAACCTGCGACTGTAGCAGCAGCGTGGTTCCGGACTGAAGCGCCTAGAACCGCTCGACCAATTCCCTGGGTGATCTCCTCGTTCTGGAAGGTGCAATGAATCTATCCTAGGGAACCATGTCCACTCCTATATATAGTTTGTTTTTCCTCAGCACGATGGCATCTACCCATACGATAGTGCAACATGTCCCACAGCTCGCTGTGTACAAGCGTTGTTCGAAGAGGACCGCGATGAATTTACTGTACCCCTCTCGCCACAAAACTCCCCGGATTTTAAGCCAGTCGAGATTCCGTGGGACCATTTCGATTAGGCTGTTCGTACCCTGGACGAGCATTCGAGGAATCTGACACAGCTGGCCACGACACAGGAGTCTGCATAGCTGCACATCCCTATTGACACCTTCCAGAACCTCACTGACTCTTCTCCTGCATTCCTCGCAGCAGTCCGCCCTGCAGACAGAAGAGAAAAGACAGGAAAAAACAGTGTCCGAACAGGGCTTGAAGTTTCAGCGGTACTGATCGGCCGCCGTGTCATCCTCAGCCCTTAAGTGTCACCGGGTGCAAATACGGAGGGGCATGTCGTTGGCACACCGCTCTACCGGCTGTTGTCAGTTTTCGTGCCCGGTGCAGCCACTGTTCTATCACGTAGCTGCTCAATTGGCTGAGTACATCCCGCTTCGCAACAGCGCTCGGCAGACAGGATGGCCACCCATCCAAGTGCTAGCCAAGTCCGACAGTGCTTAACTTTGGTGGTCTGGCGGGAACCGGTCTTAACCACTGCGGCAACGACGTTGTCCCTGGCTTTTGACAAGTGGTTACATGAGTGTACTGTGTGTGATATACACAGGTCTCTACATTTTGGTACTTATAAATTAAAAACGTATCCATTTATAAAATTGGCCTGCAATTTAGTATGGGGCGTTTCCGTATTTTGTTAAATTTTCCGAAGCCAACTGCTTTTTCCTTCGTTGTTGTATGTTGTGTGTATTGTGTATCAAACCGGGGACCTAGAAACGACGGAGAGACTTCATCCCCGCCGTAGCTCTCAGTGGTTCACAACCCCACAACAGGCCACAGCAGTCCACCCACCCCACCGCCGCCCCACACCAAACCCAGGTTTTTGTACGTCCATCCTTTGGGCAGGAGTTTACTATTGTGACTAAATAAAACACCTACAGCCGCCCTTATGTTTTATTTCATTTTATTTTATTTCAACCAGTTTCTACTCTTCAGTGCGTCGTCTTCAGGTGTTGTTGATGCGGTACAGGTTGATATGATCCCTATACGGGGTGTTACATAAAGGTACGGCCAAACTTTCAGGAAGCATTCCTCACACACAAATAAAGAAAAGATGTTATGTGGACATGTGTCCGGAAACGCTTAATTTCCATGTTAGAGCTCATTTTAGTTTCGTCAGTATGTACTGTACTTCCTCGATTCACCACCAGTTGGCCCAATTGAAGGAAGGTAATGCTGACTTCGGTGCTTGTGTTGACATGCGACTCATTGCTCTACAGTACTAGCATCAAGCACATCAGTACGTAGCATCAACAGGTTAGTGTTCATCACGAACGTGGTTTTGCAGTCAGTGCAATGCTTACAAATGCGGAGTTGGCAGATACCCATTTGATGTATGGATTAGCACGGGGCAATAGCCGTGGCGCGGTACGTTTGTATCGAGACAAATTTGCAGAACGAAGGTGTCCCGACAGGAAGACGTTCGAAGCAATTGATCGGCGTCTTAGCGAGCACGGAACATTCCAGCCTATGACTCGCGACTGGGGAAGACCTAGAACGACGAGAACACCTGCAATGGACGAGGCAATTCTTCGTGCAGTTGACGAAAACCCTAATGTCAGCGTCAGAGAAGTTGCTGCTGTACAAGGTAACGTTGACCACGTCACTGTGTGGAGAGTGCTACGGGAGAACCAGTTGTTTCCGTACTATGTACAGCGTGTGCAGGCACTATCAGCAGCTGATTGGCCTCCACGGGTACACTTCTGCGAATGGTTCATTCAACAATGTGTCAATCCTCATTTCAGTGAAAATATTCTCTTTACAGATGAGGCTTCATTCCAACGTGATCAAATTGTAAATTTTCACAATCGACATGTGTGAGCTGACGAGAATCCGCACGCAATTGTGCAATCACGTCATCAACACAGATATTCTGTGAACGTTTGGGCAGGCATTGTTGGTGATGTCTTGATTGGGCCCCATGTTCTTCCACCTACGCTCAATGGAGCACGTTATCATGATTTCATACGGGATACTCTACCTGTGCTGCTAGAACATGTGCCTTTACAAGTGCGACGCATGTGGTTCATGCACGATGGAGCTCCTGCACATTTCAGTCGAAGTGTTCGTACGCTTTTCAACAACAGATTCGGTGACCGATGGATTGGTAGAGCCGGACCAACTCCATGGCCTCCACGCTCTCCTGACCTCAACCCTCATGACTTTCATTTATGGGGGCATTTGAAAGCTCTTCTCTACGCAACCCCGGTACCAAATGTAGAGACTCTTCGTGCTCGTATTGTGGACGGCTGTGATACAATACGCCATTCTCCAGGGCTGCATCAGCGCATAAGGGATTCCATGCGACGGAGGGTGGATGCATGTATCCTCGCTAACGGAGGACATTTTGAACATTTCCTGTAACAAAGTGTTTGAAGTCGCGCTGGTACGTTCTGTTGCTGTATGTTTCCATTCCATGATTAATGTGATTTGAAGAGAAGTAATAAAATGAGCTATAACATGGAAAGTAAGCGTTTCCGGACACATGTCCACATAACATATTTTCTTTCTTTGTGTGTGAGGAATGTTTCCTGAAAGTTTGGCCGTCCCTTTTTGTAACACCCTGTATATATCACATCAGTTGCCAGCATTACTGAATACGCAGATAACGTATCAGCACTCCAAACATCACCTGTCACTGAAGCTTAGAAACTAGTTGCAATAAAATAAAATAAAATCATAAGGACAGCTGTAGGTGTTTTATTTTGTCACAATAGACAGCTGTATCGTGCGGTTCGATCCCCAGCGAACCCCCCTGGGAATGTCGCACACCAGAAGAGTGTAACTCCAAATACTTGCCTGGTAAAGTAATGACGGTGTACGCGTACGTGTCCTTCGTTCTTAGCTGAATTTCAAGTACATGAAAATAGCATTATTGCATTACAATTTTAGCGGTTTTTCATCTTCTTTGAGCCGATTTCTTAGCGTTGCATTTGTTCGTTTTTCGATTCACCTCACTGCTTTGTAACATTCACAAGAGGAATGCAGAGCAAGAAAAACTATCTTCACAAAAGGTGAAAAATTGCGAAAAGTGTATATGGAACTACGATATTTTATGCTACAACAGCGGAGGAAGGTGTTTCCGTAAGCATACTGCAGATTTTGAATGTCATTTCACCGCAAGTTCACAGAGACCCCGTACTAAAGTACCGTGTTGCACAGACATCTAAATAGCTTGCATTCAACATCTGTAATTGTCTTAAAGCTATGAAGAGATAAAGGCAAGGATATATGGCTTGTTTCAGGGCGGAATCATGCTTCAGACATCGGTAATTTTTTGTTATAAGAAAATAAGAGATAGCCACTTTGCATTTTTTTACTGAACTTGGTCGCATATTTCCGAGACTGTTTTAATAAGTGGCATTATGAAATGGCTTCAAGGTACATCAGAGTGAAAGTATCTTGACAAATATGGAGAAGCGACATGCAACAAACCAGCAATATTTCACACCATTAAATATTTGTAGGGACGAAATTCTTCCGTTACTACCTTCTGGCACAACGTTTTTAGTCTTAGAACAGCTTAAGGGGAACTAAAACACTAATCGCTAATAACGATTATACATTTCTTGTAGTATTACTTCGTATTCTCACCAGTTAAATGTAAACGCAGCTGTTTGTAATTCTCTGCAATGTGGAGAAAATAACTTTGATTGTCATGCATGAATTTCTTCTGAGTGAACATTGCTCTAAATGTGAATACATCTAGCAGACTGACTGCAAAACACACACGTGTGCTACGGAATTTATCTAGAACGCAGCTCACAAATACATGGCCATACACTGACATAAATATCCCTGCGATATTAACTATTATTACACTGCGCCCCAGTGTTTTAACAATAGTGCCTTTATTTATTTATTGTTTTTTTTTATTGGGGCCATCAATCTTTTCACTGGTCTGATGCGCATAGCGACGGATTAACCTATTATGCCGACCTCATCATTTCTCTATACCTGCCTTTGGTACTATGGAGTTATTACCACAATTCTTAACACATGTCCTACCATGTTGTCCATTCTTGTTGCCACTGTTTTCCGTACGTTCCTTTCGTCGCCGATTTTGCGGCGGACCCCCTCTCTCATTGCGTTATCAGTCCACCGACTTTTCAACGTCCTTCTGTAGAACCACGTACCAAACACTTCGATTATCTTCTGTTCCGGTTTTCTCACACTCCATGATTCATTACCATACAATGAGTGCTCCAAACGTACATTATCAGAAATTTCTTCCTAAAGTGAAGGCCTATGTGTGATTCTAATAGGCTGATACTAATAGTCTGCCTTTGGCAGTCTACGTTTTACGTTCTCCTTGCTTCATCTGTCATGCAACTTCCAAGACAGCAGAATTCCATAACTTCGTCTACTTTGTAATCACCAGTTTTCATGTTATGTTTGTAACTAATCTTATTTCAGTTACTACTCTTTAATTTCGTATTTCTTCGGTTTACTCTCAATCCACGTCGGGTAATTCATTAGATTGTTCATAACATTCAACAGGTCCTATCACTCTTCTTCGCGTTCACTAAAGATAACAATGTCATGAGAGAATGTGATCATTGATGTCCTTTCACCCTGAATTCTAATACCACTATTGAACCTTTCTTTTATTTGCGTCATTGCTTCTTTGATATACAAATTGAATGGTAGTGGAGAAAGACTGCGCCCCTGTCTTACAATTTTTGTAATCGGAGCACTTGGATCTCGCTCTTCAACTCTTGTTGTTACCACTTGGTTTGTGTATACATTGTATATTACCCGCCTTCCCCTATAGTTTAGGCACAATTTTCTCAAATTGTCGAACATTTTCCTCCATTTTACTCCACCGAACGCTTTTTATAGGTTGACAAATACCCGTGCGCAACTTCAGAGCTGCCTCCCTCATACTTTACTTTTCCCCAAATTTTGTTGGTTTAAGTGTTTCTGTTTCGTATAATGTTTCAGACTGTACCACTGACAGGGGTTTGATTCTGTGCTCCAGGATCTGATTATTAGATATGGAGTGCGTTTCCGGTTTATGTACTCTATTTTCTATTGCTATCTTTTCTTATGTGCTGCATGTTGTCTATCTCCTAGGTATCTAAAGTAATTTGAGATGTTGCGTTGTCATGAGTTTTAAAATGGTTCAAATGGCTCTGAGCACTATGGGACTAAACTTCTGAGGTCATCAGTCCCCTAGAACTTAGCACTACTTAAACCTAACCAACCTAAGGACATCACACAAATTCATGCCCGAGGCAGGATTCGAATCTGCGACCATAGCGGTCGCGCGGTTCCAGACTGTAGCCCTTAGAACCGCTCGGCCACATTGGCCGGCCATGAGTTTTAAGTTTTTTGAGCCATAACAGATATTTGTCATGAACCGTGCTTTATCCAAGTATTATTTCTAGTACTAATTTGTTGCTTGTTTATGTCATTCTGTGATTTATTCTATGAGTACTACCTTCTCTTTCATTAAATAACATTTCGTCGTCTGCAAAAGCTAGATGATCTATGGCGATTTTATTTGGATTTCTTCCTCAGTTATGATGGGTGTCCTCTATTTTCCCACACCCTTTTCTAACGCAGTCCACAAGCCTTCTTCTTTATTAAATTCTAATTTTATTTCAAAAGGTTTTGAAATTTTCGACAAAAATTCTAGTTTCGACGTTTGTTAAAATTTACTTAATTAATTCCGTCGTTTCGCAGATATTCAGATGGAGCATTATAAAGGTCTGGGGCTCTGAGGACACGAACATCTTTAACAAGAATGAGATTTTCACTCTGCAGCGGAGTGTGCGCTGATATGAAACTTCCTGACTAAAACTGTGTGTCGGACCGAGACTCGAACTCGGGACCTTTGCCTTTCGCGGGCAAGTGCTCTACCAACTGAGCTACCCAAGCACGACTCACGGTCCGTCCTCACAGTGAAAGGCAAAGGTCCCGAGTTCGAGTCTCGGGCCGGCACACAGTTTTAATCTGCCAGGAAGTTTCATTTTTAACAAGGCCCAACATCTCTTTGATTTTCCCAGGCGACCCATACCCGCAAGAGATTCATCATACTTTACGTGTTGTTGTTCCGTAGAAAGGAAGAAATGCCGTGTTCTGATACGAAAAATTCGCCGCGAAACGACTTCGTGGCTAGTTTCAGGATAGAGTTTCCCTCTTGATATTAATGCTGACTGTGCCGCAGTATGTGGAGACCGCTCGATCTATGATTCTCCTACCGGTCGACTGCAGTCCCGCCGGAGCCTACCATGAGTGCAGTGGATCGGAAACGACAGCTCCGAATCTGGAGCGAGCGGCAATAAATCGTCGAGATGCGTATCAGGTTGCGTCACGCACGGGAGTGTAGATGGTTATCTGGAGGGCGCGACGTGAAATATGGCGCCCTCGCTACGCGATGTGTTTCAATCTGTTTGGCCCCGAAGGGACGTAATGACTGATTTATGTACAGTGCAGAGGACTACGTTTCCCCGTTCTTCACGCGTGTTCCGAGTCTCACACACGGCCAGACAGTGCTGTCTTACAAGGAAATGTCACCACCTCAGCTTCATGTCTTGAGGAGGAGAAAAGAAGTACACATGCGAGGTATCAGCCCCCAGCAATCGACCCTACCCGAAAATTTAGGCTCTGATTCTGACAGTAAGAAATTATGACTTTCTGAACGCAAAGTTTTTTTATCAAAATTCTCGCGCATCGGTCGTTTGCCAATCACTCCGCCCCAGTGACTTCTCTTAATTGCCGAGTGTGAAGTGCTGTACAGTGAAGTTATAGCCAGAGCCGTGCTATTCGCTGGATATTTATGGCGAGGGAAGTGGTAGGGGGAGGTGGACACATCTGCCAAAAGTATTTTCAAATGGTTCTGGAGAAAATGTATTACAGTACGCCAAAAATAGTTAAGTGAGCATAGTACGCATACGACAACATCGCGAACATAATATGTACAGTACTACTTAACAATACTCGCGTGCTGGAAAATTCGTATGAAATAAAGTTAATCACTTTCGATTTACAGTCCAGTTATTTCAGTCACGTTGAAGAATAGCACATCTCCTGTGTATGTTTACTATTAAAATACAGTCTTAATCACGATTTATTTATCAAGGTGACCGGTTTCGACCACTACTGTGGTCATCTTCAGACCTACAAGTTGTATACAAAGCTTTAATTAGAGGGCTACATACATTAAAGAAAATACAATAAGTTATGAAGCTATAAAACGATGAATTACCATTGAGTAGGAACTTCATTCTGTTGGAGAATTAGTATTGGAGAAACCAGTGTTTTTTTTTTCTTTATTGTTATTTTGAAACCTGTATTACAGGCAGGCCTGCAGCAGCATACTACGCCGCTCTTTGGCCGCAGAGAAACACAAATACACAAATGAAGACATTTAGAGAAAAAACATGGTGGACAGATAAAGGGAGACAAACACTTTTTAAAATACAAGGTGCCATTCACGGGCGTAGACTCCAAGATAAAATTGCTCAGACACTTGGACACAGACAGAGACGAAAATTGTCACACGTGAACGTAGGGGCACAAAACGAATGACACTGAAGCACTTAAGCACAAAACGACAGCACACACAGAACACGAGGCATTGATCTCCGGCGCGCGAATGTTCACTAACCGTGTACGAGTCCGCGGGGACCTGCCAAGAGAGGAGGAGGGGGGGTGGGAGGGAGAGGGGAGAGCAGATGCCATGGGCAGGGGAGATAGGGGGAAGGGAGGAAGGTGGAGGGGAAGCCCAGGGGAAGAGGGAAGGAGGGAGGGGATTGGGGAAAAGGAAAGAGAAGAGAGGGAGGGTGCCTAAAGGAACGGACACAGGAACTGGGGGGGGGGGAGGATCAAAGTTGATAGGAGGGGTAGATGGAGGGGAGGAGGACATCATCAGGGAGGGGGAGCTGGCGGAAGCCACCTTGGGAGTGGGTGAGGAGGGTGGAGAGATGGAGACCGGGTGGGACGTGGGAATACAGGGCGGCAGTGGGCGGGGGTGGGAGAGGATGGGCGAGACAAGGGGGTAAGGAGGATCGAGTTTACAGGAGGTGTACAGGATCCGCATCCTTTCAAGGAAGAGGAGGAGGTGGGGGAAGGGGATGAGATCATACAGGATCCGCGTGGGGGAGGGGAGACGGATGCGATAGGCGAGGCGGAGAGCACGGCGTTCAAGGACCTGGAGGGACCTATAAAAGGTAGGGGGGGGGGGGCAGAGATCCAGGCCAGATGGGCGCAACAAAGGATAGGGCGGATGGCGGATTTATAGGTGTGGAGGATTGTGGAGGGGTCCAGACCCCACGTACGGCCGGAAAGGAGCCTGAGGAGACGGAGCCGGGAGCGCATCCCGGCCTGGACCGTCTGGAGATGGGGAGTCCAGGAGAGGCGACGGTCGAGGGCGACGCCAGGGCACTTAAGGGTGGAAGTGAGGGCGACAGGACGGCCACAGATGGTGAGACAGAAATCAAATAGGCGGAAGGAAGGGGTGGTTTTGCCGAAACCAGTGCACGTCTGACTGCACTTCTGACGGCATGATGTCAGTACTAACCATTGAGTTATAAGTCGAATAACAATGTAAAATTTCTTAGTTAAAAGAACATTGTCAAGAATTAAAAATAAATTCACACTAAACTTAGCTTATTAAACAGCTATTGTCAATTAAGAAGCGTTAAAAATATTTAAATATGTAGGATAAATGAATTTCAGTTTGGCAGTACATGGGTTGCCCTCTCAAGGCCTGTTAGTGAACCACTGGTTGCCGTGGTGAAGTTGGGCGCCGTTCCAAAGATGAGGCAGCAGGCTTCTTTCCACTGAAGTTGTTGTAAAGTCGATAGGTGAACTAGTGGTTGCCAAGGTGAGGATAAACGCCAGTGCAAAGATGTAGCAGCAGGCTTCTTTCTAACGAAGTTATTGCAAAAGTGCAATGGCGAAGACTGTCACATCAGACGATGTATTATTGAGCAGCAACATGTCTTTATTGAAACGACTTTCAATGAGTAGGCTGCAATAATCTTTAGCTGAAATGTATACCCCATGCTACACAAATACGATACGAAGTAGTTGTCCATATATATGAAATATTGTCTATGAAGTTCGTCCGTAAATTACATGTGTCAATTTCTAAAAGCATTGCTATTCCTTAAGTTGTATGCCAGTCTTATAAACAAGTAAAAATAATGAAAATGGAAGGAATTTAAAATTATAGTACTATGAGCCATAGTACCCAAAATAAAAGGATGTCGATTAGCAATATAGCAATATGCAGTCTAAAAGCATATATGCAAAAATTCTAAAACAGATAGTCAGTCATAAAACAATGTTTGGTGAAATAAAATTACACTGTAAAGATAAAATATTTCCTAAAAGTCTTAATAATTTTAAAAAACAAAGGACAGGAGAGTGAACATGCTAAAGCAGATCATCGAAAAGCTCATAGAAATGTTTGTCTTTCATTTGAAGTTGTTCGTTTAAAACAGATAATGGGTTACTTATGTGAAGTGAAAAGATTTCAATTTCTTCTAAAGTATTTAGCAGTAGTCCTTTTGGCACAGTATGTAATATTTTCAAATTGTTAGAAGTGCACACTCATTACATATTATTTTGCAAACGCCTTACTTTTGGTATATATTTGAGTCCCCAATTATGTGTTTCAGTTTCATCTGTAGGGGGTTATTGGTTTTAAATGCTATTGTCACGCTTATATTATTAAATAATTTATTTATTTTATCTGAAATAGGTCCCATGCGAGTCATTTTTGTAAATCTCTTCTTGGAATTTATAACAGCATCATTTGTTTCTTGTAATTTTTGATATCCTCCGTATGTACCTCACTTTAACCCGCTACTTCTTTAATGACGCACTCGTTAGTTTTATTCGTTTTCAATGTATTTATGAACCACAAAATAAAAATGATCAAAGTTAAATCTCTGACACAAGCTACGGGTTTGAAACCGCGTACGGTGAAACATGAACACAGCGTGTTAGTAATGTCAAAGCAGTATTTCACAAATCTCTTACGTACTCCATTGTACAGCACCTCCCACTCTGGCATTATGTAGCTACACTGGAGGGGGGGGGGGAAAAGAAGAGAGGTGGCGGAGCGAGTGACAAGCAACCGTTGCATTCTACATTTAAAAACTGTACATTGGGAACATCATAGGTGTGTACTACAATAGACACACATTTTATCGAATTTCAAGGGACTGAAAACTATCCAATTCGGTTTAACTACGAAATAACGATCTTTTTTTAAAAAAAATATACCTGTCGAGTTTTCTCTTGTTATGGCTACCAACGCGTGAGATGCTTCATTTCATGCCCTCTATGAAAAACTAAAAATATCTTCACGGTATATGTACAAAAGTATTTGTAGCATATGTTTAATTGAGAAAATACACTGAAGCGCCAGAGAAACTGGTATAGGCGAACGGCAAAGGTCCCGAATTCGAGTCATGGTCCGGCACACAGTTAAAATCTGCCAGGAAGTTTCTTTTCTAAACATTTTCTCGCTTACATGCTTCTGGTCATACATCTAGCATATTGTAAGAGGCCCATGACAAGGAATTTGTCGCTATTGCACTCGAGCAGATGTATTTTCGATGGATTGCTCACGCGCTGCCTGCGATATGTAAGCTATAAGAGAATCTCAGACCAGAGAGAGATGTTGTATGCAGTAAGAGCAGTGTCTGTAGGAGTAAGTAGTAGCTAGCTGTCTGGTGTATGGAGTTGGCTGGGCCGGTCGTGGGGAGCGATGGCGGTGCCTGAGCGATGTAGTATAAGGTAAAAGCAGCCTCGCGCATGTGTACTATCGTTATATCAAGGTCCATGTAAATGTTTTAAAAAAATCTCTTAATAATCTTTCTCATAAATAGTAACTTTTGACAATCATTCATCTCAGTTTAAAGAATTTACTAATTTCTCCAATCCATGGTCATCCCGATTATTGTAAAGAAAAATCAGTTGTTTCTTTTTATACATGACAAATCTATCGGCCAGCATTGCACTGGGCAGTGCCAAAAAGAATTTCGTATAGGAACAGATATATATGCGTTATCCGGCGACTTCAGTGAGGTAAGATTTTTCAATTTATTCAGAATGAATTTTCAGGGCCATGACACAGCACTGCTGACGTCCAAAATTTACCAGGTTAAATTCACAGTCAGTTATTGAAAGGTTATGAGAGAGCCACAATTTTATTGAGAGGTTAGACGCGTTGTTATTGCGAGGTTACTGAATAATAAACTGTTGCTAGATTACGCTGAAGGCCGCGGTGGCCGTGCGGTTCTGGCGCTTCAGTCCGGAACCGCGAGGCTGCTGCGGTCGCAG
Source organism: Schistocerca piceifrons (assembly GCF_021461385.2). Lineage (NCBI taxonomy): Eukaryota > Metazoa > Arthropoda > Insecta > Orthoptera > Acrididae > Schistocerca > Schistocerca piceifrons. The sequence continues at coordinate 41,578,894 of NC_060146.1, forward strand.
GTTCGAATCCTGCCTCGGGCATGGGTGTGTGTGATGTCCTTAGGTTAGTTAGGTTTAAGTAGTTCTAAGTTCTAGGGGACTTATGACCTAAGATGTTGAGTCCCATAGTGCTCAGAGCCATTTGAACCATTACGCTGAATGTGAATGATATATAATTATACATCTTACTGTTGGGAGGTTACAACACAAATGCATTTGTAAAGTAATCAGACGTTTGAGGCTGTTTTATACGTGAGAATTCGATTCTTTAAAGACTATGTGGTCTTCTCCTTGCCACTGAATGGTAATATACTTGATCGTGAAAATAATTGTATTAATCATCTCATAACACGTTTCGTGCGAACCTCGTCATCACATTTACTAAAATTATTCCCTAAAGATATGGAGTATAAAGTGACAAAATACTTTGTGTTGATTTTAATAGGTCTCATGTAGGGTTTCGCACGAAATTCGTCATTAGATAACAATTAAAATTATGTCGGCGATCAAGACCAATGTGTTCCATTTAGTACAACGTTTCTATTATGAACTATGCTGTCTGCTTATGCCACAAGCATACAAAATAAACCTCGACACCGTCAAAATTCCTGAGGCTGTTCAGTGGTGTTTTCTGAATATTTTGGTGTAAGAGATCAGTCTGTGTGTAGAGACATGAAAAAAACGTCGATGATTTTTCGTATCGATTTTTCCATGTCGATACTGATTCTCTTTTACACGACACTTTAGCCCATTCGCATCAATTTGCAAATGGATCAGTGATAATACTGCCGTAATTAGCCTCCGCTACACTTCGTAAGGTGACGTGTGTATTTTGCATATAGACGCAGATGTAGATGTAGTTTTATTTAATATAAGTTTGTTGGCTTCCACGGCCAGTATCACTGATAATAATTTTGCTTGTTAGGTTGCTTAATTATATAACACTAAAGCAACTAAACTGGCGAGGTTACGGCAGACTTGCTGGTGGTCCCTTTCGGGGCGATTAACTGCTGTTCGTTCCGCTCAAAAGGTCCAGTAATTCTACTTCACATTCACTGGGGGTAGCAATTGACATCAGTGAATCTTATAATTAATATCCCTTCACTATGAATTTTAATCCAGACTTCAACTTTTTTTTCTTTCATTGCTTCTCCGATGTGCTGACCGGAAAGTAGTGGCGAAAGACTGCATCTGCGTGTTACACCCTTTATAATCCATGTTCCTTCTTGGTCTCTCAGTCGTCCTTTCCCTATTGATTCTTGTTTTTTTTTTTGGTCATCAGTCTACTGACTGGTTTGATGCGACCCGCCACGATTTCCTTTCCTGTGCTAACCTCTTCATCTCAGAGTAGCACTTGCAACCTACGTCCTCAATTATTTGCTTCACGTATTCCAATCTCTGTCTTCCTCTACAGTTTTTGCGCTCTACAGCTCCCTCTAGTACCATGGAAGTCATTGCCTCATGTCTTAGCAGATGCCCTATCATACTGTCCCTTCTCCTTATCAGTGTTTTCCACATATTCGTTTCCTCTCCGATTCTGCGTAGAACCTCCTCATTCCTTACCTTATCAGTCCACCTAATTTTCAACATTCGTTTATAGCACCACACCTCAAATGCTTCGATTCTCTTCTGTTCCGGTTTTCCCACAGCCCATGTTTCACTACCATACAGTGCTGTACTCCAGACGTACATCCTCAGAAATTTCTTCCTCAAATTAAGGCCTGTATTTGATATTAGTAGACTTCTCTTGGCCAGAAATGCCTTTTTTGCCATAGCGAGTCTGCTTTTGATGTCCTCCTTGCTCCGTCCGTCATTGGTTATTTTACTGCCTAGGTAGCAGAATTCCATAACTTCATTGACTTCGTGACCATCAATCCTGATGTCAAGTTTCTCGCTGTTCTCATTTCTACTACTTCTCATTACCTTCGTCTTTCTCCGATTTACTCTCAAACCATACTGTGTACTCATTAGACTGTTCATTCCGTTCAGCAGATCATTTAATTCTTCTTCACTTTCACTCAGGATAGCAATGTCATCAGGGAATCGTATCATTGATATCCTTTCACCTTGTATTTTAATTCCACTCCTGAACCTTTCTTTAATTTCCAACATTGCTCCCTCGATGTACTGATTGAAGAGTAGGGGCGAAAGGCTACAGCCTTGTCTTACACCCTTCTTAATACGAGCACTTCGTTCTTAATCGTCCACTTATTCCATCTTGGTTGTTGTACATATTGTATATGACCCGTCTCTCCCTATAGCTTACCCCTACTTTTTTCAGAATCTCGAACAGCTTGCACCATTTTATATTGTCGAACGCTTTTTCCAGGTCGACAAATCCTATGGAAGTGTCTTGATTTTTCTTTAGCCTTGCTTCCATTATTAGCCGTAACGTCAGAATTGCCTCTCTCGTCCCTTTACTTTTCCTAAAGCCAAACTGATCGTCACCTAGCGCATTCTCAATTTTCTTTTCCATTTTTCTGTATATTATTCTTGTAAGCAGCTTCGATGCATGAGCTGTTAAGCTGATTGTGCGATAATTCTCGCACTTGTCAGCTCTTGCCGTCTTCGGAATTGTGTGGATGATGCTTTTCCGAAAGTCATATGGTATATCGCCAGACTCATATATTCTACACACCAACGTGAATAGTCGTTTTGTTGCCACTTCTCCCAATAATTTTAGAAATTCTGATGGAATGTTATCTATCCCTTCTGCCTTATTTGACCGTAAGTCCTCCAAAGCTCTTTTAAATTCCGATTCTAATACTGGATCCCCTATCTCATCTAAATCGACCCCTGTTTCTTCTTCTATCACATCAGACAAATCTTCACCCTCATAGAGGCTTTCAATGTATTCTTTCCACCTATCTGCTCTCTCCTGTGCATTTAACAGTGGAATTCCCGTTGCACTCTTAATGTTACCACCGTTGCTTTTAATGTCACCAAAGGTTGTTTTGACTTTCCTGTATGCTGAGTCTGTCCTTCCGACAATCATATCTTTTTCGATGTCCTCACATTTTTCCTGCAGCCATTTCGTCTTAGCTTCCCTGCACTTCCTATTTATTTCATTCCTCAGCGACTTGTATTTCTGTATTCCTGATTTTCCCGGAACATGTTTGTACTTCCTCCTTTCATCAATCAACTGAAGTATTTCTTCTGTTACCCATGGTTTCTTCGCAGCTACCTTGTTTGTACCTATGTTTTCCTTCCCAACTTCTGTGATGGCCCTTTTTAGAGATGTCCATTCCTCTTCAACTGTACTGCCTACTGCGCTATTTCTTATTGCTGTATCTATAGCGTTAGAGAACTTCAAACGTATCTCGTCATTCCTTAGTACTTCCGTATCCCACTTCTTTGCGTATTAATTCTTCCTGACTAATGTCTTGAACTTCAGCCTACTCTTCATCACTACTATGTTGTGATCTGAGTCTATATCTGCTCCTGGGTACGCCTTACAATCCAGTATCTGATTTCGGAGTCTCTGTCTGACCATTATGTAATCTAATTGAAATCTTCCCGTATCTCCCGGCCTTTTCCATGTATACCTCCTCCTCTTGTGATTCTTGAACAGGGTATTCGCTATTACTAGCTGAAACTTGGTACAGAACTCAATTACTCTTTCTCCTCTTTCATTCCTAGTCCAAAGCCTATATTGTCCTGTAACCTTTTCTTCTACTCCTTCCCCTACAACTGCATTCCAGTCGCCCATACATACTGCATTACCCTTTCAATATCCTCATACATTTTCTCTATCTGTTCATCTTCAGCTTGCGACGTCGGCATGTATACCTGAACTATCGTTGTCGGTGTTGTTCTGCTGTCGATTCTGATTAGAACAACCCGGTCACTGAACTGTTCACAGTAACACACCCTCTGCCCTACCTTCCTATTCACAACGAATCCTACACCTGTTATACCATTTTCTGCTGCTGTTGATATTACCCGATACTCATCTGACCAGAAATCCTTGTCTTCCTTCCACTTCACTTCACTGACCCCTACTGTATCTAGATTGAGCCTTTGCATTTCCCCTTTCAGATTTTCTAGTTTCCCTACCACGTTCAAGCTTCTGACATTCCACGCCCCGACTCGTAGAACGTTATCCTTTCATAGATTATTCAATCTTTTTCTCATGGTAACCTCCCCCTTGGCAGTCCCCTCCCGGAGATCCGAAAGGGGGACTATTCCGGAATCTTTTGCCAATGGAGAGATCATCATGACACTTCTTCAATTACAGGCCACACGTTACGTGTCTTTAATGCAGTGGTTTCCATTGTCTTCTGCATCCTCTTGTCGTTGATCATTGCTGATTCTTCCGCCTTTAGGGGCCATTTCCCACCCCTAGGACAAGAAAGTGCCCTGAACCTCTATCCGCTCCTCCGCCCTCTTTGACAAGGCCGATGGCAGAATGAGGCTTACTTCTTATGCCGGAAGTCTTCAGTCGCCAATGCTGATTATTTATCAAAATTTTTGCAGTGGCGGGGATCGAACCCCGGACAGAAGATGTTTTGATCATGAATCAAAGATGCTACCCCTAGACCACGGGTCACGGTGTACATTCTTGTACAAATTGTGTAGTAACTGTCTTTCCCTATAGCTAAGAAATAGTGTTATTACAATGTCGAACATATTGCACCATTTTATAGTTAAACGCCCCCGAAGAGAACCGCATTAAGTCGGTCGAAACTTCGGCAATTTAGTTGCTTTAGTGTTTTACAATGACACTGGTTGAACAAACAATTTTCTCTTCTGTTACAGGTAAGCAGCCTACGTCGAGACTCTGAATGCTACCCAACATACGTAAGTTGCAATAAGATTTCGTTGATTTTCGTCTCCTATTATCGATGTGTTTCACCTTGTGTTAATTACAGTAGACTGCTGAAATATGCGTCAATAGTGTCGCGAAATATTCGGAAATTTGTTATTCCTCAGGGTAGTACGTAAAAACCAAATGTAAGAAATGTGTGATACCACCAGCAGATACTTCAGGAGGAAACGCTGCATTCCAAATGACACGTTCCGAGCGCAGTACTTCATCATCAGGCTTCACAAAATGCATATCGGAAGTCACCTATCTTGAAACTTTGCATTTGCAAGAACGTCAGTTAGTTTTTGTGTTTACTTGTTTTACCGGAAAAAGCCGGCTGCTCTGAAGAATGCACACACAGGAATACGGCGATACGTAATTCTATTTTTGGAAATTAAGTCTGAAGTACATTCTCCTGCTCATATGGTAAATCGATGAACACATAACGGGAAAATATTAATTTAGCGTTAATAGAACAGTTATACAGCGCTCTCACATGTTACACTGTATAATTATCACTGTTGTTGATGGAACATATTCACAAAATTCTCATGCTGCAGTTACACTGTATTCCTTCCCCCTCCCCTCCCCTAAGCCCTCCCCCTTCCCCCCCCCCCCTCCACCCCACACACACACATAGACATTACAATGCTTGATGTTAAACTTTACAGTTATTATGAATAGGTAACGAGAAAAGTGTTTTTCGTTTTATGGCACGATTGCCATAACTTCACGCTCCTTTCAGTATGGAAGTGCACTGGTAGGTCGAAACCATGGCGTTGGCGGTACACAGAAGCGTTTTAACCCAGCTCAGAAGCTGAACTTTTAGGAGATCTGATATTTGTATTTCTCATAAGTGAAAACATCGCTTGTCACTACAAAGATCGTATTTCAGTAAATGGGGACAAAACTGTTTGTGTTAAGTCTACATGCCTTCGTGGCCGTTGTCACTAAAGTTAAAATCATCTGCGGTGTTAGGCCGCATCATATTTCCTCTAAAATAATCGACGTTTCGACCTCTCTGCCGGGATCTTCTTCAGAATCTTCCGGTGTCCACAATTGCTAGAACACTTTCAGAGACCAGTGTCACGTTCTCTTGTAAAGGTAAGTCTTCCCGCGTTTGTGCTGCAGAAGTGGGTAGTACTAGTTAAAATTCTTGTGGTTACCATTGGCGGGCCATCGTCATAGGTTAATATTCCCGCGCTGGTGCAGAAGAAGGGACGTTATTGGCTAAACTATTGTGGATACTATTGGTGGCACTTCGTCATTAGATAGAAAGGCACCATTCCACACTTAAACTGGAGTATGGTTATTGGTTGAAATTCCTCCTATTGATATTTGTTGGCCGTCATCATTGGCTAGATGCGAAACGGACAGCGCAAGAGAGGGGGAATGTTTACCCAAAATATTATTGACCGTCGAGGTGACCCCAAGCGCGTTGTTCACGTCGCTCGCAGACCGCAGCCGCATATTTACTTCCTTGATGGCGGGCAGTCACGATTCCGGAAGCGTTTAGCCGGCCTGTCTCTTTTAAAGTTACGCACATTCTTGGAAATTTCAACCGCTTCCTGGACCTTTCTAGTATAACTGTTTGTCTCCATAGCCAGCACAAGTACGTTATTAACGTAAATGTCAGAGCCACAGTTCTCATTATGTTCCACTACTGCCGATTTTAAATTTTGTTTTAGCCGCGTGTGCCGTTCGTGTTCCTTAAAGCGTTCTTTAACAGTTCTCCCCGTTTCGCCTGTATACGCTTTGCGGCAGCCACATGCCACTCGATAGACGCCTGCATTGTGCAGGCAATCAAGTGCATCCGTTTTTCGTAGAAAAAACTCCTTTATTTGTTTTGACTAAAGAAAGACCTCTGGATACCAAATTTCTTTACAATTCTGCCAATGCGGTCAGTGGCTACAGAAACGAACGGTCACCTACAGAATGAGAAGGCAGTTGCTCTTCATTCATATTAGCGTCATTAATATTCCACCTAAAAGTCCTGTCGATTGAACAACTATCATAGCCATTTGACTTCGATGAGCCGGCCGCTGTGGCGAAGCGGTTCTAGGCGCTTCAGTCCGGAACCGCGTGACTGCTACGGTCGCACGTTCGAATCCTGCCTCCGGCATGGATGTGCGTGCTGTCCTTGGGTTAGTTAGGTTTAAGTAGTTCTGAGTTCTAGAGGACTGATGGCCTCAGATGTTGAGTCCCATAGTGCTCAGAGCCAATTGAACCGTTTTTGACTTCAACGTCCTCTTTATAAAATTGAACTCCGATTGCGTATTCGCTATTCCAGTTTCGTCTGGTCATTACAAATAGCGCTACAAACATAAGAAGCAGTACACAAGTATGGAAGAATGTTGCTCCTGGAGGGTAGTGTTCCTAGAAACAAATTGTGGTGTTACCGCCAGACACCACACTTGCTAGGTGGTAGCCTTTAAATCGGCCGCGGTCCGTAAGTATACGTCGTACCCGCGTGTCGCCACTATCAGTGGATTGCAGACCGAGCGCCGCCACACGGCAGGTCTAGAGAGACTTCCTAGCACTCGCCCCAGTTGTACAGCCGACTTTGCTAGCGATGGTTCACTGACAAAATACGCTCTCAATTGCCGAGACGATAGTTAGCATAGCCTTCAGCTACGTCATTTGCTACGACCTAGCAAGGCGCCATTACCAGTTACTATTGATGCTGTAAAGCATGTACCGTCAAGAGCGATGTTCACCAATTATGGATTAAAGTTAAGTATTCCAGCAGCTACGTACGTTTTTTGTTAGTCTCATTTCCTTGACCTGTTGCAGAACTCACGCCAGCCTGCGTGAGCTAAAACGCGTGCTTTTCGGCTTCCTCTCATAGTGGGTTGGCTGTCTTGCCAATCCACAACACAAATGATATTTACTGACGAATCTTTTAGTCTAATGACCAATTCTGGCATTAGAAGAAGGAATGCGACTCAGGACCACCTTAAGCAGATATTGACATTTTCTGCTGTTTACATTGTATGCTGTGAGGTTATGTTTTATGCAGCATTTGTAAGTATTTTTAGCTGTGCTCGCTTAAGCGCTATGAAAAATATTAAAGCTATTGGGAAGAGACCTTTATCATTCACTTAAAAAAATTTTACATATTCTTAAAACTAGTTGTATAGCGTGCAGGGTGCGATTTGTGCTTTTACCAGTGGGGGGGGGGGGGGGGGGGATGTCTTAGGGGGTTAGTAGAATTATATATGTTACTAGCTTGGACCGTGGCGTTACGCATGGTTAAACAGCTATTTATAAATAGATGTTAATGCCGAAACTCACTATTGACGCGTATGCACTATCAACAAAGCCATCCCTTGTTATATCTTTAAAAGTACATTATAGGTAAACTTTATTTACAAAATCATCTACATACGGGTACAGTTATACGAGGGGAATTCAAAAAGGTAGAGGCACATTTGTGAAAAGTTGCACCTATTCTGATGGTAGAAAACTGAAACGTATTAATAGTAAGACTTATTAAAAACTTTCAGTGTTCGGTTCCACAAATTTAAATTATATGTAAAGTTTTACTCCAGTGCGTGGGAAATAAACATCCCAGGTTGGGATGCATAAACTAAAACCAGAGGAGGGGATGGTCTGATGCAGAGGGGGGAAAATCCCCCCCCATCCCCCCCCCCATCCCCCCCCCCCCATCCCTCCCTGCAAATCGCACACTGATAGCGTGTGGACGTACCTCGAGAAGGAAGATGGTTTCCTACGGTGGCGTTCAGTGAGCAATGCAACGGATTTTTTTCTTCTGGAAGCAATTTGGTTTTATTCATGATTCCAACACAACATACTATTCCTCACTATTTTGGCTATAATAACCTGTTCTCAACATAATCTCCGTTCAATGTGATGGCCTTGCGGCACACCCTTAATGGGATGGCCCGTATGCCAGCATGGTATCATTCTGCTGGTTGAGGTCGGGGCCTGTGTCTTGCTGCACCAACCACCTCCCCATCATCCATGTACCGCTTCCCGCGGAGTGCATACTTCATTGGGCCAACAGATGAAAGTCGTAAGGTGCAAGATGCGGGCTGTAGAGCGGATGAGGAAGAACAGTCCAGCGAAGTTTTGTGACCTCCTCCCTGGTGTGCAGAATAGTGTGTGGCCTTCCGTTATCATGGAAAGGATAAGTTCGTTTCCATTTTTGTGACTACGAACACACTGCAGCTGAAACTTCCAGGCAGATTAAAACTGTGTGCCCGACAGAGACTCGAACTCGGGACCTTTGCCTTTCGCGAGCAAGTGCTCTACCATCTGAGCTACCGAAGCACGACTCACGCCCGGTCCTCACAACTTTACTTCTGCCAGTACCTCGTCTCCTACCTTCCAAACTTTACAGAAACTCTCCTGCGAACCTTCCAGAACTAGCACTCCTGAAAGAAATCTGCCAGGAAGTTTCATATCAGCGCACACTCCGCTGCAGAGTGAAAATCTCATTCTGGAAACATCCCCCAGGCTGTGGCTAAGCCATGTCTCCGCAATATCCTTTCTTTCAGGACTGCTAGTTCTGCAAGGTTCGCAGAAGAGCTTCTGTAAAGTTTGGAAGGTAGGAGACGAGATACTGGCAGAAGTAAAGCTGTGAGGACCGGGCGTGAGTCGTGCTTCGGTAGCTCAGATGGTGGTAGAGCACTTGCCCGCGAAAGGCAAAGGTCCCGAGTTCGAGTTTCGGTCGGGGACACAGTTTTAATCTGCCAGGAAGTTTCATATCAGCGCACACTCCGCTGCAGAGTGAAAACCTCATTCTGGACACTGCAGCTGTTTCCTCAATTTCCTGGAGGTAGCACTGTACACTTCAGAGTTGATTATAGCACCATGAGCGAGGACATCAAAGAGTATAACGACTTCAGAGTTCCATAAGATCTTCGCCATGACTACCTGCTCAGGAGGCGGCTTCGAACCTTTTCTTCGGAGGAGAGAGGTGGTGTGGCGCCTCTTCGTGGATTGACGCCTGTGACGATGTTCGACTAAAATAGTCAGGATGAGCCCCGTAATGCGCTAGCAGTCGGCACAGATGGTCCATCGTTGCTGTTTATGGTTATCTTTTAGGTGGCCAGCAACACACCGGGCACACAGCTTTGAATAGCCCAACGGTGGACAAGTGTGCCAGCACTACCAACGGAGACGTTTCATCGAGATTCATCGATCGCCTTGAATGTCCGCATGTTCCAACAGTGCAGGAGTCACAGCCGTGTGCAGTCGGCTGGCACCTGGAAAATCGGACAGGACTGCACAATCTTCATTTACATCTACTGATTACGCACGAACGAAAAAATGGCTGACATCGAAATAAGTGTCCAAGGAATAGAAAAGCAACTGGAATCACTCAACAGAGGAAAGTCCACTGGACCTGACGGGATACCAATTCGATTCTACACAGAGTACGCGAAAGAACTTGCCCCCCTTCCAACAGCCGTGTACCGCAAGTCTCTAGAGGAACGGAAGGTTCCAAATGATTGGAAAAGAGCTCAGGTAGTCCCAAAGAAGGGTCGTCGAGCACATGCGCAAAACTATAGACCTATATCTCTGATGTTGATCTGTTGTAGAATTTTAGAACATGTTTTTTGCTCGCGTATCATGTAGTTTCTGGAAACCTAGAATCTACTCTGTAGGAATCAACATGGATTCCGGAAACAGCGATCGTGCGAGACCCCAACTCGCTTTATTTGTTGGTTCAAATGGCTCTGAGCACTATGCGACTTAACTTCTGAGGTCATCACTCGCCTATAACTTAGAACTAATTAAACCTAACTAACCTAAGAACATCACACACATCCATGCCCGAGGCAGGATTCGAACCTGCGACCGTAGCGATCGCTCGGCTCCAGACTGTAGCGCCCAGAACCGCACGGCCACTACGACCGGCTGCTTTATTTGTTCATGAGACCCAGAAAATATTAGATACAGGCTCCCAGGTAGATGCTATTTTCCTTGACATCCGGAAGGCGTTCGATACAGTTCCGCACTGTCGCCTGATAAACAAAGTAAGAGCCTACGGAATATCAGACGTTAAAGTAACCTCTGTCGTGCCACAGGGGAGTGTTATAGGACCATTGCTTTTCACAATATATGTAAATGATCTAGTAGATAGTGTCGGAAGTTCCATTCGGCTTTTCGCGGATGATGCTGTAGTATACAGAGAAGTTGCAGCATTAGAAAATTGTAGCGAAATGCAGGAAAATCTGCAGCGGATAGGCACTTGGTGCAGGGAGTGGCAACTGACCCTTAACGTAGACAAATGTAATGTATTGCGAATACATAGAAAGAAGGATCCTTTATTGTATGATTATATGATAGTGGAACAAACCTGACAGAAAATTGAAAGTCAACATAAACATCATTTCCGCCTTTGTTGCTAATGAAAACCACACATTGCATGTTGTACCACCATAGAGCGAGACCTTCAGAGGTGGTGGTCCAGATTGCTGTAGACACAGGTACTTCGAATACCCAGTAGCACGTCCTCTTCCATTGATGCATACCTGTATTCGTCATAGCATACTATCCACAAGTTCATCAAGGCACTGTTGGTCCAGATTGTCCCACTCCTCAACGGCGATTCCATGTAGATCCCTCAGAGTGGTTGGTGGGTCACAGCTCTTTTCAATCTATCCCAGGCATGTTCGTTAGGGTTCACGTCTAGAGAACATGCTGGCCGCTCTAGTCGAACGATGTCGTTATCCTGGAGGTGTGCACGATGGGGGAGCGAATTGTCGTCCACGAAGACGAATGACTCACCAATATGCTGCCGATTTGGTTGCACTATCGGTCGGAGGATGGCATTCACGTATCGTGCAGCCACTACGGTGCCTTCCATGACCACCAGCGGCGTACGTCGGCGCCACATAATGCCACCCCAAAACAGCAGGGAACCCCCACCTTGCTGCACTCGCTGGACAGTTTATCTAAGGCGTTCAGCTGACCGGGTTGCCTCCAGAAACATCTCCGGCAATTGTCTGGTTGAAGGCATATGCGACACTCACCGGTGAAGAGAACGTGATACCAATCCTGAGAAGTCCATTCGGCATGTTGTTGGGCCCATCTGTAGCGCGCTGCATGGTGTGGTGGTTGCAAAGATGGCACTCGCAATGGACGTGGGGAGTGAAGCTGCGCATCATGCAGCCTATTGCGCACAGTTTGAGTCGTAGCACCACGTCCTGTGGCTGCACGAGAAGCATTGTTCAACATGGTGGCGTTGCTGTCAGGGTTACTCCGAGCCATAATCCGTAGGTAGCGGATATCCACTGCAGTAGTAAACCTTGGGCGGCCTGGGCGAGGAATGTGATCGACAGTTCCTGTCTCTCTGTATCTCCTCCATGTCCGAACAACATCGCTTTGGTTCACTCCGAGACGCCTGGACACTTCCCTTGTTGAGAGCCCTTCCTGGCACAAAGTAACAATGCGGACACCATTGAACGGCGTTATTGATCTTCTAGGCATTGTTGAATGAGCCGTGTATCTCCTTCCTGTTGGAATTACTGGAAGTGATTGGCTGTCGGACCCCCTTCGTCTAATAGATGCTGCTCATGCATGGTTCTTTACATCTTTGCGCGTGTTTAGTGACATCTCTGAACAGTCAAAGGGACTGTGTCTGTGATGCAATATCCACAGTCAACATCCATCTTCAGGAGTTCTGGGAACCGAGGTGAAGCTAAACTTTTTTTTTTTTTTTTAATTTTTTTTGATATAGATGTTTTATTTGTAATGACTGTTACCAGGTCTGTTCGTTCCCATTAGATCCAATATACACTCCTGGAAATTGAAATAAGAACACCGTGAATTCAATGTCCCAGGAAGGGGAAACTTTATTGACACATTCCTGGGGTCAGATACATCACATGATCACACTGACAGAACCACAGGCACATAGACACAGGCAACAGAGCATGCACAATGTCGGCACTAGTACAGTGTATATCCACCTTTCGCAGCAATGCAGGCTGCTATTCTCCCATGGAGACGGTCGTAGAGATGCTGGATGTAGTCCTGTGGAACGGCTTGCCATGCCATTTCCACCTGGCGCCTCAGTTGGACCAGCGTTCGTGCTGGACGCGCAGATCGCGTGAGACGACGCTTCTTCCAGTCCCAAACATGCTCAATGGGGGACAGATCCGGAGATCTTGCTGGCCAGGGTAGTTGACTTACACCTTCTAGAGCACGTTGGGTGGCACGGGATACATGCGGACGTGCATTGTCCTGTTGGAACAGCAAGTTCCCTTGCCGGTCTAGGAATGGTAGAACGATGGGTTCGATGACGGTTTGGATGTACCGTGCACTATTCAGTGTCCCCTCGACGATCACCAGTGGTGTACGGCCAGTGTAGGAGATCGCTCCCCACAGCATGATGCCGGGTGTTGGCCCTGTGTGCCTCGGTCGTATGCAGTCCTGATTGTGGCGCTCACCTGCACGGCGCCAAACACGCATACGACCATCATTGGCACCAAGGCAGAAGCGACTCTCATCGCTGAAGACGACACGTCTCCATTCGTCCCTCCATTCACGCCTGTCGCGACACCACTGGTGGCGGGCTGCACGATGTTGGGGCGTGAGCGGAAGACGGCCTAACGGTGTGCGGGACCGTAGCCCAGCTTCATGGAGACGGTTGCGAATGGTCCTCGCCGATACCCCAGGAGCAACAGTGTCCCTAATTTGCTGGGAAGTGGCGGTGCGGTCCCCTACGGCACTGCGTAGGATCCTACGGTCTTGGCGTGCATCCGTGCGTAGCTGCGGTCCGGTCCCAGGTCGACGGGCACGTGCACCTTCCGCCGACCACTGGCGACAACATCGATGTACTGTGGAGACCTCACGCCCCACGTGTTGAGCAATTCGGCGGTACGTCCACCCGGCCTCCCGCATGCCCACTATACGCCCTCGCTCAAAGTCCGTCAACCGCACATACGGTTCACGTCCACGCTGTCGCGGCATGCTACCAGTGTTAAAGACTGCGATGGAGCTCCGTATGCCACGGAAAACTGGCTGACACTGACGGCGGCGGTGCACAAATGCTGCGCAGCTAGCGCCATTCGACGGCCAACACCGCGGTTCCTGGTGTGTCCGCTGTGCCGTGCGTGTGATCGTTGCTTGTACAGCCCTCTCGCAGTGTCCGGAGCAAGTATGGTGGGTCTGACACACCGGTGTCAATGTGTTCTTTTTTCCATTTCCAGGAGTGTATTTCCATCATGAGTGTTGTCACGAACTATGTGCCCTAGGTAGTTCTGACAGGAGGTATTTAAAACTGTTTCAGAGGATGTCTTATCAAGCTCTTCAGTTACAAAACAGTAACATTTGCAGTTGATTGTTGGATGATATAAGTCTCTACCGATGATGACAGTATGACTGGGGAAATTACATACGAGTTAACTGCCATCTCTGCTAGCAATTGTCGCGTTACGTGTCATTCGTTTGTTTACCCTTCGAAAGTTCTTTTTAATGAATAATACTGCAAATACGAAATGTCAATACAAGTTAAGGATGCCAGTATGATCAGCCTCTTTTTTTCAGTTAGCGGTTTGTTAACATCATTACTTCGAGTTGTGCTTATTTGTACAGGAATTTCTGCAAACGTTTTGTACAGGAGTTTTGTGCAGCCCTGCTGTGCAGGGATTTGGATAGTAGTTTCTCCCGTCTGCCATAGTGTAAGCAGCTCTTCTACTGTATCGGTGTATTGGTACAGTTTTTGTAGTAATTGATCGCGTTGCCTATATCTGTATCTTAAGAAATAAGGAGTGCATGTTGCGTTTCTATCCATAATAGTACAGAAATGAATGTAAATATGTATGTATGTATTTATGTTTCACATCTCCTCCTAATGCACTGGATCAACAAAACTCGGTAGACATATCACACATAGCACATTATGAAGTAAGGAGTGCATGTTGCATTTGTACCCATACAGATTGTAAAAGTCAATTTACTCTATGTGATAAAAAGTAGCCGGATACTTATAAAAACATACGTTTTTCATATTAGGTGCACTGTGCTGCCACCTACTGCCAGATGCTCCATAACAGCGACCTCAGTAGTCATTAGACATCGTGACAGAGCAGAATGGGGCGCTCCGCGGTACTTACGGACTTCGAACGTGGTCAGGTGATTGGGTGTCACTTGTGTCATATGTCTGTACGCGAGATTTCCACACTCATAAACATCCCTAGGTCCACTGTTTCGGATATGCTAGTGATGTGGAAACGTGAAGGGACACGTACAGCACAAAGGCGTACAGGCCGACATCGTCTGTTGACTAGCAGAGGCTGCCGACAGTTGAAGAGGGTCGTAATGTGTAATATGCAAACGTCTATCCAGACCATCACACAGGAATTCCAACTGAATCAGGATCAACTGCAAGCACTATGACAGTTAGGCGGGAGGTGAGAAAACTTGGATTTCACGGTCGAGCGGCTGCTCATAAGCTACACATCACGCTCGTAAATGCCAAACGACGCCTCGCTTGGTGCAAGGAGCGTAAACATTGGACGGCTGAACAATGGAAAAACGTTGTGTGGAGTGACGAATCACGGTACACAATGTGACGATCCGATGACACGGTGTGGGTATGGCGAATGCGAGCGTGTAAAATTCGGAGGCGGTGGTGTTAAGGTGTGGTCGTGTTTTTCATGGAGGGGGCTTGCACCCCATGTTGTTTTGCGTGGCACTATCGCAGCACAGGCCTACATTGATGTTATAAGCACCTTCTTGCTTCCCACAGTCGAAGAGCAATTCGGGGATGTTGATTGCATCTTTCAACACGATCGAGCACCTGTTCATAATCCAAGGCATGTTGCCGACTGGTTACACGACAATAACATCCCTGTAATTGACTGGCCTGCACAGAGTCCTCACATGAATGCTATAGAACACATCTGGAATGTTTTGGAGCTCCGACTTCGTGCCAGGCCTCACCGACCGACATCGATACCTCTCCTCAGTGCAGCACTCTTTGACGAATGGGCTGCCATTCCCCAAGAAAGCTTCCAGCAGCTGATTGAACGTATGCCTGCGAGAATGGAAGCTGTCATCAACGCTAAGAGTAGGCCAACACCATATTAAATTCCAGCATTACCGATGGAGGGCGCCTCGAACTTGTAATTTTCAGCCATGTGTCCGGATGCTTTTGATCACATAGTGTATGTGTGTAGGGATGCATTTATGTTCCCATCTCCTCTTAAACCACTGGATCGATTTCAACAAAAATTGGTAGACGTATCACTTACTGTCTGGAAAGAACCACTGTGGGGGTAAGGACCAACTACATCTGAAATGGGGGGGCGCAGTAAAAAAAAGCTTAGCTCGCATTGTGCTTTTAGGGAGACTATATTCATCCAGTATTTGAGAATGTAAGCTGAAAAGAAAATGGCTCTGAGCACTATGGGACTTAACATCTGAGGTTAACTGTCTCCTAGACGTAGAACTACTTAAATCTAAGTAACCTAAAGACATCACACACATCCATGCCCGAGGCAGGATTCGAACGTGCGACCGTAGCGGTCGCGCGGTTCCAGACTAAAGCGCCTAGAACCGCTCGGCCACACCGCTCGGCCAGAATGTAAGCCCTTAGTGACCTGCAACCAATTTTACCCATAATCTCAACTCTTTGCAAGACTTTTTCACGCTGACATTCCACAAACACTGGTGGAAAAAGGTTATCGCTTACTACATTTTGCTGTTTCTACAGTAGTTTTACTTTAGATGTTTACCAGAGTAAGTCTAGTTTTAGAAACTGTGTCTCTTGAGGCGGTGTAACTGACTGCACTCGGCTTACGCAGACTTCATTCACCCAGTGTTTGACAATGAGAGCAACTGGCCACTTCTAACAAACTTTACACATAATTTACGAAAGTTTTTCTCTCTGACAGCCCACACAAAACAATGAAAGCAGAAAACTTTTTCCTTTACTACAGTTTCGCTGTTCGTGTAGTAAAACTGCGCCACCAGGCATGACGTTTTAATCTATTACTTCTGTACTATTGCCTCTATCCACAACAGTTTGCAGATAATACCCTCATATACCACTGGATATACAGGGTGTTACAAAAAGGTACGTCCGCAGCTCGTGGTCGTGCGGTAGCGTTCTCGCTTCCCGCGCCCGGGTTCCCGGGTTCGATTCCCGGCGGGGTCAGGGATTTTCTCTGCCTCGTGATGACTGGGTGTTGTGTGATGTCCTTAGGTTAGTTAGGTTTAAGTAGTTCTAAGTTCTAGGGGACTGATGACCATAGATGTTAAGTCCCATAGTGCTCAGAGCGAGCGACAAAAAGGTACGGCCAAACGTTCAGGAAACATTTTACACACAAATAAAGAAAATATGTTAGGTGGACATGTGTCCAGAAACGCTTAATTTCCATGTTAGAGCTCACTTTAGTTTCGTCAGTATGTACTCCAACGTGATCAAATTGTAAATTTTCACAATCAACATGTGTGGGCTGAAGAGAATCCGCACGCAATTGTGCAATCACGTCATCAACACAAATTTTCTGTGAACGTTTGGGCAGGCATTGTTGGTGATGTCTTGATTGGGCCCCCATGTTCTTCCACCTACGCTCAATGGAGCACGTTATCATGATTTCATACGGGATACTCTACCTGTGCTGTTAGAACATGTGCCTTTACAAGTACGAGACAACATGTGGTTCATGCACGATGGAGCTCCTGCACATTTCAGTCGAAGTGTTCATACGCTTCTCAACAACAGATTCGGTGACCGATGGATTGGTAGAGGCGGACCAATTCCATGGCCTCCACGCTCTCCTGACCTCAACCCTCTTGACTTTCATTTAAGATTCTTTAAAGAATCGGAAGTGCGGGGGTTTACCAGAACACTCCGAGAGGAAGTAAATTATAATAGATTTAAAGCGCTCGTTTATGCAACGAAAATACCAGTACCGTCAGCTATACGAGGGCAAAGGTATTCTGTCTCTAGAGGGAATACTGTGCAATGTCCCGATAACTTTACAAGTACGAGACAACATGTGGTTCATGGACGATGGAGCTCCTGCACATTTCAGTCGAAGTGTTCGTACGCTTCTCAACAACAGATTCGGTGACCGACGGATTGGTAGAGGCGGACCAATTCCATGGCCTCCACGCTCTCCTGATCTCAACCCTCTTGACTTTCATTTATGGGGGCATTTGAAAGCTATTGTCTACGCAACCCTGGTACCAAATGTAGAGACTCTTCGTGCTCGTATTGTGGACAGCTGTGATACAATACGCCATTCTCCAGGGCTGCATCAGCGCATCAGGGATTCCATGCGACGGAGGGTGGATGCATGTATCCTCGCTAACGGAGGACTTTTGAACTTTTCCTGTAACAAAGTGTTTGAAGTCACGCTGGTACGTTCTGTTGCTGTGTGTTTCCATTCCATGATTAATGTGATTTGAAGAGAACTAACGTGGAAAGTATGCGTTTCC
This sequence comes from Schistocerca piceifrons, assembly GCF_021461385.2. Classification (NCBI taxonomy): domain Eukaryota; kingdom Metazoa; phylum Arthropoda; class Insecta; order Orthoptera; family Acrididae; genus Schistocerca; species Schistocerca piceifrons. The sequence goes on from NC_060146.1 coordinate 41,597,105, forward strand.
GGGCACATGTCCACATAACATCTTTTCTTTCTTTGTGTGTGAGGAATGTTTCCTGAAAGTTTGGCCGTACCTTTTTGTAACACCTTGTATATGAAACATGATATCAAAGTACGATTCATAATTCAGGGGATGTGATATCATAAGCATTGCGATGAGTGAAATAGTAGCCCTTTTTGTTTTTCAAAGAAAGGGAACGTCTGCGACCATAATGGTTTTACACGATGAATGCGATGTGTGTAGTACATTAACTCATTTGTACAGTAATCAGACATTTCAAGCTGTTCTGTATGTGGGAGTTTCTTTAAAGAATCCGAAGTGCGGGGGTTTACCAGAACACTCTGAGAGGAAGTGAATTATAATAGATTTAAAGCGCTCGTTTATGCAACGAAAATACCAGTACCGTCAGCTATACTAGGGCAAAGGTATTCTGTCTCTAGAGGGAATACTGTGCAATGTCCCGATAACTGATATGAGGGACGGGGTGTTACTTTTGGCTTTTCGGGTTCCCTTTAAAGGGCCAGCCTTGCAAGACGTCTCACGTCTCCTTAAAAGCTTCCAAAAGGTCCATTTCCTGAGTGTTTGGGCTGAGTACACTCAGGGCCCCTTTGAGACGAAAGCTGCCCGCATTCCACGCAAGCTCATCTCCCAGGGACACGGCGAGAAGGCGAGGCGAGGCGCGGCAAGGGAGGACAGCGGAAACGCCTCTATCCCGTACTCCGCCGCTCACGCAGCTATTTCTCCGTCTACTTGTCACTCTCTCTGCCCGCCTAATGGTTACTTGCTAGAGGAGCAGGCTTCTGCTCCTACATCGATAGGGACCTTCAGAGGGTGCGAAACACCACATTCGAAATACTGGGTGGAGAAAACCATTCTGAGAGCAAGGCGGTGGACGTCCAAAAGAGAAAAATTTTCCCGATAACGGTAAGATCGAAATAAAGCGTAGTGTAGCTACGGTGCAAGTGTGTGCACTTAAACTAACTGGCCCCAGCTAATGACTCTTAGGCCAAAAAGCACACTACCCAATTAAATTAGGTACAGTGAATGATTTCAAATGAATAGTCAAAGCTAAGTAAGTTTTAAATTCGTACCCATGACTGGTTACATTGGACAGAAATTACGTATGATTTGAGTTGCAAAAATTAGTAAGTGTATATACTACGTCAGTTTTCGTGGTATCCTTGGCCAGTTAAGATAGCACCCACATTACCTGTACGTTAAGTGTGTTGCATAACTGTAGGGCGTTACCTCATTTCGATCGCTTTGTTCGCACACGCGATCAGTGTCTTACTAGATTCCCCTGGAAACCGGAAGAGGTGACCACTAGAAAGTGAGTGAGGATATAGAAAGAGCCTCATGGCCTACAGAACATTATTGTTCTACATAGTCATCCTCAGCTTTTATTTGTGCCCATATTATTTTCGTTTCCCAATCAAGGTGGAGACACTGTCTACTAAAGTTGAGTCTTTACGGTTTTAATACTGTACTAGTCTCTCTCTCTCTCTCTCTCTTTCTCTCTCCTTCACACACTCACACATACACCCACACACACATACACACACATCGCTAGTGCGCATTTAAGGAAATAGGTTCACACTAATGTAGTTGAGGTTTTATCGGTTAAGAAAGTCAGTATATATATTATGATATCTTTTGTATAGGAAGCGAAATGATACGTCTGCTGTATTTGGGGGCGTGGAGACGTGGATTGTATCACCGAATCTGGGCGAATATAAATGCAAGCTAATACATGCAACTGAAGATATTATCATTTTTGCACATAAACATAACAAATACTGCCCGGATACCCATCAGAAAATGGACTGTCATTTTGTTTTTCTCTGCTCTCTATATCTATACTTAAACAATTAAATACATCTACTGTGTTTTAATAGCGTATTTTCCGCGCCAACATGCGTTTCAATGCAGAGCTTCATCGCCATGGCTCAGTGGACTTTGGGACGTGCATATCTGCCATGTTACAGTTTGCTCTTAAATGAAATTCGCAAAGTTTCAGTGCTATGTGAACCACATCGATTTTGCAAAGATGTTATGTTTTGCAAACAGTAAACACTGAAACTTCATGAATACGCTTTCGTGGGACAGTTTTCTGTCTTCATGCATCTGCCAGTTTAATCATTTATGCGTCTCCGTGACACTCGTACATGGATCAGAAAAACCTGTGATCATTCGTGCCTCCTTTGTTTGTGTACGTTCAATATTACCTCTTAGCTTAGTTTCAGTCACCATAATAGATGCGTTCTGGAAGCCTGCAACTATGTTATTCACGAATTGAATAATAAAATTCATGATTTGGACACTAAAACTCCGCACTAGTTACTTGTTTATTATGCATAGCACGATGCGTTTCGAGAATTTATTCTCGTTATCAAGTGCAAATATTTACATCGGTACTTTATGTGATGTTTGCTGTGTGTCGCTCCACCTCTGTTGCACAAAGGACGCCTTTATGTGGTTTGAATGCAAGCGGAAAATTGGAAAATGGGAAACGTATGATTTTCTACGTGCTAATGTATTTTTAGGATTTCATTCCTCAATCGATAAGATCACTTTGTTGTCTGTCTGTCCGACTCTTAAGAACTATTATCCTCAAGGATTGGCTATACCCATCAAGTAGAAATAAGTGTCACATACTAAGGTAAATGGGCCCTTGGGGACGTAAATGTTTAAGCTTCTATACCAATACAATCAAGAGATTCGGTCATTAATGTTACACATTTGGATAGACCCAAAAACATTTATCAAAACATATTGGGTACTTCCTGTTGATCTAGAACCATGGAATCTGGCAGAAAGAAGGTTCCACAGTAAAAGTAAAGGAGAAAAATCAGAAAATGTTAATTTTTGATTATACAATGAGAACAAAACAATTTTTTCAACGTTGGACATTCGGCAGTCTGTAGGGCCGCATGTTAAGATCCCTTTTTCAAGGAACGGGTAAACGAATCAAGTTGAAATAAATGTCACATACTAAATTCCACGATCCCTTGAGGGTATATAAAATTTCAGATTCTACATCAATTACATCAAAAAATGTTTCGATATTGTGGCAGTATCGATGTTGGTAACAGCCAAAAAAGACAATCAGTGAAATTCTCGATTCTCGGTATGGATGAACTGAATGTATACATAATTAAGTTTGTTCGGAACTCTCGGTGCATGGGTCCTATTCGCATCTGTCCGGATTTTTCGACTGACCCCTTACATATACTGTGTCTGCTTCGCTGTGGAGAAATTCACACTCATACAAACCATCACTCGCGTAATCTGTTTATGTGAAATAAAAATATGATAGAAAGATATAACGACAGTATGGCTTTGGAAAGCATTTTTGAATGGATTACATTATTTATAAGAAACTGTCATTTATAACTTGTAACCTAACATACTCACTATATAAATTATGTGTTATACTTTGTACTTTACTTCATACTATTTTTTGCAAAATACTGATTCGAATGTCTGAAGTAGTGAATTATATTTATTCTGTTCACGACAAACATGTGAAACTGGAAATACAAAATAGAAAAAAGACCTCAACGATAAACTCTCGATTATTTAAATCGTTACCTCCTAGGGCTAGTTGGTGCATGTCCTACACACCTGATGGATCGCACACGTGTTTTGTAAGAAATCTTGACGGTAGATTGATTAATTTTCCTAATATTGTGCCAATGATCCGAAGTATGCTCCTGCTTTATACACAACTAAATCTTTGTGATATTTCCATTTCATATACCTACAAACACCCAAATATACGTATGAGTTGACCAATGTCAGTTGTGACTTACTGATATTATAGTCATACGACAGTACGTTTTTTGGTTTCGTGACGTGTACAGTTCTACATCTCTGAAGATTTAAAGCAAGCTGCCATACGATGCGCCATTCTGACAAATTTTCAAAAACTGACTTGACGTTTCTGTAAGTTTTCTCAGACAGTACTTCAAATGGTTCAAATGGCTCTGAGCACTATGGGACTTAACTTCTGAGGTCATCAGTCCCCTAGAACTTAGGACTACTTAAACCTAACTAACATGAGGACATCACACACATCCGTGCCCGAGGCAGGATTCGAACCTGCGACCGTAGCGGTCGCGCGGTTCCAGACTGTAGTGCCTAGAACCGCTCGGCCACATGACAGTTAACTGTAACATCTGGAAAAAGACATAGGTTACTATTATAGTTGTTTACTACATCATTAATACACAGAAAGACAGCAAGGGTCCAATACACTTCGCTAAGGTCCGCCTGAAGTTCTCCATCAGAGATAACCTGCTAACAACTGCCTACCAAAAATTACAAATCTAGTCACAATTTTCAGTTGACAACCCATACAATCGTACTTCCGATTGCAAACGGTACTTACTCAAAAGCTTTCCGAAAGGCAACAAATACCACATATGCCCGACTACTTTGATCCTTAGCGCTCAGCATGTCAAGTGAGAAAAGAGCGGTTTGGGTTTCACGTAGTCGATGTTTTCGGAATCCATGCAGGTTAGCATGAAGGAGGTCATTCTGTTCGGAGTAGCTCATTAAATTTGCCGTCAGAACAGATGGATGTCAAAGATATGTTCAAACAAGTTATCCTCCCAGACGTCCCCTTCATTTTCAAAGCAGGAGCAATCGACATAAATGAAGCATTAACTTTTAGTAGACAAACAGAACATCACATGGCAGTTATATTAGATTTCAAAACTGTTGTTTAGTCCATTGAAAGTCCAAAATGGGTAGCCACAATTCTTCATACGGTGCCGCGAAACAACAATAAAGGATCATCTATTCTTTCATTTGCCTCCGTTTTCACTCGGGCATTACAAAGAGTAGGTAGGTCCATCTACGAAGTATACAGTAAAAAGGGCATTATGAATACATCAAGGAGCAAATTAATATGTACTGGAAAAATTTTGAACTCTATCTGGATTTAGCAAGTGCAAAATGTTTTCTTTGGCCAAACCTTACTTCAACGCAAAAAAGTTCTCAACGAAATTAATAAGCGTGATTCGTTTGCGTTTTAATCATGTATACTTTACCATCTGCATCGATTAAGTGTATTGTACTCTCCTTATTGCGATTGTGACAGTATCTCTTATGATTCTCTAATTTCTTCGCTTGTTCCTGAAACAGCATTCACAGGCATGCTTTTGCCAAATATTTGAGAGAAACTGGCTTCATCTGCCCTGCGGTTTACCCGGTTTTCCTTATAACATCTCCACACGTATACATAAGACGTTATTCAAATTGATTCAATGTTTTAAAACTGCGGTATACAGTTCTTAACGATTATATTTAGACATTCAGTTTTCGGGAAATGAATATTTCAGATAAAATTTGTAACGACTACTTGGAAAGTATTATACACTACTGGCCATAAAAATTGCTACACCACGAAGACGAAGTGCTACAGAGGCGAAATTTAACCGACAGGAAGAAGATGCTGTGATACGCAAATGATTAGCTTTTCAGAACATTCACACAAGGTTGGTGCCGGTGGCGACACCTACAGCATGCTGACATGAGGAAAGTTTCCAGCCGATTTCTCATACACAAACAGCAGTTGACCGGCGTTGCCTGGTGAAACGTTGTTGTGATGCCTCGTGTAAGGAGGAGAAATGCGTACCATCACGTTTCCGACTTTGATAAAGGTCGGATTGTAGCCTATCGCGATTGCGGTTTATCGTACCGCGACACTGCTGCTCACGTTGGTCGAGATCCAATGACTGTCAGCAGAATATGGAATCGGTGGGTTCAGGAGGGTAATACAGAATGCCGTGCTGAATCCCAACGGCCTCGTATCACTAGCAGTCGAGTTGACAGGCATCTTATCCGCATGGCTGTAACGGATCGTGCAGCCACTTCTCGATCCGTGAGTCAGCAGATGGGGACGTTTGCAAGACAACAACCATCTACACGAACTGTTCGACGACGTTTGCAGTAGCATGGACTATCATCTCGGAGACCATGGCTGCGGTTACACTTGACGCTGCATCACAGACAGGAGCGCCTGCGATGGTGTACTCAACGACGAACCCGGTTGCACGAATGGCAAAACGTCATTTTTTCGGATGAATCCAGGTTCCGTCTACAGATTCATGACGGTCGCATCCGTGTTTGGAGACATCGCGGTGAACGCACATTGGAAGCGTGTATTCGTCATAGCCATACAGGCGTATCACCCGGGTGCTATTGGGTACACGTCTCGGTCACCTCTTGTTCGCATTGACAGCACTTTGAACAGTGGACGTTACATTTCAGATGTGTTACGACACCCTTCATTCGATCCCTGCGAAACCCTATATTTCAGCAGGATAATGCACGACCGCATGTTGCAGGTCCTGTACGGGTCTTTCTGAATACAGAAAATGTTCAACTGCTGTCGTGGCCAGCACATTCTCCAGATCTCTCACCAACTGAAAACGTCTGGTCAATGGTGACCGAGCAACTGGCTCGTCACCATACGCCAGTCGCTACTCTTGATGAACTGTGGTATCGTGTTGAAGCTGCATGGGCAACTGTACCTGTACACGCCATCCAAGCTCTGTTCGACTCAATGCCCAGGCGTACAAGGCCGTTATTACGGCCAGAGGCCAGGATCTATGCGCCCAAATTGCGTGAAAATGTAATCACATTTCAGTTCTAGTACAATATATTTGTCCAACGAATACCCGTGTATCATCTGCATTTCTTCTTGGTGTAGCAATTTTAATGGCCAGTAGTGTATTTATAATTTGTGTGACCGTATGGTATCTTTCCTGGCAGACGCCAAATGACAGTAAACAAATTAAGAAATAAATAAAAGAAAGAAATATTCGTCTCTCCAAGTGCGTCAGTACTCTTGGATTTTCCTTTCTAGAGAAATATTTGGAAACGGTTTTTATATTTATGCTCTGCCATCCAGTCACTGAAGTTACTTCAAAACAACAGTTTGCTGTTTACTGGTTTCGAAGTGAAATGAGTTCTGACATATCTTCGAAACGGCACTATTTGGTCTGTGGTGCGAAGACAGACTTCGGATTTCCATTTAGAGCCAATCTCGTCTCCAGATACGTAAACTTTACGACCGACGCCGCCCGATCACAGCGAAGGAATCGTGGCGTCCCCATTTGCCAGTTCGATTCCGCAGCCTATGCAGAACGCCCACGCGAGGGCACTGCAATTCACGGCAATAACAACGTCTGCGATCGTAAAAAAGTCGAGCCAGAGAGGCCAACACCGAAAGAGCAAAAAACTACAAAGGCACGACGTAGCGTCCATATTTTGTACGCAAACTGTTATCCTTGGGGCCTGAACAACAGTCGGGCGTCCGTTTCGGGCGCGTTCGATTGTTGACTCTGCGCCGGCGCGGTATAACAGACTGTCGGCCGCCAGAGATATAAACCGAAGTTTCCAGAGATAACAAACCACGCCGGCAGAGACCGCTATGCGGATGTGCGGGCTCAGAGTTTTGCCACAACCAGCAGTCGAGCTGATTAATCGGTCATGCTCCGTATATAACCCGCTAGTGTTGAGCTGTTTTCGGAATCTGGTTCTTTTCTACTGAATACCGCAAGGCTCCATTCAGAGTCTGCCCTGGCCTATCCTTTGCCGAGTTTGAGCAGTAACTTCGCGACCGCAGACGATGTTGGAAGTTTGGTTGACCAACTAATCCAGGCCTAGTATTCAAAAAATTATTGAGATGCTTTATTTTTTAATTTACACAGAAACACATTTTGCAGATTCCTCATTTATTCTCGACATCTACATTACTAAATCGCTACCCCGAAATCAGCATCAGTTGCAGGCTATACATCTATTGACTTCCAGGGGCAACGAAAATTTGATTTTCAGTGCTTTTCATAGTCGTGGACAAAATTTTAAAGATTGACAACTGTCATGTACTCATTAACTGTTCTAGTCTTCTGTTCAAACTTTAACACAGTAACAGAAGCACAACAATTAGAAACTGTGCCTGGAGACAGCTTAACTGGCAGCGGGCATATACCAAGACTTCATTTACCCAGTATTTGAGAACGATAGCACTAATGACTTTCAAGAAACTTTAAAGATAATTTCAAACGTATAAGAAACTTTTTCTCGCTGACAGTCTCAAGAAAATGATGAAAACGAAAAGGTTATCACAGTCTCGTTGCTCATGTAGTCAAACTTGTGACACAGTTTTCATACAGTATCCACATATGCCACTGCATGTAAATGCAAAACTATATAATTGTGCGACGCATAGTCCAGGAGGTACAATATGAACATTTACCGTGTTGATGCGTGAAAGAGGCAGGTTTTACTTTAAATGGCGCACAATAACAGTTCAACATCGCATATGACGTAATAATTTGTTATTCCTTCTTCATTTTCTCTATTCACAACACACAGCACACTTTGCAGGCAGCCCCTACATGCATTATTGAATGTATATGAAAAATACGTAACTGTACGACGCAAAACTCAGGAAATGTGACGTCATAAAAATTGAGATGTATGAAAAATTGACTTTTGCTTAAAATGGAGGCCAAATTACCCAGAATCTAATCATTCAGTGTTTTTTTAATAAGAACAGTTTGTGACATCCAACAAACCTTAAATATAATTTGGAAACATTCCTAAACTGTTTCTCGCTTACATCTTGAATTATAAACCATAGCTCATTTGTATTTAAAACATCTCCCATACGTTTGATGCTGCGAGTAGAGCTTCTGTAAAGTTTGGAAGGTAGGAGACGAGATACTGGCAGAAGTAAAGCTGTGAGGACCGGGCGTGAGTCGTGCTTGGGTAGCTCAGATGGTAGAGCACTTGCCCACGAAAGGCAAAGTTCCCGAGTTCGAATCTCGATCGGGCACACAGTTTTAATCTGCCAGGAAGTTTCATTAAAGACTTAGTTTTGATCATTATGAGAGTTTAGACCACTGCTCAACTTAATTTGTAATTTTGATCAGAGCCTTGCTCTTTCTTCCGCCCCTAATTCCTTCCATTTATACGGATGCGAGGTTTTCACTTAAATATTCGAAACATTCGTCAATACATGTGTATTGTGCACTCATTTCCGTTGACGCTTCTAGCGAGGAAAGAAAACTATTGCAGCACCATATTTCTCATGCAGAGTTGTTTTTGCACATTTTTTCCAACATGACACTTTTAATATAATCTATTAACAATACAATAAAAAATACACACAAAAGAAGCAAAGGTTTGCACATCATTTTATTTAAATTTCGTTCAGTGGTGAGTTTATTATTTCAACAACAGAAAATTGTTCCATGCTTGTCCTTTGCTGTATTTCTCATGACCACTAGATTTCTCGACATTTTAACGTGCTGCCGAGTACGACGCACGCCGACACAATGGAAGTAAAAACGAATAAAAGTGCTTTTGTAATATGGAGAAGTGTCCGTTCAACCAGCCATTACGGGCAATTGTCTGTGAAGCTCTGCATCTGTGTACAACAGGCGTTTGAATATTAATGAACCTAAACACTACCACAACACAAGTCGCTGGACGTAACCAGCCGTCCGCAACTGGGGGACAGCAGGGGGGTATTTGCCTCGTCCTGGAATGCTGATACAATGCCAACATTAATTTCTGCCCCACTTTTTCAGCCACCGCAATCATCATGTCTCTTACAGGTGATACGAAATTTGTCTTGATCGCGCCTTTGGAAAGTGATAGCCGGTTTCGATTGCTTAGGTAATCATTTTCAGAACTGGTAGGTTGATGCATAAGTTCGTAGGTTGGTGCATAACTTTGCAGAGTTTCTGTTCTGCATGTTGGTATTCTGGTTGCTATGGTTTTATGTATCGATGGTATTTTTCATTTGTAGTTCACTGTTGCTATCTGAGTTAACATATCGCCTTTTGATTAATTGGAGATACTGAGTGGAGCTGTGGACCCAAGAAAACGGAGTGCTATAGGAGAAATCGGAACATTTCCGACAGATTCTTCTGTTTGAGTTCAATAGAGGGGTGACAGCACCGGAGGCAGCCAAAAAAATTTGCGCTGTGCATGGGGATAACGTCATTGGCAGAGTAGGGCAAGAAAATGGTTTTCTCGTTTTGCAGAGAATCGTTTTGACATTAGTGACTGTTCACCTTCGGGGTTATATGAAGATCGTTTAAAGCCATTAATCTATAATGTTCCACGTCAGTGAACTCGAGAAGTGGCAGATGTGATGTAACGTCCCCCTTGCCTTCTATCGACAATGTTAGAAATGTATGACCGTGTAAGCATGTGCCTAAACAATTGGACTAAAATTTTGAAAAGGCTATCGTTCCGAAGATTCAATATAAAGTCGATAAATGAGGGGGAGGTTAACAACAAGATGCCTTCTAGGACAACTTATTCCGCCTACTTAATTACTGTAAAATTTAGTATGGTTGTTCGAAAGGTTTGTGCTATCATTCACGTACTGTGCCAACGAGAAGGGGTACCACGTGGATCGGAACGGAATAATAAGAGTTACTGAAATAATTATAGCTAAAAGAAATACGGTCGCCAGCCCAATTGGGCAAAATTTCTGTTCGGTAGGTGAATTAATGAGCCGGACAGACAATGTCCAGAATTACTGGAACACGCGCGGCAACAGAGGGCTGCACGCACGTCAGCAAAAACAACTGAAACATTGACGTAATAAAGCGAGAAAGAAAATAGCTTGCACTCGAAATATCATTAACTAATAGAGCTGAAATTTTGAAAACATAGAAGATAACACTTAGATTAATGGTTACTTACTGTTGTGGCAATGGCCCTACCTCACAATAAGGTATACTATTTTCATATGAATTTTTGGAAATGGCAGAAAATAATTAAAAGAAACTCTATTGACTTCTGAACAAGGAAGTAGAAATTGATAATTACTGTATCAAAAGGTAATTATTACACTTTAGCACGACTGCAAGTCAAAATGTGGACCAGAACTTTACTAACAACAAAGTACAATAATCACTGATATTTGCACTCACTCATTAAATCTAGTTAGTGCTTTTGATCATAGTGCCAGGAATCATTTTAATTGGATTAGTTGATTTACTATTTGTAACAATTAGATCAAAATTTAGTTCAAATTTAAAGTTAGTGAGACTGAAATTACTGAATGCTTTAAGTTCAAATCTTTAATCTAACTGAATCATTTAGTTCAGAAGCAAAATTAACTGGCACTGCAATTTTCATTGTTCATAAACGCTACTCGGATTATTGTAACAATAGGACAGGACAGGAACCTACTTGGTGAATGATTTTAGGAGAGTCACGGGTAAACAGTTTTGATTAAACTATGGTAATTATTCACTCGCAAAAGACCACAAAGCTGAGTAACACCGTTACGAAACTAGTTGACAATAAGCTGTGATGCAGCAGCCTTACTTCAGTCCATTCTCGCCGTGACGAAGTTGCTGACGACGATAGTGCTGCTGGCTCCTTTCCATGATAATTAGCGAACCACGGGAGTTATTGGCAATGGTATTGGCGTGGCAGGCTCTTGATGTTGATGCAGAAAAATATTTCCACCGCCCACGCGCGTCACTTGCCACGTGCCGCTAAACAATCACTCCTCCAGTACAGTGCACGCCATCCATGCGTCTGCACTTCACCACGTCTCACACCAGAGTTCTCTCTCTGTGTAGCGCCCGCTCTGACGTAACATCCTCCCGAGTCCAGGGACGCCGCTACTCCAACGATACTTATTCGTCGACGAAAACCTAACCTTTCCCTAACATTCCCCCAGCGATTACTCAGTCATATTTACATAATATAGATAATTGCTTATACAGCAAAATAAACAAATTAATTCATACATCGTGTACATATAAATTTACATAAAGATAAAAGCAAGTATATATACAATAATAAATGGCCAAAGAGCACATCGGCATGAAAGTGTTACAAACTGTGATCATTCTATACTACTGGCCATTAAAATTGCTACACCACGAAGATGACGTGCTACAGACGCGAAATTTAACCGAGAGGAAGAAGATGCTGTGATATGCAAATGATTAGCTTTTCAGAGCACTCACATAAGGTTGGCGGCGGTGGCGACACCTACAAAGTTCTGACATGAGGAAAGTTTACAACCGATTTCTCATACACAAACAACAGTTGACCGGCGTTGCTTGCTGAAACGTTGTTGTGATGCCTCGTGTAAGGGGGAGAAATGCGTACCATCACGTTTCCGACTTTGATAAAGGTCGGATTGTACCCCATAGCGATTGCGGTTTACCGTATCGCGACATTGCTGCTCGCGTTGGTCGAGATCCAATGACTGTTAGCAGAATATGGAATCGGTGGGTTCAGGAGGGTAATAAGGAACGCCGTGCTGGATCCCAACGGCCTCGTATCACTAGCAGTCGAGATGACAGGCATCTTATCCGCATGGCTGTAACGGATCGTGCAGCCCCGTCTCGATCCCTGAGTCAACAGATGGGGGCGTTTGCAAGACAACAACCATCTGCACGAAGTGTTCGACGACGTTTGCAGCAGCATAGACTATCAGCTCGGAGACCATGGTTGCGGTTACCCTTGACGCTGCATCACAGACAGGAGCGCCTGCGATGATGTATACAACAACGAACCTGGGTGCACGAATGGCAAAACGTCATTTTTTCGGATCAATCCAGGTTAGGTTTACAGTATCATGATGGTCGCATCCGTGTTTGGCGACATCGCGGTGAACGCACATTAGAAGCGTGTATTCGTCATCGCCATACTGGCGTATCACCCGGCGTGATGGTATGGGGTACCATTGGTTACACGTCTCGGTCAACTCTTATTCGCATTGACGGAACTTTGAACAGTGGACGTTACATTTCAGATGTGTTACGACCCGTGGCTCTACCCTTCATTCGATTCCTGCGAAACCCTACATTTCAGCAGGATAATGCACGACCGCGTGTTGCAGGTCCTATACGGGCCTTTCTGGATGCAGAAAATGTTCGACTGCTGCCCTGGCCAGCAAATACTCCATATCTCTCACAGATTGAAAACGTCTGGTCAATGGTGGCCGAGCAACTGGCTCGTCACAATACGCCAGTGACTACTCTTGATGAACTGTGGTATCGTGTTGAACCTGCATGGGCAGCTGTACCTGTACACGCCATCCAAGCTCTGTTTGACTCAATGCCCAGGCGTACCAAGGCTGTTATTACGGCCAGAGGTGGTTGTTCTGGGTACTGATTTCTCAGGATGTATGCATCAAAACTGCGTGAAAATGTAATCACATGTTAGTTCTAGTATACTATATTTGTCCAATGAATACCCGTTTATCATCTGCATTTCTTCTTGGTGTAGCAATTTTAATGGCGAGTAGTGTACTATCGTACGCCATTTGCATCGGAAAGGTTCAAAAATCGGGTGTATGGGTACCACATACTGTAAGCCAAAATCACTAAAAATCAGCGGAGTGGCCATATCTGCACCTCTGCTTCTTCGTCATGAAGTGACTCGCGAACAACACTGACCATTTCTATCCTGTTTCGTTACTGGTGACGAAAAATGATAACTTTATGCCAACATAACAAAAAAAAAAGGATTGTTGAGCCCAAGCAAAGCAGCAACAACCCAGTACAAAGACCTGCGCGCATCCACAGAAGATAGTGTTATGCATCTGGTGGAAAAGCGACGGTGTGGTGCACTTCCTTGAGGTGTAACCATCACTGCTAACATTTATTGTCAACACCTGAGACTTCGTGCAGACACAGTCCAAGAACAACTAGCAGGAAGACTGTGTGAAGTGATATTTCTCTGTGTGTCGTACAAGGATACAATATGCAGGTACATTCAGTGGTATAATTAGATAGTGTCTGCAGTATGTGCAGTGCAAATATAGTACTAATGAAAAGCAAAATTGTAGTTAGCGAAAACTTCTTTCCGTTATTATTTTATGGGGTATGTACCGCAAGTAGATTTTCCTAAAAAGTTTAAAAATGCGTGCAAAGTTTGTTGAAAGTTGCTGAGTGTCCTTTTTCTGAAATGCTGGATGAATACAGGATGTTCGAGGAGTAACGATTAGTATTCAGGGATAAATAACTGCACCATCTGCCGCGAGAAGGTTTGTTGATTTCATCTTGTTTCAAATGGTTCAAATGGCTCTGAGCACTATGGGACTCAACTGCTGTGGTCACCAGTCCCCTAGAACTTAGAACTACTTAAACCTAACTAACCTAATGACATCACATACACCCATGCCCGAGGCTGGATTCGAACCTGCGACCGTAGCAACAGCGCGGCTCCGGACTGGAGCGCCTAGAACCGCACGGCCACCGCGGCCGGCTCCTCTTGTTTCAGAGCTTGTTTCGCGACTATAAAATCACATTCTAAGGTGACAACAATTTACCTAAAGAAGTTGCAAGAAACCTTTTGTTAACTATATGTCAAATTTGCAATACGTATTAAATAATAAAATACCATAGACGTTTTTCGATGTGGAAGCAGATTCTTAATTGTACACTTATGCCCATACCCTTACGCGGATCATAGCGTAAAAACGCGACCGTCAAAAGGCTTAACAGTGAACTACTTGTAACTGTAACAAAGAGGGATACTAGGAACCAAATAGAATTATGAAAGAATCACTGTTATAAGTAATGATACCCACAGCATATTGAAAACCCTTTCGAAGAACCTCCTCCCCCTCCCCCCAAAAATAAATAGTGCTTACACAAGCAGAGGGATTCTATTATAATTTCCACATCTAAAAAGTGCGTGGTATTTCTTTTGTTATTCATGATCTAATTAACATGTTATATGGGTCATCTTACGCAGGTTAACAAAAGGTGTTTTTGCATATCATTTAGGTCAATTGTTTGGCAGGTGAGCATGTGACCTTATAGTGACCATAAAGATCATCTCAGGACAGTTTCGAAGTTATTTATGCGTTCAGCTGGACTTCTGCCTCACTCACCAAGAATTTGTTCAAGAATCTACATCTACATCTACATCTACATCGATACTCCGCAAGCCACCTGTCGGCGTGTGGTGGAGGGTACTTCGCGTACCTCTATCGGTTCTATTCCAGTCTCTATTGTTCGTAGAAAGAAGGATTGTCGGTATGCCTCCGTGTGGGCTCTAATCTCTCTGATTTTATCCTGATGGTCTCTTCGCGAGATATACGTAGGAGGGAGCAATATACTGCTTGACTCCTCGGTGAAGGTATGTTCTCGAAACTTCAACAAAAGCCCGTAGCGAGCTACTGAGCGTCTCTCCTGCAGAGTCTTCCACTGGAGTTTATCTATAATCTCCATAACGCTTTCGCGATTACTAAATGATCCTGTAACAAAGCGCGCTACTCTCCGTTGGATCTTCTCTAACTCTTCTATCAACTGTTATCTATTACGCATCCCACACTGGTGAGCAATATTCAAGCAGTGGGCGAACGAGTGTACTGTAACCTACTTCCTTTGTTTTCGAATTGCATTTCCTTAGGATTCTTCCAATGAATCTCAGTCTGGTATATGACAGGGTCGACCATTCTAATCAATAAAATTCCACGAAACAAGAGTCCTAAAATGCATATCTTAAGCGCTATGAGCACCACTTCATCTTCGATACTGTGAAACAAATCTCTTATATGGTAAGCTCTTTGCTTTTCATATCTTGGGAGAGGGTTGTATGGACCAAATGAAGAAATGGCTCTGAGCACTATGGGACTTAACATCTGAGGTCATCAGTCCCCTAGACTTAGAACTACTTAAACCTAACTAACCTAAGAACATCACACACATCCATGCCCGAGGCAGGATTCGAACCTGCGACTATAGCAGCAGCGTGGTTCCGGACTGAAGGAAGAAAAAAATTCCGTAGTAAACATGTGCTCTAAAATACACATCTTAACAATATAATATAAATTGTAGCCTGGTATATGTGTGTATACAATATGTAAATTAAAAAAGTGTATCACATGTTGGTGTGTAAACAAAATGCAGCTGTTCAGTTTGTGGATACCCCTGTAATACACTTGCAGCGTAGTTAAGCTGCCCATAGATGTGGGTTTTCTGAAATCTGCAATTCTTTCAAATATCACATGCATACTATTAGCCCTGCAGACCTTTTTCTCGCATATGTAATTTGTACTGGTATACGTTTCAACTAGAGGTTGTAGTTTTCGAATTATTGAAGAAAGACGTACAAAAGTGACTTTCAAAGGCGTTTTTCTTGAGTAACTCGAAAACAGTGGCCTCTACCGGAAACGTATCCTAATACAGAATTTAACTATATTAAAGATGCTGTTCGCTTTTCAGTAGCACCAATAGTTTGCTCTTAGTGGGTGAGGAAAATGAAAATCTCATGTGTGGTTTCTGATGGCGTGGTTTGCATAAAACCCAACGGTAGAGATTCTCTGGAAATAGGAGATGGAAAGGGGCTAAGTCAACAACGTATTCAATGTGAAAGGCATCTTGCCTTGTCAGATTTTAGTAGTCATAAGAGTTTTGGGTGTACTAACATCAATATCTCTAGTGTGGCAGTCTGTGCGGGGTACGATAATATGCACACACGTAAATATATTTTCGAGTGAGGGGTTTGTTCCTTATAGTCGCGGAGCGAGCAGCGTTGTCCAATACGGTGTGGGCTGCCCTGCAACCGGTAAGCCCCTTTAATTTACCAGGGAGCGCCCAAGGCGCGTCTGCGCCCATTAGCCGTCGTGACGGATAGCCCGGTGTTCTGTCCCGTTCTGTCCAGTTGTGACAGCAGACAATCGCCTCGGGACATGGTGAGCCTGTAGCACTCAGCCAGCCCTGCGCTAACATGCGGCACCAGCCACCGTGCGCTCGAGGCTACATACGTGCCGCGAACAGTCGGCGTCGAGCGAGAACTGAAAGGGCACGAAGACAGCCCGAGGTCGCTGCACAAGTAGCTCAGCGTACTTTCCTCAGTAGTTACTGGAACGTCAATAAGAACATGCTAAACTAACTCCTAAACTAAACGAGTTCCAGAACAAATATAACTTCGCCAGCTTGAGAGCTTAGCACTGTAATCAATTAGTGTCTACAAGTAGAAAAGAGCTCTCCTTTCCACTATTACTCTCTCCCTCTCCCTCCCTCCACACCTCTCTCCTTGTAGCTTTCTCTCTCTCTCTCTCTCTCTCTATCTATCTATCTATCTATCTATCTATCTATCTATCTCTTTCTCCTCCTATCTTTAATAAATTTAAATTTTTTCCTATGTAGAAAAACAAATGTGTGTTTTTTGTTTGTTTAGATGTACCATGTTACTTTTTGTATACATGTTAAGTTAAAGATGTAAAATTCCATATCATTGTAATTCCTCAAAACTGTTACTACCATATAGTGTCAAAGTGGAAATATGTTGTCTCCTGTGCTATCAGGTCTTGTAAAACCAACATTCATAGTATTAATTTGTGCATATGACATGCGCGAGGTTTCCATATTCTATCGTTCGCGCTCGTCGCGCACAAATTTTTACTCCTCCAGACAAAATGATCAGGACCTTTTTGTACGAAATTTAATATAGTTAACTTTTGCACTTGGATAAATTTTCGCTGTAGATCATGGTTTTTGAGGTACTCAAGAAAAATGCGTTTAAAGGTGACTTTAGTAAATTTTTCTTCAATAACTCTGAAACTACGCCCTCTAGTTGAAACATATCCCAGGTTAAAAAGTACAAGATTTAACATTAAATTTCCTTCAAAAATGTTCTGTTCATATTTTCTGTAGGAATAATAGTATGCGTGTAGCACCCGAGGGAATACAAAAATTTTGCGCGTAGTATTTGACGGTGTTGCAGGTTGCATAAAACTGATGGAGGGGCACCTGAATCACCCTGTAAATATATGCACCACAAAAAGTTCATCTTGTAAGTGGGCTGTTTAGGTTTTTATGTTGGTAACGCCACGTAGCGCTCTGTATGAAAATCAATGGCTGTGCTGTGTGCAGTCTGTGGCTGGTTTGCATTGTTGGAATATTCGCTATTGTAGTGCTGGGCAGTTGGATGTGAACAGCGCATAGCGTTGCGCAGTTGGAGGTGAGCCGCCAGCAGTGGTGGATGTGGGGAGATAGATGGCAGAATTTTGAGAGCGGATGATCTGGACGTGTGTCCGTCAGAAAAACGAAATTTGTAAGACTGGATGTCATGATCTGATATATATCATGAGTTTTGAACACTATTAAGGTAAATACATTGTTTGTTCTCTATCATAATCTTTCATTTCCTAACTATGCCTATCAGTAGTTAGTGCCTTCAGTAGTTAGAATCTTTAATTTAGCTGGCAGTATTGGCGCTCGCTGTATTGCAGTAGATCGAGTAACAAAGATTTTTGTGAGGTAAGTGATTCATGAAAGGTATAGGTTATTGTTAGTCAGGGCCATTCTTTTGTAGGGATTATTGAAAGTCAGATTGCGTTGCGCTGAAAAAAAAATTATGTGTCAGTTTAGTGTTGATCTGAATAAGTAAAGAGAGAAATGCCTACGTACGTTCAGTTTTGCTCAGCTGTTTGAAAATCAAATAACGTAAGAGGTTTACCGCCACAGTAATTCATAAATTTTTCTAAGGGGATGTTTCAATCTATTCAGCCTAATTATGAGTTATAAGAAATGAATAACTTGAGGCACCTATACTTCCAAAAAATAAAATTCTGACTTTTCAAAAAAAAAAAAAAATTAAGTAAATACTCTACATCCAATAACCAAGTGTAAACGAACTCGGTTTGGCAGACTTATAAGGAAATAATAATACCAAGATGAAAACTACGACAACAGAAAGGTGTGTATATAGCACCTAGAACGATATTTTGCTTCTCTGAAACGTAATAGAGGTAATTCTTTGTATCAATGTAATTCTTAATCTGTGAATAACAGTTTATGTACAGGGTTATTACAAATGATTGAAGCGATTTCATAAATTCACTGTAGCTCCATTCATTGACATATGGTAACGACACACTACAGATACATAGAGAAACTTATAAAGTTTTGTTCGGCTGAAGCCGCACTTCAGGTTTCTGCCGCGAGAGCGCTCGAGAGCGCAGTGAGACAAAATGGCGACAGGAGCCGAGAAAGCGTATGTCGTGCTTGAAATGCCATAACAGAGCAACGACACTTCAGGACGAAGTTCAACAAAGATCCACCAACTGCTAACTCCATTCGGCGATGGTAAATGCAGTTTAAAGCTTCTGGATGCCTCACGGTTTAAAGTTTACGGCCCCTTTTTCTTCTGCGAAAAAAACGTTACAGGACACGTGTATCTGGACATGCTGGAAAATTGGATCATGCCACAACTGGAGACCGACAGCGCCGACTTCATCTTTCAACAGGATGGTGCTCCACCGCACTTTCATCGTGATGTTCGGCATTTCTTAAACAGGAGATTGGAAAACCGATGGATCGGTCGTGGAGGAGATCATGATCAGCAATTCATGTCATGGCCTCCACGCTCTCCCGACTTAACCCCATGCGATTTCTTTTTGTGGGGTTATGTGAAAGATTCAGTGTTTAAACCTCCTCTACCAAGAAACGTGCCAGGACTGCGAGCTCGCATCAACGATGCTTTCGAACTCATTGATGGGGACATGCTGCGCCAAGTGTGGGAGGAACTTGATTATCGGCTTGATGTCTGCCAAATCACTAAAGGGGCACATATCGAACATTTGTGAATGCCTAAAGAAACTTTTTGAGTTTTTGTATGTGTGTGCAAAGCATTGTGAAAATATCTCAAATAATGAAATTATTGTAGAGCTGTGAAATCGCTTCAGTCATTTGTAATAATCCTGTATGTTAAAAATTGACCTGTATTGAAATGCGCTACTTGCCTTTGGTTCTTCTCTATTTGCGCAATGAAGCTTATCTGGCACGGACCTCATATTGACGAGCAGTGTGCAGGTACTGATCGAACGAGGTTTCTGTGATGTACTTCTTTTGTGGATTGACTATCCTTTCTCAGAATTCCTCCGATGACCCTGTCTTGCATCTGCCTTACCTGCCACAAGTTTGATGTGGTCGTTCCACTTCAAACCAGTCTGTATGTATCCTCTCAGAAAATTAATGGATAGCTTCTAGTGAGAAATCTACAATCGTGTAATCGTACAATAATGAATCTTTCTGCTTTTAATGCGCAGTACGCCACATTTATTTACATCGAGGGTCAAGTTACAATCCCTGCGCCAAGTTACGATGCGACGTCTTGCGACAACTTTTTGGCTCTGTGACGTTCCTGCATACAACAGCATAATCCACGAAAAGCCTCATCGAACTTCCGAATTGATCAACTAGGTCGTTTCTACATATTGTGAAACTAATGCTCGTATAACATCCTCTTGGGGTTTACGAGTGACGGCATCTCTCCATGGAGAATGACATGCCCTCATCAATCACACAGGTCCTGATTCGCTGTACGCTCGTATTTTGTTCATCAGCCAGCAGTGTGGAATGGCGTCGAAGGCCTTTTGGAAGCCTTCTTGAACAAGCAATGAGTGTCAGCCGACTGGGTTAACAGATACGTATATCAGATTGTTCACTGAGGATACCGTTGTCTGCCGGACAGCATCGCCACTGGATATGATAAGCAAGTGTAGCAAAAGTTGGACAGTATTTCAGCTTTTGGTGCAGTGAATACCAATTCATTTTAAATCTGGGCACGTGCAAGCTGATGCCTACAACAAAGAGAAGGAACTCGATAACATGCGAACTCGATAAAATGCGAACAGAAGACTAATAGCGAGTATCTGCGGCATGTCACGTCATTTTAGTATTAAGGTTTTAATATTAATAAACGGTACAAAATAGGGCCAACTCGTAAAATCGGCATTAACAAAGGTGAATGGAAGAATTCTTTGCTAGATTTTTCGAAGGGGTTCTGAGAAAATGCAGTGTAACTGCAAAATAAGTTACGTATGAGCTGTTTGCCCGACAAATTATAGAGTAAATACCTGATATTGCCAGAAGAAGAGCGATCTCTGTTTCAGATTAGGAGATTTATTGTCCAGATAGCATTTGTAACATATCCTGATTACTAGTTTCATCAAAGTTATGTCATTCTCAGATCTGTGATACAAATACGTTACAACGTTAATAATTATGATACGAAATTTAGAAAAAACTTTTACTCAGTTTTACATACCATCGGATACATGCTACATTGCACCTGGCCATTGAAAACATGGAGGTGGAATTAAAAATATTACTTAAAATAAAGCGCTAAAATGTTTATGGTGACTGCACCGTCATAAAGTAAAATAATGTTTACCTCATATAAAAGGCACTCCAGTGCAACACTAAGTACACTAAACTAAAAGCCATAATTTTATTAGCAAGTAACAGAGATACACTCCTGGAAATTGAAATAAGAACACCGTGAATTCATTGTCCCAGGAAGGGGAAACTTTATTGACACATTCCTGGGGTCAGATACATCACATGATCACACTGACAGAACCACAGGCACATAGACACAGGCAACAGAGCATGCACAATGTCGGCACTAGTACAGTGTATATCCACCTTTCGCAGCAATGCAGGCTGCTATTCTCCCATGGAGACGATCGTAGAGATGCTGGATGTAGTCCTGTGGAACGGCTTGCCATGCCATTTCCACCTGGCGCCTCAGTTGGACCAGCGTTCGTGCTGGACGTGCAGACCGCGTGAGACGACGCTACATCCAGTCCCAAACATGCTCAATGGGGGACAGATCCGGAGATCTTGCTGGCCAGGGTAGTTGACTTACACCTTCTAGAGCACGTTGGGTGGCACGGGATACATGCGGACGTGCATTGTCCTGTTGGAACAGCAAGTTCCCTTGCCGGTCTAGGAATGGTAGAACGATGGGTTCGATGACGGTTTGGATGTACCGTGCACTATTCAGTGTCCCTCGACGATCACCAGTGGTGTACGGCCAGTGTAGGAGATCGCTCCCCACACCATGATGCCGGGTGTTGGCCCTGTGTGCCTCGGTCGTATGCAGTCCTGATTGTGGCGCTCACCTGCACGGCGACAAACACGCGTACGACCATCATTGGCACCAAGGCAGAAGCGACTCTCATCGCTGAAGACGACACGTCTCCATTCGTCCCTCCATTCACGCCTGTCGCGACACCACTGGAGGCGGGCTGCACGATGTTGGGGCGTGAGCGGAAGACGGCCTAACGGTGTGCGGGACCGTAGCCCAGCTTCATGGAGACGGTTGCGAATGGTCCTCGCCGATACCCCAGGAGCAACAGTGTCCCTAATTTGCTGGGAAGTGGCGGTGCGGTCCCCTACGGCACTGCGTAGGATCCTACGGTCTTGGCGTGCATCCGTGCGTCGCTGCGGTCAGGTCCCAGGTCGACGGGCACGTGCACCTTCCGCCGACCACTGGCGACAACATCGATGTACTGTGGAGACCTCACGCCCCACGTGTTGAGCAATTCGGCGGTACGTCCACCCGGCCTCCCGCATGCCCACTATACGCCCTCGCTCAAAGTCCGTCAACTGCACATACGGTTCACGTCCACGCTGTCGCGGCATGCTACCAGTGTTAAAGACTGCGATGGAGCTCCGTATGCCACGGGAAACTGGCTGACACTGACGGCGGCGGTGCACAAATGCTGCGCAGCTAGCGCCATTCGACGGCCAACACCGCGGTTCCTGGTGTGTCCGCTGTGCCGTGCGTGTGATCATTGCTTGTACAGCCCTCTCGCAGTGTCCGGAGCAAGTATGGTGGGTCTGACACACCGGTGTCAATGTGTTCTTTTTTCCATTTCCAGGAGTGTAGATGTGAAATACATCGGACAGAGCACATCCACTGCTGTCAGATGTGAGTATGTTAATTACTGACACCGTACTGCCGGAAAGTTTCAAGAATTGCATAATACTAAAGTGTACTATCAAGTACAAGTATCAAGTGGATTCCGTAGAAACACTGGAACACGTGAGGCAATACTGACTTTACGACTTATCTTAGAAGAAAGATTAAGGAAAGGCAAACCTACGTTTCTAGCATTTGTAGACTTAGAGAAAGCTTTTGACAATGTTGACTGGAATACTCTCTTTCAAATTCTAAAGGTGGCAGGGGTAAAATACAGGGAGCGAAATGCTATTTACAATTTGTACAGAAACCAGATGGCAGTTATAAGAGTCGAGGGACATGAAAGGGAAGCAGTGGTTGGGAAGGGAGTAAGACAGGGTTGTAGCCTCTCCCCGATGTTGTTCAATCTGTATATTGAGCAAGCAGTAAAGAAAACAAAAGAAAAATTCGGAGTAGGTATTAAAATTCATGGAGAAGAAATAAAAACTTTGAGGTTCGCCGATGACATTGTAATTCTGTCAGAGACAGCAAAGGACTTGGAAGAGCAGTTGAATGGAATGGACAGTGTCATGAAAGGAGGATATAAGATGAACATCAACAAAAGCAAAACAAGGATAATGGAATGTAGTCGAATTAAGTCGGGTGATGCTGAGGGAATTAGATTAGGAAATGAGGCACTTAAAGTAGTAAAGGAGTTTTGCTATTTGGGGAGCAAAATAACTGATGATGGTCGAAGTAGAGAGGATATAAAATGTAGGCTGGCAATGGCATGGAAAGCGTTTCTGAAGAAGAGAAATCTGTTAACATCCAGTATTGATTTAAGTGTCAGGAAGTCATTTCTGAAAGTATTCGTATGGAGTGTAGCCATGTATGGAAGTGAAACATGGACGATAAATAGTTTGGACAAGAAGAGAATAGAAGCTTTCGAAATGTGGTGCTACAGAAGAATGCTGAAGATTGGATGGGTAGATCACATAACTAATGAGGAAGTATTGAATAGGATTGGGGAGAAGAGAAGTTTGTGGCACAACTTGACCAGAAGAAGGGATCGGTTGGTAGGACATGTTCTGAGGCATCAAGGGATCACGAATTTAGTATTGGAGGGCAGCATGGAGGGTAAAAATCGTAGAGGGAGACCAAGAGATGAATACACTAAGCAGATTCAGAAGGATGTAGGTTGCAGTAGGTACTGGGAGATGAAGAAGCTTGCACAGGATAGAGTAGCATGGAGAGCTGCATCAAACCAGTCTCAGGACTGAAGACCACAACAACAACAACTATGAAGTGGCAGTAGTATCACATATAATAACATGTAATGTATGGATAACGTAAGCTGCATACAAAATAAACCAATTTGTATACATAAACGACAAGCTTACAAAATTATCGCAGCATTATAGAGCAAGCCGTATTTTTGTCGATCACAGTGATCAAAAAATGTTTAGTAAAAATAATTTATATTTTCGTTATATTTGTAAAAGATGAGCCACCATCAAGCGATAATACAATATCAAGTTAGAATACAACGATAGCAATATGTACATATACAAGTTTTTTGGAAATTACATATGATAATGATAAACTTTGAAACATATTCATAACGCTTACAGTTCTGAAGACGGTTGTTATTTTTGTCAATAGTCTTCTGACTGGTTAGATGCGGTGCCCCACGAATTCCTCTCCTGTGCCAACGTCTTCATCTCAGAGTAGCACTTGCAGCCTACGTCCTCAATTATCTGCTGGACGTATTTCAATCTCTGTGCAGAACCTTCTCATTCCTGACCTTATCGGTCCACCATTAGGTGGACGTTCGTCTGTAGCACCACATCTGAAACGCTTCGATTCTCTTCCGTTCTGGTTTTCCCACAGTCCATGTTGCACTACCATACAATGCTGTGCTCTAGACGCATATTCTCAGAAATTTTTTCCTCAAATTAAGGCCTATGTTTGATACTAGTAGACTTCTCTTGGCCAGGAATGCTCTTTTTTGCCATTTCCAGTCTGCTTTTGATGTCCTCCTTACTCCATCTGTTATTTTACTGCCTAGTTAGCAAAATTCCTTAACTTTATCTATTTCGTGACCATAAATCCTGACGTTAACTTTCTCACTGTTCTGATTCTTACCGTTTCTCATTACTTTAGTCTTTCTTCGATTTACTCTCAATCCATATTCTGTACTCATTAGATTATTCATTCCATTCAGCAGATCATATAATTATTCTTCACTGTGTAGCAGTGTAATCAGCGAATCGTATCGCTGATAACCTTTCACCTTGAATTTTAATTCCACTCCTAAACCTTTCTTTTATTTCCATAATTGCTTCTTCGATGTACAGGTTGAACTGTAGCGGCGAAAGACTACATCCCTGTTTTACACCCTTTTTGCTCCTTCGTTCTTGGGCGTCCACTCCTATTATTCCCTCTTGGCTCTTGTAAACTCTCCCTATAACTTACCCCTACTTTTTTTGGAATTTCGAACATCTTGCACCATTTTACATTGTCGAAACTTTTTCCAGGTCGACAAATCCTATGAACATGTCTTGATTTTTCTTCAGTCTTGCTTCCATTATCAACCACAGCGTCAGAATTGCCGCTCTGGTGCCTTTACCTTTTCTAAAGCCAAACTGATCGTCGTCTTGCACAACCTCAATTTTCTTTTCCATTCTTCTGTAATGTTCTTCTTGTCAGAACCTTGGATGCATGAGCTGTTAAGCTGATTGTGCGATAATTCTCGCACTTGTCAGCTCTTTCCGATTTCGGAATTGTGTGGATGATGCTTTTCGGAAGTCAGATGCTATCTCGCCAGACTCATACATTCTACACACCAACGTGAATATTCGTTTTGTTGCCACCACTTCCCCCAATTATTTTAGAAAATCTGAAGGAATGTTAGCTATGCCTTCTGCCTTATTTGATCTGAAGTCCTCTAAAGCTCTTTTAAACTCTGATTCTAATACTGGCCCCCTATCTCTTCTAAATCTGTTTCTTCTTCTATCGTATCAGACAAATTTTCCCCTCATAGAAGCTTTCAAATTGTTCTTTCCCACTATCTGCTGTCTCCTCTTCATTTAACAGTGGAATTCCGGTTGCACTCTCAATGTTATCACCCTTGCTTTTAATGTCACCCAAGGTTGTTTTGGCTTTCCTATATGGTGAGTCTGTCCTTACGACAATCGTTTCTTTTTAGATTTCTTCACATTTTTCATGCAGCCCTTTCGTCTTAGTTCCCCTGCACTTCCTGTTTTTTTCATTCCTCTGCGGCTTGTATTTCTTTATGCCTGAGGTTCCCGAAACATTTTTTTACTTCCTCCTTTCATCAATCAACTGAAGTTTTTCTTCTGTTACCCATGGTTTCTTCGCAGCTACCTTCTTTGTACCTATGTTTTCCTTCCCAACTTCTGTGATGGCCCTTTTTAGGAACGTATAGCCTACGGAGCTATTCTTTATTGCTGTAACTATAGCCTTAGATAACTTCAAACGTATCTCGTTATTCCTTAGTGTTGTGACTGACAATTCGCAATTTTTCACAAACACAGCTTTTGTTGATGTAAGTTCACAAGTTTGATGACTGAGGAACAGACGAAAGGTAACAATAACGATGGCAGTAAAAGTCCCCTAATAGAGGCAAACAAAAGCTTACTTCTTATTTTCCACAAAGGTCCTTGGTAACACATACACACACACTAGTAACAGTCCAATTCAGAGACGTAGGCGTAATCTTCAACGGTCGCAGTACGCGAAGTCGGCATCCGGCGTGAACTGGACTTCGGGGCTGGTTCTAGCCCTAAATAGCTGTCTCCAGCAAATCAGGTTTTGGCGTTGTGATACTTTCTGCAGGCCGTGGCTCGAGCTTCCCATGCAGGAAGTAATTCTCGGAATGTGTGTTTCCATTACCTTGTATGTAAATAGCCGGTATTTACCATGGTGCTTTTGGGACGCCTTGGGCATAGACAACCTCGTCCTCCGTGGCGTAATATGGGTTGCCGGACCTGAGGGGGTACCTTGGCTCCGGTATAACACTTACAAGGGGAGGCCACGACTTTTGGAACGCGGATTTACTGCAAACTTCGCACACTCGTAGTACTCCATGAGGACAACAACATGTGTAAGCAGTAGCGCGTACTTCTCAGGCGTTACTGAGAAAATCGCAAGATAATTTCGGTCGTCGAATATACAGGGTGATTCAAAGAGAATACCACAACTTTAAAAATGTGCGTTTAATGAAAGAAACATAATATAACCTTCTGCTATACATCATTACAAAGAGTATTTAAAAAGGTTTTTTTTCACTCAAAAACAAGTTCAGAGATGTTCAATATGGCCCCCTCCAGACACTCGAGCAATATCAACCCGATACTCCAACTCGTTCCACACTCTCTGTTGCATATCAGTCGTAACAGTTTGGATAGCTGCTGTTATTTCTCGTTTCAAATCATCAATGGTGGCTGGGAGAGGTGGCCGAAACACCATATCCTTAACAGACCCCCATAAGAAAAAATCGCAGGGGGTAAGATCAGGGCTTCTTGGAGGCCAGTGATGAAGTGCTCTGTCACGGGCTGCCTGGCGGCCGATCCATCGCCTCGGGTAGTTGACGTTCAGGTAGTTACGGACAGATAAGTGCCAATGTGGTGGCGCTCCATCCTGCTGAAATATGAATTGTTGTGCTTCTTGTTCGAGCTGAGGGAACATCTCCAGATACTGTAGTCCAGTTACAGTAGCACCTTCGAAGAAAAAGGGACCAAAAACTTTATTGGCTGAAATGGCACAGAAAACGTTCACCTTAGGCGAGTCACGTTCACACTGAGTCGTTTCCCGCGGATTCTCAGTGCACCATATACAGACATTGTGACGGTTGACTTTCCCGTTAGTGTGGAAAGTTGCTTCATCACTAAACACAATCTTTGAAACGAAAGATTCATCTGTTTCCATTTGAGCAAGGATAAAATCACAGAAATCGATTCTTTTAATCTTATCAGCTGCAGACAGTGCTTGAACCAATTTCAGACGATAAGGTTTCATAACTAACCTTTTTCGTAGGACTCTCCATACAGTTGACTGTGGATTTTGCAGCTCTCTGCTAGCTCTGCGAGTCGATTTTCCTGGGCTGCGAACAAATGCTTGCTGGATGCGTGCTACATTTTCATCACTCGTTCTCGGCCGTCCAGAACTTTTCCCTTTGCACAAACACCCATTCTCTGTAAACTGTTTATACCAACGTTTAATACACCACCTATCAGGAGGTTTAACACCATACTTCGTTCGAAATGGACGCTGAACAACTGTCGTCGATTCACTTCTGCCGTACTCAATAACACAAAAAGCTTTCTGTTGAGCGGTCGCCATCTTAGCATCAACTGACGCTGACGCCTAGTCAACAGCGCCTCAAGCGAACAAATGTACAACTAAATGAAACTTTATAGCTCCCTTAATTCGCCGACAGATAGTGCTTAGCTCTGCCTTTTGTCGTTGCAGAGTTTTAAATTCCTAAAGTTGTGGTATTCTTTTTGAATCACCGTGTATATCTGTGCGTGGCCATTTTAACCATGAAGCGGCTGCAGGCTGCAGGCGAATTGATATAATCGGGAAAATACGTGTAATCGGATGAAATTTTATTAAAGTTACAATGTTATTTGGCAGTATACTAATTTTTATTATCACAAACAATGTAATAATCATAACTATCGTCTAGTAAACAACCAAATGCATAAAGTCATACTGAAAATGTATGTTTGTCCGTGATTTGAGAAATCCCTTATGCCTGGAAGGAGCCCGAAACGACTTGTTACCTCCAAGTTTTGACCGGCACAGGCGGCTTTCGAAAGATGTACAATTAATCGTCGCTTTCGACATTACGAGCAGGATGGTATTTTTCGTAGAAACATGGAAAGCATAAAGTTAAACGGCACTGTATACGCAAGGTCTTTTGACGTTTTCTGTGGAAAAACAAACCTCGTTAACATTTTCAAAAACCTCTCTTTCAGACGATAGTTTGGAAGCAAACCATGCATAACGTAGTATATTTCCTTAAAAATCGGCGCTGATAATTGGTTATGCAGTATCGAGTGTATTTTAATAGGGTCTTCCGAGAAGCAATTTCTCGTTCTCTTTCGATTAAATACGAACAGTTTTGAAGACACGGACAAGCATACATTTTCAGTATCACATTATGCGTTTGGTCGTTTACTAGTCGATAGTTATGAATATTACATTATTTGTGATAATAAAAATTAGTAGATTGCCAAATAACATTGTAAATTTAATAAAAGTTACACGTATTTTTCCAATTATATCAATTGTAATATAAGTAGTAAATAAAATGACTGTGTTGAAAATAAAAACAAAACTAACGAACGGAACTCGATCCAGCGATCCAGCGGTTTGAGCGCCAAACAATTAAAAAAAAATACCTTTTGTTCTATATTGTTCGCTGAATTTGTTGAGGGCGGACGTTCGATGATCCGTTCGCTCAGTTTTTTTTACTATGCAGGGTAGCTAGCACTCTGACTGAACACGCTGAGCTACCGTGTAGGCACCACTCGGCTGCAGCTGCTTCATGGTTAAAATGGCCACGCACAGATATATATATTTGACGACAGAAATTATCTTGCGCTTTTCTCAGTAACGCTTGAGAAGTACGCGCTACTGCTCACACACTTTGTTGTCCTCGTGGAGTACTACGAGTGTGCGAAGTTTGCAGGAAATCCGCGTTCCAAACGTCGTGGCCTCCCCTTGTTAATATGGAGGGTCTAACACATTTTACCAGGTTCTAGCTAAAAAATCTTCTACGTACATAGTCGTAGATTACGAGTCCGTGTTAAGCTCAATGAAATGCTTGGAATTTGTTCTTATCTTGTTGCTTCCGACGACCTTTCTCCGCCAATTCAATGTTAATTGGAGTGCATAATATTAACTGGCTCACTGCAGAAATTCCAGGAGCCAATGTGGGAAGCCAGTGGCATTAAATACTATGCATCAATACATAGTTTGCATTTTGTACAATGCTACTTGACACAATACAGAGCAAAAAAAAGGTGTATTTTAACATTTGCTGTACTGAGAAATCTGTATCGTATCACACGTAAAAGTATGGTACCGATTACTTCATATAAGGGCCCCCCCAGTATGTGCAGTCACAAGAGGCGTAGGATCAACACATCTCTTCCAGCCGTTGTCGTCTTTCTTGATCTTGGAGCCGCTATTTCTCACTCTGGTAGCTCCCAAGTTGGCATCGAGCCCTACTGCCAAGGAAAAAGCCTTTTCAGCAGCGGTACTCGAACCGTAGGCCCCCACATAGTAGTCAAACCCACTGATCTCTGAGCTACAGACGCGGAGAGAGACAAAGTAATTTCTCCTTATTCATTACACAAATGGAGTAGAACAGAAATTGGCTGACACAGGTACGAAGTACCTTCGTCCACGCACTCTGATATTATGGGTTATACACGGATGAGACACAACTTTATGGCTACCTGCTTAATAACTTGTTGGTCGTGCTTTAGAACGCAACACAGCTTTGCTGTTTCACAACGTGAAGTGAAACTTCCTGGAAGATTAAAACTGTGTGTCGGACCGAGACTCGAACTCGGGACCTTTGCCTTACGTGAAGTGAATGTATCAGCGCTGCAGCAGGTACAGAGTAAGGAGCGAGCGGTATGTTCCCACGCTGGTTAGCAGACGCGGTCTGCCATCTGGATCTTTCAGAGCCAGTGGGGTGAGGTGCCGATGCGGAAATCTCTCGTTACGTCAGCAAAGAGACATGTAAGGGAAGTGCATGTATTCTGGCACGAATCAAGTAATTGCAATCAATAAATATTTGCTAACCAAAGTAGCCATTTGCCACTCAGACATTATGAGGTATCTATTCATCATAAACACTGTCCTTACAACGCCAGGAAACGTTGATACTAGAAAAATAAATGAAGAACTTTGGCATAACTGAGAATGTACTGCGTAGCATAATCAGCAGTCGTTGTCAGTATGCCTTTCGATCTAATCGTGCGGTGTGCTCTCGTACCGTTAATAGTTGATGTGAACAAGTTCATTTTATGGTATTTTTTAAATAAATTCACCATAATGACATACAAAAAACTCGTTCCCGCTTCATTACGTAAAACACAGACAATACTGTAAATAAGTTATACACAACTGCAACCAGTCACTTTTTTCAATAATAATGCTTTATTACATTAACCGGTTTTCGAACCTTTTCAGGTTCATCTTCAGATGATTTCGGGAGGATCCGGGAAGTTACATCATTACTGGTAGTAGCATAATGCTGGGTGCTGGTTCTATGGCAGAAAGATGGGGCACACTTTAATGTATCGCCATAACTATAGCTTATCTGTCGATATGGATGTAAATTTAGTTTTTACTTAATGCGACAGTATAGGCGGCTTTTTTCGTATCTGTCTGCCTCCATTTGGATGTCCAGAACACTTTCACACTAACTATATTAGTTCACACTTTAACAGTGGCACTTTACCAACATCCAGCATGCACTTTACAACTGTTGCTTATAACAAAGATCTTGACAGAGAGATATGGCATAAGCCTACTTTGTACAGAGATGTAATTTGTTGTTCTTTATATGTGTTAACGTCGATATAAGGGCAAGTTTTTTTTTGTTATAAAAATGGCGATAACATGAGAGCACTAGATAAATTAATAATAAATTACTGCAAGAACAAATTTCAAGTGATCTGACATGTTATTTCTACTTGTATGTTACAGGCAGTTTTCTCTTCTTTTTTTTTTTATTGATTCCTTGGGACTCATGTTAATGCCAAACATGATAACTGCCATGAAAAAAAAACTGCCGGTAACATACAAGTAGAAATAACATATTAGATTACCTGAAATTTGTTCTTGTAATTTATTATTAATTTATCTAGTGCTCTCATATTATCGCCATTCTGATAACAAAAAAAAACTTGCCCTTATATCGACTTTAACACATGTAAAGAACAACAAATTACATCTCTGTACAAAGTAGGCGTATGCCATATCTCTCTGTCAAGATCTTTGTTATAAGCAACAGTTGTAAAGTGCATGCTGGATGTTGGTAAAGTGCCACTGTTAAAGTGTGAACTAATATAGTTCGTGTGAAAGTGTTCTGGACATCCAAATGGAGGCAGACAGATACGAAAAAAGCCACCTATACTGTCGCATTAAGTAAAAACTAAATTTACATCCATATCGACAGATAAGCTATAGTTATGGCGATACATTAAAGTGTGCCCCATCTTTCTGCCATAGAACCAGCACCCAGCATTATGCTACTACCAGTAATGATGTAACTTCCCGGATCCTCCCGAAATCATATGAAGATGAACCTGAAAAGGTTCGAAAACCGGTTAATGTAATAAAGCATTATTATTGAAAAAAGTGACTGGTTGCAGTTGTGTATAACTTATTTACATTAATATACAGTCACGGTTCTAAAATATCCGTAATAGATAAGCATAATAGACAATAGTATTTCACATTCAGAATCCGACACCGTTGCTATGGCTCTGCAAGGGCACGTGAAACTACGAGAGCACCTCCACATAACAGGTAAGAAGAATTCTTACACACAGGCTCACTAAGTCACTTCGAGACTGCCTTAACTATCGCAAAACTCGGGTGGGAAAGCACGGCCAGTTATACTGTACGACCGACTTCGTGGGCTGTCTTAGACAGCGGTGTCAGAACGCCAGCATGAGTGGGGCAAACAGACTGATATTGGCGATGCACGCGTACTGGCGAAACAGCCTCTTACATTCAGGAAGAAGATTAGAGAGGCAGTAGAAATAGCCAAGTGACCGGCCAACATTAACAGAGAAGACGGGTACCGACTTCCGACGTCTTGGCTGCCAGCAATAACAGCGCTACGGGGCGACAGCTCACGCGAAGAAACACTCACATACACGCGGGAGACCGCAGCGGCCGCAGTTTCACAGAGTACACGTCACAACTGCCACCTGGTTTTCCATTCGCCGATTTTCCACGATCGCAAACAGTAATGCAAACACCAGTCAAAGCGTCGGTTTTCCACCAATGAAAAGAAATAATAAAAACACCAACAAAAACTACTAACATCACTCCCTTTCATCCTAAACAGCCTATCAGAATTAGATAGCAGCAATGCCTGCAGGTATACGCAGTGGTCCACTGATAGTGACCGGGCCAAATATATCGCGAAATAAGCATCAAACGAAAAAACTACAAAGAACGAAAGAGCTTGAAGGGGGAAACCAGATGGCGCTATGGTTGGCCAGCTAGATGGCGCTGCCATAGGTTAAACGGATATCAGCTGCGTTTTTTTTTTAAATAGCAACCCCCATTTTTTATTACATATTCGTGTAGTTAGTAAAGAATTATGAATGTTTAGTTGGACCACTTTTTTCGCTTTGTAATAGATGGCGCTGTAATAGTCACAAACGTATAAGTACGTGGTATCACGTATCATTCCGCCAGTGCGGACGGTATTTGCCTCGTGATACATTACCAGTGTTAAAATGCCAAACGGGCGTGTGCTATGTACGCTGCTCGGTATCCTGGACGACATTATCCAAGTGTTCGGACCGTTCGCCGGATAGTTACGTTATTTAAGGAAACAGGAAGTGTCCAGCCACACGTGAAACGTCAACCACGAACTGCAACAAATGATGATGCCCAAGTAGGTGTTTTAGCTGCTGTCGCGGCTAATCCGCACATTAGTAGCAGATTGCGCGAGAATCGGGAATCTCAAAAACGCCGGTTCTGAGAATGCTAGATCAACATCTATTGCATCCGTACTATGTTTCTATGCACTAGGAATTGCATGGCGACGACTCTGAACGTAGTGTACAGTTCTGCCACTGGGCACAAGAGAAATTACGGGACGATGACAGATCTTTTTCACGCGTTCGATTTAGCGACGAAGCGCCATTCACCCTCCAGCGGTAACGTAAACCGTCATAATATGCTCTATTGGGCAACGGAAAACCCACGATGGCTGCGACAAGTGCATCATCGACCTTGGCGGGTTAATGTATGGTGCGGCATTATGGGAGGCAGGATAATTGCCCCCATTTTATCGATGTCAATCTAAATGGTGCAATGTATGTTGATTTCCTACGTAATGTTCTACCGATGTTACTACAAGATGTTTCACTGTATGACAGAATGGCGATGTACTTCCAACATGATGGATGTCCGCCACATAGCTCGCGTGCGGTTGAAGCGGTATTGAGTAGCATATTTCATGACAGGTGGATTGGTCGTCGAAGCACCATACCATGGCTCGCACGTTCACCGGATGTGACGTCCCCGGATTTCTTTCTGTGGGGAAAGTTGAAGATATTTGCTATCGTGATCCTCCAACAACGCCTGACAACATGCGTCAGCGCACTGTCAATGCAAGTGCGAACATTACGGAAGGCGAACTACTCGCTGTTGAGAGGAATGTCGTCACACGTATTGCCAAATGCATTGAGATTGACTGACATGATTTTGAGCATTTATTGCATTAATGTGGTATTTACAGGAAATCACGCTGTAACAGTATGTGTTCTCAGAAATGATAAGTTCTCAAAGGTGGATGTATCACATTGGACAACCGAAATAAAATGTTCAAACGTACCTAAGTTCTGTATTCTGTATTTTAATTTTAAAAACCTACCTGTTACCAACTGTTCGTCTAAAGTTGTGAGCCATATGTTTGTGAGTATTACAGCGTCATCTACCACAAAGCGAAAAAAGTGGTCGACCTAAAACATCCATATTTCTTTACGTCCTACACGAACATGTAATAAAAATGGGGGTTCCTATTTAAAGAAACGCAGTTGATATCCGTTTGACCTGTGACAGCGCCATTTAGCGGGCCAACCATAGCGCCATCTGCTTTCCCCCTTCAAGCTAAAAAAGTTTCATTCTTTGTAGTTTTTTCATTTGACGCTTATTTCGTGAGATATTTGGCCCGGTCACGATCTATGGACCACCCTGTCTAAGAAACAAAGTTTTCTCAGCAGTAAACAAAAATACCCTGAAGAAGGTCGCTTGCAACAGGTACCGAAACGTCAGTAGTTCCGTATATATTGACAATGCGATCAAAAACCCTGAAAAATGTTATTTAAACGATGCTGGTGATTTTTAGCCCCACAATATTTCATTCCAGACTGTAAGTGATATTTGAAACGTATTTTAATTTTAATAATGAACAGCCTCAGTAGCACCGTTTACCTAGAAATTTACCTAGGTTTCAGTCGGGATAACCCAACCCTCTTCAGAATGACAGAATCTATCGTTTGTCCATAGTAGACATCTTTTCTTTTTTTTGGTCATCAGTCTACTGACTGGTTTGATGCGGCCCGCCACGAATTCCTTTCCTGTGCTAACCTCTTCATCTTAGAGTAGCACTTGCAACCTACGTCCTCAATTATTTGCTTGACGTATTCCAATCTCTGTCTTCCTCTACAGTTTTTGCCCTCTACAGCTCCCTCTAGTACCGTGGAAGTCATTCCCTCATGTCTTAGCAGATGTCCTATCATCCTGTCCCTTCTCCTTATTAGTGTTTTCCACATATTCCTTTCCTCTCCGGTTCTGCGTAGAACCTCCTCACTCCTTACCTAATCAGTCCACCTAATTTTCAACAGTAGACATCGTCAAGATCAAACTACAAATGAGCTTGGCAATGTCCACTATGCCGACCGGAGTGGCCGTGCGGTTCTAGACGCTACAGTCTGGAACCGCGTGACCGCTACGGTCGCAGGTTCGAATCCTGCCTCGGGCATGGATGTGTGTGATGTCCTTAGGTTAGTTAGGTTTAAGTAGTACTAAGTTCTAGGGGAATGATGACCACAGCAGTTAAGTCTCACAGTGCTCAGAGCCATTTGAACCATTTTTGATGTCCACTATGCACAAACGATAGATTCTGTTATTCTGAAGAAGGTTGGGTTATCCTGACTGAAACCTAGGTACATTTCTAGGTAAACGGTGCAACTGAGGCTGTTCATTATTAAAATTTACACAGTTGCTGACAGGGCCGTGATATCTTGAAGATATTTGAAACATATTTGTTTGAAATCGTCCCATAGGTTAGGAATGAGATTTTTACCCACGGCTTTCCCTGTCTTTACACATGTCGAATACATTTCAGATGCATCTAACACATTTCACACGTGTCTGTACACACATTTAATCCATCATATTTAATTTCTAGCGAATTTAGCCCTGCAGTTTCATTTTCACTCTGTTCAATATTTATGCCATCGTACGATATTTTTGTAGGTAAATTCAGCTGTCTACGAAAAATGTTAGTTTATTGCACATGTAAGTGTTTACGAGGTAATATCGTCTGAATTATGCGTCATGCAATGATATAAATTTGCAGGGCCGGCCGGCCGATGTGGCCGTGCGGTTCTAGGCGCTTCAGTCTGGAACCGCGTGACCACTACGGTCGCAGGTTCGAATCCTGCCTCGGGCATGGATGCGTGTGATGTCCTTAGGTTATTTAGGTTTAAGTAGTTCTAAGTTCTAGGGGACTGATGACCACAGATGTTAAGTTCCATAGTGTTCAGAGCCATTTGAACCATTTTGAAATTTGCAGGTAAATTCAGTGATATATTTGTGAATACTGTCTGCGAATAGTGTCGCAAATATGCTTGGTAGTAGAGATGTAATGAATTAAAACGCCATGTTTCATACGGCAGTTTTACTGTATAAACGGTATTCTCAAATAGTGGATGACCTAAGTATGCTAATACGCTCGTCCTGGACTACACTGTCTTTCACACTCACACCCACCGCTGTGACAGGTAGGTGGTCCTTAACCACACAGCGATGACTTTCAGAGAGCAAGTAATATCTGTATCAAATTTTGTCGAAATCGGTCCGGTGTTTTAGGAGAAGATACCGAATACCTACGTACGTACATCGAATTTCATAGTATGTACGGATTTTTGATGATATCCAACAGGTTTTTCTCCTTCTGTCTCGCTTGTTTTTCTATTCATGTTTCAGATTAACTTTGTGGTAATGTGAATAAAGGTTTTTTGTGTAATTTGTCACTCGATGGATAGCGTGGCTGTAATCACAAGGGGACATCGGTTCAGAAAGGTGACATTTACATTCATATTGATAACTTCAAAAATATGTATTTGTTATACACTAGTGAAATTAGGTTTTTGTGTATCAGAGTAATTATTAAAACTAAGTAGATAAATCGCTCTTGATCGAATATGTTTTGTGTAGGTCTTGGGGGCACGACGCGATTTCAAACTCACTGAATGACTTTACATAAAACTGATAATTTTATTTCTGTGTACGTCCATGATCAGGGATTAATACTATTTACAAATATGTCCATTCGTTGCTGTTGCAGAACGTGTTCACTAAGGCGACGCCTTTGGGGAACTATTGAAACGAGCCTGCAGTAGACATTTTCCCTCCACCGCGAAAGTACTTCCGTGATTACGCTACGCAGGGAGACGGGCCTTTTGGTAAATGGAAGTCCCCGCTACCTGCGAACACGAAGGCGGCGACCCTTTGAGCAAGGTTCGCGGTAACCAGGAGGTGGAGTAGGCAAGTTTCCTCGAAAATGAAAAGAGAATGAGAACGCGCGGCGTGGAATGAGGTGGGGAGGACGGGTACAAGGTAGAGAGGAGGGGGTTTTACGTACGTAGGCGGCCGGAAGTCTGAATAGCGATGTGATTTCTGCGCGGCAACAAAGAAGTTGCCTCTAACCCTGTCGTCACTGGCTATGCAGCATTGCGTGGGTGCAAAGGAGGTAAAGGGAAGCAGGTTGTCGCGTTGAGGCACTATAAATTTTGCTCTCCAGAAATATAGTCGTCTAATCGGAAACTTTAGATGTTGTGTTACTTGTAGTGATAGTGTTGTTGTTTTTGTGGTCTTCAGTCCAGAGACTGGTTTGATGCAACTCTCCATGCTACTCTATCCTGTGCAAGCTTCTTCATCTCCCAGTACCTACTGCAACCTACATCCTTCTGAATCTGTTTAGTGTATTCATCTCTTGGTCTCCCTCTGCGATTTTTACCATCCACGCTGCCCTCCAATACTAAATTGGTGATCCCTTGATGCCTCAGAATATGCCCTACCAACCGATCCCTTCTTCTAGTCAAGTTGTGCCACAAACTCCTCTTCTCCCCAATTCTACTCAATACCTCCTCATTAGTTATGTGATCTATCCATCTAATCTTCAGCATTCTTCTGTAGCACCACATTTCGAAAGCTTCTATTCTCTTCTTGTCTGAACTATTTATCGTTCATGTTTCACTTCCATACATGGCTACACTCCATACAAATACTTTCAGAAACGACTTCTTGACACTTAAATCTAGATGTTAGCAAATTTCTCTTCTTCAGAAACGCTTTCCTTGCCATTGCCAGTCTACATTTTATATCCTCTCTACCATCTCTCTAACCATCATCAGTTATTTTGCTCCCCAAATAGCAAAACTCCTTTACTACTTTAAGTGTCTCATTTCCTAATCTAATTCCCGCAGCATCACCCGATTTAATTCGACTACATTCCATTATTATCGTTTTGCTTTTGTTGATATTCATCTTATATCCTCCTTTCAAGACCATGTCCATTCCATTCAGCTCCTCTTCCAGGTCTTTTACTGTCTCTGACAGACTTACAATGTCATCGCGGCGAACCTCAAAGTTTTTATTTTTTCTCCATGGATTTTAATTCCTACTCCAAATTTTTCTTTTGTTTCCTTTACTGCTAGCTCAATATGCAGATTGAATAACATCGGGGAGAGACTACAACCCGGTCTCATTCCCTTCCCAACCACTGCTTCCCTTTCGTGCCCCTCGACTCTTATAACTGCCATCTCGTTTCTGTAAAAATTGCAAATAGCCTTTCGCTCCCTGTATTTTACCCCCGACTCCTTCAGAATTTGAAAGAGAGTATTCCAGTCAACATTGTCAAAAGCTTTCTCTAAGTCTACAAATGCTAGAAACGTAGGTTTGCCTTCCCGTAATCTATTTTGTAAGATAAGTCGTAGCGTCAGTATTGCCTCACGTGTTCCAACATTTCTACGGAATCGAAACTGATCTTCCCGAAGGTCGGCTTCTGCCAGTTTTTCCATTCGTCTGTAAGGAATTCGTGTTAGTATTGCAGTGAAAAAGAAAGTACACATACCAAAACTTGACTGATGTATCAAATAATCCTATAATTTGTAAACGAATTAGCTAATAATGTAGTTGACTAAATACCAGGACATCTAGAGGCCAGATAGATGCAGTACGTAATAATAACTAACCAACTCTGTCCCAACAGGCTTCGGTAAGTCCAACGGTACCGACCGACCACCGTGTCATACTTAGCCGATAAGCGTCACTTGATACAGATACGGAGGGCATGCGCGCCACTCTCTCGGCCACTCTCTACGCCTCAATCAAGCAGCTCCTCAACTGGTCTCATAAGGGCTGAGTCATCCTCCTTTGCCTGCCGCTGTGGCCGAGCGGTTTTAGGCGCTTCAGTCCGGAACCACGCGGCTGATACGGTCGCAGGTTGTGTGTGATGTCCTTAGGTTAGTTTGGTTTACGTAGTTCGAACTGATGACCTCAGATGTTAAGTCCCGTAGTGCTTAGAGAGATTTGAACCATTCATCCCCCTTGCCAACAGCCTTCGGCAAACCAATCCAAGTTCTAGTCAAGCCCGACACAATATACGCTCTCTCGGCTGTTGTGTTTTCGTGACCGCAGCTGCTAGTCAACAGCACCCGTGGTGTAGGGATAGCGTCATTGAGTACTAATCAAAACGTCCTCGGTCCCAGGATCGAATCCCGCCACTGCTTAAATGTTGATTAGTAATCAGCATTGACGCCCGAAGACTTCCGGCATAAGAAGTGACCTTCATTCAGCCAACGGAATTGTCAAAGAGGGCAGAGGAACGGATAGAGGTTCTCTTCTCCTAGGGATGGGAAACTGCGCCTAAAGTTGGAAGAATGACCAACGGTCGACGCCATGAGGATGGAGAAGGCAATGGAAACCACTGCATTAAAGACACATAACGTGTATCCACTGGACATGTGCACTGTAACAAAGTGTCATGATGATCTCTCCATTGGCAAAAGATTCCGGAATAGTCCGCCATTCGGATCTACAGGAGAGATTTGCCTAGAGGGATGTGACCATGAGATAAACATTGAATAATCAATGAAAGGATAACGTTCTACGTGTCTGGGCGTGGAATATTCAGAAGCTTGAACGTGGTAGGGAAACAGTCTGAAAAGGGAAATCTAGATGTATTAGGGGTTAGTGAAGTGAAGTAGAAAGGATTTGTGGTCAGATGAGTATAGGGTAATATCAACAGCAGCAGAAAATGGTATAACGGGATAGGATTCATTATGAATAGGAAGGTAGAGCAGAGAGAGTGCTATTGTGAACAGTTGAGGGTTCTTCTTATCAGAATCGACAGCAAACCAACATCGACCACGATAGTTCAGGTATATGTGCCGAAGTCGCAAGCTGAAAATGAAGAGAAAGTATATGAAGATACTGAAAGAATAATGTAGCACGTAAGGTTATATGCGAATCTGCTAGTCATGGGGGACTGAATGCAGTTGCAGGGGCAGGAGTAGTACAAAATGTTACAGGAGAATATGGGCTGGAGACAAGTAATGCGAGACGAAAACGACTAATCGAGTTTTGTAATAAATTTAGGCGGTAATAGCCAATACTTTGTTCAAGAATCACAAGAGGAGGAGGTAGCCTTGGAAATGGTCGGGTGGTGCGGGAAGATTTCATAAATCTTGGTCAGACAGAGGTTCAGAAATCACATACTGGATTGTAAGGCGTACCCAGGAGCAGATATAGACTGAGATCACTATATAGTAGTGATGAAGAGTAGGCTGAAGACATTAGTCAGGAAGAATCAATACGCAAAGAAGTCCGATACGGAAGTACTAAGGAATGACGAGATACGCTTGAAGTTCTCTATGGTTATAGATACAGCAATAAGAAATAGCTCAGTAGCTAGTACGGTTGAAGAGGAATGGACATCCCTAAAAACGGTGATACCAGAAGTCGGGAAGGAAATCATAGGTACAAAGAAGATAACTGCAAAGAAACCATGGCTACAGAAAAAATACTTCAGAATGGTGGGCTCCATGTGGTTCCCAAGTTCTGCAGCGACTGTGAACCACAAAATTACCAAATGAGCAGCAATCTCTCCTTGTCAGTATTACTACTCATGCCACATATTCGTTGAAAGCACCGGTGATGGCTGTTAATCAGTTGAAATCGATTTGCAGAAGTGAATAAATGAAACATGATTTTGAGATTGGTTGCTGCTTATTTGGTAATTTTAATAATAAAAATACTTCAGTTAATCGATGAAAGGAGGAAGTACAAAAATGTTACGGGAAACTCAAGAATTCGGAAATACAAGTCGCTGAGGAATGAAATAAATAGTAAGTGCAGGGGAACTGAGACGAAATGGCTGCATGAAAAATGGGAAGAAAGCGAAAAAGAAATGGCTGTCGGAAGGACAGACTCAGCACACAGGAAAGTTAAAACAACCTTCTTTGAAATTAAAACAAAGGTGGTAACATAAAGAGTGCAACAGGAATTCCACTGTTTACTGCACAGACGGTACCTGTGGTCCAGGGGTAGCGTCTTTGATTCATAATCAAAACGTCTTCGGTCCCGGGTTCGATCCCCGCCACTGCCTAAATTTTGATAAATAATCAGCATTAGCAGCCGAAGACTTCCGGCACAAGAAGTCAGCCTCATTCTGTCAACGGCCTTGTCAAAGAGGGCGGAGGAGCGGATAGAGGTTCAGGGCACTCTCTTGCCCTAGGGGTGGGAAATTGCTCATAAAGGCGGAAGAATCAGCAATGATCAACGACATGAGCATGGAAACCACTGCATTAAAGACACGTAACGTGTATCCACAGGACATGTGGCCTGTAATTGAAGAAGTGTCATGATGATCTCTCCGTTGGCAAAAGATTCCGGAATAGTCCCCCATTCGGATCTCCGGGAGGGGACTGCCAAGGGGGAGGTTACCATGAGAAAAAGATTGAATAATCTACGAAAGGATAACGTTCTATGAGTCGGGGCGTGGAATGTCAGAAGCTTGAACGTGGTAGGGAAACTAGAAAATCTGAAAAGGAACATGCAAAGGCTCAGTAGGGGTCAGTGAAGTGGAAGGAAGACAAGGATTTCTGGTCAGATGAGTATCGGGTAATATCAACAGCAGCAGAAAATGGTATAACAGGTGTAGGATTCGTTATGAATAGGAAGGTAGGGCAGAGGGTGTGTTACTGTGAACAGTTCAGTGACCGGGTTGTTCTAATCAGAATCGACAGCAGACCAACACCGACAACGATAGTTCAGGTATACATGCCGACGTCGCAAGCTGAGTTGGGAAGAAAACATAGGTACAAAGAAGGTAGCTCCGAAGAAACCATGGGTAACAGAAGAAATACTTCAGTTGATTAATGAAAGGAGGAAGTACAAACATGTTCCGGAAAAATCAGGAATACAGAAATACAAGTCGCTGAGAAATGAAATAAATAGGAAGCGCAGGGAAGCTAAGACGAAATGGCTGCGGAAAAATGTGAAGACATCGAAAAAGATATGATTGTCGGAAGGACAGACTCAACATACAGGAAAGTCAAAACAACCTTTGGTGACATTAAAAGCAACGGTTGTAACATTAAGAGTGCAACGGGAATTCCACTGTTAAATGCAGAGGAGAG
Source organism: Schistocerca piceifrons (assembly GCF_021461385.2). NCBI lineage: Eukaryota > Metazoa > Arthropoda > Insecta > Orthoptera > Acrididae > Schistocerca > Schistocerca piceifrons. Next base: position 41,639,533 of record NC_060146.1, read on the forward strand.
AGCAGATAGGTGGAAAGAATACATTGAAAGCCTCTATGAGGGTGAAGATTTGTCTGATGTGATAGAAGAAGAAACAGGAATCGATTTAGAAGAGATAGGGGATCCAGTATTAGAATCGGAATTTAAAAGAGCTTTGGAGGACTTACGGTCAAATAAGGCAGAAGGGATAGATAACATTCCATCAGAATTTCTAAAATCATTGGGGGAAGTGGCAACAAAACGACTATTCACGTTGGTGTGTAGAATATATGAGTCTGGCGACATACCATCTGACTTTCGGAAAAGCATCATCCACACAATTCCGAAGACGCCAAGAGCTGACAATTGCGAGCATTATCGCACAATCAGCTTAACAGCTCATGCATCGAAGCTGCTTACAAGAATAATATACAGAAGAATGGAAAAGAAAATTGAGAATGCGCTAGGTGACGATCAGTTTGGCTTTAGGAAAAGTAAAGGGACGAGAGAGGCAATTCTGACGTTGCGGCTAATAATGGAAGCAAGGCTAAAGAAAAATCAAGACACTTTCATAGGATTTGTCGACCTGGAAAAAGCGTTCGACAATATAAAATGGTGCAAGCTGTTCGAGATTCTGAAAAAAGTAGGGGTAAGCTATATGGTGAGACGGCTCATATACAATATGTACAACAACCAAGAGGGAATAATAAAAGTGGACGATCAAGAACGAAGTGCTCGTATTAATAAGGGTGTAAGACAAGGCTGTAGCCTTTCGCCCCTACTCTTCAATCTGTACATCGAGGAAGCAATGATGGAAATAAAAGAAAGGTTCAGGAGTGGAATTAAAATACAAGGTGAAAGGATATCAATGATACGATTCGCTGATGACATTGCCATCCTGAGGGAAAGTGAAGAAGAATTAAATGATCTGCTGAACGGAATGAACAGTCTAATGAGTACACAGTATGGTTTGAGAGTAAATTGGAGAAAGACGAAGGTAATGAGAAGTAGTAGAAATGAGAACAGCGAGAAACTTAACATCAGGATTGATGGTCACGAAGTCAATGAAGTTAAGGAATTCTGCTACCTAGGCAGTAAAATAACCAATGACAGACGGAGTAAGGAGGACATCAAAAGCAGACTCGCTATGGCAAAAAAGGCATTTCTGGCCAAGAGAAGTCTACTAATATCAAATACCGGCCTTAATTTGAGGAAGAAATTTCTGAGGATGTACGTCTGGAGTACAGCATTGTATGGTAGTGAAACATGGACTGCGGGAAAACCGGAACAGAAGAGAATCGAAGCATTTGAGATGTGGTGCTATAGACGAATGTTGAAAATTAGGTGGACTGATAAGGTAAGGAATGAGGAGGTTCTACGCAGAATCGGAGAGGAAAGGAATATGTGGAAAACATTGATAAGGAGAAGGGACAGGATGATAGGACATCTGCTAAGACATGAGGGAATGACTTCCATGGACCGAGCGAGGTGGTGCAGTGGTTAGACACTGGACTCGCATTCGGGAGGACGACGGTTCAATCCCGTGTCCGGCCATCCTGATTTAGGTTTTCCGTAATTTCCCTAAATCGCTCCAGGCAAATGCCGGGATGGTTCCTTTCAAAGGGCACGGCCGACTTCCTTCCCCGTCCTTCCCTAATCCGATGGGACCGATGACCTCGCTGTCTGGTCTCCTTCCCCAAACCAACCAACCAACTTCCATGGTACTAGAGGGAGCTGTAGAGGGCAAAAACTGCAGAGGAAGACAGAGATTGGAATACGTCAAGCAAATAATTGAGGACGTAGGTTGCAAGTGCTACTCTGAGATGAAGAGGTTAGCACAGGAAAGGAATTCGTGGCGGGCCGCATCAAACCAGTCAGTAGACTGATGACCAAAAAAAAAAAAAAAAAAAAAATGCACAGAATAGTGCGGATAGGTGGAAAGAATACATTGAGTGCGTCGATGAGGCAGATGATTTGTCTGATATGATAGAAGAAGAAACAGGAGTCGATTTAGAAGAGTTAGGGGATCCGGTATTAGAACCAGAATTTAGGAGGGCTTTGGAGGATCTAATGTCAAATAAGGCAGCAGCGATAGGTAACATTCCATCAGAATGTCTAAAATCATTGGGGGAAGTGCCAACAAAACAACTATTCACGTTGGTATGTAGAATGTATGAGTGTGGCGACATACCATCTGACTTTAGAAAAAAATGTCATCCACACAAATCCGAAAACTCCAAGAGCTGACAAGTGCTAGTATTATCTCACGATCAGCTTAACAGCTCAGAAATTGCTGGCAAGAATAATACGCAGAAGAATGGAAAAGAATATTGAGGATCTGCTACAAAAGGTAAAGGTACGAGCGAGGCAATTCTGACGTTGCTGATGATCATGGAAGCAAGATTGAAGAAAAATCGAGACACGTTCATAGGATTTGTCGATATGGAAAAAGCGTTCGACATTGTAAAATTGTGCGAGATGTTCGAAATTCTAAGAAAAATAGCGGTAAGGTATAAGGAGAGACGTCTAATATACGATATGAAACTTATAAAAGGAACAGAACATATACCTGTCTGAAATTTTTTTTAATGAGACAGGACTGGCTTTGTGACCTGTAGTCAGGTATAGAATGATCAGCTAGAACATTACGACCACCGACGTACTATCGATATAAAACCCGTCCAAGTGATAGCAGTGTCACCTGACGAGGAATGACTGCTAGTCAGACACATGCACGGTGCATGTGCTATCAGTGAGCGTCTCGCCCGTGTGTAGAACGGGGAAGGTGTGCAACCTGTTGAGGGCAGATTGTGATGGCTGGAGACTCGGCAAGAACATTTCGCAAACTGCACGACTTGTAGGGTGCTCGAGGAGTGCTGTGGTGAGTGTCTTCAACACGAGGCGGAACCAACGTGAAACCACGTCCAGACGCCGTGGGGTTGGGCGACCACCCGTCGTTATGGATATCAGACGTCGTAGACTGGGCAGACTGGTAAAAAAGGACAGGCGAAGAACTATGGGTTGAAATAACATCAGACTTTAATGCTCGGCAGAGTGCAAGTGTGTCTGAACACACAGTGCGCCGAACACTCCTAACAATGGGCCTCCGCAGGTAAAGACCCATGCATGCGCCAATATTGACACCACGACATCGGCAACTACGACTGAAATGCCTACGTAACCATGGTCTGATGAATCCTGATACCTCTTTCGTCATGCCGATGAGAGGGTGCGACTCGGTTGTCTTCCAGCTCTTTACACCTGCTCTGCAGGATGGAGAAAAGCTGGAAGTGGCTCCACTATGTCCCGGGAATATTCACGTGCGCATCCATGGGTCCATTGGAGGTCGTGCAAGGCACCATGAATACCAAGGAGTATCGTAAACTTCCTGCAGACCACGTACACCCCTTCGTGACGGTCGTGTTTCGCGACGGCAGTGGCATTTTTCACCACGATAATGCGCCATGTCACAAGGCCAGGAATGTCTTGGAGTGTGCAGAATACTCAGTAGTGTAGAACACTCAGTATAATGTCATTTATTGAAACTGAACTACTCTCCTCGAACAACCACTATATACACACAAAGAAAACAAATAACTTGTAGACGGCCATTCATCAAGAGCGTCGGTGAGGTCCGTCGGAGCTGGTCCCCGCTCGGCGAGGAACTGGCTAAACTGTTTTTTTTTTTTTCTTTATTGATTTTCTACTCCCCCCGAAGGCAGCAGCTTAGTACGCTGCTCTGCAGCCTATAGACATTTTTTTAAAAAAAGGAAGAAGGAAGAAACAAGAAAAGCAGGCGATAAAACGATGACTTAAAGTGTAAAATGGTGGAAAAATGTGGGAAGTTAAAATAGGAAGCAAAAGGGGTTGGCAATGTTGATAAAACACACAGGAATCAGACAAGTAACATGGTAGACACAGAATTAAAAAACATGGTGACAGTGGTTTCTGTTCGCGAGAGATAAAAAATCACACCCAGCAACAGTATGATGGCTGTTCGCCACACAACACTGAACACTCACTGTAAAAACACTCACTGTCAAACACTGCACGAAAATGGCGGCACAAATATGACAATCCCGAGCCAAAGGCAGATGGGGGGGGACCTGGAGGAGGGGGAAAAACAAGGAGGGATGAGAGGAAAAAACGAAAAGGCAGGGGGGAACCAAGGAGGGAGAGGACTCATAAGGGGGTGGGGGAGGGGCTGGCTGTACTGCTGCTGCGCTGGCCTTGAAAAAGCCGGCGGAGGCCGGTGGAGTACTCTAACTCTCCCTGTATCTGTGAGGCGACTTCTGCAGGAAAACGTTCGCATTAGTTTCTAGCAAGTTCTGTTTGCTTTGAAGAATTGTTTTCCTCTTGGTTGCGCCTGCAAGTGCTTGTGTATGTTATATGGTACACAGGGGTGTCTTGAGTGTAGTCTGCCTGGCAGGGGCCGTCTGTGGCAGACGTGAACGAGTGATTCTAGGAACACAGTTACGAACTCCAATTGATGTGCTGGCTCCTCAGCTCGCCAAATCTGAAACCGATCTGGGATGTGATTGAACGTGACGTCAGAGCTCATCTACATCTACGCTTAATCTACATCTACATGGATACTCCGCAAATCCATTCCAGTACGATTATGCCATAGGTGGTAAATCATTGGAAGCGGTAACGACCGTAAAATACTTAGGAGTTACTATCCGGAGCGATCTGAAGTGGAATGATCACATAAAACAAATAGTGGGAAAAACAGGCGCCAGGTTGAGATTCATAGGAAGAATTCTAAGAAAATGTGACTCATCGACGAAAGAAGTTGCTTACAAAACGCTTGTTCGTCCGATTCTTGAGTATTGCTCATCAGTATGGGACCCTTACCAGGTTGGATTAATAGAAGAGATACACATGATCCAGCGAAAAGCAGCGCGATTCGTCATGGGGACATTTAGTCAGCGCGAGAGCGTTACGGAGATGCTGAACAAGCTCCAGTGGCGGACACTTCAAGAAAGGCGTTACGCAATACGGAGAGGTTTATTATCGAAATTACGAGAGAGCACATTCCGGGAAGAGATGGGCAACATGTTACTACCGCCCACATATATCTCGCGTAATGATCACAACGAAAAGATCCGAGAAATTAGAGCAAATACGGAGACTCACAAGCAGTCGTTCTTCCCACGCACAATTCGTGAATGGAACAGGGAAGGGGGGATCAGATAGTGGTACAATAAGTACCCTCCGCCACACACCGTAAGGTGGCTCGCGGAGTATAGATGTAGATGTAGATGTAGATCACATTTAAGTGCCTGGTGGAGGGTTCATCGAACAATAATTTTCTATTATTGCCGTCTCACACGGAAAGAGTGAACACATATCTTCCTCCCTGTGTAGGTCGGGCTCAACATAATAATTTCACATTTGGAGGAGAAACTTTGAAATTTCGTGAGAAGATTCCGCTGCAACGAAAACCGCCTTTGTTTTAATGATGTTAATCCCAAATCCTTTATCATTTCAGTGACACACTCTCCCCTATTTCGCAATATTCCAAAGCGTTCTGCCCTTCTCTGAACTTTCTCGATGTTCTCCGTCAACGCTATCTGATAAGGATCCCTGACCGTGCAGCACTATTCTAAAAGAGAAGTGACAAGCATAGTGTAGGAAGCCTCTATAGTAGATTTGTTACATTTTCTAAGTGTCCTGCTACAAAACGCAGTCTTTTGTTAACCTTCCTCACAAACTTTCTATGTTTTTGTTCCAATTTAAATCGTTTGTAACTGTAGGTCTTAGATGTCATTGGTTTATCGTGTAACCGAAGTTTCCTTTTAGCACTCATGTGGATGACGTCACACTTTTTGTTACCTAGGGTCGATTACCAATTTTTAAACCATACAGATATCTTTTCTAAATCGTTTTGCAATTTGTTTTGATCTTCTGATGACTTTACTAGTTGATGAACGACAGCGTAATCTGCAAACAACCTAAGACGGCTGCACAGATTGTCTCCTAGATATTTTATGTAGATAAGGAACAGCAAAGGGCCTTTAACACTACCTAGGGGAATTCCAGAAATCACTTCTGTTTTACTCGATGACTTTCCGTCAGTTACTACAAACTGTGACCTCTCTGACATGAAATCACGAATCCAGTCACATGACTGAGACGATATTCAATAAGCGCGCAATTTCACTACAAGCTGCTTGTACGGTACAGTGTCAAAAGTCTTCTGGAAATCTAGAAATAAGGAATCAGTTTGAGATACGTTATCAAGAGTACTCAACACTTCGTGTGAGTAAAGAGCTAATTGTGTTTCACAAGAACGGTGTTTTCTAAATCCGTGTTGACTGTGTGTCAATAGACCGTTTTCTTCGAGGTAATTCATAATTTTCGAAAACAATATATGTTCCAGAATCCTGCTGCATATCGGCGCTAATGATATGGGCCTGGAATCTAGTGGATTACTCCTACTGCCTTCCTTGAATATTGGTGTGACCTGTGCAACTTTACAGTCTTTGGGTACGGATCTTTCGTCGAGCGAACGGTTCTGTATAATACGTATAGAGCTTTTGTATCAGCAAACTCTGAAAGGAACCTGACTGGTATACAGTCTGGACCGGAAGACTTGCTTTTATTAAGTGATTTAAGTTATTTCGCTACTCCGAGGATATTTACTTCTACGTTACTCATGTTGACCGCTGTTCTTGATTCGAATTCCGGAATATTTATCTCGTCTTCTATGTTCTTTGATGAAAGAATTTCGGAAGGCTGTGTTCAGTAACTCTGCTTTGGCAGCACTGTCTTCAATAGTATTTCCATTGCTATCGCGCAGAGAAGGCATTGATTGTGTCTTGCCGCTAGCATACTTAGAATTTAGATTTTGCGCCGGTTTTCGAGACAAAGTGTCGTTGTGGAAACTATTATAAATATTTCGCATTGAAGTCCACGCGAAACTTCGACCTTCTGTAAAAGATCGCTAATTTCAATATATCCATTGTCGATGAAGAACTGGAACTGTGATTTAAACTGGCGTTTATCTGGTACTAAATATGCAACCAGTCTCTTTTTTACGATTTATTCAACCGTGAACATGTTTTCGAGCCATGAATTTGTTGCTAAGGTGACTTCTGCACATTAGAAATCACTGTCTCCTTCTGAACGACCCATTGTGCTGTTACTCCTACACAATATGCCCCACCACTTTTTATATTGGCGGGTCCGCTTCTCTTGCCATCTAGTAGTCAATTCCGCATAACACAAGTCGTGTGAATTCTTTAGACCGGATAGTGTAGAATGCTGTCTGGTGTATTGTACGCGATCGTTGTTTGCCCGAGACGGTGTTCAACACAGAAGTTCCGCTTTATTAGGCAGCAGTTCTGTTAACTAATTTTCCTTCCATCACTGATACGAGTAGTTGTAGACATATCGCATCATAATATCTGCCACTACAAGGAATAAGAGTTTATTGCACAGTAATTGATTAAGAATTAAAAGGCTTGTAAAGCAGTTATCAGCAATGAGTTGATCATCACCAGGCTGAAACTATAGTTTCTGTTTTACACATTGGGCATGCATTCGGCAGCACGGGCTGGAAAATCAAGTGAGGTACGCTCCAGTAAATTGCAATTAGCCACTGATTTGCTCTGCGGGTACATGTATGAATTTATATTACGTTATTGCTTTCCAGCCATTCCGTTGCATATCGCTTCCACATGACAGGTAATTTTACAATAGCAGGCAGAGCACTAAACACTGGAACATGTAGCACAGACCCTTCACATCGCTATAATTTCTCTTTAGCGCAAAACCACGGTTAGCGTCGCTATTATTAGAAAATCTTTTGTCATTTCTAATCAGTGTTAGTAGAAGCTAGAGGATTAGTATTATAGCGGCTGATTCTGCTGCCTCTACCTATCGGTTTTATGCACCTGAAGCGCCTTCAAAAATGACGTGCGAAATTTTCATATTCTCTCGCTTGCTACGCGCAGACTGTCAGTTCCAGAGAAAAGAAGTGAACCAAATCATTTTGTAGGATATTTAAGTAGTACTGGGATACAATATTACTGGAGGCCACAGTTTACTATTTATTCAAGAAAAACGCGTTTGAAGGTCAGTTTTGTACGTTTTTCTTGAATAATTCGAAAACTACAGCCTCTAGCGAAAATGCATCCCAGTACAAAATTTAAGTATATTAAATTTGCTACAAAAAGATGCTGCTCATTCTTTCTGTAGAACTAAGCATCTGCGTGAAGTGAGCGAGAGAATATGTAAATCTTGTGCACGGTATTTGAAGGCGTTGCGGGTTGCATAAAATCCATAAGTACGGTCAGCTGAATGATCGTGTAGACTGCTGCCTGAATGCAGTATACAGTTTTAGCTTAGCTTCGTCAATTTAGCAGTCGACGAGCTTGAATACATCTACATCGTCATTCAGTAATTCACCTATCAGTCCAAACAATTTGGAGCCCGGAGTATTAAAAAAATAGATAAAAGCAAAGTTGTTGTTTTTGTGCTTCAGGTGTTCTGCGTTGGCTAACCACAACGTGAGCGTTCATTCAACCAAGCGAAACTCTCAGAAAATCCCTACTCTGGGATGTTGCTCAAATGGCGCTTCACATTGGTCTGAATGCGATTAAGTCTTCAAAACGATGACACTTCGTGTGAATTTCTGCAGTTTGTTGTGTTTTGATAGGTTCATATTGTGATAACAGCAAGTCTCCTGACCTGTAATGATTTCTTTCCAGAAAAGAATTGTTCACGTTTCTCATTCTAATCAAGTCACAGCAGGCATCCACAACTCGTTGATTTTGAACGGGAGTCAAGTTGTGCGGGACAGACTGCGTACACACCTTCTCCTTCAAAATGTTCCGGGGGAATGACTTGGAAACCTGATTTAGAGATTTTCCCCACTGCTGTTTTGACACAACAACGTTGAACCCTGTGGCCGTACGTTCACTACTTAAGACTGACTGCGCACAACTGTCTGGTCGAATGCACGTCTCTTGTTTACAGTTGTCAGTTCAAGCTGCCACAGTAGTTACCTCGCTGACGTCCGCTTATACGCCAGGCGCCAGGAATAACACCCAGACGTTGCAGGCGAATGATTATTAAGTGTGTGATGCAGGGTGCGCTGAACCATTGTTGCTCCATTTGCGAATAACACACCGGAAAAAAGAGCAAAATATTTCCATGCCATGTCTTATTTCTTTTACGAGGGGCTTTTAGTAGGTAAAGCTACACATTATTTTTCTGGAAGCAGGTTGCTTTTATTCAGTATTGCATTACACCGCATTGCTCCCCAGTCTTTTGGCTACAGAACCCTATTTCTAAACGTAAATTCAGTTCCCAGAATGAGATGTTCACTCTGCAGCGGAGTGTGCGCTGAGATGAAAATTCCTCGCAGATTAAAACTGTGTGCCGGACCGAGACTCGAGCTCGGGACCTTTGCCTTTCGGGGGGGGGGGGGGGGGGGGGGGGGCGGCCGCGGTGGTCTAGCGGTTCTAGGCGCGCAGTCCGGAACCGCGCGACTGCTACTACGGCCGCAGGTTCGAATCCTGTCTCGGGCATGGATGTGTGTGATGTCCTTAGGTTAGTTAGGTTTAAGTAGTTCTAAGTTCTAGGGGACTGATGACCACAGTAGTTAAGTCCCATAGTGCTCAGAGCCATTTGAACCTTTCGCGGGCAAGCGCTCTACCAACTGACCTACTCAAGCACTATTCACGCCCGTCCTCACAGCTTTACTTCTGCCAGTACTTCGTCTCCTACCTTCCAAATTTTACAGAAGCTCTCCTGTGAACCTTGCAGAACTAGCGCTCCTGAAAGAAAGGACATTGTGAAGACATGGCTTAGCCACAGCCTGAGGGACGTTTCCAGAATGAGATTTTCACTCTGCAGCGGAGTGTGCGCTGATATGAGACTTCCTGGCAGATTAAAACTGTGTGCCGGATCGAGACTCGAAGTCGGGACCTTTGCCTTTCGCGGGCAAGTGATCTACCAACTGAGCTACCCAAGCACAAAAGCTGTCAGGACGGGGCGTGAGTCGTGCTTGAGTATCTCAGTTGGTAGAGCACTTGCCCGCGAAAGGGGAAGGTCCCGAGTTCAAGTCTCGGTCCGGCACACAGTTTTAATCTGCCAGGAAGTTTCATAAATTCAGTTCATGCGACGTCATTACGCCAAGTTACTGGGAGGGCCTGTACTCTTGCATGGTAGCTGTCTTCAAAAGCCACCTAAATCTAAGAACAAAAATCAGACATTTGTACTGCTTTGTATGTTCTGTCCTATATGGGTGTAGAGACATGGATCTTAAATAAGAGCACGGAGAAGGACCTGCAGGCCTTTGAATTGTGGCTTTAAAGGCGGGTGCTGAGAATACCTTGGATCCACAGAGCTACAAACGTTTTGAGAAGAATAAACATAACACCTGAATTAAGATAGGACATATCATGCGCAATACAAATAGATGTGATTTGCTACAGAAAAATACTTCAAGGGAAAATCGGTAGCCAAAGAGGTCCTGGAAGAAGACGAATACCTTGGCTTGACAGCCTTAGATGCTCGTTCAATATATCTTCAACAGAACTATTCTGTGTCGCCAGCAAAGGGAGAAGAGTAGCCATCATAATCGTCGACATCCGAACAGGATAGGTACTGAAAGAAGCTTGGCGTTCCGAGCGGCCTCTTGCGTCGCTTAAGCCGGCCCCGAATACACTTCTTGGATGTTCGATGTTTGCTGCAGACCTTCGCAGTGTTGCAGTTTCAGTGGCCAGCGGCGTGCTTCTGTCGGATTGCTAGTTTCTTTAAAAAATTATTATTATTTTTATTGATAGTTTCGATTTATTGATGTTGGATTAGCAACTGCTTCGCTTGGACTGTCTGAAAGGTCGTTTGAGAAGGTTCCTCTGTTGCAAACAATGATTCGAAGCACAAGTCAATCTGCGTGATTTCCAAGAAAATGTACTAACAAGGGAACCTCCCCATCGCACCCCCCTCAGATTTAGTTATAAGTTGGCACAGTGGATAGGCCTTGAAAAACTGAACACAGATCAATCGAGAAAACAGGAAGAAGTTGTGTGGAACTACGAAAAAAATTAGTAAAATATACAAACTGAGTAGTCCATGCGAAGATAGGCAACATCACGGACGCTGGGAGTGAAGGAGCGCCGTGGTCCCGTGGTTAGCGAGAGTAGCTACGGAACGAGAGGTCCTGGGTTCAAGTCTTCCCTCGAATAAAAAGTTTAGTTTTTATTTTCAGTTTATGTGACAAACTCTTATGTTTTCATCACTTTTTAGGGAGTGATTATCACATCCACAAGAAAACCTAAATCGGGCAAGGTAGAAGAACCTTTTTACCCATTCGCCAAGTGTACAAGTTAGGTGGGTCGACAACGTATTCCTGTCATGTGACGCACATGCCGTCACCAGTGTCGTATAGAATATATCAGACGTGTTTTCCCGTGGAGGAATCGGTTGACCTATGACCTTGCGATCAAATGTTTTCGGTTCCCATTGGAGAGGCACGTCTTTTCGTCTACTAATCGCACTGTTTTGCGGTGCGGTCGCAAAACAGATACTAAACTTATTGCAGTGAACAGAGACGTCAGTGAACGAACGGACAGATCATAACTTTGGGAAAATAAAGAAAGTAAAATTTTCCGTCGAGGGAAGACTTGAACCAAGGACCTCTCGTTCCGCAGCTACTCACTCTAACCACGGGACCACGGCGCTCCTGAGCTCACGTTCTCCTTGATGTAGCTTATCTTGTGCGTGGACTACACAGTTTGTATACTTTCTAATTTTTTTCGCTGTTCCACACAACTTCTTCCTATTTTCTCGATTGACATGTGTTCAGTTTTTCAATGCCTATCCACTGTGCCAACTTATAACTAAATCTGAGGGGGGTGCGATGGGGAGGTTCCCTTGTAATTCGCCTAATAAAGAAAACCAGATTCTACCGAGTTCCATTCGAAAATCATAACACCATGTTTCATAGCCTCAAATGGCTCTGAGCACTATGGCACTTAACATCTGAGGTCATCTGTCCCCTAGACTCAGAACTACTTAAAAGTATCTAACCTAGAACTACTTAAACCTAACTAACCAAAGGACATCACACACATCGATGCCCGAGGCAGGATTCGAACCTCCGACCGTAGCGGTCGTGCTGTTCCAGACTGAACCGCCTAGAACAGCTCGACCACAACGGCCGGCCACGTTTCATATATTTATACCTCGCTGACATGAAATTTGATGAAACCTAAACTGATTTCTAGTTGTATGAAAGGAAGTCCCTTGAAATCTGGCCGGCCGCTGTGGCGTAGCGGTTCTAGGCGCTTCAGTCTGGAACCACGCGGCTGCTACTGTCGCACGTTCGAATCCTGCCTCGTGCATGGATGTGTGTGATGTCCTTAGGTTAGATACTTTTAAGTATTTCTGAGTCTAGGGGACAGATGACCTCAGATATTAAGTCCCATAGTGCTTAGAACCATTTGAACTACTTGAACCTTTCTCTTTAACATTACCTGTGGCAATGAATAACGCAAGGGTAACTGCTCTCTGGAAACCGCTCCTGCTGCCGCTATTGAAAGCTACTAAAAAGGCGCGTCTCATTCACTGATTGGCAAGCTAACTAAAGGTGAATACCGTCTACAATGGGTGCAAGTAATATGTAGTGTGTGTGAAGTTTAAATTGCAACTGTGAGACTTTATCTAACTGGGGAACAGATGGTGGAGTGGTGATTTACGTCAATATTGATTCTCTCGTAAGGCGTACTGACAAATTTAGGAAAGTCACTTTATAAAAGTATTCTTCATTAAAATCAAAAATGGCAAAGAAATTACAAACTTTAAAAATATGTAAAAGTTGTTTGTTCAACAGTATAATGTTCAAAGAATTATTACAAAATATATATGTTCAACGCAGAATACAAAATGTTGCATTATTGACTTAATCTTTCCTGAATTGTTGCTAAAGTTACGTAATGAAGGTGAGGGGGAGAGCTGTTTGTTGGATTGTAAATTGTGGTAGTGGTGTTCAGGTAGCAGCTCACGAGCAATTAAATACAATAAGAAATCATTCTCTCTCGCAGTGAAGATATCAAAAACCATATTATAATGTCAATTTCCTTTACTAAATCAGGAGTGTGTCCCTTAACCGAGTTAAAGCGATTTGGGATGAAAAGCTGAAATAACGTTTCAGCGCTGTTTCCTCCCTCGCGCCAGCACAGATTACGATTTTTCCTCCCTCGCGTCAGCACAGATTACGATTCAATTAAGTTAACCAGTCCGAGAATCGTGGGTCTCCAATCAATGATTACATAATTTCATAGTCACGGTGTAACCTCCCCCTCACTTATCGACCTTAATGACAGTGAAAAATTAAACCGCGTGTACCTAATGGAAATTTGGGAAAAGCAATCGTCACCGAAGTTAATTTGTCGGTAAAGAGGGAGGAAAGGGTTACATCTAAATGAAAGGAAAAATGCAAATGAAACTGGTGGAAATTAATTTTGAAAAGTTAATAAAGAAAGTTAATAAAGAAAGTAAATGTGCGGCCGTTACGTTAACAATTAACTAGCGGTAATCAGATATTTGAGATTTGGGGGAAATTACGGTTGCCAGTCCTATGGACAATTACTATAGTAACTGAAAAAGAAAGGTTATTACACATGTAATTAGATCTAGAAGCGTGGCAACTGAAGCTTGACAAGTGTAGTGTGAAAACTGAAAGTTTGTCACAAGTAATAAGTTTCGCTACACTCTGACTTAATTTAGCAAAAGAATTAATAAGACCAGAAAATTGAGAGTTAATTTAGTGACTGAAATTTATAGTGAGCTTTGTTTCTGAAGCACATCGAAATTCAGTCAAATACGGTTAGTCTTGGGCTACCTCAACAATCATTTCAAAAGCTACTTGAATCTACACAATTTAGAAATAAGAGATTTAACTTTGAACTTGAATTAAATGATTCTGAACAATTAACAATAATAAAATTTAGTACCTACCAAGCTGAGCTGCACTCACAGGTAAGCTAAAATACGGTAACAAAACTCCCACTCTTAATTTGTGCTTGTGTAATCTAAATATTGTAGCCAGGTATGAATACCTTAATTGAACTTTGAAATTAAAGCAGTGAAATCGAATGATGCTGGCGTTTGAATTTCAACGACACTCGGGTTCATTCCGGAAAAGGAAGGGACCCTGCTTGGTAATGCAATTGGGACAATGAGCAACAAAGGTTCATGCTACCTTGCTGTAATTTAGTAATGAAAATGGAACAGTTTGAAAAGCTGAGGTCTGCCATACAGTTCTGAAACTTTACGTGCTTCCAGTCTTCCTTGTTGGTTGATTGAAGGTTTGAAGCCGTCGATCGAGGAGGTGGCGACAGTCACTCATTGTCGGCCGTCGCTGTTGCAGAAGCTGGATGTTGGTGCGCCTTCTTCTCGACACGGTCACCAGGCGAAACGGGCTCTTGATGTGCGCCAGCTAATGCTTCCCGTCCGCGACACCGTGCCAGAAACTATCATAGCAAGTCGAGCGCAATTACATGCTGCCCAACCCCGAAAGCGCGGAAACTCGCGGGAGCTTCACACAACACACCTGCTCCACTGCACCACCCCAGACAGACTCTCCCTCTGCCCGCGCTCCACGCGACAGAGTTAACACTATCAAAGATCCTAAACACTTTGGTTCTCCACACGACCTATCGATGTATTCGTTCGATAGCATAGTTTTCCCTAGGCCAGACCCAGCGTATAAATACAAATAATATCGATTGGGTTGTCGTCGGATCGAGAATGGTTGGGCCGATTGCCTGTCTCGCCTGAGCGAGCGTTAGTGTTTGATTCCAGGCCGACCCTCGGAAACTTCTGAGCCCCATTGGGTGTACTGCCTTTTCTTATTTGTTCTTGTTGTTTGTATTTGTATGGCTTCCAGCAGATTTTTAAATTAAAGTTGTTTTGTTCTTAAGTTGTCAGATTGTTTGGGCTTTCAGCCTGTTTGAAGCAACTGATTTAGGATAAGGCCTTCTGTCTTTTACATTTCTGATTTTGGTTTGAGTCTTAAGTTATTGGCTCTCAGCCGATTTTAAATTGAAGTGGTCCTGCCCTTAAGGCATGAGATTCTATGGCGCATTCAGCTGGTAATTAAGTTCCAAAAATTAATTCAGTGTTTTTTTTTAATTTTATTGGCTCTTGTAATGTTTGGTCAAATAAATAAAGTTGTATGCTTGAGTGTAACTGACAGCCGCTTATTTTGGCCCCTTTCGACTATTGAAACTGCCTGTGCTGTCCTGCGGGTTTAGCAGGGCGTCTCACTGTTAGGTCCCGACTGCACTGCTGATCCGTCTCCAACTGACTGCCAGACACACGACGACTTTGAAATACTATCGGTCATTCCAGAGATGATACGACAGCGCACTTATCGATACGCGCTGCTGCTGCCGCTCACGGGCAAAATGACGCCAGTAAGCGGAATAAGAAAACGAGGCGGCGGTACAGTAATAGAAGATGACAAACAATAAATGTCATGAGTGCGAGCCTCGCGCGGCCTTGCGTTAGCGTTCTATTGTAAATTTTGTTTCTTATAGGAAATCGGCGATCAAACTGAACACACTTTTTTCGGTCTGACATTCAAATATCGGATCTCAAAGTAATGTTCCATCGACGCAAGTATGAGTTGCTACTGCAGCGCAGGTCGCCATTTAGAGTAATGTGACATGAAGTTTTGGATACCGGAATTTGCTGTAATGGTTTGTCGGCGATATGATTATCTTTAGATAGCCAAATGTCTCGTCACGAACATTAATGGGTGCCACACTACCAGCTGAAATTTGAAAATACACTCATCGGACAACCTGCATTTGCTGTAGGATTTGGACGGCGGTCGGGCAATCTTGGGCTAGTCAAATGCCTCGTTATGTGCTTGAATGGTTACT
Source organism: Schistocerca piceifrons (assembly GCF_021461385.2). Taxonomy (NCBI): domain Eukaryota; kingdom Metazoa; phylum Arthropoda; class Insecta; order Orthoptera; family Acrididae; genus Schistocerca; species Schistocerca piceifrons. The sequence goes on from NC_060146.1 coordinate 41,655,396, forward strand.
GTGCTACAGGACGCATTTCGAAAATACACTCGTGCACACCAGGAATTTACTGTAAGGATTGTTGACGATGAGTGGACTATCTTACAGTAACCAAACACCACGGCTTCACGAAAGGATGGTGTAAAGTTATCACTTCATGATCGTTTCCCTCAGTCAATTTGTACTCACAATTTAGATATATACACTGACGCTCCAAAGAAACTGGTATAGACATGCGTATTCATATATAGACATTAGTAAACAAACAATGGAAAATCCAGGATGGAATGTAACAATATTAAAGAAGAAAAGTTGTTACTCACCATACAGCGGAGATGCTGAGTCGCGATAGACACAACAAAAAGATTCACGCAATTATAGCTTTCGGCCATTAAGGCCTTTGTCAGCAATAGAAACACATTCACACACGTACACATTCACTCACGCAAACGCAACTTGCACACACTAAGTTGCGTTTGCGTGAGTGAATGCGTGCGTGTGTGAATGTGTTTCTATTGCTGACAAAGGCCTTAATGGCCGAAAGCTATAATTGCGTGAATCTTTTTGTTGTGCCTATCGCGTGTGCCTGTTTATATGTGTTTCTATTGTTGAAAAAGGCCTTAATGGCCGAAAGCTATAATTGCGTGAATCTTTTTGTTGTGCCTATCGCGACATATGTAAGCCGGCCGGGGTGGCCAAACGGTTCTCGGCGCTACAGTCTGGAACCGCGCGACCGCTACGGTCGCAGGTTCGAATCCTGCCTCGGGCATGAATGTGTGTGATGTCCTTAGGTTAGTTAGGTTTAAGTAGTTCTAAGTTCTAGGGCGACTGATGACCGGAGAAGTTAAGTCCCATAGTGATCAGAGCCATTTCATCCATTAGATTTTTTTGACATGTGTAAACAGGTAGAACACGACGCTGCGGTCGGCAACGCCTATATAAGACAAGTGTCTGGCGCAGTTGTTAGATCGGTTACTGCTGCTACAATGACAGGTTATCAGGATTTAAGTGAGTTTGAACGTGGGGTTATAGTCAGCGCGCGAGTGATGGGACACGGCATCTCCGAGGTAGCGATGAAGTCAAGCTTTTCCCCTACGACTATTTCACGAGTGTACCGTGAATATCAGGAATCCGGTCCAACATCGCTGCGGCCGGAAAAATACCCTTCAGGAACGGAACCAACGACGACTGAAGAGAATCGTTCAGCGTGACAAAAATTGCTTCAGATTTCAATGCTGCGCCATCAAGAGGTGTCAGCGTGCGAACCATTTAACGAAACATCACCGATATGGGCTTTCGGAGTGGCACGCCCCCTAATGACTGCATGACACAAATATTTACGTCTCAAACGGTTCAAATGGCTCTGAGCACTATGGGACTTAACATCTGAGGTCATCAGTCCCCTAGAACTTAGAACTACTTAAATCTAACTGACCTAAGCACATCACACACATCCATGCACGAGGCAGGATTCGAACCTGCGACCGTAGCAGTCGCACGGTTCCGGACTGAAGCCCCTAGAACCGCTTGGCCACAGCGGCCGGCCTTTACGCCTCGCCTGGGCCTGTCAACACCGACAGTGGACTGTTGATGACCGGAAACATGTTGCCTGGTCGGACGAATCTCGTTTCCAATTGTATTGAGAGGATGGACGTGTACGGGTATTGAGACAAACCACAAAAATCCATGGACCTTATATGTCAGGAGGACACTCCTCACGTTGGTTGTGTTGTGTTGGCAGACGAGCCGACGCCGTGTTACGAATGGAGGCCGAAACGCACGCGCCCCAGTCCACGTAGGCCGGCGCGAGGAGGGAAGAACCACACTGACGTGATGTCCGGAACATGACAAGGAACTAGAACTCAGAAAGTGGACTCAATTAGCTTGATACTCAACCCCAATCCACCAATGATGAACGTAGCTCCTGACGGCACACGATTCACAACACTATCCGTTCAGAATACATTCCAGTAACTGGTTATGGCGCCCCGCCAGGTCGCAGCAAACGACACAGCCGAAAGCCATGCCAAACTGTCGTCTCCGCTAATGAGAGCGTATGCAGTCAGCGAACCATCGCTAGCAAAGTCGGCTGTACAACTGGGGCGATTGCTGGGGAGTCTCTCTAGACTAGACCTGCCGTGTGGCGGCGCTCGGTCTGCAATCACTGATAGTGGCGACACGCGGGTCCGACGTAAACCAATGGACCGCGGCCGATTTAAAGGCTACCACCTAGCAAGTGTGGTGTCTGGCGGTGACACCACAGGTTGAGTCTCTGTAATGGAGTGCGGCGTGTGTAGTTGGAGTGATATGGCACCCCTGATACGGCTAGATACGACTCTGACAGGTGATACGTACGTAAGCATCCTGTCTGATCACCTGCATCCATTCACGTCCATTGTGCATTCGGACGGACTTGGGCATTTCCAGCAGGACAATACGACACCCCATACGACCAGAACGGCTAGAGAGTGGCGCGACGAGCACTCTTCTAAGTTTAAAGACTTCCGCTGGACACCAAACTCCCCAGACATGAACATTATTGAGCATATCAGGGATGCATTGCAACGTTCTCTTCACGAGAGATCTTTACCCCCTTGTACCCTTATGGATTTATGGACAGCTCTGCAGGATTCATGGTGTCAATTCCCTTCAGCACTACTTCAGACGTTAGTCGAGCCATCCCACGTCGTGGTGCGGCACTTCTGCGTGTTAGCAGGGGTTCTACACGATATCATTCAGTTGCTCAGGTGTACCAGTTTCTTTGGCTCTGCAGATAGATATATATCACTTTTTTCACTTTGTGATAGTTGGCATTGTAATAGTCGCAAACGAATAAGTACGTGGTATCACGTAACATTCCGCCAGTGCGGACGATATTTGCTTTCTGATACATTACCCGTGTTAAAATGGACCGTTTACCAATAGCGGAAAAGGTCGATATCGTGTTGATGTATGGCTATTGTGATCAAATTGCCGTACGGGCGTGTGCTATGTATGCTGCTCGGTATCCTGGACGACGACATCCAAGTGTCCGCACCGTTCCCCGGATAGTTACGTTATTTAAGGAAACAGGAAGTGTTCAGCCATATTTGAAATGTCAGCCACGACCTGCAACAAATGATGATGCCCAAGTAGGTGTTTTAGCTGCAGTCGCGGCAAATCCGCACATCAGTAGCAGACAAACTGCGCGAGAATCGGGAATCTCAAAAACGTCGCTGTTGAGAATGTTACATCTACATCCATTGCACCTGTACCATATTTCTATGTACCAGGAATTGCATGGCGACGACTTTGAACGTCGTGTACAGTTCTGCCACTGGGCACAAGAGAAATTACGGGACGATGACAGATTTTTTGCACGCATTCTATTTAGCGACGAAGCGTCATTCACCAACAGCGGTAACGTAAACCGTCATAACATGCACTATTGGGCAACGGAAAATCCACGATGGCTGCGACAAGTGGAACATCAGCGACCTTGGTGGGTTAATGGTGCTGCATAATTGGAGGAAGGATAATTGGCCCCCATTTTATCGATGGGAATGTAAATGGTGCAATGTAAGCTGATTTCTTACGTAATGTTCTACCAATGTTACTACGTTTCACTGCATGACAGGATGGCGATGTACTTCCAACATGAGTCATGATGGCTGTCCGGCACATAGCTCGCGTGCGGTTGAAGCGGTATTGAGTAGCATATTTCATGACAGGTGGATTGGTCGTCGAAGCACCATACCATGGCCCACACATTCACCGTGTCTGACGCTCCCGCATTTTCTTTCTGTGATCCTCCGACAACGCCTGACAACATGCGTGTGCTTGTGCGAACATTACGGAAGGCGAACTACTCGCTATTGAGAGGAATGTCGTTACACGTATTGCCAAATGCATTGAGGTTGACGGATATCATTTTGAGCATTTATTGCATTAATGTCGTATTTCGAGGTAATCACGCTGTAACAGCATGCATTCTCAGAAATGATAAGTTCACAAGGGTACATGTACCACATTGGAACAATCGGAATAAAATGTTCAAACGTACCTACGTTCTGTATTTTAATTTAAAAAACCTACCTGTTACGAACTGTTCGTGTAAAGTTGTTTGTGACTATTACAGCGCCATGTACCACAAAGCGAAAAAAGTGGTCCAACTAAAGCATTGATGTTTCTTTACGTACTACACGAATATGTAATAAAAAATGGGGGTTGCTATGTAAAAAAACACAGTTGATATCCGTTTGACCTATGGCACCGCCATGTAGCGGGCGATTCGTAGCGCCAACTGGTTTCCAACTTCAAGCTAGACGAGTTTCGTTCTTTGTAGTTTTTTCGTTTGACGCTGATTAAGTTAGATATTTGGCCCGGCCACGATCAATGGACCACCGGGATGCCATGAATAATGATACGTTACTGCAGTTTTATAGATCACAGTGAGTGACGTCCTTCTCTGCAGGCATAGTCTCAACTCGATTGGGTCAGCGCGACGGCGGCAAACTCGAACCTTCTGCGAAACCGTTATCGATATCGGCAGCCCCCGCACATCGAGTAAACTCATTCTCGAGTTAGTAACAATGTAACTCGAGTTGATCTCCAATCCCCTCAAACGAGGTTAACTCGGGTTGGTAGCCCGAACTGATCCATCTCCGGTCACCAAGCAATCGTGAGAACCTACGACGCAGAGATGTTACTGCAGACGCGCAGTGTCACAGATGACACTGCCCGCTGTCTGAGAAAACAATGCAAGCGCGACTGCCGTCGCTGTATCCAGGTTAAAAGGAAATTTATTTATTTATTTATTGCCAAATTATAGACCTGTTACCTGATGTTTAAAACAGGTCGTACATCTTACAATTTTCGTCTTTCATCTTTTTACAGTTTCCTTTTCTTTCGTATTGTCTACAACATTTACAAAGAATGATACTTTACAAAATAACAATAATTTAAGGTTGAAATATAAATAAATTTTGTTGTTTTTTAAGAAGAATATAAAAAGAAAATAGGATAGAGGAGAGATTTGTAAGTACCATCACCGAATGTGACTGACGGTGAATACATCGGAATGGTTTCTTTGAGCCGTTGACCGCCAGTCACTCAGTCATTCACTCACACACACACACACACACACACACACACACACACACACACACACACAAATGGTTATTAGTAGAGAAATTGTGTTGCTTATCCTATTTATTACTAATCCTATGTATTAACTACTTTAGGTGCCCATCCATGTACATCATTTGGTGATTTCTTAACTAGATTGCCAGCACTTTCGCTTATTTACTGTCACATCTCAGCTTCCTCCTCCTGTTCCTCCTCATTTTCACTATTTTCGCTGTCACTGTGGGTGTCGCTGTCCATCCTCTAGAGATTGCTGTTACGCTGCACATAGGCATGTCTGTAATGTCGTGTTCGCATATACTCTTCATGTGTTGTTTTTGAAATACTGGTTGTCAGTGCGTTTAATTGTGCCCATTGTTCTTCGTCTCTTATTGCTGTGTATATATCTATGTCTGTATCTGTGTATTCTAAGTGTAGTGTACGTCTATTGTTCGCCTATTGCCCGGGGAAAAAAGACAGTGTGTTCTGGGGAACATTCTCCCCGCATGTATATGTAGGTGTCTGCCTCAGACAGGTTAAAAGGAAAGCTGCTGGTGAACAAATGTCAATACCCCTTTCGGGAGGATCCGCAGAAACGCACCGACGGCAACCTCAAAGCATAGAAGTAGCCCGCCAGGGTGACCGAGCGGTTCTAGGCGCTTCAGTCTAGAACCGCGCGACCGCTAGAGTTGCAGGTCAAATCCTGCCTCGGGCATGGATGTGTGTGATGTCCTTAGGTTAGTTAGGTTTAAGCAGTTCTAAGTTCTAGGGGACTGATCACGTAGGACGTGAAGTCCCATAGTGCTCAAAGCCATTTGCACCATTTTGATCCATCTCTAGTGACCAAGCAATCGCGATGACCTGCCGACGCAGAGATGTTATTGCAGACGCGCAGTGTCACAGATGACATTGCCCGCTGTCTTGAGAAAACAATGCAAGCGCGACTGCCGTCCCGGTGTCCAGGTTAAAAGGGAAGCTGATGGCGAACAAATGTCAACACCCCTTTCGGGAGGATCCAGAAACGCACTGACGGCAGCCTCAGAGCATAGAAGTAGCCCGCCGGGGTGGCCGAGCGGTTCTCTGCGGTTCAGTCTGGAACCGTGCGACTGCTACGGTCACAGGTTCGAATCCGGCCTTGGGCATGGATGTGTGTGATGTTCTTAGGTTATTCAGGTTTAAGTAGTCTGTCTCCTCCTGCTCCTTCGTCTGTTCATCTCCGCATCCCTTCTCTCTCACTGTTTGTCCCCTCCTCCTCCCACTTTCTGAGCATCTCCTCTCCGCCCTCCCTCTGCCCATCTCCTTCCCTCTCTCTTCATATCCGTCTCCTCCTTCGCCCTTTGTCAATCTCCTCTTCTCACCCCTCTCTGCACATCCACTCAACCCCTCTCTCTGTCCACCTCCTTGTCACCCCTCTCAGTATCCTTCTCGTGCTTCCCCAGCTTCTCTCCACAGCCAGGACTGATGACCTCAGAAGTTAAGTTGCGAGGTGCCGGGGCTAGCAGTGTATTTCACTAAAATCTTCTCGAATCTTCATATGGAAATGATGCTCTAAGACCCCCCTCCCCCCTCCGCTTTTCTAACTCCTACTTTTGCTGTTGCACTTGGATTAAGAAGAAACTCGAACTGACTGTAATCGACCATGCAAGTGGAGTAGAAAAGAGTTTGGCACCTACAATAATATAATTTGATAGACATTAATTAAATAAAAGAAAGTTTCAGTAACGTAGTGAGAAATGAAAGGGTTGCTCTACCGATTAACAGAATGAAAGTTCTGTCCAAAATAACAATTTGATTTATTATGACTAAACTCAAAATCATAAACAAAACACGTGAAACATTTACAATACATCAAATTGGATCAAATTGGATACTCAAATAAATGCTGTGAAGGTGAAGTTGTCCATAAACTATATTGTGACATTTATGACGAAGTGGTATGTGGAGCCAATTCCTTGCAACTCAAATCTTAAGAGAAACACACAGCCAACCCAACGTTAATTGCTGCTACAATAGTGAGAACTCAGACAATGAACACCCAAGACAGAACAAAGTTATAAAAGACGAACAGGCGCGCTCTGCTGAGCTCTGATTATCACCTAGCAAAATTCCCTAATCTGCCGGTGCTGCACACGTACATTACCATGCTGTCTCCTTAACTGCAAGGACACGATCTGGCGTACCGGAGGCGATGGCTGGTTGCTTCGACGTCCCGTCCTGCTGATAATGTCGCGAGTATAGCCCGAAACAAATTATCCTGGTCTGGTTGTTCCAGACTAACGACTTCCTATCAATACAAATGCGCCTCTGAGGGAGACGAAGAAGGCTCGCCACACAATCACTGACGGTACAGTGATTGATTTTAACAAGCGAAGTCACACAGTAACTCCGATACAGTCAACTTTAGCCAAAACTGCTCAAGACAGACAACATAGGTCGCTTGTACGCAAAACTCTCAATTGCCAACTGTACTCGGAAAGTTACGTTGAAACTTCAGCAACTTCGTCAAACAGCTCCAATTAAATAAAAGTATATTAGACAGCCAACGGAAGGCAGGCTGTCCAGAGCAGCGAGAGCTAAGTCTTGTAACCTAGTCCGACCGAAAAGGCGAGCGCCAACCACCACAAGAGCACCCTTACAAACCGAACACAGAACATTCCCGCCCGCACGACAGTGGCCGTGGTTAATCGTTCCAATCAGCAACTCGAAAACCGGTGGAAAATTCCACTCTATTGCCGACGCACTAGCATTCCACCAATGGAGATTCTTGGCGCCAATTTCTGCGCCGATTTTGCTATGTCACGGAGCTATGCCCTGAGGAAGCCAATCACAGTTACGATTTTGCATAAAACGCGGGAATGTGCCCACCAAGACTGCCTGCGAACACAAGTCATTCCCACCCCTCGCTGGTAGCCCGCCAGAAAGCGTTTTTGCTAAGTTTCTGCGAAGTAACGGAATCTCTAGCCCAGCCACTCCATCAGGCCCCTGTGGGCGTGTCGCTCCCGCTCTTATGACAATGTCGGCGTCTGGAAAGCAGCCACTCGACTCCCTCACAGCAAGACTCAAGTTTCTCACGGAATTTGCAGTCTCCCCTCCACAACGGCCAAAGGCTGGTCATGTGATTCCACCTCCACACGGACAGGAGGCGGGTCGTGACTGCCAGTGCTCCTGGTTTTACTTGAGTGTACTATGTTGCCTTTCCCGCAGGAAAACAAACACACTCTCGCCTGCTTTGTGTTTGTAAGCAAAACCAGCAAAGTGCACTACAACGAGATTGCACAGATTCTTTTCAGGTTTTTACTACGAATTGTTCAAAAATTTACAGCCCAAAAGGAGCCTAGAAGATTAAGAGACTTAACAAAAGTTTGCACTCTTATTCCGTTTTGTTACTCAAAATAAATATTTTTCTTATTAACTTTCGTGTGTAGCGAACATGAGTTTCTACTGTGATGTTTTTATTGCTCGAAATAAAATGTCTGTGACAAAATTGCCGAAGGAGTCGGCTTTAATTTCGTGTACGGCAACTAAAAAGGCTTAAGTTCGTGAACTTTCCACTTTAACATGCTGTAACGAGTTGGCTGTTTCTTTGTACATAAGCATTTAGCAGATGCAAACAGTTCATTGTTCGTTTCGTTTCATTATTACAGTTTTTTCCGCATACTTCAAGCATTATGTTCATAATATATCCGTGTCTTAGGCTGATATAACAATTAATGCATAGTTTGGCAATACATGGGATATGACTTTTCAGAGTTTTACAGTCGGCTGAAGAATGAGTTTCCAACATTTTGTCTATTTGCTGCTCAAATAGGATACAATAATTATTGAACTGTCAATATTTTCCATACAGTCGTCCTCAGCAAACTGCTGAATGGTTTTAAAGCTTTGTACAATAACCACACATATTTGCTGCCCTGACAAATTCTGTTGTCATTATTATGAATTACCTTATGTATCTATTGCATATCCAAAATATGTGTGTGTTATTAGCTTCGGAAGCTTGTTCTTTTGAATAACATAGTACACTCAAGTAAAACCAGGAGCGCTGGCAGTCACGCCCCGCCTCCTGTCCGTGAGAAGGTGGAATCACGTGACCGGCCTGTGGTCGTTGTGGAGGGGAGACTGCAAATTCCGTGTGAAACTTGAGTCTTGCCTCCCTCACACCTGTCGGCTTAACCCTCTCGATATCAGTGGAGCCCGCCTGTCACCGGACCACCCGGGTGACGAGAGACGCTGCGTGGGAAGTCCACATGTGAAGGAATAGCGACTTTTCACCGTATGCATTTATAGAGCAAAATCGAATTACTCAGAGTAAGATAGAAATATGAGAGGTGGCAGAAGCCGCCTCTCATAAGTCCCATAGTGCTCAGAGCCATTTGAGCCATTTTGAGCATAGAAGCGACTTGCACGGCTGTGACGACAGCGGGGCGACGCACGCCCGCCTTGGCGGTAGCCGCGCCTCTCGTCCCGGCGCCCCCGTTGCTATCGACCGGCCGCGTGACCCCGGCGCGTTCTGCAAAACACGGAAACGCTCGGCGCGCCCACGCACAGTGGTCGCTCTGACCCAATTAGCGCCGCCTGCCAATCAAAGCGGCGAGCCTCCCTCCAATTACATCCGCGCGCGGCCGGCCGGCCATTTCTGAATATTTATGCCTCACTCCACCCCCTTCTGTATTATTCCCTCTGCGTTATAATACCGACCGCAGCGGCAGTCCCGTCCCTTCGGACGGCGCTGACGTCCGAGCACCTGTCAGAGCCCAGCCTAATGACAATACGGCGGAGCACTCCGCTCGTACAAAGCGCGTCCTCTGTGCTGGCTGTTAGATATTCGAAATAAAGTTCGATAGCAAAATAAATTTAAAAAATCACCACAAATACAGTAATACACGGTTCCTACATAGGTTTACTAAATTCATGGATAAAAACTGCCGATGAAAGCAACGTCATCAAAAAGGATTTTTTTTTTCTCCCAGAAGAAACTCTGGCAATCACCAGCTGGAGAGAAGGCTCTGTTATAATTAATATCGAAAATTTACACATGTGAAAATACAGGGTGCTACAAAAAGGTACGGCCAAACTTTCAGGAAACGTTCCTCACCCACAATTAAAGAAGAGATGTTATGTGGACATGTGTCAGGAAACGCTTAATTTCCATGTTAGAGCTCATTTTAGTTTCGTCAGTATGTACTGTGCTTCCTCGATTCACCGCCAGTTGGCCCAATTGAAGGAAGGTGATATTGACTTCAGTGCTTGTGTTGACATGCGACTCACTGCTCTACAGTACTAGCATCGAGCACATCAGTACGTAGCATTAAGAGGTTAGTGTTCATCACGAACGTGGTTTTGCAATCAGTGCAATGTTTACAAATGCGGAGTTGGCAGATACCCATTTGATGTATGGATTGGCACGCGGCAATAGCCGTGGCGCGGTACGTTTGTATCGAGACAGATTTCCAGAACGAAGGTGTCCCCACAGGAAGACGTTCGAAGCAATTGATCTGCGTCTTAGGGAGCACGGAACATTCCAGCCTATGACTCGTGACTGGGGGAGACCTAGAACGACGAGGACACCTGCAATGGCCGAGGCAATTCTTCGTGCAGTTGACGATAACCCTAATGTCAGTGTCAGAGAAGTTGCTGCTGCACAAGGTAACGTTGACCACGTCACTGTATGGAGAGTGCTACGGGAGAACCAGTTGTTTCCGTACCATGTACAGCGTGTGCAGGCACTATCAGCAGCTGATTGGTCTCCACTGGTACACTTCTACGAATGGTTCATCCAACAATGTGTCAATCCTCATTTCTCTTTACAGATGACGCTTCATTCCAGCGTGATCAAATTGTAAATTTTCACAGTCAACATGTGTGGGCAGACGACAACCCGCACGCAATTGTGCAATCACGTCATCAACACAGATTTTCGTTTGGGCAGGCATTTTTGGTGATGTCTCGATTGGGCCCCATGCTCTTCCACCTACGCTCAATGGAGCACGTTATCATCGTTTCACACGGGATACTCTACCTGTGCTGCTAGAACATGTGCCTTTACAAGTACGACACAACATGCGGTTCATGCACGATGGAGCTCCTGCACATTTCAGTCGAAGTGTTGGTACGCTTCTCAACAGCAGATTCGGTGACCGATGCATTGGTAGAGGCGGACCAATCCCGTGGCCTCCACGCTCTCCTGACCTCAACCCTCTTGACTTTCATTTATGGGGGCATTTGAAAGCTCTTGTCTACGCAACCCCGGTACCAAATGTAGAGACTCTTCGTGTTAGTATTGTGGATTGCTGTGATACAATACGACATTCTCCAGGGCTCCATCAGCGCATCAGGGATTTCATGCGACGGAGGCACGCTCTCCTGATCTCAGCCCTCTTGACTTTCATTTATGGGGGCATTTGAAAGCTCTTGTCTACGCAACTCTTCGTGCTCGTATTGTGGACGGCTGTGATACAATACGCCATTCTCCAGGGCTGCATTAGCGCATCAGGGATTCCATGCGACGGAGGGTGGATGCATGTATCCTCGCTAACGGAGGACATTTTGAACATTTCCTGTAACAAAGTGTTTGAAGTCACGCTGGTACGTTCTGTTGCTGTGTGTTTCCATTCTATGATTAATGTGATTTGAAGAGAAGTAATAAAATGAGCTCTAACATGGAAAGTAAGCGTTTCCGGACACATGTCCACATAACATATTTTCTTTTTTTGTGTGTGAGAAATTTTTCCTGAAAGTTTGGCCGTGCCTTTTTGTAACACCCTGTATATGACATGTAATTTATTTTTCACTGGTCGAACAGTCCACGGGTATACTGCCGGTTCATAGTGTCCTACGGGCACAATATTTCGGCGATCAGACATGTCGCCATCGTCAGGTGCGCTGACGAACTGAGCTCCCGAGGGCGGGCGGCCGATTTAAATCCCCTCCCCCCGCGGGCCGCTCTCTTCGCCGTCCGCGCCCGCGCGCCGGTGGTCGCGAAGACGTGGGCGTCGGAATCTGTCGTAGCGTCCACGTGCTTGCTGCGTCCGCCCTGGTCGCCAGTTCGTACTTCTTGCTGAGAGTCTTCTCAATAACATTCAATGCCGGGTTCCAAGCCTTGCTGAGATTGTGGCCGCAATCTCGGTTGATGAGATCTTCCCTGGTGCGAATTCCGATAGCCTCCCTTATAACGCTGTCCCAATATTTAGAGGTCTGAGCCAGGACCTTGGTACGCTCATAATCCATCTCGTGTTTCTCGGACAAGCACTGCTCTGCTACCGCCGACTTATTTGGATATCTCAGTCGAGTGCGCCTTTGATGTTCTCGGCAACGATCTTCGACGGTGGGTACTGTCTGTCCGATATAAGTCTTCCCACACTCAAAGGGAATTTTGTATTTGCCGGCCTTCCTCAAACCGAGGTCATCTTTCACACTTCCCAGTGATGCCCGTGTTTTATTGGGCGGGCAAAAGACGGTTTTAACTCGGTGTTTCTTTAATATACGGCCGATTTTCCCCGATAGTGCGCCACTGTACGGAATAAAGGCAGTGGCTACCTCTTCCTCCGTGACTTCGTCCGTCTCCACAGGTTGTGCCGTGGTGGTGGGACGGAGAGCGCGTCTAATCTGCCATTCCGAGTACCCGTTTTTTCGGATCACGGTCTTGAGGTGTTCCAATTTCTGGGGCAGATTCTCTGCGTCTGAGATGCTGCACGCCCTGTGTACTAGTGTTTTTAGTACTCCATTCCTCTGAGAAGGGTGGTGGCAGCTGTAATATTGCGCCCGTTGGACATTATGAACCGGCGGTATACCCGTGGACTGTTCGAGCAACAAATACGCCGGGAGAAACTGAAGAATTACATTATTTTTCACTGTTTTCACTGGCTGTTACTCTTGGTGAATATTTATATGTCTGACAAATAACTGTTACTGTAATTATGGTTTTATGTCCCGTCGCATTCCAGGTCACTAGAGACGGAGTACTGCCTCAGATTGATTCAAGGATGGGGAAGCAAATCGGCTGTGCCCTTTCAAAGGAACCATCCCGGCATTTGCCTGAAGTGATTTAGGGAAATCACGGAAAAATTAAATCACGATGGTCGGACGCTGGTTTTAACCATCGCCCTCCCGAACGAGAGTACCGAGTTTTAACCACTGCACCACTTCGCTCGGTTCTGTGTTGTATAAACGGAAGTACGCGACTGTGGCTGGTAGAGACCAGACATTCGACAACCTTAACTGTATGCAAAAAATTTTATTACGGTAGCAGATACGGTTCCTCATTGGCACCGTCTTCAGGAGCCTGCACAATACCGCACAAGCCGGCCAGAGTGGCCGAGCGGTTCTAGGCGCTACGGTCTGGAACCGCGCGACCGCTACGGTCGCAGCTTCGAATCATGCCTCGGGCATGCAGGTGTGTGAGGTCCTTAGGTTAGTTAGGTTTATGTAGTTCTAAGTTCTAGGGGACTGATGACCTCAGAAGTTAAGTCTCATAGTGCTCAGAGCCATTTGAACCATTTGAACAAGACCGCAAAATCATCACTCTTGCTATAGAGTAAAAATCTATAAGGCAACATCAGTTGCCATTATCTAAAACAAATTTCCAATACATATGCATCAATAGAAAGTAAAAAGAAAAGGGATATATACATTCATGCTCATAAATGAAGGATAAATGCAGAATGTGGTGCCACACAACGTAGCTAGTAGCATAGGCACATAGGGAAAACACACAACACAGATCTGTAAGTACACGGTACGTACCGTCCCGAAACATATGTGCTACAAAAATGTTTCAAATGGCTCTGAGCACTATGGGACTTAACATCTATGGTCATCAGTCCCCTAGAGCTTAGAACTACTTAAACGTAACTAACCTAAGGACATCACACAACACCCAGTCATCACGAGGCAGAGAAAATCCCCGACCCCGCCGGGAATCGAACCCGGGCGTGGGAAGCGAGAACGCTACCGCACGACGACGAACTGCGGACGGCATGCACAATAAATAAATGGTAAGCGTAGAGAAATTTTGTGGACAAAGTTCGTGAATTTTTTTTGACAGACCTCTTTCGAGCGTACGAGAATCAGACCAACTTCTTAATGGATTCATGAGTTTCCGCCACACCCCGAAATGTGCAAGAATCAGATCCGAGTACGTTGCAGAATCAACGACAAAAGCACGCCAAATTTAAAGGAACTCGAATTCCCTACGATTGGTGAATTTTTACAGAAGCTCGAAATTTAGCACGAACTTTAGTTCGAGATGCTTTTAATAGCTTCCACAAGGAAACTCGATCTCGAAATCTGGCAGAAAATCTAGAGAGACCCTGATCGTATATGAAGTCCACCAGCGGCAAGACACGGTCAATGCCTCCTCTATGAGACAGCGATGTTAATGCTACGGATAACAGTGCCACTGAAGCGGATTTGCTAGACACCGTTTTCCAAAATTCCTTCATCAGCGAAGTAACTGTTGCAGAATTAGAATCAAAAACTGCTGCCAACATGGGTAACTTGGAAGCAGACATCGCCGGTACAGCGACGCAGCTTGAACTCATTTAACAAAGTCAAGTCCTCCGGTCCAGACTGTATGTCAGTTAGATTCCTCTATATTCCATACTTAACCGTCGTTTACAATCGATCGCTCAATGATAGGTCTGTACCTAAAGACTGGAAAGTTGCGCATGTCACACCGAATCTCATGAAAGACAGTATTAGTAATCCGATGAATCACAAACCTCACTGACGTTGATTTGTAGTAGGATAATGGAACGCATAGTGTTTTGAGACATTATGAACTACCTCGACGAAAACGAACTGTTGTCACACAGTCAGCATGGATTCAGAAAATACAGTTGCTCTGAAACACAATTTGCTCTTTGTCCTCACGAATTAACCGGTGGTATCGATAGGAGATGTAAAATTGATTCCATATTTTTAGATTTCCAGAAGGCGTTTGACATTGTTGCTCACAAGCGACTTCTGATCAAATCGCGTGCTTATGGAGTATCGTCTCAGTTGTACGACTGGATACGTGATTTCCTGTCAGAAACATCACAGTTCGTAGTAACTGACGGAAGTATCCCCGGCGTTTCCCCGGGAAATGTTGTAGGCCTTCTGCTGTTCCTGATCTTTGTATATAAAAGATATAGCAGGCTATATGAGCAACCTTGATTGTTTCCAGATGATGCTGGCATCTGCCGTCTAGACACGTCATCAGATGATCAAAACCAATTGCAAAATGCTTTAGACAAGATATCTGTATTGTGCGAAAAGTGGCAGTTAACTCTAAACAAGTAACGAAAAAATGTGAGGCTCTTCACATGAATACCAAAAGGAGTCTGTTAAATTTCGCTTACACGAAACATCATGCAAATCTAATGGCTGTCATTTCAAGTAAATGCATAGGATATACGATTACAAACAACGTAAACTGGAACAATACATAGATTATGTTGCGGTGAAAGAAAACCAAAGACTGAGTTTCATTGGCAGAAGACTTAGAACATGCAGCAGTTCTACTAAAGAGACTGCTTACACTTACACGCAGCTCGTTTTGTGCTATTGCCAAATAGGGGAGAGAGTACCACGGATGTGACATGCAAGGTGGGACGGCAATCACCAAAACAAAGGGGTTTTTCGTTGCGACGAGATCTTGTCACGGAATTTCGATCTCTATCGTTCTCGTCTGAACCCGTAAATGTTTTGTTGAAACCCACCTACACAAGGAGAAATGGTTATTGTGATAAAATAAGAGAAATCGGAGCTCGCACGGAAGTGTCTGTTTTCCCATCGCGCTGTTAGAGAATGGGACGGTAGGGAAATGGCGTAAAAGTGGTTTGGTGCATTCTCTGCCAGGCACTTCACCACTTTCTCAAGCAGTCTTCTAGATTGTGCGTAGCGCCGTCAGCGATTTTTCTTTTATCTCGTCTATCGTTGCAAATATTCGTCCTTCCTACGGGGTTCTGAGCTTCGGAAAAAAAAAGTACGCAGGGGCCAGATGAGGATGAAGCAGCACTGTGATTTCGTTTCTTGTGCAACAGTCACGCTCCAACAGTGATGAATGTGCGGATGCGTTACCGTGGCGTAAGAACCATTAATTGTCTCGCCACACTGCGGGCCACATCCTTCTCACATTTTCTCGCATGCATCGCAACACATCCCAATAGTACCAGTTTGTCCCTGCGGCACGAATTCATGATGAACTAATCCTTCAAAGTATTATGTAGATGTGGATTGAACCTTGGTCTCAACATCATAACTGTAGACCCACGTCTCATCACCAGTTATTATTCTCTCAAGAAACATCTTGTTCTCATTCGCGCGGTCCAATCTTCCCAGATTGCAAGGCAAAGGTCTTCCTGGTCTTCACTCAAGATCCGTGGGACGAACTTGGCGGCAACAAGATGCATTCCGAGATGCTGACTCAGGATTTCACAACATGATGCAACTGAAATGTTACATTTTTCTGCAATCTCTTGGACAGTCAGTCTTCGATTGAGACGCTCAATGTCGTTGACGTTTCTGACATGAGCGTCGTTGGGAGACGTTGAAGGGTATCCTGAACAAGGGTCATCTTTAACTTCCGTCCGGTTATTTCTAAACCGTATGGACTGAGTACTGCTTAAACACGCGTCACCGTAGGCTTCCTGCATCATTTGGCGTGTCTCTGTAAAGATTTTCTTGAGTTTCACGCAAAATTTAATGCCGACCCATTTCTGCTCTAGCTCTGCCATGTCGAAATTCGCAAACTGTGAGACACAACGTTCTATTCTGAACAATAACTAGCAGACATACAACAATGAAACTACGAGCAGTTACACATTAAACACAGGCGTGTGCAAGGGTGCCAACCGCATTTCGCTCCAACACACCGTTGGCATGAAATACGAATGTTCCGGAATTTTTTTAACAGACCTCGTACTGTCGCATGACATGTAAAACACGACACGGGATGTCCCTGACATACCATTCTACCGTCATAGTTTCTCCTTTTACTACCAGCACTCAGCATTCCGTCTCCAGGCCACGAGTGGCCTACCGGGACCATCCGACCGCCGTGTCATCCTCAGAGGAGGATGCGGATAGGAGAGGCGTGGGGTCAGCACACCGCTCTCCCGGTCGTTATGCTGGTATTATTGACCGAAGCCGCTACTATTCGGTCGAGTAGCTCCTCATTTGGCATCACGAGGCTGAGTGCACCCCGAAAAATGGCAACAGCGCATCGCGGCTGGATGGTCACCCATCCAAGTGCCGGCCACGCCCAACAGCGCTTAACTTCGGTGATATCACGGGAATCTGTGTATCCACTGCGGCAAGGCCGTTGCCCTTTTGCTACCGGTAGTGACTTTAATTCATACAGTGAAGGTTCACCAGACCGTGATGCCGACACTGCCACCTGTCCAGAACTTTGAAAGAATGGGACCTCTCTCCCGGCCAGTGCCAATCTCGACGACGATGGTCATCCAGGGTAGCGCCAAACTGTGGTTCATCACTGATCTCAGTTCATCAGTGTTCCACGCACCTCAGTGATAGGACTACTCCAAACGGAGCAATTTGTGTCGTAGTGTTGATGGTATCGTACGCACGGAACCTTAATACACTAGTCCGGCTGTCGCTAGTCTGCGGGCAACGTTGAGGGACGACACAAAATGTTACAGGGGGGCTCCGTACTTGTTCTTGCATGGCAGGTGCAGGCGTGAAGTCGTTTGGTGCATAATACAGCGATCCTCACTCGTGGAGCTCAGAATTGATAGACCGGGAACTAAGGTTGATTTTCCTTGGCCTATTGGTCCGCTACAGTCCAACATCTGGCCAGTGCCACACCTGAAAGACTCACAATTATATACATCCTAAAATTCGGCCATCTGGCCAATTGAAGACCCACAATTGAGACCCCTTTCAAAGTCTGCCAGGTGCTGATAACACTACCTCACACGACCATGCAGTACCTCCGTGTCTACCATATCTACATCTACATCTACATACATACTCCGCAATCCATCATACGGTGCGTAGCGGAGGGTACCTCGTACCACAACTAGCATCTTCTCTCCCTGTTCCACTCCCAAACAGAACTAGGGAAAAATGACTGCCTATATGCCTCTGTACGAACCCTAATCTCTCTTATCTCGTCTTTGTGGTCTTTCCGCGAAATGTAAGTTGGCGGCAGTAAAATTGCACTGCAGTCAGCCTCAAATGCTGATTCTCTAAATTTCCTCAGTAGCGATTCACGAAAAGAACGCCTCCTACAGTCACTCAACGACGACACCTTCCCGTACACCGCAGCAACATCAGCAAACAGCCGCACATTGCTATCCACCCTATCCAAAAGGTCATTTATGTAGATAGAAAGCAACAGCGGAACTACCACACTTCCCTGGGGCACTCCGGATGATACCCTCACCTCCGATGAACACTCACCATCGAGGACAACGTACTGGGTTCTATTTCTTAAGATGTCTTCGAGCCACTCACATACTTGGGAACCAGACCTTAGTTAGGAGTCTGCAGTGGGGCACCGAGTCAAACGCTTTCCGGAAGTCAAGGAATATGGCATCCGTCCTATACCCTTCATCCACGGTTCGCAAGATGTCATGTGAAAAAAGGGCGAGTTGCGTTTCGCAAGAGCCATGCTTTCTAAAGCCGAAGCGATGACGTATCTTGTACACAGTACCCCACCCGGTAACAATAAACACGAACATCACCCTACTTGTCATAGAAACGCACGTTTCTTACTTGTGAGAAAGTGAAATTCTTAGCCAATTTCTCTTGTAAACTATTTTTATTGTTGATTACCGGTTTTACGTCAGCGTGGTTACCATTTTCAGATCCATGACTCATCACTGCTTTCATACACACATCAGCTTTGCATCACATCGGTTCCGAGAGTTTCGGAACCTGTACAGAAAATTGGAATAGAGATTAACATAAAGATCATTTCCGCCATTTTTGTTGCTCATGAACACCACACAGTGCATGTTGTACCACCATACAGCGAGAGATTCAGAGGTGCTGGTCCAGTTTGCTGTACACACCGGTATCTCTAATACACAGTAGCACGTCCTCTTGCATTGATGCATGCCTGTATTCGTCGTGGCATACTATCCACATCAAGGCACTGTTGGTCCAGACTGTTCCACTCCTCAAGGGCAATTCGGCGAAGATCCGTCAGAAGGTTTGATAATTCACGTCTTCCATAAACAGCCCTTTTCAATCTATCCCAGGCATGTCCGATAGGGTTCACGTCTGTAGAACATGCTGGCCACTCTAGTCGAGCGATGTCGTTATCCTAAAGGAAGTCATTCACAAGATGTGCGCGATAGGGGCGCGAATTGCCGTCCATGAAGTCGAATGCCTCGCCAATATGCTGCCGATATGGTTGCACTGTCTGTCTGAGGATGGCATTCACGTACCGTACAGTCGTTACGGCGCCTACCATGACCACCAGCGGCGTACGTCGCCCCAGCATAATACCACTCCAAAACAGCAGGGAACCTCCACCTTACTACACTCGCTGGACAGTGTGTCTAAGGCGTTCAGCTTGACCGGGTTTCCTCCAAAGACGTCTCCGACGATTGTCTGGTTGAAGGCATACGCGACACTCATCGGTGAAGGGAACGTGATGCCAATCGTGAGCGGTCCATTCGGCATGTTGTTGGGCCCGTCTGTACAGCGCTGCATGGTGTCGTGGTTGCAAAGATGGACCTCGCCATGGACGTCGGGAGTGAAGTTGCTCATCATGCAGCCTATTGCGCACAGTTTGACTTGTAACACGTCCTGTGGTTGCACGGAAACCATTATTGAACATGGTGGCGTTGCTGTTAGGATTCCTCCGAGCCACAATCCGTAGGTAGCGGACATCCACTGCAGTAGTAGTCCTTGGGCGGGCTGAGTGAGGCATGTCATCGACAGTTCCTGTCTCTCTGTATCGCCTACATGTCCGTACATCGCTTAGGTTCACTCCGAGACGCCTATACACTTCCGCTGTTGAGAGCCCTTCCTGGCACAAAGTAACAATGCGGACGCGATCGAACCGCGGTATTGACGGTCTAGGCATGGTTAAACTGCAGACAACACGAGCCGTGTACCTCCATCCTGTGGAATGACTGGAAGTGATCGGCTGTCGGACCACCTCTAATATGCGCTGCTCATGCATGGCTTTTTACATCTTTGGGCGTGTTTAGTGACATCTCTGAACAGTCAAAGGGACTGCGTCTGTCAACGTCTATCTTCAGGAGTTCTGGGAGCAGGGGTGATGCAAACCTTTTTTTGATGTGTGCATAATTTGAAATTATGCAGAGATAAAATTAAGTATACAAAACAGGTGCATTGTAATAGCAAAACCGTGTTGCAACATACCTCGAGAAATGGTTACTACATGCCTCCTGTACCAGCTGTACAAATACTCTTTCTAAAGCAGTTCCAGTAATGTCAGGGACGAGTTGAACGATGCACCGGCAAGTCAAGGTGAAAAACACACCAACAATACACAGAGTAATGTGCAAAATGTCCCTAACCGATACCAGACACTACTGTGTACATCACTGCAGCCAGATTACAGCAGCCCTGCACTGCCCGGAAAATTGACAATTAGCAACGACAGATGTCGTCAGCGTATTCATGTACATATTACATAAAATTATTTATGTATTTTAACTAAAGCATGATTTCTGTTATACGTCGATAAAAGATTTCTAAATAGCATTTTTTTAAATTTATTGTAAAATAGGTACAGGGACACAGTACTAGAAGTGGCTAAAGGATGTCTTGGAACAGTAGTGTGTAAAGGTAGGATGAAGCAAACAGCTTGGTGGAATGACACAGTCAAGGCAGCCTGCAAAAGGAAAAGAAGGCGTATCAAAAATGGCTACATACTAGAACTCAGATAGAGAGAGAAAGTTATGTTGAAGAAAGAAACAAAACCAAACAGATAATTGCAGCATCCAAGAAGAAATCTTGGGAAGACTTTGGAAACAGGTTGGAGACTTTGGGTCAAGCTGCTGGAAAACCATTCTGGAGTGTAGTTAGCAGTCTTCGAAAGGGAGGTAAGAAGGAAATGACAAGTATTTTGGACAGGTCAGGAAAATTGCTGGTGAATCCTATTGATGCCTTGGGCAGATCGAGGGAATATTTTGAAGAGTTGCTCAATGTAGGTGAAAATACGATCAGTAATGTTTCAGATTTCGATGTACAATGGGATAGGAACGATGATGGAAATAGGATCACATTTGAGGAAGTGGAGGAAATGGTCAATAGATTGCAGTGCAATAAAGCGGCTGGGGTGGATGAAATCAAGTCGGAACTCATCAAATACAGTGGAATGTCAGGTCTTAAATGGCTACACAGGATAATTGAAATGGCGTGGGGCTCGGGACAGGTTCCATCAGACTGGAAGAAAGCAGTAATCACACCAATCTTCAAACATGGAAACAGAAAAGATTGGTGAGTCTTTAATCAGCGTTGTGGGTAAAATCTTCTCAGGTATTGTTGAAAGGAAAGTGCGAGTATTAGTTGAGGACAAATTGGATGAAAATCAATGTGGGTTTATGCCTCTTAGAGGTTGTCAGGACCAGATCTTTAGCTTACGGCAAATAATGGAGAAGTGTTACGAGTTGAACAGGGAATTGTATCTATGCTTTATAGATCTAGAAAAGACATATGACCGGGTTCCTATGAGGAAGTTATTGTCTGTTCTACGAGAATATGGAATAGGAGGCAAACTTTTGCAAGCAATTAAAGGTCTTTACATAGATACTCAGGCAGCAGTTAGAGTTGACGGTAAATTGAGTTCATGGTTCAGAGTAGATTCAGGGGTAAGACAAGGCTGCAACCTGTCTCCACTGTTGTTCATATTATTTATGGATCATATGTTGAAAACAATAGACTGGCTGGGTGAGATTAAGATATGTGAACACAAAATAAGCAGTCTCGCATATGTGGATGACTTTGTTGTGGTAGCAGATTCGATTGAAAGTTTGCAAAGTAATATTTCAGAGCTAGATCAGAAATGTAAGGACTATAGTATGAAGATTAGAATCTCCAAAACGAAAGTAATGTCAGTGGGAAAGAGATATAAACGGATTGAGTGCCAAATAGGAGGAACAAAGTTAGAACAGGTGGACGGTTTCAAGTACTTAGGATGCATATTCTCACAGGATGGCAACATAGAGAAAGAACTGGAAGCGAAGTGTAGCGAAGCTAATGCAGTGAGCGCTCAGCTACGATCTACTCTCTTCTGCGAGAAGGAAGTCAGTACCAAGATTAAGTTATCTGTGCACCGTTCAATCTTTCGACCAACTTTGTTGTATGGGAGCGAAAGCTGGGTGGATTCAGATTACCTTATCAATAAGGTTGAGGTTACGGATATAAAAGTAGCTAGGATGATTGCATGTACTGCCGGCCAGAGTGGCCGAGCGGTTCTAGGCGCTACAGTCTGGAACCGCGCGACCGCTACGGTCGCAGGTTCGAATCCTGCCTCGGGCATGGATGTGTGCGATGTCCTTAGGTTAGTTAGGTTTAAGTAGTTCTAAGTTCTAGGGGACTGATGACCTCAGCAGTTAAGTCCCATAGTGCTCAGAGCCATTTGAACCATTTTTGATTGCAGGTACTAGTAGATGGGAACAATGGCAGGAGGGTGTCCACAATGAGGAAATCAAAGAAAAACTGGGAATGAACTCTATAGATGCAGCAGTCAGCACGAACAGGCTTAGATGGTGGGGTCATGTTACACGCATGGGAGAAACAAGGTTACCCAAGAGACTCACGGGTTCAGCAGTAGAGGGTAGGAGGAGTCGGGGTAGACCAAGGAGAAGGTACCTGGATTCAGTTAAGAAATATTTCGAAGTAATAGGCTTAACATCAGAAGAGGCACCAATCTTAGCACTGAATAGGGGATCACGGAGGAATTTTATAAGGGTGACTATGCTCCAGACTGAACGCTGAAAGGCATAATCAGTCTTAAACGATGATGATGATGATGATGTAAAATAGTTATTAGAAAAGAAGCTAAACTTAATTTTTATTATTTTCAATAGCCTAAATGCGACTATGAAGAAACTGCATTGCAGCTTGGTGCATTTCCACAAACTGTTACACAATAAATTCCTGTATAAGAATATTTCGTAATTTTTAAATTCTATAAACATAATTGTAAAATTACTAAAATTATAAAAACATGCAGAAGTAAAGTACAAGGTGGGCTTCCACTGTGTCATTTCTACAGAAATCCACTCCGTGAAAGCCAACCTAAGTAATTACCACGTATGCAGATAATAAAATAACTACAGTGATTGTGAATAACTCACGCAATCCAGGTAGATGATGTGACCGCCCATATCAGTGTCAAGATCTGCGATTACGCTGTGTTCCAGGGGTTTGCTACTGTGAAAGCCAACATACTTGATTTTAGGACCTTTATTTCAATTGTATGGAGGTTAGCAATGTATGAAAGTGAAACATGCACGATAAATAGTTTGGACAAGAAGAGAATAGAAGCTTTCGAACTGTGGTGCTACAGAAGAATACTGAAGATTAGATGGGTGGATCACATAACTAATGAGGAGGTATTGAATAGGATTGGGGAGAAGAGGAGTTTGTGGCGCAACTTGACTAGAAGAAGGGATCGGTTGGTAGGACATGTCCTGAGGCATCAAGGGATCACCAGTTTAGTATTGGAGGGCAGCGTGGAGAATAAAAATCGTAGAGGGAGACCAAGAGATGAATACACTAAGCAGATTCAGATGGATGTAGGTCGCAGTAAGTGCTGGGAGATGAAGAAGCTTGCACAGGATAGAGTAGCATGGAGAGCTGCATCAAACCAGTCTCAGGACTGAAGACCACAACAACAACAACAACAACAACATTTCAGTTACTAGTTCCGACAGAATCGTGCTGTCATCTTTAGATTGGCATTACACTTCGCATATATGTTCACATACATGTGTTGTCGACGTCTTGAGAACAAAGTGTAAATACATTAAAAAAAAAACTCCATATGGTTTGTCATTTATAGAACAGAATGCTCCCAGACGGGTTGTCAAATGATTAAAAGGAAAAGTGCAAATCCATAGTACCAACAGAGTTACACTACACTCCACGTCCACATGAGGTCGTCGGCGTGTTTATTGAGTTAACAATATAAAAAGACAGAAAGAAACTCTAGCTGGTGAGCAAATTAAACTCTGGCGTATGACACATGGCAGCCCGTTTACTATTTTTTGTTAAGAGTGTTTTGCCGTGAGCTGTATTTATCTTCATTGCCCGCAACTGCTATCATGATCTGTTGGTACAGAATGCGGACATCGTGTTTTCTTCTGTACCGTACATGCGTAAGGCGAGCAGCGCGAGTAGAAAGAAACGCAGATTTCCGGCGCGTGGAGAACTTTAGAAACCTGGAACGGTGACTCGAAATTACTTACGGGATGCTTAGCCTTGCGCTCTCTGTAATTAAATATCGGGAGGCAAGTCGAGAAGCCGCAAGAGAAACTTCCGATATTGCGTGGTTTCTGATAATTACGACTCCCTGGGGGTGAGGTCCGGCTTTTCATTAGGGAAGACGGAAAATACGTCATCTTAGCGGCGGTCGTTAAGAGTAGCAAGAAGTGTTCCCGAGTCTGTCCTGTCTTGCAGAAACGTGTTCCGCTTGCTGCGAAATTTACAACGGAGCGTAAGTTAGTTAACAGCTTTCATGTTCCACAGATCACTTCCACGATAAATCATAAGATGTGGAAGAAGTGATTTTACGTTCACATTGCAAATTAATTTGTTTACTTGCTGAAAATTTACAAGATTTTTTAATTTTTTTTTAAAATTTTTTTTGTATATACGGATGTGAGGTATTAATTTTTACCCAGCGTTTTCAATTTCGTCTCAAATTTTACTTAGCCGTCTGTCAGACCTTTTATGTCACAGGATAAGTTACAAAAAATTTTGGTTGCAGCATTGTGCTAAAGCATTTTCGTTCCAAAGTCAGCCTTAATGTGAACTAACAAATGTCATTTTTACTTCACGGTTCCTTTTGAACTACAGTGGATTATTTACAACAGACTTCACGAGCAATAAATATACCGTGAAGCAATAGTCAGAATCGGCAACATTTAGAAGTAACTGCAAAAACTGCACAGACATGTGGAAGCCTATCTGTAAAAAAGTCTGAGTTGACTTTTTATTTGTAAAAAAACGACATAGCTGTATGCAGCGAAACAAAATATTTGTAATCCAGGCAAGATTGTAAGGTTACCCTCTATTTAAAAATGTTTGAGTTTGAAAATATTGATTTTGTTCAAGAAACTGAATCTGGACGCATGTGACAATATACACTAACACGCCCCAAACCGCCGCGTATAAGAAACGGGATTTTTCGGAAGCTCACCTCGGGTTATATGTGTGATAGAAAAGGAGGATCGGGTGTTCTGCATCAATCCTACGGTCCAGGGTCAAAGTTGGAATGCTATACATTTCCTTCAGCTTAGGCAGGTGGAGCAAATCGGTTGGTCCTTTATTGCACTGTACGTAATGTACTGTGCTCCTCAAGAGACTTATGGAAGCACCAATTAGTCAAGGGCGGTTTCTGAGAAAACCTGAACAACATGTTTTTGGGTACCAAACCGTAGCCCCGGATTACAAGACGGCTATGGGCAACAAATCGCTGTAATTTTTAAGATATATTGCAAAAATCCTGATCATCAATATGATTGAAAGTTTTCTTTTGATATGTATCCCTTACCGAGATGCAGAGGTTGTAATCTCTCCCCTCCTTCCTAATTCTATCTATTGTCCTCATCAGTATTTTATGAAGATTTGAGGGGAGCGAAGACTACAGTAAACTTTCTAGTTTACTTAGCTTTTCAGGTAGAGTTGGCCCCAGTTCTTCTTGTATAGGGGTCTGATGCTTGAAGCTGAAAAGATCACATTTTAGGTCCTCACGGTTGGATTGATCTAAATAAAACTGAAGATTGTAGTTTTTACGTAAACATATTTTCTCACGTTTTAGTATATCATACAGTCTTTTGATTTTTCACATTAACAAAGCCAAAATCACATTATGCGCACAGACTACAAAAATACGTACGTCGGATCACATCAGAGGCATGCTTACGACTCTCACACTCTGCGGAAATAACAATATTCCAAAGGGTTTACGATTTTTCTTAACAAATGGATTTCTGCTAGTTTCTGTTACATTATTACTGTCGATTGTTATTTCACAAATGAAACCAGAACTAAACATAGTGACCAGTACAGTATTGCGTAGATAATAACAGAAATTTTAAGTGCGTCAATACTTCATAATTTAAAATATTACCAAAAAAATTTTAACTGTACATTCAGAACTAGCACTTATCGATTATAACATCGAGACTAAATTTTATAAAGTAATTCATTTTCATAAGTTTTAACTTGAAATCTAACATACTGTGTATGAAATTATATGAAAGTTTTCAGGAAAGCAACTGAGATAATATTTACCTGTTCAAAACTAGAAAAATAATACTCGTGACGACAGCTACTTGTACACGTAAAATACGCACGTAATATCCGATGTGAGGCATAAATGTAGTTTATAAACTGATGTAGCACGGAGAAATATGCCTTAAAATGTCTTGGTTATAATCACAACGATTCTGATGAACCCTGCTGAAGCATATATAAAACTTTTGTGCACGTAAAATACTTTCTGAGGTGTAAAATTAGTTTTGTTGTACTTCATTTTCACCCAAGGAAACTTTCCAAATGTTACTGACCCATAAAGTTCATTCCATATGAGAGACATGCCCCGCTGTAACAGGGAAAATAAACGAATCAGAGGAAAACAGCTAATACACTTCTGTTTTAAGAGAATCTGAAAAATGGGGTACCAGCTACCTCATTCTTCTTTCCTCAGAACTTTTGAATCTACATGGATAGTCGTGAGAAGATTCCGTCGCAACGGGAAACGCATTTGTTTTAATGATGTCCATCCCAAATCCTGTTCATTCCTGTGGCACTCTGTCCCCTGTTTCGCATTAATACAAAACGTGCCTTCTTCGAACTTTTTCGATGTACTCCGTCAGTCTTCTCTGGTAAGTATACCACACCGCGCAGCAGTATTCTAAAAGAGGACGGACAATCGTAGTGTAGGCAGTCTCCTTAGTAGGTCTGTCACATTTTCTAAGTGTCCTGCCAATAAAAGGCAGTCTTTGGTTAGCCTCCCCCACAACATTTTCTATGTGTTCCTTCCAATATCAGTTCGTAATTATAATTCCTAGGTATTTAGTTGAATTTACGGCCTTTAGATCTGACTGATTTATCGTATAACCGAAGTTTAACGGATTCCTTTTAGCACTCATGTCGATGACCTCACACTTTTCGTTATTTAGGATCAACTTCAATTTTCGTATCATACAGATATCTTTTCTAAATCGTTTTGGAATTTTTTTAATCTAATTTCTTCACTAGTCGATAAACGACAGCGTCATCTGCAGACAACCTAAAACGGCTGCTCAGATTCTCCCAAATCGTCTATATAGATTAGAATCAGCGAAGGGCCTGTAACACTACCTTTCGGAATGCCAGAAATCACTTGTGTTTTACTCGATGACTTTTCCGTCAGTTACTACGAACTGTGACCTCAATGATGTACAGAAGATAGTAGAGAGCGGTTGTGTTATACAAAGAGTGAAGGAGACAATCGTAGAGTGAGAGAAAGAAATGGACACAGTGACAATTGGACATATTTGACAGGAACAGAACAGTACTAGGAAAAGAGTGAGGGAGACAGTGGCAGAGGGAGATGAATAAGCTAGGAGAAAGTAGATTGGTTCGAATGGCTTTGAGCACTATGGGACTTAACAGCTGAGGTCATCAGTCCCCTAGAACTTAGAACTACTTAAACCTAACTAACCTAAGGACATCACACACTTCCATGCCCGAAGCAGGATTCGAACCTGCGAACGTAGCGGTCGCGCGGTTCCAGACTGAAGCGCCTAGAACAGCTCGACCACACAGGCCGGCGAGAAAGTGGAAGTGGATATGCAGTTGTGATAGTAAGAGAGAGTCTATTACAGTGAAGAGAGAGATAGTGACAGCAGTGGGAAGGAATGAATGAAACAGTAGCAGTAAGAGGATCAAGAGGGAGACAGTGACATTGAGAGGAGAGAGAAGTGGTAGGGCAGAACGAAGGGGATTATGGCTGTAGGACAGAAGAAAGTGACAGTAAACACAAAGAGATAATGACTATCAGTTTGGCTGAATGAGTTAATGAGAAAAGGCAAGCGGGAGTGGATGTGTTTGAACGACTTACAGCAATAGACGAGTGGATGTGAGCGTGTTACAGTTAGAGCAGAATGTAGGAATGAGATGTGAACTGGATGTCAAAATGAGCGCGAATATGTTGGCATGCCAAAATTTTTGGGAATTTTTTTAAATGCGCTTAGGAAGGTAGAATGAGGCGGCTGGTATTCCATAATGAGGCAGCTGGTATTCCACTTTTCAGTCAGAGTATTTTAAAACAGGAGGATACTAGCCTTTCTCCGTGCTCCGATTTCTCCGCTGATGTACACAATTGCGATATTATACTCTTTCTTACAGATTCTTGCGAATTGACGGGCCTCAGAGAGGTATTTTAAACGGCTTGGTGGGTACTCTGTTACGCAACGACAATCGCCAGTGATTAGCTGCCTTTATCGAACAGTCCAGCACTAAATACGGTTCTGTAAGCGCCCGGGCTAATTCACCGTTGGCCAGTGGGGGATAAATTCCACGGAGAGATTCATGGCCGACAACAAGTCGCCACGGTGTAATTAAATCGCCAGATGTCGCCAGCGCGCTACCGAGGTGTTAAGCCCCATTACGGCCGCTGCACCCCCGTCTCATAAATCGTGTCGCAATGTGGCACCGCATGCTCTCCTTGTCCTGTAAATAATGCCGTCATTTTATTGTGCTGTGCAATATTACTGTGTTGTTCTCACCCGCCAGGATAGCCTAGCGCGTTAAAGCGCAGCTTCTGCGATACGCCACCGTTTTTGTCAAAACTGCCACGTATCATAATCAGATTTCCGTTAACTTCATAACCGCACCCAATCTAAATTAAAGTGAGGTATGGGTGTGCTTCATGTCAGTAACTCCTATATATAAGTAATAAATTTCCACATTAATCTCTCAATCTGGAGAATTGATTAAATTAGGTGAGAATCCTGCTGAACGCGTGTGCGTGGAGAGTAGCAAAACAGGCGAGAGAGGGTCTTCGGGCGTTGAGGGAGTGCAGCCTTAGTTGCAGGCCAGATGACTTTGAATTTTGTAGCCACTCGTGGGCACCGGTAACGCTCAGTGTGGATATATACTGACAAGTGAACCTCCCCATCGCACCCCCCTGGCACAGTGCATAGGCCTTGAAAAACTGAACACAGATCAGTCGAGAAAACAGGAAGAAGTTGTATGGAACTATGAAAAAAATAAGCAAAATATACAAACTGAGTAGTCCACCTGCAAGATAGGCAAGATCAAGGATAGTGTGAGCTCAGGATCGCCGTGGTCCCGAGGTTAGCGTGCGCAGCTGCGGAGCAAAAGGTTCTTTGTTCAAGTCTTCCCTCGAGTGAATATTTTACTTTCTTTATTTTCGCAAAGTTATGATCTGTCCGTTCGTTCATTGACGTCTCTGTTCACTATAATAAGTTTAGTGTCTGTGTTTTGCGATCGCACCGCAAAACCGTGCGATTAGTAGACGAAAGGACGTGCCTCTCCAATGGGAGCCGAAAACATTTGATTGCAAGGTCATAGGTCAACCGATTCCTCCACAGGAAAACACGTCTGATATATTCTATACGACACTGGTGACGGTATGTGCGTTACATGACAGGAATATGTTGTCGACCCACCTAACTTGTACACTTGGCGAATGGGTAAAAAGATTCTTCTACCTTGCCCTATTTAGATTTTCTTGTGGATGTGATAATCACTCCCAAAAAAGTGATGAAAACATAAGAGTTTGTCACATAAACTGCAACAAATGAATGCAACAGTTTCACAGTCGCTCAGTTTTCCCTGTGCTCTGTCAAAACATATGTTTTTAATGTTTTCAAATATTTCCGTGTGTAGACCGTCAAATCCTGCATATGTCCAAGCACATCTGAACATGTCGTGGAATCTTGGAGAGCGAAGTTGATTTTGTGTGAGTGCCTGAACTTTGATAATTGTCTGAAAATAAAAAGTTAAGATTTTCACTCTAGGGAAGACTTGAACCAAGGACCCAGCTGCTCACGCTGGCCACGGGACCACGGCGCTCCTGCGCTCACATTGTCCTTAATGCTACCTATCTCCCTCATGGACTTCTCAGTTTGTATATTATGCTTATTTTTTTTCCTAGTTCCACACAACTTCTTCCTGTTTTCTCGAGTCATCTGTGTTCAGTTTTTCAAGGCCTATCCACTGTGCCAACTTATAACTAAATCTGAGGGGGGTGCGATGGGGAGGTTCCCTTGTGAGGAGACAAAGGAACGGGTCCACCTGCCTAATATCGTGTAGGGCCCCCGCGAGCACGCAGATGTGCCGCAAAAAGACGTGGCATGGACTCAACTAATGCCGGAAGTAGTGTTGGAGGGATCTGAAACCGTGAATACTGCAGGGCTGTCCATAAATCCGTAAAAAGATCTCTTCTGAACAGCACGTTGCAAGACATCTCAGATATGCTCGATAATGTTCACGTCAGTCTGGTGGTCAGCGGAAGTGTTTAAACTCAGAAGTGTGTTCCTGGAGCCTCCATGTAGCACTTCTGGACGTGTACAGTGTCGCTTTGTCATGCTAGAATTGTCCAAGTCCGTCCGAATGCACAGTGGGTATGAATGGATGCTGTGTGGCTGGATTGAATTTAGCAAAGAGAACACAGCATGTTCTTCTCAAGGGAGAGACGTTTACAGACGTTAAAGTAATCTCTGGCGTGCCACAGGGGAGTGTTATGAGACCATTGTTTTTCACAATATATATAAATGATGTAGTAGATAGTGTCGGAAGTTCCATGCGGCTTTTTGCGGATGATGCTGTATTATACAGAGAAGCTGCAGCATTAGAAAATTGCAGCGAAATGCAGGAACATCTGCAGCCGATAGGCACTTGGTGCAGGGAGTGGCAACTGACCCTTAACATAGAAAAATGTAAAGTATTGAGAATACATAGAAAGAAGGATCCTTTATTGTATAGCGGAACAAACACTGGTAACAGTTACTTCTGTAAAATATCTGGGAGTATGCGTACGGAAAGATTTGAAGTGGAATGATCATATAAAATTAATTGCTGGTAAGGCGGGTACCAGGTTGAGATTCATTGGGAGTGTCCTTAGAAAAAGTAGTCCATCAACAAAGGAGATGGCTTACAAAACACTCTTTCGACCTATACTTGAGTATTGCTCATCAGTGTGGGATCCGTACCAGGTCGGGTTGACAGAGGAGATCCAAAGAAGAGCGGCGCGTTTCGTCACAGGGTTATTTGGTAAGGGTGATAGTGTTACGGATATGTTTAGCAAACTCAAGTGGCAGACTCTTCAAGAGAGGCGCTCTGCATTGCGGTGTAGCTTGCTGTCCAGGGTTCGAGAGGGTGCGTTTCTGGATGAGGTATCGATTATATTTCTTCCCCCTACTTATACCTCCCGAGGAGATCGCGAATGTAAAATTAGAGAGATTCTAGCGCGCACGGAGGCTTTCCGGCAGTCGTTCTTCCCGCGAACCATACGTGACT
Organism: Schistocerca piceifrons; assembly: GCF_021461385.2. Taxonomy (NCBI): domain Eukaryota; kingdom Metazoa; phylum Arthropoda; class Insecta; order Orthoptera; family Acrididae; genus Schistocerca; species Schistocerca piceifrons. The sequence goes on from NC_060146.1 coordinate 41,687,166, forward strand.
GGAACAGGAAAGGGAGGTAATGAGAGTGGCACGTAAAGTGCCCGCTGCCACACACCTTTGGGTGGCTTGCTGAGTATAAATGTAGATGTAGATGTGATCAGACAGGATGCTTACGTACGTGTCAAGTGTCACACTCGTATCTAGACGTACCAGGGGTCCCATGTCACTCCAACTGCACACGCCCCACACCTTTACAGAGCCTCCACCAACTCGAACAGTCCCCTGCTGACATGCAGGCTCCAGGGATTCGTGAAGCTGTCTACATACCCGTGCACGTCCATCCGCTCGATACAATTTGATACGAGACTCGTCCAACCAGGCAACATGTTTCATGAGCTGTCCAATGCCGGTGCTGACGGCCCCTGGCGAGGCGTAAAACTTTGTGTCGTGCAGTCATTAAGGTTATACGAGTGGGCCTTCGCTCCGAAAGACCATATAGGTGTTGTTTCGTTGAATGGTTCGCACGCTGACACTTGTTGCTGGCCCAGCACTGAAATCTGCATCAATTTGCGGACGAGCTACACTTCTGTCACGTTGATCGATTCTCTTCAGTCGTCGTTGGTCCCGTTCCTGTAGAATCTTTTTCCGGCCCCAGCGACATCGGAGATTTGACGTTTTACCGGATTCCTGATATCAGGGTACACTCGTGAAATGATCGCTACCTCGGAGATGCTGTGTCCCATCGTTCGTGGGCCGACTATAACACCACGTTCAAACTCACTTAAAACTTGATTGATTGATTTATTTTTCGAGTCCAGGACATAAAATAATTACAAAAACTAATAAGTATTGATTCACATAACAAATTTGCAAAATTAAATGTGTACAGTAGTATTTATGACCCAAATTCAATAATATATACAAACAAGCAGCAGATAAACAAGCATCAAGGTGATTATACTTTTTGACGGGCCCAGTATTCGGCGGTTATCACAGCAGTTTCGCTGGCTGCAGCAAGATCACAGATAGTTTCACCAACTGCGACATAATCGCGTATACAAACAGTGATCCAATACTGTAAACTGCTTTTTTATTCCAGTCTCTGATCACAAATGAGTTCTTTAGACGATGACCGGTTTCAGTCTGTAATGAGAATCCTTAGATTTTTTTTTACACCATGTCCTAAAGTGATACGGCCATAATGGCATCGTCAGAACATATAAATATAATCAGCATAGCATCGTCACATAGATTTAAAATATGGTGTAGAATAGGCCACATCGTCCACATAGTGATTATTGGCATATGCTGATTATATTTATATGTTTTGATGACGACATTATGGCCGTTTCACTTTAGGACATGGTGTAAAAAAGATCTGAGGATGGTCATTACAGACTGAAACCGGTTATCGTCTAAAGAATTCATTTGTGATCAGAGACTGGAATAAAAAAGCAGATCACAGACAGTGCACGCAGCCGGTAGGTTCCTGAAGACTAGCAGATATTGTTGGTCCTGTACGTCATCCCACTGACAAATCTCCTGCTCATTACCGAAGCCCCACTTCCTGAGGCTGGCTTTGCACCTTGACACCCCAACTCGCAGTCCGTTCAAAGTCTTCCAGGTCACGCTGACAGGTGTCAACCTTCGGCAATTTCCTCCTTGACCGTTATGTGATTGTCTTCAGGTAGGGAGTCTCGCCAAAGCTCCTCTCTGCGAGTTCTTGGAGATGAACGAATTGCGATAGTTTTCTGTAGGAAGCTTTTTCTCGATCTGTCGTTGTAGCAGCAGTGACCGATCTAATAACTGCACCAGACACTTGTTGCCTTATATTGGCCTTTGCGGACAGCGACGCCATATTCTTCCTGTTTCCATTCACTGTATTTGAATACGCATGCCTAAACCAGTTTCTTTGGTGTGTAATTGAACTTTTGCACCTTAAGAGAGCCTCCACGAAAAACGAGTAATTTCAGGTAATGAAACTTTGTGGAAACATTTGTAAATGCATTCAGAAGCGGAATGACGACTAAACAATTGAAAGAAAAAATTCTAATTTCAAAATGAGAGAGTAGCATTTGTTAATTGGGGTGCTTCTATGCCTCGGGCATGGATGTGTGTGATGTCCTTAGGTTAGTTAGGTTTAAGTAGTTCTAAGTCTAGGGGACTGATGACCTCAGATGTTAAGTCCCATAGTGCTTGGAGCCATTCGAACCATTTGAGGAATTTCATATTTTTATTTAAAGTAGTTGTGTACATAGTTCCGCGTGGTCAGCGCGTACACAACTTTCCCACTAGAGCGCGCCCCGCTAAGCACAACAGCGCAGGCGCAGCGCTCGTCCGTCTCCGCACTACGAGATGGCGCTGTCCTAGAGACGGACCAAATTCTGCTTCCGCCGATCCGCGTATTAATATGTAACGCAGCCAATGAGATTGCTGCTAACGTAGAACCTTTTCTCCTCGCAGATGACACTCGCGCAGTGATAACCTGAACGCGCGAGGTATTATGACGAGTGTACAGACCTCCGATTTGTCAGTCTGCATTAGTCTGCATTAGTCTGTACCAGTCTGCATCAGTCTGTACCAGTCTATGGTCAAGTTTCAGTCTGCGCATAATAAGATTATCATATTCCAGTACATAGCCATGAAGAGAAATGTATAGACACTTGGTCAAGTATCAGGGATATGTGAGAATAAGATTAACGTACCAAGAGCAAAGGAACTTCAGATTGTCAATTGTAAACAGAATCCAGAATCAAGTTACGTAATATCTATGCTTTTTATTATTTTAATAAATGTGTGTGAAAATTAATCAAGTTCTGTTTAAAGTTGGTCACCGTCAATCTGCTACTCTAAGCGTGCAAGTGGCATTTCTATCGTCTGACCTAACGGCAGAAGATAAACACACCACGATAAGACCACGAGACATATGGCTGACACTCGCCTACTTCGTTAGAGCGACAAGTCAAATAATGTGATGGTGTGTGTACCGGAGGTCTTACAGTACGCACACCACACAAGTGATGCTTATTCCCAATCACAGGTTCAACATGCGCTCAGTCAAGGCAGTAGATGCATGCGTTATTCTTTCTGTTGTTCTTTCCTTCCTTCTTGAGTAACAATCGACAATCACTGTGCAACTTCAGCGAACTTAATGGAGTTCCAATATACGCATTAATTCCGGCTTGTCCATTCCAGACCCATCATCCGGTTGCCGAGGTGTTGATAATTTTAATTCATTTGTAACCAGTGTTAATATTTCATGGGGGTAACTGTATCATTTTTGTCGTGTCGTCCGAAGTGTGAGATCCCATGGTAAAGCTATACCTTGCGAAGGAACCGCATGATGATGACAGTCGCTAGCAGATGCAGCCACCAATGAGAGACGTCGACGAAAACACGCACTCAGGAGGTACCGTACGCCGCCACTGTAGGAAGTTTGCTTACGTCAGAACACAGCGCCGCCACCCGCGCCACTCTTTCAAAGCCCATTGTGACAGCAGGATCATCATAGCTCAGATGCGGCAGCGCGCTAGTGTTATTAGTCAGAACTGTGTACCGAAGTTAGTAGTTAAACGTACAGCGGTATTTGACGGGCATCCGTATTGTTCACAGTTACCTATGTCTTCTGCGAGAGTGCTGCACTGAAGCGCCAAAGAAACTGGTATAACCATGCGTATTCAAATTAGAGATACGTAAAAACGCAGAATATCGCTCTGCGGTTGGCAACGTCTACATAAGACAACAACTGTCTGGCGCAGTTGTTAGATCGGTTACTGCTGCTACAGTGGCAGGTTATCAAGATTTAAGTGAGATTGAATGTGGTGTTATAGTCGGTGCACGAGCGATGGGAGACAGCATCTCCGAGGTAGCGAGAAAAGTGATTTTCCGGTACGATCGTTTGACAGGCAAAACATCAAATCTCCGACAACGCTGTGGCGTGAAAAAAATCGTGCAAGAACCAGACGAACGACGACTGAAGAGAATCGTTCAACGTGACAAAAGTGCAACCTTTCCGCAAATTGCTGCAGATTTCAGTGTCTGTCCATCGAAAAGTGTCAGCGTGCGAACCATTCAACGAAACATCTTCGATATGGCCTTTCGGAGCCGGAGGCCCACTCGTGTATGCTTGAAGAGGCACGATACAAAGCTTTACGCCTCGCCTGGCCCCGTCAACACCGATATTGTTCACGTCTGGAAACTTTTTGCCTGGTTGGACAAGTCTCGCTTCAAATTACATCGAGCGGATGGAAACAACCTCATGTATCCATGAACGCTGCATGCCGGCAGGGACTTGTTCAACCTGGCGAAGGCTCTGTAGTGGTGTGGGGCGCGTACACTTGGAGTGATATGGCACCCGTGGTACGTCTAGATACGACTCTGACAGGTGACACGTACATAAGCATCCTGTCTGGTCACCTGCATCCATTCATGTCCATCGTGCATTCCGACAGACTTGGGCAATTCCAGCAGGACAATGCAGTACCCCACACAACCAGGATTTCTACAGAGTGGCTCCAGGAACACTCTTCTGAGTTTAAACACTTACGCTGGCCACCAAACTCCCCACACATGAACGTTATTGAGCAGATCTGGAGTGCCTTGCTACGTGCTGTTCACAACGTATCCCCCCCCCCAACTCCCCCCCCCCCCCCCCACGCTTGTACTCTTACGAGTTCGAATTTACGGACAGCCCTGCAGGATTCATGGTTTCACTTCCCCACAGCACTACTTTAGACATTAGTCGAGTTCACGCCATGTCGTCTTGCGGCACTTCTGCATGCTCGCGCTGGATCCTATACGATATTAGGCAGGTGTACCAGTTTCTTTCGCTCTCCAGTGTAAATATACATTGTCAATCATGTTGACATGGATTGCATCCAAGCTATGTATTCTGTACTATACAGGGTGAGTCACCTAACGTTACCGCTGGATATATTTCGTAAACCACATCAAATACCGACGAATCGATTCCACAGACCGCACGTGAGGAGAGGGGCTAGAGTAATTGGTTAATACAAACCATAAAAAAATGCACGGAAGTATGTTTTTTAGCACAAACCTACGTTTTTTTAAATGGAACCCCGTTAGTTTTGTTAGCACATCTGAACTTATAAACAAATACGTAATCAGTGCCGTTTGTTGCACTGTAAAATGTTAATTACATCCGGAGATATTGTAACCTGAAGTTGACGCCTGAGTACCACTTCTCCGCTGTTCGATCGTGTGTATCGGAGAGCACCGAATTAAGTAGGGATCCAAAGGGAACGGTGATGGACCTTAGGTACAGAAGAGACAGGAACAGCACATTACGTCCACATGCTAACACCTTTTTATTGGTCTTTTTCACTGACGCACATGTACATTACCATGAGGGGTGAGGTACACTTACACACGTGGTTTCCGTTTTCAATTACGGAGTGGAATAGAGTGTGTCCCGACATGTCAGGCCAATAGATGTTAAATGTGGTGGCCATCATTTGCTGCACACAATTGCAATCTCTGGCGTAATGAATGTCGTACACGCCGCAGTACATCTGGTGTAATGTCGCCGCAGGCTGCCACAATACGTTGTTTCATATCCTCTGGGGTTGTAGGCACATCACGGTACACATTCTCCTTTAACGTACCCACAGAAAGAAGTCCAGAGGTGTAAGATCAGGAGAACGGGCTGGCCAATTTATGCGTCCTCCACATCCTATGAAACGCCCGTCGAACATCCTGTCAAGGGTCAGCCTAGTGTTAATTGCGGAATGTGCAGGTGCACCATCATGCTGATACCACATACGTCGACGCGTTTCCAGTGGGACACACTCTATTCCACTTCGTAACTGAAAACGGAAACCACGTGTGTACGTGCACCTCACCCCTCATGGTAATGTACATGTGCGTCAGTGAAAAAGACTAATAAAAAGGTGTTAGCATGTGGACGTAATGTGCTGTTCCACTCTCTTCTGTACCTAAGGTCCATCACCGCTCCCTTTGGATCCCTACGTAATTCGGTGCTCTCCGATACACACGATCGAACAGCGGAGGAGTGGTACTCAAGCGTCAACTTGAGGTTACAATTTCTCCGGATGTAATTAACATTTTACAATGCAACAAACGGCACTGATTACGTATTTGTTTATATGTTCAGATGTGTTAACAAAACTAACGGGGTTCCATTTAGAAGAAACGTAGGTTTGTGCTAAAAAACATACTTCCGTGCATTTTTTTATGGTTTGTATTAACCAATTACTCTAGCCCCTCTCCTCACGTTCGGTCTGTGGAATCGATTCGTCAGTATTTGATGTGGTTTAGGAAATATATCGAGCGGTAACGTTAGGTGACTCACCCTGTATAGCCGGCCCGTGTGGCCTTGCGGCTCTAGGCGCTTCAGTCTGGAACCGGGTGTCCGCTACGGTCGCAGGTTCGAATCCTGCCTCGGGCATGGATGTGTGTGATGTCCTTAGGTTAGTTAGGATTAAGTAGTTCTAAGTTCTAGGGGACTGATGACCACAGATGTTAAGTCCCATAGTGCTCAGAGCCATTTGAACAATTTTTACTATATATTTTTTGTAATTGAAACTAATATTCGTTACGTCATTTGTACTAGCCGCTCGACATGCTCCAGAAGTAAGACGTTTGAACCATCAGGTAGGCAAGCTACGACGTGAATTAAAATTTCTGCACTTTGCTTTTAATTTCAAGTATTCAGGTCCTTGTAGCAAACAGCTGTTTATTGTGAACATTTTTTGATTCAGTTGAATGCGGAATGTCTTATCATCTTTGTGAGTTACAGATTCCATGTGTGATGTATATTACGGCCACCCCTGTTTAATTTATTCGATTCGTTCAGCTATCTGTGACGCGGCACATGTACTCTAATGCACAGAATCGTAAGAGAGATCTGTTTGTTGGCAGGGTCATCCGGTGCAGGGCTTTGATATCCACCGGAGTATGTCGATGGCTCAGCCGTAATCTAACACCTGCACTGTGTCGAATCCGCTTCTGGGTTAACAACGAGCGCTTGTGATAGGAAGCGACCGTTTAAAATCGATACCCATATTTCAGTTCTGAATAACCTTTATTTTTTGGTATTTGTTTGGCCTCAGTTACAACAAATGCTTTTACTTTTATTTTTAATAATAATTGAGTAAAAAATACTGAAATATCAACTAGCCGCAGCAGCAATGCTAAAATATTTCGTTTTTAAATAAACATTTTTAAAAAAGGAGTAATTTTTATTCGTATTGAAAGCTGGTGGTCAAGGGAAGGCAGGATTCGGTTACGATTGTGGACGGGGCTGTCATCAGTTACTATTGGTTGCCTTTTACAACTACACACAATTTATTTTAAATCAGTAATTCCAGACGCAACAATAAATTTAAAAAAATATCACAGGTTAGTAATGAAGGAATAAACAACTGTGTAAATAATAGTGTTTTCAGTGAGTTACAATTTAACAAATCACCATTAAATACAGATACAGCAGATAATGTTTTAAAAGCAAGCCACTGTGATCTGGGCAGAAGGCCTTACACGCCAGGAATGGCATTAAATTAAAAATTGTTTAAAACTCGCTGCAACTTACAGATTATAGGTATTGAAATATTAAAGGCAAGTCGCCACAAACACAGCAGAAGGCATAAGACGCCAGGAATGGCAATAAATGAAGTCTTAAGGCTTACTGCTAAAATACAAATACCAAATTTTAAAGCAAATGACCACAATCACGGCTGAAAGCCTTACACGCCAGCAACGACAATAATAGAAAAATATTTGAAAACCTGCTATAAAACAGTAAATACAATAGCAAAAGTTAATTTAAAAAACAAGCAACTGATCCAGACAGTCCTCCAGGAACCGAGCTCTGAGAAGGTCCGGCAACAAACACTTTCGCTGGCAATGAGATAGGCAGCCAATTTGCATTCACTTCACTAGATGGCAACTCAGACTAATGGCAGTCTAATGAATCACTAATGAGAAGGTACCTGAAGCCCGATAAACCAAATGCAACGATGGAACAATACGCCAAAGCTGAAACCGGCGGTCTGCACTACGTCCCCAGAATACTGTGTTTAGAGCGCCCGGCACGAGAAAGGGATCACTACCACCAGAGTAGAAGAATCACCAACCGGCCTAGATTCAAGAAAGCTGTCAAAAGTACACGCCTTACCGGACAGCAGCGGCAAGGCGAGGAAACGTACACTGCCGTTACATGCACTGACCCCCAGCGCAGGTAACTGGGGCGTTAGTGGCCACCAGCCAACAAAAATTACCTCTGGTTGAACTTAACAAATTATAACAAGTTGAACGCAGTAAATAGTAATAAGAATTCGAGGAAAGCTAATCAGATCCGCTTTCCCCAAGCACTCCACTCGCTGCTCTTCGCCTCGGCGACACTACGAGCAGCAACACGAACCCAAGTCACTGGAGAATCATAGGATACCACAATGGTGGAGGTTTCTCAACTTGGATCGAAATGCACTCCTCTTAAAGTTCGCTGGATGCGGTTTACGATGAGGTCGTGCACCCTCGTGACCACAGCCCTTCCATCTGGCTGTCCATGCATGCCACCAGTGGTCCCGGCGTGGCCCTTCCATCTGGCTGTCCACGCATGCCACCAGTGGTTCCGGCGTGGCCCTTCCATCTGGCTGTCCACGCATGCCACCAGTGGTCCCGGCGTGGTCCTTCCATCTGGCTGTCCACGCATGCCACCAGTGGTCCCGACGTGGCCCTTCCATCTGGCGGTCCACGCATGCCACCAGTGGTCCCGGCGTGGCCCTTCCATCTGGCTGTCCACGCATGCCACCAGTGGTCCCGGTGTGGCCCTTTATCTGGCTGTCCATGCATGCCACCAGTGGTCCCGGCGTGGCCCTTCCATCTGGCCGTCCACGCATGCCACCAGTGGTCCCGGTGTGTTCTGACACTTTGCGGACCTGGCTCCGCCTGAGTCCCCAACCGAACTCACACGACCCGCCAAAACAATGACATCGCCCCAAAGATAGGGCAACAGTTACTACATGTCGATAACCGCCGCTGCTGCCACTAGTGGACAGGCAACACTTGCGAAACCGATCTGCGCCAGTCAACGCGAGAAGAAGACAAACAACCGCAACCATACCAACGAAACGATACCTTCTGGCCTCCAACAGAGGTCGGAAACCTACAAACAGCAGCAACGTGTGCCGCAGGCAGGGCTCACTTGTAATTTTCGTTCCATTCAGATATTGCATTATTATGGAAAATAGGAAAAGTGATCAGTGCTATTTTAATAACAAGCCGACTGAAACGGGCAACAAACACATGGCATAAGAATTTCTACAGCGTTGCTGAGACCATAATCCTGTTGCCACGTGCCATCGCTTAAGTTAGGCGTGTCCGTGAAGTGAAGTGTACAAGACTCGCCCTCATCTCGTCTGCACGGCAGTTACTCGCTGTCTGTCGTCGCCGGACATCCGCTGTACTGCATAATGGCACCAACTCCACAAATATTTTTACGAAGTGGCGTGGTAGTGAAGTACAGTGTTTCACTTCCTTCAAAAAGTTAAAGATTTATCCGCCACTTCTGTGAAATAATGAAAAATGTAGGAAATTCTGTTTATAGTAATAAATTAATAACTTAGCAACAATTCATTTATAGTACACAATGGAAGTAGTGTCTGCAGTATAGGCCTTTATCTGCTTGTAGCGTTCTTTTAGGACCACAAAGGTAATAGAACTTTGGGGCTCATACGGAGGGTATTTGCGACTGGAGTAGGAGAGGAAATGTCTAGTAATGGTACAGCGTATGGAGGTATAGAGTACCCTCCGCCACCCATCGTGCTGTAATTACGGAGTACGTATGTAGACGCAGATATAGACGTAGATTAGACGTAGATAGAGTTCTTGAAAACGGACAAATTAACACGAAAACCAGAGTTCTTCAGCCTCACTTTGAACTGTTGGTAATGTCCAACATAATTTTTGAGCAGCCTTTCAAGATATTAGAATCAGTACGAAAATACTGGTGAGTTTTTTTAACAGTAACGCTCATATCAGTTTTTGAGAACAGCAACGAACAATAGACGGACGAAGTTGCCTTTTATTTGCCTATTTAATTCAATAGGTTCTACGCATCTTGAAACTGAGACAAAATTTTTCAGTCTTTGTTCGATTTCTACCTTTATTACAGGAAATAATAGCAATAAAAAAACGAAAACCAGTTATTCCAGGAACCGGTTAGTTTGAGTAGTTTTAACACTCAGGTTAAACTGGCGTGGAAAGAAACCGATATAACTGGAAACTGGCTGTTTCAGCGGTAGCCGCCATGCATGGCTGGTGAGCCAGCCAGCCTTGATGCGATTTTTAGGCTGTTTCCCACATCCGACTAGGTGTATACAGGGCTAGTATCCAAGTCCCACATCAAGTGTACGCTACGCAAGAAATTAGAACACGTCCTCACACTTACTGTAGACGCAGACAGGTGGGATACACGGAAATCCGTTGTATTCCAGGGTGGCGGGCGGGAGTAATTGGGAGGGGGGGGGGGGGAGGGTGGCGTCAGAAAGGGCACCCAGACACGAACTACAACTAAGGTCGCCAAAACGCATTCAACAATACCGAGCCCGTAATAGAAATGGGGAAATGCTAACGTTCTTGGCATGACACTTCCACACAATACATTTTTGGGTCAATAATATTGAGCGTGGGAGGGCAGCTAAGCGTAGGAAAAAATGGGTCACATTGGGTCTCACCATCTGTCCTCGGCCTTCCCACATTGCTACTTCTAATGGGATTGTATTCCATCGCTTGTCGAGGGATTCTCTGAGGTGGCACACGCAAATAAATGCTCTTTCGAATCCTACTTTCGCCTGTACCCTCAGTTCTCTTCTTACTTCTTCATTTCTTCATCTGCGATGTTGGAACTTGTCTTAGGTCTTTTGATCTTAATGTATAACTTTCTGCTCCTGTGTGTAGAGCCATAATATAATAATAATTGGGTTTCTCTTCTCGTGTTACCTTCACTGTTCTTCTAATCTTGCCACATATGTGTTGATAGACGTTAATTTTCTTATTTATGTCGTACTCTTCTTCGAAAGTTGTCACACCTTACATACTGGAAATAGCACACCTATCCTACTATTATGTTACTGATTATTCCTTATGGGGTATTTTCCTAAAAAGGCCAATGTTGTTATAGTTATTGATATCTTCAGAATTTAGCCTCATATAGTTCAATCTATGTATCGCTATTTCTAGCTTGTCTTCTCTGTCCTGTCCTCTGGTTGCCACAAAAAAAAAAAAAAAAAAAAAAAAAAACGAAATGTGTTTAGAAATTTGTCTGTGTAAGGTCTTATAGCTACAGGTAACCTGTCCTTCATACATTCCACGACCAGGTCATTGATGTAGATGTTGAACAGTGTATGTGACACACTACAGCCTTGCCTTACTCTCTGGTTTATCTCTATTTCCGGTATCAGTTATTTTCCAGTATCTACTGTTATTTTACTTCTTTTTATAAATTTGCATGGGGAAACATCTTTTCTCCACTGTTGATCAGACCTTTTTCTGCGGATGCTGTCAATGGAGTTTTCGTAGTCCTGAAATACTGAGTGTGTTTCCACTTTGATTCTTGTACAGTTTCTTACAATGTGAAAACACTGTCGGCACAGGATCCTCCTTTACGGAATTCTGCTGGGTGTTGTAATAAAAATAAGTCTGAGATGTCTCGAAGCCTTTCATTAATCACGGCGGATGCAGAAATTAGTGACCACAGTGTCGTTGTACGAAGACTGAATACCGTAACACCTAAAACAACAAAAAATAAACGCAAAATATTTCTATTTAAACAATCAGATAAAAATTCGCTTGATGCCTTCCTAAGAGAAAGTCTACACCCATTATAATCTATGTAGGGGTATAACAGGTGTGCGTTGCAGAAGCAAAGAAACAGCCATGATAAATTTAAAAGAACGCAGTGTCTCCAAAATTCGTCAGGTTTTACGGAAGTTCGAAACTTGATGTGGACCTCAGTGCCAGATCCTTTTAACAGTTTCCACAACCAAGCTTTGTCTCGAAATCTGGAAGTAAACCCAAAGAGATTCTGGTCGTGCGTAAAGAGCACCAGTGGGAAGTCACAATCAGGACCTTCACAGCGTGATAGCAATGGTAATGTTGTCGGTGGCAGTGGCGCTAAAGAGGGGTTAATAAATACGTCTTTTCCGAAATTCCTTCACCAAAAAGATGAAGTAAATATTCCAGAATACGAATGTACAACCGCCAACTTGAGTAACTTAGATGTAGGTATACGCGGTGTAGGTTCAAAAATGGTTCAAATGGCTCTGAGCACTAACTTCTGAGGTCATCAGTCCCCTAGAACTTAGAATTACTTAAACCTAACTAACCTAAGGACATCACACACAGTCATGACCGAGGCAGTATTCGAACCTGCGACCGTAGCGGTCGCGCGGTTCCAGACTGTAGCGCCCAGAACCGCTCGGCCAACCCGGCCGGCCTCCATGTAGGAAAGAAGCTTAAATCACATAGTAAAAGCAAGGCCTCTTGTCTAGATTGTATACCAGACAGGTTCCTATCAAAGTATGTAGATAAAATAGCTCCATGCTTAGCAACCACATTCACTATACACTATGTGATCAAAAGTAACCGGACACCCCCAAAAACATACTTTTTCACATTAGGTGCATTGTCCTGCCAGCTACAGCCAGGTTCTCCATATCAGCGATTTCAGTAGTCATTAGACATCGTGAGAGAGCAGAATTGGACGTTCCGCAGAACTCACAGGCTTCGAACGTGGTCACGTGATTGGATGTCACTTGTGCCAGACGTCTGTACGCGAGATTTCCACACTCCTAAACATCCCTAGGTCCACTGTTTCCGTTGTGATAGTGAAGTGGAAATGTGAAGGGACACGTACAGCACCAAAGCGCACAGGCCGACCTCGTCCGTTGACTGACAAAGACTGCCGGCAGTTGAAGCGAGTTGCAATGTGTAATAGGCAGACATCTATCCAGGCCATCACACAGGAAATCCAAACTGCAGCGGCATCCAGTGTGAGTACTATGACAGTTAGGCGGGAGGTAAGAAAACTTGGATTTAATGGTCGAGCGGCTGCTCATAAGCAACACATCACGCCGGTAAATGCCAAACGACGCCTCGCTTGGTGTAAAGAGCGTAAATATTGGACGACTGTACAGTGGAAAAACGTTGTGTGGAGTGACGAATCACGGTACACAATGTGGGGATTCCGATGGCAGGATGTGGGCATGGCAAATGCCAGGTAAACGTCATATGCCAGCGTGTGTAGTGCCAAGAGTAAAATTCGGAGGCGGTGCTGTTATGGTATGGTCGTGTTTTTCTTGGAGGGACCTGGCACCCCTTGTTGTTTTGGGTGGCACTATGACAGCACAGGCCTACATCGATGCTTTAAGCACCTTCTTCCTTCCCACTGTTGAAGAGCAATTCGGGTATGGCGATTGCATCTTTCAACACGATCGAGCACCTGTTCATAACGCACGGCCGGTGGCATCCTTGTAATGCACTGGCCTGCACAGAGTCGTGACCTAAAGGACACCTTTGGGATGTTTTGGAACGCCGACTTCGTGCCAGACCTCACCAACCGGCATCGATTCCTCAGTACAGCACTCTGTGAAGAATGGACTGCCATTCCCCAAGAAACCTTCCAACACCTGACTGAACGTATGCTTGCGAGAGTGGAAGCTATCATCAAGGCTAGGGGTAGGCCAACAGCATACTGAATTCCAGCATTACCGATGGAGGGCGCTACCAACTTGTAAGTCATTTTTATCTAGGTGTCCAGACAATTTTGACCACGTAGTGTACAATCGCTTGCTCATCGAAAGATTGCTGCTTAACAACTGGAAAACTGCACAGGCTACAGCGACACTCAAGAAAGGGAATATGAGTAATCCACTGAATTACCGACCCATATCTCTATCGTCGAATTCCATTAATATATTACCTCGAAGAAAACGATTTATTGACAAATAGCCAACGTGGATACAGAAAATTTTGTTCTTGTGAAGCACATTTAGTTTTTTATTCACACGCAGGAATGAGTGCTATCGACAGGGGATATCAAATTTATTTCATATTCTTTGATATCCAGAAGACTTTTGACACCAATCCTGGCTAGCGATGTTTACTGGAGTCATGATTTCGTGTCAAAATGTCATGTTTTGCCGGCCGAAGTGGCCGTGCGGTTAAAGGCGCTGCAGTCTGGAACCGCAAGACCGCTACGGTCGCAGGTTCGAATCCTGCCTCGGGCATGGATGTTTGTGATGTCCTTAGGTTAGTTAGGTTTAACTAGTTCTAAGTTCTAGGGGACTAATGACCTCAGCAGTTGAGTCCCATAGTGCTCAGAGCCATTTGAACCATTTGTCATGTTTTGTAATAATTGACGGAAATTATCAAATAAGAAACAAATAATATCTGGCGTTCCCTGAGAAAATGTTGCATCCTCTCGGTTGTTTTTGAACTATATAAATGATTTAGGAGACAATCTGAGCAGCCCTCTTACACTTTATGCTGTTATTTATCTTCTTGTAAAGTTATCAGATACTCAAATTGAAAAATGACTTGTACAAGATACCTGTACGTTTCTAAAAGTTGAACGTGATGTAAATAATTAACAGTGTGCAGTGCATGGGTAGTAGAAAGAATCCACTAAATTTACATAAAATAAAGACTAGGAGTTCTGCTACATACTTAGGAATAAAATTACGAGTAACTTGAACTGGAACGGCAACACAGATAATGTTGTGGGGAAAACGAACCCATGACTATGATTTACTGGCGGAATGCTAACAAAAAGAAATAGGTCTAGTGAAGAGACTGTTTGCACGATGAATGTTCGTCCTCTTCTGGAGTATTTCTGTGGATCCGCACCGGATAGAATCGACGGAGGACATAGAAAAAGTTCAGAGAAGGGCAGCTCGTTTTGTACTATCGCGAAATAGTGTAGTTGTAGAATTTTGGAAAACGCATTATGTTCGAGTATAATGACTTTTCTGGAGACTAGAAATCTACTCTGCAGGAATCAGCATGGGTTTCGAAAAAGACGATCGTGTGAAAATCACCTCGCGCTATTCGTCCACGAGACTCAGAGGGCCATAGACACGCGTTCCCAGGTAGATGCCGTGTTTCTTGACTTCCGCAAGCCGGTCGATACAGTTCCCCACAGTCGTTTAATGAACACAGTAAGAGCATATGGACTATCAGACCAATTGTGTGATTGGATTGAAGAGTTCCTAGATAACATAACGCAGCATGTCATTCTCAGTGGAGAGAAGTCTTGAGTTCTTAGATAACAGAACGCAGCATGTCATTCTCAATGGAGAGAAGTCTTCCGAAGGAAGAGTGATTTCAGGTGTGCCGCAAGGGAGTGTCGTAGGACCGTTGCTATTCACAATATACATAAATGACCTTGTGGATGACATCGGAAGTTCACTGAGACTTTTTGCGGATGATGCTGTGGTGTATCGAGAGGTTGTAACAATGGAAAATTGTACTGAAATGCAGGAGGATCTGCAGCGAATTGACGCATGGTGCAGGGAATGGCAATTGAATCTCAATGTAGACATGTGTAATGTGCTGCGAATACATAGAAAGAAAGATCTCTTATCATTTAGCTACAATACAGCTGGTCAGCAACTGGAAGCAGTTAATTCCATAAATTATCTGGGAGTAGGCATTAGGAGTGATTTAAAATGGAATGATCATATAAAGTTGATGGTCGGTAAAGCAGATGCCAGACTGAGATTCATTGGAAGAATCCTAAGGAAATGCAATCCGAAAACAAAGGAAGTAGGTTACTGTACACTTGTTCGCCCACTGCTTGAATACTGCTCAGCAGTGTGGGACCCGTACCAGATAGGGTTGATAGAAGAGATAGAGAAGATCCAACGGAGAGCAGCGCGCTTCGTTACAGGATCATTTAGTAATCGCGAAAGCGTTGTGGAGATGATGGATAAACTCCAGTGGAAGACTCTGCAGGAGAGACGCTCAGTAGCTCGGTACGGGCTTTTGTTGAAGTTACGAGAACATACCTTCACCGAGGACTCAAGCAATATATTGCTCCCTCCTACGTATATCTCGCGAAGAGACCATGAGGATAAAATCAGAGAGATTAGAGCCCACACAAAGGCATACCGGCAATCTTTCTTTCCACGAACAATACGAGACTCGAAGGGAGAACCGATAGAGGTACTCAAAGTACCCTCCGCCACACACCGTCAGGTGGCTTGCGGAGTACCGATGTAGATATAGATGTAGAATAAGGGAGAGAGTGCCACGGATATGATACGCGAATTGGAGTGCAAATCATTAAGACGAAGTCTTCTTTTGTTATGGCACAATCTTATCAGGAAATATCAAACACCAACTTTCTCCTCCGAATGCGAAAATGTTTTGTTGGAGCCCTCCTACGTAGGGAGAAATGATCATTATGATAAAATAAGACAAATCAGAGCTCCCACGGAAAAATTTAAAGTGTTCGTTTTTCCGGCACTCCTTTCGAGAGAGGAACGGTAGAGAAATAGCTTGAAGGTAGTTCATGAACCTTCTGACAGGGACTTAATTGTGAATTGCAGAGCAGTGATGTAAGTGTAGATTTTGCTGTAGATCTTGTAAGTAGGCTGTTTAGGTTTTTATGTTGGGAACGTCACCTAGCGCTCTGTATGAAAATCACTGGCTGTGCTGTGTGCAGTCTGTGGCTGCTGGCCATCTCTACAAGGACTGCAGTGGGTCTGCACCTTTGATGGCCCACCAATACCATAATCTCTACCAGGACTGCAGTGGGTCTACTCTGTGGTGACCTACCTACCAATATTCTTCAAAACCGCGACTGACTCTGCTGTGGGTTTGCTCTGTTGTGGCCCATTACCTGTCTGCATGTCAATAGTCAGCACTGTCTTTCCGTTGGAAGGACAGCACTACTTCTTCAAGGCAGCATGGAAATCCACTACTTTCGTGTGCATTTTCTTTTACTGATCAGACTTTGTGCAATGACATTATACTGTGATGAATGATCAGGACTGTCTTTATGAGAACAATTTTTGCTTTAGACGAACAGTGTATCAATAAGTGTGTGCATTTGATTTCTTTGTTATTGTAATTATAAAAAAATGTCAAATATGTATTGGCCACTGCCCAAAAGAATTAGTAAAATTTTTTGTGGGGATCATGGGGGCTATGTAAGTAGGCTGTTTAGATTTTTATGTTGGTAACGTCACCTAGCGCTCTGTACGAAAATCACTGGCTGTGCTGTGTGCAGTCTGTGGCTGGTGGGCATTGTTGAAATAGTCGCTGTTGTAGTGTTGGGCAGTTGGCTGTTACCAGCGCGTAGTGTTGCGCAGTTGGAGGTGAGCCGCCAGCAGTGGTGGATGTGGGGAGAGAGATGGCGGAGTTTTGAGAGCGGATGATCTGGACGTGTGTCCATCAGAGACAGTAAATTTGTAAGACTGGATGTTATGAACTTATATATATAATGAATTTTGAACACTATTAAAGTAAATACATTGTTTGTTCTTTATCAAAATCTTTCATTTGCTAACTATGCCTATCAGTAGTTAGCGTCTTGAGTAGTTAGAATCTTTTATTCTGCTGGCAGTATTGGCGCTCGCTGTATTGCAGTAGTTTGAGTAAAGAAGATTTTTGTGAGGTAAGTTATTCATGAAAGGTATAGGTTATTGTTAGTCAGGGCCATTCTTCTATAGGGATTATTAAAAGTCAGACTGCGTAGCGCTAAAAATATTGTGTGTCAGTTTAGTGTTGATCAGAATTAAGTAAAGAGAGAAATGTCTGAGTGCGTTCAGTTTTGCTCAGCTGTTTGAAAATCAAATAACGTAATCAGCATAGTAATTCACTAATTTTTCTAAGGGGACGTTTCATAATCTTATGAGAAGCAATCAGTAGACTAACTTTTTTCCAGATGGTAAATACAACTTTATAATTACCCGCCGTAATGTCAGAGTATGGTAATGCGGGAGTACTGGCTGAGGAATTTGGGTAAATATTGTTAATTTGAGACGCGTTGACCGTTCCGAAAATAGGGCACTCTAGTGTGTCGCGTCTCGACGTACTATCCGCCAGCGCGAGTCCAGGGCGGCGATGATTTATCCCTTCAGTCAGCAGCAGGTTTTCAGCTGCGAAGGCTGAAGTATACAAGAGGGCCCGCCGGAGTGTGTAGCCTAAACACCGCCAATTCCGCCTCGCGGCAAAATCGCCGCGCGTTTACTGCGGCCGTTTGTCATCGCGAACTTTTGCGAGCTCGTGCCCCTAAACAAGTGTCTCAGTGATGTATTTCGTTATTCGTCTTCCTCCCTCAACCAGAAGAGCTTCAGCGCGCTGTGCATATTAAGGGAAAACAGGCCGCAGAGCCAAATTACAGTCCGCTCCAATTAACAGCGAATGTTCAGTTTCTCTCTGCGTAAGGTTCCTGGAATCCCAAGCACAAGGTATTTCTGGCAGTTGGACTTCCTTCAGAAATTTTACTTCAGACTACTCCTACCACACCTCACAGTTAAAAATGTCCACTGACGGAAAAGAATCGAAATTCGAAGAACGATTTACAGTACCTCTCACAAGTTTTGGGACAAACATTGTGCACAGTATGTGCACAGACAAGAACAGAATAGAAGCTTTCGAAATGTGGTGCTACAGAAGAATGCTGAAGATCAGATGGGTAGATCACATAACTAATGAGGAGGTATTGAATAGAATTGGGGGAAAGAGGAGTTTGTGGTACAACTTGACTAGAAGAAGGGATCGGTTGGTAGGACATGTTCTGAGGCATCAAGGGATCACCAATTTAGTACTGGAGGGCAGCGTGGAGGGTAAAAATCGTAGAGGGAGACCAAGAGATGAGTACACTAAGCAGATTCAGAAGGATGTAGGCTGCAATAGGTACTGGGAGATGAAGAAGCTTGCACAGGATAGAGCAGCATGGAGAGCTGCATCAAACCAATCTCAGGACTGAAGACCACAACAACTAGAACGTCAGGGTATGAAAGAATTTATGATGGTTGATACGGAAATAAAGATGTACGTCTGCAATTTGTAGATGTAATTATGGGCGATGAAAAGTGCAATCACGTGTGTTTTTTCTTGCTTACTACAGAACAAGACCCATTTCTTACTGCGAGATATGGAACTCTGCACTTCAAAAGTTTTGAGACAATAGTGTCAGTGTGCATATCTCTGTTATTCTTTACTTCCTGCGATGTCAGTCACTACCTGTAGAGAGCTCAACGGAAACACAAGTGTGTTTGTATACGTAGAGGTAAAAACAGCACTTTTGAACAGAGGCAGTTAGCAATATTCCACCACTGAAAGGGAACAACATCTACATCTACATGGATGCACTGCAAATCACATTTAAGTGCCTGGCAGAGGGTTAATCGAACCACGTTCACAATTCTCTATTATTCCAATCTCGTATAGCGTGCGGAAAGAACGAACACCTACATCTTTCCGTACGAGCTCTGATTTCCCTAATTTCATCATGGTGATCGTTTCTCCCTATGTAGGTCGGTGTCAACAAAATATTTTCGCATTCGGAGGAGAAAGTTGGTGATTGGAATTTCGTGAGAAGATTCCGTCGCAACGAAATACGCCTTTCTTTTAATGATGTCCACCCCAAATCCTGTATCATTTCTGTGACACTCTCTCCCATATTTCGCCATCATACAAAACGTGCTGCTTTTCTTTCAACTTTTTCGACGTACTCCGTCAGTTCTATCTGATAAGGATCCCACACCGCGCAACAGTATACTAAAAGAGGACGGACAAGCGTAGTGTAGGCAGTCTCCTTAGTAGGTCTGTTGCATTTTCTAAGTGTCCTACCAATAAAACTCAATCTTTGGTTAGCCTTTCCACAACATTTTGAATATGTTCCTTCCAATGTAAGTTGTTCGTAATTGTAATACCTAGGTATTTAGTTGAATTTACTGCTTTTAAATTAGACTGATTTATCGCGTAACCCAAGTTTAACGAATTCCTTTTAGCACTCATGTGGATGACCTCACACTTTTCGTTATTTAGGGTCAACTGCCACTTTTCACACCATTCAGATATCTTTTCTGAATCGTTTTGCAATTTGTTTTGATTTTCTTATGACTTTATTAGTCGATGAACGTCAGCATCATCTGCAAACGACCGAAGACGGCTGCTCAGATTGTCTCCCAAATCGTTTATATAGATAAGGAACAGCAAAGGTCATATAAAACTACCTTGGGGAACGCCAGAAATCACTTTTGTTTTGCTCGATGACTGTGTCAATTACTACGAACTGTGATCTCTCTGACAGGAAATTACAAATCCAATCACATAACTGAGACAATATTCAATAAGCACGCAATTTCACTACAAGCCGCTTGTGTGGTACAGTGTCAAAAGCCTTCCGGAAATCCAGAAATACGGAATCGATCTGAAATCCATTGTCAATAGCACACAACACGCCGAGAAATAGCAAGTTATTGAATATGAAGAAAAGTGCAGTCGATATAAATATGAAGACAGGATAGAAAACCTGCCGCAGGAAGGCCGTCCAAAGATATTTGTGAAGGGAGAAGAGAGGGGAATAGTCCAAAAGGTCAAGAAAGAGCCACGAGTCACAGCTACACTGAGGATGAGTCTGGGAAGAAGGCCACTCCTAGCACAATCAGACGAGTACTGCACAGCGAAAATTAGCATGGGCGAACTGCCTTAGATCTGTCGTGCCAATGAAGAAGCTGCTATGCGCAAGGGAATACTTATACAAGAACATGGAGTGGTGGAATCAGGACCGGATGGACGAATAACGGTCTGGCGGCAGCCCAACAATGAGCTGGAAGAAAAAAAATATGCAAGCTACAGTGAAACATGGCAGGGAGCATGTTACTGTTTGGGGTTGTATGTCAGCCACTGGTTGAGCTGGTCTTCAATGACGAAACAGTGGATAAAAATGTATACGCGCGGATTCTAAGGAACAATTTGGAGAAGAGCGTAGAAAATATATGGATTGGAAGCTGTTTCAAATTTTATCAGGACAAAGAGCCCAAATATACTGAGGCCGCGCGAGGTAGCCGCGCGGTCTTGGGCGTCTTGTCACGGTTCGCACGGCTCCCTCCGTCGGAGGTTCGAGACCCTACCTCAGGCATGGCTGTGTGTGTTGTCCTTAGCGTAAGTTACTTTAAGTTACATTAAGTAGTGTGTAAGTCTAGGGACCGATGTTCTCAGCAGTTTGATCCTATAGAAGCTTACCACAAATTTGCATCAGAAACATACCGCCTATATTACACGGTTGTGGCTCCCGAGCAACTGTCCAAAAGTTGTCAGTCTTCCTCCACAAAGTCCGGAAATGAACCCCATATAGAATTTATGGGATGTGTTAGAAAGAAATATTCGAAAAGTCCCCATATAGTCTAAACAAGACGTCAGGAGGCTGCAAGAAGAATGGAAAAATCTAAGTATCTCGTACTTACAGAAGGTTGTACAAAGTATACCAAAACAGTTGTCACAAGCGTTACAGCGTCACCGTAGAAGTACAAAGCAGTAATTCCTCATTATTTCCTAGTTTTTGGTTTATTTCTGCACTTTCTCCCAAAACTTTTACGAATACAAGTGTCACATGTAAATATGAAGTATTTTGTGAGTCATTGTATTGTATTGTATTTTAACTGGGGACTTCGAAACAGCGCGAGTCCAGGGCGGCGCCCCCGCCGCAGCCGCAGTGGTCCACAACCCCACGACGACTACCGCAGTCCACTTCACCCCTCCGCCGTACCACACCGAATCCAGGGTTATTGTGCGGTTCGGCCCCCGGTGGACCCCCCAGGGAACGTCTCACACCAGACGAGTGTAACCCCTATGTTTGCGTGGTAGAGTAATGGTGGTGTACGCGTACGTGGAGAACTTGTTTGCGCAGCAATCGCCGACATAGTGTAGCTGAGGCGGAATAAGGGAAACCAGCTCGCCTTCGCGGAGGCAGATGGAAAACCGCCTAAAAACCATCCACAGACTGGCCGCCTCACCGGCTAGCGGATTCGTGCCACGAACCAGGTGCTCCTTCCTAGCCTTACGTTAGACTGCTCGGCCAACCGGGCGGGCTTGTGAGTCATTAAATGAAGTCAAATGTTCAGTTTATTGCTCTGTGAATATCATTCTGTCTGAAACTTCCTGGCAGATTAAAACTGTGTGCAGGACCGAGACTCGAACCCGGGACCTTTACCTCTCGCGCAAGTTTGGAAGGTAGGAGACGAGGTACTGGCAGAATTAAAGCTGTGAGGACGGGGCGTGAGTCGTGCTTGGGTAGCTCAGTTGGTAGAGCACTCGCCCGCGAAAGGCAAAGGTCCCGAGTTCGAGTCTCGGTCCGGCACACAGTTTTAATCTGCCAGGAAGTTTCATATCAGCGCACACTCCGCTGCAGAGTGGAAATCTCATTCTGGAAACATCCCCCAGGCTGTGGCTTAGCCATATCTCCGCAATATCCTTTCTTTCAGGAGTGCTAGTTCTGCAAGGTTCGCAGGAGAGCTTCTGTAAAGTTTGGAAGGTAGGAGACGAGGCAGAAGTTAAGTCGTGAGGACGGGGCGTGAGTCGTGCTTGGGTAACTCAGGTGGTAGAGCACTTCCCCGCGAAAGGCAAAGGTCGCGAGTTCGAGTCTCGGTCCGGCACACAGTTTTAATCTGCCAGGATGTTTCATATCAGCGCGCACTCCGCTGCAGAGTGAAAATCTCATTCTGGATCTTTCTGTCTGTTTGAATAACAAACATAATACGTATAATTGTTTATGTATAATTTCTCAAAGTACGAGTGTTGGAACTTAAATAGTGGTAACTATTTATTCACAACCGATACAAAAGAGTTACATGTTTGCACCTGTTACTGTCCTTCAAAGTAGTCACCAGCGTTGTGTAGAACCCGTTGCCAGCGATGTGGAAGGCGTAGTATACCGTTAGCAGAGCCTGTTCTGTTGATGGTGAGAATGGAGCGGTCTAGTGGCTGTCGAATCTCTGGAACAGTTCTGAAGAGAACACCATGAAGTCGTTCCTTCATCTTCGGAATCCAATCAAATTCACAAGGACTTAAGTCCGGGGAGTATGTTGGATGGTACAGTACTTCCCAGTCTCTTGTACCGAACAGAGAAGCGATAGCTTGAACACATTACGTTCCTCCACGGCAGACCGTCAAGGCACAGTATTAATGTTCGTTTTTGGAGCATCACCTGCGACCTTCTTTGCGAAAGAAGCGGCGATACTTTCTGCGCAACCCACCCATCATTTTGCACGACAATGCGCGGGCGTATACAGCGCAAGCTGTGGCTGCTCTGTTCAGTCGATGGGACTGGGAAGTAGTATACCATCCACCATACTCCCCGGACTTGAGTCCTTGTGACTCTGATTTGATTCCGAAGATGAAGGAACCACTTCATGGCATTCGCTTCAGAAGTGTTCCAGAGATTCGACAGGCAGTAGACCGCTCCATTCGCACCGTCAACAGAACAGGCTATTCTAACGGTATACAGGGCGAGTCAAAAGTCCTTGGACATAGGTAGGGAGCATAGGTTTGATGTGGGGCCGCAACTTTTGGAGTGAATGTCATTCATGGCCACCATCTTGAAATGGTTTTTTTTTAATGGGAAGGGGGGTGTATGACACATCAGATAACACTCGCTTGAGCTATGGAATTTAGTGGTGTAATTTATTTTTGTCTATCTTGTACAGTTTAGGGGTTATTAATGTTCAAAGTTGGGATATTATCTTTATACCCACTGCTACAACACCTGTTCTACGTGTTTCCCATCCCTGTATCAAGGTAACTTTGAACATTAATAATTTCTAAGCTTTACAAGATAGACAAAAACAAATTACATCACTCAATTCCAGAGCTCAATCGAGTGTTATTTGAAGTGTCATACATCCCCCTTCCCATTTAAAAAAAGAAAATGAGCTGAATCCAAAATAGCGGATTTCAAGATGGCGGCCATGAATGACATTAACTCCAAAAGTTGCAGCCCCACGTCAGACCTATGTTCCCATTATCACATTTCAATTTTCCCTTTAATCTTCCAACTTAAGAAGGTGTCCAAGGACATTTGACTCGCCCTGTACTACGCCTTCCACATCACTGGCAACGGGTTCTACACAACGCTGGTGGCTACTTTGAAGGACAGTAACAGGTGCAAACATGTAACTCTTTTGTATCGGTTGCGAATAAATAGTTGCACTATTTAAGCTCCAACCCTCGTACAAAACTTTTCTGTTTGACCCAAAATTCATGAAAGGCACTCTACATGGGATAAAAGAATGTTGGTAGGCATATTTGTACATCCGAAAGATGACGCCTGTTGAAATTTGGCGTCACTTGCATAAGAGTGGTGCTACTGGCGCAACTACGAGGATGCAAATTAGGTTGTTCTGGTAAACCTTCCGGGATGTAAGGTCGTGGTCCATGAAACTCTTCAGCTCCTAACGTTTCGTCCAGAGTTACACGTGTAACTCTGGCCACGCCCACTTTCTATGATATATAAGTCGCTCTCAGACGTCCGACCCGTCAGTCGGCAAGACTCACCGGAGGAGAAACACCCCTCTGAAGATGTCCAGCGCAGCTCTGGACGAAACGTTAGGAGCTGAAGAGTTTCATGGACCACGACCTTACATCCCGAAAGGTTTATCAGAAGATATGTCATCCGGTAGTGAAAGCCTTTATACTATGATCAAATTAGGTTGGCTTTAAATGCGCGCTATTACGGTCGTGAACGTTCGTTGCCTTTCAGACTGTGCGTAGTGGGTTGAGATTAGAGAAGAACGTGTTTAAGACGACGGCGACGCCATTGTCAACAACTCACCGAGTTTGAAGGAGTTGTGTAATAAGGCTACGAGAAGGCGGCAGTTGCTGCCGACATATTGCAGAAAGGCTTGGCAGGAATGGAGCCATTGTGCCTGACAGATGGGAGCGCGGCGAGCGGAAGTTAACAATAGCAGGAGGGGGCTCCAGGCGACCACCTGCTGTGCCACTACCGAGAGGGCATATGGCTCTGGCGCATCGGACGACACCTGCAGCAGCAATTCGAGCAGGCGGCTGGCAGCACAGGGACACAATGAACTTTTACAAACTGGTAACTCCAAAGACAACTCCAAGCCAGACACCCTGAAGCGTGCATTTCACCGACCCCAAACCAACACAATTTGCGGCTTCAGTGGTGTCAAGTGAGAACTACACTACTCGCCATTAAAATTGCTACACCAAGAAGAAAAGCAGATGATAAACGGGTATTCATTGGACAAATATATTACACTACAACTGACATGTGATTACATTTTCACGCGATTTGGGTGCATAGATCCTGAGAAATCAGTACCCAGAACAACCACATCTGGCCGTAATAACGGCCTTGATACGCTTGGGGATTGAGTCAAACAGAGCTCGGATGGCGTGTACAGGTACAGCTGCCCATGCAGCTTCAACACGATACCACAGTTCATCAGGAGTAGTGACTGGCGTATTGTGACGAGCTAGTTACTGGGCCACCATTGACCAGACGTTTTGAATCGATGAGAGATCTGGAGAATGTGCTGGCCAGGGCAGCAGTCGAACATTTTCTGTGTCCAGAAAGGCCCGTACAGGACCTGCAACACGCGGTCGTGCATTATCGTGCTGAAATGTAGGGTTTCGCAGTGATCGAATGAAGGCCAGAGCCACGGGTCGTAACACATCTGAAATATAACGTCCATTGTTCAAAGTGCCGTCAATGCGAACAAGAGGTGACCGAGACGTGTAACCAGTGGCAACCCATACCATTATGCCGGGTGATACGCCAGTATGGCGATGACGAATACGCGCTTCCAATGTGTGTTCATCGCGATGTCGCCAAACACGGATGCGACCATCATAATGTTGTAAACAGAAACTGGAGTCAATCGAAAAAATGACGTTTTGCCATTCGTGCACCCAGGTTCGGCGTTGAGTACACCATCGCAGGAGCTCCTGTCTGTGATGCAGCGTCAAGGATAACCGCAGCCACGGTCTCCGAGCTGATAGTCCGTGCTGCTGCAAACGTCGTCGAACTGTTCGTGCAGATGGTTGTTGTCTTGCAAACGTCCCCATCTGTTGACTCAGGGATTGAGACGTGGCTGCACGATTCGTTACAGCCATGCGCATAAGATGCCTGTCATCTCGAATGATAGTGATACGAGGCCGTTTGGATCCAGCACGGCGTTCCGTATTACCCTCCTGATCCCACCGATTCCATATTCTGCTAACAGTCATTGGATCTCGACAAACGCGAGTAGCAATGTCGCGACACGATAAACCGCAATCGCAATAGGCTACAATGCGACCTTTATCAGAGTCGGAAACGTGATGGTACGCATTTCTCCTCCTTACACGAGGCATAACAACAACGTATCACCAGGCAACGTCGGTCAACTGCTGTTTGTGCATGAGAAATCGATTGGAAACTTTCTTCATGTCAGTACATTGTAGGTGTCGCCACCGGCGCCAACTTTGTGTGAATGCTCTGAAAAGCTAATTATGTGCATATCACAGCATCTTCTTCCTGTCGGTTAAATTTCGCGTCTGTAGCTCCTCATCTTCGTGGTGTAGCAATTTTAATGGCCAGTAGTGTAATTGGAGGGTGAAGTTAAGGTTTTTGTTTCTTTTTTTCTGATGAAAGCCGCTTCTCCCTCATTGCCATGGATGCTGGTGTTTCGCTTAGGACGAGATTAGATTAGAATAGATTCAGTTTTCGTTCCATAGACCCAAAAAATGAGATGATTCTCGTGGGTGTCAAACATGTCAGAAATATGACATAAAAACATGAAACACTTGATTATAATACTTACTACCCTACTCATTTGTTAGGAGATAGTCGAAAATAAGCGAATATAATGCAGTAAACTGGGACAACTAATATTTACAAAATTAACACTCTGTCAGAATGAAACACTGTTATCCACTATTAATAAATTTATCATACGCAAAATACCTAATCTTGACTGTCGTGACGAAGTGTTGTCGAAACTGAAATCTAACAGATATTTTTGCTTAAGCTGACTTAACAGTTTCTGTAAAGATATTCATCTATGGAGTAGAAGGAGTTGCCTATCAAAAAGTCTTTCAAACACTGTTTAAACCGCGCGTTATCTGAAACCAAGTTTTTAATGGTTGCTGGCAATTTATTAAAAATGCGTGTTCCTTAATATTGGACCCCTCTTTGGACCAAGGTAAGTGATTTTAGGCCTTTATGTAGATTCTTCGTATTCCTAGTATTGATACTGTGTACTGAGCTATTGGTTGGAAACAGAGATGTATTACTTGCAACAAATTTCATTAAGGAATAAATATACTGAGAAGCAGTGGTTAGAATACAAAGTTCCTTGAACAGGTTTCTACAAGGTATTCTTGAATTTACACCACAAATGATTTGTATCACACGCTTTTGCACCCTAAAAACTTTTGCTCGGTTTGATGAGTTGCCCCAGAATATGATCCCATATGACATAATAGAATGACAGTAAGCAAAGTAAGCAAGTTTTTTTATATATTTATATATCCTACATCTGATACCATTCTCACGACAAATACAGACTTGTTTAGGCGCTTAAGACATTCTGTGGTATGCCCTTCCCAACTGAATTTATTATCGTGTTGTAATCCCAGAAATTTAACACTGTCAACCTCTTCGATCCGCCTGTCTTCATACTTTATTCTCATGCTTGGAGGAAATCTCTCAGAGGTTCTGAACTGCAAAAAAATGGCTCTGAGCACTATGGGACTTAACATCTGAGCTCATCAGTCCCCCAGAACTTAGAACTACTTAAACCTAACTAACCTAAGGACGACACACACATCCATACCCGAGGCAGGATTCGAAACTGCGACCGTAGCGGTCTCGCGGTTCCAGACTGTAGCGCCTAGAAGCGCTCGGCCACTCCGGCGAGCTTCTGAACTGCATATAGTTGGTCGTCCCAAACTTTAATGAGAAAGAATTAGCTTTAAACCACTTCTTAATGTCAGTGACAATTTGATTAGCAGTTATTTCTAAATCTGTACTTGACTTGCTACTTATTGCAATGTTTGTATCATCTGCAAACAAAACAAACTTAGCATCTGGCAATGTAACAGTTGAGAGGTCATTAACATAAACAGGAAAAAGCAATGGACTCAAAATGAAACCTTGAGGAGCACAACATGTAATTAATTCCCAGTCAGATGAAGACTAGCTGCTTACTGTACAGGTATTTCGCAACGACATCCTTTGTTTCCTGTTAGATAGATAAGACTCAAACCATTTCGCAGCATTGCCGGTGACACCACAATACTCTAATTTTCTTAGAAGAATGCTGTGGTTCACACAGTCAAGGGCTTTTGGCAGCACACAGAAGATGCCAGTATCCTGTAATTAGCTGTATTAGCTAATGAATTAAGTACGTTCTCACTGTAAATGTAAACGCTTTCTCTATACGAGAACCCTTGAGAATCCAAACTGTGACTTGGACAATATATCATTTTCAGTCAGATGCTTAAGGAGACGCTTGAACACAACCTATTCAAATATTTGTTGTGAAAGCCTGCAAAAGTGAGATCAGATGAGCACGTACAACCAACCTACACTGTGGTTGGGGTCTGGGGAGCGATTTCGTATGCCTGGAGGAGCTTTCCCTTGGTTGTGCCACGCGCGCGCTGACTGAAAATTTGTACGTCAATTCTGATGATTCGACCTGTTGTGCTGCCATTCATGAGTGACATTCCAAGAGTTGTTTCCAACAGGACAACAATTGTCCATTACAGCTGTTGTAACCCAAAATAGTGTCGACATGTTGCCTTGGCCAGCTCGATCACCACATACACTCCTGGAAATGGCAAAAAGAACACATTGACACCGGTGTGTCAGACCCACCATACTTGCTCCGGACACTGCGAGAGGGCTGTACAAGCAATGATCACACGCACGGCACAGCGGACACACCAGGAACCGCGGTGTTGGCCGTCGAATGGCGCTAGCTGCGCAGCATTTGTGCACCGCCGCCGTCAGTGTCAGTCAGTTTTCCGTGGCATACGGAGCTCCATCGCAGTCTTTAACACTGGTAGCATGTAGCGTGGACGTGAACCGTATGTGCAGTTGACGGACTTTGAGCGAGGGCGTATAGTGGGCATGCGGGAGGCCGGGTGGACGTACCGCCGAATTGCTCAACACGTGGGGCGCGAGGTCTCCACAGTACATCGATGTTGTCGCCAGTGGTCGGCGGAAGGTGCACGTGCCCGTCGACCTGGGACCGGACCGCAGCGACGCACGGATGCACGCCAAGACCGTAGGATCTTACGCAGTGCCGTAGGGGACCGCACCGCCACTTCCCAGCAAATTAGGGACACTGTTGCTCCTGGGGTATCGGCGAGGACCATTCGCAACCGTCTCCATGAAGCTGGGCTACGGTCCCGCACACCGTTAGGCCGTCTTCCGCTCACGCCCCAACATCGAGCAGCCCGCCTACAGTGGTGTCGCGACAGGCGTGAATGGAGGGACGAATGGAGACGTGTCGTCTTCAGCGATGAGAGTCGCTTCTGCCTTGGTGCCAATGATGGTCGTATGCGTGTTTGGCGCCGTGCAGGTGAGCGCCACAATCAGGACTGCATACGACCGAGGCACACAGGGCCAACACCCGGCATCATGGTGTGGGGAGCGATCTCCTACTCTGGCCGTACACCACTGGTGATCGTCGAGGGGACACTGAATAGTGCACGGTACATCCAAACCGTCATCGAACCCATCGTTCTACCATTCCTAGACCGGCAAGGGAACTTGCTGTTCCAACAGGACAATGCACGTCCGCATGTATCCCGTGCCACCCAACGTGCTCTAGAAGGTGTAAGTCAACTACCCTGGCCAGCAAGATCTCCGGATCTGTCCCCCATTGAGCATGTTTGGGACTGGATGAAGCGTCGTCTCACGCGGTCTGCACGTCCAGCACGAACGCTGGTCCAACTGAGGCGCCAGGTGGAAATGGCATGGCAAGCCGTTCCACAGGACTACATCCAGCATCTCTACGATCGTCTCCATGGGAGAATAGCAGCCTGCGTTGCTGCGAAAGGTGGATATACACTGTACTAGTGCCGACATTGTGCATGCTCTGTTGCCTGTGTCTATGTGCCTGTGGTTCTGTCAGTGTGATCATGTGATGTATCTGACCCCAGGAATGTGTCAATAAAGTTTCCCCTTCCTGGGACAATGATTTCACGGTGTTCTTATTTCAATTTCCGGGAATGTATGTCTCCAGTCGAGTACGTATCATCGACAGCTAGCATTAACCGCACCTGTACTGACCGACCAAATGCAACATGCATGGAACTCCGTCCCAGAAACTGACATCCGGCGCCTGTGCGACCAACACATCCCCGTTTGGGAGCTTGCATTCAACATTTTGACAGTTACATCTGTTATTAATGTACCAGCGTTTCACTCGTAACTCGAGCTCACATTAAGATGTGATCTTACAACGTTATCCGCTTAAATATGTCATCTAGACCAATTTAGTTACTCTACTCTGTCCGCAGCTCGTGGTCTTGTGCTACCGTTCTCGCTTCTAGTGCTCGGGGTCTCGGGTTCGATTCCCGGCAGGGTCAGGGATTTTTCCTTGCCTCGAGATGAGTGGGTGTTGTTGTGTTGTCTGAATGGTCATCACTCATCCCCATCACGGTCGGAGGAAGGCAATGGCAAGCCACCTCCGTTAGGACCTTGGTTAGTCGGCGGTGCATCGTCCCCAGCGCTCCTCGGAGAACGGGACCTCATCAACTCTACTTGTTTCTAGGTGTTGCGGTTTTTTTCCCGGCATTGTAACTAGTCCATACATGGATTCTTCCTTTCTTCGTGTCGCCTAAACTTCATAAATAATTTTAACAAAAATGAGGTACCTTCTGACTACTTTTTATCTAGAATTAATACAATTTGAGTGGAACTTCGAACAGTTTTATACTCGGAAACAAATAACAGAAATCCTTCCAGAACAGAGTGCAGTATTCCACGTTAAATACGGACACAAACATTTATAACTTTGCTGCGCTATTATATGGCAGCGCGATGAAATTCGTAGAGCCACGCAGTAAAATATGCATCACCCCAGTTTACTCTGAAATTCCAATGCGAGTAACTCTTTTTTCCAGAATTAAATTTCACATTCGTGAGTAATTTCTGGCAAAGTGCTTTCGAAATTACCAATCGTTTCCGCGATCAGACAATGCAACATACAAAAACATATACCGATATGACGTGAAAATGCGCAGACTGAATTTTCGGTACGTTTTATGTGCTTTTTTACTACCAACGATTACATCTGTATTCGCCCTCTCAAAAGCATTGTGAAGTGCATGGTGGAGGGTACTTGACATTAACCTGTTTTTAGAAGTTCATCTCGTAAATCAGTGATTGCATCTACATCTATATCCGTACTCTGCAAACCACTGTGAAGTGCATGACAGAGGGTACTCCCAGCTAAAGAGTTACTACGGCTTTATCCCAGTCTAATGATACAGGCCCTGTGCTGTTCCCAATCTATATAAACGATTTAGGAGACAATCAGAGCAGCCTACAATGCGTGCTGTTTCACAAATCTAATGGACAAGAATTTTTTTTGTAGCGTTGCTTCCGCGAAAGCAAGAAACCAGTACTGAATGCCGAAATGATGGTCAGCCGCGCTATAACAGAGAAGGGAAGCAGCTGTCTTTTTTCGACAGTGCTTACTTAGAAACGACGTCATACCACTTGGCACTGTACTGCGTGCTACGCTGGTCACCGCACTGGCTGAATACTTTGCGTCGAAAGCGTAGCCTATTGTGCGAGCACTGACCAGGAGGGACTTTTGAGGAACAGTAGACAAAATGAATCTGCGGCGCCAGTGGTCAAGCACGCAGATTAGCAATTCTTTAGCTCGGTTTCGCTTCCTTCTAATACCTTCATTTTCTTTTTTTTTCATTTTATTTTATTCATCACAATATTAAAGTATTAATTACACAATGTAAATATATTCAAACAGTTCAGTTTACATCCATAAAACTAATAGAGTCAATTTAGTTCTGTTCACCATCCTTTTAAGTCACAAGGCTTTACACAACCAAATTGTAGCACGCTGGTAAAACTTTGCTCGCTCCGCCACTGGATGTGTGGTTTGGTTAAAACATATGAGAGACTTCTTACTGTAACAAACGCAATAAGCCATAATTACATTATAACTTAGTAAAAAGCAACTGGAAACTACTGCTGCCTTGTACCAAAATACTCAGCAGACACCAGTGAACACCGTCCAAAATTTTGTTTGCTGAGTTTCAGGTTAGTGAAGGAAAAGGAAGCATGACTTTGAATGGAAAAGAATATGAACGCTGTGAGAGTTTTAAATACACTACTGGCCATTAAAATTGCTACACCACATACATGACGTGCTAAAAAGGCAAAATTTAACCGACAGCAAGAAGATGCTGTGATATGCAAATGATTAGCTTTTCAGAGCATTCACACAAGGTTGGCGCCGGTGGCGACACCTACAACGTGCAGACATGAGGAAAGTTTCCAACCGATTTCTCATTCACAAACAGCAGTTGACCGGCGTTGCCTGGTGAAACGTTGTTGTGATGCCTCGTGTAAAGAGGAGAAATGCGTACCATCACGTTTCCGACTATGGTAAAAGTTGGATTGTAGCCTATCGCGATTGCGGTTTATCGTATCGCGACACTGCTGCTCGCATTGGTCGAGATCCAATGACTGTTAGCAGAATATGGAATCGGTGGGTTCAGGAGGGTTATACGGAACGCCGTGCTGGATCCCAACGGCCTCGTATCACTAGCAGTGGAGATGACAGGCATCTTATCCGCATGGCTATAAACGATCGTGCAGCCACGACTCGATCCCTGAGTCAACAGATGGGGACGTTTGCAAGACGACAACCGTCTGCACGAACAGTTCGACGACATTTGCAGCAGCATGGGCTATCAGTTCGGAGACCATGTCTGCGGCTACACTTAACGCTGCATCACAGACAGGAGCTCCTGTGCTGGTGTACTCAACGACGAACCTGGGTGCACCAATGGCAAAACGTCATTTTTTAGGGTGAATCCAGATTCTGTTTACAGCATCATGGTGATCACATACGTGTTTGGCCACATCGCGGTGAACGCACATTGGAAGCGTGTATTCGTCATCGCCATACTGGCGCATCATCCAGCGTGGTGGTATGGGGTCACCTCTTGTTCGCATTGATGGCACTTTGAACAGTGAACGTTACATATCAGATGTGTTACCACCCGTGGCTCTACCCTTCATTCGATCCCTGCGAAACCCTACATTTCAGCAGGACAATGCACGACCGCATGTTGCAGGTCCTCTACGGGCCTTTCTAGATAGAGTAAATGTTCGACTGCTGCTCTGGCCAGCACATTCTCCAGATCTCTCACCAACTGAAAACGTCTTGTCAATGGTGGCCGAGCAACTGGCTTGTCACAATACACCAGTCACTACTCTTGATGAACTGTGGTGTCGTGATGAAGCTGCATGGGCAGCTGTACCTGTACACGCCATCCAATCTCTGTTTAACTCAATGCCCAGGCGTATCAAGGCCGTTATAACGGCCAGATGTGGTTGTTCTGGGTACTGATTTCTCAGGATCTATGCACCCAAACTGCGTGAAAATGTAATCACACATGCCGGCCGGAGTGTCCGAGCGGTTCTAGGCACTACAGTCTGGAGCCGCGCGACCGCTACGGTCGCAGGTTCGAATCTTGCCTCGAGCATGGATCTGTGTGATGTCCTTAGGTTAAAATAGTTCTAAGTTCTAGGGGACTGGTGATCTCAGAAGTTAAGTCACATAATGTTCAGAGCCATTTTGTAATCACATGTCAGTTGTAGTACAATATATTTGTCCAATGAATACCCGTTTATCATATGCATTTCTTCTTGGTGTAGTAATTTTAATGGTCAGTAATGTATCGTGGGTCACTGGTAACTGAGAAAAATGATATGAGAGAAGAAACACGTGCAAGGATTGCAGCTGGTAACTGGAGATACTTTTCCCTGGTTACAGTGTTTAAAGCAAGGAGCCTTATTAGGAATCTGAAGCTGACGTTACATCGTACACTAGTTAGACCTGTGGTGATGTATAGTTCAGAGACATGTACTATGACACAGAACAATGAGGAGCTGTTGCTGAGATCGAAAGGAAGCTACTTAGGAAAATCGACAGGCCAGTGAATGATAGGAATTTTTGGAGAATCAGAAAGAATAAGGAGATCAGAGAGTTGTACAAGAAACCAGATATCGTGACTGAAATAAAGAGTAATAGACTACGTTGGTTGGGACATGTAGAAAGAATGGTGGAGAACAGCAGAGTCAATACAGATGTGAAAGGAAAACCCGGTGGACGTCGTATATGGGGCACACCAAGGACCAGATGGACAGACAGCGTGGAAGAGGAGAAGGATGGGAGTGAGAAGATGGAAGGGTTCAAAATGGTTCAAATGGCT
The DNA here is from genome assembly GCF_021461385.2 of Schistocerca piceifrons. NCBI lineage: Eukaryota > Metazoa > Arthropoda > Insecta > Orthoptera > Acrididae > Schistocerca > Schistocerca piceifrons. The sequence goes on from NC_060146.1 coordinate 41,721,588, forward strand.
CTGAGCACTATGGGACTTAACATCTGAGGTCATCAGCCCCTAGAACTACTTAAACCTACCTAACCTAAGGACATCACACACATCCATCCCCGAGGCAGGATTCGAACGTACGACCGTAACGGTCGCGCGGTTCCAGACTGAAGCGCCTAGAACCACTCGGCCACGCCGGCCGGCGAGAAGATGGAAGGGACAGCCAGCAGAGAAGAGGGGGTGGAGGTTCTCCGGGAGGCCAACGCCCTACAAGGGCTGTAGCGCTATGGTTTCGTAGTAGTAGTAGTAGTGGTAGCAATTGAGTTGAGATTCTCGCTGTGGACTGACTACACCCAAACCTGTGGAACGGGCCTTCAACCTCTGAATCAGACAAAAGATTACAACAACAGCAATATCGATCCAAGTGTGGTTGCGAAACCCGAAGGAGGAAAATTATCAAGTAATCTATCGGAACTTCACCCAACAATTTGTTTGTAAGATCATTTCAAGTCATGGTACTGTGACGTATGACCAATGACAAACAAAAAAAAAATTGGTTCTGATAAAAGCATTGTTCTATTAGTTACATTACTGTGCCATTAGACGTACGTTATAAACGTGTAATGAGCTTTGCCGTATCGCTGCAGTGCGTACTTTAATTGCGTGCCGTGCCTCTCGCGTGGAATTGCATCCTTCAGTATTTATGCCCACTCCTCGGACGCTCGCCTGTGCCTAATGCTCACGATTAATAGCTTTCACTGGAATGCGTCATTAGCTGCTAATTGCTTGCTGTATTGATTTGCGCCGTGCTTCGTGATGATAGCGTTCCATTAGAGCCGTTGGCTCACGAAACATGGCGACTCTATGTAATCTTTTATATACGATTGCCATCTGAAGTAGTTAACATGACGTTTAAGCACCCTTTGCAAACACTACACTAATTTTTATTACGAAGCGACATTCCCGGAACCCGAAATCCATATGACATAAGGTTCCCTGTGTAACGGCTTCCAGGGGGGAACAAAAATTTTATTTTCGATATTTCGGGTATTTATTGACCGAATTTAAAAATATAAATTCTGTCATAATCTGCTCGTTTAGAGATTTAATCTTACGTTAAAATACGTATATGAGCGCGTGGTGTCTGTTCTTTCGGCCGTGTCCGAGAAAGAAAAGGAACGGGACTAATACGTTGTAAGTAGGCTGTTTAGGTTTTTAGGTTGGTAAAGCCACGTAGCGCTCTGTATGAAAATCACTGACTGTGCTGTATGCAGTCTGTGGCTGGTTGGCATTGTTGGATTATTTGCTATTGTAGTGTTGGGCAGTTGGATGTGAACAGCGCGTAGCGTTGGGCAGTTGGAGGTGAGCCGCCAGCAGTGGTAGAGTTTTGAGAGCGGACGATCTGGAAGTGTGTTCGCCAGAAAAACGAAATTTGTAACACGGGATGTCATGAACTGATATGTATATGTTGACTTTTGAACACTATTAAGGTAAATACATTGTTTGTTATCTATCAAAATCTTTCATTTGCTAACTATGCCTATCTGTAGCTAGTGCCTTCAGTAGTTAGAATCTTTTATTTAGCTGGCAGTATTAGTACTCTCTGTATTGCAGTAGTTCGAGCAACGAAGATTTTTTTTGAGGTAAGTGATTAATGAAAGGTATAGGTTATTGTTAGTCAGGGCCATTCTTTTGTAGGGATTGTTGAAAGTCAGATTGCGTTGCGATAAAAATATTGTGTCACTGTAGTGATGATCAGAATAAGTAAAGAGAAAACTGTTTGAGTACATTGAGTTTTGCTCCGCTGTTTGAAAATCAAATAACGTAAAGGTTTACCAGCACAGTCATTCATAATTTTTTAAGGGGGCGTTTCAAGGCATCACAGTTGCGGATTTTGCGTGGTGTCTGTTCTTTCGAAAGCACGGTAACCATGCGTTCATATAACTGATTCGTCTCGATGAATAGCGAATCTACAACCTTCTAGTTCTACGTGTATATAGATACTCCGCGAGCCACTGCGCGGTGCGTGGCGGAGGGTACCCCGTACTACAACTTGTCATTTCCTGTTCCACTCGCAAACAGAGCGAGGGAAAAACGATTGTCTATACGCTTCCGTATGAGACCTAATTTGTCGTATCTTTTCTTCGTGGTTCTTGCGCGTAATGTATGTTCGCGGCATTAGAGTCGTTCTACAATGAGTTTCAAATTCCGGTTCTCCAAATTTTCTGAATAGAATGAGATTTTCACTCTGCAGCGGAGTGTGCGCTGATACGAAACTTCCTGGCAGATCGTGTGCCGGACCGAGACTCGAACTCAGGACCTTTGCCTTTGGCGGGCAAGTGCTCTACCAACTGAGCTACCGAAGCACGACTCACGGTTCGCAGGAGAGCTTCTGTAAAGTTTGCAAGGTAGGAGACGAGGTACTGGCAGAAGTAAAGCTGTGAGTACCGGGCGTGAGTCATGCTTCGGTAGCTCAGTTGGTAGAGCACTTGCCCGCCAAAGGCAAAGGTCCTGAGTTCGAGTCTTGGTCCGGCACACAGTTTTAATCTGCCAGGAAGTTTCTGAATAGAGTTCCTCGAAAAGAACGTCGCTTTCCCTCCAGGGGTTCCACTCTTGAGTTCCCGAAGCATCTCCGTATCACTTACTTGTTGTTCGAACCTACCGGTGACAAGTCTAGCAGCACGCCTCTGAATTGCTTCGATGTCTTCCTTCAGTCAGACCTGGTACGGATCCCAAACAGTAGAGCAGCACTGAAGAATAGGTCGCACTAGCTTCCTATATGCGGTCTCCTTTACAGGTGAAATAAACTTTAGAATACATAATGGGAGAGGCACTGATCAATGTCTTATAAATATTTACTATTAAAAACGGTTTTGATCACGATTTATTTATCAAGGTGACAGGTTTGACCACTACTGTGGTCAAACCTGTCACCTTGATAAATAAATCGTGATCAAGACCGTAGTTTGCACTCGTCACCGCAGATTACCGATGCAGCTAAAGTCATCAGTTCCGTTTCCTTTCTTTCCCATCCTCCTTCAGTTTACGTCTTACGTTAATCGTCTGACGCCATAAGGCAAGTATTAGTGTGAGTGCGCCCGTCTCGAGCTCAAATACACGGCCTTTATTCATCCAGTAGTTGAGAACGAGAGCGCTTAGCGACTTCCTATCAACTCTGTCAAACCTTTACGGAACGTTTTCTGTCTTCATAATCCTCCCCCCCCCCCCCCCCTCCCCCCTCTCCGGAAAAATCATGACCAACGCTGTTCACGTAGTAAAGTTTCAGCATCAGACATGACGTTCTATTTGACATTACTGGCCATTAAAATTCCTACACCAAAAAGAAATGCAGATGATAAACGGGTTTTCATTGGACAAATATATTACACTAGAACTGACATATGATTATATGTTCACGCAATTTGGGTGCATAGATCCTGAAAAATCAGTACCCTGGGCATTGAGTCAAAGAGAGCTTGGATGGCTTGTACAGGTGCAGCTGCCAATACGGCTTCAAGACGATACCACAGTTCATCAAGATTAGTGACTGGCGTATTGTGATGAGCCAGTTACTGGGCCACCATTGAACAGACGTTTTCAATTGCTGAGAGATCTGGAGAATGAGCTGGCCAGGGCAGCAGTCGAACATTTTCTGTATCCAGAAAGGCCCGTACAGGACCTGCAACATGCGGTCGTGCATTATCCTGCTGAAATGTAGCGTTTCGCACGGATCGAATGAAGGGTAGAGCCACGGGTCGTAACACATCTGAAATGTAACGTCCACTGTTCAAAGTGCCGTCAATGCGAACAAGAGGTGACCGAGACGTGTAACGAATGGCACCTTATACCATCACACCGGGTGATACGTCAGTATGGCGATGACGAATACACTCTTCCAATGTGCGTATACCGCGATGTCGCCAAACACGGATGCGACCAGAACCTGGATTCATTCGAAAAAATGACGTTTTGCCATTCGTGCACCCAGGCGCTCCTGTCTGTGATGCAGCGTCAAGGGTAACCGCAGCCATGGTCTCCGAGCTGGTAGTCCATGCTGCTCCAATCGTCGTCGAACTGTTCGTGCAGATGGTTGTTGTCTTGCAAACGTCCCCATCTGTTGACTCAGGGATCGAGACGTGGCTGCACGATCCGTTACAGCCATGCGGATAAGATGCCTGTCATCTCGACTGTTAGTGATACGAGGCCGTTTGGATCCAGCACGGCATTCCGTATTACCCTCCTGATCCCACCGATTCCATATTCTGCTAACAGTCAGTGTGTCCGCAGCAGTCAAGACTGTGCTTTTCCTCGCCGCCATTACGTGAACTGGTGGAACGGCGATTTTAAACTGCAGATACAGTCAGATACTAATTCTTTCGATCGTTATTACAACATTTGAACTCCGAGGACAGGAACCCACAGGAATTTATTATTTTTCCACTATAAAAGTGAAAATACCATTCAGTATAACAATCTTAGACTTTACGTAAATGAAATAATTTCCCACACTGATTCATCAGTGACTTCGAATAAAAGTATTTACCACACCAGTATTGTTGTGGGTAGAGTTTGTGGTGTGATGTATTAATTATTTGGTGCATACATTTTAATGTCAAGTACAGAATTATTGGAACTCGTTATAGTCGGGCTCAGCAGCACAAAAATAAGAAGTATCAGAGTTTATTTATTTCTTCCAAATAATTCTGTTATTCTTGCTGCTACATTTTCATACCTTCTTAAATAACACGTACACACCACCACAACAACATTAAAAAGAACCCAATTACCCGTTACATGGCCTTCGTAGCACTTACATTAGTCATAATTGGAAATAGCTTTTTTATTATATAAGAGCCTTTTCGCATAACCACCTAACAAAGTAGAACACACAATTTATGCAGAACTGGCGTTCAGCCCCTTTAGGATGATAAACCTTGAATTGACGAAAATTCGTCATTGCCGAATTAAGGCTATTTATCAAGGCTTGAGGTCGGTGTTAGACAGTACCAGTAAACCTCCGATTCCTTAAGAAATCAGACTCCTCTGTGTAAACCAGCTTCAAATGAATGACTAGTTTACAAGCGAGTTAATGTGTCAAATATTTTGAAAGAACATTTTTGGATGTCTGGCTGCGTCATTGTAAACTGTTAAAAGTGCACTGCAGTCAACCGCCCTGAAGAGGCCTCCAGCAAGTCAGTGGAAACGTAGGCAATTTAGCTGTTTTAGTAGCTTACAATCATACGGGCCAATATCCAAAATTGTTTTATCCAAAGTAACAGTGGCTGTGGAAGACCAAGAACTAATAAAATGATTACTAGGGGTAGAAATATTACAAAAATTGTTTGGTGGAGACAGCCCGTTTAGCATTTCTGTGCAAATTTGTTTAGAAAGGTCAGTGCACATTTGTAATTTTTGAATTCGACCAAGTGATAACTTGCTTTTATAAAGTCAATGAGCAAGTGTTCATGTCTTGTTAATGTATTCCAGTCGAATTAACTTTATTCTGAGCAACGTAGAAAGTAAATTTTGTCACTTAACACCTTTAGCGTTATAACCAGTTATGTTGTGATCATCTAATCTCACACATTTATGGTTAGACATAAGTTTCTGGTTGTTAATTGCTACTTCCACTCGCTCTCCAAATAGTCCCACACATTTTTTTAGAAGATCGGGTGATTTTGTGGGGCAGTCGAGATGCTGTAAGCTGCCTGAGTGTTCGACAAAACCGGGAAGGTATAAGCTTAGATATGTGAATACTGAAAGGTCTCTGTTAGATTCCTTTCTTGTTAATTTCTTAAATCTGTTGTCATTTACGGCATACATCCCACTTCTAAATTTATTGTGGTGTTTCTGACCCTATCTGGGAGGAGACTGAGCAGTGGAACGTGTTACTTTGACACATAATCGAGACGATCTGTCACACTACTACACTTTAAAACACTGTTTATATGTAATTCATATCACACAGTCGCATACGGAACCTACATCCGCTTTCTTTTATATACTGTATGTGATAAGATACTGTCATCCCCCTTCCTTCTGTGTGAAAGGACGAATGAGCAAATGTATTTCTAGTTGCATGCTTGATGGTAGCAGACAAGCCTGTCTGCTAGAGAACAGTAGGACAATCGTCGGAACAGTTAGCTACGCTTTTTAAAAGCAAAGAGGTTTCTATTCATAGTATGGTCCTGTCCGACCCTCGTCATGCTGGTATAGGAAGCTGTCTCTCTGGTCACTTCCGTTTGTATCTGTGAGGCACCCTCAGGAGGGGCCCACGGCAGTCTGTCTGCCGCAAGAATCTGAAGTGGTAAGATCTCCGGCTAAGCGCGTCTCTGCTAAGTCCATAGGACAATGGATTTCTTAAGTTCAGCCTAACTGGAAATTTAATCACCTTTGTTTCAGGTTTAGCTCTAAAATATCTAATGTTATCTTAAATTGCAACGCAGTGTAATTCGGGTGTGAAGTTCAGAATATCTTCCAGTAGTTCCTTTGTCACTACTTTCTGAGCAAAGTGGAACCACATGTTGATGATCCGTAACTCCAACTAAGATCTTCAATCTTAAATATCAATGTGCGTGGGATTATAACGTCTCGTCTTCACAATATCTTTCAATATAGCAACTTCTCTTTATGTTCAACCCACGTGGAGTGTACTTTGTGAGACCACTACCACATGCTTATATAATTGTTTGACCCATCAGGTTAATAGTAAGACAATAGTAACCAGTTCGAGGTTTTTTTTTTCGATGTAATTTATTTTAAATCTCAAAATTGTTGTGGCGTTATACTCTTTGTGTAAACCAAGTTGACCACGTGAAGCATGTGGTGTAATCATAAAAGTAGCCCTCATGTGTTCTTTTCGAGAAGATTTCACAGAAAGTTAGTATGAATTTAGTATACCAGTGTGTGGTAATTTCATGATGGACAGGATTGCGCAACGACCGTAACTTGAATCGGTTGGTTGTGGTTAATTTCCTCTTGCATATGTAGACTGCCAATGGCAAGGAAAGCGTTTCTGAAGAAGAAAAATTTGTTAACATCTAGTATAGATTTAAATGTCAGGAAGTCGTTTCTGAAAGTATTTGTATGGAGTGTAGCCATGTATGGAAGTGAAACGTGGACGATAAATAGTTTAGATAAAAAGAGAATAGAATCTTTCGAAATGTGGTGCTACAGAGAAATGCTGAAGATTAGATGGGTAGATCACATAACTAATGAGGAGGTATTGAATAGGATTGGGGAGAAGAGGAACTTGTGGCACGACTAGAAGAAGAAATTGGTTGGTAGGAGTATTGTAGGGCAGCGTGGAGGGTAAAAATCGTAGAGGGAGACCAAGAGATGAATAGACTAAGCAGATTCATAAGGATGTAGGCTGCAGTAGGTACTGGGAGATGAAGAAGCTTGCACAGGATAGAGTTGCATGGAGAGCTGCATCAAACCAGTCTCACGACTGAAGACCACAACAACAGCAACAACAACAACAACAACATATGTTTTAACGTTCTTCATGTGTTATTTTATGAATGCAGTGTTGTATGCGGCCTCCCAATCTTGGCTCCATATTTGATGTGTTCCGTAAGATTACAAACTCACATTTTTACAATCCCAAATAAGACACCAGTTTAGTCATGAATCAACTTTAATATGCTGAAATTATAACGGAACAATGATTAATATTAAATAAATGTCGAAATATAAACGGATTTATCTCTTGTTAGCTAAATTCTCTTTTCATATATATATATATATATATATATATATATATATATATATATATATATGGCACCAAGGCAGAAGCGACTCTCATCGCTGAAGACGACACGTCTCCATTCGTCCCTCCATTCACGCCTGTCGCGACACCACTGGAGGCGGGCTGCACGATGTTGGGGCGTGAGCGGAAGACGGCCTAACGGTGTGCGGGACCGTAGCCCAGCTTCATGGAGACGGTTGCGAATGGTCCTTGACGATACCCCAGGAGTAACAGTGTCCCTAATTTGCTGGGAAGTGGCAGTGCGGTCCCCTACGGCACTGCGTAGGATCCTACGGTCTTGGCGTGCATCCGTGCGTCGCTGCGGTCCGGTCCCAGGTCGACGGGCACGTGCACCTTCCGCCGACCGCTGGCGACAACATCGATGCACTGTGGAGACCTCACGCCCCACGTGTTGAGCAATTCGGCGGTACGTCCACCCGGCCTCCCGCATGCCCACTATACGCCCTCGCTGAAAGTCCGTCAACTGCACATACGGTTCACGTCCACGCTGTCGCGGCATGCTACCAGTGTTAAAGACTGCGATGGAGCTCCGTATGCCACGGCAGACTGGCTGACACTGATGGCGGCGGTGCACAAATGCTGCGCAGCTAGCGCCATTCGACGGCCAACACCGCGGTTCCTGGTGTGTCCGCTGTGCCGTGCGTGTGATCATTGCTTGTACAGCCCTCTCGCAGTGTCCGGAGCAAGTATGGTGGGTCTGACACACCGGTGTCAATGTGTTCTTTTTTCCATTTCCAGGAGTGTATATATCTCCGGTTGTCGTAAGATGACTATTAAAAGATTATAATTAATGTTAGTGTGGTTGGGAATTTGGTAAGCTAGACTGGATACCTGGTGAAACAGGTGCTTACAAGGGAACCTCCCCATCGCACCCCCCTCAGATTTAGTTATAAGTTGGCACAGTGGATAGGCCTTGAAAAACTGAACACAGATCAATCGAGAAAACAGGAAGAAGTTATGTGCAACTATGAAAAAAAGGCAAAATATGCAAACTGAGTAGTCCATGAGTAAGATAAGCAACATTAAGGTAACTCTGAGGTCAGGAACGCCGTGGTCCCGTGGTTAGCGTGAGCAGCTGCGGAACAAAAGGTCCTAGGTTCAAGTCTTTCCCGAGTGATAAGTTTTAATTTTTTATTTTCAGACAATTATTATCCGTCCGTCCGATGCGAGATAACTGCGCCGTAGTATGGGGACGCTACACCTAAACAATAAAACCTAAATCGGGCAAGGTAGAAGAATCTTTTTACCCATTCGCCAACTGTACAAGTTAGGTGGGTCGACAACATATTCCTGTCATGTGACGCACAAGCCGTCACCAGTGTCGTATAGAATATATCAGACGAGTTTTCCTGTGGAGGAATCGGTTGACTTATGACCTTGCAATCAAATGTTTTCGGTTCCCATTGGAAAGGCACGTCCTTTCGTCTACTAATCGCACGGTTTTGCGGTGCGGTCGCAAAACACAGACACTTAACTTCTTACAGTGAACAGAGACGTCAATGAAAGAACGGACAGATCATAACTTTGCGAAAATAAAAATCTCACTTGAGAGAAGACTTGAACCAAGTTGAACTGCAGTTGCGCACGCTAACCGCGGGACCACGACGCTCCTTTGCTTAGGCTTTCCTTAATGTTGCGTATGTTGCGCATAGACTACTCAGTTTGTATATTTTGCTTATTTTTTTCATAGTTCCACACAACTTTCTCGATTGATCTGTGTTCAGTTTTTCAAGGCCTATCCACTGTGCCAACTTATAACTAAATCTGAGGGGGGGTGCGATGGGGAGGTTCCCTTGTCAGTAATCCGAGGTTAACTTCCCCAGATAGCTCGCAGCTTTTAACCCGCTTTATTGTCTTGAATATCAGTACCGCTTTCAGAACAACTTAATGCATCAACATTACAATACTGTTGGTGTGTTCTTGGAAGGTTGGAGCGCCCACAGCATGTTGTAACGGATACGAGTGTACGAGGACTTGGAGCAGAAGTCAGAGACCAGAACTGCACGCAGCCAGTGGTCAGCGAACAGAGTGCTCAGCTCCTGTGTCAGAGGACGAGCACCGAAATCAGGTCACAGCCTAGAGTTACGTAACTGACGCAGCTTGGCTGGCCTACTGCCAGTTACGTCACACCTTCCAGACATCGACACTTTCAAGACGCCTCGACGCGACCCAGTAACTCCGCTGTTACCGTGAAAACAGTAGCTGAAAGCTGAAAGAGTTCTTCGTGTTTCGGCCAGATGGACAGTAATCACACCCATTCTGGGTCCGTCGTCGCCGTAACTCTGCCACCGCCTTTGCCTGCCTGCCCAGCACAGGCAGCCAACACCGCGCCTGCTGCCTGCCCTTGCTCTCCTGTACCGGTCCAGAGATCGACTCCTGGAAACGCCCCCGTCGTGCCACCGGCACGCCACGACTTTCCGCAGTAGGGAGGACGTGGCATCCTGCCGTATCAGTTCGCCTCGAATATCGGAGACGCCGGCGCGGCGCTCTCTCCCTAATCCAAGTTCAGTTGGTAGTTGATAACTGGAGACAGAATGTCACTGTCACATTCTACAGAAACGAATTCACAGATGTTGACCACTGATGAAGTCGTGTACGATCGGAGTTAACCCCCTCAGCGTCAGTTAAGGCCTGAAGATGGTGTACTGAATCCCCGAAACTGGCAGCCATGGCCGGCCGGTGTGGCCGAGCGGTTCAAGGCGCTTCAGTCTGGAACCGCGAGACCGCTACGGTCGCAGGATCGGCTACTCCCTCGGGCATTGTTGTGTGTGATGTCCTTAGGTTAGTTAGGTTTAAGTAGTTCTAAGTTCTTGGGGACTGATGACCTCAGATGTTAAGTCCCATAGTGCTCAGAGACATTTGAACCATTTGGCAGCTATGCAATAAAAAACGCCGATAGGATCACTGTAGGTATTCCATTTTATTACATAAGTGAACGGCTAAAGTCCCTCAAACCTTCAATCAGGAGGATGTACATACATCGTAGGATGTACATACATACGAACAGGACGCGGAAGGCTCAAAGGTGCCGTCCGACCTCCGTGTCATCCTTGGCATGACTGCATGCGGATGTGGAGTGGCATGTGGTCAGCGCACCCCTCTCCCGACCGCTACTATTCAGCCAAGTATCTCCTCGATTGGCCTCACAGAGGGCTGACGACACGCCACTTGCCAGCGCACCCCTCTCCCGACCGCTACTCTTCAGCCAAGTATCTCCTCGATTGGCCTCACAGAGGGCTGACGACACGCCACTTGCCAACAGCGCTCAACAGACCTGGACTGTAACCCATCCAAAGCGCTGCGCTCTCTCCCCGTTCCAAGCTCAGTTGGTAGTTGATAACTGGAGACAGAATGTCGCTGTTACATTCTACGGAAACCAATTCATAGATGTTGGCCACAGATCGGAGTTAACCACCTCAGCTTCAGTTAAGACCTGAAGATGGTGTACTGAATCACTGAAACTGGCAGCCGTACAATAGAAAACGCCGAATGGACCGCTGTAGGTATTCCATTTTATTACATAAGTGAACGGCTAAAGTCCCTCACCTTCAATCAGAAGGATGGGCATACATAAACTACACATCTGAACAGGCCACGGAAGGCTCAAAGGTTCCGACTGACCGTCGTGTCATGCTCGGCATGTAGGCATGACTGTATGTGGATGTGGAGGGGCATGTCGTCAGCGCACCCCTCTCTCGACCGCTACTCTTCAGCGAAGTATCCCCTCAATTGTTGCTTGAAGCTTTCCCGACGGACGTATATATGGTTCTCGAGCGAGACGTCGGATGTCATAGTGAAAACTCCACAATATTTCATCAGCGCAACTGGGCGACATCTTCAGGTGCGACGAACACACTGCTAAGGCAGGACCAGAGCCCCCTATTTATGCTAGTCTTAGGCATGAAGCTTGGGATCCAGCGCTGGCCATATTGAAGTCGCTTCGAGAAGAGAGGAGTGCTATTGGTCACACGACGGATGACGATTCGCCAGCATCATAAATATTTTGTTGACAACGGGAGGATAATCAAGGCGCCTACGCGGACGCGCATTTTTGCTTGCGGCTTCCGACAGAGGTCGCTGGGGCGGCCGATGGCAGCGCAGAGCAGCGGCGGCAGCCTCCGCGCGTGCGCCCAAGTCTCTGGTTCTTCATCCTGTAGGTGGCGTTGCTGTCCTTCCAGCTACCGGTTGATATCGTCGCTGTTGGCCATCGAATTTGGCGCCTCCACGCATGCGCACTTCCTGCCTAAGACTGGCATAAATAGGGGGCTCTGGTCCTGCCTTAGCCCCCCCCCCCCCCTCCGAGTCCTTTTGCTTTTCCCTCCTCTGCCTTTTCCCATTCCCTCTCGCGTCTGCCCTGCCCCTTCCCCCCCCCCCTTTATGAGTCCTCTCCCTCCTTTGGTTCCCCCCCCCCTTTCTTTTTTTTCCTCTCCTCTCTACTTCTTTTCCCTCTCATCTGTCCAGTCCCCCCCCTCCCCCCCCCCCCCCATCAGCCCTTGGCTAGGGAGTGTCATCTTTGTGCCGACATTTTCGTGCAGTGTTTTACAGTGAGTGTTCAGTGTTGTGTGTCCTTTGGGAAGTGTTGCGAACGGCCATCATACTGTCGCTGAGTGTGATTTTTTATCTTGCGAACAGAAACCAGACAGTCGCCATGTTTTTTTAATTGTGTGTCTACTATGTTACTTGTCTGATACCTGTGTATTTTATTAGCATTGCCAATCCCTTTTCTTTATGCTTTAACTTTCCACAATTCTCCGCCGTTTTACAATTTAAGTCACCGTTTTATCGCTGCTTTTATTGTTTCTTTTCTTCTTACGTTTTTAAAAAGTCTGTAGGCTGTAGAGCAGCGCACTAAGCTGCTGCCAGCCCGCCCCCTTCGGGGGGAATCGAAATTCAATAAACAAAACAAAAACAAAAAAAAGAAGAGCTGCCTTAGCAGTGTGTTCGTCGCACCTGAAGATGTCGGCCAGTTGCGCTGATGAAATATTGTGGAGTTTTCACTATGACATCCGACGTCTCGCCCGAGAACCATATATACATCTCCTCAATTGGCCTCACAGAGGGCTGACGGCACCCCACTTGCCAACAGCGCTCAACAGACCTGGACTGTCACCCATCCAAGTGCTAGCCAAGCCTAACAGCGCTTAACATCGGTAATTCTACAGGAAACGGTGCTATCACTGTGGCCAGTACTAGCCGAATGGAATAATTAAAGACTTGTTCATGATGGACTCTACTTGAACAATCGATTAAAGGACTGTGTATATGTCCATGGCTGATCTGCCTGTCACTTCACCACATGGCTCCCCTCTCTCCCAAATCATCTACAGATTTTACACCGCGACAAGCAGGAACTGCTCTTGTTTCATTATGGTTTTTTTCCACAGACACAAGACGGGCTGCATTCTGGCACCCAATGGGTCCAAGTCTGCTGCCATCTTCCATATCGTGATGATGCAATGAAAAGAGCATTGCTCGGTAATCGATAGTGCTGAAGCAAACTTCTGGTTCATGTTGACTGGTAACTTGAAAGAGTGGGCCCCAAGGCTTGTTACTTCCAGTAATCAGGATGTCCTCAGTCCTGGGTTCGAACCAAGCCACTGCTTAAATTTTAAATAAAAATCATCATCAATGGCGGCGGGCGTCTTCTGATGTAAGAAGTCACCCCTCATTCAGCCAATGGTCTCGTCAAAGAGGCAAAGGAGCGGATAGGGGTCAGGCCACTCGCTTGTCCTTGGGGTGGGGAACTGCCCCTAAAGGTGGAACGATCAGCAATGATCTACGACATGAAGATGAAGAAGGACATGGAAACTACTGCATTAAAGACACATAATGTGTATCCACAGAACATGTGGCCTCTAACTGAAAAAGCATCATGATGATGCCTCAAGTGGAAAAAGATTCCCGAACAGTCCCGCATTCGGAACTTTGGACGCGGTCTGCTAAGTGTGAGTGACCATGAGCAAAAGACTAAATAACCAACCAAAAGATAACGTTCTACGAGTTGTGGCGGGGAATGTTAGAACGTGGTAGGGAAGCTACAAAATCTGAAAACGAGAATGCTAAGTTTCAGTCTGGATATAGTGGGGCTCGGTGAAGTGACCTAGAAAGAAGACAAGGATTTCTGGCCAGGAAAGTATAGGGTAATATCAACAGCAGCTGAAAATGGTATAACGGGAGGAGGATTCGTTATCAATAGGAAGGTAGGGCAGAGAGTAAGTTACTGTGGGCAGTTATAGGGTTATTCTAATCATAATCGACAGCAAACCAACATCGACGATAGTTCAGGTATACATGCCGACGTCGCAAGCTGAAGATGAAGAAATAGAGAAAGTGTATGAGGATATTGAACGGGTAATTCAGTAAGTAAAGGTAGATGAAAATCTAATAGTCATCGGCGATTGGAATGCGATTGTAGGGGAAGGAGTAGAAGAAAGGATTACGGGAGAATACGGGCTAGGAATGAGAGAGGAGAAAGAGCGAGTTCTGATGTAAATTTCAGCTAGTAATAGCAATTAATCTGTTCAAGAATCACAAAAGAAACAAGTATACTTGGAAAAGGCTGGGAGATACAGGAAGATTTCAGTTAGGCTTTATCGTGATCAGGCAGAGATTCCGAAATCAGCAACTGGCTTAGAAGACGTAATCAGGAGCAGATATAGACACAAATCACACTTATAGCAGTGATGAAGAGTAGGCTAAAATTTAAGAGACTAGCCAGGAAGAATCAATGCGCAAAGAAGTGGTTATACGGAAGTATTAAGGAATGAAGAGATACGCTTGAGGTTCTCTGAAGCTATACGCACTGCCATAAGGAACGGATCAGTAGGCAGTAGACCAGAAGAGAAATCGACAGATCTAGAAAGGGCAATCACTGAAGTTGGAAAGAAAAACGAAGTACAAAGAAGCAAACTGCGAAGAAATGGTTGGTAAGAGAAGAAATTGGTTGTTCGATGAAAGAACGAAGGATAAAGGGAAAGTGCAGGGAAGGTAAGGCCAAATGACCGCGTAAAAAGTGAAGAAATCGAAAAAGAAATTATTGTCGGGAGGACTGACTCGGCATACAGAAAAGGCGAAACAATCTTCGGTAAAATATAAGCAAAGGTGGTAAAATTAAGTACACGACGGGAGTTTCATTGTTAAATAGAGAGGAGAGAGCGGTTATGTGTAAAGAGTACACTGAAGGCCTCTATGAGCGGGAAATTGGTGTGGCGACATGATAAAAGAAGAAATATCATATAGAGGGGATAGATGATCCAACAGTAGAAGCAGAGCTGTGGAAGACTTGAGATCGGATAAGGCAGAAGGGATAGATAACAGCTCGTTAGAATTTCTAGAATCTTTGGGCGAAGTGGCAAGAAAAAGACTGTTCAGCTGGTGTGCAGAATGTATGAGTCTGGCGGAATACAATGTGACGTTGGGAGAAATTTCATCCACACAAAATCCGAAGACTGCAAGAGCCGATAAATGCGAGAATTGTCGCACAATCAGCTTAACAGCTCATACATCCTAGTTCCTGACAAGACTAATATAGAGAAGAATGGAAAAGAAAACTGAGGATGCGCTATATGACGATCAGTTTGGCTTAGGAAAGGAAGAGTCACCAGAGAGGCAATTCTGAGGTTGTTAATGCAAGCAAGAACTAAAAAAAAAATCAAGACACGTTCATAGGGTTTGTCGACCTAGAAAAAGGTTTCGATAATGTGAAATGGTGGAAGCTGTTCCAAATCCTTAGAAAATAAGGGTAAGGTATAAGGAAACACAGGTAACACACATATGTACAAGACCCAAGAGGTACCATTGAGAGTGCAAGACCAAGACGAAGTGCTTGGATTGAAAAAGGGGTAAGACAGCGATGTATTCTGTGGCCTCCACTGTTCAGTCTGTACATCGAAGAAGCCATGATGGAAACAAAAAAAATGGTTCTGGGTGAAAGGATATCAATGATTCGATTTGCTGATGACATTGCTATCCTCAGTGATGAAGCATTACAAGACGTGCTGAATGGAATGAAAAGTCTGATGAGTACAGAATATGGATTGAGAGTAAATGGAAGAAAGATGACAGTTATGAGAAATTGCAGAAATGAGAACAGTGAGAAACTTAAAATCAGAATTGCTGATCACGAAGTAAAAGAACTTAAGAATTCTGGTATCTTGGAAGAAATATAACCCAAGACATGTGGTGCTAGGAGGACATAAAAAGCAGATTATCATCGGTAAAAAGGGCGTTTATAGCCAAGAGAAATCTGCTAGTATGAAAAATAGGCCTTAATCTGAGGAAGAAATTTGTGAGAATGGTCATTTGGAGCAGAGCATCGTCTGATAGTGAATCCATGGACTGTGGGCGAACCGAGAAAGAAGAAAATCGAAGCATTTGAGATGTGGTGCTGTAGAAGAAAGTTGAAAGTGATATGGACTGATAAGGTAAGCAATGAAGAGTTTAACATCTGTTAAGACATCAGAGAATGACTTTCATAATAGTGGAGAGAGTTGTAGAGGGGAAAAAACTGCAGAGGAAGACAGCGATCGTAATATATCCAGCAAATAATTGCGGACGTAGGTTGCAAGTGCTACTCTGAGATGAGGAGGTTGGCACAGGAGAGGAATTCTTGGCGGGCCCCATCAAACCAGTCGGAAGACTCAAAAAAAAAAAAAAAAAAAAAAAAAAAAAAAAAAAAAAAAAAAAAAAACTCTGCAACTATCAACAATTATGTATTTAGCGTCAAGCAATGTTAATCAATGACTTGAAGATGCCAGCTTGACTCGAGCCATCATCTGGAAATAAATAGATACTACCTCAGTGATTTCACGATGCCGTACCTTAAACCGTAATTCAGTCACACACTTCTTCATTACTGGTAGTGACTTTTTTTTCTGTACTGAAAATTTTGAAATCATCGGGATGAAATTTAATACTCGGCAAGCCACGTTAACGGTGTATGGTGGAGGGTACCTCTAGTAACACGAACTATCGCTCATATCTTGTTCGTGAATGGCGCATGGAGAGAAGGTCGCTAAACCTCCGCATTAGCTTTAACTTCTCTGATGCTTTCATTGTGGTCTTGCGTGAGACACTTATGAAAGGAAGCAATACGTTCCCCAACTATTGTTCAAACCCACGCTCTCGTAAATTGATGAGTAATTTTCACCGTGACGCACAATGCTTCTTTCGTGCCGACTGGCGCTGGAGGTTAGTTCAGCGTCTCCGTGAAACCATCGTCACATCGACAATGCCCTCGAATGCCAACGCTGTTTCTACCAAATTTATGACGTCAGAGAGTGGAAAAAATACGCTGCGGAGGCTTTCCGAGCAGAGGAGCAATATCAGACACGCCAGGTATCCTGACAGTGCATTTTAATGAGCGTGATCTACGTCATCAGCGGTCCTTCTCTCTTTTTCCTGCAAACGTGGCACAGAGTCACGCAGAAAAAATGTGACCACATTGCAAATCAATAGGAATGCTGCACAGTTGCTGCACTGGTCACTAAATAAGAGGCCACCAGCTGATAAACCAATGACTTTATCTGGGGCGTTTCTCGTAGAACCGATTTTCAGATCGTCTTCAAACCAAAAATACGTTGCAAATAACGGCAAATGTAACTATACAAAGAATATTCAAGAGTGTGGAACTAAAAAGTATCGTCAAAATTATACACCTAAATGCATACCATGAACACTTTGGTTATCTTGTATATAAAGACATCATGTAATAAACAAAGCTGTCATGGCAGACTGACTAGTTACAACACGGTAACCAGGAAGACAATTTAAGTCAGCAGTAGGCGGTGATGAATACCAAAGTAATGCCACGTAGCGACAATAGGAGATTTTTTCCTTTTTATAATGGAAATATAGTATACAAAATTAAACTTTTTCAACAGTTTTTAAAGTGTGAATAACAAAATGAAAGGAGAATAGAACTTACATACATACAAAAACTAATCCTTGTTCCATAGATCATGAATACGACATTTCGTAATGATGTAGAATGTGTCACTTTAACACAATATTTCTTTACACAAGATAATTAATTAATTAAATATTTTTTCTTTTTTTAGAGTTACTACTTCATATCTAAGAATTCATCTGATGAGAAGAAGGAGTTGTCATTCAGAAATTCTTTTAATTTGCTTTTAAATGTTGGTTGACTAACTGTCAGACTGTTAATACTATTTGGCAAATGACCAAAGATTTTTGTGGCAGCATAATTCACCCCTTTATGTACCAAAGTAAGAATTAATCTGGAGTAGTGCAAATCATCCTTTCTTCTAGTGTTTTAGCTACGCACGTCGCTGTTTTTTTTTGAATTGGGATAAGTTATTAATGACAAACTTCATAAGGGAGTATATATATTGCGAATATTCCAAGTTCCTTAAATAAATGTCTGCAATGTGATCTTGGGTGGGTTCCAGCTATCATTCTGATTACGCCCTTTTGTGCAATGAATACTTTCTCTCTTAATGACGAGTACCCCAAAATATGATGCCATATGAAAGCAGTGAATGAAATTAGGCGTAGTAGACTAATTTACTGATATTTTTATCACCAAACTATGCAATAACCCTAATAGCATAAGTAGCTAAACCTAACCGTTTCAGCAGATCATCGATGTGTTTCTTCCAATTCAATTTCTCATCAATGCACACACCCAGAAATTTTGAGTATTCTGCCTAAGCAACAGACTTCCGTCCATAGTCAATATTTATTAATGGTGTTATGCCATTTACTGCACAGAATTATATAAACTGTGTTTTCTCAAAATTTAGTCAGGGTCCATTCGCAGAGAATCACTTACTAATTTTCTGAAAGACATTATTTGCAATTTCCTCAGCTGATTCTTGCTTCTTGGGTGTGATTACTATACTTGTATCATCAGCATAAAGCACTAGCTTGGCATTTTCATGAATATAGAGTGGCAAGTCGTTAATATATATTAAGAACAATAAGGTACGCAAGACTGAACCCTGTGGGACACCAGTCTTGATACCTCCCAAGTTAGAGGACTGTGCTGGTTTTTGCAGACTATCTGTACTGTCAATTTCAACCTTCTGCATTCTTCCAGTTAAGTATGAATCAAACCATTTGTGCACTGTGCCATTCATACCACAATACTTAAGTTTATCTAGAAGAATTTCATGATTCACACAATCAAAAGCCTTCACAAAATATCCCAATGGGTGATGTTCACTTATTCATATATAGGATTTTCTGTTGAAATGCCTTTCTGAAAACCAAATTGACATTTTGTTAGTACTTCATTTTTACAAATATGTGATGCTACTCTTGAATACATTACTTTTTCAAGAATTTTGGATAAAACTGTCAGAAGTAAAAGGGGCGGTAGTTGTTAGCATCAGATCTATCCCCTTTTTTATGCACTGGTTTAACAAAAGCGTATTTAAGCCTATCTGAAAAAAATGTCTGTTTCAATGATCTACTACATATGTGGCTGAGAATCCTACTTATTTGTTGGGAACAAGCTTTTAGTACTCTGTTGAGAATACCATCAATTCCATGTAAGCTTTTACTTTTCAGTGAATTTATTTTTCCTAATTTTGTAATAAATTATTGTACAGTTATAGTCATATATAAAAAAGACATAGATGTAAAATGAGAACACTTACATAAATTCAAACCTTCTTATAAAATTACGTAAACAAGTGAAAGAAGAAGAATTTAAAAAGTTACAATAAAATGGTAAAAGAAAAGAAATCTGAAGCTAGGGCAAGGACTCAAACCCTCGCAAGATTAGGTGAGGGAAATCATGCAAGCAAAACTTTTTAAAAGATAAAATAATAATAACTGACAACAGGAACGTATAGGTTACTTTAATTCCTTTATGCGTCCCATTGAAAGAAAAAAAATTAGTAAAAGAGACTTCACTGTAACGTAGCCTCAGAAAAACCGCTTATCCTTTATTCAGGATAACATGGTGAGACCATTACATGTGCTTTTACGAAAGTGAAACTGCAGTTTAGTTTCCGTACTTGTATAAAATTGGGAGGCTTGTTTGCGAAATTCTGTTGATGACCAACCTGATAAATGCGTCGACAGGAAAAAATCGCAGTACCCACTAATAATTATGTAGGATGATGACGGTGGAGTTACCGTCCGATGGTTTACCATATGTGCTCGACTGGAGACAGATTTGATGATCGAGCAGCCCAAGGCAACGTGTTGGCACTCCGTAGTGTATGTTGGGTTACAACAGCGGTATTTGGGTCAGCGTTATCCTGTTGGAAACCACTCCCTGAAATGCTGTTCACGAAAGCCATCTCAACAGGTCGAATCACCAGATTCGCGATGGGATGACCACTAGAAATCTCACACCGCATCATAGCTCCAGGTGTTGGTCCAGCGTGTTTAGCACGCAGACAGGTTGCTTGCATGTCCTGAACTGGCCTCCTTGTAACCAACAGACAGCCATCAATGGCACCGTGGTATAACCAGCTTTCACCAGAAAACACTCCAGATTTCCACCCTCCCCTCTAGCGAGCTCTCACTTGACAACACATCTTTTACAACAACATTGGCGCCCTAATCACCAACAAACATACTCTCATGCATATCCAATCCCAACACAATGTCCATACCTTTATCCTTAACGAAATGTTTCTCCAACCATATGACACCATCTGGATCTCTCCCTATATTATCCACCATACAGATGATCTCCTTCCCTAACCAGAGGCAGAGTTGCAGTTGGCCACCACAAGAACATCCCTGTTGCAGGAAAGGATGGTTGTGGGATGGTAAGTGGTGATGTGTATGCACAAGCCGGATCGTATCGGAGCGTTTAGGAGGACGATTGAGATGGAAACTGCACGTTGCATGTTGAATGCTACGGCCCATGTAATGACAGCTTAATACTCTGATGTGTAGTAAACTACTCAGTGACGAAACGCCACACCCCTCACTCTCTCTCCTGTTAATCCTAGTTGGTTAGGGGGTCAGACTGTTGAACAGTTGTTTCTTTCATTTTATTCCAGTGGATCTCGGCCTGGTATTTTCTTTTCCCTGCAAAGCGTCTTATGCCGTCTTTTCGCTATGGGTAGCTCCAGATCGTTACTCGTAGATACTTAGTTACTGTTACGATAGTGACTGTTGCCACTGATTTGTTGCCAATAGAGTAATCGTAATTAATGGGTTTCTTCGCCTGTTCACGCGCAATACGTTACATCTATTTACGGCTAGGGTTGTCTGGCAGACCCTGCACCCGCCTTCGATCCTCTACATGTCTCGTTGCGGTTCGCTACATTCATACGAAGTTGCAGCATGCTGCAGGTGAAAAAATAGGTCCCTTTACAGTATCATTAAATGGTGGCACCTCCATCATAAATTGCATTGAGAAGTATCACTTTTCATTTCTTGACGGTGACTAGACACATGTGTCCATTTTCATACAATCCGAATCGTAAGTCTGATAATGCAGGCGATACCATGTGTACAAAAACTTCCCCCCCCCCCCCCCCCCGGCAGCAGTGATCAAAGAGACACTATGGCCGACTCAACAACAATAAATAGACCACATAGGAAGGACGTTAGAGTTCTCTGGCTCAAATTCAAAAATATATTATGAAACTATTCCCCTAATACACTATTTGGAACCAAACAGTACACAAGTAATATCGTCTTTGTAATGTTTTGTAACGACGCTAATGTTGCATGTTTTTTGAATAACGAAACCCACTGATAACGGCACAATTTTTGTTTAAACTAGTTTAGGGAAAAATGAAACTGATGTGTTCTCATCAAGCTGGCTCGACAATTCCATACTGATACGATTAAAATTTAGAAGCTTGGCAATCGACGAAACTTTGGCAATAATGTCTTCAATAGTCTATCTATTTCACACCACGAATCGCTAAATGAAAAGAAACTGGGAAGAAGTATCATCAAAATTCAGTTCCTAGTTAAACACATTTTGGGTTGGCTTCAAATGGTTCAAATGGCTCTGAGCACTATGGGACTCAACTGCTGTGGTCATAAGTCCCCTAGAACTTAGAACTACTTAAACCTAACTAACCTAAGGACAGCACACAACACCCAGCCATCACGAGGCAGAGAAAATCCCTGACCCCGCCGGGAATCGAACCCGGGAACCCGGGCGTGGGAAGCGAGAACGCTACCGCACGACCACGAGATGCGGGCACATTTTGGGAAAGAAGATACTAGAAACTTACAGAAACCATTTTCAAGGTAGGTAAAATTTTTAGGACGTTAAAGAAATTCAGATAATTTCCAAGTATCATTTCCTATGTCAATGCCTGCAATTGTGGTGTTCCTGCGATGATTGAAGGATTAAGGTAGTCGAGGTGAATATGTGTTCTACACAGTCCAGTCACATTAACGTGACCGCCGCCTGTGTTCGATGTATAACGTGCAATAACCACTCACAGACGGCAAGGTGGCAGTACTAGCAGTGGAGGGGACACAAAGAGTGTCGGGAGGGCGACGAAAACATGCAGTTATTGTCGTAGTGCGGGAACGGAGCGACTTATCTGACATCAAAAAGGCCATGATTTTTGGCTTTCGTGCAGAGGATGTAAGTATTTCAGGAACAGCTAAGTCTGTAAAGTGTTTGCATGCCGCCATGAGTAAAGTATACCATGCACAGCGAAAAGTGCTCTATCCAAAACTGGTGCTGAGGCAACTGTAGTGCATAACGGGCGGTCGGCCGCTGTGGCCGAGCTGCTCTAGGTGCTTCAGTCCGGAACTGCGCTGCTGCTACGATCGCAGGTTCGAATCCTGCCCCAGGCATGGATGTGTGTGATATCCTTAGGTTAGTTAGGTTTAACTATTTCTAAGTTATAGGGGACTGATGACCTCAGGTGTTAAGTTTTCAGTGCTTAGAGCCATTTGAACCATTTTTTAAATGGAAACGGCGTTGTGAGGAGTGTATCAGTTGTGGAGGAGAGTATTTCGAAGAATACCATGCACAATAAGTAATGGTAAGCGTAGAAAAATATTGCGCTCTAAGTTCCGGAATTTTTTGCACAGTCTATGTATATCAATTCCACGACATGTAAGTACGCAGAACTGCAGAAGACGAGCAACGGAAAATCCGCACGCACATCATCCGGTACCATTTCATTCTGCAAAGGTGACTGTGTGGTGCGAGTTGACGGCAACATTCATCGTAAGGCCATATTTTTTCGATCAGGTGAATCATTCGGGGCGACCGCTGTGGGCGAGCGGCTCTAGGCGCTTCAGTCCGGAACCGCGCTGCTGTTACTGTCGCAGATTCGAATCCTGCCTCGGGTATGGATGTGTGTGTGATGTCCTTAGGTTAGTTAGGTTTAAGTAGTTCTATGTCTAGGGGACTGATGACTTCAGATGTTAAATACCACAGTGCTTAGAGCCGTTTGAACCATTTTTAGCACAATGGGCCATAGATGACAGGGCTGAACGATGGCTGCGGATATGTGTGCACGCAAATAGACATCCAACTCTTAAGCAACTGATGAACCAAGGGGCTACCAGCAGTGCCTGCTCACCGACCGTTCAGCAACAGGAAGGACCTGGATCATCATCCACCTGCGCTGACTGCTGTTCAGCGGAGACGAAGGCTAGAATTTGAGTGCCAATGCCGAAACTGGATGTCCAATGGATGAATCACGTTTTATGCTCCATTGGACAGATGGCCGTTGGCGAGCGAAAGGACTGAAATCAACAGTCTTTGGAAGGGCCCGAGACGGAGGGCATTCCGTGGACGATGGTGTCGTTCTGAAAGGCGCAATTGGTAATAAAAGTATGGGTCTATCCTTGGGGACCAAGTGCACCACTACATTCAGTCTGTCTTTTCTCGGCGCGATGATATCTTCCATCAGGACAATGCAACGTGGCAGAGATTCCACAATGTACGTGCATGGTTCGAAGAACATCAGGACAAGTTTAGCGCACTCCACCGGCCACCCAATTTCCGAAATTTGGGCACGATATTGAGTCTGTATCGACTCGTGCTACACCTTGTGTTTAGATTGCATTGGTTTTCCTTTCCATCCCCTTACATGTTTGTTTGATATGTTGTCTGTCATTAAGTGGCTGCTTGGTTGTCTTTTTCCCCTCGGCTATCGATATCTGCGTTTTGCTTCCGGGAAACTGCTATGGAGGAAGTGAGATCTTTGACCGGTTGTAAGCTCGTGTGCTGGCGCTGAAGTTGAGAGTTGCACGCAGAGAGTGTGGCTCGCCAGCGCGGACCAGGCGTGGTCGTTTGTACGGAGTCGCCACGTGATGTATGTCGGTTGTGTGTAACGAGCGGGTCGAGTTGACGGAAGAGCTCCCCGCGTGTTGGTTGTATACAGAATCACCCCACGAGTAGTAGTTGTTCATTTCGCTTTGGTGGGACGTTAACAAGCTTCTTTAAATCCTCCGTTTCAACACTGGAGTTTAAAAAGAAGATACCCAACATGAAGGAGCGGTCACTACCCGTCAACGTTGCAGAGAAGACGTGAACTCCGGTGACAGAGCGTGTTGTCGCGTGACCGTGGCGTGTTGGGTACGCTGGCGACGCGTGCGCGGTCGGATGTGTGGATCCTTGCCATCGGAGGTCGTGTACTGCCTGTTCGAGCGTAATTGCAAGTTCGTGGAAGGTTTAATCATTAAGTAATAATTTTGTGTAACCAGCGTCTCTTCTGCTTTGTGACCTCCGGCGATCGGGTTTCCTGTCCCTGGCACCGGTGTAATTGAAGACAGTGATCTTTCCTCCTCCTCTCGTTACTCTCCGATGGGAGGTATAGTTTCGGCAGTTTAATTGTTTCGCTATTCTGTCGTGGATTATGAGTAAATTCGTGCTTCTTCTTGGTTGATCATGTGGTCGCTCATTCAGGACTGTGTGGTGTAATGTTTCCTTGCACGAGGGTAGCTCTAATTCTGTCAGCAAGTTAAGCCATCTTATAACAAGTTTTCGCTGGCTAAAAGTCGGTGCAGTGACTAGCCTAAGAGTGGCAATTGTGTTTAAGGGCGTATTTAAATTGGTCAGTATTCTGTCTAGCCTAAGCATCCTTTACACGGGTCTGTCATATCTATTATGTTCTAATGATGTTCCAGGACACTTTTGTTTAAAAAAATTTTAAATTCATCCATATTTGTAAATTCCTTTTATTGCCATTAATCGTGTGTTTGCTGAGACCTGTTTAATTTTTTTTTAATGGTGGTGTTGGTAGCTTCACTACCTCACCGTACTTTATTAACAAAGTTCTGTATTTACTTTAGTAGCCTTGTTTACTAATATTCTTTAAAAATATTTAAATTGTTGCATTGCTATAAATTACTTGATTGCCGTTATCGGCGTGTTTAAAAGGCTGTTTATTGCCGTACTGCTAGTTTCTATAAGTTACGAATAAAACATTTGTGAAAATCTCAACTCGACAGTAAACTACTAGAAATTTGGCCCCGTTTCCCAACTTGTGATGTGGCTTGTAGTAACCGTAGCCACTGTGTGTGTCAGATATAGAATCAGTGGCACCACCTCGCTCGAGCTCTTTGCGCCATAGATTCTCAGTCGAGAATCCTTGCGCAGCTGGCCACGCCCCTGGAGTCGCCTAATCATGTCGGTACCTTCCAGAACCACACTGACTACCTTCCTACACCTCTGCACTAGAAAAGTTATTCAGGCTTTTCACAGCCTTTACACTGAACAGTGTATAATTATACAAGAAGTTTCGTCAGTGAGGTCCCTACTTCTGGGAAAACACCTGGTGGTGCTGTGGACTGGAGTAGTCCGAATTCCAGCTAGTTTTCCAGATCGCTGCGCGCGCGCGCAGGACCGGCAGCCCAGCTTTCGGCCTTTGGCAGCGTGCTCCTGGACCCGACCTATCGATCGGCCCATATTGCAGCGGCGCGATAATCAACGCTAATGGCTTTACGTCAAGAGCCATCACGCAGTTTCCCTAACAAATGGAACGGGTTACCGGCTCACTCATCTCACAGCAGCTGCAGAGTCGTGAATGTGACGCACAAACAACTGTTTGCTTAATAATTAATAACTGTTAGCTTAATGGTGCAACACCGAGAATGAGAGCATATAATGAAACTTCATTTATTGTGCTTGTTTAGTATAACAGCAATCGTACATGATTAAAATTTTAAGTGATTTGGGGACACGCACGGTGTAAAATTTATTACGTAGGGCTGCCAACTCTGTGTCATTCATCATTCATAGTCGCTGGCGAGTGGTGGCATAGCAGAGTCTCCGCGAGCAATGACCAGATGTTTCCAGTGGGTCACAGACCTGGAGAATGTGTTGGTCAAAGCATCAGCCGAACACCGTGTGAGGACAGCATTGCCAAAAAGCAGCCCTCTGATATCTTGTTGGAAGACCTAGAAAATTGTGTCCAACCATCGACCTTAAAGAGTCACGAATATAGCTCTTGAAATCCAAATTACCAGTTACATGATGCAGAAGTGATAGTGTTATACAGGGTGAAAAGCATTTAAACCGACGAACTCTGGGAGGTTGTAAAGGACATCAAAACAAATATTTTCCCTAATGTCATTTTTTTCTATGAGGATAATTTAAACCGGTGGAGGCCGTATTACGCCCTTCAGTTGTTACAGGCGGTATTACGATCTTCAGTTGTTAGAGGGCGTATTACGCTCTTCAGTTGTAGGCGACTGCTGTCCACCAGTGTAGCAGTGCGTTGTCTCTGTTTACTAATGGAGCGAAACACCTGGAGTGAGTACACTGATGTGGTTGGTGCGTACTACGTAGCGCACCACAACGGACGAGCTGCACAGCGGGTTTATCAACAACAATATCCTAATCGCCGTATCCCGCATCATACGACCTTTGCTGCTGTGTACGAACGTCTGCGTGAGACCGGGTCATTTAGCAGATTACCTGCACAGGGACGCCGTCGCACTGTAAGAACGCTGCAAGCTGAGGAAGCTGGCTTGCAGCATGTGGAGCGGGATCCTTCAATCAGCCGCCGGCCGGTGTGGCCGTGCGGTTCTATTCGCTTCAGTCTGGAACCGCGTGACCGCTACGGGCGCAGGTTCGAATCCTGCCTCGGGCATGGATGTGTGTGATGTCCTTAGGTTAGTTAGGTTTAAGTAGTTCTAAGTTCTAGGGTACTGATGACCACAGATGTTGAGTCCCATAGTGCTCAGAGCCATTTGAAACATTCAATCAGCCACGTAACATGGGGACGAATCAGACGAATGTAAGAACAGTCCTTCGAGAGCAATTGTTACGTTCATTTCACTTACAGCGTGTCCACAACCTGGAACCAGTTGATTATCCACCCAGAGCACAGTTTTCGCGGTGGTACCTGGAACAGTGTGAAATGCATCCTACATTTCCATCGTCTGTGTTGTTTACCAATGAAGCAACGTTCGGGGGTGATGGAGTCTTCAACATGCACAGTTAGCATGTTTGGAGTGAGGATAACCCACATGCCACAGTTACTAGCGCTCATCAAGTGCGGTTCTTCGTTAATGTGTGGGTCGGTGTTGTTGGGGACTGTTTAATTGGGCCGTATCTGCTACCTAGTTGTTGTCTCTTGGTCATAAAAAAATTGAAAAGTGTTTGTTGGTTTAATTAATTTGCCGCCAGAGAAATCTTCCTCTACCGGTTTACATACTCCTCATAGGAAAAAATGACTTTAGGGAAAAATATTTGTTTTGATGTCTCCTGCAACCTCCCAGAGTTTGTCGGTTTAAATACTTGTCACCCTGTATACCCAATGGCACCCACAGCCTCATACTTGAGGCTATTCCTGTACGACGATGACAAATACCGTCTGACGGTGACCGTCTGCCCTTGGACCTCCTGTTATAACCAGGAATAACACAATAACCTCTTCAGTCTGGTTTATTAAATCACAAATGACTTTTTAACAATTATGTTAGCCAAGCGTCTACCCCGGGCTCACACTCAGAAGTAATGCAGAATTAAAGTTTGGTTATACCAATGACCGAATGTGCATGGTGGGGTGCACGTCCCGTAATTATTTCCCAGTCCAGTGAAGTTCAGTCTCTCCGAGTGAAGTCGCAAGATTTTCCGCCGAGCAGCCAGGTAACCTCGAGTGGTGCGGCGAGTCATCCACAATCAGCTGGAACACGGCGTACTGCACTTCCCGATGAGAACTGTCGTTTGCGGCGGCCGCCGGGTTTATATAAGGCTTGCTAGTTAATGGAGCCGTCGGCTGGGGTCGCTGTTTTCCAGGGAAAACCAATCGCAATGCTTCCTGGCGTAGCCAATTGCTGTGTGCTGACAAACGCGCGCGCGCGAAGGCGGCCAGCGATGGTAGCCGCGAGCCGCCCGGAGAAGTGCGGCCAGCGATGTATTTCTCGGCCACGTAAGGGAGCGTGCGTGTGAAGACGGCCAGCGATGGAAGCAGCGGGCCGCCCAGAGAAGTGCGGCCAGCGATGTATTTGGCGGCAGCGTACTGGAGCGCGTTGTTCGGTGTTTGTTAGAAGTGGTGTATACCACACCTCCACACACGGATACGTCCGTCGTGATGATGCACTCAGAAACTGGACTCGTCTGAAAAGACACTGTGCCCAGTGTTGTCCTGCAGCAGGGTGAAGAGTGAGCAGCTATGGCCGCAGTGATGTCTGTGCTGCTGCAGATGTCGTCGTACAGTCCATGTGGACACATGTCTTGCTGCAAACAGACCAACGTGACGTGGCTGTTCATTTCTGCAAGTCAGAGCGAACAGTACAGGGTATAACAGAAAGGCATGTCCAAACTCTCAGGAAAATTTCTCACACGTAGAAGAAGGAAATATATCGTCCAGTCACATAATGTGACCACCTGTCAAAAGTCTGACCAACCACCTTTGGCACTGAAGTCTTGGGAGTATACCAACAGGGATGTGGAGCCACTCCAACTACAGTTCTGTGGCCTGATGTACTAAGTTTCTCGGTTGAGGATCGATGGCGCGAACACCCCAATCGAGGTGGTCCCACAGATTCTCGACTGGGCTTAAATACGGGGAGTCTAGTGGCCAGTGGAGCACAGTGGAGCACAGTTGCTCTTCGAACAACGCACATGCACTGTGAGCATTGTCCTGCTTGTAGATGCCATCGTGACGAAGAGGAACAAACTACACGTAGGGGTGGACGTGGTTCCTTAGTTGAGTACAAGTGTTGATCCAGTATGCCTTCCAGAATTACGAGATTGCCCAGGGAATTCCACGAAAACATTCCCGACGCCATAACTCTCCCCTCTCCACCTTGGATACTTCCGACGATTGTTGCAGGGTGTTTTCTTTCAGACGTATCACACCGTACATGCCAACAGTCATTTGACATCTGAAAAGGCCACCTGTTGTCAGTCATTGGACGTCCAGTTGCGGTTTTGGCGTACACATTCCAGCCTTCCTCACCGCTGAGCAGTAGTCGGCATGGGTTCACGAACCAGGTGCCTGCTTCAGAGGAACATAGGTAGCAAAGTTCACTCACAATCTTTGTGGAAACACTATTGATATCTCCTTGGCTCATGTAGGCGGTCAGCTGCTCAACACTAGTACGAAATGTAAATGCAGTGCGGCTAGGGTCTCTCGTTGGGTAGACCGTTCGCCTAGTGCAAGTCTTTCGAGTTGACGCCACTTCGGCGACGTGCGTGTCGATGGGGATGAAATGATGGTGATAAGGACACCACAACACCCAGTCGTTGAGGGGGAAAAAAATCTCCGACCCAGCCGGGGATCGAACCCGGGCCGTTTGGTATGACATTCTGTCGCGCTGACCACTTTTTTTTTTTGTTCTATATGGATACAAAGTTAGGCAGTTCACAATCACTAAAAGAAATGCATCCTCTGCTATATATATATATATATATATATATATATATATATATATATATATATATATACAGGGTTATTACAAATGATTGAAGCGATTTCACAGCTCTACAATAACTTTATTATTTGAGATATTTTCACAATGCTTTGCACACACATACAAAAACTCAAAAAGTTTTTTTCGGCATTCACAAATGTTCGATATGTGCCCCTTTAGTGATTCGGCAGACATCAAGCCGATAATCAAGTTCCTCCCACACTCGGCGCAACATGTCCCCATCAATGAGTTCGAAAGCATCGTTGATGGGAGCTCGCAATTCTGGCACGTTTCTTGGTAGAGGAGGTTTAAACACTGAATCTTTCACATAACCCCACAGAAAGAAATCGCATGGGGTTAAGTCGGGAGAGCGTGGAGGCCATGACATGCATTGCTGATCATGATCTCCATCACGACCGATCCATCGGTTTTCCAATCTCCTGTTTAAGAAATGCCGAACATCATGATGGAAGTGCGGTGGAACACCATCCTGTTGAAAGACGAAGTCGGCGCTGTCGGTCTCCAGTTGTGGCATGAGCCAATTTTCCAGCATGCCCAGATACACGTGTCCTGTAACGTTTTTTTTTGCAGAAGAAAAAGGGGCCGTAAACTTTAAACCGTGAGATTGCACAAAACACGTTAACTTTTGGTGAATTGCGAATTTGCTGCACGAATGCGTGAGGATTCTCTACCGCCCAGATTCGCACATTGTGTCTGTTCACTTCACCATTAAGAAAAAATGTTGCTTCATCACTGAAAACAAGTTTCGCACTGAACGCATCCTCTTCCATGAGCTGTTGCAACCGCGCCGAAAATTCAAAGCGTTTGACTTTGCCATCGGGTGTCAGGGCTTGTAGCAATTGTAAACGGTAAGGCTTCTGTTTTAGCCTTTTCCGTAAGATTTTCCAAACCGTCGGCTGTGGTACGTTTAGCTCCCTGCTTGCTTTATTCGTCGACTTCCGCGGGCTACGCGTGAAACTTGCCCGTTGCCCGCACGCGTTCAACCGTTTCTTCGCTCACTGCAGGCCGACCCGTTGATTTCCCCTTACAGAGGCATCCAGAAGTTTTAAACTGCGCATACCATCGCCGAATGGAGTTAGCAGTTGGTGGATCTTTGTTGATCTTCGTCCTGAAGTGTCGTTGCAGTGTTATGACTGACTGATGTGAGTGCATTTCAAGCAGGACATACGCTTTCTCGGCTCCTGTCGCCATTTCGTCTCACTGCGCTCTCGAGCGCTCTGGCGGCAGAAACCTGAAGTGTGGCTTCAGCCGAACAAAACTTTATGAGTTTTTCTACGTATCTGTAGTGTGTCGTGACCATATGTCAATGAATGGAGCTACAGTGAATTTATGAAATCGCTTCAATCATTTGTAATAGCCCTATATATATATATATATATTGTTCGTTTTCGTTCGTTGTATCTGCTCTGGGCGGACGTCTCAAGTCACCAGTTTCAGTTCATCGTTGATCGGTTCACTCAGTTCTTTTTATTACAGAGGGTAGCGAACCCTCTGACCGAACACGCTGAGCTACCGTCCCGGCACCACACAGCTACCTGGGACTGGCAATAGTACGAACATTTGCCTGCACACATCTTCGTTCGCCCCCTGTTATCTGTGGCTCAGAGTTGGCTCTCAGCACTATGGGACTCAACATCTGAGGTCATCAGTCCCCTATAACTTAGAACTACTTAAACCTAACTAACCTAAGGACATCACACACATCCAAGCCCGAGGCAGGATTCGAACCTGCGACCGTAGCAGTCACGCGGTTCCGGACTGAAGTGCCTAGAACCGCACGGCCACCGCGGCCGGCATGGCTCAGACTATACCACAGTTGCCTAGCGCCATTTTGCCATACATGGTGTACTTCAACCAGGCGAGAACACGGTTTACAAACCTGATCGTATCGGAAATGCTTCCATCCTTGGCTCAAAAGCCAATGATGATGCCCTTCTGAGCGTGTGATAAAACCCTCTCCTCGTTATGACATCGACTGCACTGTTTTCCGCGTTCCCCCCGACAAGTTGTATATACACTTCACTGCTACTGCTGCCTTCTGGCATATGCAGACGTCGAAGATAGAGGCGGCGGTCACATTAATATGACTGCATTGTTTGTGTTGTACGTACGCGGGCGCGTAAACGCTGTATTTCCATGTTAGAACTATGTTTTCTACCACTCTTGAACTCATTAATCATGAAACACACAGGAAAAGAACGCATTAGCACGTTTGAAACGCTTTACTAAATAAAATGTTCAAATGGCTCTCCGTTGTCAACCACACGTGTATCAGTCCGTCGTCAGACTGAATGCCAACGGCCTTGCCGCAGTGATAACACCGGTTCGCTTCAGATCACCGAAGTTAAGCGCTGTCTAGCTGGGCTAGCACTTGGATGAGTGACCATCCGGTCTGCCGAGCGCCGTTGGCAAGCGGGTTGCACTCAGCCATTGTGAGGCAAACTGAGGAGCTGCTTGATTGAGAAGTAGCGGCTCCAGTCTCGGAAACTGACTTACTGTCGGGAGCGCGGTGTGCTGACCACATGCCTCTCCATACCCGCATTCCAGTGACGCAGTGGGCTGAGGATGACACGGCGGCCGGTCGGTGCCGTTGGACCTTCATGGCCCGTTCGGAAGGAGTCCAGCACATCGCTGATGTGCTGGACATTCCTAAAGACGTCTACTGTTTCACAGCCCTCCATAATACAGGTACAAAATCTGTGTTACATCTTTCCATGGGGCCCCACAAGAGCTTTCAAATACCGCCACAAATAAACGTCTAATGGATTTGTCTGCAGAGAGATTTCAAGTAATTGTCACGGAATCAGTTATTCAGCGGACTGCGAACATTAACACTGAAATGAAGAGGAGCTCCGTCGTGCCTGAAGTGCACCCGTAAAGACACGTGCTCCAGCAGAACAGGTAGGTTATTCTCCGAGAATACCGAGCGAAGTGGCGCAGTAGATATCACACTGGACTCGCATTCGGGAGGACGACGGTTCAATCCCGCGTCAGGCCATGCTGATTCAGGTTTTCCGTGATTTCCCTAAATCGCTTCAGGCAAATGACGACTTCAAATGCCTCCAAGCACTATGGGACTCAACATCTGAGGTCATCAGTCCCCTACATTTGGAACTAGGCTTACACAGTGCTCAATTAAACTAACTTACGCCAGCGACAATATACACACCCACGGCAGAGGGAGGACGCGACCCTCCGACGGAGGAGGCACGCGAACCGTAGCAATGGACCCCGGACAGCACGGCTACCCCGCGTGGCCAACTCCCAATATTATCACCATTAAAACGTATACAGCACTTCCTATTGACGTACAGTCATGAAATTTGATAAGAATCAAGGTTTCGCAGATCAAGTAAAGGAAATAATCACAAAATTGCTCAGCTGTAATTACACAACTAGTCATTAAAATTGCTACACCACGAAGATGACGTGCTACAGACGCGAAATTTAACCGACAGGAAGATGATGCTGTGATATGCAAATGATTAGCCTTTCAGAGCATCCACACAAGGTTGGCGTCGGTGGCGACACCTACAACGTGCTGACATGAGGAAAGTTTCTAACCGATTTCTCATACACAAACAGCAGTTGGCCGGCGTTGCCTGGTGAAACGTTGTTGTGATGCCTCGTGTAAGGGGGAGAAATGCGTACCGTCATGTTTCCGACTTTGATAAATGTCGGATTGTAGCCTATCGCGATTGCGGTTTATCGTATCGCGACATTGCTGCTCGCGCTGGTCGAGATCCAATGACTGTTAGCAGAGTATGGAATCGGTGGGTTCAAGAGGGTAATACGGAACGCCATGCTGGATCCCAACGGCCTTGTATCACTAGCAGTCGAGATGACAGGCATCTTATCCGCATGGCTGTAACGGATCGTGCAGCCACGTCTCGATCCCTGAGTCAACAGATGCGGATGTTTGCAAGACAACAACCATCTCCACGAACAGTTGGACGACGTTTGCAGCAGCATGGACTATCAGCTCGGAGACGGTGGCTGCGGTCACCCTTGAAGCTGAATCACAGACAGAGGTGCTTGCGATGGTGTACTCAACGACGAACATGGGTGCACGAATGGCAAAACGTCATTTTTTCGGATGAATCCAGGTTCTGTTTACAGTATCATGATGGTCGCATCCGTGTTTCGCGACATCGTGGTGAACGCACAATGGAAACGTGTATTCGTCATCGCCATACTGGCGTATCACCCAGCGTGATGGTATGGGGTGCCATTGGTTACACGTCTCGGTCACCTCTTGTTCGCAATGACGGCACTTTGAACAGTGGATTTTATGTTTCAGATGTGTTACTACCCGTGGCTCCACCCTTCATTCGAACTCTGCGAAACCCTACATTTCAGCAGGATAATGCACGACCGCATGTTGGAGGTCCTGTACGGCCTTTTCTGGATACAGAGAATGTTCGACTGCTGCCCTGGCCAGTACATTCTCCAGATCTCTCACCAATTGAAAACGTCTGGTCAATGGTGGCCGAGCAACTGGCTCGTCACAATACGCCAGTCACTACTGTTGATGAACTGTGGTATCGTGTTGAAGCTGCATGGGCAGCTGTACCTGTACACGCCATCCAAGCTCTATTTGTTTCAATGCCCAGGCGTATCATGGCTGTTATTACGGCCAGAGATGGTTGTTCTGGGTACTGATTTCTCAGGATCTATGCATCCAAATTGCGTGAAAATGTAATCACAAGTCAGTTCTAGTGTAATATATTTGTCCATTGAATACCCGTTTATCATCTGCATTTCTTGGTGTAGCAATTTTAACGGCCAGTATTGTACTGCCATTTCTTCGACAGAAAGTTGATGCGCTTTTTCAGTAGGACAATGCGTGTCCCCCTACTGTTGCTGTGACGCAATGTGATCTTCCATGCTACTGCCATTTTTTCGACAGGAAGGTGATGCGCTTTTTCAGCAGGACAATGCACGTAGTCTTCATGCCGTGGCCATCATCTTTCCTTGAGGTCACGAGATTTGTCACCAATTAAATATCTATGGGACATAGTAAAGTGGGAACTTACTCGTTCTCCAGAGCCTGCAAGAACCATTGTCGAATTGCAACAAAAAGTTCAAGACGTGTGGGACAATCCATTGCAGGATGCCATTCCGCATGTTTTTGATCGTTTTCATGCGGCAGTACGCGTCAGCGCTACCGCATGGCGCGGGGGTACGTTGTGTATCGATAGAACTGTTTGGCCAGCATTTACTGTGACATAAGTGTTTCATTTGGGTTGAATTTGTTATCATATACTCCGACAAAGATCAACTACCTGTCACATTATTTATCAATAGAATTATCTTGCGCTTGATGGCGTTGCTTTCGTTTTTCCGGTACTATTGTTACCGAACGACATCCGCATTCCACCCACGCTGCAGTTTAAAACCGCTCCCGTTTAGAGCTCTGTCCGAAAACACCAACTGGGACGATCAGTTAGCCGAAATTTTCACCTGTTCCAGTGTTTCGTACTGAAGTTAACGATAGGGCCGGGCGTTTGGGTGAAAAGTGGCTCATTTAACGGGCAAAGAGGTGCGCATACCCGGCGAGCAATTCAGGTTCCATTATGAACGCCCTCGTAAGCGTGCAACGGAACCGCTAATGGCAGCTAGAACGATACCCGAGCGCAAATGTGACTCGGTTGCGGTCGTCCGCCATTCTGGTTGAGTGGGACGAAATTTAGCGCCGGGATCCCACCGTGCATTAGCCATTAGCTGGTCTGCCTCGGCTGTGGCTTTGTCGCCGAAACTGCGGACGTCCGTGGTCAATTAGGCGAACGGTCACCGGTGAAGTAGAAATACAACAGCGCGGATGCGCACTGCAAACAAACTCACTGTTGATTGCCTGCTGCTGCAGTGGAACTCAGTTTACGTCAACTCGTGGAGACATAGAAGACAAAGTTTATGCTATAATCATTCTTAATCAATCGAGGCGAATAGAACTTCACGCAACGCTTAGGGAAATTGCTCAGAAACATTTTGCACCATCCACATAGTTTCAAATAAGTGTGTGTGTGAAGCGGGGGTTAGTTGGTTTGGGGGGGGGGGGGCGGGGGAGAGATGGGGGCAGGAACAGGCAACGAATCAATTAGTCTTGTGAAATGCAACTTGACTGAAAAATAAAAACGGTATCAAAATGCAGTTTGAGCAAAAGACGTTCATGTGCAAACCAGAACACGAATCTTAAATCTGTTTTCTCGTACCTTAAATGCAGAGGTAGGACATTCGTAGTGACCATGGCATATTCTGAAAGAGCTCATGATTCAATTGACTGAATAAATCCTCTCGAAATCTTAAAAAATAAAATTGTCTAGAATAACGAAACAAAGGCTATTACCCGACAGACCGTACTGACATTACCTTCAAAGTGAACTTTACGCCACAGATTTCACGTGTCTTTTTACATCGGATCAGGAGTAAAAGAGATGGAATGTCTCCCCTACTTTTCCACTGTGCACGCGACAAAGTGGTCCGTGAGAAAGAGAGAGGAATGAATGAGCAGCTGACAATGAATTTTGGCTTGGCTACAGAATCATGAATTTGACAATGGCTGACTGGACTTTATAGACGACCTCGCAGTTGTTTCTGATTAGCTAGACAGGGTTACAGAACAAATCAGTGAACCCACTACTCAAGATCTCCTTTGTGAAAACTGAATTTATTACAAACATCAAATCACGATCCAGATAGTAGAGGCAGAAGAAGGGGAAATAACACGGAGACTTTTCAAGATCAAGGAGAGCGGTTAGATTTAAAGACCTCTGAGAACGAAGCATTTGCATCACCGATCAGAAAAAAATCGAAATAGCATATTATATAGCCAAAATAGCTCATATGAAGAGATCAGTATCAGTTGACGCCAAGACAGAATAAAATTTTCACTCTCGAGCAATGTTTGCTCCCATATGAGCGTTGCTTTAGAAAGCATCGCTCCTGCGAAACGCAACTCGCCCTTTTTTCTCATGATATCTTGCGAATCATGATGAAGGGTATCAGACGGATGCAATATTCCTTGACTTCCGGAAAGTGACTCGGTGCCCCACTGCAGACTCCTAACTAAGGTACGAGCATATGGGATTGGTTCCCAAGTATGTGAGTGGCTCGAAGACTTCTTAAGTAATAGAACCCAGTACGTTTTCCTCGATGGTGAGTGTTCATCGGAGGTGAGGGTATCATCTGGAGTGCCCCAGGGAAGTGTGGTAGGTCCGCTGTTGTTTTCTATCTACATAAATGATCTTTTGGATAGGGTGGATAGCAATGTGCGGCTGTTTGCTGATGATGCCGTGGTGTACGGGAAGGTGTCGTCGTTGAGTGACTGTAGGAGCCGGCCGGTGTGACCGTGCGGTTCTAGGCGCTCCAGCCTGGAACCGCGTGACCGCTACGATCGCAGGTTCGAATCCTGCCTCGGGCATGGATGTGTGTGGTGCCCTTAGGTTAGTTAGGTTTAAGTAGTTCTAAGTTATAGGGGTCTGATGACCACAGATGTTAAATCCCATAGTGCTCAGAGCCAGTTGAACCATTTGACTGTAGGAGGAAACAAGATGACTTGGACAGGATTTGTGATTGGTGTAAAAGGAAAATGAATCATGTAATTGAATACTCCATTAGTAGTGTAGCGCTTGACACAGTCACGTCGATGAAATATTTGGGCGTAACATTGCAGAGCGATATGAAGTGGGACAAGCATGTAATGGCAGTTGTGGGGAAGGCGGATAGACTTCTTCGGTTCATTGGGAAGATGTGGTTCATCTGTAAAGGAGACCGCTTATAAAACACTAATACGACCTATTCTTGAGTACTGCTCGAGCGTTTGGGATCCCTATCAGGTCGGATTGAGGGAGGACATAGAAGCAATTCAGAGGCGGGCTGCTAGATTCGTTACTGGTAGGTTTGATCATCACGCGAGGAACTCGGGTGGAAGTCTCTGTAGGAAAGGAGGCATTCTTTTCGTGAATCACTACTTTGGAAATTTGGAGAACCAGCATTTGAGGCTGACTGCAGTACAATTTTACTGCCGCCAACTTATATTTCGCGGAAAGACCACAAAGATGAGATAAGAGAGATCAGGGGTCGTACAGAGGCATATAGGCAGTCTTTTTCCCTCGTTCTGTTTGGGAGTGGAACAGGGAGAGAAGATGCCAGTTGTGGTACGAGGTACCCTCCGCCACGCACCGTGTGGTGGATTGCGAAGTATGTATGTAGATGTAGATGTAGAAATTCGTTGTTTTCGGTGTTTTCCCGTGCTCGTCGTTTATCACGTCAAAATCACCACTTTATAATTTTTTGAACCACTCGAAACACTGTGTTTTCCCACGAGCATGTTCGCTGAAAGCTTCGACAAGCATTCGATGGTATTCTGCATCAGTTTTCTTAAAATGATAACAGAAAACCGATGCTGTCCGCAAATCGTGGTTCGGAGGCACAAAACTCGACATGTTTGAAAATAGATACCGATGAATGTTACTTCGGTCACTGTGTGTTGACATTCGTCGACAGCCGTTACAGGAAGCAGATGGCGCTGCAGACGCGGTCTCAGGGGCCCTACACTGACAGCTAGCACCATCTATAGGGGAATTCCGGTTTCATACTTCTACACCTGGTAACTATTTCCTTCCACCGCCTTCTAGTGCGATTTGAAATTACGGTGTGTACAACTATTCTTTATATAGCTCTTTCCGCCTGAGGAAGGCATGCCAGTATCTTCAAGAAGGCGTGCGTGTGTAAGAAGAAATTCACCACCAAATTGCAAATGGTTCAAATGGCTCTGAGCACTATGGGACTTAACATCTATGGTCATCAGTCCAATAGAACTTAGAACTACTTAAACCTAACTAACCTAAGGACAGCACACAACACCCAGCCATCACGAGGCAGAGAAAATCCCTGACCCCGCCGGGAATCGAACCCGGGAACCCGGGCGTGGGAAGCGAGAACGCTACCGCACACCAAATTGCAAATCACGCTGCGCCGCGCATACAGGGTGTTACAAAAAGGTACGGCCAAACTTTCAGGAAACATTCCTCACACACAAAGAAAGAAAATATGTTATGTGCACGTGTGTCCGGAAACGCTTAATTTCCATGTTAGAGCTCATTTTAGTTTCGTCCACCCACGCTCAATGGAGCACATTATCATGATTTCATACGGCATACTCTACCTGTGCTGCTAGAACATATGCTTTTACAAGTTCGACACAACATGTGGTTCGTGCACGGTGGAGCTCCTGCACATTTCAGTCGAAGTGTTCGTACGCTTCTCAACAACAGATTCGGTGACCGACGGATTGGTAGAGGCGGACCAATTCCGTGGCCTCCACGCTCTCCTGACCTCAACCCTCTTGACTTTCATTTATGGGGGCATTTGAAAGCTCTTGTCTACGCAACCCCGGTACCAAATGTAGAGACTCTTCGTGCTCGTATTGTGGACGGCTGTGATACAATACGCCATTCTCCAGGGCTGCGTCAGCGCATCAGGGATTCCATGCGACGGAGGGTGGATGCATGTATCCTCGCTAACGGAGGACATTTTGAACATTTCCTGTAACAAAATGTTTGAAGTCACGTTGGTACGTTCTGTTGCTGTGTTAAAAAAAATGGCTCTGAGCACTGTGGGACGTAACATCTGAGGTCATCAGTTCCCTAGAACTTAGAACTACTTAAACCTAACTAACCTAAGGACATCACACACATCCATGCCCGAGGCAGGATTCGAACCTGCGACCGTAGCAGTCGCTCGGTTCCAGACTGTAGCGCCTAGAACCGCTTGGCCACTCCGGCCGGCTGTTGCTGTGTGTTTCCATTCCATGGTTAATGTGATTTGAAGAGAAGTAATAAAATGAGCTCTAACATGGAAAGTAAACGTTTCCGGACACATGTCCACATAGCATATTTTCTTTCTTTGTGTGTGAGGAATGTTTCCTGAAAGTTTGGCCGTACCTTTTTGTAACACACTATATAAGTTAACGCGTAACTAAACACTGAATAACAAAGTTTAATGTGAACCATTTATATAAAAATTTCGGCAGTTATTGTAACTACTTATTACTCATTACGAATTCAACAGACAGTATAGGAGAGACGTAAAATGCTATCCAAAAAAATTAATACCACCTTTTGTTTTAATTACTACTTTTCTTTTAAAAATAACGAAATTTTACGCTTTGCACATACATGTTGTGCTTCACTACTGCTGAAACGGAATACTTCTGTTTAATACCGGGTTTAAGTCAGTATAAATTTGAAAACTGAATAAATCACGGAATAATGTAGATAGAGAGGTACAAATTGACACATATGCTTGGAATGACATAGGGTTTTATTAGAACCAAAAAAATACAAAAGTTCAAAAAATGTCCGACAGATGGCGCTTCAACTGATCAGAATAGCAATAATTAGCATAACAAAGTAAGACAAAGCAAATATGATGTTCTTCACAGGAAATGCTCAATATGTGAACCATCATTCCTCAACAATAGCTGTAGTCGAGGAATAATGTTGTGAACAGCACTGCAAAGCATGTCCGGAGTTATGGTGAGGCATTGGCGTCGGATATTGTCTTTCAGCATCCCTAGAGATGTCGGTCGATCATGATACACTTGCGACTTCAGGTAACCCCAAAGCCAATAATCGCACGGACTGAGGTCTGGGGACCTGGGAGACCAAGCATGACGAAAGTGGCGGCTGAGCACACGATCATCACCAAACGACGCTCGCAATAGATCTTTCACGCGTCTAGCAATATGGGGTGGAGAGCCATCCTGCATAAACATCGTACGTTCCAGCAGGTGTTTATGAGCCAGGCTGGGAATGATGCGATTCTGTAACATATCGGCGTACCTCCCACCCGTCACGTTTTGCTGTGCAGCGCAATCTGTCGGACATTCTGGGAACTCTGTTTTTTTTTTTTGTGGTTTAATAAATTTTCAAATTTATACTGACTTTTTGATCACCCGGTACATTCTGAATGAATCATATACTGATATGCGAATACGTATATCTCATAATGTACATATCAGTTGGTAACGAGTGCTTTTATAAACATTCGTATCGACTATCAAGTAATACAAATTTACCTGCCTTGCAGTTACATTTCAATACGTTGTTGATAAAGCCCAGAGACCGAAATTGTGCGTAACAAATAAGATGGATGCAGAAAAGCAGAAAAGTTAACAATAACAGAATACATTTCTGAAGCGGATGATGGAAGCCCCAGTATGGATACGGTTGCTGTGTAGTTTAATATCGGATGTTGTTATTGCGGAAATGTCGCTCGGGGGCGCCATTGCAGCGATCTCCCGTGCTTTTAATACGTCAGCGTAGAGCGGTAATTCATACGCAGCAGACTAGACTTCCAGTTTGCTTCCGCTCCGACGTTTTCGCGTGACCCGAATTCCTTCCAGCGTGGAGTTATTGTCTGCCGCGTCCGATACCCGGGTATAGAGCACGGTGGGGGCACAATGCTGTAATTAGGATATCGACGAGTCACAAGGCGGGGGACGACCCCCGAGGCAATTACTCGCTCCACGGGCGTCTGATTCACACAGCCACCCAGTCAAGCTCCCCCACCCCCACCCCCTCCGCGGACTTCAAATTACGTCACTGTTGACGGCGGGCAACACAGACGCTCTGACTATTACTGGGACAATCTGTGCTTAAGAACATCGGCTGGTACAGCTAGCACATACAATTTATAATTTTGGGTTGATGCAGTCCGCATTGCCCCTGTGACAGATTTAGCATTTGACACTCACTGCAAAGCGAGCTTTGTCTGTCGGATTGTTAAGGCTCACAGTTGATAGTCAAGGTAAACAAAAGGCTGATAAGGACCATTAGTATTCCATTACATTGTTGAAGGTGCACAAATGGAATCTACAAACTTAAAGTACATCCCCAACGAAACCCGAGAAGCACGTAGAAGACATGGTACAATGTCAGTATACATTGGAGAGCAAAAGAAGCTGGTTCACCTGCCACGCATAAGTGCCGCAACACGACGTGGCATGGACTCGACTAATCTCTTAAGTAGAGCTGGAGGGAACTGACACCATTGATCCTCCAGGGCTGTCCATAAATCCGTAAGAGTACGAGGGGACTGGAAATCTCTTCTGAACAGCATGTTGCAAGGCATCTCACATATATTCAATGACGTTTATGTCTGGGGAGTTTGGTGGCCAGTGGAGGGCTTTAAACTCAGAAGAGTGTTCCTCGAGCCACTCTGTAGCAATTCTGGACGTGTGCGGTGTCACATTGTCCTGCTGGAATTGCCCAAGTCAGTCGGAATAAACAATGGACATGGATGGATGCAGGTGATCAGACAGGATGCTTATATACGTGTCACGTGTCAGAGCCGTATCCAGACGTATCAAGGGTCCCATTGAAAGGTCTCTGTTGGATTCCTTTCATGTTAATTTCTTAAAACTGTTGTCATTTATGGCATACATTCCACTTCTAAATTTACTGTGGTGTTTCTGACTATCTGGGAGGAGACTGAGCAGTGGAACGTGTTACTCTTACACGTAAACAAGAACGATCTGTAGCACTACTACACTTTAAAAGACATTTTATATGTAATTCGTGTCACACAGTCTCAGACAGAACCTACATCCACTTTCTTTTATATACTATATATGATAAGATACTGTCATCCCCCTTCCCTTCTGTGTGAAAGGATGAATGGGCAAATGTATTTCTAGTTGAGTGCTTGATGGTAGCAGACAAGCCTGTCTGCTAGAGAACAGTAGGACCAACATCGGAACAGGTAGCTACGCTTTCTAAAAGGAGAGAGGTTTCTATTCTTGGTATGGTCCTGTCCATCCCTTGTCATGCTGGTATAGGAAGCTGTCTCTCTGGTCACTTCCATTTGTATCTGTGAGGCACCCTCAGGAGGGGCCCACGGCAGTCTGTCTGCCGCGAGAATCTGAAGTGGTAACATCTCCGGCTAAGCGCGTCTCTGCTAAGTCCATAGGACAATGGATTTCTTTAGTTCAGCCTAACTGGAAATTTAATCACCTTTGTTTCAGGTTTAGATCTAAAATATCTTATGATATATTAAATTGCAACGCAGTGTAATTCGGGTGTGAAGTTCAGAATATCTTCCAGTAGTTCCTTTGTCACTACTTTGTGAGTAAAGTGGAACCACATGTTGATGACCCGTAACTCTAACTAAGATCATCAATCTTAAATGCAAATGTGCGTGAGATTATAATGTCTCGCCTTGACAATATTTTTCAATATAGCAACTTTTGTTTATATTCAGCCCACATGGGGTGTACTTTGTGAGACCAGTACCACGTGCTCATACAATTGTTTGACCCATCAGGTTAATAGTTAGACGATAGTAACTAGTTTGAGGTTTTTCTTTTGTAAATTGCATGTCGATGTAATTTATTTTAATTATCAAAATTACTGTGGAGTTACACTCTTTGTGTAAACCAAGCTGATCACGTGAATCATGTGGTTTAGTCATCAAAGTAGCCCTCAGCTATTCTTTTCGGGAAGATTTCACAGAGAGTTAGTATGAATTTAGTATACCAGTGTGTGGTAATTTCTTGACGGACAGGATTGCGCTACGAACATAACTCCTTTGGTTGAAAATTGAATCGGTTGGTTGTGGTTAATTTCCTCTTGCATATGTTTCAACGATCTTCGTGTGTTATTTTATGAATGCAGTGTTGTATACAGTCGCCCAATCTTGGCTCCATATTTGATGTGTTCCGTAAGATTACAAACTCACATTTTCACAATCCTAAATAAGGCACCAGTTTAGTTATGAATCAAGTTTAATATGCTAAAAGTTTAACGGAACAATGATCAATGTTAAAATAAATATCCAAATATAAACTGATTTATTTCTTTTTATTTAAATTCTCTTTATGTATATATCACCGTTTGTCGTAAGACAACTATTAAAAGATTATAATTAATGTTAGTCTGGTTGGGAATTTGGTAAGCTAGACTGGATACCTGGTGAAACAGTTGCTTAGTAATGCAAGGTTAACTTCCCCAGATAGCTCATAGCTTTTAACCCGTTTTTATTGTCTTGAACATCAGCACCGCTTTCAGAACAACTTAATGCATCAACATTACACAATATCACTCCAACTGCTCACGCCCAACACCATCACAGAGCCTCCACCATCTCGAACTGTCCCTTGTTCACATGCAGGGTCTATGGGTTCATGAGGTTGTCTCCATATCTATACACGTCCATCCGCTCGATACAATTTGAAACGAGACTAGTCCGACCAGGCAACATGTATCCATTCATCAACAGTCCATTGTCGGTGTTTCTTCGGCCCTGAAAACGCATATCGATGCTGTTTCGTTGAATGGTTCGCACGCTGACACTTGTAGATGGCCCTGCATCGAAATCTACAGCAATTTGTTGAAGGGTTGCACTTCTGCCGTGTTGAACGATTCTCTTCAGTCATCGTTGGGCCCGTTCTTGCAGGATCTTTCCCCGGCCGCAGCGATGTCGGAGATTTAATATTTTACCGGAATCCTGATATTCGCGGTACACTCGTGAAATGGTCATTCGGAAAAATGACCACATCATCGCTACCTCGGAGATGCCGAGTCCCACCGCTCATGCGCCGACTATAACACCACGTTCAAACTCCCGTAAACCTTGATAAGCTGCAATTGTAGCAGCAGTAACCGATTTAACAAGTGTGCCAGACACTTGATGGCTTGTACGAGGTGTGGCTAGAAAAAAACCGGACTAGTACTGGTGAAACAATAAAACGAATGCAATAAGGCTGATAGTCGCGTGGCCTGTCACGTGACTCTCGCTCCGCCTACTGCTCGAGTTTCATCTGCCTCCTGCACTCAGTCTGCCCGTGGCGTCTGTTTTAAGTAGTTG
The DNA here is from genome assembly GCF_021461385.2 of Schistocerca piceifrons. Lineage (NCBI taxonomy): Eukaryota > Metazoa > Arthropoda > Insecta > Orthoptera > Acrididae > Schistocerca > Schistocerca piceifrons. Next base: position 41,766,004 of record NC_060146.1, read on the forward strand.
ACGTTTTGTCTGTGCGTCGGAAAATGTTGAGTGTACAGAAAGAACAGCGTGTTAACATCAAATTTTGTTTCAAACTAGGAAAATCTGCAAGTGAAACGTTTGTAATGTTACAACAAGTGTACGGCGATGATTGTTTATCGCGAACACAAGTGTTTGAGTGGTTTAAACGATTTAAAGATGGCCGCGAAGACACCAGTGATGACACTCGCACTGGCAGACCATTGTCAGCAAAAACTGATGCAAACATTGAAAAAATCGGTAAACTTGTTCGACAAGATCGCCGCTTAACAATCAGAGCAGTGTCTGAGTTAACAGGAGTTGACAAGGAAAGTGTTAGGCAGATTCTTCATGAAAGTTTCAACATGAACAAAGTGTGTTCAAAAATGGTTCCAAAGTGTCTCACAGTTGAACAGAAGGAACGCCGAAGAATGATTTGTTCTGACATCCTGGAAAACATTGAAAGTGATCCCACCTTCTTACAAAATGTTATTACTTGCGATGAATCGTGGTTTTTTACTTACGATCCCGAAACTAAACGCCAATCGATGCATTGGAAAACTCCTGGTTCTCCACGACAAAAAAAAGCACGAATGTCAAAATCGAAATTCAAGGCAATGATGATTGTTTTTTTTTTTTTTGACATCAAAGGGATAGTGCACATTGATTGGGTACCAGAGGGACAAACAGTGAATCAGCATTACTACATTAGCGTCCTGGCTACCCTACGTGAGCGAGTACGGAGAAAACGGAACGATTTGTGGAGAAAAAAGTCATGGATCCTTCACCAAGACAATGCCCCAGCTCACAGTGCGTTGTCAGTGAAGACGTTTTTGGCAAAACACAACATTCCCATCTTAGATCATCCACCCTACTCACCTGATTTGGCCCCCTGTGACTTTTTTCTTTTCCCTAAAGTCAAGTCAGCTTTGAAAGGAACTAGATTTGAGACTGTTGAAGCAGTAAAAGAAAAAGCGACGGAAGTAATGTATGGACTTACCGAAAATGATCTGCAGCATTGCTACGAACAGTGGAAAATTCGTATGGAGCGGTGTAGAGACCGAGGAGGAGAGTACATTGAAGGAGATAACATGAAATTGTAAATAAATGTTTTTTCCAGCATCAGTCCGGTTTTTTTCTAGCCGCACCTCGTATAGGCGTTGCCGTCCTTAACTCCGTATTCTGTCTGTTTCCATATCTCTGTATCTGAACACACACACATGTGTATACCAGTTTCTTTGGCGCTTCAGTGTAACTTCGTACACTTAGGCTCCATCAGGGATATGTGTGTATTATAAGAGTTACAATTCTCTGTGTCAGGTAGAACAGCTGCCACACCGCGTTAGTGTTGTTCTTGTTTAGAGTTGTTATCAGGCCTGGTAGGGCATATTAGCAGCATGAAGTCTTGAAGTAAAGTACGGTGGTGGCAAGACACAACCAGTGCCTTCTCTGCGCTACATCAATGAAAATACCATCGGCGACAGTGTTGTTAGCGGGCCGGTGTGGACGTGCGGTTAAAGGCGCTTCAGTCTGGAACCGCGTGACCGCTACGGTCGCAGGTTCGAATCCTGCCTCGGGCATGGATGTGTGTGATGTCCTTAGGCTAGTTTGGTTTAATTAGTTCTAAGTTCTAGGCGACTGATGACCTCAGAAGTTAAGTCGCATAGTGCTCAGAGCCATTCTGACAGTGTTGTTAAAGTAGTTACTGTACACAGCCATCCGAAATTCTTTCACCAACGAAGGTGTCGCAAATATTGCAGAATTCGAATCAAGAACAGGTGCCAACACGAGCAAGGTCGATGTAGATTCTTAAGAATAGTGAAGCAACTTAAATCACTTAATAAAAATAAGTCTTCCTCTCAAGACTGTATACCAATTCCTGTAAGAGTATGCTGGTGACAACTACTCGCTCTAAGAAAGATCCGTGCCAAAAGACTGGAAAGCTGCACAGGTCACACCAACATTTCAGAAGGGCAATAGGAGTAATCCGGTAAATTACAGCCCATGTTTTTTTTTTCTTTTTTTTTTTTTTGGTCATCAGTCTACTGACTGGTTTGATGCGGCCCGCCACGAATTCATTTCCTGTGCAACCTCTTCATCTCAGAGTAGCACTTGCAACCTACGTCCTCAATTATTTGCTTGACGTATTCCAGTCTCTGTCTTCCTCTACAGTTTTTGCCCTCTACAGCTCCCTCTAGTACCATGGAAGTCATTCCCTCATGTCTTAGCAGATGTCCTATCATCCTGTCCCTTCTCCTTATCAGTGTTTTCCACATATTCCATCCCTCTCCGATTCTGCGTAGAACCTCCTCATTCCTTACCTTATCAGTCCACCTAATTTTCAACATTCGTCTATAGCACCACATCTCAAATGCTTCGATTCTCTTCTGTTCCGGCTTTCGCACAGTCCATGTTTCACTACCATACAATGCTGTACTCCAGACGTACATCCTCAGAAATTTCTTCCTCAAATTAAGGCCGGTATTTGATATTAGTAGACTTCTCTTGGCCAGAAATGCCTTTTTTGCCATAGCGAGTCTGCTTTTGATGTCCTCCTTGCTCCGTCCGTCATTGGTTATTTTACTGCCTAGGTAGCAGAATTCCTTAACTTCATTGACTTCGTGACCATCAATTCTGATGTTAAGTTTCTCGCTGTTCTCATTTCTACTACTTCTCATTACCTTCGTCTTTCTCCGATTTACTCTCAAACCATACTGTGTACTCATTAGACTGTTCATTCCGTTCAGCAGATCATTTAATTCTTCTTCACTTTCACTCAGGATAGCAATGTCATCTGCGAATCGTATCACTGATATCCTTTCACCTTGTATTTTAATTCCACTCCTGAACCTTTCTTTTATTTCCATCATTGCTTCCTCGATGTACAGATTGAAGAGTAGGGGCGAAAGGCAACAGCCTTGTCTTACACCCTTCTTAATAAGAGCACTTCGTTCTTGATCGTCCACTCTTCTTATTCCCTCTTGGTTGTTGTACATATTGTATATGATCCGTCTCTCCCTATAGCTTACCCCTACTTTTTTCAGAATCTCGAACAGCTTGCACCATTTTATATTGTCGAACGCTTTTTCCAGGTCGGCAAATCCTATGAAAGTGTCTTGATTTTTCTTTAGCCTTCCTTCCATTATTAGCCGTAACATCAGAATTGCCTCTCTCGTCCCTTTACTTTTCCTAAAGCCAAACTGATCGTCACCTAGCGCATTCTCAATTTTCTTTTCCATTCTTCTGTATACTGTATTATTCTTGTAAGCAGCTTCGATGCATGAGCTGTTAAGCTGATTGTGCGATAATTCTCGCACTTGTCAGCTCTTGCCGTCTTCGGAATTGTGTGGATGATGCTTTTCCGAAAGTCAGATGGTATGTCGCCAGACTCATATATTCTACTCACCAACGTGAATAGTCGTTTTGTTGCCACTTCCCCCAATGATTTTAGAAATTCTTATGGAATGGTATCTATAGGCCCATGTTATTAGCGTCAATATGCAGCAGTATTTTGGAACATATATTGTGTTCGAACATTATGAATTACCTCGAAGATAATGGTCTATTGACACAAAGTCAACACGGACTTAGAAAACATCTTTCTTGTGAAACACAGCTAGCTCTTACTAACACGAAGTGTTGAGTGGTATAGACACGGAATTTCAAATTGATTCCGTATTTATAGATTTCCAGAAGGGTTTTGACACTATTTCACAAGCGGCTTGTAATCAAATTTCGTACTTGTGGAATATCGTCTCAGTTATGCGACGGGATTCGTGATTTCTTGTCTAAGAGGTCTCAGTTCGTAATAACCGACGGTAAGTCATCGAGTAAAATAGATGTGATTTCTGAGATCCCAGGGGCAGTGTTAGAGCCTCTATGTTATTCCTTATCTGTATAAACGATTTAGGAGGCAATCGGAGAAGACGTCTTGTTTACAGATGATGCTGTCGTTTATTGCCCAGTTAAGTCATCTGGAGATTAAGATTTAGAAAACACATCGGTATCTTGCGAAAATTGGCAGCTGACTCTCAGTAATGAAAAGCGTGAGGTCATCCACATGAGTGCTAAAAGGAATCCGTTAAACTTCGGTTACACGATAAATCAGACCAATCTAAAGAAAGTAAATTCAGCTAAATAAGTGGGAAATACAATCAACTTTTAAACAATGTCCAAATGTGTGTGAAATCTTATGGGACATAACTGCTAATGTCATCAGTCCCTAAGCTTACACACTACTTAACCTAAATTATCCTAAGGACAAACACACACACCCATGCCCGAGGGAGGACTCGAAACTCCGCCGTGATCAGCCGCACAGTCCATGACTGCAGCGCCCTAGACAGCTCGGCTAATCCCGCGCGGCCAAACAACTTAAATTATGGTTCAAATGGCTCTGAGCACTATGGGACTTAACTGCTGAGGTCATCAGTCCCATAGAACTTAGAACTACTTAAACCTAACTAACCTAAGGACATCACACACATCCATGCCCGAGGCAGGATTCGAACTTGCGACTATAGCGCCTAGAACCGCTCGGCCACACTGCCCGGCACAACTTTAATTACAAAAAACACACAGAAAATGTAGTGGAGAGACGAACCAAAGACGACGATTTGTTATTGGCAAAACGCTTGTAAGACGTAACAAATCTACTAGAGAGACTGCCTACATTACGCTTGTCGTTTGGAGTACCGCTGTGCGATGCGGGTTCCTTACCAGACAGGATTGACGGAGTACATCGAACAAGTTCAAAGAAGGGTAGCACGTTTTGTACTATCGAGAAATAGGGGAGAGAGTGTCACGGACATGACGTAGGCGTTTTTCGGTACGGCGGAATCTTCTCACGAAATTTCAGACACTAACTTTTCATTCCGAACGCGAAAATACGTTGTTGACGCCGAGCTACATAGGGAGAAACGATCGTCATAATAAAATAAGGGAAATTGGAGCTCGCACGAAAAGATATACATGTCCGTTCTTTTGCGCATGCTGTTCGAGAGTGTTATAGTTATTGTGAAGGTGGTTCGATGAATCCTCTACAAGGCGCTCAAGTGTGATTTACAGAGTATGTGTAGATGTAAATGAAGATGTTGACTGACCGCTGCGGAACACACACTGTGGTATAGGGCGATGAAAATAACTTGATAGTTGACACTTGTCACTTGCTGTTACAGTGTTGCCACATCGGCTGCCAGCTACCGATCGGTTACGCGTGACACGCAAACGAGCCGGGTCACTTCACAGTAGCTGTTGATGTGTAACGCAGACGAGAGGTGGAAGCAGCCGCCACGAGGTATGTCGTAAATGCGAGGTGTTCTGTCGACAGCTGATTTTAAGTGACCATTGACTAAACTACAGCAGATGGCTCGTTTTGTAGCCCTGAATTTAGACGCATGTCCAAAGGTAGCTACAACCATGTGTTGTGGAATGTATCCGAGAAAACAGTGGTCAACAATTTGCGGCAGAGCGGAAATAATGATCGCTTTGTTCAAGACGCTGAAAGCTAACCTTTAAGAGCAAACTCAAGACGAAAAAAATTCAGTTTCAACGCTAAAATCAAACTGTAATTTCTCACCATCATTGGTTACCTGAAACTATCATCCCACTGGCTAACGAGCTGCCACATTAAAAACCAGTGATAAGTCCTAGTTGGCACTTGGTTGCAGAATAAAGGCGACAGAGGACGATCCCAAACCAAAAAAGAATGATTGGAAGAAGAATAAGAGGAAGTAAAAAAGAAAAAGGACGATGATGTGAAATGACGTGGCAAAGGCATAGAAATAAAAAGAATGCATTTAACCAATTAACTGAATAAAAATAATAATCAAACTCTTTTGATTAGTGAGCCGTCGCTGACACGTGTTATGCTTTGCATTAAACCTAGGTTGCTATGGTTATCGCGATTATGTTGTCATCCTCTGTCTCCGCAGCAGCAGCGTGTATCGATATTGACACCCTTTTACTATCTTTGGCCTTGCGCTTATAGTTTCTTGTAGCGGGACTTTCAATTTCGCCGCGCTACACTCGTTCCCTCAGATAGAAATTATACCGTTGCAGCTGTATGAGCGCTCGACGGCAGAGAAAATATTTGTAAGAAAATGAAGGTACAAAAATTGTAACCCTTTTTGTTTTCTACCCGCTATTGTCTCTTGAGAGTGGAAACTTAACCTCAGTTATTCGCTAGTCTTGGTACGATTCAGACGTAAAAACTTATTCCTTGGTCTTGGTCTGATTAAGACGTAAAAACTTTTTGATGTGCAGACATATTGTATTGTGGAAGCTTGTATGAAATTTGGAGGATGGAAGCAGCCGTAAAATACATTGCATTCAATATCAAGATGGTTTTAATTTGTAGACATTAGTAATTCCTGGACGATGAAATTTACTGCAAGATTTTGCAGCAGCTACGACCTTTTCATACAGAAATGAAGCAGGAGATGGTTGGCGAACAAGACCTGAACGCTGCACGAGAGAAGACATATTAACATGGTAATGAATGAACTCTTATCTACGCCATTTCCCCTGTTAATCACATTTTGTTATTCTCTGTTCTCTTTCAAATTATTTTTGTAGTAGATATTGGTTTGGCTTTTGCTCAGAAACGCCCCAAGGACCACCCCAACCATAGATTTTCTGAATCACGAAGTCTGATAGCTTTTCTGTAATACGAAGCCCGATTTGCATTTCATTCTTTCCCTTTTTCACGGTCATTAACGATTTTAAAACCCCCTTTTCATTCACCATTTCTTCCCACATTTTCAACCTTTTTTTTCCTTTCCCCTCTTTGTCTTTTTTATTAACCACTAATAACTGGCGACTGTGACAGGACTCTAACCTACAACCTTCGGATGAGTCATTTTTGAGCAAATTTGAAACTTCAATTTGTATTTTTCCCAACAGAGAATAACCAAAAATCCTGAAGTTTAAAGGGTAACTAAAATATCAACTTTATTGTACCTAAGCAAATGATTATACAACAATATTGTAAAGAATTTTGGTAACTAATTCAACCTATTTTTCTGTTCATGGCATATATTCATGTAAAACTGTTATTTTGAGACCTTATGGTGATTATCCGATGGAGATGTCGCGGCAGCAGGATGTATCGATATTCACACCCTTGTACTATCTTTGGCCTTGCGCTTATATCTTCTGGCTGTGCCGTGTGTGGGCAGTTGGTCGGTTGGCGTGGAGCAGCGAGGAAGTCTCCGTGGCGCGCGTCTGGCCTGGCCAGCTGGTGGCGTCCATGTGTGGTCGGAGTGTGTGGTGCTGTCCCCATTGCTACGAGGTCCGTGGCTCACCGATCCCGGACACGAAAGTTGAGTCCTTACTTAATCTACCAGCCAGCCCCAACTGTTCACATTGTGTCGTTTGAATTTCGTTGTGGGCTGTTGGGACATTACCGTGAGCAACAACATGTGTTTTCAAGTTGGCGAAATCCTAGCCGCCCTTTTGTGGAGTTCAACTTAACTTGATTATTTTTTAATTGAAGTGCACCAGTGGAATCTTCTGCCTTGTGGCCGTTAATGTTCCGGTTATCTGCCCTGGCTGTTGACGTAAATTCAAGCAGTGTATTTTCCTCGTCGTGTTGTGGCTGTCCAACACGGCGGGTAGTTTGACAGCCGAATGTGTAATTCGTTGTGGGCGCCGACACCTTCTGCGTTGTTCCATTGAACTCTCTCTTATGTGCTGGTTCGGTGGAGCGGAGGTTATCCGGTCGCTTGGTCCGTTGACTGTCTGTCAGTTGGGTTGCCGTCAGATTGAGAATTGTTGGGCCGTAAGTGAGCGTTAGTGTTTGAATTCCAAGCCAATCCTTGGAAACTTCTGAGCGCAGTTTGATGTGCTGCCTTTTCTTATTTGTTCTTGTTGTTTGTTGATGTATGGCTTCTAGCCGATTTTAAATTCAAGTTGTTTTGCCCTTGAGCCGTGAGATTGTTTGGGTCTTCAGCCTGATGTAAACAAATTTTAGGATAAGGCCTTCTGCCTTTTAAATTCAAATTCCTGTTTTGAGTCTTAAGTTATTGGCCTTCAGCCGGTTATAAATTAAACTTGTTTTGCCCTCGAGGCGTGGGATTGAATGGCGCATTTAGCAAGGGAATTAAGTTCTAAAATTAATGTTTGTATTGATCTGGTTTTAATGTTTTCTTTACTCTTGTAATGTTTGTCAAATGAATAAAGTAGTATGTTCAAGTGCAACTGACAGCCACTTATTTTGGCCCCTTTCCACAAAGTAAACCATCTGTCCTGTCCTGCGGGTATAGTAAGGGATCTCAATTTGATTTAGAAATAAAAAGAATCGCCAAGTTTCATACGATTCTGACTTACGACCTTCTACACGGCTGGCTAATAGACTAAGAATTTCACTACGCCACATGACTGCACATAGTCATTTTTGACTGTGGTGACCCAGTCTCAGTGATGTAGTCTTAAAAAATTCGGCTTCATTCAGTGTCGTGCGAAGCATGTCTGATACAAGCAGATCTCTGTGATTGTGATAACTGTGTATGTGACACTGAACCGTGTCTTGTGTTGAAGTACCCAGTAACGTTTGATTAGTGTCTACGAATCGTGTGTATTTCATTAGCATCGTTGAAATTTTCACTCACCAGCGGACTGTGCGCTGATATGAACCTTCCTGGAAGATTAAAACTGTGTGCCGGACCGAGACTCGAGCTCGGGACCTTTGCCTTTCGCGGGCAAGTGCTCTACCAACTGAACTACCCAAGCACGACTCACGCCCCGTCCTCACAGCTTTACTTCTACCAGTACCGCGTCTCCTACCTTTCAAACTTCACAGAAGCTCTCCTGCGAACCTTGCAGAACTACCACTCCTGGCAGAAAATTCTATTCAATACCTCCTCATTAGTTATGTGATCTACCCATCTAATCTTCAGCATTCTTCTGTAGCACCACATTTCGAAAGCTTCTATTCTCTTCTTGTCCAAACTATATATCGTCCATGTTTCACTTCCATACATGGCTACACTACATACAAATACTTTCAGAAACGTCTTCCTTACACTTAAATCTCTACTGTTAACAAATTTCTCTTCTTCAGAAACGCTTTCCTTGCCATTGCCAGTCTACATTTTATATCCTCCCTACTTCGACCATCATCAGTTATTTTGCTCTCCAAATAGCAAAACTCCTTTACTACTTTAAGTGTCTCATTTCCTAATCTAATTCCCTCAGCATCACCCGACTTAATTCTACTAAATTCCATTATCCTCGTTTTGCTTTTGTTGACGTTCATCTTATATCCTCCTTCCAAGACCCTGTCCATTCCGTTCAACTGCTCTTCCAAGTCTTTTGCTGTCTCTGATAGAATTACAATTTCATCGGCGAACCTCAAAGTTTTTATTTCTTCTCCGGTGTTCTACTGGATGTGATAGTGAGGGTAGGCATACACATCGCTGAGGTTCCAGTCGAGCACCTCTGACCACTAAAAGGGAGGACCAAGCACACATACCCCGTTGACATCTGCGCCTGCCAACCCAGGACCAGTAGAGGACTTCCTTCTGTGTCAGGCCGCACCGCTGATCCTAGACTAACAGCAGCCGGATGTGGGAACTGCCACTCCATGCGTAGTCTGCCATTAACAACTCAACGGAAACGTCTGCGTTGCGTGTGTGCCGCGACCGGAAAAGATGGACTCCCGATAAACGGCATCACTGAGCATCACACCAGCGATGGATCGCGGTTATGAACTACCCTGGATGACCATAGTCAGCCAGCATGATGCCAACTTGAGGAGAGGTCCTAGTCTTCATTCTTCCAGTGTATTGGAAAGGCTGAGCAGTATTACTCTTGGCGTCACTGTCTGTGGAGTCACTGGGTCATTGAGAATGACTTGAGGTCACAGCTGGTAGTGATTAAGCAAACTCCGATTCCACAGCGCGCTACGTACGGAACCACCTGCGTCCTCCTGCGTCTCATCTGACGGTATCGTGGTGACTTTTGCAGCAGGACAATGCTCCTCTACATATGGCAAGTGTCTCTACGAACTCTCTGGGTAATACACTACTGACGAGCCAGTTGCTCGGCCATCATGGACCAGACGGTGAAAGGTGGCTACACTGTGCCACTGCGCCAGAGAGTGCGCCAAAGAGTACTATTAAGCCGCCTTCACAGTGGTTGTCGAGAGTTCATAGCAGTCAGTGCTAGTAGGGAGCTCGCAGAGGGCAGTATGTGTTAAGAGTTCGTACCGAGATGTGCTAGTGGGCACTGCTTGTCGTGAAGTCGGAGTGAGATGTCGTAGTAAAGAGTGTTGTTCCATGTTTTATGCAGTTATTTGATGGGAGAGATAGCAGATGTTATTGTAATGAGTGCATTTCGTCAATATATATGAAGGTAAAAACTACAATGTTCTTTTATTAATTGTGTATCTGAAATAATGCATCACTACAGGTTCAGTCAACAAAGCATCTGGTTTGTGTTCTTGCATTAGAGTGTAATTCTGGTTTTCTTGCGTAATTATAGTTTTTCTAATTTTCTTTTGTCACCTCAGTATAGTTGGTATTTAAAAATTCTTGTCTTGTTGGAAAGAACCGTGCCAGATGTGGACGTTGAGTCACACTCCCACATACAGAACAGTTACATTTGTGCTTGGATTTTGTAGGTTTTATAGTTGCTGGGGACTTAATTAATTAACTGTGTTCACGAAAATTTTCTTACATTGTTTGTTGCAGTCAGATAGCGTAAATATACTAGTCAGGGCCAGCCGATTACGAGACACTGCGTAATCGGACAGACAGTTACTAAAAACTAAAAAAATATTTTCAATAATATTTAAATAAGCCCCCATGCACGTGGCGACCCTGCCAGGATCGTCCCTTGGATTCTTCTGATTGTGAAAATTGTAGACTGTAGTATTGTTGTAGCAATTTGTAGTTTAGTAATTGTAGGTTATATTGCATGTGTAGATTTGGTAATTGGCATTCTTCTAATGGTATTTTTCAAAATTTAATTTTTATTGCCTTGTATACGCAGTTGACAAATTAGTGCAATTATTTCAATTGTTCGATTGATCGTGTCTGAGGGAGACATTTCATGTGAATAGTATTGTTGGAGATAAAGAGTCATTGGGTGTAATTTTCGTACAGTGACGAATCTTTCGTATATTTTGTAAATAATTATGCGGTCAATGAAACAGGCAAAAATGATGAATAGTCAGAATAACGAAATTGTTAACATGGCGAACTCGCCAACAGAGGAAGACAGTGTCATGAATAATGTAGTGGAAAACAATTTAATAAGTAGGGAAAATAGTCCGGAAACAGTTCAAAATTTTTCACAATCGAAAAATTTTCAGAATACGAGATTAACGACAGAAGAGATAGAGCAGTTGATGGGTGCAATATTAAATCTGGGATCACAAATGGGAACAATGGAAACGCAGTTAGACTCTTTACGATCTGAAATAAAAACATTTAGAACTGAGATGAAAGCAATGACAACACGGTTTTGCTCAAAAATAGGAACAATTGAAAAAGAAATAGGAACAACTAAAACCGAGATGAAAGCAGTGGGATCACAGTTACGATCTGAATTAGAAACTGATAGGGGAACAATGGAAACTCAGTTAGGCTCACGAACAGGGACAGGTTTCAAATACATGAAAGACGAATCAAATAAAGAAATTAGAGAAGAAGGACAACCGATTTTGAAGGCTCACAATAATAGTTTAATTTCAACAGGAATTAGACAAGAGGAACAGGACAGGGAACAGGAAGAAAAAGATCGCGTGATAGTACAAAAATTTTCAGAATTAAATTTACAACGTGCACACGATAAGGAAGAAATAATTGAGAGAATCGAGGAATCCGTTCCAAATGACAGAATAAATAACTTAACGCAACAGTGTGAACACTTAACTACTAAATGTGACAATACCGAAACCCGAGTCGCGACACTTACGGAAGACGTAAATAAACAGAAAGGACAATTAAGTGACTCATCGGAAAGAGTTGAGGAGATCTCAGATAAATTGACAAGTGTTAGTTTAGCAGAAGGGTGTGAAGAAAATAATTTGTTTCATTTACGGGATGCAACAAGAGAGCGCCAGGCGCGCGAACTTTACAATAATCGACATTCGGACTGGGACAGATGCGGTAGGTCTTTGTCGCCACGAGGCGAAAACTTTGATTATAAACACTTTTTGACTGTCCGGAAATTTAAGATCTTTCGCAATTCTAAGGATGACATACATCCATGTTCATGGCTAGATCAATTTACGTACGCACTTCCGCCAGATGTGCCACAAAGTCACAAACTGGAAATTATGTGCAGTTATTAAGGTCCTCAGGGGATTCACTACTCTAAGTGAATATGTGCCGTAGCGAGCATAGGGCCCCGAGCTGTAGTGGTGCTATTTCTCTTTTAGTTTTCTGTACCGCTGCCTACTCTTTTACTATTCTTTGCATCTGTCAAACCAACTCTTCGACTATCAATCTATCTAGACAGTAGATAAACAATAACCTGATATGACGATTTTACCCAAAGGAGATTTCGAAAATTACTGTTTGGACTTACTGCACCTTCAGCAGCATTCATTCCTAGTTTAAACGAAATATTACCTGTTTCTCTTCGTGACAATATTATTTCATATGTTGACTTGACATTCTTATTGCTAAACGTTCTTGGAGTGAGCACAGCAAAATTTTGGATTCATTGTTACGTATCTTTGCAAGAGTTGGCATGACAGTAAACTTGGAAAAATCTGAATTTGGTCGTTCTCAGGTGAAATTTCTCGGTCACATTATTTCTACAGAAGGTATTCTTCCTGATCCAGAAAAATTAGATGCTATTCGTAATTATGCTGTTCCTACTACAAAACGTGATGTTCGTAGTTTCCTTGGTGTTTGTAACTTTCTTCGACGCTTTGTTAAATTGGACGATTTGGCCACACCTCGTTTATGTGAACTATCCGGAAAGAAATCTAATTGGTGTTGGGATGAGGAAGCTCAGTCAGAATTTGAACAGCTTCGTGATGCTTTAGTTGCTGCTCCACTTCTTTCACATCCGGATTTATCTAAAGAATTTTGTTTGGCGACGGACTCATCATACAAAGGCCTAGGTGCACATTTATTTCAAGAGATAGAAGAAAACGGCGTTGTAGTACAGAAGACTATTGCATTTGGAAGTCGCGTTCTTTCTAAATCAGAAAAGAATTATTCGATTACGGAACTTGAAGCTTTGGCTGTTGTTTGGGCTTTCACAAAATTTCGCACATTTTTGTTTGGCAGACATACTAAGGTTTATACCGATCATCGAGCTCTGGAATTTCTTATGTCAACAAAATTAACTCACGGCAGATTGTCACGATGGGCGTTGTACCTACAGGAATTTGACTTTAGTATTGTTTACATACAGGGTTCTTCAAATATTGTTGCCGATGCTTTATCACGTGCACCTATGGGTTTGAAACGAAGTGCTGAAGAGGACTGCAAAGAAAATAATTATTGTTTGATGTATATTCAAGGTGTTGCGTTTGAGAACTTTATTTCGTCTTCGCTCCAGGACATCGCTAAGGAGCAAAATAAGGATCCAATCTGGAAGGACATTAAGGAGAAGTGGAGGAGAAAGGAAAGCGTAGCGATTAGACTGCATTATCTAGTTCGCAATGACATTCTTTTTAAACGAAAATCGGTCGACAACTCCGTTTGGTTAGTTTGTATTCCTGATGAGTGGGTCAATAAATTGATTTGGTATACGCATTTCAGTTATGCACACTTTGGTCCCCGAAAATGCTTTCACAAATTACGAGAAAATTGTTACTTCAGTAATATGGAAAAATGTATTCGATCTGTTCTTGCCAAATGCAAATTATGTCAAATGGCTAAGCCTCCAACGATTTCTCACAGAGCACCGTTGTTTCCTGTCATTCCAGCGAAATTAAAGGAGATGGCTGCAGTCGATTTGTTTGGTCCAGTGGTTCGTTCTATTAATGGTTTTGCGTACATTTTCGTAGCAGTGGAGTTGACGTCAAAATATGTGTGTTTTACACCTTTACGCAAAGCAACAGCTCGTTCAGTATCTAACGCTTTCATCAAACATTTTCTTAAAGAAGTTGGTCACGTTGATAAGGTTATATCAGATAATGGATCACAGTTTCGTTCTAAAATTTGGCTTCGTACTCTTCAGCGTCGTAAAATTAAACCAATTTTCATTTCACTTTTTCACCCTCAATCTAACGCTTCAGAGAGATGGATGAAGGAAATCAATAAATTGTGCCGTCTTTATTGTCATCAGAATCACAGAACTTGGGATCAGTATCTTCATATTTTTCAAAACATTCTGAATGAACTTCCTAATGACTCAACTTCTTTACCGCCTCTATTGATATTAAAAAATAAAGTAACAACAAATCGCATTTCTGAAATAGTTCCTTTTCCGCCTTCACGGAAACTGCGGCATTCTGAAGTTGTGAACATGGCTCTACGAAATATTGCATCTGCGGCTGCTAGAAGAGAGAAATCAGCTAAGCGTCCTGGTCGTTTAAAAACTTTTTCAGTTGGTCAAAAGGTATTAATTAAGTCCCATCGTTTGTCTCATAAAGGAAAGGGGTTGTGTCGCAAATTTTTTCTGCTTTATAACGGTCCATATAGGGTTCGCAAAATTATTCATGATAACACTGTCGAAGTAGAGACTCTTAAATCACGACGCTCTAAAGGAATACATCATATATCAAATGTTAAAATTTTTGTGGAATGACATACTTGTGAGAAACTAACAGCTAGATGTAAACATGCGGAGAGTACAAGGATACCGCGCTGTGTTTTGGCGGCGGCACATACTCAAAGCAACAGTCAAGTCTGCGCGCCGCACAAGGCAGTCGTTGACCGCGAACAATAGCTTCCTACGTCACGCGCCCACAGCTGATCGAGCGCTCAGTGCGAATGCACTGACAGCCGTAAACAAATACACAGTTTAATTTCTCCGATTAAATTCAGTATAAAGCTATAGTGACTTGATGAATTATGTTATTAACATTCAGTATTTTTCAGGATACGGTTCTATAAAATATTTAAGAACTTCAGGTAAATTCTGTGTGTCTCCGACGTTAAGAGGACGTGCTATCGAGAAATTTTCAGGAAGAATGTAATTTCGAAGAAGAAACTAATAAACTAAAAAGGTAACTATTAATGGAGTTTATTTTTCAGGTAACATATTTCCACTTAGGTACGTACTTTAGACGTAATTTGCTGCTCGCGATTACGTGATGTGCTACTTTCATGTTCTATGAATTTACTTGTGAAGCGACGTGCTTGCGTACGTTAACTGATTTTGACAATGATTATTAATGAACTGGGTTGGGACTTGTATATATTATGCATCGCTTGGCTGCACTGCTATTTCACTGATGTCATATTTTTTAATTATGTGCCTGCTGTGCTTATTTATTTAAATTATAATTGTAACCTGATTAATTGTGCTGACTGTGATTATGTATGTAAGTTATACTTTGTGATTTATCTGCTTGTGCCTTCATGTTTACTTATTAAGATGACATATGAACATTTATTTGCTTATGCTGATATGATGCTAATGACCTGTTTATTACGTAAGATATATGTTTACTACTATGCGTATGGATTGCATATTTATACATTTCTGTTTGTCGTCACAACTACTCTTTAATTTGGTGTATAGAAATGCTGATATACTGTGTACAAACATAGAGTTTAGGTCACACTACTGTATTAATTATAGATTGTTCGCTTGGCAGAGCCTCGTTGTACGAATTGTGCTGCATCCACTTGTTGACATTCTGTTCTCTACTGGTATATTTACTCGCTATTGCTTGTTTTGCTTACGCTAAGTGCCTTATATTTTAAGATAAGAAAATTAACTGCTATAATTCGACGAACGACATTAGTACAAGAAAGTCATTGAAGTCACATGAGCTAAAGTTTTATGGAAGCTGTATAAATTTATGCTAATAGGAAGGAAGCTAACGACATGACAGACCAAAACTAGGTTTAGACCATTAACAATTATTACACTGCATTTTTCGTGAGCAATTGAAATAGGAAGTGACACTTGACACAAAAAATACTCCACATGTTTGCTTCTGCTATGATTCTTGAAGTGGTGTGCACACTGTGAAATATTATGATCATTCACACTCCGTAATCGTACTTAATTACTGAGAGTTATTCGAACTAAGTCTGTTAGAGGTCAGGTATGCATTTCTTTTATTTAATGATGGACAAGGAACCAAAATGTATCTTATAATTTATAATGAGTAGAAAATTTGGGTCAGATGGATTACACAGAGGTTGTGTGTGGACACTGTGTCTTCGGATTGTATGGGATGCTGAATTGAAGTTGCATTAGGATTTTATCTGTACTTGTTCGAGGAGACTGACTAGAGGAAAGAGTTGTTATGGAAGTGTAATGATATTGGTGCTGAGGTTTATATGTAGCGACGTATTATTGAGGTATTGAGAGTATGTGAAGTAGATGATTATTGGAGTTTTTGTGGACAAGAGGTAAGGTAAATGATTTGATGATAAGACGTATTGAAGAGGTATTATTGAGATTGTGTGAAGCTGATGATTATTGGAGTTTTGGTGGATAAGAGGTAAAGTAAGTGAGATGCATATTTTTTTTTTGTTGGTCTTATGGAACAAAGAGGATGAAGATAGCAGACTAGAACACTAAAATAGAAGGAAGATAGTCTATACACACACTTTGTTAAATAACTAAGCAGTATATACTTTTTTTTGGAGAGAGGAAGTAATTGCATATCTTGGCTCACCGACAGTTGTTCAACAACAGTACATTTGATCTGGCTTGGCAAACATTGGTCTTGACATGATGACTATGACGTTGACTAACTATTATTGACTGTTATACATTGCTGCCAGTACTACTTGATACACATGATGAACATTAAATTTTGACAGAATTGCATTTACACAGTTAACACTATTCAATTACACAGTAGTATTTAATGTGAATGAAAGATGAGTGAGTGTGTTCTGTGTGTTTTCCTTTCCTAATCCTACCCACCTATCTCCTAAATATTATTTTATTTGTTGGTAGTGGCTTGCACTGACACCCATAAATATTATAGGTTTTCTGATATTTGAGTATTTGTAATAGTTAATATGAAAATTATCTGACATCATTTGTGTGTTTGTTATGATTTGTATGTTACTTTAAAAGCATCTGTATGTGCATTCAAACTATTGTTCATGCCTGAACTGTCTGATTAGTGAAGATAAATATTCTGAACTGTTACCTGCACTTTTCAACATGATGTGTGACATTTGGTCATGTTTAATTTCTGCTGATGAACTGTGTGATCAGTGATTGTAAAAAAAAAAAAAATTTATGGACTGTTACCTGTACCTTTTCTACATGATTGGTACCACTAGGACATGTTTAATTTCTGCTCATAAACTCTGATGAACAGTGTGATCAGTGCTAGTGAATTTTATCGAACTGCTTCTGCTGAGAGATGTGACTTTTTGCTGTCTGCACCTACTCAATATTGCTGGGTGCCACTGATGGACTGCTTCTACTGAAATAATGTCACTTGTTGCTGTCTGCACCTGCTCAACATTACTGGGTGCAACTGATGAACTGCTTCTACTGAACTAATGTGACTTGTTGCTGTGTGTACCTCTGCAACTTTACTGGGTGCCACTGATGGACTGCTTCTACTGAAATGGTGTCACTTGTTGGTGTCTGCACCTGCTCTCAACATTGCTGGGTGCAACTGATGGACTGCTTCTACTGAAATGGTGTCACTTGTTGGTGTCTGCACCTGCTCTCAACATTGCTGGGTGTACCTGCTAAACTTTACTGGGTGCAACTGATGGACTGCTTCTACTGAAATGATGTCACTTGTTGGTGTCTGCACCTGCTTAACATTGCTGGGTGCCACTGATGAACTGCTTCTACTGAATTAATGTGACTTGTTGCTGGGTGTACCTGCTAAACTTTACTGGGTGCAACTGATGGACTGCTTCTACTGAAAAGATGTCACCTGTTAGTATCTTTTTTTTTGTATAAACTAATCATTGAAAGCATTTTATGTGAACATTTGTATAAACTGATTTTTTGTATATTGTGTAAACTATTATGTAAAGTCACATGTATGAAAAGAAGTTGTATTGCTTACTGTATTTCATATATTAGGTTAGTGAAAGGTCAGTGCAAAGCCAAAATTTTAACTAATTATGTGATGTTTAGGTATTAATATTATCTTTATTTTTGTCTGTATTTTTGTGGACGAATTTGGTGGTATTTTCACCACCAATGCTGGCAAAAATACCATCAAATTCTGGCCTGTGGAGGAGGGGCATATGAAAGGTGGCTACACTGTGCCACTGCGCCAGAGAGTGCGCCAAAGAGTACTATTAAGCCGCCTTCACAGTGGTTGTCGAGAGTTCATAGCAGTCAGTGCTAGTAGGGAGCTCGCAGAGGGCAGTATGTGTTAAGAGTTCGTACCGAGATGTGCTAGTGGGCACTGCTTGTCGTGAAGTCGGAGTGAGATGTCGTAGTAAAGAGTGTTGTTCCATGTTTTATGCAGTTATTTGATGGGAGAGATAGCAGATGTTATTGTAATGAGTGCATTTCGTCAATATATATGAAGGTAAAAACTACAATGTTCTTTTATTAATTGTGTATCTGAAATAATGCATCACTACAGGTTCAGTCAACAAAGCATCTGGTTTGTGTTCTTGCATTAGAGTGTAATTCTGGTTTTCTTGCGTAATTATAGTTTTTCTAATTTTCTTTTGTCACCTCAGTATAGTTGGTATTTAAAAATTCTTGTCTTGTTGGAAAGAACCGTGCCAGATGTGGACGTTGAGTCACACTCCCACATACAGAACAGTTACATTTGTGCTTGGATTTTGTAGGTTTTATAGTTGCTGGGGACTTAATTAATTAACTGTGTTCACGAAAATTTTCTTACATTGTTTGTTGCAGTCAGATAGCGTAAATATACTAGTCAGGGCCAGCCGATTACGAGACACTGCGTAATCGGACAGACAGTTACTAAAAACTAAAAAAATATTTTCAATAATATTTAAATAAGCCCCCATGCAACGGTTTCAATTGGTGAGAGATCTGGAGAATGTGCTGGCCGGGGCAGCAGTCGAACATTTTCTGTATCCAGAAAGGCCCGTACAGGACCTGCAACATGCGGTTGTGCATTACCCTGCTGAAATGTAGGGTATCGCAGGGATCGAATGAAGGGTAGAGCCACGGGTTGTAACACATCTGAAATGTAACATCCACTGTTCCAAGTGCCGTCAATGCGTACAAGAGGTGACCGAGACGTGTAACCAATGGCACCCCATACCATCACGCCGGGTGATACGCCAGTATGGCGATAACGAATACACGCTTCCGATGTGCGTTCGCCGCGATGTCGCCAAACACGGATGTGACCATCTTGATGCTGTAAACAAAACCTGGATTCATCCGAGAAAATGACGTTTTGCCATTCGTGCACCCAGGTTCGTCGTTGAGTACACAATCGCAGGCGCTCCTGTCTGTGATGCGGCGTCAAGGGTAACTGCAGTCACGGTCTCCGAGCTGATAGTCCATGCTGGTGCAAACGTCGTGCAACTGTTCGTGCAGATGGTTGTTGTCTTGCAAACGTCCCCATCTGTTGACTCAGGGATCGAGATGTGGCTGCACGATCCGTTGCAGGCATGCGGATAAGATGCCTGTCATTTCGACTGCTAGTGATACGAGGCCGTTGGGATCCAGCATGGCGTTCCGTATTACCCTCCTGAACCCAACCATTCCATATTCTGCTGTCAGTCATTGGATCACGACCAACGCGAGTAGCAATATCGCGATACGATAAACCGCAATCGCGATAGGCTACAATCCGACGTTTATCAAAGACGGAAACGTGATGGTACGCATTTCTCCTTCTTACACGAGGCATTGCAATAACGTTTCACAAGGCAGCGCCGGTCAACTGCTGTTTTTGTATGAGAAATCGGTTAGAAACTTTCCTCACGTCAGCACGTTTTAGGTGTCGCCACCGGCGCCAACCTTGTGTGAATGCTCTGACAAGCTAATCATTTACGTATCACAGCATCTTCTTCCTGTCGGTTAAATTTCGCGTCTGCAGCGCGTCATCTTCGTGGTGTAGCAATTTTAATGGCCTGTAGTGTATTTTATGTATATGGATTGAAGCCGATGAAACCTTCAATTATGGATAAAAGGATGTAAGACGAAATGTAAGGGCCCATGTAACATGTGTGATTTCCTGTTACTGGCTTATTATATTGACATAAATACCAGTCCGTGCAAAGCCCAAGAGATGGCAACACCGGCGCGTATCGAGGTCATGTTTGGTTAGTAGCATCTTTGGACAGAACGCACACCAAGTTTCAGCCATATTGCTCTATTCCTTTGTGTTTGGCATTCGTGTGAATCAAGGAAGTCGAGTGATTGCCAAAAAAATGGACGAATAAGAATTTCGTGTTGTGATTAAAAATTACTTTATGAAAGGCAAAACGCCTCAGGAGACTAAATAGAAGCTTGATAAACATTACGGTGACTCTGCACCTTATATTAGACCAGTTTATAAGTGTTTTCAAAATTTTCGGAGTGGCCATATGGGCACAAGTGATGCTGAACGTTCTGGACGCCCTGTGGAGGTTACGACTCCAGAAAACATTGATAAAATCCGTGATATGGTGCTCGATGGCAGAAGAGTTAAGGTGCGTCAGATTGCTAGTGCTGTGGGCATCTCGAATGAACGGGTACATAATATTTTGCATAAACATTTGGACATGAGAAAGCCATCCGCAAGATGGGTTTCGCGATTGCTCACGCTTGACCAAAAACTGAATGGTATGAAGTGTTTTAATGATGGTTTGCAGCTGATCAGGAAGAATCCGCAGTACTTTAAGCAACTTTTCGTCACTGTGGATGAAACATGGATACATTACTATACTTCTGAGTCCAAACAACACTCTAAAGAATGGGTTACCAAGGGAGAATCTGCACCAAAAAAGGCAAATACCATTCCTTCAGCCGGAAAGATTATGGCGATTGTCTTTTGGGATTCGCAAGGGATAACCTCATCGACTATCTGGAAAAGGGTAAAACTATTACAGATGCATATTACCCATCGTTACTGGACCTTTTGAAAACCGATCTGGAAGAAAAACGCCGGCGATTGGACAGCAAAAACGTCCTTTTCAATCACGACAATGCACCAGCACACACCTCAGTAGTTGTGGTCACAAAATTAATGGAAATATGATTCCAACTCGTTTCAAATCCCCCCTACTCTCCAGACTTGGCTCTCTCGGACTACTATTTGTTCCCCAATTTGAAGAAATGGCTGGCGGGACAAAAATTTTATTTAGACGAGGAGGTGATTGCAGCAACTAATAGCTATTTTGCAGACTTGGATAATCCCTATTAATCGGAAGGGATCAACAAATTAGGAGGCTCCCTCGGACTACTGTTTGTTTGCGAAGTTAAAGAAATGGCTGGCGGGACAAACATTTTATTCAAACGAGGAGGTGATTGCAGCAACTAATAGCTATTTTGCAGACTTGGATAATCCCCGTTATTCGGAAGGGATCAACAAATTAGAACAGCGTTGGACGAATTGTATAAGTCTAAAAGGAGACTATGTCGAAAAATAAAAAGGTTTACCCCAAACACGTAAGAAGTTTTTATTTTTGCACGGACTTTTCAAACGCCCCTCGTACCTCCGAAACAGGTATGCCTTTCGCAACCACAATTTAAGTGAATTACAACACAGATTGAGTAAGATATCACTTCTCAATGATAGGGCAATAAAGCAGGAAGGCCTTGATTAATAAGAGTTTCAGCTAACCAAAATTGTAAATTAGCTATAATTTAGTTAAAAGGGAACAGGCAGGCCTTGAATAACAACAGTTTCAATTAAGCAAAATTACCAAATGTAAAACAGGCAGGCCTTCAATAATAACAGCTAAGGTCACAAAATCCAAAACTTACCTGCAGTTCACGAATCGAAGCTGAAGTTTGCCGGTTCCAAAAGGGGCCCAAAATTCAAACCGGCGAAACTGGCTTCAGTTCGTTCATCGGTGTGCGACGTAGAAGCTGGCAAGCCAGGCTACGCACGAAGACGGCACACGAAGTCAGCGACGGACTCCAATCGTCCCACAAATACGTCCAGCAACCGCTCGCCGGACGGACCAAAGACACTTGCGCAAGCGCTCGTCTTACACACCTTTCTCACCGTCCAGCTCGCTCTGTTACCACTCGCCAACTCGCCACGCCACAACACGACCCGCCTGCATCGTCAACCTCGAGCAAAGATCTTAGTTGGCTCTAACCAGAGGGATATCACACGACAGATCGAACCAGTGGCGCAAGGAATTCTAAAGGCGACACCAGCAACCACGCCTCGGCTCAGTGGAGAGTGAAAAACTGTGCCAAGGCCGGGAATCGAAGCTGGGTCTCCTTCTTACCAGGCAGGTGTAACTGGCAGCTTTGACGAGATGACAGACATTGCGTTGGCGTTTCCCCGTGCATGTTCAGAGAGTAAGGGTTTTTACTACAATTTATCTCAGCGTATAGTGAGTTTTCACAATTGTGGAATCTGATCGCGGATAAAAGCGAACGCTACCAAATAATTCTGCATACTAGAAAAGTTTGACAAATTAGGATATTGCGGAGACAGGGCTTAGCCACAGCCTGTGGGATGTTTCCGGAAGGAGATTTTCACTCTGCAGCGGAGTGTGCGCTGATATGAAACTTCCTGGGAGATTAAAACTGTGTGCCGGACCGAGCCTTTCGCAAGAGAGCTTCGGTAAAGTTTAACAAACTGTTTCATCATTTACGGGCCAACAGTCTCGTAACATCATTAGAAAACTGGCAGTTGCAGGGGAAAGGTGGGGGGGGGGGGGGGAGGAAGAGGTAGTCTCGAGACACACCACCCCCACCACCCTCTTAGGAGTGTCCCTGAAAGCAAGTGTTTTTGCTACGAAATTGTTAGATGCTTCGCTGACAGCAGGCGTTTTTTGCTACAAAGTGGCTAGACGCTTACTGGCGGGGAATGTAGCTCGTCCTTTGTGTGCTAATGGCTGAATGACCCATTGGCAACTGTCAGAGCATAAACTAATCATCAAGCAGAGTAACAAGGGGAAACGGACAATCCACGTCCAATCCATTACGTGGTTCGTCACCCCCGCATTCTCACCGCACAATCGCAGAAGCGCTATTGCATCAGCAGTCTCTCTCTCTCTCTCTCTCTCTCTGTCTCTCTCTCAACACACACACACACACACACACTAACACGCTCAGATACACAGACGCGTACACGCATGGCGGTGCGGGCAGAAAGCGATCACATCACATGAGACTGTGGCTAGGTGGGGGCTGCAAATTGCAAAACCGTGTGCCGCATGTCTGCTGGAAATCCCTCCCCTAAAGCCTCCCTCTAACTCCCCCACTCACCCCACCCCACCCCTTCTCCTCCCACACTCAGCACCCCAGGCCAGGCGCAGAATGCTACAAACGGCCACCAACCTAACCCCCTCCTCACCATCCCTGTATCTAGCCCGTCCCCCGATGGCTCACAGAGTCGACAGTCGATAATCGACCATACCGTGGCAGGCGGACGGAAGAGTCGATACGTGCGGATAATTAGCGTTCTGTTCGGAAGGGGGTTGAAAAACTGGGGCAAAAGGGGGAGGTAGGGAGGAGGGGTTGTGGGAGAGATGAGAGAAGGGTTTGAGGGGATTGCAATGGCGGGGCAGCCAGAGAGGAAATGACTCTGCCGGATTTGCGTGGGAATATTGCGCATCTGACGTTTCCGCAAAAAGTACTGATGCGTTCAGATTTGCTCGTGAACTAACGCGAGAGGTATTAGCGAATCTACGATACGGGGATAATGACTGAACAGGGGAACTTTCAATGTGGCAAAGATTTCGGGGACAGTCGTTTAGGCTTTCCAAGCGTGACGTCGTCAAAAATTAAAGTACGTATATATTATTATTATTGTTATTATTCGAATATTACTAACCCAGGACCGCGTGAAACAGCTTATTTTCGAAATCACATTCTTTTGCCTTTTTTGGCTTGGCTTTCCAATACTTCTTTATATTTGCCCTCTGTAGTTCATTTCTTTCTTCTGTTCATGTATCTCATGCGTTCTTCGCTTTCTTCATCTGGAAACCCGTGACTGTTTGTACATTTTCCCACAGTTCACGTCTTTCTACGTCTTTGTTGAAATTGCCAACTCCTGACTCCTGTATCTCATGAAATTAGGGTTTCTGGTTCAAATGGCTCTGAGCACTATGGGACTTAACTGCTGAGGTCATCAGTCCCCTAGAACTTAGAAGTAATTAAACCTAAGTAACCTAAGGACACCACAAACATCCATGCCCGAGGCAGGATTCGAACCTGCGACCGTAGCGGTCGCGCGGTTCCAGACTGTAGCGCCTAGAACCGCTCGGCCACTACGGCCAGCTTGGGCTTCTGGATTTTTGTCAAAGTAGTTGAATAATTCTTTCTTTCTGTCAGCTTCTTGTTATTCATTGTTTCTATGTGGCCGTAAAATACACTGCTTTCTCATTGTGTATATTCTCAGTTTTTCATACATCTCTCTGTTGCTTCTCGATATACAAATCTCAATTTCGTACTTTGCACCGAAAATTTTTCGTATTATTTTGGTATCTTTCTTCACCAAATTATTCGACAGTTTGGTTGTGTTTGTGGTGAGGTATTCTGAGGCATAAGGACATTTAGCTTCAATCACCACATTGCAATACCTTAATTTTGTATTATCAAATGGGCATTATTTATTGCACGCGCTCTCTGTGAAATTGAAAGACATTCCCATGCTTCTGGCTCTATTAATGTACCCTGCTGTGCCTAGAGCATTTTGTTATATTATTTCTTCCAAGTTCCTAAATTGTGTTATTTTCTTTACTGTCCCATATTTTGGGGCCATATATTTTGACGGAGCTTCAACGTAGATCATGTGTATGGTTTCTTTCTAATTTATACTACAGCTTTTACCTGCCACCATTTGAATAATCTTTATCTATTTCGTTGTATCTTGTAGGTTCTCTGCTCAAACTCCTAAATCGTCACAGGCCCGGATCTAGGGGAGAGGGGGGGGGGGGGGGGGTATCTGCCCGGGGCAACAATTTCAGGGGGCGCCAAGATCATATTCTTGAAGAAACAAACCTTGTTTCACAAAGGGCCTAACGTCCAACGCACGTTGGTCTATCGATTATTCGTACGATTTTGAAAAACATCCCCATAGGTTTTTGGACGCTTTTGCACACATTCTAAGTTGATTTCTGAACGAATCGTAAGTTGATTGTTGAATGCGTGCATAGTGAAAGTGACGTCTGTGCCAGGGGAATCCCCGTCGCATCTAGAAATAAAAAAAAAACCTAACCGCACACAAAATGGGACGGAGCTACATGAGCTGAGCCGAATAAACCAGAACGGATGAGTGCCAGACGCTGTTTGTTTATGTGGTCAATTGGGTGTGCGAATGAAAAGTGTTGTTATAGTTATTAGCGAAATCCATAGATTCAGACTACCTGAGAGTAAATAAACGACTTACAGGAATATCACGTAAGAAAGGTTACATATTATCTTTTCGGTGTATCCAAGAAAATGCAATTTTGACAGAAATTTTTTTCCAGGTCACTACACTATTAAGGGCCAGTTGTACAGTCCCTTGTTACCAGCCGCTTAAGATCTGTTCTCGGAGCTATGCAGAAAGCACTTTATACGAATACGTAACAGCGCCATACAGGAGAATAAACGCGGGATAACTGAACCAGTGATTCTGGCAGAGTTAGCGAAAATAAGTTACAACAATGGCAGGAAAGGTTACGGAATCATTGATGACAAGATTGTTTGTTAGAAGGAGGAAGGAGAAGAAACGGGAACATCATACAATTTATGTAGAAGAATATGGCGATTCCAAATTTACGTAAAGCCCTCGTACTACACACATAAAAAAGTTTTGCACCACCTAGGTTTCGAG
Source organism: Schistocerca piceifrons (assembly GCF_021461385.2). Lineage (NCBI taxonomy): Eukaryota > Metazoa > Arthropoda > Insecta > Orthoptera > Acrididae > Schistocerca > Schistocerca piceifrons. The sequence continues at coordinate 41,792,000 of NC_060146.1, forward strand.
AGTTCCAGTACCTGTAATTGGAACAGAGGTCAACACAAACATAATTTCCGCCCTTTATATTGCCCCTGAAAACCACACATTGCATGTTGTACCGCCATAAAGCGAAACCATCAGAGGTGGTGGTCTTGGTTGCTGTATATACCGGTACCTCCAATACCCAGTAGCACGTCCTCTTGCATTGATGCGTGCCTGTATTCGTCGTGGCATACTATTCACAAATTCATCAAGGCACTGTTGGTCCAGATTGTCCCACTCCTCAACGGCGATGCGGCGTGGATCCCTCAGAGTGGTTGGTGGGTCACATCGCCCATGCCACGAAAGCGCTGCATGGTGTCGCGGTTGCAATGATGGACCTCGCCATGGGCGTCGGGAGTGAAGTTGCGCATCATGCAGCCTTTTGCGCGCAGTTTGAGCCGTAACACGGCGTCCTGTGGCTGCACGAAAAGCATTATTCAACCTGGTGGCGTTGCTGTCAGGGTTCCTCCGAGCCACAATCCGTAGGTAGCGGTCATCCACTGCAGTAGTAGCCATCGGACGCCCTGAGCGAGGCGTCGTCAACATTTCGTGTCTCTCTGTATGGCCTTCGCGTCCGAACAACATCGTTTTGGATCAATCCGAGACCACTTCCCTTGTTGAGAGCCCTTCCTGGCACAAAGTAACAATGCGGACGCGATCGAATTGCGGCATTGACCGTCTAGGTATGGTTGAACTACAGACAACACGAGGCGTGTATCTCCTTCCTGGTGGAGTGATTGGAACCGATCGTCTGTCGGACCCCTCCGTCTAATAGACGCTGCTCATGCATGGTTGTTTACAACTTTGGATGGGTTTAGTGACATCTCTGAACAGTCAGAGGGACTGTGTCTGTGACACAACATCCACAGCCAACGTCTATCTTCAGGAGTTCTGGGAACTGGGGTGATGCAAGACTTTTTTGATGCGTCAACTACTACTTTTCGAGCTCATGCTTGAGAAACTGGAGCATATGAATGAAATTTGAAACTATTTGTTAATAAAAAAACTTATTGCTTGTAGTAGACCTAATAGGCATTTGATATTGGCACTTCGTGACTTATATTCTTTCGTCTTATTTATGTAAATGAGGTAGAAAAAAAATGACCCATGTGTGCTAAAACAGTCACGCTTATTTGACGTGTGTTGCTATTGCTACCATATTAGAAACGCCTGTTTCATTTTATGTAGCAGAGGGTGACAGAGATACCACACCAGTCTTGGGTACTATTCGTATTAACAGCTTTTTCAGTAGTAGACGAGGACATTTTGATTGTTCATGTAGCAAAACGTCTGACGAGTTATGATAAGCTTTCACAGAAAGGAAAGCACGCCATATGAAGCTGAAGCAAAATTAGGAAAGAAAAATGCTTGGACCTAAGGAATGAAGAAATCTGTTCTGTCTTGCATGTCTCTTGTCTTTACTGGTTTTATCTTTCCTAAATTTAATCTTATGTCACACAAAAGAGAAATTTATTAGCTAATAGGAAAATTTGCTGAAGAGTTCTTAATCTCCCGATCACAAATAATCGCAACCAGTATTAATTAAGAGTTTTTTTTTTTTAAGCGGGGTAGTATGTCAGACCGACCGACTGGGAGCAGGAGAGGCACCACAGGACATTTTAATTTCCTCTGTCCCGAATGTAGGTTCGATGGCTTCCATTACAAAATATACGCGTTCGGATTCCACAGAGCGACGTGCGACAGAAGAATGCTGTGCGAAAAGGCGTGGCACTGCACTTTGGCACTCTAAGGCCAAATAATACGTCTCACATTTGCTCGGACATATCTTTTATGTATCAAACTATTCACAAAGATGTGTGCTATAAAAGGAATATATTTTTGAAAAATCTTTTTTGAGTTCCCTTCTCAGACACTCGAGACGTGGGGAGCCGGGGGGAGGGGGAGGGGGGGGGGGGAAGGGGAGGGGGGGGGGGCCGTGGAGCGCCAATATGAAGTTTTTGCCCCGATTCGGAAATATCGTAGATCCGGGGCTGAATCGTCAACATAAGGTACAGAGTCAGCTTGAAGTTTCTCACTGTTTTTTCCAAGGTTCACTTCATTTATTCTACGAAACCCACGTTACTAGCCGAATTCACTAACACTCTCCTGTGGTGGAGATGGAGTATGAAGTAGTTGGTTCGAATAAAGATGCATAGATGTGTACATCTACAGCTTAACTCTGTGAGTCACAGTGAAGTGGGGCCAGAGGGTACTTTTTTAATCGTAGTGGACATTAACCGTTGCCTGAGACACTCGGGTGTAGTGCACACCTAGACCAATTTTCCGCTAATTTTACGTGTGTAGGACTGAGAAAATCGGCTGTGTGGCGCCATCTGTTATGAGTGCGAAACTACCGCTACCCTTGAACCTAATGACTGGAAGCGCCAATCCTTCTACGGCAGCCGGGCAAGGTCGACTGGCGTTGCCTGCACCCCAATGTATCAAGTAAGGTCGACCATGTGAAATTTAAGTGCATTTTAACTCAAGTATATTTTGGCATCAGGGTGCAAAATAAAGTGACTGTACTATGTCTCATCACGTCTACATTTTTTGTGCAACAGATCATCTTCATTAAAATAATTAGAATTGACTGAGGGAAAGCGTAATATTGTTAGCCATTATAAAGCGACGATAGAGGAGGGACCGAAATTTCGACAAACTTTGTCATATCTATACCGTGTCTGAAAGAACGAATAGGTGGTCAGTAAGAGTTTTTTCCAGTATATCAGACTGCCGATTGTAAATGGCTCTGAGCACAATGGGACTCAACTGCTGAGGTCATTAGTCCCCTAGAACTTAGAACTAGTTAAACCTAACTAACCTAAGGACATCACAAACATCCATGCCCGAGGCAGGATTCGAACCTGCGACCGTAGCGGTCTTGCGGTTCCAGACTGCAGCGCCTTTAACCGCACGGCCACTTCGGCCGGCGCCGATTGTAAACGCAAGGATTTTGATGACATGCAAACGGAAAATCGACGGCGGTAACGAGAACGACAATCTGTTGATTAGAGAATTTACTCCTCGATCTCCTGATTACATACTTGAGGGAGAAGTAAGCACGCTCCGGCGAGACATCAGACGTGGCATCCCTGGAATTGCTGACAAAAATCGTGATCACAATTCGATGCGATGTGTCGTGCGCAATGGAAAAGGGGACCAAAGAGAAAAACAGGCTAGTGCTCCTGCCACTATCCAGTTTTCAGCTAGCACAGTTGCGTTATCTGCGACGCGTGTGTACATCAAAGATACGTAAATTTGGAAAGAGAGTCAGCATTGGTCGTATTTTTTTGTTTTATTATCCGCAAAATCGATTTGCGGTCACTTAGTGACCATCCTCAGTGCTAGAAGTTAAAAATTTTACATAAAGATCAGAGAATGTAAAACAAAAAATCGTTATGAAAAATTTTTAACTTCTAGCACTGAGGATGGTCACTAAGTGACCGAAAATCGATTTTGCGGATAATAAAACAAAAAAATACGACCAATGCTGACTCTCTTTCCAATTCTATCCACCATTTGGTAGTGGTGCACAGAACACTCCATGGAGTCGCCAATCAATAAGTAAATTTGATTGAAACTGTTTCATTTCTTTATTATGAACATGTTCCTTCAATTTCCTAATCAGAATCATACGGTTATTATGTTTAACCCATAAAAACTTTGCTTATAGTGGTAATAACAGACTTTTCACTTTTCAAGATCTTCGTCCCTTTTATTTTCCGGAACAAACATATTGTTTAGCTATTTCTTTATTATACTATTTTTCCTTACACTGCTTTGTCCTGAGGAAGCTCATTTAACTTTTAGCCATTTATATAAAAACATAAAGAGTTATCACTTTTTTTAAAACAGCAGTTTTTTTTTCATTTTTACCGATAGTTGAATCTTTTAATCTTATTTTTTGGTTGTATGACTGAACATCTCTGCACACTACTTCTGGCGTCATCCGCTATGCCGCAGCACTGTCTCCCGCTAACTACAGCGATACTCAGTTGGAAAAAAAAACAATGGTGTCTACGTTGCTGCTATGGCGGTATTCTCGTGATCTCCCTTGTCATTTGAAATATCTAATATTAAGAGATGATTTGTTTAATTTACAGAGTGAAGTGATATGACAGTGTACTCTTCTTATTTTTGATAGTTTTGTATGGTGGGCACTTTTTAAATTACTGCATGAAACCGAGAAAAATATTTGCCCTGTTTTTAAGTGTGGTGTCCTTTCGTGGTATTAGCCGTATCAGTACCGATTGAAAACTTTTTAAAGCAGTTAAATGCTAAACATAGGGGCTCCAGCTATGATTTTTGTACTGGTAATAGCACTGAAGAAACTGGTACAGGCATGCGTATTCAAAGACCGAGATATGTAAACAGGCAGAATACGGCGCTGCGGTCAGCAACGCCTATATAAGACAACAATTGTCTGACGGAGTTTGTTAGATCGGTTATTGCTGCTACAATGACAGTTTTCAAGCTGTAGGTGGATTTGAACGTAGTGTTATAGTCGGCGGATGAGCGGCGCGAGACTGCATCCCAGTGGTAGCGATGAAGTGCGGGTTTCCCCGTACGACCATTCACGAGTGTACCGTGAATATCAGGAATGCCGTAAAACATCAAATCTACGACATCGCTGCTGCCGGAAAAGATCCTGCAAGAACGGGACCAATGACAACTGAAGAGAATTGTTCAGCGTGACAGGAGTGCAACGGATCTGCAAATTTCTGCAACTTTCAATGCTGGGCCACCAATAAGTGTCAGCGTGCGAACCATTCAATGAAACGTCATCGATATGGGCTTTCGGCACTCGTGTACCCTTCATGACTGCACGACACGAAGCTTCACGCCTCGGTTGGTCCCGTCAACACCGACATTGGACTGCTGATGACTGGCAACTTCTTGACTGGTCGGACGAGTCTCGTTTCAAGTTGTACCGGGCGGATAGAAAACATCATAAATCCATGGACGCTGCATGTCAGCAGGAGACTGTTCGAGCTGGTGGAAGTTTTGTAATGATGTGGTGCGTGTGCAGTTGCAGTGATATGGGACACCCCCTGAGGCGGCCGGAGTGGTTGGTGCAAATGGCTCTGAGCACTATGGGACTTAACTGCTGAGGGCACCAGTCCCCTAGAACTTAGAACTACTTAAACCTAACTAACCTAAGGACATCACACACATCCATGCCCGAGGCAGGATTCGAACCTGCGGCCGTAGCGGTCACGCGGTTCCAAACTGAAGCGCTTAGAACCGCACGGCCACACCGGCCGGCGCCGGCCGGAGTGGCCGAGCGGTTAAAGGCGCTACAGTCTGTCACCGCACGACCGCTACGGTCGCAGGTTCGAATCCTGCCTCGGGCATGGATGTGTGTGATGTCCTTAGGTTAGTTAGGTTTAAGTAGTTCTAAGTTCTAGGGGACTTATGACCACAGCAGTTGAGTCCCATAGTGCTCAGAGCCATTCGAACCATTTTGAACACCCTCTGATATATCTAGGTACTCCTGTGAAACGTACGTAAGCTTCCTGTGTGATCTGTATCCATTCATGCCTATTGTGCATTCCGACGGACGTGTGCAATTCCAGCAGGACAGTGCGACACTCCACATGTCCAGAAATGCTACAGAGTGGCTCTAGGAACACTCTTCCAAGTGTAAACACTTCCGCTGGTCACCAAACTCCCCACACATGAACATTATTGATCATATCTGCGATGTCCTGCCACGTGCTGTTCAAAAGAGATCTCTACTTCCTCGTACTCTTGCGAATTCACGCAGCATTCATGGTGTGAGTTCCCTCCAGCACTACTTCAGACATTAATCGAGTCCACGCCACGTCGTGTTGCTGCACTTCTGCGTGCTCTCGGTGAACCTACACAATATTAGGCAGGTGTACCATTTTCTCTGGCTCTTCAGTGTAATAATTTCAAGAGAATTCGTATTTTAATGCGGTTGTTCATCAATGGCAAACTGTCAGAACCAAATTATTCATGAACTTTAGCGCGCGGGATATAATTTTTAAAAATTTTAGTCACCACATGTAAGAAAAGGAGTCGCCACAACGGTTTGGTTGGTGGTTTATTTGGGGGGAGGTGACCAAACAAAGAGGCCATCGGAGTAGGGAAGGATCGGGAAGGAAGCCGGTCGTGCCCTTTCAAAGCGATGTGGGAAAATCACAGAAAGCATGGTAGGTTCCTGGGAACCGCGGTTTTCACAATAACATACTCATACGGGATGGAGCACCTCTTCGTTTTTAGAATTGATGTTCGTCAATTTCTAAACAACAGAGTTGCTGAGAGATGGGTAGCTAGAGATGGACCAACTGCCTGGCCTCCATGCTCTCCAGACCTAAACCCAATGGACTTTTATTTGTGGGGGCATTTGAAAACCGTTGTTGTGGAGCCCTGGTGCAAGATGTTCAGAATCTCCGTGCCCATATTATGGAAGGCTGCAAAACCATACTCAATACTCAAAGGGATGGGTATACATAAGTGCATCTAAGATTCACTGTGGTGGTGAGTTAATGTACGTACCAATGCCCATGGAGGGTATGGTGAACATACCTTACCTTTTTGTTGTGCCTCAGCGTCTCCGCTATATGGTGAGTAAAAACCGAGGTTTTTACGATATTATCCGGCGTAATTCCCGGGAACCTATCAAGCAGACGCAGCGCCGGGAAAGCCTCAAACAGCAAATCACAGAAAACCTAAATCAGGATGGACGGAGGCGGGTTTGAACTAACGGTCCCCCGAATGCGAGTCCAGTGTCACATCGTTTTGACTGTCATTATACAGCCGCGGTGGATTCATTATTTCATCTTTCATCGACACGGCAGTGACACCGCGAAATGGAACTCTTCGTTAGTTTGTATGTGCGAGAGCAGCCGTGGTATGCCGCGCGATGTGAGTTGCGTGCTGGACCAGGCGCGTCCTGAGATGAGGCGCCAGGCCGCAGCGCGTATAGCACAAGCCGGAGCGAACCGCACAATCTGCGTCTCCACACACACACACACACACACACACACACACACACACAGATACCAGGGAGGGAGGGAGAGAGGGAGGAAGCCTTAGCCGGCGCGTGTTGACAATGCGCCCCGCACGGGTTCATCCTGGGCCCACTGTTTGCTCGCTCGCAGTTTGCCGTGCTCGGGCTGCCGGCCTCCCTGTTGCCGCGCTCCGCCAATGGCGAGTCTCTGCCTCCCCCCCCCCCCCTCCCCCCTCCTCCACCACCTCGTTTCCTCCCTTACTCCACGCTCCGCACCAACCCCATTCAAAACTGCGGCGACTATTCTGTCCGTGCACACGGAATGCCAGACACTATTCTTACTTAAGGCAGCCACAAACTTTTACTAATTGTACGCCAAGGACCTGAAAAGGAACTAAAAAATGTTGTAATTTAATCTCAAAGATAAAAGAAGAAAATTTGTTCGAGTGTCATACCAGAGGACTACTCTAAAAAACTTTTTTATCATTGAGAGACGAAGGACTAATTTCGAGATTCTTTTATTACTTTTAGTATTAACTACCTTTTTTGTTCTGATGTGCTGGCGTAAAGACGTACTGTATAGTTTCATGTCTATGTGTGTGTTAAATGATGAAAAATGTGTTTTATAATTTCTGTCAAGATCAAACCTTAATCCCATACCAATGGAGTACAAATTATTCTGTCAATTCGAGAAGGCGAATTTTAGATGGAGGCGACAATCTTTACGACGGCGCTGCCCAACAATAGAGGTACGTGATTGTGCTCACTGCTTTCCTTTGGTGGCCGCTAAGATTAATTCCGATGTGTTTTTTGCCGAGACATTCAGAACCTGCAATTTTCCTTTTCGTATAAAAATAGGAGTCCGATTGAAAAAGAAATATTCTTAAATTTAAATAATTGCAATTCTTTTACCCAGGCCACGGGGAATGATAGAAAGTACGTGGCTCTACCCTGATTGTACGTTCGCAATCTCCGAGTGTGTAACGACGTAATTATTTTACACACAAAAGTTTAAGATAGATCTTTCTCATCAGCTCGCAACCACTCGTACGCGTATGTACGTACCCTCTGAATGTGTCTAGTCAGTCGTGCGCATTGTTCTAAAGCTTTTCTGTTAATATTCTGTGGATTGGATCTCCGCAATTAATTTTTGTTTATGCCGCAAATCGCACTTAACGCGAAGTATTTATTACGCAAGTTTCAGGCTCCATTTAATGTCAAAAAATTCCGAAGTACGGCGGACTAAGCAAACCGCTACAATAATTTCATATCTCTACAACTACAATAATAAAAAACAATAACAAAAAACAAAAGCAATAACAGAGAGGGTACGTTACAGACCCTACTTGGTTATAAGGCCGTAAATGCTTGTATAGAAAGTCTCAATTCAGTACTTACACATATATGTGCACATCGCTATCCCATTACTTTTTTCAGCTCAGTGTATACACTGAAAAGATTTCCGACGTGACCGAATTACAGGAATCAAAAGACTCTGGACGCGGACTGGCAGTTGGGGACATTCCATTTCGAAAACCTTAAGAAAATTCAACAATACGAGATCCACAGTGTGATGTGTACAGAATTGTAGAACTGTTTGTAGTAATCGTAAAGAAAATGAAACATGAACGATTGCAATAGTTGTGATGGTACGTCACATAAATGGACACTTGGAGAAAAGGAAAGGAAGTTTTTGTTCAAATGGTTCAAATGGCTCTGAGCACTATGAGACATAACATCTATGGTCATCAGTCCCCTAGAACTTATAACTACTTAAACCTAACTAACCTAAGGACAGCACACAACACCCAGTCATCACGAGGCAGAGAAAATCCCAGACCCCGCCGGGAATCGAACCCACGAACCCGGGCGTGCGAGAAGTTTTTGTTATGAGACGTGTGAATTATAAATTATTTCAAAACTGTGTACGTGTGCGCGATGTATAACAAATAGTAAAGAACGTAAGTTATTATTATCAAAACACAAATATCGATGTAATTAACAAAACACAGTTTCTTTTTTTTTTTTTTTCTTTTTTTTTTTTTTTTTTTTTTTTTTATAATCTCTGTGTAACATAGGCGATGAAGATCAGATACAATGCTTTGATTGAGCTAACTCTCCTGTTGTTGTTTCGTCTAGCGGTAGGCCGCCATTGTAGTGCTGTCTGATAATTAACGTAAGTTTTATCTGTATTTTGGAAACTTATAATAGAAATTGTTATAAGAAAGTGTGTATGATTGACTTAGTTGTCACCTCTCATGATCGCAACCATTAATTATAATTAACAAAGTTTTTACAGGACTTCGTAGTGCAGGGAGCTCATCTCCCCTAGCAGGATTTAGTCAGTCAATACGATGACGATTCATGTTATTAAATGTAAATGCGAGAGACTTCTCAATTTTGATCTTTCATTAATTTCGAAGTTAAAATTAATTTCAGTTACTGAATTTCACAGCATTCGTTTGGCCGCCTAACAGCAGACGAGATTCTCTCCAGTTTTGCCTTGCAAATAATGAAAGAGAAATATTGAAAATCATTATATTCCGCAATATCTCAGTTAATCTTTATGTAATTTGGTACATAAATAATCAGTAGCCCCAGAGACCCATATTAATAATTACAGTTTGCGTAAGAATACGCATATTTTCTTTTCTAAATAGCAGCGCTCACGCAAATTATTGATTAGAAGGCGGTGAGTCGCGCGTTGTGTTTAAAAAATATTTTATCGTACGTACTTCGGGGCAGCCGCTGCCCGTACGAGTGTTATCGCGGTATAAGCCCACAATATTTAAAGCCACACCAATCAAAATCATAAAATATATAATTATAATAATAAAAATATACACTTATACCGTGATATAGTGACATAATAATGATGAAGTAGTATAACCTACCTGTAATCTTATAGTGTTAGGAATTTTAATAGACACATTTAACTTTACCCTCAATATTACTTCATTTACACATTAAACCCCTCAAAGCAACTGTAAAATACCATGTGATAGGTAAAGCATCAATCAGAAAATTACCCACAATGACATAAAATTAATGAATACAATGAAATAAGAAGTAAAGTTTACGATCATTTGTCAGATTCTCTTTTCAGGTCTTTTAATCGTTAACTCAAAACGTTATTCGTTATTGTTACTCAGATTTTTATTGAAGATTTTTAATTAATTAGGAATAATATTACCTTTCGAACTCGAGAAAATTAGTTTTACTTTCTGGAAAAGATGTCGAGGAAACAGACAGCCACTAATTTCCAAATTTTCGAACAAAGTGTCAACCCTAATTTTAGTGCAAAGGCGCTGTTTCACAGATGAGGCGTCGTTTCAGCGAGATCAAATTGTAAATTTTCGTAATCGGCATGTATGATCAGACGTCAGTGTTCATGCAACTGTTGAAGCAAGTCATCAACAAAGAATTTCTGTCAGTGTTTGGGCTGACATTGTTGGTGACTATGTGGTAGGGTCTCAGTTTCTTCCACCGAGGTTCAACAGACAGAGTTACCACAAAGTCGTAGAGGGTGTTCTACCTGATGTGGCTTTAGCTATACAACCAAACACGTACTTCATACAGGATGCAGCACCTCTTCATTTTAGGATTGATGTCTGTCAGTTTCTAAATAACAGAGTTGCTGATAGATGGATAGGTAGAGATGGACTAATTGTCTGGCCTCCATGCTCTCCAGACCTAAACCCACTGGACTTTTATTTGTGTGGGCACTTGAAAACTCTTGTTGTGGAACCCCAGCACAAGATGTCCAGAATCTCTGTGCCCATATTATGGAAGGCTGCAAAACCGTACTCAACACTCCAGGGATAGGTATACATTAGTGCACCTGAGATTCACTATGGTGATGGGTTGATGCATGTATCAATGCCCATGGAGGGTATGTTGAACATGCCTTATGAGAAAGAGTTGCATGTGGTATGTGGTATGGTTGTGGAGGACAGGTTGAGATGTATAGTGGAGGGGACGGTCAGAGTGAGAGGGAGGAGGAATTGGACAGTGGGGAGGAGGGAGGGGGGATGCATGGGGCAGATGGAAGGTGCAGAAGGATAGTAGGTAGGTGGAAAGAGGGAGAGATGACAGAGAGTCGCAGGGTGGGGTGGGGAGATACGGTCAGAGAGAGGGGATGGAGAAATGGATAACGACAGGAGAGGAGGGGATGAAAAGACAGAATGGGGAGAAGGAGATAGAAATAGGTGGGAGGTGGGAGGATGAGGTGACAGACAGAGGAAGGAACCGGTGGAAGGAGGGAGGAGAAGATGTTTTCAAAATACGAGTCAAAAGCTTGCACGCGAAAATCCCTGGAGAAGTGGCTAGTTCATAAATATTTCGAGGAAATTGTAAGATTTATAAGAGTGCCACTGCTGAGAAAACGATCACATTCCCACCTAGTATTACAGCTGCCACAGCTCAAGAGAGTGGCAGTGACTTAAGAGAACAACGTAGGTTGAGCAACTTCTGTCAGGGCTCGTGGTCCAAATGGTGACGTTCCTGTCTGGGTTACTTGTTAGGGATATGAAAATCGCCTGCGTTACGTCCAACTGATTGCAGTCATTTCACAGGACTTCCTTAGCGAAAAAAAAAATGTGAATCGTAAATCTGTGGTTTCTAATTTTTAGTGGAGAAACTAAGTTGCTTTCCTAAAATTTATTTCAGCATGGTCTGCATCTATGCTTTGTTTAGGCAAAGTATTCAGCATGACAGGAGTCAACTTTCAACTTGCTGTTTCTCTCGATTCAAACATGGATGCAAAAACAATTCTTTGCATGGTAAGGATTTATTTTATTTATTTATTTTTTATTATTTTCTTAGCAGCATTCAGACATCGAGTCAGCCAGCTTGTAGTACACGTTACGCTACAAAATAAAATATATATACAATCACATTTACATCCATGACTTGCAAAGAATATTTTCATTGGTATCTGTGAAATCCTGTGGTGTATATAAAATATGGCGTGAGTATATGGTTGGCTGCTGACGTTGTCTCTACAGTGGAAGTATCACGCCTAAATGAACCTGACAATGACAACATACACATAGGGGCTTCCATAAAACGAAGTATCGTGTTGTGGTTTTACTTCAATTGAGCATGCCAAACCCATCATTCTTTTTGGGATGCCAGCAGAATGAATCGCAACAGGATACAAAATATATAGAGTGCAAAAAATTTTAGAAATATGAAATACACAATATCACATTCTACCCTACATGTAATTTCACGGTTGGCAAAAGATACGTTTGACTTTAGACGTCACAACACTGTATCAGACGGACACAGAGAGTATCTGACGAACACCAGTCGACTTGGCCTTTTCTCTGTCAGTGCTCAGCCCTGGTTAAGTACCTGACATGCAGTATCACACAAATTGTTAGCGTGTGGTGTAGACCAGTAACAACCTGTCAAATAATTATCCGATTGTCCATCGTAAGTATGATCTAATATAAATCTAAAAGGATATTGAATCTATGGCAAAAAAATCTTGCCACTTTACATAGTAAACACATTAATTACATCACGATGTACTCCCACAACTGCCATGAGATGGCACACCAAACGCAAATTAAATACGGTGCAAATAAAAGTTATGCCTCCTGGCCTGCAGTGCTCAGATCGTTGAACTTATGTCAAAGGGGTGATATTCTCCAAATTTCTTGCACAACTCTACGCAGTGTACTCTAATCAAAATTACCATAGTACCAGACAAATCGTCCGGTCACAAATACTTCGTCCTGCCAGCGCAAAGCTGAGAGGGTCACTAGCACACAATAAACAAGGAAATAAAAATACCTCACATTCGTGAAAGAGAATAAAATTACATATTTCAATCATAATGCTACGTTACAGTGCCCCATAATTTGTTGTAGTGTCATAGGCTGAGAAATGAAATTGGAGACGATAGCACCTGAATGCATGTATGTTGACCTGCACAGTTTAGGTGCAACACACGCTACAGTTCAAAAGTACAGAAATATAGGTCGCCTGTACATTAGCTATAGCGTGATTGAGCTTCAATCATGCAAGGTTACGACAGCATCTTCCCCCCCCATTCATGCTACTGAGTCGCCGCTTTGTGAATGTCGAATCAGGGTGGGTGTGAACCACCTGCTTGTTGGATGCGACAATCGAAACTGCAACCCGCAACACTGATGCGGCGTTTGGTGGCGTTGGAATGTCCTCTTGCAACTACTCTGGTGGCCTTCCTGGTGACTAGAGACTAGGGAGTATACAAGGAACTTTTCCCGCATGCAGAAAAAGTGATATGACGATGTGCTGAAAAGTAATGTCTCCGAATTTTTTGTATGAAAACTGTGAAATCTTTTTAAATAAAACAAACATTATTAACATTCTACATTTTTATTCTTCATGTCTACGTATTTATTGCTCAACATAGTCAAGCTGCCAACGACCACATTTCTGTCACGGAAAGACCAGTTTGTTGATCGGGACACTGTAGAATATTTGACTTGTTCAAATAATTTACGGGCTTGCTGCCGGGTGACATCGTCGACCACTGCCGATATTCCGGCACGAGCACACCCTGCTAATCTCAAGGCACAACTATAAGGAGGAAGCAATGTGCAAGGGAATTTAATACCTCTGTTCACAGAGGAGAAACAAGGAAGATACCACACAGAACAAGTATTTAGATAAAATTCACCATCTCTGTTTATATTATAGTGGATTTTGTCTAAATGCTGCTTGGAATTCGGGCATGTCTCTCATCAAAAAACCGGGGGCCAGAATTAGAGCTACCTCACCTGTTGATTAATATTCACTATCGATATTTCTGATGTTGGTTATCTGTGGTTGTGTGTTTACTTTGCGGCTCCTTTTTCTGTGTGTGGTATCTTCCTTGTTTCTCCTCTGTGAACCGAGGTATTAAATTCCCTTGCTCATTGCTTCCTCCTTGCAGTTGTGCCTTGAGAATGACAGGGTGTGCTCCTGCCGGAATATCGGAGGTGGTCGACGACGTCACCCGGCAGCAAGCCCGTAAATTATTTGAACATTCAGTTCGCCGCGAAAAGGTCTCACAATATTTGACTTACTTGACAGAGCCACAACCTTACCTCTGGTTGCACTGCTTTATCACTAAGAAGGTAGTAAAGTTCTCGAAAGCAGTCTTTAAGTTCTGCAAACAGATAAAAATCGGGCACCTTGTCACGGTCAGCGCGGCTTCCCCCGTCGGAGGTTCGAGTCCTCCCCCGTGCATGGGTGTGTGTGTCGTCCTTAGCGTAAGTTAGTTTAAGTTAGATTAAGTAGTGTGTAAGTTTAGGGATCGATGACCTCAGCAGTTTGGTCCCATAAGACCTTATCACAAATTTCCAAATAAATATCGGATGGGGTCAAGTCGGGACTCTGTGGAGGATGATCGATGACAGTGAAACGAAGGCATCGGATTGTTGCAGCTATCGCTGCGCTCGTGTGTGGTTTGTCATTATCATGTATGGCGTGTGGACGAACTCTTCGAATTCGAAACTCGATTACAAAAAAAATGGTTCAAATGGCTCTGAGCACTATGGGACTTAACTTCTGAGGTCATCAGTCCCCTAGAACTTAGAACTACTTAAACCTAACTAACCTAAGGACACCACACACACCCATGCCCGAGACAGGATTCGAACCTGCGACCGTAGCGGTCGCGCGGTTCCAGACTGTACCGTCTAGAACCGCTCTACCACCACGGCCGGCAAACTCGATCACAGTAAGCTGTTTCTCACACACCGACATACCCTAGTTTCTTTACACAACGCCATGTTACACACTGCAGTTAGGAGCCCTATAGTGCCAGAGGGCTGTGAATAGGTAGACATGAATAATAAAGATTAAGAATATTAATAACGTTTGTTTTATTAAAAAAGCTTTCTCAGTTTGCACGTACAAAATTCGGATGCATTATTTTTCAGCACGCCTTCGTGCATGCTATCAGATGAACGAATGAGATAGAAAAAAACTGTAAATTTGAATTTTTCGCTTGTCAGTTTACACGAGTTAGTACGATTAACTATGAGTGAAGCTTCTAGGACCTGTATTGTTGTTGTGGTCTTTAGTCCATTAACTGAACTGATGCAGTCCTCCATGCTACTCTATCCTGTGCAAGCTTCTTCATCCACGAATAACTAGTGCACTATTTCAGACTGCTTACTACATTCATCTCTTGGTCTCCCTCTACAATTTTTACCACCACACTTCCATCCAGTACCAAACTGGTGATCCCTTGATGTCTCAGAGTGTGTTCCATCAATCGACCTTTCTTTCTGTGAAGTTACGCTACAATTTTCTTTCCTCCCGAATCCTATTCAGTGCCTCCTCATTAGTTACATGATCTACACTGCTAATATTCAACATTCATCCGTAACACCACACTTCAAAAGCTTATGTTTTTGTCCTAACTGTTTATCGTCCACGTTTCACTTCCGTAGAAGGCTACACTAGAGACAAACGTCTTCAGAAGAGACTTCCTTACAGTTAAACCTATACCGATGTTAACAAATTTCTTTACTTCAGAAACGCTGTACTGGCCATTGCCAGTCTACATTTTATATCCTCTCTACTTGTACCATCAGCAGTTATTTTGTCCCCCAAATAATAAGACACATCTACTACTTTAAGTGTCTCGTTTCCTAATCTAATTCCTTTAGCATCACACACGATTTAATTCGATTTCATTCCAGTATCCTTGTTTTGCTTTTGTTGATGTGCATCTCATATCCCCCTTTCAAGACAGTCTCGAAGTTTTGAGTCCTTCTATCTGAACTTTTAATTCCGTCTCCAAGGTTTCCTTTGGTTGTCGTTCAAGGTATTGTTAGAATAACATCAGGGCTAGGCTATAATACTGTGTCAGTCCCATCTCACGGACCTATGTAGTAAGTATTTGGCAATACTTCTACCAGTACTGTAAATCTATTAGTATCTATAATTTTCAATGCGATAGGGTCCGCAGCTGCGATGAATTTTTTGAATGATAACTTAAAGTCTTCAGGTGCCTTTTTCTTTATTTTCTGTACGATTGTAAAATTTCGGCCTTAGGAAATTTTCAAGTATTTACGGTTGATTTTTGGTAACAGATTATGTCATATACGTCGTTGCTCCTATGACGTCATGTTACGCTCATAAATTAGTTCGAGGTGTCCACGCTATTTTGGAGCACGTTACTTTCGAGCAGTTGTTCCAAAGTATCTAGTTTTGTGGCGTGTAATTTCCATGACAGTTTTCTCTCTATTTTATTCTCTGCTTTGTTTCAACTGACACAACGCAAAACCACATACTGCTCAATTCGAGATCATCGTTTCTGACTAGTTATGTGTTATCATCTACTTAAGCAAAAATGTTGCATCCGCCCCACTAACCAGTTAAAACATTTTAAGAAACTGGAAGAATTAAATAAGAAAGATTAAAATTGTATGTGTGAAGTACTGAAAGCCAATAAATGTTAAAAGTAACTATCCGACGTGTGTGCAATTGCAGCAGCACGGGACTTTTTCAGCGTTGCGGGCAGTTAAGTCTCTTCTACTTCTGACGCACCTTGTAATCGCTAATGAACTATGCATAGCCACATTATACGCTTTCTCGTAAAAGTTGGTTGCTAGTTAATATAATCATACGGTGACGACGCTTTTAACCGTCTCCCGTGTACGGTGGACAGGGGGGAAAGAGGTTTAAAATAACGACTCTTCTTTCGTGTAATGGTGATGCTCGTCACAAGTTCCTTTCTTTTTACGGCTCCGTGAAATTCAATTAGTTACTTCGTCGGGTAACATCACGCTTCGTGTGGAAGTTGCGACTTGAGGATTAAATTACAGGCACAGGTTGTAATCCGCAGAGACGTCGAGTGGTGGTGGGGGTGGGGTGAAGGGAGGGTGGGGCAGTCGAGTCTCCCTCAAAGCGTTTCAGACTCGTAAACTTGTGCCCGTGCGACGTCTGCGTGGAAATAACTTTCTGGATGAGGCAGTACAAGGCTGGCCAACAACTGGAGTCCCTGTGTAAGCGTACCCGTCTCAGACTGTTTCTGCTGCGGCATAGGTTACACCAAAGTAATATAAGGTCTGTTTCTGCTTTAGTCCTCCAATGTGGAGCGTGCTGGACTGTATATAGAGTACACCGCACCACTCTTCCATCCGCTGATAGCACTCGAAAAAACAATGGTTGGTACCTCTCTGAATACGACTGAATATAAGTTTACCGTCATCGTCATTGCGAGAGAGCTGCAAGAAGTGGTAAGCACAACGCAGAAAATACAGGGTGGGTGAAATGAAACAGGTGTGGAAAATGTTTCTTGTAACTTAACACCGGCAACCCAACTTAACCCTGTTGGAAACCGTGCTGGACGTTGTAAGTGGGTTGAAAATCTGATAGTGAATGACTGTAAAGCGACACATCATATAGGAATTATCCGAATGGAGCAAATAAATCGGTGGATGTGATGTACACTCCTGGAAATTGAAATAAGAACACCGTGAATTCATTGTCCCAGGAAGGGGAAACTTTATTGACACATTCCTGGGGTCAGATACATCACATGATCACACTGACAGAACCACAGGCACATAGACACAGGCAACAGAGCATGCACAATGTCGGCACTAGTACAGTGTATATCCACCTTTCGCAGCAATGCAGGCTGCTATTCTCCCATGGAGACGATCGTAGAGATGCTGGATGTAGTCCTGTGGAACGGCTTGCCATGCCATTTCCACCTGGCGCCTCATTTGGACCAGCGTTCGTGCTGGACGTGCAGACCGCGTGAGACGACGCTTCATCCAGTCCCAAACATGCTCAATGGGGGACAGATCCGGAGATCTTGCTGGCCAGGGTAGTTGACTTACACCTTCTAGAGCACGTTGGGTGGCACGGGATACATGCGGACGTGCATTGTCCTGTTGGAACAGCAAGTTCCCTTGCCGGTCTAGGAATGGTAGAACGATGGGTTCGATGACGGTTTGGATGTACCGTGCACTATTCAGTGTCCCCTCGACGATCACCAGTGGTGTACGGCCAGTGTAGGAGATCGCTCCCCACACCATGATGCCGGGTGTTGGCCCTGTGTGCCTCGGTCGTATGCAGTCCTGATTGTGGCGCTCACCTGCACGGCGCCAAACACGCACACGACCATCATTGGCACCAAGGCAGAAGCGACTCTCATCGCTGAAGACGACACGTCTCCATTCGTCCCTCCATTCACGCCTGTCGCGACACCACTGGAGGCGGGCTGCACGATGTTGGGGCGTGAGCGGAATACGGCCTAACGGTGTGCGGGACCGTAGCCCACCTTCATGGAGACGGTTGCGAATGGTCCTCGCCGATACCCCAGGAGCAACAGTGTCCCTAATTTGCTGGGAAGTGGCGGTGCGGTCCCCTACGGCACTGCGTAGGATCCTACGGTCTTGGCGTGCATCCGTGCGTCGCTGCGGTCCGGTCCCAGGTCGACGGGCACGTGCACCTTCCGCCGACCACTGGCGACAACATCGATGTACTGTGGAGACCTCACGCCCCACGTGTTGAGCAATTCGGCGGTACGTCCACCCGGCCTCCCGCATGCCCACTATACGCCCTCGCTCAAAGTCCGTCAACTGCACATACGGTTCACGTCCACGCTGTCGCGGCATGCTACCAGTGTTAAAGACTGCCATGGAGCTCCGTATGCCACGGCAAACTGGCTGACACTGACGGCGGCGGTGCACAAATGCTGCGCAGCTAGCGCCATTCGACGGCCAACACCGCGGTTCCTGGTGTGTCCGCTGTGCCGTGCGTGTGATCATTGCTTGTACAGCCCTCTCGCAGTGTCCGGAGCAAGTATGGTGGGTCTGACACACCGGTGTCAATGTGTTCTTTTTTCCATTTCCAGGAGTGTATATGTAGAGACAAACAGATGATTACAGTTTATATAATTTTATATATGACAAGTGTCTCTCGGTTTCAGTTAATGTAATTTACCACTATATGATGTAACAAGGCCCACTCATTCTCAAGGAGACATTTCTACAAATACCGAAACCCATGTCACAAGGGCTAAATAAACCTTTGGTTTTCGACTGATGGCTGATTTTTTTCAACCTCTTCATCTAACAAATAATTGAAGTCTTAGGGTGTCTGTGCTACATTGAGGTGAGGAGTTTAGAGCATCAGAGGAGTATTTAGCAAGCAGCATCAAACCAGTCAGAGGACTGACAACTAAAAATAAAGGAGGTCGTGTCGATCCGTTGTTCTTCGGACGATGCCATGGGTCAGTCATTCAGGATACCGTGACCACGAACTCGCTTCTTTATTGCAACACTGTCGGTGACCAACCTTTGGTCTTTCTTCTGTATCTTCATGGTGAGTGTGCCGTGGACGGTCCACTCTTCCAAGTTGGCAACAGTTCCGTTCGCAGGACTGTACAGCCTCCTTATTTGACGAATACTCGGCCACGATATAGTATCTCGGCTAGTACTTTCGTTGTAATTCGCCTGTAGTTGGCCATGGACTCGCACCTCAGAATAATGTCCTCTAAGCATCGTGCACGACCCAACTAGTGCTTTTGTTTCACGAGATCGTCAAAACCGTGCCTCAGGAAGATGTAGTATTTCTTAACTAACAAAGAATATTTGACTCAGTACCACACTACCCATTATTAATTACTAAAAAAAGTGTAACTGCCGTGAGGCATTGTTGCTAAGGAGGAGGAACACATTACGTTCGATGAAAAGTAATTTAAGGCCAGGTTCTCCTTGAAATGAGCAAAAAATAGACAAAGTTATTTTCTTTATTTTTTTGAGACAATGAAAAGACATACAAAGCATCTGTTTGGGGAGTGTGATTGATCGTACTTTGAACTTTATTCTAGATTTTTCAACACACAAACGAAATGTCGCCCGTAATTATGCATTGATCCAGGGCCTGCGAGTTTGAAGTACGGAGACAGCGTGCAGTGTAGCTCCATAAGACTTATTTGAAATCAGAAGTGGGTAAGATCAGTCGATACTGCACTAAATTAATGCGAGCTTGTCTTAACCACTCGGAAATAACCTTAAATTTAACGATATGGTGCTAACTCGAACTCTGCGTTCCATTTTTGCCTGTAGGTGTTACTCTTTACGGCCTTACAAAAGTAGTTAATATTCACATTATAGGTATAAGCTCCCAATAAAAGTGCTTACTTTTCGGTGTCAAAGCTTGAAGTTAATAGGTTGAACTGCTTTATTTTACGCTGCGCGCAGTTCTGACAGGTGTATCGCAGTTTGAAGGCTAATGACATTGATTTGGCTGGACAATTCAATAAACAACAGTTGATTGGAGGTCCGAATGTTTTTCGTGGACTCCATCTGAACTTTACATGTGATGTACAAGCAGTTTTCGGAGTTAGTACGTGGCTTACGCTTGCTGTCGTGTGGGGCAACCATGCAGATTATGGTGGTCTTTAAGCCTTTCCAGATGGAAATATTAACATGGAAGACATGGAGTATGTTTTTCGTGGACTCCATCTGAACTTTACATGTGATGTACAAGCAGTTTTGTAGTACGTGGCTTACGCTTGCTGTCGTGTGGGGCAACCATGCAGATTATGGTGGTCTTTAAGCCTTTCCAGATGGAAATATTAACATGGAAGACATGGAGTATGTTTTTCGTGGACTCCATCTGAACTTTACATGTGATGTACAAGCAGTTTTCGGAGTTAGTACGTGGCTTACGCTTGCTGTCGTGTGGGGCAACCATGCAGATTATGGTGGTCTTTAAGCCTTTCCAGATGGAAATATTAACATGGAAGACATGGAGTATGTTTTTCGTGGACTCCATCTGAACTTTACATGTGATGTACAAGCAGTTTTGTAGTACGTGGCTTACGCTTGCTGTCGTGTGGGGCAACCATGCAGATTATGGTGGTCTTTAAGCCTTTCCAGATGGAAATATTAACATGGAAGACATGGAGTATGTTTTTCGTGGACTCCATCTGAACTTTACATGTGATGTACAAGCAGTTTTCGGAGTTAGTACGTGGCTTACGCTTGCTGTCGTGTGGGGCAACCATGCAGATTATGGTGGTCTTTAAGCCTTTCCAGATGGAAATATTAACATGGAAGACATGGAGTATGTTTTTCGTGGACTCCATCTGAACTTTACATGTGATGTACAAGCAGTTTTCGGAGTTAGTACGTGGCTTACGCTTGCTGTCGTGTGGGGCAACCATGCAGATTATGGTGGTCTTTAAGCCTTTCCAGATGGAAATATTAACATGGAAGACATGGAGTATGTTTTTCGTGGACTCCATCTGAACTTTACATGTGATGTACAAGCAGTTTTGTAGTACGTGGCTTACGCTTGCTGTCGTGTGGGGCAACCATGCAGATTATGGTGGTCTTTAAGCCTTTCCAGATGGAAATATTAACATGGAAGACATGGAGTATGTTTTTCGTGGACTCCATCTGAACTTTACATGTGATGTACAAGCAGTTTTGTAGTACGTGGCTTACGCTTGCTGTCGTGTGGGGCAACCATGCAGATTATGGTGGTCTTTAAGCCTTTCCAGATGGAAATATTAACATGGAAGACATGGAGTATGTTTTTCGTGGACTCCATCTGAACTTTACATGTGATGTACAAGCAGTTTTCGGAGTTAGTACGTGGCTTACGCTTGCTGTCGTGTGGGGCAACCATGCAGATTATGGTGGTCTTTAAGCCTTTCCAGATGGAAATATTAACATGGAAGACATGGAGTATGTTTTTCGTGGACTCCATCTGAACTTTACATGTGATGTACAAGCAGTTTTCGTAGTACGTGGCTTACGCTTGCTGTCGTGTGGGGCAACCATGCAGATTATGGTGGTCTTTAAGCCTTTCCAGATGGAAATATTAACATGGAAGACATGGAGTATGTTTTTCGTGGACTCCATCTGAACTTTACATGTGATGTACAAGCAGTTTTGTAGTACGTGGCTTACGCTTGCTGTCGTGTGGGGCAACCATGCAGATTATGGTGGTCTTTAAGCCTTTCCAGATGGAAATATTAACATGGAAGACATGGAGTATGTTTTTCGTGGACTCCATCTGAACTTTACATGTGATGTACAAGCAGTTTTGTAGTACGTGGCTTACGCTTGCTGTCGTGTGGGGCAACCATGCAGATTATGGTGGTCTTTAAGCCTTTCCAGATGGAAATATTAACATGGAAGACATGGAGTATGTTTTTCGTGGACTCCATCTGAACTTTACATGTGATGTACAAGCAGTTTTGTAGTACGTGGCTTACGCTTGCTGTCGTGTGGGGCAACCATGCAGATTATGGTGGTCTTTAAGCCTTTCCAGATGGAAATATTAACATGGAAGACATGGAGTATGTTTTTCGTGGACTCCATCTGAACTTTACATGTGATGTACAAGCAGTTTTGTAGTACGTGGCTTACGCTTGCTGTCGTGTGGGGCAACCATGCAGATTATGGTGGTCTTTAAGCCTTTCCAGATGGAAATATTAACATGGAAGACATGGAGTATGTTTTTCGTGGACTCCATCTGAACTTTACATGTGATGTACAAGCAGTTTTGTAGTACGTGGCTTACGCTTGCTGTCGTGTGGGGCAACCATGCAGATTATGGTGGTCTTTAAGCCTTTCCAGATGGAAATATTAACATGGAAGACATGGAGTATGTTTTTCGTGGACTCCATCTGAACTTTACATGTGATGTACAAGCAGTTTTGTAGTACGTGGCTTACGCTTGCTGTCGTGTGGGGCAACCATGCAGATTATGGTGGTCTTTAAGCCTTTCCAGATGGAAATATTAACATGGAAGACATGGAGTATGTTTTTCGTGGACTCCATCTGAACTTTACATGTGATGTACAAGCAGTTTTGTAGTACGTGGCTTACGCTTGCTGTCGTGTGGGGCAACCATGCAGATTATGGTGGTCTTTAAGCCTTTCCAGATGGAAATATTAACATGGAAGACATGGAGTATGTTTTTCGTGGACTCCATCTGAACTTTACATGTGATGTACAAGCAGTTTTGTAGTACGTGGCTTACGCTTGCTGTCGTGTGGGGCAACCATGCAGATTATGGTGGTCTTTAAGCCTTTCCAGATGGAAATATTAACATGGAAGACATGGAGTATGTTTTTCGTGGACTCCATCTGAACTTTACATGTGATGTACAAGCAGTTTTGTAGTACGTGGCTTACGCTTGCTGTCGTGTGGGGCAACCATGCAGATTATGGTGGTCTTTAAGCCTTTCCAGATGGAAATATTAACATGGAAGACATGGAGTATGTTTTTCGTGGACTCCATCTGAACTTTACATGTGATGTACAAGCAGTTTTGTAGTACGTGGCTTACGCTTGCTGTCGTGTGGGGCAACCATGCAGATTATGGTGGTCTTTAAGCCTTTCCAGATGGAAATATTAACATGGAAGACATGGAGTATGTTTTTCGTGGACTCCATCTGAACTTTACATGTGATGTACAAGCAGTTTTGTAGTACGTGGCTTACGCTTGCTGTCGTGTGGGGCAACCATGCAGATTATGGTGGTCTTTAAGCCTTTCCAGATGGAAATATTAACATGGAAGACATGGAGTATGTTTTTCGTGGACTCCATCTGAACTTTACATGTGATGTACAAGCAGTTTTGTAGTACGTGGCTTACGCTTGCTGTCGTGTGGGGCAACCATGCAGATTATGGTGGTCTTTAAGCCTTTCCAGATGGAAATATTAACATGGAAGACATGGAGTATGTTTTTCGTGGACTCCATCTGAACTTTACATGTGATGTACAAGCAGTTTTGTAGTACGTGGCTTACGCTTGCTGTCGTGTGGGGCAACCATGCAGATTATGGTGGTCTTTAAGCCTTTCCAGATGGAAATATTAACATGGAAGACATGGAGTATGTTTTTCGTGGACTCCATCTGAACTTTACATGTGATGTACAAGCAGTTTTGTAGTACGTGGCTTACGCTTGCTGTCGTGTGGGGCAACCATGCAGATTATGGTGGTCTTTAAGCCTTTCCAGATGGAAATATTAACATGGAAGACATGGAGTATGTTTTTCGTGGACTCCATCTGAACTTTACATGTGATGTACAAGCAGTTTTGTAGTACGTGGCTTACGCTTGCTGTCGTGTGGGGCAACCATGCAGATTATGGTGGTCTTTAAGCCTTTCCAGATGGAAATATTAACATGGAAGACATGGAGTATGTTTTTCGTGGACTCCATCTGAACTTTACATGTGATGTACAAGCAGTTTTGTAGTACGTGGCTTACGCTTGCTGTCGTGTGGGGCAACCATGCAGATTATGGTGGTCTTTAAGCCTTTCCAGATGGAAATATTAACATGGAAGACATGGAGTATGTTTTTCGTGGACTCCATCTGAACTTTACATGTGATGTACAAGCAGTTTTGTAGTACGTGGCTTACGCTTGCTGTCGTGTGGGGCAACCATGCAGATTATGGTGGTCTTTAAGCCTTTCCAGATGGAAATATTAACATGGAAGACATGGAGTATGTTTTTCGTGGACTCCATCTGAACTTTACATGTGATGTACAAGCAGTTTTGTAGTACGTGGCTTACGCTTGCTGTCGTGTGGGGCAACCATGCAGATTATGGTGGTCTTTAAGCCTTTCCAGATGGAAATATTAACATGGAAGACATGGAGTATGTTTTTCGTGGACTCCATCTGAACTTTACATGTGATGTACAAGCAGTTTTGTAGTACGTGGCTTACGCTTGCTGTCGTGTGGGGCAACCATGCAGATTATGGTGGTCTTTAAGCCTTTCCAGATGGAAATATTAACATGGAAGACATGGAGTATGTTTTTCGTGGACTCCATCTGAACTTTACATGTGATGTACAAGCAGTTTTGTAGTACGTGGCTTACGCTTGCTGTCGTGTGGGGCAACCATGCAGATTATGGTGGTCTTTAAGCCTTTCCAGATGGAAATATTAACATGGAAGACATGGAGTATGTTTTTCGTGGACTCCATCTGAACTTTACATGTGATGTACAAGCAGTTTTGTAGTACGTGGCTTACGCTTGCTGTCGTGTGGGGCAACCATGCAGATTATGGTGGTCTTTAAGCCTTTCCAGATGGAAATATTAACATGGAAGACATGGAGTATGTTTTTCGTGGACTCCATCTGAACTTTACATGTGATGTACAAGCAGTTTTGTAGTACGTGGCTTACGCTTGCTGTCGTGTGGGGCAACCATGCAGATTATGGTGGTCTTTAAGCCTTTCCAGATGGAAATATTAACATGGAAGACATGGAGTATGTTTTTCGTGGACTCCATCTGAACTTTACATGTGATGTACAAGCAGTTTTCGAGTTAGTACGTGGCTTACGCTTGCTGTCGTGTGGGGCAACCATGCAGATTATGGTGGTCTTTAAGCCTTTCCAGATGGAAATATTAACATGGAAGACATGGAGTATGTTTTTCGTGGACTCCATCTGAACTTTACATGTGATGTACAAGCAGTTTTGTAGTACGTGGCTTACGCTTGCTGTCGTGTGGGGCAACCATGCAGATTATGGTGGTCTTTAAGCCTTTCCAGATGGAAATATTAACATGGAAGACATGGAGTATGTTTTTCGTGGACTCCATCTGAACTTTACATGTGATGTACAAGCAGTTTTGTAGTACGTGGCTTACGCTTGCTGTCGTGTGGGGCAACCATGCAGATTATGGTGGTCTTTAAGCCTTTCCAGATGGAAATATTAACATGGAAGACATGGAGTATGTTTTTCGTGGACTCCATCTGAACTTTACATGTGATGTACAAGCAGTTTTCGGTAGTACGTGGCTTACGCTTGCTGTCGTGTGGGGCAACCATGCAGATTATGGTGGTCTTTAAGCCTTTCCAGATGGAAATATTAACATGGAAGACATGGAGTATGTTTTTCGTGGACTCCATCTGAACTTTACATGTGATGTACAAGCAGTTTTGTAGTACGTGGCTTACGCTTGCTGTCGTGTGGGGCAACCATGCAGATTATGGTGGTCTTTAAGCCTTTCCAGATGGAAATATTAACATGGAAGACATGGAGTATGTTTTTCGTGGACTCCATCTGAACTTTACATGTGATGTACAAGCAGTTTTGTAGTACGTGGCTTACGCTTGCTGTCGTGTGGGGCAACCATGCAGATTATGGTGGTCTTTAAGCCTTTCCAGATGGAAATATTAACATGGAAGACATGGAGTATGTTTTTCGTGGACTCCATCTGAACTTTACATGTGATGTACAAGCAGTTTTGTAGTACGTGGCTTACGCTTGCTGTCGTGTGGGGCAACCATGCAGATTATGGTGGTCTTTAAGCCTTTCCAGATGGAAATATTAACATGGAAGACATGGAGTATGTTTTTCGTGGACTCCATCTGAACTTTACATGTGATGTACAAGCAGTTTTGTAGTACGTGGCTTACGCTTGCTGTCGTGTGGGGCAACCATGCAGATTATGGTGGTCTTTAAGCCTTTCCAGATGGAAATATTAACATGGAAGACATGGAGTTATGTTTTTCGTGGACTCCATCTGAACTTTACATGTGATGTACAAGCAGTTTTGTAGTACGTGGCTTACGCTTGCTGTCGTGTGGGGCAACCATGCAGATTATGGTGGTCTTTAAGCCTTTCCAGATGGAAATATTAACATGGAAGACATGGAGTATGTTTTTCGTGGACTCCATCTGAACTTTACATGTGATGTACAAGCAGTTTTGTAGTACGTGGCTTACGCTTGCTGTCGTGTGGGGCAACCATGCAGATTATGGTGGTCTTTAAGCCTTTCCAGATGGAAATATTAACATGGAAGACATGGAGTATGTTTTTCGTGGACTCCATCTGAACTTTACATGTGATGTACAAGCAGTTTTCGTAGTACGTGGCTTACGCTTGCTGTCGTGTGGGGCAACCATGCAGATTATGGTGGTCTTTAAGCCTTTCCAGATGGAAATATTAACATGGAAGACATGGAGTATGTTTTTCGTGGACTCCATCTGAACTTTACATGTGATGTACAAGCAGTTTTGTAGTACGTGGCTTACGCTTGCTGTCGTGTGGGGCAACCATGCAGATTATGGTGGTCTTTAAGCCTTTCCAGATGGAAATATTAACATGGAAGACATGGAGTATGTTTTTCGTGGACTCCATCTGAACTTTACATGTGATGTACAAGCAGTTTTGTAGTACGTGGCTTACGCTTGCTGTCGTGTGGGGCAACCATGCAGATTATGGTGGTCTTTAAGCCTTTCCAGATGGAAATATTAACATGGAAGACATGGAGTATGTTTTTCGTGGACTCCATCTGAACTTTACATGTGATGTACAAGCAGTTTTGTAGTACGTGGCTTACGCTTGCTGTCGTGTGGGGCAACCATGCAGATTATGGTGGTCTTTAAGCCTTTCCAGATGGAAATATTAACATGGAAGACATGGAGTATGTTTTTCGTGGACTCCATCTGAACTTTACATGTGATGTACAAGCAGTTTTGTAGTACGTGGCTTACGCTTGCTGTCGTGTGGGGCAACCATGCAGATTATGGTGGTCTTTAAGCCTTTCCAGATGGAAATATTAACATGGAAGACATGGAGTATGTTTTTCGTGGACTCCATCTGAACTTTACATGTGATGTACAAGCAGTTTTGTAGTACGTGGCTTACGCTTGCTGTCGTGTGGGGCAACCATGCAGATTATGGTGGTCTTTAAGCCTTTCCAGATGGAAATATTAACATGGAAGACATGGAGTATGTTTTTCGTGGACTCCATCTGAACTTTACATGTGATGTACAAGCAGTTTTGTAGTACGTGGCTTACGCTTGCTGTCGTGTGGGGCAACCATGCAGATTATGGTGGTCTTTAAGCCTTTCCAGATGGAAATATTAACATGGAAGACATGGAGTATGTTTTTCGTGGACTCCATCTGAACTTTACATGTGATGTACAAGCAGTTTTGTAGTACGTGGCTTACGCTTGCTGTCGTGTGGGGCAACCATGCAGATTATGGTGGTCTTTAAGCCTTTCCAGATGGAAATATTAACATGGAAGACATGGAGTATGTTTTTCGTGGACTCCATCTGAACTTTACATGTGATGTACAAGCAGTTTTGTAGTACGTGGCTTACGCTTGCTGTCGTGTGGGGCAACCATGCAGATTATGGTGGTCTTTAAGCCTTTCCAGATGGAAATATTAACATGGAAGACATGGAGTATGTTTTTCGTGGACTCCATCTGAACTTTACATGTGATGTACAAGCAGTTTTGTAGTACGTGGCTTACGCTTGCTGTCGTGTGGGGCAACCATGCAGATTATGGTGGTCTTTAAGCCTTTCCAGATGGAAATATTAACATGGAAGACATGGAGTATGTTTTTCGTGGACTCCATCTGAACTTTACATGTGATGTACAAGCAGTTTTGTAGTACGTGGCTTACGCTTGCTGTCGTGTGGGGCAACCATGCAGATTATGGTGGTCTTTAAGCCTTTCCAGATGGAAATATTAACATGGAAGACATGGAGTATGTTTTTCGTGGACTCCATCTGAACTTTACATGTGATGTACAAGCAGTTTTGTAGTACGTGGCTTACGCTTGCTGTCGTGTGGGGCAACCATGCAGATTATGGTGGTCTTTAAGCCTTTCCAGATGGAAATATTAACATGGAAGACATGGAGTATGTTTTTCGTGGACTCCATCTGAACTTTACATGTGATGTACAAGCAGTTTTGTAGTACGTGGCTTACGCTTGCTGTCGTGTGGGGCAACCATGCAGATTATGGTGGTCTTTAAGCCTTTCCAGATGGAAATATTAACATGGAAGACATGGAGTATGTTTTTCGTGGACTCCATCTGAACTTTACATGTGATGTACAAGCAGTTTTGTAGTACGTGGCTTACGCTTGCTGTCGTGTGGGGCAACCATGCAGATTATGGTGGTCTTTAAGCCTTTCCAGATGGAAATATTAACATGGAAGACATGGAGTATGTTTTTCGTGGACTCCATCTGAACTTTACATGTGATGTACAAGCAGTTTTGTAGTACGTGGCTTACGCTTGCTGTCGTGTGGGGCAACCATGCAGATTATGGTGGTCTTTAAGCCTTTCCAGATGGAAATATTAACATGGAAGACATGGAGTATGTTTTTCGTGGACTCCATCTGAACTTTACATGTGATGTACAAGCAGTTTTGTAGTACGTGGCTTACGCTTGCTGTCGTGTGGGGCAACCATGCAGATTATGGTGGTCTTTAAGCCTTTCCAGATGGAAATATTAACATGGAAGACATGGAGTATGTTTTTCGTGGACTCCATCTGAACTTTACATGTGATGTACAAGCAGTTTTGTAGTACGTGGCTTACGCTTGCTGTCGTGTGGGGCAACCATGCAGATTATGGTGGTCTTTAAGCCTTTCCAGATGGAAATATTAACATGGAAGACATGGAGTATGTTTTTCGTGGACTCCATCTGAACTTTACATGTGATGTACAAGCAGTTTTGTAGTACGTGGCTTACGCTTGCTGTCGTGTGGGGCAACCATGCAGATTATGGTGGTCTTTAAGCCTTTCCAGATGGAAATATTAACATGGAAGACATGGAGTATGTTTTTCGTGGACTCCATCTGAACTTTACATGTGATGTACAAGCAGTTTTGTAGTACGTGGCTTACGCTTGCTGTCGTGTGGGGCAACCATGCAGATTATGGTGGTCTTTAAGCCTTTCCAGATGGAAATATTAACATGGAAGACATGGAGTATGTTTTTCGTGGACTCCATCTGAACTTTACATGTGATGTACAAGCAGTTTTGTAGTACGTGGCTTACGCTTGCTGTCGTGTGGGGCAACCATGCAGATTATGGTGGTCTTTAAGCCTTTCCAGATGGAAATATTAACATGGAAGACATGGAGTATGTTTTTCGTGGACTCCATCTGAACTTTACATGTGATGTACAAGCAGTTTTGTAGTACGTGGCTTACGCTTGCTGTCGTGTGGGGCAACCATGCAGATTATGGTGGTCTTTAAGCCTTTCCAGATGGAAATATTAACATGGAAGACATGGAGTATGTTTTTCGTGGACTCCATCTGAACTTTACATGTGATGTACAAGCAGTTTTCGTAGTACGTGGCTTACGCTTGCTGTCGTGTGGGGCAACCATGCAGATTATGGTGGTCTTTAAGCCTTTCCAGATGGAAATATTAACATGGAAGACATGGAGTATGTTTTTCGTGGACTCCATCTGAACTTTACATGTGATGTACAAGCAGTTTTGTAGTACGTGGCTTACGCTTGCTGTCGTGTGGGGCAACCATGCAGATTATGGTGGTCTTTAAGCCTTTCCAGATGGAAATATTAACATGGAAGACATGGAGTATGTTTTTCGTGGACTCCATCTGAACTTTACATGTGATGTACAAGCAGTTTTGTAGTACGTGGCTTACGCTTGCTGTCGTGTGGGGCAACCATGCAGATTATGGTGGTCTTTAAGCCTTTCCAGATGGAAATATTAACATGGAAGACATGGAGTATGTTTTTCGTGGACTCCATCTGAACTTTACATGTGATGTACAAGCAGTTTTGTAGTACGTGGCTTACGCTTGCTGTCGTGTGGGGCAACCATGCAGATTATGGTGGTCTTTAAGCCTTTCCAGATGGAAATATTAACATGGAAGACATGGAGTATGTTTTTCGTGGACTCCATCTGAACTTTACATGTGATGTACAAGCAGTTTTGTAGTACGTGGCTTACGCTTGCTGTCGTGTGGGGCAACCATGCAGATTATGGTGGTCTTTAAGCCTTTCCAGATGGAAATATTAACATGGAAGACATGGAGTATGTTTTTCGTGGACTCCATCTGAACTTTACATGTGATGTACAAGCAGTTTTGTAGTACGTGGCTTACGCTTGCTGTCGTGTGGGGCAACCATGCAGATTATGGTGGTCTTTAAGCCTTTCCAGATGGAAATATTAACATGGAAGACATGGAGTATGTTTTTCGTGGACTCCATCTGAACTTTACATGTGATGTACAAGCAGTTTTGTAGTACGTGGCTTACGCTTGCTGTCGTGTGGGGCAACCATGCAGATTATGGTGGTCTTTAAGCCTTTCCAGATGGAAATATTAACATGGAAGACATGGAGTATGTTTTTCGTGGACTCCATCTGAACTTTACATGTGATGTACAAGCAGTTTTGTAGTACGTGGCTTACGCTTGCTGTCGTGTGGGGCAACCATGCAGATTATGGTGGTCTTTAAGCCTTTCCAGATGGAAATATTAACATGGAAGACATGGAGTATGTTTTTCGTGGACTCCATCTGAACTTTACATGTGATGTACAAGCAGTTTTGTAGTACGTGGCTTACGCTTGCTGTCGTGTGGGGCAACCATGCAGATTATGGTGGTCTTTAAGCCTTTCCAGATGGAAATATTAACATGGAAGACATGGAGTATGTTTTTCGTGGACTCCATCTGAACTTTACATGTGATGTACAAGCAGTTTTGTAGTACGTGGCTTACGCTTGCTGTCGTGTGGGGCAACCATGCAGATTATGGTGGTCTTTAAGCCTTTCCAGATGGAAATATTAACATGGAAGACATGGAGTATGTTTTTCGTGGACTCCATCTGAACTTTACATGTGATGTACAAGCAGTTTTCGTAGTACGTGGCTTACGCTTGCTGTCGTGTGGGGCAACCATGCAGATTATGGTGGTCTTTAAGCCTTTCCAGATGGAAATATTAACATGGAAGACATGGAGTATGTTTTTCGTGGACTCCATCTGAACTTTACATGTGATGTACAAGCAGTTTTGTAGTACGTGGCTTACGCTTGCTGTCGTGTGGGGCAACCATGCAGATTATGGTGGTCTTTAAGCCTTTCCAGATGGAAATATTAACATGGAAGACATGGAGTATGTTTTTCGTGGACTCCATCTGAACTTTACATGTGATGTACAAGCAGTTTTGTAGTACGTGGCTTACGCTTGCTGTCGTGTGGGGCAACCATGCAGATTATGGTGGTCTTTAAGCCTTTCCAGATGGAAATATTAACATGGAAGACATGGAGTATGTTTTTCGTGGACTCCATCTGAACTTTACATGTGATGTACAAGCAGTTTTGTAGTACGTGGCTTACGCTTGCTGTCGTGTGGGGCAACCATGCAGATTATGGTGGTCTTTAAGCCTTTCCAGATGGAAATATTAACATGGAAGACATGGAGTATGTTTTTCGTGGACTCCATCTGAACTTTACATGTGATGTACAAGCAGTTTTGTAGTACGTGGCTTACGCTTGCTGTCGTGTGGGGCAACCATGCAGATTATGGTGGTCTTTAAGCCTTTCCAGATGGAAATATTAACATGGAAGACATGGAGTATGTTTTTCGTGGACTCCATCTGAACTTTACATGTGATGTACAAGCAGTTTTCGGAGTTAGTACGTGGCTTACGCTTGCTGTCGTGTGGGGCAACCATGCAGATTATGGTGGTCTTTAAGCCTTTCCAGATGGAAATATTAACATGGAAGACATGGAGTATGTTTTTCGTGGACTCCATCTGAACTTTACATGTGATGTACAAGCAGTTTTCGTAGTACGTGGCTTACGCTTGCTGTCGTGTGGGGCAACCATGCAGATTATGGTGGTCTTTAAGCCTTTCCAGATGGAAATATTAACATGGAAGACATGGAGTATGTTTTTCGTGGACTCCATCTGAACTTTACATGTGATGTACAAGCAGTTTTCGGAGTTAGTACGTGGCTTACGCTTGCTGTCGTGTGGGGCAACCATGCAGATTATGGTGGTCTTTAAGCCTTTCCAGATGGAAATATTAACATGGAAGACATGGAGTATGTTTTTCGTGGACTCCATCTGAACTTTACATGTGATGTACAAGCAGTTTTCGTAGTACGTGGCTTACGCTTGCTGTCGTGTGGGGCAACCATGCAGATTATGGTGGTCTTTAAGCCTTTCCAGATGGAAATATTAACATGGAAGACATGGAGTATGTTTTTCGTGGACTCCATCTGAACTTTACATGTGATGTACAAGCAGTTTTCGGAGTTAGTACGTGGCTTACGCTTGCTGTCGTGTGGGGCAACCATGCAGATTATGGTGGTCTTTAAGCCTTTCCAGATGGAAATATTAACATGGAAGACATGGAGTATGTTTTTCGTGGACTCCATCTGAACTTTACATGTGATGTACAAGCAGTTTTCGTAGTACGTGGCTTACGCTTGCTGTCGTGTGGGGCAACCATGCAGATTATGGTGGTCTTTAAGCCTTTCCAGATGGAAATATTAACATGGAAGACATGGAGTATGTTTTTCGTGGACTCCATCTGAACTTTACATGTGATGTACAAGCAGTTTTCGGAGTTAGTACGTGGCTTACGCTTGCTGTCGTGTGGGGCAACCATGCAGATTATGGTGGTCTTTAAGCCTTTCCAGATGGAAATATTAACATGGAAGACATGGAGTATGTTTTTCGTGGACTCCATCTGAACTTTACATGTGATGTACAAGCAGTTTTCGGAGTTAGTACGTGGCTTACGCTTGCTGTCGTGTGGGGCAACCATGCAGATTATGGTGGTCTTTAAGCCTTTCCAGATGGAAATATTAACATGGAAGACATGGAGTATGTTTTTCGTGGACTCCATCTGAACTTTACATGTGATGTACAAGCAGTTTTCGTAGTACGTGGCTTACGCTTGCTGTCGTGTGGGGCAACCATGCAGATTATGGTGGTCTTTAAGCCTTTCCAGATGGAAATATTAACATGGAAGACATGGAGTATGTTTTTCGTGGACTCCATCTGAACTTTACATGTGATGTACAAGCAGTTTTCGTAGTACGTGGCTTACGCTTGCTGTCGTGTGGGGCAACCATGCAGATTATGGTGGTCTTTAAGCCTTTCCAGATGGAAATATTAACATGGAAGACATGGAGTATGTTTTTCGTGGACTCCATCTGAACTTTACATGTGATGTACAAGCAGTTTTCGGAGTTAGTACGTGGCTTACGCTTGCTGTCGTGTGGGGCAACCATGCAGATTATGGTGGTCTTTAAGCCTTTCCAGATGGAAATATTAACATGGAAGACATGGAGTATGTTTTTCGTGGACTCCATCTGAACTTTACATGTGATGTACAAGCAGTTTTGTAGTACGTGGCTTACGCTTGCTGTCGTGTGGGGCAACCATGCAGATTATGGTGGTCTTTAAGCCTTTCCAGATGGAAATATTAACATGGAAGACATGGAGTATGTTTTTCGTGGACTCCATCTGAACTTTACATGTGATGTACAAGCAGTTTTCGGAGTTAGTACGTGGCTTACGCTTGCTGTCGTGTGGGGCAACCATGCAGATTATGGTGGTCTTTAAGCCTTTCCAGATGGAAATATTAACATGGAAGACATGGAGTATGTTTTTCGTGGACTCCATCTGAACTTTACATGTGATGTACAAGCAGTTTTCGTAGTACGTGGCTTACGCTTGCTGTCGTGTGGGGCAACCATGCAGATTATGGTGGTCTTTAAGCCTTTCCAGATGGAAATATTAACATGGAAGACATGGAGTATGTTTTTCGTGGACTCCATCTGAACTTTACATGTGATGTACAAGCAGTTTTCGTAGTACGTGGCTTACGCTTGCTGTCGTGTGGGGCAACCATGCAGATTATGGTGGTCTTTAAGCCTTTCCAGATGGAAATATTAACATGGAAGACATGGAGTATGTTTTTCGTGGACTCCATCTGAACTTTACATGTGATGTACAAGCAGTTTTGTAGTACGTGGCTTACGCTTGCTGTCGTGTGGGGCAACCATGCAGATTATGGTGGTCTTTAAGCCTTTCCAGATGGAAATATTAACATGGAAGACATGGAGTATGTTTTTCGTGGACTCCATCTGAACTTTACATGTGATGTACAAGCAGTTTTGTAGTACGTGGCTTACGCTTGCTGTCGTGTGGGGCAACCATGCAGATTATGGTGGTCTTTAAGCCTTTCCAGATGGAAATATTAACATGGAAGACATGGAGTATGTTTTTCGTGGACTCCATCTGAACTTTACATGTGATGTACAAGCAGTTTTGTAGTACGTGGCTTACGCTTGCTGTCGTGTGGGGCAACCATGCAGATTATGGTGGTCTTTAAGCCTTTCCAGATGGAAATATTAACATGGAAGACATGGAGTATGTTTTTCGTGGACTCCATCTGAACTTTACATGTGATGTACAAGCAGTTTTGTAGTACGTGGCTTACGCTTGCTGTCGTGTGGGGCAACCATGCAGATTATGGTGGTCTTTAAGCCTTTCCAGATGGAAATATTAACATGGAAGACATGGAGTATGTTTTTCGTGGACTCCATCTGAACTTTACATGTGATGTACAAGCAGTTTTGTAGTACGTGGCTTACGCTTGCTGTCGTGTGGGGCAACCATGCAGATTATGGTGGTCTTTAAGCCTTTCCAGATGGAAATATTAACATGGAAGACATGGAGTATGTTTTTCGTGGACTCCATCTGAACTTTACATGTGATGTACAAGCAGTTTTGTAGTACGTGGCTTACGCTTGCTGTCGTGTGGGGCAACCATGCAGATTATGGTGGTCTTTAAGCCTTTCCAGATGGAAATATTAACATGGAAGACATGGAGTATGTTTTTCGTGGACTCCATCTGAACTTTACATGTGATGTACAAGCAGTTTTGTAGTACGTGGCTTACGCTTGCTGTCGTGTGGGGCAACCATGCAGATTATGGTGGTCTTTAAGCCTTTCCAGATGGAAATATTAACATGGAAGACATGGAGTATGTTTTTCGTGGACTCCATCTGAACTTTACATGTGATGTACAAGCAGTTTTCGTAGTACGTGGCTTACGCTTGCTGTCGTGTGGGGCAACCATGCAGATTATGGTGGTCTTTAAGCCTTTCCAGATGGAAATATTAACATGGAAGACATGGAGTATGTTTTTCGTGGACTCCATCTGAACTTTACATGTGATGTACAAGCAGTTTTCGGAGTTAGTACGTGGCTTACGCTTGTTGTCGTGTGGGGCAACCATGCAGATTATGGTGCCCTTGAAGCTTTCCCAGATGGAAATATTTTAACATGGAAGACATGGAGTATAGCAGAGACAACAGGACTTTTGGCTAAGCAGCCTTATGGTACAGTTGTTCCGAGTATGCCATTTACATTGAGTTGAACTCTGCGTTCCATTTTTGCCTGTAGGTGTTACTCTTTACGGCCTTACAAAAGTAGTTAATATTCACATTATAGGTATAAGCTCCCAATAAAAGTGCTTACTTTTCGGTGTCAAAGCTTGAAGGTAATAGGTTGAACTGCTTTATTTTACGCTGCGCGCAGTTCTGACAGGACGGCCGCCGTGACCGAGCGGTTCTAGGTGCTTCAGTCCGGATCCGCGCGACTGCTACGGTCGCAGGTTCGAATCCTGCCTCGGGCGTGGATGTGTGTGATGTCCTTATGTTAGTTAGGTTTAAGTAGTTCTAAGTTCTAGGCGGCTGATGACGTCAGATGTTAAGTTCCATAGTGCTCAGAGCCATTTGAACCACTTTAGGTCTTACAAATCGTTATTCGAGGATAACCTGATCAAAGTTTAGGGGAAACTTTGATGCGTATATCAGTTCAATTTGCATTAAAACTATATGTTATTATATTATTTTTTATGACGCTTAACACAAATCTGGTGTTAGATTATCAAACTTCAAAAAGGCTAATGCAATATGGAGGAACAAAAATCATATTCTGAGCAAAATTTGAACAAAAAAGTGTTTTCGTTACTTACGTTTAGTCTGCAATTATAGGACCGTATACGAAACCTTCCTCTAACTCGATTTGTTCCTGGAGAGCTATTCCCTCGTTATTGTTGGCGAGAAAAGCCGATCGGGCTGAGCTGGATACGCTACGTTCGGGAGCCTGCACACGTTGTTCGTCAGCTTTGTCGGCGAATGTCTTTGTACGCATAGTACGTTATAAATCACTTTGTGAAAGTGCATTACGGCACGACAGGTTTTCTGCCTGAGCCGGGCGTCCCCTGCTCAGGGCGTCCCACGGCGGCCGTGACACTGCTTCTAACAATGGGCTGTTGAAACCGTTTGTAGCGTACGAATTAAAACACGTTTCGTCCCAACATTCTAGACACATACATCTTTGAAGAAATGCAACTACCAAAAAATTAGATTTTCGACCATGTTGAATGGTGTGGCCCAGGGGAGCGTGCTGCTACTCCTGTTGTTTATGCTATATACTAATCAATGACCTGGCAACATTGCTATTATTAAGTAGTAGTAGTAGTAGTTGTTGTTGTTGTTGTAGCAGCTTTATTCATCTGTAGATCTCTTTTTACAAGTACTTACAAGTTTAGACTAATTTAAAATAAGCTAATTCGTATACACATACATTTACAGACTTCTAGTTAGAGACAATCATTAGATTTACTTCTGGTATACAATAGATGTTTTAAAAAAAAATAACTTATTAAATAATGTAATGCTACACTGTTAACTCATATCTCATTATCAGTCACTGCATACACTATACAGTGTAGCGAAATGAAGAAAAGAAAATAGATTTATTGATTCTTTATTAAAGGAAAAAAAATAAGGATATGGAACTTTAGAATGTTTCAAAGGCTTTTTTACGGACTGTATTGACCGGTTTGAATGCGGGAAAATTAAGTGCTGCGTGAAATTTGCCTGTAATATAATTTACAATTCAAATTAATAATACAGGGTGATTCAAAAAGAATACCACAACTTTAGGAATGTAAAACTCTGCAACGACAAAAGGCAGAGCTAAGCACTATCTGTCGGCGAATTAAGGGAGCTATAAAGTTTCATTTAGTTGTACATTTGTTCGCTTGAGGCGCTGTTGACTAGGCGTCAGCGTCAGTTGATGCTAAGATGGCGACCGCTCAACAGAAAGCTTTTTGTGTTATTGAGTACGGCCGAAGTGAATCGACGACACTTGTTCAGCGTGCATTTCGAACGAAGTATGGTGTTAAACCTCCTGATAGGTGGTGTATTAAACGTTGGTATAAACAGTTTACAGAGAATGGGTGTTTGTGCTAAGGGAAAAGTTCTGGACGGCCGAGAACGTGTGATGAAAATGTAGCACGCATCCAGCAAGCATTTGTTCGCAGCCCAGGAAAATCGACTCGCAGAGCTAGCAGAGAGCTGCAAATTCCACAATCAACTGTATGGAGAGTCCTACGAAAAAGGTTAGTTATGAAACCTTATCGTCTGAAATTGGTTCGAGCACTGTCTGCAGCTGATAAGATTGAAAGAATCGATTTCTGTGATTTTATTCTTTCTCAAATGGAAACAGATGAGTCTTTCGTTTCAAAGATTGTGTTTAGTGATGAAGCAACTTTCCACACTAACGGGAAAGTCAACCGCCACAATGTTTGTATATGGGGCACTGAGAATCCGCGGGAAACAACTCAGTATGAACGTGACTCGCCTAAGGTGAACGTTTTCTGTGCCATTTCAGCCAATAAAGTTTTTGGTCCCTTTTTCTTCGAAGGTGCTACTGTAACTGGACTACAGTATCTGGAGATGTTAGAGAATTGGCTGTTCCCTCAGCTCAAACAAGAAGCACAACAACTCATATTTCAGCAGGATGGAGCGCCACCACATTCGCACTTATCTGTCCATAACTACCTGAACGTCAACTACCCGAGGCTATGGATCGGCCGCCAGGCAGCCCGTGACAGAGCACTTCATCACTGGCCTCCAAGAACCCCTGATCTTACCCCCTGCGATTTTTTCTTATGGGGGTATGTTAAGGATATGGTGTTTCGGCCACCTCTCCCAGCCACCATTGATGATTTGAAACGAGAAATAACAGCAGCTATCCAAACTGTTACGCCTGATATGCTACAGAGAGTGTGGAACGAGTTGGAGTATCGGGTTGATATTGCTCGAGTGTCTGGGGGGGGGGCCATATTGAACATCTCTGAACTTGTTTTTGAATGGAAAAAAACCTTTTTAAATACTCTTTGTAATGATGTATAACAGAAGGTTATATTACGTTTCTTTCATTAAATACACATTTTTAAAGTTGTGATATTCTTTTTGAATCACCCTGTATTTTTGAATTCTACGTCATTGTTGATTTATTCAGAGTTCTCACCTTAAACGTAGAATTAGTCCTTCTGCCAATATATTAATTCATTGGCCGTCATAAATATTTTTCTCTTTGTTGACCGTGCGTATCTTCCTAAGGCGGCGTCGGCTTCTTTAGCGAAGACGGTGGAACAAAGTACAGGTAGTCCGAAAAGACTTGCCCTGATTACATAAATTGATAACTCAGGCTAGAAGTAAGATACAAATATGAAACTTGTGTCGAATTGTTTACAACTATCAAAGTTTTTTTTCTGTTTTAGATTCGCAGTACGTAAGTAGTGGATGAGGTGCAGTGCCCAAGAAGCCATGTTAACCAATCAGGAGAAGGCACAGTGTGTCGTGTGGAACCATGAGACACGATCACCAACCACAGTGCAGAGACACTTCCAGTCATTATTTGGAAGGAATCCCCCTGATGTCAAGAGCATTAAAGCCTGGTATGAGAAGTTGCTGACCTTCAGAGGTCTGGTCGACCAAGAGCCCCAGCAGACAGGGTGGAAGCTGTAAGGCAGTCTTTTGTGCGAAGTCCGAACAAATCGGAGCGCAGGGCCTCACGTGAATTACAGATGCCGAAAAGCTCTCTCCATGACATTTTACACAAACGTTTATAGTTTCGTGCATGCAAAGTGCAAATCGTTCAGGCCTTGTTGCCCACTGACAGTACACGTCGATATGACTTTGCGGTCGAAATGCTATCACGTATTGAGGACGATGATGGTTATCTCAGACGAATTGCCTTTTCCGACGAAGCGACCTTTTTTGTCAGTGGGGTAGTGAATCGCCATAATGTGCGAATTTGGGGTTCCCAACCCCGTGGCGAAGTCATGGAGTGCACCAGAGGCAGTCCAAAGGTGAATGGTGCGCGCTATTGCACGATCGAATTATCGGGCCATTCTTCTTCGCTGAGGCTACCATCACATGTGCAGTGTATCTGGACATGTTGCAACTGTATGCTGTTCCTCAGCTGCTTCAGTATCACCCCGATGTCTTGTTTCAGCAAGACGATGCACCGCCTCATTGGGGTTTGTACGTCCGTGCCTATCTCGATATAACCTTTCCTGGGCGTTGGACTGGTCGTGATGGGCCAACGGTTTGGCCTCCACGCTCTCCTGACATCCCATTAGACTTCTTTTTATGGGGTTATGTCAAGGACGAGGTCTACCGAACACGTGTACCAGATCTTGAAACCCTGCGGCAACGGATAACCACAGTCGTTGAATCGATCCCTCCAGTGATGTTGGCTAATGTGTGGACGGAAATTGAATATCGCCTAGGTGTACTACGTGCTACCAAGGGTGCTCATGTGGAAGTTTACTGATGTGTGAAACAAACTTTGATAGTTTCTAAACAACTGGAAACCAGTTTCATATTTGTATCTTACGTCTAGCCTGGGTTATCAATTTATGTAATCAGGGAAAGACTTCTCGGACACGCTGTACTATAATGCTACATCGATTGGAATAATTCTCGTAAGACTGGAATATTTTATTCATGAGACAATAAGACTTTCCTTGTTCGTCGTACAAATCATAAATACTAACAAGATGGCTATCTTTCAGCACACACCAAAAATTACGTCGATCCCTTACTAGGTAACAAGCGAGAGTTTAGCTCCTCCTTGGAGTACGAAACAAAAGTGAATCAAACATGGACATTCCAGAGATTATTTTCTACATTCCTCTCAATTTAATCTTTGGCGCAGAAAAAAAAAAAAGTATTGTATCTCTTTGCGTCGTAATGTGTCATTACAACACACATTGTTTCATAATACTTCACTAACTACACACACAAGAATACACACACACACACACACACACACACACACACATACGCGCGCACCACACACACTGGCGATCTCTGGGCCATTTCCTGTGCAGGAACTTCCCATTTGCTATCCTGAAAAACTGAGTCAGCATCCCTTTATAATAAGGGAGATGTTGAGCTCAGAAAGAGGAAGAGGTTTTAGTATTAAACCTGAGACATTTTGCAGATGATACAGTTATCTACAGGGATTGGACAAAAATATGGATGCACTGCATGAAATGCATGATTAACATAAATGCAGGTGATAGGAAAGCGTGCAGACTACTCTGTTGTAACTGACACCTGGACAGTGTCCTCAATACGTTCTGTGTAGTTATGTCAGATCTAACTGGGAAAATTGTCGGAGCTCGTATAGCCGGTGTTTCCGTAACCAACGCAGCGCAAGTGTTTGGTGCTTCGAGGCGCACCATATTGAAGATTGATACCGCATACAGGGAAAACGGAAGAAAACATAATCCGCTAAGTCGCAGCGCACAAG
Organism: Schistocerca piceifrons; assembly: GCF_021461385.2. NCBI lineage: Eukaryota > Metazoa > Arthropoda > Insecta > Orthoptera > Acrididae > Schistocerca > Schistocerca piceifrons. Next base: position 41,833,399 of record NC_060146.1, read on the forward strand.
AGAGTGTGTGTCTGAGTGATCGCGATAGATGGTCATCGAAGAGAATTAAGTCAAAAGTTATGGGACGACGGCGGCAAGAAGCGAAAGCGGTTCAAAGGGCTCTGAGCACTATGGGACTCAAGTGCAGTGGTCATCAGTCCTCTATAACTTAGAACTACTTAAACCTAACTAACCTAAGGACATCACACACATCCATGCCCGAGGCAGGATTCGAACCTGCGACCGTAGCGGTCGCGCGGTTCCAGACTGTAGCACCTAAAACCGCTCGGCCACCCCGGCCGGCTCAGCACAATACGAAGGGAGCTCCATAAACAGGAAATTGCAGTTGGAATTTCGAAGTCACTCATCAGTGGTGAAAATGGCCCTAAAAGGAAAACGTGGTGCAGAAACCATCAAGCCTGAACTATGGGGCAATGGGAAAAAATCGTCTGGTCGGATGACGCGTTTCATACTGTTTCCAACTTCTGGCCGAGTTTATATGGTGGGGGTTCGGTGAGTCGTATTGTTGCAAGGTTGCATTACTGCCAAGGATTTGAAACAGGCCTAGTTTGAGATTGTTATTTGCTTTTCTGGAATTTGTACATACTTCGGATATCTCATACGCTGAGCGAAAATTTTGAATCGCTCATTATTCGCGCGCAATCTTTGGCCAGAGTAGCTCTGCTAATGTGTTTGTTTTGTCATCCCTGTTTGGGAGGGAAGAGCTCGGGAGTTGTATCGTTAGAGCAGTAGTGAGAGAGACACAGAGCAGAGGACTCTTGGCAGTGTACTAGTAAAGTTAAGTGCGTCTGTGTTTATGTAAAATGATTTGTATTTGAATGTTGTGGAAAAGAGGAGAAGGAAACCATTAGTGAATTAGAATGAAAACAGTATGGAGAGGAATGAAGGTACGGTAATATTTTTAGTTACTGGCACCTGTGATGTACCTTTTGCATTTATTGCTTTTATGTTTTCGTTTTCTTTAAAGCAAAAGAGAAAAGATGAAGCGGTAGTCCAGCGTACAGCATGCGACTACCGTCATATATTTTTGATTTTCAAATGTTAAAAAACATGAGATGTTTTCAAAAATGGCTCTGAGCACTATGGGACTTAACATCTGTGGTCATCAGTCCCCTAGAAGTTAGAACTACTTAAACGTAACTAACCTAAGGACATCACACACATCCATGCCCGAGGCAGGATTCGAACTTGCGACCGCAGAAGTCGCGCGGTTCCGGACTGAGCGCCTAGAACCGCTAGACGAGATGTTTTCCCTGTTCCTCTCTGCTAATGAACGCACGTTATTTTAGAGCATAATCGGAGATACCGATTTTGGGTTGAGTGAATACGTAAAAGTCTGTATTTTTTATGTGCATCGAAGAAAGGAATATATTATTATTTTACTAACTGAAAGATCGTATGAGTCATTAATACAAGTAGTACTGTAATAAGAAGAACTGGAGTCCACCTGTGTACTTCGGAGTATTCACGAAGATCCGATTAACGCAACATGGACACGGTCAAGATTTTGTAGGTGGACACGGCGATCGGACGTAGTATTATTAATTGGTAAGCACAAATCTACAGCAATAAAAAGAATATTTCGTCCACGCAGAATAATTATGAACTAAGATTAATCCATTTACAGGCAGAGCTCAGCATATTGTGCTTGTCCGAATGCCGAAAATTTAATCTCATTGATACCATATATCCAAACATTTTTATTATATATATCTTATTATATTATACACCGCAGTCGCGAGTACTTAGGATTCATTCTTGAATGAAACATCCATATCAGGGAACTCTAGATTTTTCGTTAAAGATTCAGTAATTTTCACTGTAAGATAGTTGTAATGTTTGTTAATGATTTGTCTCTCATCTGAGAGAATACGAGTTTGGTATCAATGCTGCCCTTTGTCAATGTTTATGAGTGTTGTAACATGAATCTCAAACAATTAATAATACATCAGATAAATTAAAAAGTTTGTTGAGGGAATATTTCACCAAAAAGCATTGTCCAGATCGTCAAACAAAGTCGTTTTTATTTAAAGAAGTGTCTCACTCAATGATATGTATAAAATAGTTTACTTGGTGTCTGGAGCATTGCACTAAGCTCTCAGCAGCTGTAGTTAGAAATCTGCAGGTGACGCACAGAGAGCAGCATGCACTGCGTTTCCAACGAAAATTACCAACGCGCAGGGACCATTTTATGAACAGCTTTATGAGGGAGACCAATAAGGCACAGGAACCTTTCTTAATTAAAGAGATTAGTAGGAAACTTCAATATTTAATCAGTTTTTTTTTTTAGAAAGATTATAAAACAGGACCAATTTCATGTTGATTCTCGCAGGCACATATACGAGGTGCGACAATAAACTAATGAAACTGATCTGTTCGTAATTGTAGTGTTTAATTAAAGTAGTTACATTTTGATTGCACACACATTTCCTGCGCTTCTGCTATTATGATAACATGTCTGGAACTCATCTTTGGTAATATCCTCCAAGACCCTAGTTACAGGTTTTGGGACATTTTGTGTTGTTTGAAAATGGAGTCCATTGACCGCCGTTTTGACAAGAAAGTCGCAAGGAGCGATATCTGGTGAATAATGTGGCGTTGGTAGTACTGAAATTTGTTTTGAGGTTAATTATTGCTGTACTGACAGAGCAGTATGGGATGGCGCATTAACATGTTGCAGAATCCAATTATTATTAGACGAACCGTTTCTCGATTGATGTTCAGTTCTTCTGCAATGCTTTTCACGGATAATCTTCGATCAGATCGTACGAGTTCACGCACCCTAGCCAAGTTAACATCCGTCCGAGAGGCTGATGGTTGCCCACTGCGGTCTTCATCTTCAACATTCGTTCTGCCTTCACTAACCATTTTATGCCAACGAAAGACTTGATCTCTTGACATAACCTCCTCTCCAAAAGCCTTCTGAAGCTTACCATAAGTTGCCGTCGCGTTTTTACCTAATTTAACTCGAAAAGAAATGGCTTACCGTTGCGCAATATTATGCGGTTCCGTTTCCGTGACGAGAGACACAAACACGTGTTAACTTATTACAGCACAACTCACGACTGAGCAGTTGCATCGATGTGCCACTAGGACTAGAAGCAGCTTATAGACCAAAGTCATACACAAGCCTGCAGGGTTGCCACATCTTGGCAAAAAAATCAGTCTCATTACTTTATTGTCACAACTCGTACTTGGTTTCTCTCGCAGCTGGAATTGCGCGAAGTCACCTAAAGTTAAACAACAGCAAAGTTACAAGCAACCTAGTATTAGTTCAAACTTAAAAGCAAACGTAAACAATTTTTAAAGGAAACTTCCAGATTATGTGACCATTCTAGCTGATGAAGTCTATGCCATGGCGCTATGTTTGCTCTCTAACACTGACGATGCTTTCCAAGGCTGCAAGGTGAAGCATCCCCAACTCCCTTATGGCTCCCTTTCTAGACACTCCACGTCGACGTCTGTTCGTAGATATGCATCGTCGGTAGGCACTCCGGCCTTACTTCCCGACGTGACAGTTTTGCTATTACTACGAGTCTTGTAAATATCGCTTTTATTTAGTATTTGCCCGGCTATAACTCTCCCCTTTTATGATTAAGACAGCCTGCGCCACCTTTCGGAAGGAGTGGGGACGTCAAAGAGTCACAGAAGTTCATATTAAGCAGTCCGTTGCTGTACCTAGACGTTAAACTACCTGCTGATATACTATAATTTTGATCTGCAATTACCGAACTCTGATTCTACACTATTTTCCCCTCTATAAATTCTATTCTTAATTATAAATTATTCTTTCTATAGGTTTTATCACTGTAAACTGAACCGAGTGGTTACAAAGGCCACATGTTCACACAGCTCGCACTGTTCAGGACTGGTTTTGTGAGAACGAGGATGAGTCGTCGCATCTCCCCCAGCTAGTACAGTCACCAGATCTCAATATTATTCAGCCTTTGTGGTCTAGTTCGTAGCGTGATAGCTATCCACTTCCATCGTCGTTGCTTGCAGTTGCCAATATTTTCCAGGAAGAACCTTGTACCCTACAGGACATGCACTTATCCTTCCGGAGACGACTAGAAGTTGTTCTGGGTGTCAAAGGTTCTCCTACTCTGCAGTATACTCGGAATTGTGTTGTTTTCGTTGTTCCAATATTCTTGTCCACCTCTGTGGTTACTTATTTCATTCTTCGTCATTCTTATCATCAGTTGTGTCATGTGTGATCAGACGATGTCACCTTTATTGAAAAGGTGTCTGCGATGTATATCTATATACTACAGGTATACCTAATAATATAGTATCTTATCTATCGACTTATAATGTGGCTGGTTACTTCGTTTTTCACGACAGTGGAATGTCCGAGTAAATCATAAGTGAATAAAGAAGAACCAATTTCTACTGAGTCAGTCAATACGCGGACCACACGAGTTACGGGACAGTTCACTTTGTACTTCTCCCTGTAGGAAAGTTCTTTTGCTTGTTAGTGACACTCATTGACGGTCATACTGCGATCAGGCAAGAAACGAAGTACGGGGCTCTTTGGTATCGTTGCTCAGCGCAGCCACAATCCACAGTGATGTGTGACTTGCGCCTCGTGAAACACTCTACCCCTGCATTTCGAATAACTTCGTTAGAACAGTTATTCCGTTTTATTTTTATTATTTGGAACTCAGGCCGGCATGGCCCATTTGATTTTAGTTTATCAGGTGGACGAATGATATCTTGAGAGGACACGATTGTGAAGTGACCACGAAGTTTTGGGATGTTTTTATCTTGATCGCTTTTAGAGATTCTTGCGTAATAATTCCGATGATGAATGCGTGACCTTTGCAGTGCGTCAATTTTAATGTTTTTACACTGTAAAAAGGTGGTTGAGCCGGCTTTTTAACATTGATTGTGATTCCATGTTTTATTAATGACATGACAGGTACTGTGCGCTTTGACCAACTTTCATCGAGTCCTATCTACTAAGCTTATGAATTTTCTCAGCTTTTGTATTCATCATTTGAGTTGCAGAAACGAACCTATCATAAGTTATTAAATAGCTGGTATATTTGAAGAACATCTGAAAAAACTACAGGTTTCCTGACATTTTGTTAACTGTGCTAATATTCTTTTATTTTTTCGTTTCAGATCGTGAACACTGATACCTGCGTCAACAATATCGACACGGTAAGAGACGAAATCAATACATAGCAGTAGTGTAAGCTACCTTCCGCAAGGTTAACCCATAAACAGACTGTAGAATTTGCATTTCATTTGAGGTTATGTAGAGATGATGTAAGCGGATGTACCGGGCAGTCACAAAATCATCTGAAAAGCTTGTAAGGGTGTTGCGGGGTGAGCTTTACTGAGAAATAATGGTTAAGAAAAAAATTTTATACGTTGCGCCTTTTCCTAGTTGATCAGTAACGGAAATTCAAGCGGCCTGCCACAGACGGTTTCGCCAAAGTTATTGTTTGTCTGGTATCATAAACCGACCAAGAGAGCAATACAAACATTGCACGTGGCGGTAGTAAGGATCGAAAGCTATAATCTATGCTATGAGAACAATTGCATCTTCTACGTTCCTTGAATTTCTGTGTGCAACTGCCCGACTGGCTAACTCGAATGCAAATTAACACGGAAAAGGTGCAACGAATCGAATTATTTTATTAACAAATATCTCTCGGCACAATTCATTCCGTAACACCCTTGCAAGCTTTACAGGCATTCTAACTACCCTGTATATTACAGTTTCGATCTATATATATAATATCTCAGTTATTTATGCTGCGTAATGTAAATGTTTTGCTATTTCACGAAGATATAGAAAAATTACACAGCTCTACAAAATAAAATTTTTTTTTCGTTGCCAGGGAAGTTTGAACGAAAATGGGATATTGTTATGATACTCATTCCGAGTATATTTGTACTTTTTCCAAATTGGCTCTGGTTTTTGAGATATAGGTTATTTGTGGAAATGAGAGTTTCATGTGGATAATATCGACTGCAGGGTCCATATATGGTGTAATGTATTTGCTACCTGTTTTTTAATTAGTGATATTGTACTATCTTTATTAAACAATTGTGCTCAGGGAGTGCATCTGTGTGGTTGAGGTTACATCATGCAAACATCACACTGTCAGCATGTGTTCAGTCCTGTTGTGCAGTGCGTGTGTTGAAGATATTGAGGGTTGTGCAGATTTGAATTCGGCGGTACTCGACATTCATTTGTTGGCCAAGGTAATCCCCGCAACAGCCGATAGGTAGCGTTCAGTGTAAACAAGAAAAATGGCGATGGTCGAAAGTCACACACATGTGCAGTGCAGCTTCAAGGAGATAGAACCTTTTCATCGTGACGTAGCAAATAAGAGGTGAGTATTCATTTCACACAAAACAATTAATGATGTTTGTTGGATGTGATTGACATGCAAATACAAGAAAGTTCTGCATAATATGTAGTATTTGTGCAATTTTGTTTTAGGAAACCATGAGTTCTTCACGCCGTCTTTGCGTGAACCATCCAGATGAGTTCTGCTACATTTGTGGTGAATACGTTCTTCAAAAGAACAGGAAGAATATCACTCCTTTTGTGAAGGAAGCGTATCTGGCATATTTCGGAATTAAACTTGGAGATCAAGACAAGGCGTGGGCACCCCATAAAGTTTGTAAATGCTGTGTGGAGTGCTTACGGCAGTGGACAAAACGAAAAAGGAAAAGCTTAAACTTCGGAGTGCCTACGGTATGGCGAGAGCAGAAGAATCATACAGATGATTGCTATTTTTGCATTGTTAATGTGAAAGGTTTTAATAGGTTCAAAAAACGAAAGTGGGAATATCCCGATTTGGAGTCAGCAAGAAGACCGGTGGTGCACAGCAACGATGTTCCTGTACCAACCTTCACAACATTACCCACGCTAACATCATCAGATGACGATGTGCACGGCGAGGAATGTACAAGTAGTGGTTCGGAATACGAAGGACGTGAGACACAACCCCAGCAGTTCGACCAGAAGGAGCTCAGTGACTTGATACGAGAACTCAATCTTTCAAAGCAAGCATCAGAACTCTTAGCATCCAGGCTTAAGGAAAAGAACTGTCTTCATCCAAGTGTTAAAATAACAGCTTACCGGACGAGAGAAGAAAACCTTCTTCCATACTTCAACCAAGAAGAGGTTATAGTGTATTGCAGCAATATACCTGGACTTTTACTTGAATTGGGGCTGCCGGAATATAGACCAGAGGACTGGCGTCTCTTCGTAGACAGTTCCACTAGAAGTTTAAAATGTGTCCTCCTACACAATGGCAATCGTTACGCATCTATTCCAATTGCCCACTCAACAAAACTTTGTGAAGCATATTCTAACATCAAGATGGTTCTGCAGAAAATTCAGTATATGCAGCACCAGTGGTTGATTTGTGTTGATTTGAAAATGGTGAACTTCTTGCTTGGACAACAAAGTGGATACACAAAGCACCCATGTTTTATCTGCATGTGGGATAGTAGGGCAAAGCACGAACATTGGAAGCAGAAAACATGGCCTCCAAGGGAACATATGGCTGTTGGTGAAGCAAACATCATTAATGAACCTCTGGTTAGTAGGGACAAGATTGTTCTTCCACCATTACATATTAAGTTAGGACTAATGAAGCAATTCACCAAAGCTTTAGACAGAAATGGTAATTGCTTCACATACATCTGCAATACGTTCCCTGGACTCAGTAGTGAAAAACTTAAGGCAGGAATATTTGATGGTCCTCAAATTCGCAGGCTCATCAACGATACCAATTTTACAAGTGTCATGACTGTCACTGAAGCATCGGCCTGGAACAGTTTTGTCGCTGTTGTAAAATGTTTTTTGGGCAATCATAAAGCTCCCAATTACGAGGAACTGGTCAAAAACATGCTCACTAACTTTCGAAACTTAGGAGCTAACATGAGCATAAAATTGCACTTCCTTCACAGCCACTTGGATCGATTTCCTCGTAATCTAGGTGATTTCAGTGAGGAACAAGGAGAGCGGTTCCATCAAGATATGAAAGGAATAGAGGAAAGATATAAAGGAAGATGGGACAGGCATATGATGGGAGATTATTGCTGGAATCTGCAACGTGACTGTTCTGAAGAGACCTATAAAAGGAAAGCGTGCAGGAAGCGGTTCGTCATGGACGGAAAATGATATACTTATAGAGAAACTTTTCAATTATGTTTTATACGTGGACAAATGCCTATCAGGTTTTCATAGAAGCTATTTATAAAGATTATTTTCTTTTTTCATTGTAGTTTGTAGCGCTCGAGTTCAGTATTAGCAATTTTTTCTAATTTTTTGAATAAATCACGCATTATCTCAAAAACTAGAGCCAAACTGCATAAATGGTTGCTATATTCGTCCTCAGCACCACTAACCCATCCTAAAGCCACTCAAATATCCTTGGCATGAAAATCAGTGTTGACCAGTGTTATCAGTTGTGTTAATGCATGCTGGTTCTAATTATGAATTGCATTATTTTGGCATTCGCCGAAGGGTTTTAGTATCGAAATTGAATCACTCCAACAAACCTAAACTATCTTAGTGGAGAGGTAAGTATGATCACTGAAAGAATGTCCGATTTGCCGACCACTGGACACACAGCAAATATGCCGACAATACACAAAACTCGCGTCGTGCTTCTGCGAACACGGCTAGGATTACTGAATCCTTGATATTGCCGTGCGGCGTTAGAGTCCATCCACAGCTGCTGCAAGAGAAGGCATTTAGACGAATCTTTCACAAACCTCCACAAAAGAAAAATAACGTACCGTTCGTTCAGGCGGCCTTAGAGGCCAATGATCCCGTCTATACTACTTAACAATGATAAGTCGTTGTTTAACCTTGTTAACAAATATCTCGGGAGGTTCTTGACCAATTTATGTCAAATTTAGGCATGATACTTTAATGAATGTTCAGACGAACTGTGACTACATAATTTTTTCAATATATATAAGGATTTACATACTACACTAAACGAAAACTTTATTATCAGAATTTTCGAAAAGTTTTTGACAGATATACTACAAATTTTTACACGATACATTAATAAACGTTCACAAGGACATGGGATACATATTTTTTCAATATATATCGTATACAAACAGATATATACTACACAAAGAGGAAACACTGTTCCAAAATCTCGGTAAGGGATTGACCCATTTACGGGCTATTTCAGATTTTTGCATGGCATTCTGATAAATGTTCGGACGGACTTGGGATACACCTTTCTTGAATACACATGGTATACAAATACATCTGTTCCTTATAGAGGGGAAATGTTAGCAAAAATCCCGACCCGTTTCTTAATGTATGTAATGTATACATATATATAATTAGTAAAAGTGGTTAGTAACAATCCCGAAAAGTTCTTGTCCGATTTAATTCATATTTTTACACGATACCCTAATAAACGTTGATATGGACAGTGAATATATAGCTTTTAAAGAACAATGTACAGGTTTTCTGTTAAAACGGACGGAGAGAAAGAAAATGCTCCTTTCTGAAAACGTGCGGTTTCGTTTACTTTGTACCAGGCGGTTTTTAGCTACGATAACAGGGCATTTAAACATTAGAAAATTGTCTCTTCTTTATTCATTCTTTCTCCTTACATACAACTTTAAATAAAAATTGTATACACAACTATTATTGTTGTTTTGTTTTCTTCCTCGTAGTCGGATTTAATCGAAAATAGGTAAGTTACTTTTGTTCTGTAGAAATGTTGGTGCAAGTGAGGCAATACTGACCTTACGACTTACCTTAGAAGAAAGATTAAGGAAAGGCAAACCTACGTTTCTAGCATTTGTAGACTTAGAGGAAGCTTTTGACAATGTTGACTGGAATACTCTCTTTCAAATTCTAAAGGTGGCAGGGGTAAAATACAGGGAGCGAAAGGCTATTTACAATTTGTACAGAAACCAGATGGCAGTTATAAGAGTTGAGGGGCATGAAAGGGAAGCAGTGGTTGGGAAAGGAGTGAGACAGGGTTGTAGCCTCTCCCCAGTGTTATTCAATCTGTATATTGAGCAAGCAGTAAAGTAAACAAAAGAAAAGTTTGGCGTAGGTATTAAAATCCAGGGAGAAGAAATAAAAACTTTGAGGTTCGCCGATGACATTGTGATTCTGTCAGAGATAGCAAAGGACTTGGAAGAGCAGTTGAACGGAATGGACAGTGTCTTGAAAGCAGGATATAAGATGAACACCAACAAAAGCAAAACGAGGATAATGGAATGTAGTCGAATTAAGCCGGGTGATGCTGAGGGAATTAGATTAGGAAATGAGACACTTAAAGTAGTAAAGGAGTTTTGCTATTTCCGGAGCAAAATAACTGATGATGGTCGAAGTAGAGAGGATATAAAATGTAGACTGGCAATGACAAGGAAAGCGTTTCTGAAGAAGAGAAATTTGTTAACATCGGATATTGATTTAAGTGTCAGGAAGTCGTTTCTAAAAGTATTTCTATGGAGTGTAGCCATGTATGGAAGTGAAACATGGACAATAAATAGTTTGGACAAGAAGAGAATAGAAGCTTTCGAAATGTGGTGCTACAGAAGAATGTTGAAGATTAGGTGGGTTGATCACGTAACTAATGAGGATGTATTGAATAGGATTGGGGAGAAGAGAAGTTTGTGGCACAACTTGACTAGAAGAAGGGATCGGTTGGTAGGACATGTCCTGAGGCATCAAGGGATCACAAATTCAGCATTGGAGGGCAGCGTGGAGGGTAAAAATCGTAGAGGGAGACCAAGAGATGAATACATTAAGCAGATTCAGAAGGATGTAGGTTGCAGTAGATACTGGGAGATGAAGGAGCTCGCACAGGATAGATTAGCACAGAGAGCTGCATCAAACCAGTTTCAGGACTGAAGACCACAACAACAACAACATGTTTGTTGCTGGTGATTAAAATTTTACTATGGAGTCTGAGTAGTCTTAAATTTTGTAATACTCCCATTCGCAGATTAAATCTATGAGAAATACTGTCATTGAAGCTACTGTCCTCACAGATTCAGCGGCAGTAAAAGTCTCTCTCATACCCCGTACGCCGAAGATCCCAACCGATTCACCCATTCATTTCAAGCGACTTCGGTTCTCAATTAAGGTTTCTTTGTCAATAACAAAAGATGAGGATCACCATCAAAGAGAGTGAGGAAGAGCAGATGGACAGAGAAAGGGGGAGAACGAGTTGAAGAGAGATAGTGAGGAGTAGGTGATGGACAAAGAGTGAGAAGGGGGGGGGGGTGGAAAGAGGAAATTAAGACATATGAAATTAGTTCAAAAAATTCGGGAACTTTCGTAATTTCGCGCCAATGGTGTGTTGGAGCGAAATGCAATTGGCACATTAAACACGCCCGCATATAGTAAACTGTTGTGTGTCGCAGTCTGCGAATTTAGAGATGGCAGAGTCAGAGGAGCAACGCGTCCGCGTTAAATTTTGCGTGAAACTCAAGAAAATCTGTACAGAGACAAACGAAATAATGTAGGAAGTCATGGTGATGAGTGCTTAAGCCGTATTCGGTGTTACGATTGGTTCACGCAGTTTAAAACTGACCGAACGGAAGTTAAAGATGACCCTCGTTCAGGACGCCCTTCGACGTCTATGTCAGGAACGGCAACGAAACTGGGCGTGCCAGTCGAAGACTGATTTTCCGAGAGATTGCACAAGAATGTAACATTTCAGTTGGACCATGTCATAATATCCTGACACGGCATCTTGGAAAGTATCGTTTTGCCGCCAAGTTCGTCGCACGGCTCATGAGTCAAGACCAGAAATATCTCTTCCTCACAAACTGTGAAGAGCCTTTGGATCCCGCAAATGAGATGTTCCTTAAGAGAACCGTAATTGATGATGATGGGTGGGTGTACGGTTATGATGCTGAGACCAAAGGTTCAGTCTTCATAAGGGGTCGGGGAAGGTGCTCCAAGACCAAACAAAGGTCTCCAGGTCAGGTGAAATATCAAAGGCATGCTGACAGTTTTATTTCACTTTGGAGGACTATTTCATTATGAATTAGTGCCACAGAGAGAAACTGTCAATTGCTGGTACTATTGGGACGTGTTGGGACGCCTGTCAGAAAACGTGATCAGGAAACGGCCTGAAATTTGGCGAGACAATTCACAGGTCACGCACCCGCATATTCATCCCTGTTGGTGCATGACTATGCTGACCTTTTTTTTTGTTTACTAAACTTGCAAACCCTGCTGAAAGGCAAACCCCGCTGAAAGCACGAAGATTTGCATCAATAGGCGAGATGAAAGAAAATTCGCAAACAGTGCTTCACATGATCAAACAAGTAGCATACAAATACAGCTTCCTGACGTGAGCAGTGTTGGGAGCAGGGTATCAATTGTGGAGGAGAGGATTTCGAAGGAGACCACGCACAATAAGTTAATGGTAAGGGTAGAAAAATATTGCACTCTAAGTTCCAGAATTTTTTGAACAGACTTTGTATATCAGTTCCAACACATATTTCGCAATAGCAAAGTATTATTGGTTACGCTAGTGTTACATACATATTTCCCTTATCGGCGACCCTTTATTGAGGCAGCTGTTCCGAGCGCAAAGTGAGCACGTAGAGATGCCTAGAAAATATTGTCACCCGTCAAGTGTGAAGTGCCTGCTGAGAAGTTTCGCCTGATTTCATGCAACCCACATAACGTATCTACCATGCATTTCCTCCTTCATGACAGTGCTCCGCCGCACACTGCAGATAAAACAAGGCAGCTGCAGCGTTTTCGATGGGAAGTGTTTGGGTATATGGCCGACTTGGCTCCTTCTGGTTTCCATCGCTTCGCTCACATGAACCGCTGGCTTTGAGACAGCATATTGGCACAGATAACGAGTTACAGGGCAGTATGTGGAGTAGGCGGAAAGCACAGGCAGCTGCCTTCTTTTGTGAAGGATGTTGGATAGTTGGTACCACGACATAACAAAGTCAGAGTGGCAAGTATGTAGAGAAATAGCTTTAAGGCATCGCTAAATCTTGAAAAAAAAATTCTCATTGTGGTTTTCATTTCGTGGCTGTTCGGAGGTTGGAAAGAAATAACACTCATAATTAATTTATTAATTTGTATGAACCTGACAGTTTGCAATAAACTTCTTAATCTACGAGGGTTGGAACATTAATAGTGGCAATTATTTATTTACACCTCGTACAAAATAGATACGTGTTTCAAAGTTTTATGGACCTTCAAAGTAGTCACCAGCATTGTATATAACCCGTTACTAGCAATGTGGAAGTCGTAGGATACTATTAGCAGTGCCAGTTGTGTTGACAGTTCGAGCGGCGTGGTTTATTGTCCAACAAATGTGTAGCAGTTCTGAAGCGAATGCCGTGAAGTGTTTCCTTCAGTTTAGAAATCGAGTTGAACTTACGAGGGCTTAAGTTAGGGGAGTGCAATAAGTGTTACAGCACTTAGCAGCCCCATCAGTCAAACAAACCAGTAATAGCTTGCACTGTACGTGCTTGAGCAATGTCCTACAAAACGATGGTCAGATCCTGCAGAAAGTGGTCGTAGGTTGTGTTCCAAAAATGAACGGCATAGAGACAGAAGTGATGACAGTTTCTGCTCAAGCAGACTGATTGGGCTGCTAAGTGCTATACCACCTACTGCATTCTCCTGACTTAAGCCGTCGTGAGTTCAACTCGATTTCTAAACTGAAGGAAACACGTCACGGCATTCGTTTCAGAATTCCTACAAATTCGTCGGGCAATAGACCGCGCCGCTCGAACTGTCAACACAACTGGCACTGCTAAGAGTTTCCTACCACTTCCACATACCTCGCAAAGGGTTATACACAATGCTGGTGACTACTCTGAAGGTCAGTACAACTTTGAAACGTGTATCTATTTTGTACGAGCTGTAAATAAATAATTGCTACTATTAAAGTTCCAACCCACGTATGTGAGTTACATACTAGCAACTGAGCTTATGTAAAGGGCTATCAAATAACCACGCAGTTTTTTCCATGGGACAGCGGATCTGTGAGTGTTGTCAGTTAATGGACAGACATGTCTCGGTTTTGCAGTTCTGACAGCTTCATTCTGTTACGCTTCCGCTTGTAAAAAATATGATTTTCCAGGTGGGGCGCAGTTCTTAATCCTGATGTGCTGCGTCTCTGAGATTCATGAGCTGCTTTATTTCTTCAGCCAGTCATGGCGCGGAATTCTTTCTTACTTTCCCAGTCTTTATGGGAGCATATCTGTCATATAGTTGAGTACGTTTATTAGTAAGTGGGTTACAGTACTATTAAAATGCTGCTCAGCAAAGGAAACTAACGAGAAAGTGAAAATGAATTCATGTTCCAGAAGATGAAAAATAGCTTCAAAGTTTGCTAGAGAGACAGTAAATCTGTCAGATATGACTAAGGACTAGGAAGAGAAGTTAATCTGTATGTTTACTGTCTGGAAAGGAGGTTGTAGGACGAACATCAAGAAAAGCAAATGAACTGTAATGGAATGTTTCTGGGGGAATTATGTTAGAAAATTATGTACTAGAAGTAGTGACAAGTTTTGCTATTTGGGCAGTAAAGTAATCGAGGACTGCAGAAACGAAGATAATATAAAACTAAAACGCTGACTGAGAATAAAAAGAGAGCTCTTCTAAAGACACTTTACAGCTAATATAAACGCATATGCTAAGTGAAACAATTTGATATAAAGTTCAAATAAGGTCATGTACAAGAATAATGAAAGAATACGGAAGGTGCCTTGTATGGATAATCGAAGATGAAGTACTGGATCAAAGTGGGGCGAAAAGTTCATTGTGACATAACTGGATTAAAAAAAAGGGATAGGTTTATAAACGGCCGCTGTGGCCGAACGGTTCTAGGCGCTTCAGTTTGGAACCATGTGGCTACTGTGGTCGTATGTTCGAATTCTGCCTCGGACGTGGATGTGTGTGATGTCCTTAGGTTAGCTAGGTTTAAGTAGCTCTTACTCTATGGGACTGAAAACCTCAGATGTTAAGTCCCATAGTGCTTAGAGCCATTTGAAATTTGATAGGTTGATAGGAAACTCGTAGTACAATCAAATGGTTCAAATGGCTCTGAGCACTATGGGACTTAAGATCTGAGGTCGTCAGTCCCCTAGAACTTAGAACTACTTAAACCTAACTAACCTAAGGGCATCACACACATCCATGCCCGAGGCAGGATTCGAACCTGCGACCGTGGCAGTCGCGCGGTTCCGGACTGAAGTGCCTAGAACCGCTCGGTCACTGCGGCCGGCTGCAATACCATCAAGGAATACTAATTTGATAATGTAGGGAAATATAGGAGAAGGGTTAAAATGGTTGGTGGGCGCAAGGGCTTCAATAAGTAAGATGGTTCCAGTGAATACACACGGAGTACCGAGTATCAGTGCAGACATTTCTATTTCTGAGAACGGAATACGGAACAACATTGGGAGAGTATTAACGTCATTTGCAGACTGCTACAAGTCTTATGGTTTTAGGTTGGTTAGTACCTCCAAGTATGTGTGGCTGGACCAAGCCGTTATTGTTTATTTTACCCTGGGCAGCAGATCAGGTATTGACGTGTAGATGGATAGACTCAAACCGGTTAATCTATACAGATAGGTGCAGTCTACTCGGTGGTGCAATCAAGACCTTACAGAAAACATCAGGTTGTAAGCTTTGTGAGGTGTTTGTGGGAAGCCTATTCGACCAACACACTGATGCGTGTACATATTAAGGTACCACATATAAAATACTTGCTCTTATATCCTGTAATGGTATATATTGCGGTAGTTACGCAGAGCCGAAAAGTCTTGACAGAAAACACACTTGTGAAGAGTTGCATCAAACCAGCCCTCTGAATGAAGAATACAACGCAAAACGTTTAAAAGATTGATGTTTACACTACTGCTACACCAAGAAGAAAAGCAGATTATAAACGGGTATTCATTGAACAAATACCGGGTGATCAAAAAGTCAGTATAAATTTGAAAACTGAATAAATCACGGAATAATGTAGATAGAGAGGTATAAATTGACATACATACTTGGAATGACATGGGGTTTTATTACAACCAAAAAAATACAAAAGTTCAAAAAATGTCCGACAGATCGCGCTTCATCTGATCAGAATAGCAATAATTAGCATAACAGAGTAAGACAAAGCAAAGATGATGTTCTTTGCAGGAAATGCTCAATGTGTCCACCATCATTCCTCAACAATAGCTGTAGTCGAGGAATAATGTTGTGAACAGCACTGTAAAGCGTGTCCGTAGTTATGGCGAGACATTGGCGTCGTATGTTGTCTCTCAGCATCCCTAGAGATGTCGGTCGATCACGATACACTTGCGACTTCAGGTAACCCCAAAGCCAATAATCGCACGGACTCAGGTATGGGGACCTGGGAGGCCAAGCATGACGAAAGTGGCGGCTGAGCACACGATCATCACCAAACGACGCGAGCAAGAAATCTTTCACGCGTCTAGCAATTTTTTTTCAGTTCTAATAAAACCCCATGTCATTCCAAGCATGTGTGTCAATTTTTACCTCTCTATCTATATTATTCCGTTGTTTATTAAGTTTTCAAATTTATACTGACTTTTTGATCACCCGGTATATTATACTAGAACGGACATGTGATTACATTTTCAAGCAATTTGGGTGCATAGATCCTGAGAAATCAGTACGCAGAACAACCATATCTGGGCGTAATAACGGCCTTGATACGCCTGGGCATTGAGTCAAATAGAGCTTGGATGGCGTGTACAGGTGCAGCTGCCCATGCAGCTTCAACACGATACCATAGTTCATCAAGAGCAGTGACTGGCGTATTGTGACAAGCCAGACGTTTTCAATTGGTGAGAGATCTGGAGAATGTGCTGACCAGGGCAGCAGTTGAACATTTTCTGTATCCAGAAAGGCCCGTACAGGATCTGCAACATGCGGTCGTGCATTATCCTGCTGAAATGTAGGGTTTCACAGGGATCGAATGGAGCCACGTGTAAATGTAACGTCCACTGTTCAAAGTGCCGTCAATGGTAACAAGAGGTGACCGAGACGTGTAACCAATGGCACCCAATACCATCACGCTGGGTGATACGCCAGTATGGTGATGATAGTCCATGCTGCTGCAAACGTCGTCGAACTGTTCGTGCAAATGGTTGTTGTCTCGCAAACGTCCCCATCTGTTCTCAGGGTTCGAGACGTGGCTGCACGATCTGCTACAGCCGTGCGGATAAGATGCCTGTCATCTCGACTGCTAGTGATACGAGGCAGTTGGGATGCAGCACGGCGTTCTGTATTACCCTGATGAACCCACCGCTTCCATATTCTGCTAACAGTCATTGGATCTCGACCAACGCGAGCAGCAATGTCGCGATATGATAAAACGCAATCGCGATAGGCTACAATCCGACCTTTATCAAAGTCGGAAATGTGATGGTACGCATTTCTCCTCCTTACACGAGGCATCACAACAACGTTTCACCAGACAACGCCGGTCAACTGCTGTTTGTGTATGAGAAATCGGTTGGAAACTTTCCTGATGTCAGCACGTTGTAGGTGTCGCCACCGACGCCAGCCTTGTGTGAATGCTCTGAAAAGCTAATCATTTGCATATCACAGCATCTTCTTCCTGTCGGTTAAATTTCGCGTCTGTAGCGCGTCATCTTCGTGGTGTAGCAATTTTTAATGGCCAGTAGTGTATTTTGCCTTTTCTATAGTTACCTGTTTATATTACGCTGGGAGTATAATGAAGCTGACAGTGGTGCAGGACAAGACAGGGGAACATAGAGCTAAATTGAATTAAACTCGGGGAGAGCAGAAAAATGGCAGAATTGCTGATTGAGGTCGCGAGAGATTTCCAGCTCATCAGCTAGAGTAGTACGGGGCAAGAGTGCCGATGGTCGCCTGATTGTGTTTCCGTGCTCAGCTTCAGTACTGACCCACAATGAAAGTAAGTGGCCTAGAGTGCTTCCAAAAGCAGAATTCTCGGCTAAGACTCAGCGAACATTGAAGTGAAATTTGGGTTAATGGACCGCCCAAAGACGTGTTGTAAGGACATATACATGATATTAACTAACTTATTTAAGTACTTAGCATTAATAGTGTGTAAAGCAAGGAGGATGTAAGACAAATATTTAAGGTCATCTTGATGAGCGGATTAGGTACGAGTACAATATTTTATCTTTTTTTTTCAGTTTATTGGAATTTATTTTACGTAACATGTAACCAGCGACATCTCACATTGGGAGGATGTGTGATGGTTACAACAAATTCGTGTTAGAACATATGGAGCACACAGTAACTGGGAACGGATAGAATAAGCAGAGATTTGTAAAATAATTTATTAAACGTATTTAAATTTAAAAGTCTAATACTTCTTTATGTTTTCTATTTCAAATGTAAATACAAAATCGTTTCAAATACATACATTTAAATGCAAAATGGAAACTACGTATTTTCAGAATACGTTTATTCAAATAAAATACAGCTAGTTAGAGAACAATTTACATTTCATTTATTTCACTGATTTTAACACCAATATTATTTCAGATAGTTTATCTTTAATGTTCCTCTAATATGGGCTCATTATTATTCCACCGAAGGAAAATAGTCGTTCAACAGAAGCAGAACTCGGTAAACGAGTATTATATAAAAGGAAAAAAAATCAGGTGGATATCTCTTCAAGGAATCCAGACTGTTGTCATTATGTTTTAAATATTGTAGTGTTTCCTGATCTATTGTAATGTTGCCGTCATCGCTGGCTACAGAAGAGTCAGTCCTCAACAAACATGTAGTAATATTCGACCTTTATTTTATCAGAATGTTTCAAGTTCTTCCTATCTTCTTCTTCTTCTCGTTTCATCTTCTGCACTTGTGAAATAAGGTGTTCCTTAATGTATTCTCTGCTAGCCTTCGGTGCCTATTTTAGTTTGAAAAAAAGGATAAGATGCGGATGCTAGTACGCCATCCTTAGCTTAAAACGCCTATTAAGGCTTTAATAACCTTATCGGCGCAGCACATTACACAGGTTATGCATTTGCAAGCTTCTTAGCATTCTTTACATTCTCATTAGTTCTGGCAGAAGACGTTTACTGTAGGTATCTTTGTCCTTTCTAAACTTCTGATACCATCAGCGGTAGATTTTGAATGGCTCATGTATCCGTAAAAAAATAGTATTTCAGTTTCTTTAAAAGCTGCTAATACGAGTTTCTTAAAGTTGCGTTTGGGGTAATCGTGTCTGTGAATGGAACTTGAAAAGAATTATTGTATGAATATCATAGTGTTGGGTATGGATAAGTAGGGGATTTTCCAGGTTTCATGAGCCTTAGGAGACCATGAGCAGAGATTCGAAAGTTCTTGGCATTTTAAGATGGATGCATTGTAAACATTTCTGCATAAACTACTTCGAGGTCTGGCCTCAGACATCTCTTGTAGCTATTATGTCTAATGTGTGTGACCCCACTGACTCCTTAATTTAGTTCCTTTCGCGTTAGATGATTTCGGTACGTTTTACATTAAAGAAACTAGGATGGTAAGCATATAATGTGTACCAAGTCTTACTGCCTTTTCTAATAATTAGGGTCATGGTCATATTTCTTGGCACATATACCTTCGGCGCTTATTGTGTCTTCTGTATCCGTCGTGGAATCACATTGGTTTAAACAAGTGGATCTTTAAATGAATGAAGACTACGGAACATGAGACTGAAAAATTCAAGAGAAGCATTTTGCATTTTACAAATACAAAATATCTTATATTTTAAGTATTCCAAATCAATAGAAAATGGTTTTTGAAAAAAAATGTTTCAAATGAAAATAAAAATAGGCATTTAACATTTTTAATTGCATTTCGGACACATGTATTGCACATAATTAACATCTCTGTGTTTATTTCATCATGGAAATGGACAACAAACCAAAATTGCTTTAGATACCTTTCGTGTAAGTCGCATCACGATTTTGGGTACTGGCCAACTTGTTGCCACAGCATTTAGTATAAATTTAGCACACTTCGCAACAATATACACGTGTTATGTACTCATTCTATTCCTATACCAAAATAAACGTAACTAGATGAATCACAATAAAGTTTTATAACATATTTTTAGCTATATAAATATTAACGTAAATTAATACTGCAGAATATTCACGATTCGTGTATTTTCATTAATTAAGGAAGGTCTCAGAATTTGATTCCTTCAACTTTTTTAGTGTGACAGCTGTATGATTGTAGGATCTACGACGATTTTCATTTGCTCGAAACTTACTGCAGACTTCAGTGTGAGATACTTTTGATAATTTCCGTAACTAGACTCTGTCTCGAAATCTAACAGAAAATCCAAAGAGTTATTGGTCGTATATGAAGAACACCAGCGGCAAGACACAATCAGTACCTTCACTGCATGATAGCAATATTAATGTTACCGACTGCAATGCCTTTAAGACAAGTTACTAAACACATAGTTCCGAAATTCTTTGAGTAAAGAAAATTTAGCAAATTTTCTAGAATTGCAACCACGAACAGCTGCCATCGTGAGTAATTTGCGAATAGACACATCGGTTTAGCGAAGCAACATAAGTCATTTAGAAAAATGATATCCTCCACCAAGTACGTTCCTTTCGGAGTATGCTGATGAAATAGCTCCAGTTTTATCGATGGACACAACCGCTCGCTCGCCGAAAGATCCGTACCTAAAAACTGGAACGTGCACGGGTCACACCTGTACTCAATAAAATAAATAGAAGTAATATGCTTAACCTTCTGCGGCATCGACCGTTGAGGAAGAATGGAGTGCAAGTCATTCAGACGCCTCACTGAAAGCATCCAAAGGAGAGTTCAATCCGATAGAAGGACGAAGGACCGACACACCTCATTCTAACGTCCACTAGTAGGTGTTCAGATACTTTTGATCCAATAGCATATACTTGACAAAGTTCAATCTCTCTCCCATCCTCTCTCTCTCTCTCTCTCTCTCTCTCTCTCTCTCTCTCTCTCTCTCTCTCTACCGAGCGGGGTGGCGAGTTGTTAGCACATTGGGCTAGCATTCGGGAGGACGATGGTTCAAACCAGCGTCAGGCTATCCTGATTTAGATTTTCCGTGATTTCCTTAAATCGCTTCAGGGAAATGCCGGGATGGTTCCTTTGAAATAACGGCCAACTTGCTTCACCATCCATAAGCAATCCAATGGGACCGATTACCTCGCTGTTTTGTGCCCTCCCGCCCCCCCCCCTCCCCCCCGCCCACCAGTTCAACCAACCAATCTCTCTCTCTTTCTCTATCGTTCGCTGGCTCGCTGACTTGCGCGCGCGCGCGCACACACACACACACACACACACACACACACACACACACACACACACACACACCGTGTTATTATTCACAAATTCTTCTATACAATGGGAGATAGTTCTGAAGCAAATATGAATTCGGTTTATTTTTTAAACGACATCTTATTCCCCATTGACTGTAGAAATTGTTTATTTCACAATTGCAATTTCGCCCTTTAGGGTATTTTCCAGTGGTACTGCGAAAGATTTTGCTTCAGCACACGTCAGAATTTCAGATCCTCCGACATGTATACATGAACATCGTCGAAAACAACTTTTTCGAGTTGTTCTACTAAAGAATTTACTGCAACACATGTCAGACTTCGACGATGACATGTATACATGTCAGAGGATCTTAAAGTCTGACATGTGTTGCACCAAATTCTTTAGCAGTACAACTCGAAAAAGCTGTTTTCGACGATGTTCATGTATACATATCGGAGGATCTGAAATTCTGACGTGTGCTGAAGCAAAATCTTTCGCAGTACCACCAGAAAATGGGTCAAAGGCCGAAATTACAATTGTGAAAGAAACAATTTCTACAGTCAACGGCAAATATGACGCCCTTTAAAAAAATTCAACATGACTGTGAACCCCGACCATGGAAGCTGATCATTTCGGTTTATGTTTGAAGTTAATGATACCAGTTGAGTGGACACGACTCTTTATCGTGATCACACAATTCTGTGCAACAAACTCTCTCTTTCTCAACGATGAGTTGCCCCACAGAGTGATTCCAAAAGACATTACTGAGTGAAAATAGCAAAAGTAAGTAAACAGTTAGACATTTTAATGTCAGAAATATGCTATCATACGTAATACAAAATTTGCACAGCTTTCAGTTTAAGTTTTTAGGTTTTTAACTACAGAGCCTGACAAAGGAAGCGAAGCAGCCGGCCGCTGTGGCCGAGCAGTTCTAGGCGCTTCAGACCGGAACCGCGCTGCTGCTACGGTCGCAGGTTCGAATGCTGCCTCGGGCATGGATGTGTGTGACATCCTTAGGTTAGTTAGGTTTAAGTAGTTCTAAGTCTAGGGGAGTGATGACCTCAGATGTTAAGTGCCATAGTGCTTAGAGCCATTTGAACCATTTGAAGAAAAGCAGTGTAGCTTCATATGAAGAGGAATAAAAATTCAACAGAGAAATCACACAGCCGACCGGTTACAAATAACTGTTTGGTGCACTGAGCTAACTTTCGACAACACCAAGGATGTCTTCATCCGAGTGAAATTTTGAGAAACTGTAAAATTACTTTGCGAGATGACAGTGGTCAGAGTTACGAGCAGATATGCTCAAGTCAAAATATAAAATAAAACACGTTCCGGACTTTGGCAGATATAGCCTTCTCGCAATGTAATTTTACGGTTTCGCAAAATATCATTCTGATGACGTCGTCCTTAGCGCTGTCGAAACCTAGGTCAGTGTACCAAACAGTTGTTTGCAACCGGTTGGTTGTGTGATTCGTATGTTGAAACTTATACAGGGTTGCTGAGAAATGCCAGGTTTGAAACTAGAATAAAAATTATTAGAATCGCAATTCTCTGTGATATGTAGAACGCCCTTGAGTAGTGGCAGTTCGTGTTTACCTTTCTTATCAGGCCTGGTATGGTAAAAGACGTGAACAGCGTCGAATGTCGCGCGATCACTGTGAATGACGCTTATTCGTGCTGTATATTCTTGTGAGACTGCGTAATCTTCTTAAGTAATAGAACCCAGTACGTTGTCCTCGATGGTGAGTGTTCATCGGAGGTGAGGGCATCATCTGGAGTGTCTCAGGGAAGTGTGGTAGGTCCGCTGTTGTTTTCTATCTACATAAATGATCTTTTGGATAGGGTGGGTAGCAATGTGCGGCTGTTTGCTGATGATGCTGTGGTGTACCGGAAGGTGTCGTCGTTGAGTGACTGTCGGAGGATACAACATGACTTGGACAGGATTTGTGATTGGTGTAAAGAATGGCAGCTAACACTAAATATAGATAAATGTAAATTAATGAAGATGAATAGGAAAAAGAATCCCGTAATATTTGAATACTCCATTAGTAGTGTAGCGCTTGACGCAGTCACGTCGATTAAATATTTGGGCGTAGCATTGCAGAGCGATATGAAGTGGGACAAGCATGTAATGGCAGTTGTGGGGAAGGCGGATAGTCGTCTTCGGTTCATTGGTACAATTTTGGGAAGATGTGGTTCATCTGTAAAGGAGACCGCTTATAAAACACTAACACGACCTATTCTTGAGTACTGCTGGAGCATTTGGGATCCCTATCAGATCGGATTGAGGGAGGACATAGAAGCAATTCAGAGGCGGGGTGCTAGATTTGTTACTGGTAGGTTTGATCATCACGCGAGTGTTACGGAAATGCTTCAGGAACTCGGGTGGGAGTCTCTAGAGGAAAGGAGACGTTCTTTTCGTGAATCGCTACTGAGGATATTTAGAGAACCAGCATTTGAGGCTGACTGCAGTACAGTTTTACTGCCGCCAGCTTATATATCGCCTAAAGACCACAAAGATAAGAGAGATTAGGGTTCGTACAGAGGCATATAGGCAGTCATTTTTCCCTCGTTCTGTTTGGGAACAGGGAGAGAAGATGCTAGTTGTGCTACGAGGTACCCTCCGCTACGGACCGTATGGTGCATTGCGGAGTATGTATGTAGATGTAGTTATGACGTGACACAGCAGAAACTGTGCGCTTATTCGTGTGAGACAGAACCAGTATGGGAGCAGGTCGACGTCAGCTTCGCCCCACTGGCAGTATCCAGAACATAAAGAACCAGTCCACAAAAGTTGTGGGCCAGCGTACCTCAGGGGATTATAGGACGGATTTCTGACACCCTTCCCAGCACACATCTACGTCGGACTGGCTGCAACATCATACTGATTGCTGGACTATACTGCCAAGTTCCTTATAAATTTCAACTCTGTATTGTAATCACATACCACCTCACACTCTTGAAGCTTCATTTTGCTGCCTGCTCCTCTTGTGGTTCCTTCGCTCTTTTTGTCGTCCTCCTGCTTAGCTGAGTTCCCCACGCGGGTACGAGCCGCGTGGTACCAGGTGGTGAACGGGAAGGTTGTAACTCGACAAAGGCTGCACGCTGTTGGGATGACGGATTCCCCCCTTTGGCTACGTTGCCACCTCGTGGATACTGACGAACACCGTTTAACACGTGGGTCGGCGTTAGAGGTATGGCTGCTAGTGCAGAAGATCCTCGCCTGCTACCTCCGTATCGCGCCTCGCACAATTCAGCCACGGCTCCTCCTTTGTCCGGAGGATACTTACTTCCCACCTGCGAAGACTCACGCTCTTACATGGTTTAAAGGCATGTCCATATACTACCTCTTTCGAGATGATGAGAAGATGGTACTTGACTACTGGTGTAATGTTGATGCATTAATTTGTTCTGAAAGTGGTGCTGATATTCAAGACAATAAAAGCGGGTTAAAAGCCGTGAGCTATCTGGGGAATTTAACCTTGCATTACTGAGCAACTGTTTCACCAGGTATCCAGTCTAGCTTACCAAAGTCCCAACCAGACTAACATTAATTATAATCTTTTAGTAGTCATCCGATAACCGGTGATATTATTATTATTATTGGTGTTTTGCCCTTAAAGAGCGCATTTGGACTAAACTACATGGCCAGTTCCTTTTGCCGTCTTCCTTGCTGCCCAAACTTCCCTCATTCGCTTGCTGTGTTTCTGTTTCCGGTCCTCTGTCCATGCTTTTTGTCGGCTTTGTCTCTTCGGCTTCACCTTGATTGCCTTTTTGGTTGCCCAGATTTCTTTCATCTTCTGGCCGTGATCTTGCTTGCGTTTTCGGTCCATTTTATGCCTGTTCGTTTGTCACATTGTATTTCATGTAGTTTACTTTTCCTGATGATGTTTCTGAATTTTATTCTGTCGTTTATTGTGTCTGCTGTTATGTTGAGTTGGTTCAGGTCGTTTTCTACCTCTGTCACCCATTTGTTGTTTCTAGTGGTTACCCAGTCAAAGATCTGTTTGGTCAGCCTGTGTGATGGCATTCTGTATAGGTGTCCATAGAATTGTAGTCTGCGTTTTCTAATCTTTTCTGTGAATGTCTCCGTATGTTTGTGCAGTTCCTCTGTAGGTTTCTTGATACATATTCCATTGTTGTTAGTTGCGCCAAATATTTTCCGTTCTACTTTTTCTAATTGATACGTGTATGCTGCAGTCCGGAACAGCACAACTGCTACGGTCGCAGGTTCGAATCCTGCCTCGGGCATGGGTGTGTGTGATGTCCTTAGGTTAGTTAGGTTTAAGTAGTTCTAAGTTCTAGGGGACTTATGACCTAAGTAGTTGAGTCCCATAGTGCTCAGAGCCATTTGAACCATTTGATACGTGTATGCCCTAGGATTAGTGTGGTCTCTGCTGCATATAGTGCCTCGGGGAGCACCACCGTGTCGTAATGGCGTAATTTGGCTTTTTGTGAGATAGACTACTTGTTGTAATGTTTCCACACTACTTTGTATGCCTTGTCCAGTTTAGTCTTTCTTTCTTCGTTTGAGTCTCTGTTATGTCCGCACATTTGTAATTTGTAGTGTTTCACCGAGGTATTTGAAGTTTGCCGTTTTGTAAATCGTGCCATACTTTGTGTTCTGAGATGAGAGTTTCTTTGTGGTCATAAACTGTGTCTTTTCGTAAGAGATCTGTAGTCCAGTTTTGGAAGCGATTTCGTGCAGTTTTTCAATAGCGTCTTTTGTTTCCTTTATACATTTCGTGACAATCGCCAAATCTTCTGCAAAAGCCAGGCATTTAATCTGTAGGTTTCCTAATGTTATCCCCTGTTGTGATGTTTCCCATTCTTTTATGACCTTATCTAACACCAGATTCAAAAGGAGAGGTGAGAGGCCATCGCCTTGTCGGACACCTGTGCGAATTTCAAAGGGCTCTGATAGTTCTCCAAACAACTTTACTTTGGAGGTTGTGTTGGTTAAAGTTTGCTCTATGATAGCCCGTGTTCTGTTGTCTACTTTGTATTCTGCTAGAATTTTGAAGAGAGTTTTCCGGTCGAAAGAGTCGTACGCCTTTTTGAAGTCAACAAAGGTAATGATCAGGTTCTGTTTGTGTTGTAAAATCATTTTCAGGTTCCAAATTTGTTCCGCACAAGACCGCCCTTTACGGAAGCCTGCTTGGTATTCCCCAATCAAGTGGTCGGTCTGGCATTCTAGTCTGTTCAGTAAAGCTTTAAAGAGGATCTTGTATGTGACCGGTAGTAGGGATATTCCTCTGTAGTTGTTCGGGTCAGTCTTGTCACCTTTTTTGTGTAGTGGGTGTATCAGGGCAGTTTTCCAGTCGTCAGGAATTTTCATGGTCTTCCAGAAGTCTTCCAAGATCCTGTGGATGTCTTGTAACTTCCAGATTTCCGCGATGATGCCATCTTCTCCTGGTGCTCTACGATTCTTGAGTGACTTGATTATTTCTTTAACTTCTTCTAGAGTTGAAGGTTCACTATCTGGATTGTATGTGCTCGTTTCTGTCATCATTTCTTCCATAGGGGGGGTCCGTGTTGAGCAGTTTTTCAAAGTACTTTGCCAGAATGTCACAATTGTTTTTGGTATTGGTTTCTAGGGTTCCATCCGGTCTTCTGAAGCACAAGTTGGGTGGTTGATATCCAGTCATATTTTCTCTGAACGTTCTGTAGAAGTTTCTTGTATTGTTCTTCATGAAGTCCGATTCGATCTCTGGCAGTCGCCGTTTGTCATACTGTCGTTTTTCACTACGAATGATTTTGCTTGATTGCTTCTGTGTTTTCAAGAAGTTCATCCAATTCTCTTGGGATTTATGGCTACTAAATTTTTTCCATGCACTGATTCGTTGGTCAATAGCTTGGTCACATGTGTGGTTCCACCAACGGTGTTTCCGTGTGCGTGGTGCTTGTGCTAGTTTCATTGCCTCTCGGATTCTTCGTGAAAGTTGTGTCCAGTCTGTCGTTTTCTCCATTTTAATTTTGTGTAATATTTGTGTCTGGTTTAAAGTAACGTATTCTGGATCTGGTCTAACAATTTTGTTCTTATGGAGCTTTTTCTTGGGTAAAAGACGAATCTGTAGTAGGTGGTGGTCTCAGTCGAAGTAGCCTTTACGGGTGTCTATGTTCAAAATTTCTTTTTGTGAGTCTTTCTGGACTATTACGTGGTCGATTTGTAGTTCTTGCTTTTCGCTGGGGAATTTCTTTGTCGTAAGTTTTCGTGTTGGTTTCTTGAATTTTGTTGACATAATGGCGAGGTCGTGGCTTTTGCAAAAGTCTATCAGATGTTTTCCGTTTTTGTTGGTGTCCTTGTGTGGAGTATGTTTTCCTGTGATAAGTCTGTATATCTTTTCTTTTCCGAGTTTAGCGTTGAAGTCTCCCAGTATTATTTTGACTCTATGTGCAGGAATTTTTCTGATATTTTCTTCCATTGTCGTCCAGAAGTCATAAATTTCGTCCGGGTTTTTCCTGTTGTCGTCATTAGTCGGTGCATGTGCGTTGATTATTGTGTAGGATTTATTGGCTGATTTCACTGTGATGGTGCTGATTCTTTCGTTTGGTGACGAAAAGTCGACTATGCTGTCCGTGATAGACCTGTGTACTGCAAATCCTGTGCCAAAAAGCCTTAGGTTTTTCAGTTGTCTCGATGGTTTTCCTCTGTATATTCTGAAATTCTCCGTGTTGAAATGGTCTTCGTCTGTGAATCGTGTTTCTTGTAGCGCACATATTTTGATTTGAAATTTTTCGAGAGTGTCTGTCACTTGTTTCATCTTTCCTGTCTTCATCAGTGTGTTCACGTTGAGTGTGCCGATGTAGTGTTTGCGTTTGATCTTGAGGGAGTTTGAGAAGCTCCGATTCTTCTCATGATGTCCGTGGGCCCCCGGAATCCAATGCTCACGACGATCCCAGTCTACTGACTGGGGCCCGGGGTAATGAGATTTTTCTCGTTGTACCATCATGATGTGTAGTAGTTGAATGTATGGCATGCTGCCGAGTACAACCTGACTTTCCAGATCAGGAGGTTGGTTGAGGCCGCCACTGACATGTGGAGCAGACGCCTTTTGTAGCCGCCCACTGTGGGAACAGACGCTACTAGTAGTTTTGGTCCGCCCCGAGTATTTCATTTCCTCGGTACCACCTATATCTAGGAGGCATTCCCCTATCCGCCACCTGGGGAGGCGCTCGGTTGCGGATCTACTAACCGCCCCGGTGATATATATATATATATATATATATATATATATATATATATATATATATATATATATATATATGTATATATATAAAGACAATTTAAATAAAAAGAAATAAATCATTTTATATTTGGACATTTATTTTAACATTGATCATTGTTCCGTTACAATTTCAGCATATTAAACTTGATTCAAAACTAAACTGGTACCTTATTTAGGATTGTGAAAATGTGAGTTTGTAATCTTACGGAGCACATCAAATATGGAGCCAAGATTGGGAGACTGCATACAACACTGCATTCATAAAATAGACGGTCATGTGAAACCCAGCTCGCGCTATTCGTCCACGAGACTCAGGTAGATGCCGTGTTTCTTGACTTCCGCAAGGCGTTCGATACAGTTCCCCACAGTCGTTTAATGAACAAAGTAAGAGCATATGGACTATCAGACCAATTGTGTGATTGTATTCAAGAGTTCCTAGATAACAGGACGCAGCATGTCATTCTCAATGGAGAGAAGTCTTCCGAAGTAAGAGTGATTTCAGGTGTGCCGCAAGGGAGTGTCGTAGGACCGTTGCTATTCACAGTATACATAAGTGACCTTGTGGATGACATCGGAAGTTCACTGAGGCTTTTTGCAGATGATGCTATGGTGTATCGAGAGGTTGTAACAATGGAAAATTGTACTGAAATGCAGGAGGATCTGCACCGATTGACGCATGGTGCAGGGAATGGCAATTGAATCTCAATGTAGACAAGTGTAATGTGCTGCGAATACACAGAAAGATAGATCCTTTATCATTTAGCTACAAAATAGCAGGTCAGCAACTGGAAGCAGTTAATACCATAAATTTTCTGGGAGTACGCATTAGGAGTGATTTAAAATGGAATGATCATATAATGTTGATCGTCGGTAAAGCAGATGCCAGACTGAGATTCATTGGAAGAATCCTAAGGAAATGCAATCCGAAAACAAAGGAAGTAGGTTACAGTACGCTTGTTCGCCCACTGCTTGAATACTGCTCAGCAGTGTGGGATCCGTACCAGAAAGGGTGATAGAAGATGTAGAGAAGTTCCAACAGAGAGCAGCGCGCTTCGTTACAGGATCATTTAGTAATCGCGAAAGCGTTACGGAGATGATAGATAAACTCCAGTGGAAGACTCTGCAGGAGAGACGCTCAGTAGCTCGGTACGGGCTTTTGTCAAAGTTTCGAGAACATACCTTCCCCGAGGAGTCAAGCATTATATTGCTCCCTCCTACGTATATCTCGCGAAGAGACCATGAGGATAAAATCAGAGAGATTAGAGCCCACACAGAGGCATACCGACAATCCTTCTTTCCACGAACAATACGGGACTGGAATAGAAGGGAGAACCGATAGAGGTACTCAAGGTACACACCGTCAGGTGGCTTGCGGAGTATGGATGTAGATGTAGATGTAGATGTAGATGTAGATGTAGATGTAGAAGAACGTTGAAACGTATGGAAGAGGAAATTAACCACAACCAACCGATTCAATTTTCGCCCAAAGAAGTTACGTTGGTAGCGCAATCCTGTCCATCATGAAATTACCACACACTGATATACTAAATTCATACTAACTCTCTGTGAAATCTTCCCAAAAAGAATAGCTGAGGGCTACTTTGATGCTTACACCACATGCTTCACGTGGTCAACTTGGTTTACACAAAGAGTGTAACTCCACAATAATTTTGATAATAAAAATAGGTTAGGTTAGGGTTTTTTAACGTCCCGTCGACAACGAGGTCATTAGAGACGGAGCACAAGCTCGGGTTAGGGAAGGATGGGGAAGGAAATCGGCCGTGCCCTTTCAAAGGAACCATCCCAGCATTTGCCTGAAGCGATTTAGGGAAATCACGGAAAACCTAAATCGGGATGACTGGAGACGGGATTGAACCGTCGTCCTCCCGAATGAGAGTCCAGTGTGCTAACCACTGCGCCACCTCGCTCGGTAATTAAAATAAATTACATCGAAACACAAATTACAAAAGAAAAACCTCGAACTGGTTACTATCGTCTTTCTATTAACCTGATTGGTCAAACAATTGTATAAGCACGTGGTACTGGTCTCACAAAGTAGACCCCACGTGGGTTGAACATAAAAAAAAATTACTATATTGAAAAATATTGTCAAGACGAGACGTTATAATCTCACTCACATTTAAGATTGATGATCATAGTTAGAGTTACGGATCATCCGCACGTAATGACAAAGTAATGACAAAGCAACTACTGAAAGATATTCTGAACTTCTCACTCGAATTACACTGCGTTGCAATTTAAGAGAACATTAGATATATTAGATCTAAACCTGAAATAAAGGTGATTAAATTTTCAGTTACGCTGAACTTAAGAAATCCATTGCCCTACGGACTTAGCAGAGACACGCTTAGCCGGAGATCTTACCACTTCAGACGTTCGTCGCGGTCAGACTGCCCTGGGCCCCTACCGAGAATGCTTCCACAGATACAAACGGAAGTGACCAGAGAGGCAGCTTCCTATTCCAACATGACAAGGGACGGACAGGACCATACCAAGAATAGAAACCTCTTTGCTTTTAGAAGGTGTAGCTACCTGTTCCGACGTTGTTCCTACTGTTCTGTAGCAGACAGGCTTGTCTGCTACCATCAAGCTTGCAACTAGAAATATATTTGCTCATTCATCCTCTCACACAGAAGGGAAGGGGGATGACAGTATCTTATCATATACAGTGTATAAAAAAAAACGGATGTAGGTTGCGTATGAGACTGTGTGACATGAATTACATATAAACTGTGTTTTAAAGTGTAGCAGTGTGACAGATCGTTCTTGTTTATGTGTAAAAGTAACACGTTCCACTGCTCGGTCTCCTCCCAGATAGAGTCAGAAACACCACAGTAAATTTAGAATTGGAATTTATGCCGTAAATTACAACAGTTAAAAAAAAATTAACATGAAAGGAATCCAACAGAGACCTTTCACTGGCAATTTCTCCAGGACAGTCATAGCACACTTGAGTGAACACCCCGATACCGACAACTATTTGCGAACTATTTGCGCAGTGTCCCTAACAGTTCAGGAGTAGCGGGCAGAGAATGACCGCCGTCATGGAGCTCCAAACGCTGCGAAATGTTTCATCGATTTGGAACATGGAATCTGTTCGCAGATGGGCCATGCACATGGAATGGCGTGCTGGATTTGGTTACATTTTTCTTTCTTTATTATCTATTATCATACTATTAGTTTCAAATTGTATTTCATAGTTTAGGAGGAACTCTTGTTCTGTTGTTGCTACGGATGTACATTCTAATTTTGTTTGTCGTAACTGAAAGACGCCTTCTTCCATATAAAAAAAAGTTGGTAGAGAAACACATTTATAATTAAAACAAATTAAAAAATGGCCTGATTGGTTAACTTCAATGCTAATTAACTAGGAAATGGTGCAAAATACCGAAATTTTTTCCTAGCGATTATTTCTCAGCACAACCTACCATCTTTGCAACCAGTCTGTTTGCGACCACCGCCTACAAGCGAAGAGATAATAAGGGTCGCAAACTTAACTTCTTATGGATTGGAACCTGGGACGAGCGCGGCTCTTCGCATGAATGACAGAAAATCCTAGGAAGTTCTGGTCTTACGTTAAATCAGTAAGTGGCTCGAAACAGCATATCCAGACACTCCGGGCTTTTTCCAAAGCTGTTTCACAGAGGAAGACCGCACTGCAGTTCCTTCTCTAAATCCTCGCACAAACGAAAAAATGGCTGACATCGAAATAAGCGTCCAAGGAATAGAAAAGCAACTGGAATCACTCAACAGAGGAAAGTCCACTGGACCTGACGGGATACCAATTCGATTCTACACAGAGTACGCGAAAGAACTTGCCCCCCTTCTAACAGCCGTGTACCGCAAGTCTCTAGAGGAACGGAGGCTTCCAAATGATTGGAAAAGAGCACAGGTAGTCCCAGTCTTCAAGAAGGGTCGTCGAGCAGATGCGCAAAACTATAGACCTATATCTCTGACGTCGATCTGTTGTAGAATTTTAGAACATGTTTTTTGCTCGCGTATCATGTCGTTTTTGGAAACCCAGAATCTGTTGCAATCAACATGGATTCCGGAAACAGTGATCGTGTGAGACCCAACTCGCTTTATTTGTTCATGAGACCCAGAAAATATTAGATACAGGCTCCCAGGTAGATGCTATTTTCTTTGACTTCCGGAAGGCGTGCGATACAGTTCCGCACTGTCGCCTGATAAACAAAGTAAGAGCCTACGGAATATCAGACCAGCTGTGTGGCTGGATTGAAGAGTTTTTAGCAAACAGAACACAGCATGTTGTTATCAATGGAGAGACGTCTACAGACGTTAAAGTAACCTCTGGCGTGCCACAGGGGAGTGTTATGGGAGCATTGCTTTTCACAATATATATAAATGACCTAGTAGATAGTGTCGGAAGTTCCATGCTGTAGTATACAGAGAAGTTGCAGCATTAGAAAATTGTAGCGAAATGTAGGAAGATCTGCAGCGGATAGGCACTTGGTGCAGGGAGTGGCAACTATCCCTTAACATAGACAAATGTAATGTATTGCGAATACATAGAAAGAAGGATCCCTTATTGTACGATTATATGATAGCGGAACAAACACTGGTAGCAGTTACTTCTGTAAAATATCTGGGAGTATGCGTGCGGAACGATTTGAAGTGGAATGATCGTATAAAATTAATTGTTGGTAACGCGGGTGCCAGGTTGAGATTCATTGGGAGAGTGCTTAGAAAATGTAGTCCATCAACAAAGGAGGTGGCTTACAAAACACTCGTTCGACCTATACTTGAGTATTACTCATCAGTGTGGGATCGGTACCAGATCGGGTTGACGGAGGAGGTAGAGAAGATCCAAAGAAGAGCGGCGCGTTTCGTCACAGGGTTATTTGGTAACCGTGATAGCGTTACGGAGATGTTTAATAAACTCAAGTGGCAGACTCTGCAAGAGAGGCGCTCTGCATCGCGGTGTAGATTGCTCGCCAAGTTTCGAGAGGGTGCGTTTCTGGATGAGGTATCGAATATATTGCTTCCCCCTACTTATACCTCCCGAGGAGATCACGAATGTAAAATTAGAGAGATTAGAGCGCGCACGGAGTCTTTCAGACAGTCGTTCTTCCGGCGAACCATACGCGACTGGAACAGGAAAGGGAGGTAATGACAGTGGCACGTAAAGTGCCTTCCGCCACACACCGATGGGTGGCTTGCGGAGTATAAATGTAGATGTAGATGCTGGTGTCGTGAACATCGTAGCAGAGTCGTTCAAAGATGTCGAAACGACGAGGAGGCGACAAGTGACGTCCCAACACTGTATGTGATGAGCGAGGTCTTATCCGCTCTGTACGGTATGGAAGACGGTGATCTGCGACAGATTTGATAATGCGATACTATGCTGGTGCAATTACAAGTGTTTTGGAACATGTAGTTCAACGCAAATTGCTGAAAATGGTACTACGCAGCAGACAAAGTTAGCGTATCAAATTTTCACTCTGCAGCGGAGGTTGCGCTGGTATGAGGCTTCGTGGCAGATTGGAATCGTGTGTCGGATACATACTTGCCTCCCATGCAGAGGGCCCGGGTTCCATTCCCGGCCGGGTTGTAGATTTTCTCCGCTCGTGGACTGGGTGCTGTATTTCATCCTCATCATCATTTCATCCTCATCACCAACACGCAAGTCGCCCAATGGAGCGTCGACTGAAATAAGACTTGCACTCGACAGCCGAACTTCCTCGGATGGGACCTCTCGGCCAATAATGCCACACGATCATTTCATTTCGCTCTTTTTGCCAGACAGTACTATGCTACGTGGCACTAGGTCTTGCTAATGAGCAACGCGTTTGAGACACGTGCCTGTACAATTTTTATCTCCATCCTTGTGATTGGAGATTTGAGGGATTTTGGCCGGTCACGTATGTAATAAAACAGAACACCTGCAGCCGTCTATAAGGTGTTATTTATATTATATGGTTACCAGTTTCGGTGGTTTGGTACCTCATCTTCAGGCGTTAACTGACACTGATGTGGTGCACAGATGGAATTAACACCCTCAGCGTCAGTTAAGGCCCGCACATGCTGAAGCACATAATCAAGAACATTGTAATGACGGCTGTACGTGTTCCATTTCATTGTTGTTGTTGTCGTGGTCTTCAGTCCTGAGACTGGTTTGATGCAGCTCTCCTTGCTACTCTATCCTGTGCAAGCTTCTTCATCTCCCAGTATCTACTGCAGCCTACATCCTTCTGAATCTGTTTAGTCTATTCATCTCTTGGTCTCCCTCTACGATTTTTCCCCTCCACGCTGCCCTCCAGTGATCCCTTGATCCCTCAGAACATGTCCTACCAACCGATCCCTTCTTCTAGTCAAGTTGTGCCACAAACTCCTCTTCTCCCCAATTCTATTCAATACCTCCTCATTAGTTACGTGATCTACCCACCTAATATTCAACATTCCTCTGTAGCACCACATTTCGAAAGCTTCTATTCTCTTCGTGTCCAAACTATTTATCGTCCATGTTTCACTTCCATGCACGGCCACACTCCATACAAATACTTTCAGAAACGACTTCCTGACGCTTAAATCTATACTCGATGTTAACAAATTTCTCTTCTTCAGAAACGCTTTCCTTCCCATTGCCAGTGTACATTTTATATCCTCTCTACTTCGACCATCATCAGTTATTTTACTCCCTAAACAGCAAAATTCCTTTACTACTTTAAGTGTCTCATTTCCTAATCTAATTCCCTCAGCATCACCCGACTTAATTCGACTACATTCCATTATCCTCGTTTTGCTTTTGTTGATGTTCATCTTATACCATCCTTTCAAGACACTGTCCATTCCGTTCAACTGCTCTTCCAAGTCCTTTGCTGTCTCTGACAGAATTACAATTTCATCGGCGAACCTCAAAGTTTTTATTTCTTCTCCATGGATTTTAATGCCTACTCCGAACTTTTCATTATACGTTTGTGAACTGTTTGTGTTTCGTAGAAAGTAACTGCCTGTCCCACCAGTAGCGAGGAGGCTAAGGCAGCCATGGCACATGCAGCTACAGTCCAAAGCTCTTGAGATTCAGATCCCTAGCTGCCATCTGGATTTACGTTTTCAGTGAGTTCCCTAAATCCCTTAAGTGAATGCCGGGATGGTTCCGGTCAAATGGCACAGCTGGTTTTCTTTCCCATCCTTCCCGAATCTGAACTTGTGCTATGTCTCTAATGACCTCGTCGTCGACGTAACACTAAACTCTAAACTTGCCTTAGTCGTTTTCATCGTATTCACGAAATGAACTTGAATTCATCTATCAGGACACTTCTCACTCGTGTGCAGCTTCTGTATAGATTTGCCACAGGACAATAAGGGATAGGCAACAACTATCGTGAAAGTACGAGGGTTGGAACTGAAATAGTGGCAACTATTTATTCACAACCGATACAAAAGAGTTACATGTTTGCATCTGTATCTGCCCTTCAAAGTAGTCACCAGCGTTGTTTAGAACTCGCTGCCAGCGATGT
The DNA here is from genome assembly GCF_021461385.2 of Schistocerca piceifrons. Lineage (NCBI taxonomy): Eukaryota > Metazoa > Arthropoda > Insecta > Orthoptera > Acrididae > Schistocerca > Schistocerca piceifrons. The sequence continues at coordinate 41,869,410 of NC_060146.1, forward strand.
GGAAGGTGTAGTACACCGTTAGCAGAGCCTGTTCTGTTGATGGTGCGAATGGAGCGGTCTACTGAAGCGAATTCCACGAAGTGATTTCTTCATCTTCGGAATAGAATCAAAGTCACAAGGACTTAAGTCCGGGGAGTATGGTGGATGGTACAGTACTTCCAAGTCCCATCGACCGATCAGAGCAGCCACAGCTTGCGCCATATGCGCCAGCGCATTGTCGTTTAAAATGATGGGTGGGTAGCGCAGAAAGCGTCGCGGCTTCTTTCGCAAAGCTAGTCGCAGGTGATGCTCCAAAAACGAACGGTAGTTCTGTGCATTGACGGTCTGCCGTGGAGGGAAGTAATGCGTTAGGATAACACCATCACAGTCGTACACGGTAATTACCATAACTTTCACCATACTGGGGCTCTGACGCACTTTCGACTCTCGCGGCGACCCATAATGACGCCATTCGTTGGATTGGCGTTTCAGTTTTGGCTCGTGCGATGTGGCCCATGTCTCATCCAGTGTTAGGATACGGCATAAGAAAGCCTCTCCTTCGGCCTCATAGCGCTCCAAGCGGGTCTGAGTCGCGTCGTAAGACGTCCATTTCTGCATTTCCTTCAAGTCATGCGGAACCCATCGTGATGCAATTTTTCGCATGCGCAGGCGTTCCTTCAGGATGCGAAGCACAGTCGTACGCGCTAATCCGGTTTCGTGGGCGAGCTCACGAATCGTATGGCATCGGTCACTGCTCACTAACGCGGCAACAGCATGCACGTCCTCTTCAGAGATGCTAGGGCGACCTGCCCGATGCATGTCTGCCGCTGTTTGCCGACCTTCGTTGAAGGTTTTTACCCAACGTGCCACTGTTCTGTACGGCAATGCCGATTCTCCGCAAGCCCCTTGAAGACCTTGATGCCACTGTCGTGCTGTACGACCTCTGGCACACTCAATCTGATCCAACTCCGCTGTTCCTGTTTCGAAAACATAGCGACACCGTTACGTTAGACCGCTCGCTCATAAGTGACTGCGTTTCCCTCGATTGTGCGCACGCCGGTGACGTGGGACGGGCGAGTCCATTCGCTCGGAGGCAAGGTAGGTAAGTCAACAACGTGTGCTATCAGCGACAATAGTAGATTCCATTGCGTAGTGTCTTCACAGCAGTGTTGAGACTATTTAAGTTTCAATCTTCTTAGCTGGCAACATATTAACAAACATCGTAAGTGATATACTGATAGAGGTCTTATGACACTTAAAAGGAATACGGAGATTTTGAGTTGGAATGTAATTCAGTGTTCATTTGCACTGAACCTTGTTGTAGTCCTAAATCCTGGTATTGCCACCTGCCACTTGTCTGCATGTAATGGATGTCCGCTTGGGAACTATTCGTGTCACTTAAGGCAAACGTGTCACATATTCCCTGTCGTGTGCGCCCTGTCTGTGTTGCACCTGAATTGTAGGCAGCTCGGCATCCTTCCATGTAGGCTGTGTCCCATATCTGTCCAGTCACAAAACCTGAACAATCATGTTTTGCTGGGTGGACTGCTGCAAGAAGGGCTGGAAGAGAGTCAGTAAGGCTCTGGAAGGTACCGACGGAGGTTTTGAGTTACGCGAACTCCAGTGCAGTAGCCAACCGCGCTAGGTTTCTCAGTCCAGGATGAACTGTGTGTATAGCTTGATTGAGGTGGCCTCACAGTCTCGAGTACGTTGCGTAAGACGTCGTGGTCACCTGACCTCCATTGCTTACGTATTCCGCCCTCACAATCATATTCCGCACATCAAGACGCTTCATTCGAACCCAAAATCGGTAAGATAAAGTCAATGTTGTATGAATTCATGTAAACGATATGCAAATAACTAGTAAATCGCAAATGCGTACCGAGATTGAAATACTCGAGGCTGGCGTACACACATACATTCCACACACGACGGTCACAGGAGTTTTTAGTTCGGGAGAGGCAGACCGCACACAGGGACGAGTCAACCTCGACTGCCCATAGAGCAGACAGCGTCTGCCCGAGTGAAAGGCAGAACGACCCCGTGTTCGGCTTAAAAGCAAATTCCGCTACATTGTGTGGGAGCGCCCAGCCTACGCATTCTTTACAAACATAGCACGCAGTTTCAGAGATTTTCACAGGGAGACAGCAAACGCCAAACGCTGATACTACAGATTTCTGGATTGGTCACCTTAAACGGAACGTCATTCTCCCGTTTTAGAAGAGCAATGCTGATTGGCAGGCGATATTTCTGACGCCTTGAGCTGCAGGAGTAATGGAAGAGACCGAAATGCATACCCCTTCACGTCTGGCGTGGAGAGGGGCCGTTCTGTTCTCGCTCTTGGAACGAGAACACATAACGAGAGTGTGTGCGCTCGTACTTGTACTCAAAGAGCGAGGAACAAGTCTCTCCTCAGTACTTGACTGGGAGAGCACCTCTGTCGAGAGCAAATCAGAGTGCAACTCTATATTGAGTCCATGCGATTAAGTGTTGTTCACTGTGTTGGCCGCCACACTTAATGTGCGGTGTGAATGGACAGAGTTATAGTTAAACGCCTGCGAGCGAATTTTTGAGTGGCTTCGAGGTGGACTGGTTATCTGATCGGTGTACCACGCCAATAGTTAGACTAGGGCCGAATAGGAGTCCTTGACTTCATAAAGGCGTAGGGAGAGTTTGATTGGCGAAGGTCAATCAACGAGAGTTATCTTATTTGTGAGCAGCGAGCAGCGCATACAGCAGTCATCGCAGCTTACGGTATTGTGCGCTACAGCTCTTGCGAGCCCCATATTTCCCCACACAACAGTACACTTCACAGCATTTCACATGCGACAGCCTCAACCATACCTAGCAACATTCTAACAGATAATTTTTCAAGTTGAGTAGGCATGGCTCTCAGGCATTCTGCCAAGTCAATAACAATCTTAAACTTTGTTTAGAAATTTCATTAGCGAATCCTATCCTTAAGAGGTAACTTCACATTCTGAAAAGAACCAAGAAATAACTGGTTCAATTGATTAGTAAAAGTGCCATTCTGATTTCTCAGAATTTTTGCCAAATAGATAATAATTTTCGTTAGTTTCATGTTTTTCTTACACTAAGTAGCAGTACTCCAGGACCCAAGTATCCCACTAGTTACGTAAGAAATTTTGTGAATTTTTGTGTCATTTCCTCACAGCGGACGATTCTAGGATATATTTATTGCTGAAAATCTGTCAGGCATTTCTCTTTAGAACGTTAGGAGTGTCTGTCTGACTTCTGTAGTAGTGTGGGGGTGGAAATTGCATCTCGCAGGAGCCGCAGGGTAAAGGGTACATCTAAGATTAATCCGATGCACAGAATAACAGAATAGCACCCACACGCTCACATTTGAAACCCAGGAGGTATGATAAACTCATTCTGGTACGCTTCTATCCAAGCATATACACTGCGAGGTGTTTGACACGTTGCATTGTCCTGCTGGAAGATGTCATGGTAATGAGATAAACTGCGTGTAGGTGTGGACGTGGTGCCCAAGGATAAATGCATACTTGTGCTGATCCATTGTGCTTTCCAGAAAGACAAGACCACCCTGGAAATGAGACGAAAACATTGCCAGGACCACAACACATGCAGGGCGTTCGCTTTGAGACGTTTCGCGCCGTACACGCCAACGCCCGCCTGTCTGACGGAGCACAAAATGCTGTTCATCTGAGGAGGTGACCTGTCACCGGTCAGTGGACGTCCAGTTACGATGCTGGAGTGCAAAATCCACCCTTCATCGCCAATGAACAGAAGTCAGTGTGACGCATCAGCCAGGCGCCTGTTGCAGGGGCCCATACGCAGCAACGTTCGCCGAACAGTGTTTGAGGAGACGTTCTTGACAGCCTGTCTGTTCACCTGGGTGGTCAGTTGCTCATCAGCTGCACGACTGTACACATCTCGGCAGCCGTCATTCACCTCTGTCGCCTTTGGCGCATGGTGTACCACTGTTGCCTCAGCGCCAGTTTTCGAGAGCGTCATTTTGCCATGCAAGATATACATTAACCACGGTGACACGTGAACAGTTTACAAACAAAGTCGTTTCAGAAATGCAACGGCTCGTGGCTCGAAAACCAATGATGGCGCCTTTTCGGAAGCCAGACAGATTGCTCCTTTTCTGCATTACGATACGTCCTCACTGTTTTGTGCGTCCTTCTGACACGATATACCCTCCACTGCTAGTGCTACCACCTCATGTCTGTGAGTGGTTACCGCACGTTGACGACGAACATAGGTGGTAGTCACAGTAATGTGACTGGAACGCGTATTAGTGTGACATACGTCGGATGTGAAAACAGTCTTCGGCGTGTGCACACTTTCTGGTGTCTGACAGTAACCAGGATGCGCCTGAGGAGTAGTCATTCAGGCACTTTTTCACGTAGGCTGTGCCCCATATCTTCCGCCGGACACAGCACTTTTGGCATTTTATATTCCGTTGAAAATACACTGAAGCGCCAAAGAAACTGGTGTAGGCATGCGTAGTCACATACACAGAGATATATATAAGCAGGCAGAATACGGCACTGCAGTCGGCAATGCCTATATAGGACAAAAAATCTCTGGCGCAGTTGTTAGATCGGTTAGTGCTGTAACAATGACAGGTTATCAAGATTTAAGTGAAACTTCCTGGCAGATTAAAACTGTGTGCCCGACCGAGACTCGAACTCGGGACCTTTGCCTTTCGCGGGCAAGTGCTCTACCATCTGAGCTACCGAAGCACGACTCACGCCCGGTCTCACAGCTTTACTTCTGCCAGTACCTCGCCTCCTACCTTCCAAACTTTACAGAAGCTCTCCTGCGAACCTTGCAGGAGGTGGCTAAGCCATGTCTCCGCAATATCCTTTCTTTCAGGAGTGCTAGTTCTGCAAGGTTCGCAGGAGAGCTTCTGTAAAGTTTGGAAGGTAGGAGACGAGATACTGGCAGAAGTAAAGCTGTGAGACCGGGCGTGAGTCGTGCTTCGGTAGCTCAGATGGTAGAGCACTTGCCCGCGAAAGGCAAAGGTCCCGAGTTCGAGTCTCGGTCGGGCGCACAGTTTTAATCTGCCAGGAAGTTTCATATCAGCGCACACTCCGCTGCAGAGTGAAAATATCATTCAACATTTAAGTGAGTTTGAACGTAGTTATACAAGGGATGGGACACAGCATCTCAAAGATTTCAGTACTGGGCCATCAATAAGTGTAAGCGTGGGAACCATTCAACGAATCTTCATCGATATGGGCTTTCGGAGCCGAAGGCCTACTCTTGAATCCTTGATGACTGCACGACTCAAAGCTGTACGCCTGGCCTGTTGATGACTGGAAACAGGTTGCCTGGTCTGAAGAGTCTTTTCAAATTGTATCGACCGGATGGACGTGTAAGGGTATGAAGACAGTCATTAATCCACAGACGCTGCATGTCAACAGGGGACTGTTCAAGCTGGTGGAGGCTCTGTAATGACATGGGTCACGTGCAATTGGAGTGATACGGGTCCCTGATAGGTCTACATACGACTTTGACACGTGACACGTACGTAAGCATCCTGTCTGATCACCCGCATCCATCCATGTCCGTTGTGCATACCGACGGACTTGGGCAATTCCAGCAGGACAATGCGACAACCTGCATGTCCAGAATTGCGACACAGTGGCTCCAGGAGCACTCTTCTGAGTTCAAACACTTCCGTTGGCCACCAAACTCTCCAGATACGAACAATAAATAGCACTTATATGAGATGCCTTGCAACGTGCTGTTGAGAAGAGATTTCCATCCTCTCGTTCTCTTACGGATTTGTGGACAGTCCAGCAGGATTCATGGTGTCAATTCCCTACAGAACTACCTCAGACATTATTCGAGTCCATGCCAGGTCTGTTGAACCACTACCGCGTGTTCGCGCGGGCTCTACACGATATTAGACAGGTGTACCATTTTCTTTGGCTCTTCAGTGCATATTCTGTTGAAAATGATTCTGCAAGGCCATTCTGCGGACATTCACGTCCTGTTCTTCTCTGGAGGGGCTGTGAAACCTACAAATAATAATTTTAGAGATGTTGTATTCTGCGAAATTAATTTCAGACTATTCTGCAAAGAGTTACAGCGGGAGTAGCTCACAACTTTAATTAAAACGACTAAGAAGTGTAACTCTGGCGGCGTTTCAACTCGCGCCACCGGTTGTTCCCTCCTGGGTTTCCAGAAACTTTTTCTCGGCAGTTATACCCGTGAAGTCTTAACTCTTCTGCCCGTCTGAAAAATGTGGAACTGCAGTACTTCCTCGGCTGCCGACAACTTCTTTGCACCGTTTATTTTATAAGTACGGGTGTTCTTATTAACTCTTAAAAAATCCGAAAGCACTGTGGACGACGTGGAACCTAACCTCGCCGGTAGCGGACGGAACCACACATCTCCCCGCAATGATACTCTGATTCCTTCTTGTATTATCCGATCTGGCACGATAGTGCTTGCTATAGTGGTAATTCAACACTACAATGAATCGGTTTACATTTTCGAAAACAGGGCAGCCTAGCGGATCAGTGTGCAGCGAGCGAAGGATAGACAGACCCAGCGACTGGATGTGCGGCGAGGTACGTCATCTGATGAGGTCACATGGTCAACATTTGTCACTCACTTTAAGGGTATTTCCCGACATTTGCACCCACATGCAGCTTATATTAAACTATTTATCTCAGCGTAACCTAAATCGCTTTTTGGTCTTTTTAAACATTAATACGCAGCGCCCTGTATTCTGAGAAACTTTTTTTTTGTTTTGCGTTTTTTCCCCATTTGGCGTATTTCAGTTCCTTACTCTTGGTCGATGAATGTAGCTGGACCACTTTCTCTTCATCAAAATAGGAATCGTCGGACGGCCAAAACAATTCCATTAAATAGACAACCTCCAACTGTGACCAGGTCTTTTAGCTATTTAGGAACAGAGCTCAGTCCAAGACAAAAGGCTGGCTTCATGAGTAGATACAACACAATGAACCATCTGTAACTCGTGTGATTATAGAATGTAACATTGTCTAACACCACTCAGTCTGTGTTTTATATACTGTGGGAAAGCTTTTGACTCATTTTCTATGAAAGCTGTTCTGAAACCACGTAAGAAAAAAAGTACTCGTGCAGCCTGTGTTAGTATAGTGAAGTAAATACACTGAAGAGCCAAATCATTATGACTGCCTGTGCGTAGTGGTCTGTTGGTACACGTTTGGACCGCAATACGGCAAATATTAGACAAGCCATTGGCAAATTTCCAGGGGTATATATGGCACGAGATGTTCCCGCACTGGGGTTGCGCTCTACCAACTTTTGGCACATTTCATAAATGACTTTGTAAACGGTGGGATTACCGGTACTATCGGTAGCATTGGTAGGGAAAGAAACGTAAGCGAATGTGTGAGAGAGAATGTGGGCGCCGACGACTTTTCATTCTTTATTTGTTTGCTTGTTTTGCGCATGATTAGAACTGCACATCGTTCAGTGGCGGTTCATTGTGTATTTTGTTTCCTTGCAAAATATAAGTTGCATTTTAATTAGTAAAAGTAGTGTACTGTGCGATTCCTGGCCATTTATGTAACCAGAGCAATTGCTTTTGATACAAGTACAGTTTACAGACACAAACCTCAAAGAAATATATTTAATTATTGTTGTTGTGTGTGCAATAGAGCGTTCTTAATCATGGCCAAAGGCAAGGGATGCCTGTTATTATCAATAACTGCGAAATTTGTTTATGGATAAGAGAAACATGTACACTGAACAGCCAAAGAAATTGCTGCACCTGCCTAATATTGTGTAGGCTCCCGCGAGGAGACAGAACATGACCCGGCATGGGCTCGAGTAATGTCTGAAGTAGTGCTGGAGGGAATTTACGCCATGAATCCTGCAGGGCTGTCCGTAAATCCTTCAGAGTATGAGAGGTGGAGATCTCTTCTGAACAGCACGTTGCAAGGCATTCCAGATATGCTCAATAATGTTCAGGTATAGGGCGTTTGGTGTCCAGCGGAAGAGTTTAAACTCAGAAGAGTGTTCCTGGAGCCACTCTGTAGCAATTTTTGGACCTGCGGGATGTTGCACTGTCCTGCTGGATTTGCCCAAGTCCGTCGGAATGCACAACGGACATGAATGGATGCGGGTTATCAGACAGGATGCTTAGGTACGTGTCACCTGTCAGAGTCGTATCTAGACGTGTCAAGGGTCCCATATCATTCTTCCTGCACACGCTCCGCACCATTACAGAGCCTCCACCAGCTTGAACAGTCCCCTGCTGACGTGGGGGGTCCATGGATTCATGACGTCCTCTCCATACTAGTTACATGTCTATCCGCTCGATACAGTTTGAAACGAGGCTTGTCCGACCAGGCAACATGTTTCCAGTCATCAACAGTGCATTGTCGGTGTTGATGAGCCCAGGCTAGGCGTAAAGCTTTGTGTCGTGTAGTCATCAAGGGTACTCCAATGGGCTTCGGCTTCGAAAGCCCATATCGATGATGTTTACTTGAATGGTTCGCAAAATGACACTTGTTAATGGCCTAGCACTAAAATCTGCAGCAATTTGTGAAAGGGTTGCACTTCCGTCACGTTGAACAATTCACTCATCGTTTATCCCGTTCTTGTCGTTTTTTTTTTTTTTTTTTTCAGGCCGCAGCGATGTAGAGATTTGACGTTTTTACCGTATTCCTGGTATTCACTGTGCACTCGTGAAATGTTCGTAATGGAAAATCCCCAATTCATCGCTACCTCAGAGATGCTGTGTCCCATCGCTCATGACCGACTGTAGCACCACGTTCAGACTCACTTGTTGTTGTTGTTGTGGTCTTCAGTCCAGAGACTGGTTTGATGCAGCTCTCCATGCTACTCTATCCTGTGCAAGCTTCTTCATCTCCCAGTACCTACTGCAGCCTACATCCTTCTGAATCTGCTTAGTGTATTCATCTCTTGGTCTCCCTCTACGATTTTTACTCTCCACGCTGCCCTCCAGTACTAAATTGGTGATCCCTTGATGCCTTAGAACATGTCCTAGCAACCGATCCCTTCTTCCAGTCAAGTTGTGCCACAAACTTCTCTTCTCCCCAATCCTATTCAATACCTCCTCATTAATTATGTGATGTACCCATCTAATCTTCAACATTCTTCTTTAGCACCACATTTCGAAAGCTTCTATTCTCTCCTTGGCTAAACTATTTATCGTCCATGTTTCACTTCCATACATGGCTACACTCCATACAAATACATTCAGAAACGACTTCCTGACACTTAAATCTATACTCGATGTTAACAAATTTCTCTTCTTCAGAAACGCTTGCCTTGCCATTGACGGTCTACATTTTATATCTTCTCTACTTCGAACATCATCGGTTATTTTGCTCCCCAAATAGCAAAACTCCTTTACTACTTTAAGTGTCTCATTTCCTAATCTAATACCCTCAGCAATACCCGACTTAATTCGACTACATTCCATTATCTTCATTTTGCTTTTGTTGATGTTCATCTCATATCCTCCTTTCAAGACACTATCCATTCCATTGAACTGCTCTTCCAAGTCCTTTTCTGTCTCTGACAGAATTACAATGTCATCGGCGAATCTCAAAGTTTTTATTTCTTCTCCATGGATGTTAATACCTACTCCGAATTTTTCTTTTGTTTCGTTTACTGCTTGCTCAATATACAGATTGAATAACATCGGGGAGAGGCTACAACCCTGTCTCACTCCCTTCCCAACCACTGCTTCCCTTTCATGCCCCTCAATTCTTATATTTGCCATTTGGCTTCTATACAAATTGTAAATAGCCTCTCACTCCCTGTATTTTACCTCTGCCACCTTGAGAATTTGAAAGAGAGTATTCCAGTCAACATTGTCAAAAGCTTTCTCTAAGTCCACAAATGCTGAAAACCCAGGTTTGCCTTTCTTTAATCTAGCTTCTAAGACAAGTCCTAGGGTCAGTATTGACTGACGTGTTCCAATATTTCTACGGAATCCCAACTGATATTCCCCTAGGTCAGCTTCTACTAGTTCTTCCATTCGTCTGTAAAGAATTCGCGTTAGTATTTTGCAGCTGTGACTTACTAAGCTGATAGTTCGGTAATTTTCACATCTGTCAACACCTGCTTCCTTTGGGATTGGAATTATTATATTCTTCTTGAAGTCTGAGGGTATTTCGCCTGTCTCATGCTTCTTTATCACAAGATGGTAGAGTTTTTTCAGGACTGCCTCTCCCAAGGCTGTCAGTAGTTCTAATGGAATGTTATCTACACCCGGGGCCTTGTTTCGACTCAGGCCTTTCAGTGCTCTGTCAAACTCTTCACGCAGTATCGTATCTCCCATTTCATCGTCATCTACATCCTCTTCCATTTCCAAAATATTGTTCTCAAGTACATCGCCCTTGTATAGACCCACTATACACTCCTTCCACCTTTCTGCTTTCTCTTCTTGGCTTAGAACTGGGTTTCCATCTGAGCTCTTGATATTCATACAAGTGGTTTTCTTTTCTCCAAAGGTCTCTTTAATTTTCCTGCAGGCAGTATCTATCTTACCCCTAGTGGGATAAGTCTCTACATCCTTACATATGTCTTCTAGCCATGCTTGCTTAGCCATTTTGCACTTCCTGTCGATCTCATTTTTGAGACGTTTGTATTCCTTTTTGCCTGCTTCATTTACTGCATTTTTATATTTTCACCCTTTCGTCAATTAAATTCAATATTTCTTCTGTTACCCAAGGATTTCTACTAGCCCTCATCTTTTTTACCTACTTGATCCTCTGCTGCCTTCACAACTTCATCCCTCAAAGCTGCCCATTCTTCTTCTACTGTATTTCTTTCCCCCATTCCTGCCAATTGTTCCCTTATGCTCTCCTTGAAACTCCGTACAACCTCTGGTTTAGTCAGTTCATCCAGGTCCCATCTCCTTAAATTCCCACCTTTCTGCAGTTTCTTCAGTTTTAATCTACAGCTCATAATCAATAGATTGTGGTCAGAGTCCACATCTGCCCCTGGAAATGTCTTCCAATTTAAAACCTGGTAGCTAAATCTCTGTCTTACCATTATATAATCTATCTGAAACCTGTCAGTACCTCCAGTCATCATCCATGTATATAACCTCCTTCATTGTGTCTTGAACCTAGTTAGCTATGATCAAGTTACGCTCTGTGCAAAATTCTACCAGGCGGCTTCGTCTTTCATTTCTTACCCGCATTGCATATTCACCTACTGCGTTTCTTTCTCTTCCTTTTCCTACTATCGAACTCCAGCCACCCATGACTATTAAATTTTCGTCTGTCTTCACTATCTGAATAATTTCTTTTATCTCATCATACATTTCATCAACCTCTTCGTCATCTGCGGAGCTAGTTGGCATACAAACTTGTACTACTGTGACAGTCGTGGGCTTCGTGTCTATCTTGGCCACAATAATGCGTTCACTATGCTGTTTGTAGTAGCTTACCCGCACTTCTGTTTTTTTATTCATTATTAAATTTACTCCTTTATTACCCCTATTTGATTTTGTATTTATAACCCTGTAATGGCCTGACAAAAGTCTTGTTCCTCCTGTCACCGAACTTCACTAATTCCCACTATATCTAACTTTAACCTATCCATTTCCCTTTTTAAAATTTCTAACCTACCCGCCCGATTAAGGGATCTGACATTCCACTCTCCGATCCGTATTTTCTATCCTTACGAAATATAAGTTGCATTTTAAGGTAGTAAACATAGTGTACTGTGCAATTTCTGCCCTTTCATGTAACCAGAGCAACTGTTTTTGATACAAGTACAATGTACATGCACAAACGTAAAAGAAATATATTTAATTATTGTTGTTGTGTGTTCAGTAGAAAAGGCAAGGGTTTCTTGTTATTATTGATAATTGCGAAAGTTGTTTATGGATAGAAGAAACATGTACACTGAAGAGCCAAAGAAACTGCTGCACCTGCCTAATATCGTGTAGGCCCCCACAAGAGGAGACAAAAGTGCCGCAACATGACCCGGCATGGGCTCGACTAATGTCTGAAGCAGTGCTGGAGGGAAGTGACACCATGAATCCTGCAGGGCTCTCCATAAATCAGTAAGAGCACGAGGGATGGAGATCTCTTCTGAACAGCAAGTTGCATGACATTCCAGACATATAGTCTTTGTGTCTAGGGAGTTTTGTGTCCAGTGGAAGTGTTTAAACTCAGAAGAGCGTTCCTGGAGCCACTCTGTAGCAATGTTTGGACCTGTGGGATGTTGCATTGCCCAGGTCCGTCGGAATGCACAATGGACATGAATGGATGCAGGTGATCAGGCAGGATGCTAACGTACGTCTCACCTGTCGTATCTAGACGTGCCAAGGGTCCCATATCATTCTTTCTGCAGACGCCCCGCACCATTACAGAGCCTCCACCAGTTTCAACAGTCCCCTGCTGACTTGCAGGGTCCATGGAATCATGACTTTCTCTCCATACTCGTACAAGTCCAACCGCTCGATACAGTTTGAAACGAAGCTCGTCCGACCAGGCAACATGTTTCCAGTCATCAACAGTCCAATGTCGGTGTTGATGGGCCCAGGCTAGGCGTAAAGGTTTGTTCTCGTGCAGTCATCAAGGGTACACGGGTGGGCTTTCGGCTTCGAAAGCCCATATCGATGATGATTCGTTGAATGGTTCGGACGCTGATACTTGTCGATGGCCCAGCATTGAAATCTACAGCAATTTGCTGAAGGGTTACACTTCTGTCACGTTGAACAATTCAGTCATCGTTTATCCCGTTCTTGTCGGATTTTTTTTCTGGCCACAGCGATGTGGAGATTCCTGGTATTCACTGTGCACTCATGAAATGTTCGTAATGGAAAATCCCCACTTCATCGCTACCTCAGAGATGCTGTGTCCCATCGCTCATGACCGACCTGTAGCACCACGTTCAGACTCACTTAAATATTGATAACCTGCTATTGCATCAGAAGTAACCGATATAGTACATTTCAAGGTATATTTGACTATGTAATTGTCTATGAACAAGTGCCAAGCACTCATCACATTTATTTTTGTATGGGTGTAGGTCCAGGAGATTCTCTCAAAATATTGTGATTAAGAAGACGCACACCTTGTGAATTAGGCACTGCTTCTGTCCAGACTGATCCTCTAGGAGCAACTCCTTTATGTCTTTCATCAGACGATGAAAAAGCAGTCACTTTTTTTACACTCCAAAGAACAGGATTATCTCCTATTCTGTTACATGATTCTTCTCGATCTGTAGAGCACAAATAATAGAAGAAATGTAATAAAGCCACTAGAAAATCAAAGTTAAGTACAGTAACATTATATGTAGATAAGAATATGATGATTATAAATTGCATCAATAATAATAATTTACTTACTAGACTTTAAACTTCCATATCTGTATCTGAAGAATCAGAATCATTATTATTATCTTCTCTCCATGTTTGCAGTAAAACTCTTCCTCTGAATCGTCAAAAAAAAGTTCGACGCATCTGAATCACACTCCATAACTCTTTGTAACTCTGCAACAATCTCTTCATCTCGTAAATACTCTTTCCTATTCGTTTCAGTAATTAGCGCACAATCACCTTTGAAACACTGATTCGTACAACGGAATGACGAACAATGGTGAACCGAGTCCATTGTTGTTAATTCATACGGCAGTAATATGAACGAATTTAAATTATTGCACTATAGAGTAAAGTAGCTGAAGCTTGAGAATCCATGAGATAAGGTATGGCATAACTCTAAACAATATTGTACCTTTTTTCTAAATGGGTCAGTATGACTCCCCTGGGCGTTAAAGGTAAAACTGGAGAAAAGTGATGATCCATCAGGACTGTTTTTTAATATAAGGAAAGTACATGCCAAATAAATAAATGTCACGAAAGTAAATATCTCTTGAATCATTCTTCAAAACATAACTAGCACTTAAAACCCAAAAAGGTTGATTTTGACCCCACTGGGCGTTAGAGTGTTAAAGAGGAGCGTACTCAGCGTTTTTTGTGCTCCGATTTGAGTATTTTTCCGCCGGTAAGGTAATGTGCAGCAATTGTTGTAAAGCCTGATGTGTCCGTCATATTGCCGGAAATTTCGCTTAATCCAGTATCTCGTATTACCAGTATTATGAAAGAGAGACGAGCCTGCATTACAGGTCTTACGCTGTTCCTGTGATGGGAGATTATATCGACGTGCTAGAGAACGTTACCCTCAGCCGCGCGCGGCCTGTGTTTACATCACGGAACATGGGTTTGACGTAATAGCAACTGACACACGCTACGTTTATTATTAGACGTTCTCCCGTGCTGTTAAAGCCGTTGTCGTGCTCATCAATTACAGCGGCCTGTTCTGCGTAATTTGCGCACCCCTGATACCGACTAACGCCCTCCGAATAAACGAAAATTTCGAGGAATTTCCCTGCATCGTTCACCATGCTTACTGCTGAATCACACGGAAGAATGTGCTGCCTTAGGCGATATTTCTGACAAATCGATTTTATTTTCGATATCTTCGTTCCTAACTGTACTCTGCCAGCCACCTTACAGTAAGTGGCGTAGGGTGCTTCGTGTACGACTACCACGTCGCCACTTATCAGGTCCATCCGCTACTGGTAGGACAGACCGGCGCCCATTTACACGGATTTATTTTCGGAATTTTTTTAATTATTTGGTTAGATTTGTCGTGTTTAAAATTGATTAGTCTTATAACATGGAATTAAAATATATCTTGATAAATATGCTTCAGACTCAACATCGACGCTTAAGAGGGTAAAATTGTTTTATATAGGGTCAAGTCGAATGCGTAAATGTGCCTTGGGTGTGGGGTATGTTTACGAAGCTAGGGGGACACGTTTACGCATGTCATAGAACACAATGTGAGTAAACTAAGCACACCACTAAACTTTTAAAAATATATTCTGTTGGCAGAAAATAAAATTATAGTCTTTCTTACACCAATTAACGTGGTAAAATACAAATAAGAAGTATTTTACTGTCAGTATACAAATTTTTCCTTAACCTTTCTTCTAAGATAAGTCGTAGGGTCAGTATTGCCTCACGTGATCCGAAAGATTAAGGAAAGGCAAACCAACGTTCTAGCATTTGTAGACTTAGTGAAAGCTTTTGACAATGTTGACTGGAGTACTCTCTTTCAAATTCTGAAGGTGGCAGGGAGCGAAAGGCTATTTACAATTTATACAGAAACCAAATGGCAGTTGGAAGAGTCGAGGGGCATGAAAGGGAAGCAGTGGTTGGGAAGGGAGTGAGACAGGGTTGTAGTCTCTCCCCGATGCTATTGAGCAAGCAGTAAAGGTAACGAAAGAAAAGTTCGGAGTAGGTATTAAAATCAATGGAGGAGAAATAAAACCTTTGTGGTTCGCCGATGACATTGTAATTCTGTCAGAGACAGTGAAGGACTTGGAGGAGCAGTTAAACGGAATGGACAGTGTCTTGAAAGGAGGGTATAAGATGAACATCAACAAAAGCAAAACGAGGATAATGGAATGTAGTCGAATTAAGTCGGGTGATGCTGCCGGAATTAGATTAGGAAATGAGACACTTAAAGTAGTAAAGGAGTTTTGCTATTTGGGGAGCAAAATAATTGATGATTGTCGAAGTAGAGAGGATATGAAGTGTAAACTGGCAATGGGAAGGAAAGCGTTTCTGAAGAAGAGCAATTTGTTAACATCGAGTATAGATTTACGTGTCAGGAAGTCGTTTCTGAAAGTATTTGTATGGAGTATAGCCAGGTATGGAAGTGAAACATGGACGATAAATAGTTTGGACAAGAAGAGAATAGAAGTTTTCGAAATGTGGTGCTACAGAAGAACGTTGAAGATTAGATGGGTAGATCACATAACTAATGAGGAAGTATTGAATAGGATTGGGGAGAAGAGTAGTTTGTGGCACAACTTGACTAGAAGAAGGGATCGATTGGTAGGACATGTTCTAAGGCATCAAGGGATCACCAGTTTATTATTGGAGGGCAGCGTGGAGGGTAAAAATTGTAGAGGGAGACCAAGAGATGAATACACTAAGCAGATTCAGAAGGATGTAGGCTGCAGTAGGTACTGGGAGATGAAGAGGCTTGCACAGGATAGAGTAGCATGGAGAGCTGCATCAAACCAATCTCAGGACTGAAGACCACAACAACAATAACAACATACAAATTTTTAGGCGAACTTCCAGCTGTTAGCATTATATGACCTTCGTAGAGGTTTGAAAGTTAATTAAAGGCCTGTTCTTCATCATAGTACAAGTTCCAATTTAGGCATAAAAAAGAACTATGTGCTTCCTGTGGTACAGTCGTCGTGAGCCCACCTTTTACATCTAAGTTACTGGTCCCATTCTTGATTTCTTTTTGCTTGGTTGTATGGTTTCAGGTAGTGTATGCAAATGCAGTTTTCATCCTCTTCAACAGACTGCTGTGGGTTATAAGACAAAGAAGAACTGGATGGGACACTCGTTCACACAGGAGTGCTCTCTAACGGGCTGTTTGGAAGGACTAATTTGTGACAGGAGACTGAAGGGAAGCAGGAGATACAAGACGGTAGACGATACAAAGGAAAGAGGAAATTATGTGGACCTGAAGACAAGAGAGCATAAAGAGTTACCACGTGAAAAACTGCCTTTGGGCAGATCACTAATGATGGCATTAGAAGAAGATTTTTACTAGTCAGCAATTTACTCATAAGCAAGTCTGTGGCTCATATTATTATTTGCTATTTTCGAGTATGTCGTGTACATGTAATGAAAACTCTTGTGCGAAAATATTTTATTTTCCTTATAGCAAAAATATTTAAAGTATTTTTTATTATTATCTTGTGGGTGAAGCCCGAAAATCATGTGATTAATTGTTTTTCACATAACAGCTGCCAATGCGCCGTTACCACAAAACAGTGGCAGGTGGCCAATGATAAATCTCGAATTTTAGGATAATTAATTGTTTATTCTCAATTGTATTCACATCGAGGGAGATACTGTAACGAGATTAATAGGACAAATAATTTTTAGACATGTATTGTGAAAAAGCTTATGTACAATTAACAAAGTCGTGCTTTCAGAAGCAACATCCTAAAAAAGCGTCTAGTAGGTTGGAGAGCTGACACTTTATTCATCTGAGTCTTTATCCCAGAATAATGTAGAATTTACATGCCATGATACGCTCATAGTCTTTGTTATTGTTAGTATTTGATACACGGAAATGTGTTTATTACTAATATTTTTATGTTTAAAACACGTAAAAGTGTAGAGTTTTTCTGGTTCCAAAATAATATTTCATCAGTGACAGAACATTTACATTAATAAACACCCATTGGTGTATCCGTTGTGAATTACGTCAAGGAAAAGAATCTGGTGACACATAGTCAGCATGAATATAGAAAATACTGTTCTTGTGAAAGGCAACTAGCTCACTGTTCTCTTGAAGTAATGATGGTTAACGGCAGGGGATCTCAAATTGATTCCATGTTCGTAGGAATTAAAAGCTTTTGGGAACAAAAGCTTTTAACACCGTTACTCACAAATGGCTTATAATCATGTTACTTGTGTATGGAGTATCGTTGCAGCTATGCTACTGGACTCGTGATTTCCTCTCAGAAAGGTCCAAGGTCGTAGTAACTGATGGAAAGTGTTATAGGCCCTCTGCTGTTCCTAATATATTAATGATTTGGGAAACAATGTGAACAGTCATCTTAAATACACTACTGGCCATTAAAATTGCTACACCAAGAAGAAATGCAGATGATAACGGGTATTCATTGGACAAATATATTACACTAGAACTGACATGTGATTACATCTTCACGCAATTTGGGTGCATACATCCTGAGAAATCAGTACCCAGAACAACCACCTCTGGCCGTAATAACGGCCTTGATACGCCTGAGCATTGAGTCAGAGTTTGGATGGCGTGTACAGGTACAGCTGCCCATGCAGCTTCAACACGATACCACAGTTCATCAAGAATAGTGACTGGCGTATTGTGACGAGCCAGTTGCTCGGCCATCAATGACCAGGCGTTTTCACTTGGTGAGAGATGCGGAGAATGTACTGGCCAGGGCAGCAGTCGAACATTTTCTGTATCCAGAAAGGCCCGCACAGGTCCTGCAACATGCGGTCGTGCATTATCCTGCTGAAATGTAGGGTTTCGCAGGGATCGAATGAAGGGTAGAGCCACGGGTCGTAACACATCTGAAATGTAACGTCCACTGTTCAATGTGCCGTCAATGCGAACAAGAGGTGACCGAGACGGTAACCAATGGCACCCCGTAACATGACGCTGGGTGATACGCCAGTATGGCGATGCCGAATACACGCTTCCAATTTGCGTTCACCGCGATGTCGCTAAACACGGATGCGACCATCATGATGCTGTAAACAGAACCTGGATTCATCCGAGAAAATGACGTTTTGCCATTTGTGCACCCAGGTTCGTCGTTGAGTACACCATCGCAGGCGCACCTGTCTGTGATGCAACGTCACGGGTAACCGCAGACATGGTCTCCGAGTTGATAGTCCATGCTGCTGCAGACGTCGTCGACCTGTTCGTGCAGATGGTTGTTGTCTTGCAAACGTCCCCATCTGTTGACTCATGGTTGGCGTGGCTGCACGATCCGTTACAGCCATGCAGATAAGTGGCCTGTCATCTCGACTGCTAATGATACGAGGCTGTTTGGATCCAGCACGGCGTTCCGTATTACCCTCCTGAACCCACCGATTCCATATTCCGCTAACAGTCATTGGATCTCGAGCAACGCGAGCAGCAATGTCGCGATACGATAAACCGCAATCGTGATAGGCTACAATCCGACCTTTATCAAAGTCGTAATCGTACTTATTTCTCCTCCTTACACGAGGCATCACAACAACGTTTCACCAGGCAACGCCTGTCAACTGCTGTTTGTGTATGAGAAATCGGTTGGAAACTTTCCTCATGTCAGCACGTTTTAGGTGTCGCCACCGGCGCCAACCTTGTATGAAGGCTCTGAAAAGCTAATCATTTGGCTATCACAGCATCTTCTTCCTGTCGGTTAATTTTCGCGTCTGTAGCACGTCATCTTCGTGCTGTAGCAATTTCAATGGCCAGTAGTGTAGTTTGCAGATGATGCTATCGTTTATCGTCTCGTAAATTCATCATAAGATCAAAACCAACTGCAAAATGAGATGGAGAAGATATATGTATTGTGCAGAAAAGGAGCAATTGACCCTAAGGAATGAAAACTGTGAGGTCATCTACATGATTAATAAATAGAATCCGTTAAATTTCGGTCACATGATAAATCAGCCAAATGTAAAGCCTGTCGACTGAACTAAAAACGTAGGGATAAAAATTACGAACAATATCCATCTACACAGATACTCCGCAAGCTGCTGTATGGTGGCTGGTGCAAGGTACCCTGTACCACTACCTGTAATTACCTTTCCTGGTCTACGACTCTCTATACGCCTCCGTATGATCCATAGTTTCTCTTATCTTCACGTCCTTACGCGAAATGAACGTTGCAGGCAGTAGAGTCGTTCATCTTCAAACGCCGATTCTCTTAATTTCCTCCTTCAGCGAGAGACCAGAGAGGGCGGACTAGCGGACAAAGGTTCTGTGCGCTATCTTCCTCTGGGGTGATAGGTCAGACGATGGAGGAGGCCAAAGTCCCTGTGAAATTATGCCATCGCCAAAAACATCAGCAAGCAGTGACATTGAAACGCGAGCTGTATGCGCGGTTACACCATCTTCTTGAAAATAACCGTTCAGTATTTCGCTTAACACAAATTCTCCAGTGAATGGGTACAGAATACCACTGCAGTATTGTTGTGCGTTTATTGTTTCGTTGAAAAATATGAGACCCACAATCCGACGTGTAGAAATTGCAATCCAAACTCCTATTTTCACAGAATGAAGTGGTTCCTCATGAACACACAATGGATTTGCAGTACTCCACATACGAGAATTTTGCGAGTTCATGTGCCCGGATAAATGAAACCACGCCTTATCAGTGAAAAACGTTTCATTAAGAATATCCCTTGTATTTTGTTGAACGAAATTTTTGAACCATTGACAGTAATGCAGCCTCTTTCCATGATCAGTATTTTTCAGTTCCTGCACGACTGTCACTTTGTATGGTAAAGGTTCTAATTTTTTCCTTACAGCTGTATGGGGCGTGTCGACACCAACATCTACTTCCTGGGAGAGTTTTCTTACTGACTTGTTCGGACTCGTGGACATTTTATCGGAAATATCGAGTAGTTTATCGTCAGACAAAAACGCTAGGACAACCACTTCTCTGTGCAACTGCCACTGAATCTGTACTTTGAAATTTGTTAATGAAATCTCGCACACTGTCGCGATGTGGGACTGTTGTCTCAGTGAAACTGAATTAAGTGTTTGACCAACTGAAACTGCGTATTTACCGCCAGATTTGAACACTTGTTCGACTAAAAACACACGTTCTTCAATGATTAGCATTTTAGGAGTGACAAAAACGAAGCAAACGAACAAAGGAACTAAACTTAAACGTTCACGCCAACACGTAACGACACACACCAACGACACTACTGACGCTGACTGAGATAAACGAAACAGTGGAATGTTGGGAGAGTCCACTTGAAGGGAAGTAATCCAGCCAAGCGAACAATCATACGGCACGCGCTATTAACAATCATACGGCACTGCGGAGAGAGTTTTTGAACACCCCGTACATATTCAGTTTCTAAAATAGTTTTTCACTATTCATTTTTAAATATTTGGATTTAAATTGCCACTTTAATATCCATAATTTACTGTAGTATTTTATTCCTTACAGAAAAAACTGTTTACGGATTTTGTTTCTTTACTCTCGAGAAATGCAAGTTCAGACTGGCTCTTGTTGCCTGATCATGAATTGTCCAGTTTGTGAGAGATTTGCTGATGTTTCTCTTGATATGCACGACACATTGGTTAGATGTACTTCCACTGTACAGTTAGAATATCCAGCTGTTTAAATAGCATCTTCAGCCGTTGGTACTTCTGTAAC
This sequence comes from Schistocerca piceifrons, assembly GCF_021461385.2. Classification (NCBI taxonomy): domain Eukaryota; kingdom Metazoa; phylum Arthropoda; class Insecta; order Orthoptera; family Acrididae; genus Schistocerca; species Schistocerca piceifrons. The sequence continues at coordinate 41,890,356 of NC_060146.1, forward strand.
TATCCCCGTGCTACTACATTTCCGTCTGGATGCACTCAGGGAAGTAGGGCAAACTGCTCCTCGTATGCTCACTGTATCTTACTCGTCTGCCACAAAAACGATAAATGTTGGCCATTTGGCTCCCGCGTGGAGGAGCGTACGATGTGGTATGGAGGCGAATATATTTTCTCGACAGTTCCTGGCACATTTGTGTTAAGTACGTTTTTAGGGAAGCCGGATTTACAGCGCGCAGAGGGTATTGCTTCAGGCGCCAGACTACTCATCTCTCCATTTAAGGAAACTACCCGGACGACGCGCGGAATCCACGTCGATATTGTCGGCAGTTTACGACCCGCAAGAACTGCTGTGTTGCGCGTCGAGAAACACTCCGTACGTGATTGAGCATCGCAGACAGTTTGTGCAGTAGACTCTTTTACTGTGTGAATCACGATATCCTGCTACATAAACTGAGGTAAGATGGAAATGGTGGTATACCCATCCAATCAATGTCATGTCGGACCGAAAGAATGTGGAAACGTGAACTTAATATTTCAGTGTAAGCAGGCAGATTCTTCTGGATGCGAAGAAATCACTTGCAGGGCTCCACAAGGCTCAATGTTATTTAGTTCTTTCGGCACGTGGCATGAATATTTTAATCACTCCAAATATACATACAGAAACAGAAAGAAAGGCAAATAAAGTTCTTAAAAGCGTCATTGAGTGCATTTCTCACTTTAAATTTCAAAAAGACTCATTTAGGGTCCTGGACGTCCAGTGCTAATTATGAATGTATCAAACGACGAGGAAATTAGAGTAAAAAATTGAATGTTTTTATGTGGCCGTATTGATGAAATTTTAACAGAAAAACTTAGGGCTTCTGTGAGGCGGTTAGTCTGAAATCTTTTCCTCTACCGCTCGGAGGAATACCGCGTGATTTTCACGCTGGGTGTATTGGTTCTGATATTCATCGCAGAAACGTCAAAACAAGTGGTCAAATGTGAGTGAGAGGGGTTGTGACGAACTTGCCAACGTGTCACACGTCACGCTGGTGGAATTTTGTGTCAATGTGACATTGTCAACCCACCTTACACCACACATTAACTTCAGAACTTTTGGATTTTTTTTCGCATGTGCTGTTTGAAGTGTCGCCAAGACCAATGCTGACGTCACAGGTCGTCGCGCTGATGTACCATTACAACCATTGCAGAGAAATGATGTTTGGAAGAACTCCGCTCACAATTGCTAAAACTGTTGCTTATTAAAACACGACCGGTTTCGTGGCTGTAAGCCGCATCATCAGTTGAACCTACGTGTTAAAAAGCAAAGCACAATGTTACCACCTTTTACGGATATTAAATCAATGTCTAAAATATACTCACAATGTTAAAAGATCATAGGCATACCCATCGCTCGTAGTCAAAAGTTACTATCCAGAAAATTTCGTCAATATTATAGCCAGTGGAAGGTAAAGAAGAGGAGTACCATTCCTTACAGTTTGTCTGCATCTAAAATGAGAAAAGAAAATTTTTTATAATGAGCGGACAATAAATTAGAAAAAAAAGAGGTCGGATTGACGTTAAAGTATTGTCGCTTCTAACATGATTAGTTGCGGCACACGTAAAATACAATGTTTAGAGAATTATTTTTTTGCTTTCAAAAGCAGTCTTGATCACAATTTATTTATTACGGTGACCAGTTTCGACCACTACTGTGGTCATCTTCAGACGAATGAGTAAGAACCTCCTTCTGGGGGTAAATCACTACTAATTAGTCACCGTAATAAATAAATTGTGATCAAGAGTGCTTTTGATAGTAAATATTTGTAACAACATTGATCACTGTTCACTCCCACAACGTATTGAAAAGTAATTTAAAGAATCAGGTGGGAATGTTTTACCAGTATGATTGCAGGCAGCTCAGTGCAGGGCAATGCAAGAGCGGCCCGCACGAACGACAAAGAGAGACTAACTGGCTGACGGAACGAAAGCTAAGAACAGATCAAGATTTAATCATAGCGTGTAGGCTTTCACGGACGGCGTCTTCAGTAATTAAAACTTCCGTACTAAGAGGCCGTGGTCCAATAGTAGAAATACTTCTCCCTGACGTTTCGTTGCCAGCTGCGGGCAACATCATCTGAGTTGAGTCTACGACTGGCTGCTAGGCCGTGGAGGTCCTGTTTATATAGAGCGCGTAGAGGGCGCCACCACTCGTCACGTGTTGTCAACAGTGATGACAACACGTGACGAGTGGTGGCGCCCTCTACGCGTTCTATATAAACAGGACCTCCACGGCCTAGCAGCCAGTCGTAGACTCACCTCAGATGATGTTGCCCACAGCTGGCAGCGAAACGTCAGGGAGAAGTATTTCTACTATTGGACCACGGCCTCTTAGCCCGGAAGTTTTAATTACAGATCAAGATTTATTTTAGGGAGATCCACAGTAGCGACCGAGCGTAACGTCCCCAGACAACGGACCGATCCGTATCACGTGTCAAATGCCTTTACTCAGCGACACACTTCGAAGAGATTTGGTATTTAATTCAGAACATTAAGGCCAAGACTGGTAATCAGGAACTGAACTCAACGCCACAACCTCTTCTTCCCTTTCTGGACAAATACCGGTAGTAAAAACTTCTACCAGCACCAGTTTTCGAGCGGGCGACTCCAGACACGAGTGACATTACACTAGCGTTCATCAGCGACCTCTGTGACGGAGGCGTGACGCGACTGCTTTTTAAGGAAATTTAGATAAATAACGAAGGATCGTGTTAGATACCGAAGGGTCAAATTTGCTTTCATGCTTTTATTATAGAGGCGTAAAGAAAAGGCGTACGCTTTTGAACCCGCACCTATTTCGAGCAAGGCTGTCTCCCACATTATATTGGAGCTGCCACATGCACCGAAGTGGATCAAAGGAAAACGAAAATGTGGTTCCAGTGAAAGTGTACGGATATAGGATCCTTACTTCCCGCAAGCCTTGTGCTGGCGCCAGACTAATACTGGAGTATCAGTTCTCCCACAGTAAGAAATATCTTTCCAGATTGCTTTAACGTCGAACGACGACACAAATATGGCGGCACAGCACAAAAATTTGTCCCGCCAAGGTGACATTACACTCGCACGGTGTGAGAACGGCGCTAATTTCGATATTAGACTCATGTGCGCCATATGTAGCTGAAGATGCTCACTCAGGATTAGATACTTTACAGTTACGATGGTTGCTGCTGCATTCCACCTGCTGATTCACATAGTCCCAAGCGATTGCTATCGGGAATGTCTGACAGAACAGAGTGAACTTATATACAGGGTGTCCCATTTATCTTGACTACCACAGATAACTGTTGGTCCAGATGCAAATTACAAAATGTTTCAAGCAAATGTTCTTTAGCCGTCAGGGGGAAATCAATCAGCGCGATTCCCTTCGTTGTAGCTTTGTCTTTTACAAAGATATGAACAGCTCTATGACTTTTTTTAAATGGCATCCTGTATTTTTTATTCGGTAATTCATCTCCTCTCCTAGAGAGCTGTTCAGAAATGTATCACAGAGTACCATTCACTGAAACACGACGTTATTAATTACATAACACAACATTAACACTGACGTTGACGCTCCCAGCGCTTAGTGCAGGTACTCAGGGTAATGGAACACATCCACGTGCTGACGCTGACAGAGGACAAATGTAAACATGAGTAGAATGCACACCCGTCATTCCGTCAATCATCGTCTGTCGAAGAGTTGTGTGAGTAGAATGTACACCAACGAAGACAAGGTAGAAATGCTACTCATCTATGGGCAATGTAAATTAGCAGAACAGTAATTGCAATACTGTTTTCTTATGTTAGGGTACATTTAGAAGAGTAGTTTAGTCCTTTTAAATACTGTTGTGCAGAGTAGGCATACAAAAAAAGGCTGTCCTTACTACAAACTGCATCGACATAACGTTTCTTTTGTTGTTGTTGAAGGTAAGCGAAATGCTATGCAAAAAATGGCTCTGAGCACTATGGGACTTAACTTCTGAGGTCATCAGTCCCCTAGAACTTAGAACTACTTAAACCTAACTAACCTAAGGACATCACACACATCCAAGCCCGAGGCAGGATTAGAACCTGCGACCGTAGCGATCGCGCGCTTCCAGACTGTAGCGCCTAGAGCCGCTCGGCCACCCCGGCCGGCTGAAGTGGTATGCAGGTAGCGGAACTGTACAGAGAGTGATATCCTGATAAGAACCCACCTTCCCGACGGATGTTTCCTCGTCTTGTTGCGACGCTTCAGGAAACGGGAAGTTTCAACCCACGACAATGCAATCGTCATAGCACTCGCACAGACGAATCTGCCGATGTTATTGTTCTCGCTTCCGTTGCTATGAATCCACATGTGAGCACACGACAGCTTCAACACGAGATTGGCATTCCTAAAACCAGTGTACATCGTATTCTTAGAAGTCACCGGTTCCATCCTTACCTTGTACTCCTACTACATCAAGAATTGCTTGGGAATGATTTCCAGAATCGTGTACAGTTCTGTCAGCGGGCACAGCAGCAAATGCTCGCCAACCTGAACTTCTTATCCAATGTTCTGTTTACCGATGAATGTTTCTTCTCAAACAAAGGACAGGTAAATACGAGGAATATGCATTATTTGTGCAGCGACAACCCACGATGGCTTAGACAGTTGGAACATCAGCATCAATGGAGAGTTAACGTCTGGCGTGGGATGCTTGGTACTACAATTATTGGCCCTGTTTTCATCAATGGTAGTCTAAACGGTACAACGTATGCCAACTTTCGCAGTCGAATTCTTCCTACTCTTCTGGATGAAGTGCCGCTAAGAACCAGAATGCTTATGTGGTTTCAACACGATGGATGTCCAGCACAAAATGCCTTGCGTGCACGTCGTGTTCTGAACCGAAGGTATCCTGCCAGATGGACTGGCCGAGGATGAACAGTTACTTGGCCTGCTAGGTCTCCTGATTTAAATCCTCTGGACTTTCTTTCTTTGGGGATGCATAAAATACGTTGTCTATCGCGATATTCCAACACCTCCAGAGGACATGCAGGAACGTATCATGCTCGCTTGTAATTCTCTTCAGCAGACAACACTGGAAGCAGTAAATAATTCAACTAGTGCACCAGTGTATCAGTGTCCAGAGTCACCACTTTGAGCACCTTTGAATGTTCTACTCATGGGAAATGGTACAGGAGAGTCAAAGTCAATTTTGTGGTATGTTTTTACTTGGTTTTCGTTTGTTTTATGACAACTCCAGCAAGTGGACGAGTTTGTGATCGCGGGCTCAAAGTCGAAGTTGTGTTACGTAATTAATAACGTTGTGTTTTAGTGAATGGTACACTGTGATACATTTTTGAATAGGTCTTTAGGAGCGTAAGTGAATTACCGAATAAAAAATACAGGGTGCCATTTAAAAAAGTCATACCGCTGTTCGTATCTTTGTAAAAAAGAAAGCTACAATGAAGGCAATCATGCTGATTGATGTCCCCCTAACAGCTAAAGAACACTTGCTTGAAACATTTTGTAATTTGCATCTGGACCAACAGTTTATTTAGGGTGGTCAAGACAAATGGGACACCCTGTATACACGGAGATGACAGGCGTCATATGACAGCAATGTTCAGTTATACAGCTGGCGGTAGTGCCGTGTACAGTGGGCAGTGCATTGGCGCAGCTCTCATTTGTACTCAGGTGATTCATGTGGAAATATTTTAGACGTGATTATGCCAACACGACAGGAAGTAACACACTTTGAACGCGGGATGGTATGTAGAGCTATATGTACCTGACATTCAATTCCTGAAACTGTAAGGGAATTCAGTATTCTGAGATTCGCGTGGCGAGAATATCACTTTTCAGGCATTAGCTTTCACCACGGGCAACGCAGTGGCCGACGGCCTTCACTTATTGTTGTTGTTGTTGTCTTCAGTCCTGAGTCTGGTTTGATGCAGCTCTCCATGCTACTCTATCCTGTGCAAGCTTCTTCATCTCCCAGTACTTACTGCAACCTACATTCTTCTGAATCTGCTTAGTGTATTCATCTCTTGGTCTCCCTCTACGATTTTTCCCCTCCACGCTGCCCTCCAGTACTAAATTGGTGATCCCTTGATGCCTCAGAACATGTCCTACCAACCGATCCCCTCTTCTAGTCAAGTTGTGCCACAAACTCCTTCTCCCCAATTCTATTCAATACCTCCCCATTTGTTATGTTATCTACCCATCTAATCTTCAGTATTCTTCTGAAGCACCATATTTCGAAAGCTTTTATTCTCTTCTTACCTAAACTATTTATCGTCCCCGTTTCACTTTCATGCATGGCTACATTCCATACAAATACTTTCAGAAACGACTTCCTGACACTTAAATCTACACCCAATGTTAACAAATTTCTCTTCTTCAGAAACGCTTTCCTTGCCATTGCCAGTCTACATTTTATATCCTCTCTACTTCGACCATCATCAGTTATTTTGCTCCCCAAATAGCAAAACTCCTATACTACTTTAAGTGTCTCATTTCCTAATCTAATTCCGTCAGTATCACCCGACTTAATTCGACTACATTACATTATCTTCGTTTTGCTTTTGTTGATGTTCATCTTATATCCTTTCAAGACACCGTCCATTTCGTTCAACTGCTCTTCCAGATCCTTTGCTGTCTCTGATAGAATTACAATGTCATCGGCGAGCTTTAAAGTTTTTATTTCTTCTCCATGGATTTTAATTCCTACTCCGAATTTTTCTTTTGTTTCCTTTACTGCTTGCTAAATATACAGATTGAATAACATGTGGGAGAGGCTACAACCCTGTCTCACTCCCTTCCCAACGACTGCTTCCCCTTCATGTCCCTCGACTCTTATAACTGCCAACTGGTTTCTGTACAAATTGTAAATAGCCTTTCGCTCCCTGTGTTTTACCCTTGCTACCTTCAGTATTTCAAAGAGAGTATTCCAGTCAACATTGTCAAAAGCTTTCTCTAAGTCTACAAGTGCTAGAAACGTAGTTTTGCCTTTCATTAATCTATTTCCTAAGATAAGTCGTAAGGTCAGTATTGCCTTACGTGTTCCGATATTTCTACGGAATCCAAACTGATCTTCCCCGAGGTCGGCGTCTACCAGATTTTCCATTCGTCTGTAAAGAATTCGCATTAGTATTTTGCAGCCGTTACTTATTGATCTTGTAGTTCAGTAATTTTCACATCTGTCAACAACTGCTTTTTTTAGGATTGGAATTATTATATTCTTCTTGAAGTCTGAGGGAATTTCGCCTGTCTCATACATCTTGCTCGCCAGATGGGAGAGTTTTGTCAGGACTAGCTGTCCCAAGGCCGTCAGTAGTTCCAATGGAATGTTGTCTACTCCCAGGGCCTTGTTTGGACTCAGGTCTTTCAGTGCTCTGTCAAACTCTTGACGCAATATCATATCTCCCATTTCAGCTTCATGTACATCCTCTTCCATTTCCATAGTATTGTCCTCAAGTACATCGCCCTCTATATACTCCTTCCAACTTTCTGCTTTCCCTTCTTTGCTTAGAACTGGGTTTCCATCAAAGTTCTTGATATTCATGCAAGTGGCTCTCTTTTCTCCAAAGGTCTCTTTAATTTTCCTGTAGGCAGTATCTATCTTACCCCTAGTTAGACAAGCCTCTACATCCTTACATTTGTCCTCTAGCCATCCCTGCATAGCCATTTTGCACTTCCTGTCGATCTCATTTTTGAGACGTTTGTATTCCTTTTTGCCTGGTTTATTTACTGCATTTTAATATTTTCTCCTTTCATCAATTAAATTCAATATTTCTTCTGTTACCCAAGGATTTCTATTAGCCCTCGTCTTTTTACCTACTTCATCCTCTGCTGCCTTCACTACTTTGTCCCTCAAAGCTACCCATTCTCCTTCTACTGAATTTCCTTCCCCCATTCTTGTCAATCGTTCCCTAATGCTCTCCCTGAAGCTCCCTACAACCTCTGGTTCTTTGAGTATATCCAGGTCCCATCTCCTTAAATTCCCACCTTTCTGCAGTTTCTTCAGTTTTAATCTACAGTTCATAACCAACAGATTGTGATCAGAGCCCACTTCTGGGCCTGGAAATGTCTTACAATTTAAAACCTGGTTGCTAAATCTCTGTCTTACCATTTGTCTGAAACCTGTCAGTGTCTGCAGGCTTCTTCCATGTATACAACGGCCTTCACTTAACGACCGAGAACCGTGGCGTTTGCGTAGATTTGTCAGTGCTAACAGACAAGTAGTGTCAGTGCTAACAGACAAGGAACTCTGCGTGAAATGACGGCAGAAATTATTGGGACGTAAGACGAACGTATCCGTTAGGACAGGGTGGCGATCTTTGGCGTTAATGGGCTGTGGTAGCAAACAATCGACGCGAGTACTTCGCTAACAGCACAGCACGACACTGCCAGCAGCGCCTCTGCTGGGCTCGTGACCATATTGGTTGGACACGACTGGGAATCCGCTGTCTGGTCAGATGAGTCCCGATTTCAGTTGGTAAGAGCTGATGGTAGGGTTCGAGTGTGGCGCATACCTCACGAAGCCGTGGACCCAGGTTGTCAACAAGCCAGTAAGCTGGTGGTGGCTCCATAGAGGTGTGGGCTGCGTTTACATGGAACTGACTGGGTTCTCTGGATGTTCAGCTACTTGGAGACCATTTGCAGCCATTCATGGACGTCATTTTTCCAAACAACGGTGGAATTTTTATGGATGGCTATGCGCCATGTCGGCGGCAGCTCCTGTTGGTGCGCCAGACTTGTAAGTCTCTTGCCGCTCCAACCTCGCCTGCTCACCAACTTGTTGCTTATCCACCTCTGGACCGCCTTTTTTTCCACCGTCCCCGGGCTACGTTGCCGATTGGGATCCGTGTGCAATGTGTGCTAGAATCCCTCGGTGTGGAGTCAGCACGACCCGAAATACTGGGTTTTAACCGCCTGCCACCCTGGTTACTGGAGAGGCCCAGAGTAATTTTAGATTTGGTGCAGTACAAGAGAGATGGCACTCCTGCCACCGTTTTTAATGCAGCATTTTCTGCCATTTTATGTGAGCACCACGACTATGTAGCTGTCTTTACGTATGGATCGAAACAAGGGGATTCCGTTGGTTGCTCTGTTGTTCTTCCGGATCGTGTCCTCAAGGTCGGACTGCCTCCGACTTTTACTGTCTTCGATGCAGAATTGTCTGCGATCTTGCGGGCACTGGAGCAGATGAGAAATTCTTCCTGTCCTAAATTTCGTGTCTGTTCCGATTCACTAAGTGCCCTTCACTCATTGCAACGTTTGTATCCTGCAGATAAAATAGCCCAGACCATCCAGGATGCCCTCCTCCAACTACAGCGACTGGGGAAGGAGGTGGCTTTCTGCTGGGTTCCGGGGCATGTCGGCATTGCTGGGAATGAAAGGGCAGATCTCGCAGCCAAGGAGGCGTGTCTCGCCCCACAAGTATCTCAGTGTGCTATCCCCTTGCACGCACTCACCTCGCTGTTGAGCTCACGAGTCATGCGTCGGTGGGAGGGTGAGTGGCTGGAAGTGGCTGACAATAAGCTCCGTGTAGTCAAGCCCACAACGCGTCTGTGGTGTACTTCCTTTCAGCCCCATCGACGGGACGAGGTTCTCCTCACTCGGCTTCGGATAGGCCACAGCCCTATGACGCACGGCTTCCTGCTCCGGCGAGAGGACCCTCCAATGTGTGGTGCTTGTGGCGTCCAGGTCACTGTGCGCCACGTTTTATTGGATTGCGTTTTATTTTGTGACCAGCGGGCCGCGGCTGAGTTGCCAGCGGACCTGCCATCTCTTTTAGGCAACACTCGGACGAATGTGGTTAAAGTTTTAAAGTTCTGTGCCTCGTCAAATGTTTTTACAAAGATTTCAGGGAGAGAGTCTTAATTTCTCACTGTGTGACAAGCTCGCCCATATTTTATATTAGTGGCCAGCCAATGACAATTACCTGTGGCATTCGTGCTGCTACGTTTTCCCTTTCCTTACGGTTTACTTTATTAAGTATCATTTTCCTTCTTTTCCTGCTTTCTTTGCGTGTGTGCTTCAGTTTTGTTAGGTCTGTCCACATTCGTTCCTTTTAATGTGTGTCAGGGTGCTGATGACCTCGACGTTGAGCGCCCATAAGCCCCAAAACACACACACACACACACACACACACACACACACACACACACTCACAAGGCCACAGCTGTTCGCGGTGGACAATTGGAGCGAACGGTTTGGCCTCCCAGATCGCCTGTCATGAATCCCTTCGAACGTTTGTGGGACATAGTGGACAGGTTAGTTGAGTGCACAGAATCTTGTACCGGCAATACTTTCACAATTACGGCCGACTGTAAAGACAGAACGGCTCAGTATTTCTGCAGGGGACTTCCAACGACTTGTGGAGTCCACGCGTTGCCGAACTGCACCACTACACCGGGCAGAAGCAGCTCCCAGCTGGTATCACGTGACTTTTGCCGCTTCAGTGAGTATTCAGGGTGAGTCACTTAACGTTACCGCTGGATATATTTCGTAAACCACATCAAATACTGACGAACCGACTCCACAGACCGAACGTGAGGAGAGGGGCTAGTGTAATTGTTTAATACAAACCATACAAAAATGCACGGAAGTATGTTTTTTAACACAAACCTACGATTTTTTAAATGGAACCCCGTTAGTTTTGTTAGCACATCTGAACATATAAACAAATACATAATCAGTGCCGTTTGTTGCATTGTAAAATGTTAATTACATCCGGAGATATTGTAACCTAAAGTTGACGCTTGAAACCTCCGACGGGCGTTTCATAGGACGTGGAGGACACATAAATCGGCCAGCCCGTTCTCCTGATCTTACACCTCTGGACTTCTTTCTGTGGGGTACGTTAAAGGAGAATGTGTACCGTGATGTGCCTACAACCCCAGAGGATATGAAACAACGTATTGTGGCAGCCTGCGGCGACACTACACCAGATGTACTGCGACGTGTACGACATTCATTACGCCAGAGATTGCAATTGTGTGCAGCAAATGATGGCCAACACATTGAACATCTATTGGCCTGACATGTCGGGACACACTCTATTCCACTCCGTAATTGAAAACGGAAACCACGTGTGTACGTGTACCTCACCCCTGATGGTAATGTACATGTGCGTCAGTGAAAAAGACCAATAAAAAGGTGTTAGCATGTGGACGTAATGTGCTGTTCCAGTCTCTTCTGTACCTAAGGTCCATCACCGTTCCCTTTGGATCACTACGTAATTCGGTGCTGTCCGATACACACGATCGAACAGGGGAGGAGTGGCACTCAAGCGCCAACTTTAGGTTACAATATCTCCGGATGTAATTAACATTTTACAATGCAACAAACGGCACTGATTACGTATTTGTTTATATGTTCAGATGTGCTAACAAAACTAACGAGGTTCCATTTAACAAAACGTAGGTTTGTGTTAAAAAAACATACTTCCGTGCATTTTTTTATGGTTTGTATTAACCAATTACACTAGCCCCTCTCCTCACGTTCGGTCTGTGGAATCGATTCGTCAGTATTTGATGTGGTTTACGAAATATATCCAGCGGTAATGTTAGGTGACTCACCCTGTATATGGGCGAGGACGGCTCTGGGTACTTTTAGTGTGAATGCACCATATCTTGCGAACCCTTGTGCGACTCAGCGAATGTCAAGAGTAGTGGGGTTAATGGACGAGGGCGCTATTTTTGCGTGACATGCTGCGATCTTGTATTGCTGGGAGGTTGTATGGATGATTGTGCCAGTTAAGCCAATCGCTGGGCACAAATTTACACCTTCACCACTGATTTATCTCAATGCACGTAGGCGGCTGAAGTCCTGATATCTCTTCATATTGTATTTTTATTTCACCAGGATCCGATGCAGAAACAAATGATGAGCACCCTGTCTTGGGTGTTGGAGCCTACTCGAGGAGATCCTGTTCGAGAAGACCTGTGTTCCTTTACTAAGCGCCTGTCACCGAAATTTGTTTTGGGTTCTGTATTGTAATGCTTCCATCAGACGTTGTTATCTTGACCTGTGTTCTTAGTGTGGGTCATCATCCCTGGTAATCGGAACATGCTGGACTTCTATGTAATTCTACTGGCTTTCGTGGCAGTGGTCACTGAAGTTAAAATCTTCTGCGTTATTAGGTCGCGTCAAATTTCTACTAAAATTATCGACGTTTCAATCCCTCTGCTGGGATCTTCCTCATTAACTACTGGTGTCCACTACTGCTAGAACACTGTATTCTAGCAGTGGTGGACACCAGAAGATCCTGAGGAAGATCCCAGCAGAGGGGTCGAAACGTCGATAATTTTATTTGAAATATGACGCGGCCTAATAACCCAGAAGATTTTAACTTCAATGCTGGACTTCTGTCTCACATTATTACTCTGCAATTCACACCTAAGTGACTAGCGGAGAGTTCATTGAACCAGTTTCAAACTATTTCCGTACTGTTCCAATCCTGACCGTCGCGCGGGGCAAACGAACGCTAGAATTTTTCCGTGCCAGCTCTGATTAGTCTTATTTTATTACAAGGCTCTTTTCTCCATATGTAGATGTGCACCACCAAAATACTTTAATATTCCGAGGAGAACGCCAGAGATTGATACAACATGAGAAGATCCTGCTGTAATTAAAAACACCTTTCTTTTAATGGATGCCACTCCAACTTGTGCGTCCTATCCGTAGAACTCTCTCCTCTATTTCGCGTTAGTAGAAAACGACCTGCCTCCCTTTGAACTTTATCGGTGTCCTCCGTGAATCCTACCTGATACGGATCCCCTACAGCACAGCAGTGCTCTAGCAGTGGACGAACAAGCGTAGTGTAGGCAGTCTCCTTAGCAGACCTGTTGAATCTTCTAAGTGTTCTGCCAGTAAAATGTAGTCTTTGGTTTCCATTCCTCACAACATTTTCTAGGTTATACTTCCAATTTAAGCTGTCCGTTATTCTGATTCTTAGAAATTCAGTTGAACCGACAGCGGTTAGATTCCTTCCTTTACGGGCTCCTTTTAGTACTCATGAGAATGACCTCACATCAGAATCAATTGCCCCTTATCTCACCACACTAATCTATTGTCCCACCCATTTTGCATTTGCTTCTGATCTTCTGATGACTTTACGACACCGTAAATGACAACATAAGCCACAAACAACGTAAAAGGGCTACTCAGATTGTCTCTTAAAGCTTGTATACACATTAGAAACAGCAGAGGGCCTGAGGAACGCTAGATGTCACTTCTGTTTTACACGATGGCTTCCCGAGAATTACCGAAAACTGTGACCTACCATCAAACAGTTGTACAAAGGTTCCTATTTTACCCTGTCGCAGTTCTATTATTACCCGATTAAGCGTAAATATTGAATCTTTAACTACGTATCTTTATTTTCTGCAGGCGATAACCCAAAAATCTGTAACAACCAGTGAATCCCATTCGGTTTTACAGAGAGAAGCCTTAGCCCGTTGACCTCGTAGATCTCGCGAATGTCTTTCCCAGCGGCGACTGGAACAAAGCGCAGATGACTTCTGTGTACTTTTGTCTGTGTGTGTGTGTGTGTGTGTGTGTGTGTGTGTGTGTGTGTGTGTGTATCTGTTATCATACTTATGGCTGGTTTGATATGGCCCGACACGAATTCCTCTCCTGCCAACCTCATTTGCTCAGATTAGTACTTGCAATCTACGTTCTCAGTTGTTTGCAGGATGTTTTCCAATCTCTTGTCTTCCCCTACAGTTTTTACCCTCTACACCTCTCTCTAGTACCATGGAAGTCAGTCCCCGATGTCGTAACAGATATCCTATCATCCTTTCCCTTCTCCTTGTCAGTGTTTTCCACATATTCCTCCCTCACCTATTCTGCGGAGAACTTCCCCATTCCTTAACTTATCACTCCACCTAATTGTCAACATTCTCCTGTTGCTCCACGTCTCAAATGCTTCTATTCTTTTCTGTTCCAATACTCCCACTACTATACAAGGCTGTGCTCCAAACGTACATATCCAGAAATAGCTTCCGTAAATTAAGGTCTATATTTGATACTAGAAGATTTTTCTATATTTTATGACAATTCCTCTAAGACAGTTCTTATGACAGTGTTTGAAAGATGTATATTTCAGGAACAGTGAAACAATTTCATGTTTGCTATCTGTAATCGTCATAAACAATTCGAAGTTCACAATGGATGACGATAACAAACATTTTCTTTACACCACGTTCACGAGATCGTGTGAAAAATTATGCGTTCTGCTACTTCACTGTAATTACTAGTTTCATTTAGTCGGGAGTGGCGACGGAGTAAGCAATAGTTGTGGCCACTTGATTAAATTCGTGAAATGTATTGATGCAGACTGACAGTGCACAGATAACTGAATTTTGACAATACTGTTCCGATGCTAACCTGAAATGGCAAAGGGATCTAGGGAATTATATTGTCCAGCAACTTTCTGAAAAATTCATTACACTGTCTTTATCAAGAGGAGGACTGACACCATCGGTTACTTGCAATTCATAGGACCCAGTCTCGTAGATCTTCTTCAGTAGCAGTGCATTCACTCTCATGAGCAGTTCCAACTCTTTCGAATAGTTTGATTCACACTCTTAGTAATTTTCTGTATCCAGGTCAAGAGTCCAACAAAAACAATATTATTTTCAGCATTTGGTTTCAAGGCTTTCCGTGTGTAATATTGGAAAGTATTCTCTTCCACTTACCCAGATTTTGCCATGTCAGTTACAAGATTTTTGCAACTAAACAGTCCTTTTTCCTTAATGTTTGGTCCTAAAGTCCCTTGAAGTTCCTGAAGTCTCATATAAAACTATGGAAGCAGAAATCCCCCGATACTTACTACTGGTATTGTTGTATACGAATGTGTCATAGCATTATCAACCGTACACGCTCTTTTTCTCTCGAAATGATAAAGTGCACTTTGCATTCAGTTCTTGCTTGAAGCCTGTTTGGCTTTATACACGGCGCTTTAGCATGTTTACTTGAAATCGTAATTTTACGACTTGCTTTACCACACAGTTTCCTGAACCTGTTTAACCAGTTCGGAGAAGCTTGAAATCAGTAATATCTTCTTCTTACTTGCAATTCAGAGGGTCCAGTATCACAGATCTGCTACGGCAACAGTGTACGACTCTCACGAGCAGTTCTAAATCTTTCGAATAGTTTTTCTTTCACACTCTTGCGAGTTTCATTTCGATGCATATTTCGTACTTCGTTTAAATCTTTCTTCCATTTATACAATTAACATTCAGATTTTACGACCCGAAACCGGCATTGCACACTGCTTAACTGTAAGCGTTTTCTCCCGTCTTCGTTTAACCAACAACGTTCGGCCTTTTCTTGGTCCCTGAAAGCTATCATTGCACATTGGTTTGGCTGGGACAGTACTGTATTTTTGGTCTGAACTTTGATTAGTACAACAATAATCTTTCAAACCACAATTCACAGAGTCGTTATATTTCCAGTTCATACTGATCTTTATACAATTTGTAACAAAACGTCGACATCGTTTAAACAAATATATAAGAAATTAACTAATAAACAACTTACATGTAGGTCTTGAGAAGAAGTAGGCGATTTCGACTGCCTATCATGTCCTTCATATTTCATCTTTCCAGTGGTGAAAACATTAACTAGGTTCCAAATTCTGTGAAACTCTGGAACGCGCAGAAAGACAGATGCTATTAGCGAGCACATTCGAAGAAACCGCAAAGAAAATTGACTTTTATCTCCATTGTTAACAATTGGCGATACTGCAAAGGAAACTGCTATTTATTATTGATTTTCATGGGGAACAACAGTGCGACGGACGAAAATGTTGCTCAAATTCAGGACTTTTTTTTCTCCATATTGGAATGTAGTAGTCAAATGTTTACTGTAATGAATAAAGCATACATTGCAGTTTTTGTTGGTATTACTTTATTGAATAATGTTAATATCTTCACTGCGCAAGTTCGATTTTCCCAAGGTAGCTCTGAAGGGAGGTAGATCGACGGTTGTCCCTGTAACTCCGGTTGTGGTTGCCTGAAACAGGAAATTAACATATCACCCTAATCCTTACAGATTTAATTTTAGTTTATCGTAGGGATTTATATTAAAAAAATTTTTGCCAAATTAAGTATTCGAAAAAATTGCCATTTTGGACCCCTCTTTTTTGGCCGAAAAAAATACTAAATATCAACACTTAAAAAATCGGCTACGATGAATTGAAGAGAGTTTAATTTGCTTCAAGGAAAACCAAAAATCATTAAAATCGGATGAAAATTGTAGGGTGGACCACGATAACGACGCCAAAAACATGGTTCTGAGAGAAACACGTTTAAAGTTTAGCAAATATTTATCACACAAAAAAAAATTGACAAAGCTTGAGACTTACGGCATATCATCGATGCTTGGTCCATAGTAACTATCGCCCCGGCAATCGGATGGCCGCTTTCTGCTGCTCTGGCCTGATAAGCTCTCATTTTCGTCCTCAAAGCCCTTCTCGTCGCTGAACGCATCGCCGCTGACGTCACTTCTTCTAGATTTCGCTGTACTTCGAGATCCCTTCCGATCCGTTTTTGATGATTTAAATGTAAAAAAATACAGAACACAGCTGATTTTCACATGCCGAAGAATAAAAACACTTGTCTCTGAATGCCGCCGACTGACGCTAACTCAGCCACGAAATACCTCAATGAGCCAACATGAGAAAAGTGAAAGTTTACTATGTGTTCAAGACACTGATAAACATTTGCATAATTATAATCAGCCCTAAACATCTCACGAGCGCAACGAAGGGGGCGTGAGCGCGGAACCTGCTCTCTAAAGCCACGCTCGGCTTCAAGCGCTCACGGAATCGTTCAAATGGTTCGAATGGCTCTGAGCAATATGGGACTTAACTACTGTGGTCATCAGTCCCCTAGAACTTAGAACTACTTAAACCTAACTAACCTAAGGATATCACACACATCCATACCCGAGGCGGGATTCGAACCTGTAGTCGCGCGGTTCCGGACTGCGCGCCTAGAACCGCTAGACCACCGCGGCCGGCACGGAATCGTTCCTTTAAGGAATTCGCGCATAATATTTTGGTAAACAATTCTTCAATGTATATATATTCGAATTCCGTAATAAAAAAATTCGAGATTTTTCGACAGTCATCCTGCCGTTCCCCCTTAAATGAATTGCAGATTCAGACGAATGGTAACTGTGAATAGCTGTGTCAGAGAAACTATAGACGGAAACTGAAATTCGCTTAAAAGTTATTGTCGTGTAGAAGCGTGTTATTTGTTTAGCAATGTGTCGTAAACCGAGGATATGTGCCAGCCACGTTGTGTGCTGATACAACTACGCCTGGAGTGTACATTTTTCCAGCCGAATTTGCAAAAGTTCAACTCTTTCTTTAAAAAAAAAAAATTACTGCAACGTGTCTTAGAATCTAAAATTTCGATAGCGCCTTTCTTTCATTGTATTCTTCCGGTACAAAAGGTTTCAGGGCACGTTTCGACACGTGGGATTGGACCGTTCCCTTGTCAGATAAGATTTCCAGTTGATATGCTGAATGGAAACCTGCTCTTAATGTAGAACAGTTTAATACAGTTGAGTAGGAAAGACTATCCTGTAATCGAATACTGCATTAGCAGTGCACAGTCGTGTAGGTTAAATATCTGGGCGTATTGTTGCAAAGAGACACGAAATGGAACGAGCATGTTAAGATTGTAGTAGGGGAGGCGAATGCTCGGCTTCTGTTTATGTGGAGAATTTTAAGAAAATTTAGATCTCCTCTAAAGGAGACCACGTATACAGCGTGTGACTCGGGCGTTTGAGATTGCCACCACGTCGTATTAAAGGTAGATATTGAAGCGATTCAGAGGTGGGGGGCTAGATTTGTTACCGATCTGGTTCGATCAGCATGCGAGTATTACAAAGATTCTTCTTGAGTTCAATTAGGAAGGCCTGAAGGGAAGGCGTAGTTATCGTAGCGAAACACTACTGAGAAAGTTGAGACAACCAGCATTTGCAGGTGACTGCAAAACAATCCTACAGACGCCAACGGATGTTATCGAGAAGAGGTACGAAAACATATGGACAGTTCTTCTTCCGTCGCTCCATCTGCCACTGGACCTGGAAATGGAATGACTTGTAGTGACGCCAGGTAATCTCTGCCATGCACTGTGTGGGGGCTTGCAGAGTGTGTGCACTGTGTGGGGGCTTGCAGAGTGTGTGCACTGTGTGGGGGCTTGCAGAGTGTGTGCACTGTGTGGGGGCTTGCAGAGTGTGTGCACTGTGTGGGGGCTTGCAGAGTGTGTGCACTGTGTGGGGGCTTGCAGAGTGTGTGCACTGTGTGGGGGCTTGCAGAGTGTGTGCACTGTGTGGGGGCTTGCAGAGTGTGTGCACTGTGTGGGGGCTTGCAGAGTGTGTGCACTGTGTGGGGGCTTGCAGAGTGTGTGCACTGTGTGGGGGCTTGCAGAGTGTGTGCACTGTGTGGGGGCTTGCAGAGTGTGTATGTATATGTAGGAGTGCCCTCTGTCACATTTTCTGTTCCTGAAACCAATAGGTCTTCATCCGGTGTGTCTTCAATTTTTACGGCTCCACAGCTGAGTCGGTAAAAACGGAAACTCTAACGGGACCACTTTGTTGCCCGTCAGTCAGTCAGTCAGTCTGACTGTCTGTCTGACTGCTTAAAACAATTTTTCCTCAGGGACGGGTGCACCTAACAAGTTGAAATTTACGACACATACTAAGGTCTATGGTTCCTTGACGGTATAATAAACATGAGCTTCTAAGTAAGTGCAATGAAAAGTTACGTCAGCGTATATCACAAGTTTAGATATTCCCAAACTCACTTATCGAAACGTACAGAATACTTCCCGTTGGTCTAGAATCATGAAATTTGGCACGAAGAAAGGTTTCACAGTACAAGTAAAGGCAAAACTCGGAAATGGTTAATTTGTGATTATATCACTGAAAAAAAAATTTTTGTCATTTGTTATGCAACAGTCTGTCTCTCCCTCCGTCTGTCAAGATCTCTTTTTCTCAGGAACAGGTAGACGTGGCAAGTTGAAATTTATGCCACATACTATGGTCCTTGGGTGGTGTGAAAATGTTCAGCTTCTAGATCAGTACCTTTATACCACATATTATGATGCTCTCAAACTCACTTATTAATCTTATAATTAAATTTTCCTCGAGACAAAAGAGTCTCGTCTTTATCTACGGTGATGATGGAAGCTGAATAAATGGAATAAAGTTTATGCCACAGCCGGGACCAGCCTCTTGGCTCTCGCCCCAGGTATGCTAGCTATTACACCACAGCAGCGTTATTGCTAACACTGCTGAAACGACTAGCCATGTCCAATGCCGTCCCCAAGTGAATTAGTTTCGGGGAGTGCATTGGATTTTAGTAACCCATACACCAATGTTAGCTATAGCGGTAAGGTGGTGCAATAGCTAGCATTCCTGCGGCTTGAGCAAGGAGACTGGTGTCCAAGTCCCGGCTGTGGCACATATTTTATTTCATTTTATTCAGCTTCCATTACGTGGTATTGGTGGTCAGTTCCTGTGGGACCAAACTGCTGAGGTCATCGGTTTCTAGGCCTACACAGTACTTCATCTCGATTAGACTAACTTACGCTAACGACAACGCACACACACACACATGCCAGGGGGAGGCCGCGACCATCCGAGGGGGGAGGCACGCGAACCGTAGCAATGCACCCTGGACAGCGCGGCTACCCCGCGCGGCCAACTTCCATTATTATCACCATTAAAACGTATACAGCACTTCCCATTGACGTACAATCATGACACTTGATAAGAATCAAGGTTTCGCTGATCAAGTAAAGGGAATAATCACAAAATTGCTCAGCTACTGGCCCTTAAAATTTCTACGCCACGAAGATGACGTGCTACAGACGCGAAATTTAACCGACAGGAAGAAGATGCTGTGATATGCAAATGATTAGCATTTCAGAGCATTCGCACAAGGTTGGTGCCGGTGGCGACACCTACAACGTGCTGACATCGCGAAAGTTTCCAACCGATTTCTCATACACAAACAGCAGTTGATCGTCGTCACCTGGTGAAACGGTGTTGTGTTGCCTCGTGTAAGGAGGAGAAATGCGTACCATCACGTTTCCGTCGAATTGTAGCCTATCGCGATTGCGGTTGATCGTATCGCGACATTACTGCTCGCGTTGGTCGAGATCCAATGACTGTTAGCAGAATATGGAGTCGGTGGGTTCAGGAGGGTAATACGGAACGCCGTGCTGGATCCAAACAGCCTCGTATCACTAGCAGTCGAGGTGACAGGCATCCTATCCGTATAACTGTAACGGATCGTTCAGCCACGTCTCGATCCCTGAGTCAACAGATGGGGACATTTGCAAGACAACAACCATTTGCACGAATAGTTCGACGACATTTGCAGCAGCATGGACTATCAGCTCGTAGACCATGGCTGCGGTTACCCTTGACAGGAGCGGATGCGATGGTGTACTCAACGACGAATCTGGGTGCGCGAATGCCAAAACGTCATTTTTTCGGATGAATCCAGGTTCTGTTTACAACATCATGATGGTCGCATCCGTGTTTGGCGCCATCGCGGTGAACGCACTTCGGAAGCGTGTATTCGTCATCGCCATACTTTCGTATCACCAGGCGTGATGCTATGGGGTGCCAATGGTTACACGTCTAGGTCACCTCTTGTTCGCATTGACGGCACTTTGAACAGTGGACGTTACATTTCAGATGTGTTACGACCCGCGGCTCTACCCTTCATTGTCCGGAACCGCTACGGTCGCAGGTTCGAATCATGCCTCGGGCGTGGCTGTATGTGATGTCCTTAGGTTAAATGATAATTAAATGGACACCCTAGCTGCAAACAGGCGTTGATGTACTGCATTGGGGACATGTTGAAAATGTGTGTCCCGACCGGGACTCGAACCCGGGATCTCCTGCTTACATCCTCTGTGCCCGCGGTGGCTCAGATGGATAGAGCGTCTGCCATGTAAGCAGGAGATCCCGGGTTCGAGTCCCGGTAGGGGCACACTTTTCCAACATGTCCCCAATGAAGTACATCAACGCCTGTTTGCAGCTAGGGTGTCCATTTAATTATCATCTCATTTCTAGCAAAGCTGCATGGTCATCCACGGTAACTGTTCTTTCGGGAACAGATACTACCGTCATATATAGTCCTTAGGTTAGTTAGGTTTAAGTAGCTCTAAGTTCTAGGGTACTGATGACCTCAGATGTTAAGTCCCATAGTGCTAAGAGCCATTCGAACCATTGTACCCTTCATTCGATCCCTGCGAAACCCTACATTTCAGCAGGATAATGCACGACCGCATGTTGCAGGTCCTGTACGGGCCTTTCTGGATACAGAAAATGTTCGACTGCTGCCCTGGCCATCACATCCTCCAGATCTCTCAGCAATTGAAAACGTCTGGTCAATGGTGGCCGAGCAACTGGCTCGTCGCAATACGCCTGTATTGATGTATCGTGTTGAAGCTGCATGGGCAGCTGTACCTGTACACGCCATCCAAGCTCTGTTTGACTCAATGCTCACATGTATCAAGGCCGTTATTACGGCCAGAGGTGGTTGTTCTGGGTACTGATTTCTCAGGATCAATGCACCCAAACTGCGTGAAAATGTAATCACATGTCAGTTCTAGTATATTTGTCCAATGAATACCCGTTTATCATCTGCATTTCTTCTAGGTGTAGCAATTTTAACGGTCAGTAGTGTATATTGCCCCAAAAACTAAATTTCCATTGTCATTTGTCTTCGTCCAGATATGAAACTGAAACATTCTGGACAGTCTTGGAATCCTTGCGACCAATATCTTGCCAGTATCAAAATCTATAACAGGTAAAACCTCAAGATCATCGATTCTCGTCTGTTTACATATTTAAGTTTGTACGGAACCCTCAGAGCAGAAGTCCTATTCGGACCTGGCCAATTGTTTCTTTAAGTTTGTGCGTGTTTACTGAAGCGCCGTACCCCGTCAAACTATCGCATGAAGTCATTTAGTCGGCCACACGGGAGCAACAAGCGTGACGTAGTACGGTTCTTCGCCCTTCCCCGCCACCGACACTTGAGCTGGCGACCTCTGTCTTGCCCTTTCCATGACTTTCTAACTCCTACCCCTCGTCCCCCAACCCCGCTCCACCCTCCCTCTCCACGCCGGAGAACTTCCTTGTTTACGCCGGCGGCAGCCGCGCTGAAGTTTCGGCTCGAGAACTATTTGGCGCCTTCAGTTCCATTTCCGACTTTCTCTCGGTGTAACGGGAAGGGGAAGGAGTTGGGGGGAGAGAAACGCGCACCTCCTTGCGTTTGACGTCACGCGGGCGGCGGGAAAGAGCAGCCGTTAGTTTCGCACGGAATATTTCCACGTGTCAGCCACGCAAAAACAATAGCCTCTCCCCGCTGTCGTTCCCCATGTTTGAATAATGCGATGGGCGCGAAACGTCTAGCTAATGGATTCTGCAAGATGAATGGGAGCTGTAAGCGGTAGTGAAGTTTAGGAAGAGGGGCGAGGACCGTCCTGCCAGTTTTGTTGTGATGAGCGAGGGGATAGAATTATTTTTTCCTCCCTTCGACTTACAGCTTCTTTGGAGATTCCTTATTTAGACCGATGAGTCTCCTTTGAGTAAATAATACAGCACATAACTTAATTAAAATGTTAGCGTTGTAATATATCTATTAATCCCTTGTTTACAGGCAATAAAATCTTTCTTAAAATTATTATTTTCTTACTGCAGCTATAGTCAAGTACATGTCTACGTAAGTACTGCAAGGTACGAGTTATCCTGAGGCGTACTATTAGTTTAGTACAGTATGCGGACCAACTTCGATGACTTTTCAAAGAGTAACAAAGAAACGAAGTCCGAAGTCATTTGTTATAACCAAAAGCCGTATACTTTCAAATAGAGCCGATAACCACTATGCCAAGTCATTAAAGAATTGAACTCTCATATTTTTTTTTTTTTTTGAGTCGTCATTCGTCTCTGAGGTTTTGATGGGTTCCGCCACAAATTATCCTCCTCCTCTAACCTTTCCATTTTGTAGTATCACTTCAGTCCTACGGCCCCAATTATTGGCTGGTTGTGTTCCAATCTCTGTCTTCCTGTACAGTTTTTACCATCTACTGCTCCCTCTAGTACCATGGAACTCATTCCCTGCCTCCCGGGGTGGCCGAGCAGTTCTAGGCGCTACAGTCTGGAACCGCGCGACCGCTACGGTCGCAGGTTCGAATCCTGCCTCGGGCATGGAAGTGTGTGATGCCCTTAGGTTAAGTTAGGTTTAAGTAGTTCTAAGTTCTAGGGGACTGATGACCTAAGAAGTTAAGTCCCATAGTGCTCAGAGCCAACTCATTCCCTGGTGTTAACAGATGCCCTATCAACCTGTCCCTTCTCCTTATCAGTGTTTCCCACATATTCCTTTCCTCTCCGATTCTGCGTAGAACCTCCTCATTCCTTACGTTATCAGTTCCAACAAATTTTCAACATTCGTCTGTAACACCGCATCTCAAATGCTTCCATTCTTTTCTGTTCCCGTTTCCCCACAGTCCATGTTTCACTACCATACAATACTGTGCTCCAAATGTACAGTCTCAGAAACTTCTTCCTCAAATTAAGACCAATGTTTAATGCTACTAGGAAAGCCGTTTTTTCCAGTGCTGGTTTGCTTTTTATGTCCTCCTTGCTCCACCCGTCGTTATGCTGCCGAGGTAGCAGAATTTCTTAATTTCATCTACATCGTGATCACCAGTCTTCGTATTAAGCTTCTCGCTGTTCACATTTTTGCTACTTCTCATTACTTTTATCTTTTTTTATATATTCTCAATCTTTATTCTGTACCCATTAAACAGTTCATTCCAATAAGCACACCATGTAATTCTTCTTCTCTGATGATAGCAATGTCATCAGGGAATGTTGTCATAGACATCCTTTCACTCAGCATTTTAATTCTACTCTTGAACCCTTCTTTTATTTCCATAATTGCTTATTGAATGTATAGATTAGAAATTAGGGTAAAAAGACGCATCCCGGTCTTACATCCTTTTCAATCCAAGCACTTCGTTCTTTGTCTTCCTATTTTATTGTTCCCTGTTGGTTCTTGTACATATTGTGTATTACCCATCTTTCACTATAGCTTACTCCTCTCTTGGTCTCAGACTTTCGAACAACTTGTACTATTTACATTGTGGAATGCTTTTCCTAGGTTAACCAATCCTATGAACGTGTCTTGATTTTTCTTTAGTCTTGCTTCCATTCTCACGCATAAGGTGACAACTGCCGCTCTTGTGCCTCTATCTTTTATAAAGCCAAACTGATCATCTAACGTACCCTCTATTCTCTTTTCCGTTCCTCTGTATATTATTGTTTTCAGAAACTTGGATACCTGAGCTTTATGCCCACTGTGCGATAGTTTTCGCACTTTTATCACCATGCTAAATTCGGAATTGTGTGGTTGGTCTTTTTCTGGAAGTCTGTTGCTCCAACCCCATATCGATTTTTAGGAATTCCGATGGAACATTATCTGCTCCTTTTCCCTTATTTGATCTCAAGTCTTCCAGAGGTGTTTTATATTCTGACTGTAATACTGGATCCCCTACGTGACCCATTTTTACTCCAGTTTCTTCAATTACTTCAGACCATTCGTCCTCCTTATACAGGCCTTCAGTGTACTCTTTCCACTTATCCACTCACTCTTACGCGCTAAACAGTTTAATTACCATTGCACTCCTAATCTTACCACCATTGCTTTTAATTTCATCGCATGTTATTTTGGCCTCTCTAAATACAGTCAGTCCTCCCTGCGATTATTTCTTTTTCGATTTCTTCTCATTTCTCATGCATCCATTTCGCCTCCACTTCTTATTGCCGGCCGCAGTGGCCGAGCGGTTCTAGGCGCTACAGTCTGGAACTGCAAGACCGCTACGGTCGCAGGTTCGAATCCTGTCTCGGGCATGGATGTGTGTGATGTCCTTGGGTTAGTTACGTTTAAGTAGTTCTAAGTTCTAGGGGACTGATGACCTCAGAAGTTAAGTCCCATAGTGCTCAGAGCCATTTGAACCATTTCACTTCTTATTTTTTTGATGCCTTAGGGTTTTATATTTCTCCCGGCCCATGGACTTTTTGAACTTCTTCCCTTCGCCGATCAACTGAATTATTTCTTCTGTTATGCGCGGTTTCTTCGGAGTTACCTTCCTTGTAACTATGTTTGCCTGTCCAATATTTGTGATTGCCCTTTTTACACATCTCCAGTCCTCTCCAATTGAAGTGACTACTCTGTTTCTTATCGCAAATCCTCATTCTTAACGAACTTCAGACATACCTCGTTAGTCCTCAGTATTTTAGTATCCGACTCCTTACAAAACTGTGCTTCTAAACGAATCGCTAAAACTTCAGTATAATCTAAAGTGTCATGTGAATCTATATTTGCACATCAGTACATATTACAGTCTACTACAGGATTTGTTCTAGTCTTTCCCCTGCAACCGCATTCCACTCCTCCATAATTATTAGATTTTCAACTCCCTTTCCATACTGAATTATCCGTTCAACAGCTTCACATACTTTCTCTGCCTGTGCATCCGTCGCTTGCGACGTTAGCATATGTACTTGAACTATGGTCGTCGGCATTGGCTTGCTGTCCAATCTGATGAGAACAACCCTCTGTCCTAATTACCTATTCATAACGTACCTACTCCCGTAATATCATTTTCTGCTGCTGTTGATATTATCCTATATTCGTCTGTCCAGAAACCTTTGTTTCCTTTCGACTTCACTTCAATGACCCCTCTACATCTATGTTAAGCCTTTGTATTTATTTCCCATTTCAGATTTTCTAGTTTTCCTGCTGCATTCAAATTTCTGGCATTCCATGCTCTGATTCATAGAATGTTACCCCGACGTTCGTTGCTTAGTCTTTTTCTCATGGTCGCCTCCCCCTTGGCAGCCCCTTGCGGAGATCCGTGTGGAGGCTAATCCGGAGTCTTTTCCCATTGGAGTGATCATCATTGAGCTTCGTCAATTTACAGACCACTTGTCCTGCGGATACACATTGTGTGTGTTTAATGTAGTGGGTTACATTAACTTCCGCATCCTCATGCCGTTTATCAGTGCCGATTCTTCCACCTTTTAGGAGCAGTTTCCCACCTGATGGGCAAGAGAGAGCCCTGAATCTCTGTCTGCTTCTCCGCCTTCTTTGACAAGGCCATTGGCAGGTTGAACGCGATTTTTACGCAGAACTCTTCGGTCTCTTAACTTAAGCGGTGGCTGGGCTCTAAACAGTTACCAGGACACTCTGAGTAGTAATAGAAATCGCTGCAATTATTACTTTACATATGGGCTAATGTGTCCAATACTTGACGTGAAGCATGTTACTGTTCCTCACGCCCTAACTCCTGAACTATGTGTCGTACAATGTTATAGTTTCGCAGATAAATGTAAAAGTGTATGTGGGTACTGTCAGCTTAACGCGTTGCTAATAGAGTTGGTAGTAAAGAAGCAATAAATTAAAAGGCCTTGCGGGATGCATGAAGAGCGAAAATGTAAAAGCGGTCAATTTCCTTTCTTTCATTATTTTCTGGAGTTTGTCAGCGGGAAAAGATACGAAAATATTTCAAATTATATGTTGATTTCGTTGGAAGTCAGCAAGTACTCTCTCAATCTCAAATACCGCCTCAATATAGTCTGGGTAACTTGTGTGCAGTGAGTTATGCTGTTTCAAAATATACAGTATGTCATCAAAATTATCCGGACACCCCCAAAAATATACATTTATCATATTGAGTGCATTGTGCTGCCACCTACTTCCATGTACTCCATATCAGTGACCTCAGGAGTCATTAGACATCGTGAGAGAGCAGAATGGGTCTGTCCGCGGAAATCACGGACTTCCAACGTTGTCAGCAGATTGCGTGTCACTTGTGTGATACGTCTCTATGCGAGATTTCCACACTCCTAAACGTCCCTAGGTCCACTGTTTCCGATGTGATAGTGAAGCGGAAACGTGAAGGGGCACGTACAGCGCATAAGCGTACAGGCCAACCTCGTCTGTTGACTTACAGAGACTGCCGAAAGTTGAAGAGGGTTGTAATGTGTAATTGGCAGGCATCTATCCACAGCATCACGTAGGAATTCCAGACTTCATCAAGATCCACTGCAAGTACTATGACAGTTAGGCGGCAGATGAGAAAACTTGGATTTCAAGATCGAGCGGTTACTCACAAGCCACACATCACGCCAGTAAATGCGAAACTACGCCTCGCTTGTTGTAAGGAGCGTAAACAATGTAAGATTGAACAGTGGAAAACCGTTGTGTGGACTAACGAATCACGGTACGCAATATGGCGATCGGCAGGGTGTGGGTATGGAGAATGCCCGGTGAACGTCATCGGCCAGCGTGTGTACTGCCAACAGTAAAATTCGGAGGAGGTGGTGTTACGGTATAGTCGTGTTTTTTATGGAGGGGGCTTGCAACCCTCGTTGTTTTGAGTAGCAGTATCACAGCACAGGCCTATATTAATGTTTTAAGCACCTTCTACCTTCTCACTGTTGAGGAGCAATTCGAGGATGGCGACGATCGATCACCTGTTTGTAATGCACGGCCTGTGGCGGAGTGGTTACACAACAATAACATCCCTGTAATCCTGACCTGAATAATATAGAACACCTGTGGGATGTTTTGGAACACCGACCTCCTGCCACGTCTCACCGACCGACATCGATAGCTCTCCTCAGTGCAGCTCTCCGTGAAGAATGGGCTGCCATTCCCCAAGAAGCCTTCACCTAATTGAACATATGCCCGCGAGAGTGGAAGCTGTCACCATGGCTAAGGTTGGCCCAACACCATATTGAATTCCAGAATTACCGGTGGAGGGCGCCACGAGCTTGTAAGTCATATTCAGCCTGGTTTCTGGATACTTTTGATCACATAGTGTATTAAACCTTTAATCTAACATTGTATGTCTTAATGAATTCATTACCACAGAATTTTGAACATACAAATTCGGTCAATAATTACATGAAACACCGAAAATCAATTTTTTTCCCTTTCCTAGACGTTAGATGGGCAGCGTGCAACAGGAACGATGCATCGTGCACCGTTATAGCCGCTTAGTAATAGTGATTATTTTGAAAATGAGTCTTGTTTTAGGACGCAGACGGAAGCACGGAAATGCACTAATGCGTAATTTGAATACGCAGGACAAAATTCCTTTTCTACGTCGTTGTATTGATTTTCCGCTAAACGATTACCATACTAACGCAGAAAAGTTATGAGAAGCAGGCAATAAAAATTGGACTCCATTTCCGAGAAGTGAACCAGAAAATGTAATAATGAGTTTC
Source organism: Schistocerca piceifrons (assembly GCF_021461385.2). NCBI lineage: Eukaryota > Metazoa > Arthropoda > Insecta > Orthoptera > Acrididae > Schistocerca > Schistocerca piceifrons. Next base: position 41,918,679 of record NC_060146.1, read on the forward strand.
AGGTGTAATTTTCTACATAATTTGTCGATTTCCGGCGGGAGACGCATAAGTAAAGTTTTGAAACGTGACGTACAGCATGTTTCGTAAATACAGTTCATAGCAGTTTTTGCTAAACACTTGTTTATTTTGTGTCTCTGGTCCACATTATCGAGACTCAGATAACCGAAAATTTGGTGCAAAAGATTTTCAGAAAAAAGTTCTGCACCGCCTTTTTACAGTATGTGTTTTCATAATAAAATTACTCTTAAGCCAGCAATTGTCCATGTCTTGTGGTACGCTGCGGAACAATTCTTCTTATTACTGATGCACACTCCAACACAACATGCCTGACACATTTGGTACGATGGGGATTTTGTGACAGAACTTGAGAATGCATACCTTCCACAGGGTTGGGAAAACATAGAGGTTAATCAAAACGCCTCCGTTCGAAGGCCACGCAGTCCAGAATCGGAATACCAACCCCGCAAAATCGCCGTGAACAATGTGGCAATCATCACACTGTTGCACCAGGTTAAATTTAACCGTCCAGTAAAACACTGGTTCCTGCTGCCCGAAAAAGTCTGTAACTACGAGTCCCTGCTACACATCCTCGTCCGACATGGATCGTGGACCCTTCAAGTCCTTTTTTAAGGATCCCGAAGAGTGGTTAGATCACGAATGTAGGGTGTGTGGTCGAGTATCCCCTACCTGAGTTGGCGTAACTTCTGCTTTACGACATTTGACTTATCATGAAGCAGGAGCACAAAATTTGACGCACCATTCCACAATTATGGTTTTCAACAGACATACTGTCCGCCCCGGTAGCTGAGTGGTCAGCGTGACAGACTGTCAATCCTAAGGGCCCGGGTTCGATTCCCGGCTGGGTCGGAGATTTTCTCCGCTCAGGGACTGGGTGTTGTGTTGTCCTAATCATCATCATTTCATCCCCATCGACGCGCAGGTCGCCGAAGTAGCGTCAGATCGAAAGACCTGCACCAGGCGAACGGTCTACCCGACGGGAGGCCCTAGCCACACGACACTTCCACAACAGGCATACTGCCCGACGCACGTTCTTCATTCTACCGGTATCATTCTTCTGCAGCCCAGAAAATAATAGCAGCACGTTGTTCCTATTTGAACGCATTTGACAATAACGTCACCATAATTCACGCTCTCGCATTTATCACACATACCTCAAAAAGATAAGATTGCCACAGTAATCATTGCCTTCGTGTCGGTGCTTACATACGACATCGGAGTCTCTGTAGGTTGCTTATAAGCTAAAGCAACGCCCTCAAACTTTTAGATCGCTCTTTATAAACCTGACCCACAAAATAACTGTTGCTGTTTCAACTAGGCAACCCAACGTATCTCAATCACCCTTGGCGTGGAAAAGTAATTGTCCTACAACACTTCCTTAGATTCGGCCCAAAGTTAGTTTTACGTCTCAAGATTTCTCTGCATTGAGAGTTGTTTGCTGCGTTCTGTTCGCTAGAAACTCATCAATCCAGCCACTCAGTATCCATCCACTCAGTTTGTCCGATATTCCCCAAGCTCGTACTTTGTTCATTAGGTGCCAGTAAGGAATTGTCTCGATCGCCTTCCGAAATGCAAGTAACAAGGCGTCAACCTGGGCGCCGGTATCTACTGCCTGCAACGTCCCGTTGACGAACAGAGTGAAATTTCACACGATCGTTGTTTTCGGAGCAGAGTAGATTTTCGGTCTCCAGAAATGAAGTACGCAACCAGAATTATGGTACATTTTTACGACAGACCATCATCCTAAAGACATACAGTATTGTGCGTCTGTTCGATTAGCCTTCTTGAGAAGGGGAATGATCTGCGCTGTTTAGCAGTCATTACTACCCAAATGGAGATGCCTTTCTTCAATAGGACTCTGCGACATGTCACTGTTCTTTGGTTACACCCAGGTGGCTTGATGAACTGTCCACTACATTTACTACCAATGCTGGCTGGCATGTCAAGCTATCTTGACGTAATCGAGAATTTATGGGCTGTGATTGATATCCACGTATACAAGATAAATTGTGGTGAGCATTGCAAGTTGCAGAGATCAATATTTCTCCACAGAGATTCCAACAGGTCGTAGAATCCTTGCCATCTCATATTACTGCAGTTTCGTAAATAGATCTCGCAGTGACGAAAAACGTCTTTGCTGTAATGACTTCCATCCCAACTCCCCTATCATATCTCCCACACTCTCTCCCCTATTACGTGATAATACAAAACGAGCTGCCCTTTATTGCGCCCTTTCGATGTCCTCCGACAATCCCACCTGGTAAGGATCCCACACCGCGCAGCAATATTCTAACAGAGGACGAACGAGTGTAGTGTAAGCTGTCTCTTTAGTGGACTTGTTGCATCTTCCAAGTGTCCTGCCAATGAAACGCAACCTTTGGCTCGCCTTCCCCACAATATTATCTATGTGGTCTTTCCAACTGAAGTTGTTCGTAATTTTAACACCCAGGTACTTAGTTGAATTGACAGCCTTGAGAATTGTACTATTTATCGAGTAATCGAATTCCAACGGATTTCTTTTGGAACTCATGTGGATCACCTCACACTTTTCGGTATTTAGCGTCAACTGCCACCTGCCACACCATACAGCAATCTTTTCTAAATCGCTTTGCAACTGATACTGGTCTTCGGATGACCTTACTAGACGGTAACATATGCGAACAACCTAAGAGAACTGCTCAGATTGTCACCCAGGTCATTTATATAGATCAGGAACAGCAGAGGTCCCAGAACGCTTCCCTGGGGAACACCTGATATCACTTCAGTTTTACTCGATGATTTGCCGTCTATTTCTACGAACTGCGACCTTCCTGACATGAAATCACGAATCCAGTCGCACAACTGAGACGATACCCCATAGACCCGCAGCTTGATTAGAAGTCGCTTGTGAGGAACGGTGTCAAAAGCTTTCCGGAAATCCAGAAATACGGAATCAACTTGAGATCCCCTGTCGATAGGGGCCACTTATAAAAACTGTGCAATTTAGTGTATTCATTCGTGATAAAAACGTAATCGGCGTTAAAGCTATGAACAAATTCACACGAGACAGAGACGACTGCACAGCTGATCACTCCAGTTTTATCCACCCAATGATGATCATACGACTGACACTGATTTCGGTAAAATGACATTTTTCAAATACATTGAACGGTAAAGATCACGGGATACCGATTCCTTCCAATGTCGTGTCGGGCTCCTTTTTGGCAGGTGTAGTGCAAAGACCCCATGTGGTAGGAACTCATCAAGTCGTTGGCAGTCCCCTGCCGAAAATAAGCATTTCCAGTCAATGAATGGCTCAATTTGACCAGAGGACGCAGTCCATCGCATGTAATCACAGTCCACACCAATATGAAGCTACGGCCTTCTTGACAACATGGGTCCATGGTTTCTTGAGGTCAGCGCCACACTCTTACCCTACCATCACTGTCAACTGAAATCGGGACTTTCTCACCAGGCAATGGTTTTCCAACCGATATGATCACGAGTCCAGGAGAAGCACCAGGTTAGAAATGGCACCCACTTTGGTCGTCTGCTCCGACAGTCCACCGACGCCAAATTTCACCGCCTAGCCCATACCTTCGTCGTACTTCACACATTGATTTCTGCAGTCATTTAAGGCAGTGTTGCTTGTCTGTTAGCACAGACAACTCTGTGCAAATGCCGCTGCTCTCGGTCGTTAAGGGAAGGCCGTAGGCCACAGCGTTGTCCACGGTGAGAGGTGAAACCTGAAATTTGGTATTCTCGACACGTTTTTTCGCACTGCAGATCTTGGAATATTGAACTCCCTGTTTCTGAAATGGAATGCACCATACATCTAGCTCTGACTACCACTCCACATTCGAAATCTGTTAATTCCCATCGTGTGGAAACCTTTTCACATAAATCTGCTGATTACCAATGACAGCTTCACGCCTGCACTGCCCTTTTATTCTTTGTGTACTCGATACTACCGTCATCTATATATGTTCACATCGCTGTCCCATTACTTTTATAACCTCAGTGTATATAAGGGCGGTGTTTTTAAGTACAGGTGTACGAGTAGGTCTAAAAGATAAGGTGTTCATTTTGATAATGTATACAGGGTGAAAAGTATTTAATCCGACAAACTCTGGGAGGTTGTAGAGGACATCAAAACAAATATTTTTCCCTAATGTCATTTTTTCCTATGAGGAGTATTTAAACCGGTAGAGGAAGATTTTTCTGGTGGCAAATTAATTAAACCAACAAACACTTTTCCATTTCTTATGACCAAGAGACAACACATTAACACAACCCTATTTCAATTACAGTAGATTTTCAAAAATGTCTCCATTCACACGTAAACAAAGGTTACACTGTCGGATCACGTTCTGTCTGACACGGGCAAAAACATCAGGAGTGTCGTGAATTGTTCCCACACAAAAAAGTGGCGATCGAGCGGGCCATGGCACAGGACCACCTCTGCCAATCCACGTGTCTGGGAACCGTCGGTCCAGGAATAAACGCACACGACGACTGAAATGTGCCGGCGCCCCGTCATGTTGGAACAACATGCGTTGTCTTGTAGGGAGAGAGACGTCTTCCAGCAATTCTGACAATGCTCTAGCGAGAAAATAGTAATAGTGCCTGTCATTTAATGGCCTAGGTAGCAGATACAGCCCAGTTAAACAGTCCCCAACAACACCGACCCACACATTAACGAAGAACCGCACTTGATGAGCGCTAGTAACTGTGGCATGTGGGTTATCCTCACTGCAAACATGCGAATTGTGCATGTTGATGATTCCATCACGCCCGAACGTTGCTTCATCGGTAAACAACACAGAGGATGGAAATGTAGGATGCATTTTACACTGTTCCAGGTACCACTGCGAAAACTGGGCTCTGGATGGATAATCAACTGGTTCCAGGTTGTGGGCACGCTGTAAGTGAAATGGACGTATCAATTGCTGTCGAAGGACTGTTCTTACAATCATCTGATTCGTCCCCATTTTAAGTGCAATTGCACGAGTGCTGATTGAAGGATCCCATTCCACATGCTGCAAGATAGCTTCCTCAAATTGCAGCGTTCTTACGGTGCGACGGCGTCCCTGTCCAGGTAATCTACTAAATGATCCGGTCTCATGCAGACATTAGTAGACAGCAGCAAAGGTCGTATGATGCGGGATACGGCGATTAGGATATTGTTGTTGATAAACCCGCTGTGCAGCTCGTCCGTTGTGGTGCGCTACGTAGTACGCACCAACCGTATCAGTGTACTCACTTCAGGTGTATCGCTCCATTAGTAAACCGAGACAATGCACTACTACACTGGTGGACAGCAGTTGCCTACAACTGAAGAGCGTAATACTCCCTCTAACAACTGAGGAGCGTAATACGGCCTCCACCGGTTTAAATAATCCTCATAGGAAAAAATGACATTAGGGAAAAATATTTGTTTTGATGTCCCCCGCAACCTCCCAAAGTTTGTCGATTTAAATACTTTTCCCCCTGTACATATCCCGTAAACTGACTCGTCCTCATCATTTAGATAAAAGTATCGTCAAATGATTTATAGAACATGTAACTGTCTACAGGGTGGATAAAATGAACCAGAGCCAGAAAACATTTCAGGTAACTCAACTTACGTCGCCCACATCTGGGGCGGGCATGAAATACTGTCTGGACTAGTTTCGTAGCCTCCCACACGCATCCCACGCATGCAGCTGCGCCAGCTCCCACACTGGCGTGATCCTCGCTGGCATTTTGCTGACATTTGCAGCGGTGACGTCACGCGGCCCGCGCTCCTGGTGCAGGTGCTACGTCACAGCTCCTTCGCCGCTGCAGACGGCCGGTCCACGGCGCCCCCCAGCGGGGCTGTTATGCAAACGAGTCGCGCCTAACGACACGCTACTCGCTACCCGCCGCGCGCCGGCGCGCTTTGTGTTGCGTCCCGCAGCGGCCCTTAGCTCGGGCTGCGAGCAGTAGGCGCAGAACCGCCCATGGCGGAAGCGGCAGCGGAACCGGAAAACAGGCCGGCGGCTACCGAATCCCTGCTATTGCTCACCGCCGAGATTAGCAGTATTCACCGAGCGGGGACACACTATCACCCTTTTACTTAAGCTGCTAAAGGTAATACGCTAGAGGAAAAAGCAATTACACTTCTGGCCACTAAAAACACAATGTTGGCAGCCAACGATAATATTTTCCTTCTTTTGCTTGTTTAGTACGAGTAGGGTGACCAGACGTCCGGATCAATCCGGACATGTCCTCCTTTTTAGCTCTTTGTCCGGGGTGCGGGCGGATTTTTACAGTGTCCGGCTTTTTCGAAAAGTTGAGCGTAATACAGTTAAATTTACAATTCGTCCCGTTCTATTGCTTTAAATACTTTAGCTATTGGCACAGCTTTCGTGATAAACACGCACCAAGGCGGTGTTGCTGTTAGTAGGTGGCACCAGGATCGTCGATGTTATCGTTGATCTACCTATAACAGAATGCAAATATCGATTATTAAAAATTTTGGTTTCGTATCTTCGCTTTGTGTTGGCTTGGCTTCCTGTAGTGCACGTGTGATTTGTGAGTGTAATTTTTAACCGAGTGAGCTACGTAAAATATTTTGCTATTCCTAAACGAAAGTGTACATTTTCTGATGTCCTTTCCTGCAAATATCCAGCTTTAAGAAAGGGAGAAATGAATTTGAAGCGGAATGTAAGATATGTGGATCTGGAACGTACGTCTCAGTGGCCAATAAAGGTAAGAAACAACTCGACAGATTAACTGTCATGATTTTGTTTCATTGTTTCGTAGTCACTCAATTTAGTTGTATCCGGAAGGTTAAAGTGGAGCTTACATGCCGTCAGCTGCTGCTTGAATTGTAGATGTTGGTAGCGGTGCGTCGAATGAAGGGAGGTGAATGGTCTTACGTTTTTTGCTTTATGAACAATTCCTTGTTGTTGACATAACAAAAAAATTGACGCCACACTGTCACCACAATCAATGTTTTTAATTTTTTTTATATAGCTCATTTAACCACCACCTGACCATCAGTAACAATTAACTACTAGGTTTTCCGGTAATTCCCGGCAGTCACGTGACTTGTGCAAAGCTGACGGCTGGTATCCTCACCTTCAGTTGACCCGTTTCATGTGTCCTCTTCTATCTTCCTTTGTCCTCCTTTTTGAAGCTGTTTGTCCTCCTTTTGAAACAACTCCATCTGGTCACCCTAAGTATGAGGAATACATGATTAAATCTGTAGGTGATTTTTACGATATTTATCCAGATACATATTAGTGGACATTAATGTAGTGCGTGTCCATAGTTCGCCTTTATGACGCCCTGAGGTGTATTTAAGACACTCTCATTCAAACGTCTGAATGTCTCCGGGGGAATGGCGGCCCATTCTTCCTCAAGAGCCGAAGCCAGAGGATGCAGTGGTGGATGCTGGGCTCCGGAGTGATGTCGATTAACTCACACCAAAGGAGTTTCCATTCCAGGAACATTACTGACCGCCTACCATTCTCTTACAGACGCTGCTTTATGACTGTGCATTGTCGTACAGCTACAACAAGAATCGTTTCCGATCGCTTCCTCTACTGCATGCAGCACACATTCTTGAAAATGTATTCACATCCTTTCGTATTTACAGTTTTCTTAAGCGATATTAGAGGACTACATCATAACTACGAAAAACACCGTCACAGTGTAAAAACATTTCCTCCTTGTTTTGGTGTTGACATTATGGATGGCGGTTATCCCTGAAAGAACCGGTTTTCGATTATACCAGGTTTTTTTTTTGTCACCAGTTTAACCTGATTGTTAAAACCCCTCGAAATAACCAGTTTCTGAAATAAGCGATTTTCAATTTTTTTTTGTTGTTGTTTCCACTAATACAAGTAGTCATCGAGCAGAAAAATTTAAGACGCAGTCGCACTTGTGCATTATTAGTTTCAAGATACATCGAAGCAAAATATGGAATAAAATATGTACATAAAAGAAAATTTGGTTCATGTACTATTCGCTACTTTTCTCGAATCCTGTTGATTCTAATTTTTCGAAACTCTGTTCAAAGTCACGTTGTAATCGAAGTCTAAACCGTTATTTGGGCATTAGGAGTTCTCGTGCTAATATTGGAAACTGAAGCTGTTGTTGTTGTTGTGGTCTTCAGTCCTGAGACTGGTTTGATGCAGCTCTCCATGCTACTCTATGCTGTGCAAGCTTCTTCATCTCCCAGTAACTACTGCAGCCTACATCCTTCTGAATCTGCTTAGTGTATTCATCTCTTGCTCTCCCTCTACGATTTTTACCCTCCACGCTGCCCTCCAATGCTAAATTTGTGATTCCTTGATGCCTCAAAACATGCCCTACCAACCGATCCCTCCTTCTAGTCAAGTTGTGCCACAAACTTCTCTTCTCCCCAATCCTATTCAATACCTCCTCATTAGTTACGTGATGTACCCACCTTATCTTCAGCATTCTTCTGTAGCACCACATTTCGAAAGCTTCTATTCTCTTCTTGTCCAAACTAGTTATCGTCCATGTTTCACTTCCATACATGGCTACACTCCATACAAATACTTTCAGAAACGACTACCTGACACTTAAACGACTTCCTGACACTTAAATCTATACTCGATGTTAACAAATTTTTCTTCTTCAGAAACGAATTCCTTGCCATTGCCAGTCTACTTTTTATATCCTCTCTACTTCGACCATCATCAGTTATTTTACTCCCTAAATGGCAAAACTCCTTTACTACTTTAAGTGTCTCATTTCCTAATATAATTCCCTCAGCATCACCCGATTTAATTAGACTACATTCCATTATCCTCGTTTTGCTTTTGTTGATGTTCATCTTATATCCTCCTTTCAAGACACTGTCCATTCCGTTCAACAGCTCTTCCAAGTCCTTTGCTGTCTCTGACAGAATTACAATGTCATCGGCGAACCTCAAAGTTTTTACTTCTTCTCCATGAATTTTAATACCTACTCCAAACTTTTCTTTTGTTTCCTTTACTGCTTGCTCAATATACAGATTGAATAACATCGGGGAGAGGCTACAACCCTGTCTCACTCCTTTCCCAACCACTGCTTCCCTTTGATGCCCCTCGACTCTTATAACTGCCATCTGGTTTCTGTACAAATTGTAAATAGCCTTTCGCTCCCTGTGTTTTACCCCTGCCACCTTCAGAATTTGAAAGAGAATATTCCAGTTAACTGAAGCTAGATAATCTTTTTTTTCGTGTCAAGTTGTTCGTTTACAAGGGCTGCAAACAAATAAAGGTACTATGCAGATACAGAGAGCGGATCAGCTACTTTCTAGTGTATTTTTATTATAGACAATGAATGAATTGTTAAGTTATCAATTTATTACTGTTGTCTTAATTTTCTTTCTCTTTTGTTATTTCATAGTAACGGCAGACGAATAAGAAGCTTTTGTGTAAAATTCGTTGCACTCTTATTCTTTAATTATTTCGGATGAAAAGCACGTTTTGTAGTAAAATATGTTTGTTTACTTTTTAATAGGAATTTGAATAATATTTATTTTTGATGACAAAGCTAAAAATGCGCTATCAAAAAATTCAGATGAATATTTTAGATAGTAGGAAAACTATAACATTTCCAGGGAACAATTACTTGGTTTACAATTAAAATTTCAGTAGCGAATTAATTCATTGACAAATATTTATCGTCCAATTTCTTCATGTTCGTAAATACTCGTTGACAGTGTCATTCAAAGATGATACCAATCCTTGATATCTCACAGAACATACACCTCGTATTCTGCTCCCAAGAAACGCAAGAATCGCTGCGTCTGGGTAGTGAAGCAAGACTTGAACATTATTGTCTCAGCAATGCCGTACCGATTCTTTTGCTATGTGTTTGTTCCTCGTTTGCCTCGGCGTTGTTATTATAACAGCTCTGATCGATTTTCCGATTGTGTATAATAACCCAACATTTAAAAGCAATGAAAATTTTACGATTAAACATTACTCTTGTTAATAAATTTTCTTTCAATCCAAAAACCTTAACACCACTGCTATGACAAATTGATATAACTGATTTTTAACCTAGTATTAGTAAAAAATGAAAAAAATGAAAAATGAAAGGCTAAGACACTGGTATCAGGTTTAATGACATTTTTCCCATCCCTAGTTTGCACTATACACGATGGCAGGTATGCATTCGTTAAACCCAAACCCACCAGATTGCCATAGGGAATACCGTGATTTCACACCCCAAATTACTCGTTCCCTGTCATCCAATGACCAGAAGCGTCCACCACCTTAAGCGTCGAATAACGTTGGCTACAAAAATAGTCGTCTAACTAGGAGCTGCTCGACCATTCAACCCCATTACCGACAACTCTCTACACACATTGTGTTACCTGGTAGCACTTTCGGCCTCACGAATGGGGCCTTTCGCTGATGTTATCCAGTATTTCGCAACCACGCCAACGAAACTCGACAGTCCCTGTCTGTCAATACATCAGGTCCGCCGGCTCAATGCAATAATGCCCTCCTATTTTTATACAGGTGGGTCCGCCTCTGGTGACACCTAGTGGTCAATTCAGCATTACTTAGGGGTGTCCAGTTACTTTTGATGTGACAGTGGCATCTGGCTGCTTAAACCCAGCTGGGCACCGACTCGTTTTGTTTTGCTGTAGGGCGCTAAAAACCACTGGGGTCATACGCACGAGCACGGACTAGAACGTTTGCTTGGACGACAGATATGTTACTTGACGCAGCTTCGATACTGCCATACGGTATATCTTCCTGAGTCGGTAAGAGATCAGGGGGAAGATGCTGGTCAAGACAAAAAGCCGAACGCCCGGTGTATTGAGGTATGTCAGGACATGAGATCTTTCGTTATCTTATTGAAACGTCACGGATACTTCAAAGATAGCCACAACCGCTGACACTTGAGACAAGTAAATGTTGCTGTCAAAGTTACTGGCTATTCAAACGAGAGGCGATCCTCACTACAGGTGCTCTGGGCCCATACGAGGATCTGGCACTGATAGTTCTTCTGGGAAACTGCTCACATGGATGCACTGTGTGATCAAAAGTATCCGGACAACTGGCTGAAAATGACTTACAAGTTGATGCCGGCCTCCATCGGTAATGCCGCAATTCAGTATGGTGTTGGCGCACCCTTAGCCTTGATGAAGCTTCTACTCTCGCAGGCATATACGTTCAATCACTGAATTGAGGGGTCCAGTCAGAATCCCAAGTTTACAGCGTCTCAATAAAATTATAGGTCCATCGGTCACTTTTACCTTCTCTTCTAAGGAACACTGTGGATGTTTTCTCCTTGTATGTTGTGCAGGCTTGTTGTGCCTTCTCCTATTTTTAATCTTTTAACGCAAATGGGACGTAGGGCCTCCTTGCTACAGCACTTCATCAAATACTTCCAAACTCTAGATGGCTCGATTCTGCAATACAACTTATGTCCGAGGACACAGTGAGAAATTACCATATAGACCAGTTGGGGCAAGTCTTGGATACTGCACGCACACAGGTACCGCCTAAAAGACCACGCCACACGGCAACATGTGCATTATTGTATCTGCAATGCAGTAGCGATTCTCATGTATTTTCTTTGTTGCTAGTTCCTGTCTGTTTTGTTATTCAAATGGTGCTAATCGCTTTAGCCAATTTCAATAGTAACCTAATATTTCGATGCAAAAGTAATTTTACGGATAAACATTATTCTTTTAAAAAAAATGTTTTATATAAAAACCAAACATTTTAACACTGCTGCTGTGGCAAATCGATATGCTGCTTTTTTTTTTTTACCCAGTAATGTAAAACCTGTTACAACAAAAATCGAAAAATGATGCTTATTCAGAACTGTATCGGTTTTAACCAGTCGGTTTTTCGCACCTCTAATGCGTGTACCCAATCTTGTAGCACACTTTACGCCAGTTTGTCGATTGTAGAATACGCAGTCTTCAGATGTCGCGATTCTAATGCCCAGGAGCGTGTTTCTTCTTCTGCCCGCCCTATCTTCCCGACTGCCCGTGTTCTGCCCGTTATTCGTGTACGCGGTCAGCACTACCGGGCTTTGTGTGGGAGCTGCGTGGGTTTCCGGCTCCCCTGTGTCGGGGTTCGCCGCAGCGGGGGGTCCAATCCATTAGTGACGCCCCATTTAGCGGAGTGATGGAACGGCTAGTCTTTCAATTGCAGCGGATCACCGCGGCCGGATAAACAGATTAGCGCGCCGTCCGCAACTCGTCACGCCACCGGCGGCGCTGCGTGTGGTCTGACGATGACAGCAAACGAAGTGACCGAAACGTTTCGACGCGTCAGGCCCGTTAAAGAGTTCGATAGGGTCGCGTCATTATCCAATAGAGACTGCGGCTAAGTTTATGGGGGTATTGGCATCAGTTTTTTGTTTGTTTGTTAGCTAAATTTATAGCAAGTGATTACTGTGTTCAAAGCGCTACAGATGGTACCTGTCAGCGAGGGACTGGAATTTATGTGAACTGTGCCATATTTTTTGCACGTTTACTTCGTTAATGCCGGCCGCTGTGTCCGAGCGGTTCTAGGCGCTTCAGTCCGGAACCTCGCTGCTGATACGGTCGCAGGTACGAATATTGCCTCGGGCATGGATGTGCGTGATAACGTTAGGTTAGATAGGTTTAAGTACACTACTGGCCATTAAAATTGCTACACCACGAAGATGACGTGCTACAGATGTCAAATTTATCCGACAGGAAGAACATGCTGTGATATGCAAATTATTAGCTTTTCAGAGCATTCACACAAGGCTGGCGCCGGTGGCGACACCTACAACGTACTGACATGAGGAAAGTTTCCAACCGATTTCTCATACACAAACAGCAGTTGACCGGCGTTGCCTGGTGAAACGTTGTTGTGATTCCTGGTGTAAGGAGGAGAAATGCGTACCATCACGAATCCGACTTTGATAAAGGTCTGATTGTAGCTTATCGCGATTGCGGTTTATCGTATCGCGACATTGCTGCTCGCATTGGTCGTGATCCAATGACTGTTAGCAGAATATGGAATCGGTGGGTTCAGGAGGGTAATACGGAACGCCGTGCTGGATCCCAACGGCCCGGTATCACTAGCAGTCGAGATGACAGGCATCTTATCGGCATGGCTGTAACGGATCGTGCAGCCACGTCTCGATCCCTGAGTCAACACATGGGGACGTTTGCAAGACAACAACCATCTGCACCAACAGTTCGACGACCTTCGCAGCAGCATGGACTATAAGCTCGGAGATCAAGGCTGCGGTTATCCTTCACGCTGCATCACAGACAGGAGCGCCTGCGATGGTGTACTCAACGACGAACCTGGGTGCACGAATGGCAAAACGTCATTTTTTCGGATGAATCCAGGTTCTGTTTACAGCATCATGATGGTCGCATCCGTGTTTGGCATCATCGCGGTGAACGTACATTGGAAGCTTGTATTCGTCATCGCCATACTGGCGTATCACCCGGCGTGATGGTATGGGGTGCCATTGGTTACACGTCTCGGTCACCTCTTGTTCACATTGACGGCACTTTGAACAGTGGACGTTACATTTCAGATGTGTTACGACCCGTGGCTGTACCCTTCAGTCGATCCCTGCGAAACCCTACATTTCAGCAGGATAACGCATATCCGCATGTTGCAGGTCCTGTACGGGCCTTTCTGAATACAGAAAATGTTCAACTGCTGCCGTGGCCAGCACATTATCCAGATATCTCACCAATTGAAAACATGTGATCAATGGTGGCCGAGCAACTGGCTCGTCACGATACGGCAGTAACTACTCTTGTTGAACTGTGGTACCGTGTTGAAGCTGCATGGGCAGCTGTACCTGTACACGCCAAGCTCTGTTCGATTCAATGCCCAGGCGTATCAAGGCCGTTATTACGGCCAGAGGTGGTTGTTCTGGGTGCTGATTTCTCAGTATCTATGCACCCAAATTGGGTGAAATTGTAATCACATGTCAGTTCTAGTATATTTGTCCAATGAATACCCGTTTATCATCTGCATTTCATTATGGTGTAGCAATTTTAATGGCCAGTAGTGTAGTTCTGTAAGCATCGTCAAGACAACATCGGACTAATTACAAAACAATCAACTGCGTTACAGCACTCATTTTTTCCGTCCTCTATAAGCGAATGAAACGTAAATAAACCTTAATATGTCGTGCAGTGGGAATACAGTCTCTGAGATTCACTTCACAGTATTTTACATAGCGCCGAAGAAACTGGTATAGGCATGCGTATTCAAATACAGACATCTAAACAGACACAATAAAGAGTCTGACGCAGTTGTTAAGTCGGTTGCTGCTGCTACAGTGGCAAGTTATCAAGATGTAAGTGAATTTGAACGTTGTTATATAGTCGCCGCACGAGCGCTGGGACACAGCAGCTACTAGGCAGCGATGAAGTGGGGATTTGCCCGTACGACCACTTCACAAGTGTACCGTGAACGTCAGGAATCCGGTAAAACATCAAATCTGCGATATCGCTGCGGCTTGGAAAAGATCATGCAGGAACAGGACCGACGACGACTGAAGAGAATCGTCCAACGTGGCAGAAGTGCAACTATTCCACAAATTGCTCCAGATTTCAATTCTCGACTATCGACAAGTATCAGCGAGCGAACCATTCAACGAAACATTGCCGATACGGGCTTTCAGAGCCGAAGGCCCACTCGTGTACCCTAGATGACTGCACGACACAAAGCTTTACGCCTAGCCCGGGCCCGTCAACTCCCACATTGGACTGTTGACGGCTGGATACGTGTTGCCCGGTCGGACGAGTCTCGTTTCAAATTGTATCGAGCCGATGGACGTGTGCGGCTATGGAGACAAACTCATGTACCCACTGACCGTGCGTGTCAGCAGGGGACTGTTCAAGCTGATGGAGGCTCTTAAATGGTGTGGGGCGTGTGCAGTTGGTGTGATATGGAACCCCTGATGCGTCTAGACACGACTCTGACAGGTGACACGTACGTGAGCATCCTGTCTGATCACCTGCATCCATTCATGTCCATTATGCATTCCGACTGGCTTGGACAATTCAAGCAGGACTATGCTACAACGCATATCTCCAGTATTGCTACAGAATGGCTCCAGGAATACCCTTCCGATTTTAAACACTTCCGTTAATCACCAAATTCCCCATACATAAACTTTATTGAGCATATCGGGGAGCCTTGGAGCCCTGCAGGATTCATCGTGTCAATGACCTTCCAGAACTACTTCAGAGTCCATGCTACGTCGCGCTGCGGCAGTTCTGCGTGCTCGCGGGGGATCTACACGATATTAGGCAGGCGTACCAGTTTCTTTGGCTCTTCAATGTGGATGTAAGCAGTAAAAGGAAACAAAGGAAAAATTGGATTGGGAATTCAAGATCAGGGAGATGAATAAATTCTTGAGGTTTGCCTATGACATTGTAATTCTGTCAGGGTCAGCAAATGACTTCGAAGCGCAGTCGAACGGGACTGACAGTGTCTTCAAAGGTGGATGTAAGATGAACATAAACAAAAGCAAAACAAGGATCATGGAAGTAGTCGAATTAAATAAGGCGATGCTGAGGGAATGGGATTGGAAACGAGTCACTAAAGGTTCTAAATTTTTGCTACTTTGACAGCAAAATAACTGATGATGGCTGGAGTAGGGAGGATGTAAAATGAAGACTGATAAGAATGGCAAGAAAAGCGTTTCTTAACAAGAGAAATATGTTAATATCGAATGTAGATTTTAGTGTTAGGAAGTCTTACCTGAAGGTATTTTTCTGGAGTGTAACCACATTTGGAGGTGAAACATAGACGATAAACAGTTCAGACGAGAAGAGAATAGAAGCATTTGAAATGTGGCGCTAAAGAAGAATGCTGAATGTTAGTTGGGAAGATCATGTAATTAATGAGGGAGTAATGGGTAGAGACTGATGGCCATAGATGTTAAGTCCCATAGTGCTCAGAGCCAGTAATGGGTAGAATTGAGGTGACAAGAAATTTGTAGCATAACCTGACTAAAGGAAGGGATCTGTCGGTACGAGACATTCTGAGACAAAAAGGGATCACCAGTTTAGTACTGGACAGAAGTGTATATGTGTTTGTTGGGGGGGGAAGTAGCATGGGGAGCTGCATCAAACCAGTCTCCCAGTCTCCGGACTAAAGACTACAACAACAACAGAGGTAGATCTCGAAATTAAGATCAAGGTTTAACATCCTATCGGAAGAACGTCTGTAGAGACGGAGCACAGGCTGGAATGGGGGAAGGAAATCGGGTGCGTTATTTTCGAATGAAGCATCCCCACATTCGCGTCAAATGAAACAGCGGAAAACCTCAATCTGGGTGTCCGGGCGAGACTTTGAACCGATGACCTTCTGAAAAAGAGTCCACTCTCTCCCATTGGCACCACCGCGCTCGGTTATGGTACTATTGTACAGCCATGACACTGAAAAGTTAGCTACTATAATAGTCTTTGAAAAGTAATCTGGAGTAGTCTGTAAGTAGTGACGGATAATTGTTGCCTAAGAGTTACTTAAAAATATAACTAATTTAGGGAAATAACCGTTTTATACAGTCCAATTAAGTATAAAACTTGTAAACTCAAATGGAAAGGAAAAGGCGCAATGCAATTCTGAGACTTTCCCATCTGATGATTGATGGTGGCGAGCAACTGTTTTACCTGTGATTTTCTATCTTTCTTTTACTTTCCTCCAAATTATTAATATTTATACTTACTGAACACGCTCTGTTTCCTCGATTAAATTGCAGTTTCTACACTCCGACATAATTGTCGTAAAGGAGCGTAACTATTTCTCCATTTCCAAGCATTAATCCTGACTGGCAGGATCTGCTGGTTAATAGGATGTGCCATGTTAATTTTAAGGGGTGGCCAGATGCCCTTCCTGCCGCCACCCCGTACCCCCAGGAGGGAATCAGTGTACCCCAACTGTCTGCGTCTAGTGTAAACCATGGAATAGTGCAAATGTGTTCAGATGTTTGCGAGCGATGCATCTGAGGCGGAACGTGGGGACCACCCCTGTATTCACCTAGCGGGATGTGGAAAACCGCCTAAAAACCATATCCAGGCTGGCCTGCACACCGGCCCTCGTCGATAGTCCACCGGGCGGATTCGATCCGGGGCCGGCGCGCCTACCCTAGTCCAGTAAGCAGCGCGTTAGCGCTCTTTTTTTTTTTTTTTTTTTTTTTTTAACAAGGGCAGCGTGCACCTGACAGTCAAGCACTTTACCTTTTTTTTTATCGCGGGCAAGTGCTCTACCAACTTTTTTTTAGCGCCTAGAAGCGCTTTTTTAATTTATTTATCTATTTTATTTTTATTTATTTATTTATTTATTTTTTTTTTTTTGACCGGTGGGGGCTCGGGGGGCAAAGTGGGCAGGGGTCGAAACCTGAGGCCTGGCCACAGTGTCCCTCTCACCACCACCGAGCCTGTGGTACTTAGGGGAGTGGGAGAAACAGGAATCAACAGTAGTGGAAGGCATTGTTAGTTATTTATTTGCATGTGTTTTTGTAATATTCACTAATAGCATGAAATTATGGGAACACATATGCGAAAGAGAAAAGAAATATAAATTCTAGGTAAAGAAAAAGAAAGGAAAAAGGAAAAGCAAAAAGAAATAAAATCCGCGCAATCTGCGACGCGCTCTCCCATCCGCGGAGGTCAGAAGTAGAATAGATCGTAGGCGGTTGAAACTCAGACACCGCCGGGGGAGGAGGGGTGGGTGCCCTCTGTGCCAGGCACCCCCCAACTCAGTGGAGGTCTAACAAAGACCGCTCGAAGATAGTTAACAAATAATGTTCGGTAACGTGGCGTGTTTTCGAGAGCTGCATGGGCTGTTCGTAAATAGGTCCAGAAGTCGAGGCGGGATTTAGGTCCCTCATTAAAGAGATAAGCGACCGCCCACCCTTTGACCCACGTAATAGCATGACATTTGGCGACGGGAAAATGTCGGTCCTCCGGGTATAGAAAAATTCGAGGCTCGACTGTGTCTGGTGGCACCCGGAGATAGCAGGCAATTATTTGCTGCACGAAGCGCCATACATCTTGCGATGAGGCGCATGTCAGACGGTGTTCATCAGTGTCCAGTTGCTGGCAAAGGAGACAAAGAGGGGATTCTGACAAGCCAATTTTGTGCAGGCGCTGCCTCGTGGCAAATTTCTTGTTGACTATGTGATACCACAGTGCCCGGACGTTCGTAGGGAGAAAGGGCTGGTGGACGGTAGTCCACACTATGGGCCACTGGATGGAGGGGTGTTTGGTCTCCATCACATTCCGGGGAACACAGCGCAGCAACAGGCTGTAAAAATCCTTAGTCCTAGGTGGGCGTGTATCTGGGAGACTGGTATGTATGTAACTGTAGTCGACGAAAAAGGTCGAAATATGGGACAAATGCGGCACGATATGGCCGACAGACACTGGTGGTGAGGTGGAAGCAGGTAGGAGGACCTCAAGCAAGCTGCGTGTTAGAGATGTACCCTGGCCCATCCACTGTTTTCTCATGGTACTCATGTACAAGGCTGCAGCTCGCATACAGACATTGACGAGCCCGACGCCACCATACCGTGGGGGCAGGGTAAGTGTCTCATAACGGACTTTAAACATTGAACCAGCCGCGAGATAATAGCCAAAAGCCACCTGAAGGTTGCGCCCAATTGCAGTTGGCAGAGGGAGAACTTGCGCGATGTGAACCAATTTTGATGCCACATAAAGATTAAGAAACTCAACCCGTTGAAGTGTGTCCTGGCGGCGCAAGAGGTTCTGGCGGACGTCGTTGCGGATGACGTGTAACAGGCGACGGAAATTCGTTGCCGCCGTGCGTGTGACCGTGGGGGTAAAGGTAATGCCCAGGTACCGGGAAGTCCGCACAAGCGGCAGGGGTGCCACTTCACCCTCCTGGAGGCCTCGTCCAATGTGCATTGCAGAAGATTTGGCGACATTCATGGCACTGCCAGCGGCAGCCCCATAACGGGTAATCAATTCGAGGACATCCCGAATCTCAGAGCCGGAGCGAATGAGGAGGAGGAGGTCATCAGCATATGCCCGACAGCGAAAAGTGTGTTGGCGTAGGGTGAGGCCAGAGAGCTTGGTCGTCAAGCCCCCAATAAGGGGCTCAAGGGCAATAGCATACAGGAGGGTAGAGAGGGGGCACCCCTGCCGTATCGAACGGCAGATAGGTACCGGCCCTGCTATACGTCCATTGACTTGGACACGTGAACTGGCACTGTCGTAAAGACCCCGGATGACGTCGAGAAACGGAGGGGGGATGCCCATTCGGGCTGCCACCGAAAACAGGAAACGATGACGCACTTTATCGAAGGCGCTGTCGAAGTCTATAGCGACGACCGCTGCCCGGAGCCTGCAGGCCGCCGCTATCGCAATTAAGTCGCGGCATTCCCCTGTGGCAGTCTGTATGTTAATCTGTCCGCCAGGCGTCGTTTGTTCTGGCGAGAGGATATGAGGGAGTGTAGTTCGGAGCCGCATTGCCAGTAAGCGCGCGAAAATCTTGTAATCGGCATTCAGGAGGGTGAGCGGTCTGTAACTCGTGACCATCGAACCACGGGCTGGTTTGTGGACTGGTATAATGATGCCCTCAGCAAAGGCGGGTGGGATTGCTTGGTCAGATGTTATCAGTTCTTGATACATAGTCGTCCACCGTGGGGCCATGAGGTCCCGAAAGGTACGGTGAAACTCAATCGGTAAGCCGTCAATGCCGGGCGATCTGTTGACTGCACCCTTGGCGATTGCGTTGTTGACTTCGTCTAGCGTGACCGCCACTGTCAAAGCATCCGCCTCCGTGTGGGGGAGGGTACGCGTGACGTAATTCAAAATGGAGTCGTCTGCTGCAGTTTCAGCGTCGTCATCACTATAAGTACGACGGTAGTGCTCGACGAATGCGCGGACGATGTCATTCTGAGTGGTCACCTGCGTTCCATGAGGCGTGGTCAGAGTGCTGATGATCTGCCGACAACGCCTTCGTTTGTCGGACACTATATCATCCATGGATGGAATTTCTAAATCCGCGTGATCGTGGCGCCGCGTCCGTATCACGACCCCTTGCAATTTCCGGCGTGCCAGCGCAATTATCTTCGCCTTAGTTCTTTGCCGTTCCAACTGGTTGTCCGGGGTTGGCGGTTGAGCATCCAGATCTCGGAGAATCGCGTAATAGAAGTCAACAGTGGTGCGATGCCAGTCGGCCATGTCCTTTCCGTACCTCATCAGTGTCCTCCGGATCGCCGGCTTGGCGCAGTCCAACCACCATGTCAATGTCGAGTGGTAGCGGGGAAGGCGTCGTTCGCAGGCTGTCCACGTTTCAGTGACTTGTTGGCGACACGCCAGGTCATGCAAGTGTGAGGTATTGAGTTTCCATGGCGCACGGCTGCGCCATACTGATTGCGGCGGAAGGAGGACCGTACAGATGTAAGCGCAATGGTCGGAAAAGGCCAGCGGCCAGCGTTCGGCGCCCCGTATCGCAGATCTAAGAGTTTGTGAGACATATATCCTGTCTAGTCGGCTTGCGGAATGACTTGTAAGAAAGGTATGGCCAGAAAGGTCGCCGTGTTGTACTTCACAGGTATCGTGAAGCAGGAGGTCTCGCACCACTATACGTAGCTCCTGGCATGTAGTGTAGTGGGGAATCTGATCTTTAGGATGCAGAACGCTGTTAAAGTCACCTCCTAGTAGGCAACGGTCATAACGCCCTAAAAACAGGGGAGCGATTTCCTCGGAATAAAACTGGGCTCTTTCATGCCGTCGGTCGGTGCCTGAGAGAGCGTAGACATTAATGATGCGTGTCCCCATGGCAGTGAGTGCCATGCCCCGAGCTGATGGAAGGAAGGCGACGTCGGTCACAGAAATCCCGTGGCGGACGTAGATGGCCACCCCGCGGCCCATAGGATCACTCGCGGAGGCGTGGGCGGTATAGCCATTGATATCCGGGAGACTAGCCAAGTGAACTTCCTGCAGAAGAGCGAAATCAATATCCGAAGCCCAGAACATCTCCTGCATAAGGCGGATTTTCACCCTGGAACGGATGTTGTTGGTGTTGATGGTTGCTATCCGGTAGGCCTGGTGTCGGATAGCTGGAGGCTGGTCCACTCCGCCGTCCGCGCAAGGGTGTGGGCGTCGCAGCGGAACGTTATCCCGCTGGCCCGCAGGGGAGTCTGGGGAGAGTATGATTAGTGGTGCGGCCGTGACGGCGCAGGGTCACGTAACGGCTCCTGCTCCGTGACCTCCTCCTCGTGCCACGCCGTGGAAGCGGAAACTGGTGTATCGTCCATTTTGTCTGCAGAAGATGTAATTGTGCGTGGTGTAGTGTCGCCTGTGAGACGTTCATGATGTAGTTCAGCGTCAGCACGGGGCGCAGGCACACCGATAGATGTCTCCGCGCTCATTACGTCTTCGTCAGTAGTAGCGGGTTCTGAGGCCGCGTGCTGGTCGACGGTCGCGTCCTCCTCGACTTGTAACGTCTCCTCTTGGCCGGAAACGGTGCGACGTCTTCGCTTCCGACGTTTCGGGGAACGTTGTTTCCTTGTGCGACCCTCCGTGTCCGACGACGGAAGGGAGTCGCGTCGTTCTGGCAGAAAGGCCGCTGTAGGAACGATGAGCGAGTCGATCTCCATCGTGTTTCCGAGATCAGGGTCAGCGTCTGGTTGCGCCGGCATCTTCGGAGCGGCGTCGATGGCCGGCCGAGGCGGCGGGCCGTCCGAGGCGCTCTCCGTCGGTGTCTGGTCGGGCTCGTTGGTGGCGTCGTTTGTGGTGACCGGGCGACGTTGCAAAGTGGTAGGAGAAGCCAGAGCAGCGGCATAGGTCACCGGTAGCACTGTAGGTTGCGACGTGGGTGGTTTTTCGGCAGCTGGAAGTTGCATAATACGCCGTTGTAGGCATTCGGATCTAAGGTGGCCTTCTTTGCCGCACCCGGAACAGGTCCGAGGCTGGCCATCGTATATAATTATGGCACGGCATCCGCCGATCTTTAAGTAGGACGGGACGTGGCTTCGGAGATCTATGGTGACCTGTCGGACCCCGTTTAGGACAGGATACGTCCGAAACTGTGTCCACTTCTCCGCAGTGTGGCCGTGGACTGTGCCGTATGGGCGTAGTGCCGCGACGACTTCCTCAGCTGGAAGTTCGAATGGCAATTCGAAAATGCGTATCGTTCGCACACCTAAGCCTGCGTGGTCGACGGTTACCTCCCCCACATTGCCATCAGCGTGACAGAAGCGGAGCCCCTGTTTGGTCTCACGTAGTATGCGTTCGCACGCCGCGTCGTTAATGATTTTCACATAGACCGTGCTGCTCACGATGGACAAATGTATGCCGATAATATCGGTCGCCGGGATCTTCACTTCCTCTCGCAGAAAACGCTCCACCTCAAGTGCTTTGGGTCGGGCATAATCGTTGCAGAAAGTAAATCGGAGTGTCGATTTACGGTAACGGTTCGCCATGGATCGTACAAGGTAAGCCGGCACTTAAGCAACGGCCGTCAGAAAGTAAACAAGGCGAGCTCGCGCGCCGCACGAAGTCAACACGTACGCGTCCGCTCTGTTGCCCTGCCGAAGGCAGACTGCGTATCAAACCAGTATTCAGGTTAAACACCACGACAAGGGCAGAGCCAAATGCGAATCGAGGAGCAGGTCCAGTTGAGGCACATCATGCAGCAGAGGGACGACTGTCGGTCTGTATTCAGCCAGCCTGACTGCGGCTTTTACTGTCTCCAATGCTCATTTTGGAAAGATGGTAGGTTGGGCGTCAATTTCCACCTCACAAAATGCGATACACCAACAGTTAAAGTACCGTAACACAGAGAATAAAGTTCACATGCACAGATTCCGGCAGGTTTTGCCAATGACTTTGTTGACAGGAGGACACTACGCACAAGTTAAATAAAGTAAATTTGGCCAAGCCATGAAATGTAACAGCCCTCAGATGACAGCATAGCTCTAGGATAGATATTGTGCATCAAAATCAGGTGGGGATGACTGGGGGACAATTAGCGCAAATGTGCTATAAAGACGAAATACACAGTCTGAGCAGCTCACATTTCGACACTCGGACTTTGGTGTCGGTGAAAACATCCAGCGACTGTAAACTGGCGCTCTCGGCTATCCTGGTGGGTACAGGAGGGTAACTATAAGTTAAATGTTTATTTGACACTACAACAGTGAAGCCATATTAACGGTACATAAATTTTTTCTTCACTAATGTTGTGTCAAACAAACATTTAAATTCCACTTTCTATTATGTTTAATTTTTTTGTAACTCATTACCCTAACTTTTCTCTACTGAACTTTGTTTGATTGTAATGTGGAAAAATTTATATTTATTACGTGATAAAACCTTTAAAATGTGAAACCTGTTTCAAGGTACTAGCTAACGGGTCTTTAAATATGCAGTAAAAGAAATGGAATGAAAACGAAGAAAACGATCACCCGCAAAATTTATGTGCAAGCCACGATTAATGTAGTAACAGAATATGAAACCTCACTAAAAGCAAGTGTACTACGAATATAAATTCACGGATATTGACCTATAGCCCTGTAAGTTCAACCAGTATTCCGATTATCTTACCCTAAAACGCGGTAAAAACCGATTATGATCCTTTTTTCACAGAAATAAAGGGCTTTGAAAATCGGAGGTAAATCTGTGAAATGCGTCGTCGAACAGTAACGATCTTTGACACGGTAAAACGATTCATGTTGACGTTATCCACTTTGCATTTATATGTGTCGTCAACAGGATTAAAAAACACAGAGCATTTCAAACAAATTTCTCTTTCCCCCTTGCAAAATACACACGCGCACGCGAGTCGTATTTCACAAGCAGAAACCACATTACGCCTTTTTCGAGAAGGGAAAAGTGAAACAGTTGCATCGTGTTTTTGACATGGCTAGGCGGGAAACGATTTGCAAACCCGAAAAATATCACCCTCTCCACTCGGCACTTTGCATTCACAGGAAAGCCCTTCGTGATACACGGAAGATATAGTGTTTACTCGTCTGTTTTATCTGGTCAATAAAAAGCGAAACGAAAGAGCTTCCAGGGGATCTGGAGAGAGAGGGAGGGGTGTGGGAGGAACCTATTCGTCTCTTATTGCCGCTTCCCCGAGCGGGAAGTGCGTTGAGAGGGGGTGGGGACCCATATTTTCGTTGAGGGATGCGTATTCAGTGCAACAGCGGAATAGAACAGCAGGGGAATAGGACGGCTTCGCAGTGCGAGTGCGGACGATGTAAAATGACAGAAATTCAGTCAAATTCGTATGTAGCGTTTCGTTTGACAGGGGTTTACTCAGTGCTTTCCATAAATTCTGAAAACATCGGCCACTGGAAAAGAATAATTCGACAAAATATTGCGCACTTGCACAGGAATGGACCATGTCGATAAGAGAGTATCTGAGCCGCCAGTGGCAGAATACCAGCACCGGGGACGAAGATGTGGAGCACAAATGGATAACTTTCAAAAGAACTGAACAGTAAGTAGGCAAGAGTGTACTGAGCAATGTTGTGAGAGACTGTAAAGGTCCATAGTGGTACAGTAGCCTTCTTAGAACTTTGTTGCGAAAGAATATCCTCTGCAGGCCACTATATTTACCTCAGGACATTGAATTTCATATTTCTAGCTGATTATCTCCACTTCTGGCTGCTGGATGATATCTCCATATTATGGTACCAGAGCTACAGGTGCTTCATAAAATGACATGTAATGTATTTAAGGAATAATGCTGCAAATACTTGCCGTATTGCTGCAGAATATACACAGCAGGGGTAGGAACCGCAAGAAATTTTTATAGAGCAATGGAATTGTAAAGTTCTTAGTGTATGTCATGGAAGTAATTATTCTTCCTGTTTGGTTGTATTCTAATGAAGTACTGTATTCCCATGCTGCATTTCTGTTATTATCACTGCCATAAGGTTTACGTCCAATAGTACAGAAAGTATAAAAATTAGTGGCGAAAACTAATACATGAAGGTTTCGATAAAACAGGCAGAAACTTACGAGTAGACAAGGATTCGCAAACGAGCAGCTCGCGAGATAACTACGAATATCTGGTTACCAGCCGCGACTGTATTGGAGTTCGTAGTAACGTATTTGAAATGTGACTGGGCTCAAATTTCAAGCATCGCCCATGATTTGGCAACATGCAACGTGGGCGGTGGGGCACCGGCGCTGTTTAATGCTGTTGTAAGACGACGTAACTGTATGGCCAGGCGAGAAAAGAGATTATCGTCGAGAGGACTGAATCAGCAAAGAGAAAAGTCAAAACAACGTTCAGTGAGTTTAAAAGCAAGGATGGCAACATCAACAATGCAATAGGAATTACACTTTTAAAGGAAGGGAAACAGCACGTGTGTGGAAAGAGTACATTGAAGGCCTCTTTGCAGGGAAAAACTTGTCTGATGACTTGATACAAGAAGAAGGTGGAACCGATAAGGATAACATAGGAGGTACAGTCATAGAGGCAGAATGATTTAAAAAAATAAAAAATTATAAAATAACGCCGGACGCAGTGGCCGAGCGGTACTAGGCGCTTCAGTCTGGAACCGCGCGACCGCTAAGGTCCCAGGTTCGAATCCTGCCTGGGCATGCATGTGTGTGATGTCCTTAGGTTAGTTAGGTTTAAGTAGTTCTAAGTTCTAGGGGACTGATGACCTCAGATGTTAAGTCCCATAGTGCTAAGAGCCATTCGAACCATTCTACCCTTCATTCGGTCGCTGCGAAATCCTACATTTCAGCAGGATAATGCACGACCGCATGTTGCAGGTCCTGTACGGGCCTTTCTGGATACAGAAAATGTTGGACTGCTGCCCTGGACAGCACATTCTCCAGATCTCTCACCAATTAATAACGTCTGGTGAATGGTGGCCGAGCAACTGGCTCGTCACAATACGCCAGTCACTGCTCTTGATGAACTGTGGTATCGTGTTGAAGCTGCATGGGCAACTGTACCTGTACACGCCATCCAAGCTCTGTTTGACTCAATGCCCAGGCGTATCAAGGCCGTTATTACGGCCAGAGGTGGTTGTTCTGGGTACTGATTTCTCGCGATCTATGCACCCAAATTGAGTGAAAATGTAATCACATGTCAGTTCTAGTATATTTGTCCATTGAATACCCGTTTATCATCTGCATTTCTTCTTGGTGTAGCAACTATAATGGCCAGTAGTGTATTTCTCAGTTGGATGATGAATAGTACAAGAGTCTAGTGTACTACCCCTCTCTACTGCCACGGTGTGAATATCCATTTTACGCCAAACCAAGAGCAAACAGTCCGATGCGACGCTGACCTATATTCGACGGTGAAGAGGGTGCTATAGAGCATGCGAAGGCAGAGTACGGGGCTGTCCGTTGGAGACACACAGTCAAAACGTGTGCGTGACCTCATTCCGTGGTCGGCGGGAATGCCACCTGCCCGGTTTGTGTGCGTAGCGCTGGCGTGAATGGATCGTCAGGGCATTGAGTCGCGACCCCACGCACTGTGCGTGCAGATTGCGGGCCAGGCGGTGCGTGGAAGCAAGCCGGCGGTGCGTGACCGGGCTGCGGCGGCGGCCTTTGATCTATTTCCATCGCGGACGTAAACCCGCGGCGACCTCCGAGCGGATGAAAAGCGGTGTCCAGTTTTTCAGACGGACCGGCCAACCACCCATTGCGCGTCGTTTTAGCGGCAACTTCCGGTCGCGGTTGTACAATACGAATCTCTCGATCGCCAGCCCATGTTGTCTTGTTTCAACACTAGCAGCCAACACCTGTGAACACTGCTATTCGTCCAGTACAGTAGAAATGGAATCGCTCATGCGAAGTGTGTTTACTGCACTGTGTAACGAAAACTGGCGTAGTACACTACCTGAAAAGAAAAAATAACAACCAGGAAGACGTGTCAGTGTAACTTCGTACTCGTACAAACAACCGGCGTGAAAGTACAGTGAGACTACAAAAGTTATAGGGTGGCCCTAGTATCATACATTAAAGAGCCAAAGAAACTGGTACACCTGTCTAATATCGTGTAGGGCCCTCTCGAGCACGCAGAAGTGACGCAACACGACGTGGCATCGACTTGACTAATGTCTGAAGCTGGAGGCAATTGACACCATCAATCCTCCAGAGCTGTCCATAAATCCGTAAAAGTACGAAGAGGTGGAGATCTATTCCCAACAGGCATCACAGATCTGCACAGTAATGCTCATGTTTTGGGAGTTTGGAGGCCAGCGGAAGTGTTTAAACTCAGAACAGTGCTCATGGAGTCACTCTGTAGCAATTCTGGATGTGTGGGGTGGCGCATTGTCCTGCTGGAATTGCCCAAGTCAGTCGGAATGCACAATGGATGTGAATGGTTGAAGGTGAGCAGACAGGATGCTTACGTACGTTTCACCTGTCAGAGTCGTATCTAGACGTACCAGGGGTCCTACGAGCGCTATCCACAAAGTACATTACGTTTTGAAATTAAAAATAAATAAAGTACTGGAAATTTTTTTTATTATATACAGATGAAAGCCACACTTAAATACTACTTTTCTACATAGTTGCCATTTAAATTAAGGCACTTGTCGTAACGAGCTTGGAAATTCCTTCGCCGTAAAATTCGGCCGCCTGCGCCTTCAACCACGTGGTTACCTCTTCTTGAAGCTGTGCGTCGTCATCAAAACGCTGCATAGCCAACCACTTCTTCATTGCTGGGAATAAGTGGAAGTCGCCCGGTGCCAGGTCGGGACTGTACGGCGGATGAGGAAACAACTCCCACTTAAAAAAATTCGACAACTTCACGAGTGGCATTTGCCGTGTGGGCCCGGGCGTTGTCGTGAATCAGCAAGATCTTTGAGCCCAACTTTCCCCTGCGCTTGTTTTGTATTGCTCTTCTGAGGTTGTGCAGAGTTTTGCAATACCTTTGAGAGTTTATTGTAGTGTCTCTTTCCAGGAAATCCACAAAAATCACACCTTTTCTGTCCCAAAAGACAATCGCCATCACCTTCCTTGCCGACATTGTCTGCATGCATTTCTTGGGTTTTTGGGGGGAATTTGTGTGCCCCCACTGCATTGACTGCAATTTTGTCTCGCAGTTCGCATGCTTAACCCATGTTTCGTCACCAGTAATGATGCGATCGAGTAATGAGTCGCCATCTTTCTCGTAAGCGTCCAAAAACGTTAACGCTGCAGCCATTCGCTGATTTTTGTGAATCTCTGTCAAGATTTTTGGTATCCGTTTTGCACAAAACTTGTGGTATCCAAGCTTTTCGGTAATGATTTCGTGCAACAAACTTCGTGAAATTTGTGGAAAACTCATAGAGAGTTCCGTTATTGTGAAATTACGGTTTTCACGGACCGCGGCATCGACTTTTTCGACAAGTTCGGCAGTCACTATGCTGGGTCTTCCAATTCGCTCTTCGTCGTGAAAGTTAGTTCGGCCATTTTTAAATTTTATGACCCACTGACGCACTCCACCTTCAGTGATTATGTTGTCCCCATACACTTCACAAAGCTGCCGATAGATTACTATCGGTGTACTGTTTTTTGCAGTCAGAAACCTTATTACAGCACGCACTTCACACTTCGCGGCATTTTCAATTAACGCTGACATTTCAAACTGTCACAGTAACTCAACGGAGTACAGCACGAACCTCTCACTAGCACGGCAGGATGCCGACTGAGCGGCGGAATGCCATGACACCAAGATGGCCGCGCTAGCCCCGCCCCTAACGGACACAAACGAAAACGTAATGTACTTTTTGGATGGCCCTCGTATATCACTCCAACCGCACACGCCTCACACCGTTAAAGAGCTGCCATCAGCTTGAACAGTCCCCTGCTGACATGCAGAGTCCATGGATTTATGAGGTTGTCTCCGTACCCGTGCACGTCCATCCGCTCGATACAATTTGAAACGAGACTCGTCCGACGAGCCAACATGTTTCCATTCATCAACAGTGTAATGACGGTGTTGACGGGTCCAGGCGACGCGTAAAGCTTTGTGTCGTGCAGTCATCAAAGGTACGCCTTCGAAAGCCCATATCGATGATATTTCGTTGAATGGTTCGCACGCTGGCACTTTTTGATGGCCCAGCATTGAAAACTGCAGAAATTTCTGGAAGGGTTTCACTTCTGTCACGTTGAATGATTCTCTTCCGTCGTCGTTGCTCCCTTTCTTGCGGGATATTTTTCCGGCTGCAGAGATCTCGGAGATTTAATGTTTTACCGCATTCCTGATATTCGCGGTACACTCTTGAAATAGTCATACGGGAAAACCCACGCTTCATCGGTATCTCGGAGATGCTGTGTCGCATAGCTCGTGCGTCGACTATAACACCACGTTTAAAGTCACTTAAATCTTGACGATCTGCCATTGTAGCAGCAGTAACCGAAAGAACAACTGCGCCAGTCACTTGTTGTCTTATATAGGCGTTGCCGACCGAAGTGTCGTCCTCTGCGTGTTTACATATCTCTGTATTTGAAAATGCGTGTCGATACCAGTTTCTTTGGCGCTTCAGTTCATACACAAAGTATAAAAAGCATTTCACTGGTGGAACTGCTTTTTTTACTCAGGTTTCTGACATGATTATGGACGACATGATTATGGCCGCAAGGGAATTAACAGCCTTTGAACACGGAATGGTAGTTGGAGCTACACGCATAGCACATTACATTTTAGAAATCGTTAGGAATTGCCATATTTCAACATCTACAGTTTCAAGAGTATTTCAAGAATACCAAACTTCACGCATTACCTTTCAGCACGGACAAGGCGCCGGCCGCTGTGACCAAGCGGGTCTAGGCGCGTCAGTCCGGGACCACGCGGCTGCTACAGTCGCAGGTTCGAATCCTGTCTCGGGCTTGGGTGTTTGTAATGTCAGGTTGGTTAAGTTTACGTAGTTCTATGTCTAGGGGACTGATGACCTCAGATGTTCAGTCCTGTAGTGCTTAGAACCATTTCAACCATTTTCTGAGAAGGCAGTGGGCAACAGCCTTGACTTAAAGACCGAAAGCAGCGGCGTTTGCTCTGAGTTGTCAATGTTAACAGACTGGTAAACTGCTTGAAATAACCGCAGTATTCAATACGAGACATTCGACGAATTTATCCGTTAGGACAGAGCTACGAAGTTTGACGTTAACGGTGTAACTAACCACGTTACTACGGGTTATTCCTTATTATTGGGAATGGAAATACTTATTGCTTATGAAATCAATGTGAGAAGAATAGGGTCGCCACTGACTCAAACCATACAACTAATCAATGATTTGGTCGAGTCGGAAAATAAATTAATTTGATCACAGACCAAAAACTCACAAAAAATCCATACGTTGTGAGGTCGCTCACAGCGGATACGATGTAATTAATAGTATTGCCCGTGCGCTGTTCACGACAATCAAACATTTAAAATAGAATAGAAAATGCATGAACACTGCATAAGATCAGCTCCCAGCAACACACCTGAGAATAAGACTTAATCTAAAGCATTTGTTATAAAATACAAGAGGAGACTAATCACTGGAGCTGTGCATAAGGGCCGGCCGAAGTGGCCGTGCGGTTAAAGGCGCTGCAGTCTGGAACCGCAAGACCGCTACGGTCGCAGGTTCGAATCCTGCCTCGGGCATGGATGTTTGTGATGTCCTTAGGTTAGTTAGGTTTAACTAGTTCTAAGTTCTAGGGGACTAATGACCTCAGCAGTTGAGTCCCATAGTGCTCAGAGCCATTTGAACCATTTTTCTAAAACAAACATGCGATCGGACAGTTAGTGATGCCGGTAGCCCAACAACTATAATGTTCTACCACGTGGTTGGCTCCCCACGGACGAAAGACACGGAAAGTAAGGAAAATTTACGAGAAGCCAAAGCTCTAAATATTTAGAAAGGTGAAAGCTTATACAGGCACAGCTGAAGGCAAACAGACATTCATACAGAAGCGAGTGCTCACTTCTTATCGACACCTTTGTGTGGCGCTCTTCCGGCGAATCCGAGTCTGCTACAGAAATTTGCTAAAAGAAAAATCTGCCAAAGTTTTGCATTCCTTGCTGCGACAAGGCAAAGCAATCTTCCAGATTTGAAAAGCGAGACCAAAGGCTAACAGCTCTCCCCTCGCCAAGTAACAACGCGCCACGCGGTCAGTCTAACTCATCCTTCTTCGACTGGAGCACAGCTGTGGACGCTTCCCGTACCGGCGGCAGACTGCCTCCCGCTTCTCCAGCCTCTTCCACGCTCCGCGTGGACCGGAAAACCCCAAGATGCCATTTCCGCCACCAACCTAACGCAGGTGGATTTCTCACAAGTAGCGGAAACCTCTTTGCCGACTTGACCACTACGAGAGTTGGCTATTCTGTGCAACTGATGCTGAATCTGTACGACTATCGCAGACTTTCTGCAGCAGACTACGCCACCGTCTAGCAACGTGACACACAACCACATTCATTCAATCACACTACTATGAAAGTAAAGAGAATAGAGAAACAAGGAAAAGAAAGAGAAATGGTAATGAAAATGGGCTACCGGACTAATGAAAGGTGGTTACAGGACCCTTTCAATGGGTTGTGGCAGCAAACGATGGAGATGTTCTGAGATGCTTCATCTAAAGGCAGCTGGAGGTACGCATCGCCGAGGTCGGTCTGGGGAAATTATTCCTCCTCCCTCCTCCCCCCCCCCCCCCTCCCAGCCAGTTCAGTGAGGATAATTTCTTCCCAAGCAATAGGATAGGTATCTGCCTGCAACTGAGCGTTGATGGACGTCGGGAATTCCCACACAAGCGCAGAGACCCGTTCGGCTTCTGGATGATGGCTATGCGGGTCGACCATGCACTAGATTTGACAACCCCAGCTGCCTGCAGGCGATGGAATTGCTGCTTCACAGCAGCCCACAAGTTCACAGGAATTGGTCTGGCGCGGTAAAAACAAGGTGTAGCATCCGACCGAAGGGTGATGCGCGGCTGAGAGTCTGAAGCACACCCCAAATCCTGTTGAAAGAGAGTCGAAAACTCCATTCAGAGGCAGTCCAGTCCCTGAACATCTCTGCAGCCGTCGGTCAGCCCGTGACGTAGCACAGTTGCCTCTCTGCTGGTTTCGGATAGCGCCATTTTGCCATGCGCGGTTTATTTTAACCACAGCGGCGCGCTAATAGTTCACAAAACCTTGTCGATTCACCCTTGGAACGAAAGCTAATATTCATGCCCTTTTCGACGTCAGATGTATCGCACCATTTCCTCTTTAGGACAATGCTTTCACTGTTTTCTGAGTCTCCCCCTCTCGCTTTATAAACCCTCCGTGGCTACTGCTGCCACATACCACTTCTGACTGGTTACGCAACCTTGAGTTCGAGCACAGGCAGTGATCACATTAATCTCATCCGACCGTGTATCATACTTTCAGTTTGGTACTGAAATAGCAGACGGTTCACAAACAGTTTTACCTGTGGAAGGAAATACCACTTCCCACCACTGTAGCAGGGAAAACTTTACTGAAAACGCTACAGTTCATCATCGTCATCATCATCATCGTCAGTCAGTTCAAAGATTAAATGATATCTTCGAGACGTGGATTCAGGTAGGCTTTGAGCAGTCCTCTCCAAGTGGAACGGTCTTGGGCAGTTCTCTGCCAGGTGCTACCAGCGACCTTCTTGATATCTTTGTCCTACCTGAGCCGGCCGCAGTGGTCGAGCGATTCTAGGCGCTACAGTCTGGAACCGAGCGACCGCTACGGTCGCAGGTTCGAATCCTGCCTCGGGCATGGATCTGTGTGATGTCCTTAGGTTATTTAGGTTTAAGTAGTTCTAAGTTGTAGGGGACTGATGACCTCAGAGGTTAAGTCCCATAGTGCTCAGAGCCATTTTTTTCCTATCTGTCCGGTGGTCTTCCTCTAGGCCTCCGGTGCTCTCTCGGACTCCAATCCAGTACTAGCTTCGTCCATCTGCCGTATTTTCTACTCGCGGCGTGGCCAGCCCACTGCCATTTCAAGGAACCTACTGTCTCTAAGATATCCTTAACCTTCGTCACAGACCGGATGTCATCTGCCCTTTTCCTTCAGCAGTTCTTTACTGTCATAAAGAGAATTACACGCAGGAAAGAATGGCGTTTCATCTGGAAATGGAAATGAAGTCCCATGCCTTTTGACAGAGCGTAGGGGAACGATAAGGGAGACTGGCACCGCCGTACTAGGCAAGTTCCTAGTGGAGGTGGTTTGCCGTTGTCTTCCTCCGAACGTAATGGGGATGTATGATGATGATTCATTATGAGTCATCTCGGGGAAGGTGAAAATCCCTGACCCCGTCGGGAATCGAACCCGTGACCCCGTGCTCGGGAAGCGAGAACGCTATCGTGAGAGCGCGAGCTGCGGACATGTTTCATCTACACCCCATATTTTCCCTGTTCTGTGGCCTTCCTCCCGTGCGAAAGATGTATGTTTTGTCAGGACCAATCTTTGTCCTGGGGCCCTATTCTCCATCGTTCATATCGCTCAGTGTAGTTGGTTCGTTTCGGTAGTGACGTCATATTCGGTTCTTTATCGAAATATCCTATTCAGTAAGCTTCTGAGACGTGTTAGCGAACGGTCCTCCCACCGATTTTACGACAATTATACCGAGAGGCTTTGGATTTCGGTGTGGCCCTGCCGATCAGTGAGCTGTGGTTTATGTACACCTGTAATTTGTTATTTTTAACATAATTAGCTGTTTTAGCTTTGGATTTAGTGATTGTGTTACTATGGAATCACCAAAGGATGCATCCAGTTGGAAAGTGAGTTGATAATAGACTATTTTCCTTTGTTAGAAGCATGGTTAGGTTAGGTTGTTACTGTGAATGATTACATCCAAAAAGAAATCGTTTTCGGTCAATATTCTCTCAAAATACGTGTTACTTTAATGCAAATAATAGTTTAAAGATCATTAAATAGCAATTCATCAGCTCTGCTACTGACGTTACTAGTGACTTTGTGTACTTTTTTCCACAAATGGTTTAGTTAGTAATTATCGAAACGTGTTTACAATTTCAAGTAACAATGGAAAACAGTTATGTGAAGCCTGATATTAGAAACCTTCCACACTACTACGCATTTATGACTTACGCAGCATCGTTTGGCAACGAAGTCAGCCTACGTTCCTCTACGCAATAGTACAAGAATTGAGCACTCTGGTTCTGTTGTTTGGCGTGGCCAAGTGGTTTGCGTGCGGGATTGCTACTCGAAAAGACATAGATTCGTGAACAGATGGGTGCAAAGTTTTTTTTTTTTTCCTCTTCATATCTGCAACACGTTCTGAGACATTGTTATTCGTGTAAGTTAAGATTTTTCTACAATATTACTTACATGTAAGAGCGTACTTCCTCAGTAATGATTTCGTGATTTCTCTGTGTTTAAAATACGAAATATGAAATTCTTGGAGATGAAATTGCTGCGAGTGAAACAACTGAGAGTGACCTTTGTTGTGTCACCGTCAGACACCACATTTGCTAGGTGGTAGCCTTTAAATCGGCCGCGGTCCGTTAGTATACGTCGGACCCGCGTGTCGCCACTGTAAGTGATTGCAGACCGAGCGCCGCCACACGGCAGGTCTAGAGAGACTTCCTAGCACTCGCCCCAGTTGTAGAGCCGACTTTGCTAGCGATGGTTCACTGACAAATTACGCTCTCATTTGCCGATACGATAGTTAGCATAGCCCTCAGCTACGTCATTTGCTACGACCTAGCAAGGCGCCATTACCAGTTACTATTGATGCTGTAAAACATGTACCGTCAAGAGCGATGTTCACCATTTATGGATTAAAGTTAAGAATTCCACAGCTACGTCCTTTTTTGTTAGTCTCATTTCCTTGTCCTGTTCCAGACCTCACGCCAGCCTGCGTGAGCTAAAACGCGTGCCTTTCGGCTTCCTCTCATAGTGGGTTGGCTCTCCTGCCAATCCACAACAAAGATACAAAGTAGGCACCCTGGTGGCGGAGCCAGCGCTTCACTTGCTGAATCCTTTGCCGATTGACAGATACAGCGCCAATTGCCGATTTGTAATGCGTCTGTCCTCGCGACTGACAACATCAGCTCGCTTCTAGGTTTGTCCGACGGCTGCAAATCGTGGAGCTCCGCCGAAACACCTTCTGATGACCTGACATTCCGTGCCCAGCAACTAACTGTACTTCTCTTGACAGCATACGCTCCACAAACTTTGCACAGGCGTTTGTGAATACTCCCCACAGTTTATTTCAATGACGGCACGCTGCTTGTAACGTACATCACGCCACTTTGATACTGTCCAGCACCTACGCTATCTGTCGGAAGGGACGGAATCTTGGCGCGCTCACTCAGGAGGCTTGAAATAACACACAAGTACCGTTTCGGATTCGGAACATTGTTTTCGGATAAGAAAAAAAAATTGCTGTGCATGACTTTATGGGCAACCCTTGAGCGCTACTGGCCATTAAAACTGCTACACCAAGAGGATGACGTGGTCCAGACGCGAAATTTAACCGTCAGGAAGAAGATGCTGTGATCTGCAAATGATTAGCTTTTCAGAGCATTCACACAAGGTAGGCGCCGCTGGCGACACCTACAACGTGCTGACATGAGGAAAGTTTCCAACCGATTTCTCATACACAAACACCAGTTGACCGGCGTTGCCTGGTGAAACGTTGTTGTGATGCCTCTTGTAAGGAGGAGAAATGCATACCATCACGTTTCCGACTTTGATAAAGGTCGGATTGTAGCCTAACGCGATTGCGGTTTATCGTATCGCGACATTGCTGCTCGCGTTGGTCGAGATCTAATGACTGTTAGCAGAATATGGAAATGGTGGCTTCAGGAGGGTAATATGGAACGCCGTGCTGGATCCCAACGGCCTCGTATCACTAGCAGTCGAGATGACAGGCATCTTATCCTCAAGGCTGTAACGGATCGTGCAGCCACGTCTCGATCTCTAGTCAACAGATGGGGACGTTTGCAAGACAACAACCATCTGCACCAACAGTTAGACGACGTTTGCAGCAGAATGGACTATCAGCTCGGAGACAGACAGGAGCGCCTGCGATGGTGTACTCGACGACGAACCTGGCACCACGAATGGCAAAAACGTCATTTTTTCTGTTTACAGCATCATGATGGTCGCATCCGTGTTTGGCGACATCGCGATTAACGCACATTGGAAGCGTGTATTCGTCATCGCCATACTGGCGTATCACCCGGCGTGATGGTATGGGTTGCCATTGGTTACACGTCCCGGTCACCGCTTGTTCACACTGACCGCACTTTGAACAGTGGACGTTACATTTCAGATGTGTTACGACCCGTGGCTCTACCCTTCATTCGATGCCTGCGAAACCCTACGTTCCAGAAGGATAATGCATGACCGCATGTTGCAGGTTCTGTACGGGCCTTTCTGGATACGGAAAATGTACGACTGCTGCCCTGCCCAGCAAATTCTCCAGATCTCTCACCAATTGAAAACGTCTGGTCAATGGTGGCCGAATAACTGGCTCGTCACAATACGCCAGTCACTACTCTTGATGAACTGTGGTATCGTGTCGCAGCTGCATGGACAGCTGTACCTGTCCACGCCATCCAAGCTCTGTTTGACTCAATGCCCAGGCGTATCAAGGCCGTTATTACGGCCACAGGTGCTTGTTCTGGGTACTAATCTCTCAGGATCTATGCACCCAAATTGCGTGAAAATGTAATCACATGTCTGTTCTAGTATAATATATTTGTCCAATGAATGCCCGTTTATCATCTGCATTTCTTCCTTGGTGTAGCAATTTTAATGGCCAGTAGTGTAAGTCGAAGAGTATTCCAGAAGTCACTTGAAAAGTCTTGTACTGCCTCTGGTCTGCTGGTCGAGATGTTGCTTTCAATATAATGACGCCTCACTTGGGCTAAGCCATAAACACGTTGCAGAGGACTGCGTCAGGCGTCTGTATCCAGCCGTTATTTAAGTAGCTCGTTATGCACGCGGTGCGAAAGGCTGGCGCGACAATTCTGCGGTCGCGCTCGGTTGGAAAAAGCACTGGAGCATCGAGCAGGGATTAAAAAGCTTTGCGCGCTGTGGGAGCGGAACGCGCGGACAGTGCAATTAGCCGAGCCCGCACCCGGCGCCTAGTCCGCCCCCGCAAAGTAGTTGCGGTGGCAGTGGCGGTGTGGTGGAGGGGATGGGAGGGGAGAGGGGAAGAGAGAGGGGAGGTGGGGAAGGCGGGATTACGGCGATAAGCCGACCGCCCTGGAACGCACCCACCCTGTCCGCAGCTGCGGACATAACCTACTTTGCTAGCGCCACTTTGCCAACACTCCACCGGGGACTCATTGGTCTCGTCTCCTGGGTTTTAACTGACATTCGCTCCATACTCGCCAATCCCAAGTCAGTCTCAGCACGTTACTGATCCTATCTGGTATAGGGTATATTTCATCCGTATATTTTCGTCGAAATAGGACCGGCGTTCAGGAAGTAATAGTAGGCCTACACAGTTTTTACGAAAGCCATTCACGATGCATATGAACTGAAGAAGAGGCTAATTTCCCGAAGTATTGAGTGTAGAAGCTATCATACAGTGAAGCGTCAAAAAAACTGGAAGAGGGGTGGGGGGACTCTGAGCACTATGGGACTTCACTTCTGAGGTCACCAGTCCTCTAGAACTTAGAACTACTTAAACGTAACTAAGCTAAGGACATCACACATATCCATGCCCGAGGCAGGTCCAAACCTGCGACCGTAGCGGTCCCACGGTTCCAGAGTGTAGCGCCTAGAACCGCTCGGCCGCACCGGCCGGCAAAGTAACTGGTATAGGCATGCGTATTCAAGTACAGAGGTATATCAACAGGCAGAATACGGCGCTGCGGTTGGTAGTGCCTAAATAAGACAAGTATCTGGCGTAGTTGATAGATCGGTTACTGCTGCTACAATGGCAGGTTATCAAGATTTAAGTGACTAAGAATACGGGATGGTGTTAGTCGGCCCGCGAGCGATGGGGCTCAGAATGTCCGAGGTAGCGATGAAGCGAAAATTTCCTGTACGACCATTTCACGAGAGTACCGTGAATATCAGGAATCCGGTAAAACATCTCCGACATCGCTGCGGCCGGAAAAAGGTCCTGCAAGAACGGGACCAGCGACGACTGAAGAGCATCGTCCGACGTGACAGAAGTGCAGCCCTTCCGCAGATTGCTGTAGATTTCAATGCTGGGCCTTCAAGAAGTGTCAGCGTGCGAACCATTCAACGAAACATCATCGACATGGGCTTTCGGAGCCGAAGGCCCACTCGTGTAACCTTGATGACTGCACGACACAAAGCCTTACGCTTCTCTTGGACCGGTCAGCACCGACATTGGACTGTTGATGACTGGAAACATGTTGCCCGGGCGGACGAGTTTCGTTTCATATTCTTCCTAGCTGTTGGACGTGAACGGGTATAGAGACAACCTCATTAATCCATGGACCCTGCATGTCAGCAGGGGACTGTTCAAGCTGGTGGAGGCTCCGTAATGGTGTGGGACGTGTGCAGTTGGAGTGATATGCGATCCCTGATACGTTTAGAAACGACTCTCACTGGTAACACGTACGTAAGCATCGTGTCTGCTACACCTGCATCCATTCATGTCATTGTTGCATTCCGACCGACTTGGGCAATTGCAGCAGATCAATGCGACTCCCCATACGTCCAGAATTGCTACAGACTGGTTCCAGGCACACTCCTCTGAGTTTAAACACCTCCGATGGCCACCATACTCCTCAGAAATGGACATTATTGAGCCTAACGGGGATGGCTTGCAACGTGCTGATCAGAAGACATCTCCACCATCTCGTACTATTACGGATTTGTGGTCAGCCCTGCAGGATTCGTGGTCTCAGTTCCCTCCAGCACTACTTCAGACATTCGTCGAGTCCATGCCACGTCGTGTCGCGTGCTCACCGGGACACTACACTATATCAGGATGTTGCACCAGTTTTTTTGGCTCTTCAGTGTATATCTTTCGACATGTCTCATGATTCTGTCACTCCTTCTTGCCAATGTTTTCCACCTGTTCCTTTACTCGCATATTCTGCGGAGATCTAATTTCTTGCCTTATCGGTGCACCACATTTTCAACCTATTTTTGTAGTTCCATATCTCGAACGCTTCGAGTCCTTTTTGTTCCGGTATCGCCACAATCCATGCATCACTTCCATACATACTAGTAAATTTCTTTTGACAGTCTTCTGGCTGTAGGCTTCCTTAACTTTATCTGCTTCGTGGTCTCCGGATTTCGCACTAACTTTATCGATAATCTCACATCTGCTAATCCTCAGCACTTCTGTCTTTACGAGGTGCATTCAAGTTCTAAGGCCGCCGATTTTTTTTCTCCGGACTGGAAAGAGATAGAAACATCCGCATTGTTTTAAAATGAGGCCGCGTTCATTGTCAATACGTCACAGAGATGGCAGCACCATACGGCAGATGGAATTTTACCGCCAGTGGCGAGAATGAGAACTGTTTTAAATACTTAAAATGGCGACGTTTTCCTTACTTGAACAGCGTGCAATCATTCGTTTTCTGAATCTGCGTGGTGTGAAACCAACTGAAATTCATCGACAGTTGAAGGAGGCATGTGGTGATGGAGTTATGGATGTGTCGAAAGTGCGTTCGTGGGAGCGACAGTTTAATGAAGGCAGAACATCGTGTGACAACATACTGAAACAACCTCGGGCTCGCACAAGCCGGTCTGACGACACGATCGAGAAAGTGGAGAGATTTGTTTTGGGGGATCGCCGAATGACTGTTGAACAGATCGCCTCCAGAGTTGGCATTTCTGTGGGTTCTGTGCACACAATCCTGCATGACGACCTGAAAATGCGAAAAGTGTCATCTAGGTGGGTGCCACGAATGCTGACGGACGACCACATGGCTGCCCGTGTGGCATGTTGCCAAGCAATGTTGACGTGCAACGACAGCATGGATGGGACTTTCTTTTCGTCTGTTGTGACAATGGATGAGACGTGGATGCCATTTTTCAATCCAGAAACAAAGCGCCTGTCAGCTCAATGGAAGCACACAGATTCACCGCCACCAATCAAAATTTTCGGGTAACCGCCAGCGCTGAAAAAATGATGGTGTCCATGTTCTGGGACAGCGAGGGCGTAATCCTTACCCATTGCGTTCCAAAAGGCACTACGGTAACAGGTGCATCCTACGAAAATGTTTTGAAGAACAAATTCCTTCCTGCACTGCAACAAAAACGTCCGGCAAGGGCTGCGCGTGTGCTGTTTCACCGAGACAACGCACCCGCACATCGAGCTAACGTTACGCAACAGTTTCTTCGCGATAACAACTTTGAAGTGATTCCTCATGCTCCCTACTCACCTGACCTGGCTCCTAGTGACTTTTGGATTTTTCCAACAATGAAAGACACTCTCCGTGGCCGCACATTCACCAGCCGTGCTGCTATTGCCTCACCGATTTTCCAGTGGGCAAAACAGACTCCTAAAGAAGCCCTCGCCGCTGCCATGGAATCATGGCGTCAGCGTTGTGAAAAATGTGTACATCTGCAGGGCGATTACGTCGAGAAGTAACGCCAGTTTCATCGATTTCGGGTGAGTAGTTAATTAGAAAAAAAATCGGAGGCCTTAGAACTTGAATGCACCTCGTATTTGGTTTACCATCAATGAATATGCTGCAGTAATTCATTCCATTTGAGATTTCGCGCAATTATTTTCCCCGTTTCACTGAGGATAGTAATGGCGCCAGCGAATTTGATCGTGGATATTCTTTTATCCTGAATTCGAATTCCGTTCTTGAAGCTATCTTTTATTTGATTAATAGTTTCTTAGTGTACACCCAGAAAATTAGTTGGGAAGACAATATCCTTTCCAGATACCCTTGCTAATAGGATCACTACGTTCTTGTTGATTGTGATACTGATACGCAAATACACTAAGGGGATACTTCCTAATGTCGTGTAGGACCTCCTTTGCGCCGTAGTGCAGAAATTCTACGTGGCATGGACTCAACAAGTCGATCTAACTCCCCTGCAGAAATACTGACCCATGCTGCCTCTACAGCCGTCTATAATTGCGAATCTGTTGCCGGTGCAGGACATTGTACATGAACTGGCCTTTCGATTATATCCCATCAACGCTAAATGGGACTCATGTCGTGGCGGCCAAACCATTCGCTCTAACTGTCCAGGATGTGCTTCAAACTAAACGTGAACAACTGCGGCCCGGGGACATGGTGCATTGTCCTCCATAAAAATTACATCGTTTTTTGGGTGACATGAAGCCCACGATTAGCTGCAAATAGTCTCCAAGCATCCTGGCATCAAGAGGACCCAGTCCCTTTTACATTCCACCTACATCTACATGGATACTCTGCTAATCACATTCAAGTGCCTGGCAGAGGGTTCATCGAACCACCTTCACAATTCTCTATTATTCCAATCTCGTATAGCGCGCGGAAAGAACGAACACCTATATCTTTCCGTACGAGCTCTGATTTTCCTTATTCTATCTTGGTGATCGTTTCTCCCTATGTAGTTCGGTGTCGACAAAATATTTTCGCATTCGGAGAAGAAAGTTGGTTATTGGAATTCCGTGAGAAGATTCCGTCGCAACGAGAAACGCCTTTCTTTTAATGATTTCCAGCCCAAATCCTGTATCATTTCTGTGATACTCTCTCCCATATTTCGCGATAATACAAAACGTGCTGCCCTTCGTTGACCTTTTTCGATGTACTCCGTCAGTCCTATCTGGTAAGGATCCCACACCGCGCAGCAGTATTCTAAAAGCGGACGGACAAGCGTAGTGTAGGCAGTCTCCTTAGTAGATCTGTTGCATTTTCTAAGTGTAATGCCAGTAAAACGCAGTCTTTGGTTAGCCTTCCCCACAACATTTTCTATGTGTTCCTTCCAGTTTAAGTCAAAAAAATGGCTCTGAGCACTATGGGACTTAACATCTATGGTCATCAGTCCCCTAGAACTTAGAACTACTTAAACCTAACTAACCTAAGGACATCACACAACTCCCAGCCATCACGAGGCAGAGAAAAGCCCTGACCCCGCCGGGAATCGAACACGGGGAACCCGGGCGTGGGAAGCGTGAACGCTACCGCACTCCAATTTAAGTTTTTCGTAATTGTAATACCTAGGTATTTTGTTGAATTTTAGATTAACGAGTTTCTTTTAGCACTCTTGTGGATGACCTCACACTTTTCGTTATTTAGGGTCAACTGCCACTATTCGCACCATTCAGATATCTTTTCTAAATCGTTCTGCAGTTTGTTTTGATTTTCTGACTACTGATAAACAACAGCATCATCTGCAAACAACCTAAGACCGCTGCTCAGTTTGTCTCCCAGATCGTTTATATAGATAAGGAGCACTACCTTGGGGAACGCCAGAAATCACTGTTTTACTGGGTGACTTTCCGTCGATTCCTACGAACTGTGACTTCTCTGACAGGAAATCACAAATCCGGTCACATAACTGAAAAGATACTAAATAAGCACGCAATTTCACTACGAGCCGCTTGTGTGGTACAGTGTCATAAGCCTTCCGGAAATCCAGAAATACGGAATCGATCTGAAATCCCTCGCCACTAGCACTCAACATTTCATGTGAGTAAAGACCTAGTTGTGTTTCACAGGAACGATGTTTTCTAAACCCATGTTGACTGTGTGTCAATAGGCAGTTTTCTTCGAGGTACTTCATAATGTTTGAACACAATATATGTTCCAAAATCCTGCTGCATATCGACGTTAACTATATGCGCCTGTAATTTAGTGGATTACTTCTACTACCTTTCTTGACTACTGGTGTGACCTGTGCAACTTTCCAGTCTTTGGGTACGGATCTTTCGTCGAGCGAATGGTTGTATATGTTTAAGTATGGAGCTAATGCATCAGCATACTCCGAAAGGAACCTAGCTGGTATACAGTCTGGACCAGAAGACTTGCTTTTGTTGAGGGATTTAAGTTGCTGCACTACTCCGAGGATATTTGCTCCACATTGTGGAGCCACCATCATCTTGCATAGTGCATTGTTGACAGCGTTAGTCCATGGGGTCTTTGCCACAGTCGAACCCTGCCCTCAGCTCCTATCTACTGAAATCGTGACTCATCTGACCAAGCCAATATTGGAACACGTGAGGCAATACTGACCCTACGACTTATCTTAGAAGCTAGATTAAGGAAAGGCAAACCTACGTTTCTACGATTTGTAGACTTAGAGAAAGCTTTTGACAATGTCGACTGGAATACTCTCTTACAAATTCTGAAGATGGCAGGGGTAAAATATATGGAGCGAAAGGCTATTTACAATTTGTACAAAAACCAGATGGCAGTTATGAGTCGAGGGGCATGAAAGGGAAGCAGTGGTTGGGAAGGGAGTGTGACAGTTTTGTAGCCTCTCCCCAATTTTATTCAATCTGTATATTGAGCAAGCAGTGAAGGAAACAAAAGAAAAATTTGGAGTAGGTATTAACATCCATGGGGAAGAAATAAAAACTTTGAGGTTTGCCGATGACACTGTAATTCTGTCAGAGACAGCCAAGGACTTGGAAGAGCAGTTGAACGGAATGGAGTCTTGAAAAGAGGATATAAGATGAACATCAACAAAAGCAAAGCGAGGATAATGGAATGTTGTCGAATTAACTCGGGTGATGTTGAGGGAATTAGATTGGGAAATGAGACACTTAAAGTAGTATAGGAGTTTTGTTATTTGGGGAGCGAAATAACTGATGATGGTCGAAGTAGAGAAGATATAAAATGTAGACTGGCAATGGCAAGGAAAGCGTTTCTGAAGAAGAGAAATTTGTTAACAGCGAGTCTAGATTTAAATGTCAGGAAGTCGTTTCTGAAAGTATTCGTATGGAGTCTACACTCCATGAAAGTATGAAAGTGAAACATGAACGATAAATAATTTGGACAGGAAAAGAGAACAGAAGCTTTTGAAATGTGGTGCTACAGAAGAATGCTTAGGATTAGATGGGTAGATCACGTAACTAATGAGGGGGTATTGAATAGGATTGGGGAGAAGAGAAGTTTGTGGCACAACTTGACTAGAAGAAGGTTCAAAATGGCTCTGAGCACTATGCGACTTAACTTCTGACGTCATCAGTCGCCTAGAACTTAGAACTAATTAAACCTAACTAACCTAAGGACATCACACGCATCCATGCCCGAGGCAGGATTCGAACCTGCGACCGTAGCGGTCGCTCGGCACCAGAGTGTAGCGCCTAGAACCACACGGCCACTCCGGCCGGACCTAGAAGAAGGGATCGGTTGGTAGGACATGTTCTGAGGCATGAAGGGATCACCAATTTAGTACTGGAGGGCAGCGTGGAGGGTAAAAATCGTAGAGGGAGCCCAAGAGATGAATACACGAAGCAGATTCCGAAGGATGTAGGTTGCAGTAGGTACTGGGACATGAAGAAGCTTGCACAGGATAGAGTAGCATGGAGAGCTGCGTCAAACCACTCTCAGGACTGAAGACCACATAAGTCGTCTGACCAGGCCAGGGTTTTCCAGTCGTCTACCTTCCAA
This sequence comes from Schistocerca piceifrons, assembly GCF_021461385.2. Taxonomy (NCBI): domain Eukaryota; kingdom Metazoa; phylum Arthropoda; class Insecta; order Orthoptera; family Acrididae; genus Schistocerca; species Schistocerca piceifrons. The sequence goes on from NC_060146.1 coordinate 41,963,099, forward strand.
CCGATATGGTCACGTGCCCAGGAGAGGCTATTTAGGCTAATTCGTGCTGTTAGCGAAGCATTCGCGTCGATCGTCTGTTGCCGCAGTACATTGACACCACATTTCGCCACAATGTCCTAACGGATACGTACATCGTACGGCGCACGTTGATTTGTGAGGTTATTTCTCGCAGTGCTTTTTTGACTGTTGCCACTGAAAACTGTACGCAAACGCCGCTGCTCTCGGATGTTATAGGAAGGCCGTGAGCCATTACGATGTGAGTGGTGAGTGGTAATGCCTGAAATGTAGAGATGGGCAAACTGAAACACGTAACTGTTTCGAAACAAATGAAACAGTACAATGTAATGTTTCGATACGCTGTTTCGAAACACTGAAACAGCTTGTGTTTTGTAGTCTAATAAACCTACACATTTTATCATCTTGAATGTCTACTGCATAAGTATGTCCATATAAACACAAATGAGGCGCGAGAGCGCTAATAATATCGCAGAAAGCATGAAACTATCACTTAGGCATCTCGGCAGTTTCGTATTTCCTGCAGCAAATGCGCTGCTTTCGTGTCGTGTGACTTTCATACTTTTGAATTGACTGAGGACAGCCATAGCTGAAGACAGAAGAACCACCACGAACGGAACTGGAGGTGGGAGCAAACTGCAGAAACAACGGATATGCTACTGGGATTCCCATATTCTGTTAGTATGGGTAATATACCAATCCTGCTAATTTTTAATGCACACAAAGGGAATCATTGTGGCCGTAGACTCACAAATAACGCCAAATAATTCGAATAAATAACAAAATATAACAGAAGAAATTTTGTCTTTCAAGGTGTTTCGAACCGTTACTATAAATTCACCATGCTTCCCAGCCCTTCCCGTTCACCATTACACTATCAGTGATATGTCAAAAAGATTGCTTGCAATTATACCTACATCAAATTTATGTATATGTCTAATAACTGCCGCTCTACGCCTTTTTTTATTCAAAATGTTGTAGGCTTACTTGCGTTTCTTAATATGATTACTATACATGAACAGAGAAGCGTGTGTTATAAAAAAATGATGAATGATTTTCACATATTTATTATTTTGAATGTGAATAGTATGCGTTGTTTTATTGTTTGGTTAGTGTTTATAAAGCAGATGTTACGCCATTTCGGAACAGGACAGTCAGCTAGAAACGAAGAGCTTTATTTTCGGATATCTTAAGCTTCATGCTATTGCCTGTCAAAAAGATTTCGACACTCTTGAAAGTGTTTCACGAAGTGGTATGTTGTGTTTCAGTACCTGTGCCGAGCCCGAAATCTCGTCCGACACAGAGCAGAATGAAACATCACTGTTTCGATACAATTAGTCCGTTCCAAGCACAGGTGGACTGAAACGGCCTTATTTCAAAACAACGATACAGTTCCTGTGTCTGGCTCGAGATCGAATCTGGTCCGGTTATCCGAGACAGGGGCGGAATGAAACACCACTGTTTCGAAACAGTGAACCACAGCCGTTCCGAAACACTGAAACGGTTCCACGTATCGATACACTGTATCGAAACATAGAAACAGTGGCCAAGTCTACTGAAATGTGGTATTCTCGACGCGGTCTTAACACTTTGGATGGGGGGAAAACTGAATTCTCTAACGATAGCGTAGCTCCAACTACCATTCCGCGTTCAGTGTCTGTCAATTCCCGTCGGACGGCTGTAATCACATCGGAATCCTTTTCACACGAATCGCCTGAGTACAAATGACACTTACGCCAGTGTACTATCCTTTCATACAGGGCTATTACAAATGATTGAAGCGATTTCATAAATTCACTGTAGCTCCATTCATTGACATATGATCACGACACACTACAGATACGTAGAAAAACTCATATAAAGTTTTGTTCGGTTGAAGCCGCACTTCAGGTTTCTGCCGCCAGAGCGCTCGAGAGCGCAGTGAGACAAAATGGCGACAGGAGCCGAGAAAGCGTATGTCGTGCTTGAAATGCACTCACATCACTCAGTCATAATAGTGCAACGACACTTCAGGACGAAGTTCAACAAAGATCCACCAACTGCTAACTCCATTCGGCGATGGTATGCGCAGTTTAAAGCTTCTGGATGCCTCTGTAAGGGGAAATCAACGGGTCGGCCTGCAGTGAGCGAAGAAACGGTTGAACGCGTGCGGGCAAGCTTCACGCGTAGCCCGCGGAAGTCGACGAATAAAGCAATCAGGGAGCTAAACGTACCACAGCCGACGGTTTGGAAAATCTTACGGAAAAGGCTAAAGCAGAAGCCTTACCGTTTACAATTGCTACAAGCCCTGACACCCGATGACAAAGTCAAACGCTTTGAATTTTCGGCGCGGTTGTAACAGCTCATTTTTTCTTAACGGTGAAGTGAACAGACACAATGTGCGAATCTGGGCGGTAGAGAATCCTCACGCATTCGTGCAGCAAATTCGCAAATCACCAAAAGTTAACGTGTTTTGTGCAATCTCACGGTTTAAAGTTTACAGCCCCTTTTTCTTCTGCGAAAAAAACGTTACAGGACACGTGTATCTGGACATGCTGGAAAATTGGCTCATGCCACAACTGGAGACCGACAGCGCCGACTTCATCTTTCAATAGGATGGTGCTCCACCGCACTTCCATCATGATGTTCGGCATTTGTTAAACAGGAGATTGGAAAACCGATGGATCGGCCGTGGTGGAGATCATGATCAACTGTTCATGTCATGGCCTCCACGCTCTCCAGACTTAAACCCCTTACGATTTCTTTCTGTGGGGTTATGTGAAAGATTCAGTGTTTAAACCTCCTCTACCAAGAAACGTGCCAGAACTGCGAGCTCGCATCAACGATGCTTTCGGACTCATTGATGGGGACATGCTGGGCCGAGTGTGGGAGGAACTTGATTATCGGCTTGATGTCTGCCGAATCACTAAAGGGGCACATATCGAACATTTGTGAATGCTTAAAAAACTTTTTGAGTTTTTGTATGTGTGTGCAAAGCACTCCTGCAGAGTCTTCCGTTGGAGTTTATCTAGTTGGATCTTCTCTATCTCTTCTAACAACACTATCTGTTACGGATCCCACACTGATGAGCAATATTCAAGCAGTGGGCGAATAAGTGTACTGTAACCTACTTCCTTTGTTATCAGATTGCTTTTCCTTAGGATTCTTTCAATGAACCTCAGTCTGACATCTGCTTTACCGACGATCAACTTTATATGATCATTCCATTTTAAATCACTCGTAATGCCTACTCCCGGATAATTTATGGAATTAATTGCTTACTGTTGCTGACCTGCTATATTGTAGCTAAATGATAAAGGATCTCTCTTTCTATGTCTTCGCAGCACATTACACTTGTCTACATTGAGATTCAATTGCCATTCCCTGCACCATGCGTCAATTCGTTGCAGATCCTGCTGCATTTCAGTACAATTTTCCATTGTTAAATGACTGCCTATATGCCTCTGTACGAGCCCTAATCTCTCTTATCTTATCTTTGTGGTCTTCCCGCGAAATGTAAGTTGGCGGCAGTAAAATTGTACTGCAGTCAGCCTCAAATGCTGGTTCTCTAAATTTCCTCAGTAGCGATTCACGAAAAGAACGCCTCCTTTCCTCCAGAGACTCCCACCCGAGTTCCTGAAGCATTTCCGTAACGCTCGCGTGATGATAAAACCTACCAGTAACAAATCTAGCAGCCCGCCTATGAATTGCTTATATGTCCTCCCTCAATCCAACCTGACAGGGATCCGAAATTCTCGAGAAGTACTCAAGAATAGGTCGTATTAGTGTTTTATAAGCGGTCTCCTTTACAGATGAACCACATCTTCCCAAAATTCTACCAATGAACCGATGATGCCATTACATGCTTGTCCCACTTCATATCGCTCTGCAATGTTACGCCCAAATATTTAATCGACGTGACTGTGTCAAGCGCTACACTACTAATGGAGTATTCAGACATTACGGGATTCTTTTTCCTATTCATCTGCGTTAATTTACATTTATCTATATTTAGAGTTAGCTGCCATTATTTACACCAATCACAAATCCTGTCCAAGTCATCTTGTATCCTCCTACAGTCATTCAACGACGACACCTTCCGGTACACCACAGCATCATCAGCAAACAGCCGCACATTGCTATCCACCCTATCCAAAAGATCCTTTATGTAGATAGAAAACAACAGTGGACTTACTACACTTCCCTGGGGCACTCCAGATGATACTCTCACCTCCGATGGACACTCACCATCGAGGGCAACGTACTGGGTTCTATTACTTAAGAAGTCTTCGAGCCACTCACATACTTGGGAACCAATCCCATATGCTCGTACCTTAGTTAGGAGTCTGCAGTGGGGCACCGTGCTGTGCAAAGTAGTGCAGGTGTGTGCAGACAAACCCCCATTCCGCGACGGGGCCTTCCAGAGCAGTGTTCGCTAGAAGTCGCTCGTAGCTGTGTTTAAGCTGTCAGTTGTCGGCACAAATCGGCCAGTAGTGGGACGGGGCGAGCCGAGCTGAAGGGTTGCGCCGACTGGGGAAGGCAGAGCACAGCTGTCCCTGGTGGGGAAGGGGGCGGGGGGGGGGGAAGGGATTGTCTGGCTAGGGAGTGAGGAATCCGGGGAATCGTTTTTCGCTGTCGGCGTTAGCTGTCGCGGCAGCCGCATCTCTGTGCGGTCTATTATTAAACAGAGCTGCTGGCTGAGCGAGCACAAGGCGGAGAGGCGTGGGTGGGACTGCGCCGGGGATGGGGGAGGGCGCGGGCCTGGGTGCGTGGTGGGGGAGGAAGCTTCGATCGATGCAGCGCCGCCGCCAGAACTCTGCGGCCTACCTGGAGCCTGCCGTGGGCCCGGGAGATCGTGACCAGCGAGCGGACCGCGTTTTCTGGGACAGGGCGTCGAACTGGACTGGACGTCTAGCGACACCAGTGTGTCTCGTAAACGCGAATCACGGACTGGGCGAAAACCGAAGAGGAAGAGAGTCGAAGTGTGTGCAAAACACTGGCCAAAAGAGAGGACGTGTGTAAAGAGATGAAGGAATAACATCCATGGTACGTACAGGAGAATACGTCTGGCAAATAACTGAGGACGTAGTACGCAAGTGCTGTCCTGAGACGAAGAAGAGGCATAAGGGAGGAATTCGTGGTGGGCCGCATCCAATCAGAAAACTTATGGGTTGAGATAAAAGTTTTCTGGGTTTGGTACCGCGTCATAACGTAAAAAACTACTGCTGCTGCTGCAGAGAAACCAACGTTTCGGCCACGGTTGCAGCGGCCCTCTTCTGGGTCTAATGATCTAGCTATTCAGTGTCCTTTATATTTTGTTGCTAGTGTTCACTGCGCATGCCATTACGTCATAATTTTAGAAAGGTAGTTGGTTTCATCGGTCACTCAAGGAAGAAGGAGGGGGAACTTTACTTTAATAGGTTACTGCGGTGGAGGGAGAACGTGACCACTGTTGTCTATTGGTTCCTGTGTTATGTGCCATGACTGGTGGTCACCGTCAAATGAGAAGTTTGCTGCCGTTTACCAACTGCTGGACGTCGGCCGCGCGGCGCCAGTTACTCGCCGGCGGTGCTCGTGCCTCGTGTGGACAGTGCGGTCTGTTGGGCTCTGATTGCTGGCAGCCAAGACGGGGCAAGCCTGAGTCCATCCTCCCTGTTCATTCGGAAAAGTACCTAGCCTGCAAAGTAAGACGTCTAGTTTGCAAGACGGACTCTTATGTGAAGAACTCGACACACTTTAAAGAACGCCTAAAGGGAGAAACAATTTTACTTACGGACATCATGGTCAGCTTTGACTTGAAGTCACTATTTACGAACGTGCCAGTAGATGAAACTATCCGCATCCTTCAGGAGCATGTCCCGCCAGACATATGCGACCTGGTTCAGTTGTGCCTGACTTCAACGTAGTTCAAATGGCAAGGAAAATACTACGAGCAGACAGACGGCGTAGCAATCGGGTCTCCCCTATCTCCGCTGGCAGCCGACATTTTCATGGAAGCCTTTGAAGCAACGGCCCTCGGTTCAGCTCCTTTACGCCCACGTTGCTAGTTCAGATACGTGGACCACATGTTCGCTATATGGCCTCACAGTGAAACGGAGCTACACAAGTTTCACGAATATTTGAACAATATGCACGGGAAGATACAGTTCACGCTGGAAGTAGAAAAGAATGGTGCTACTCCATTTCTAGACGTCGAAGTGTACAGGAGAACGGAGGGCACACTGGGGCACAGAGTATATTGCAATCCTACACATACAGTCAGGTACCTGCACTCCCAATCCTACCACCACCCAGCGCAGAAGAACTCTGTCATCCGCTCTTTGGCAGTCCGTGCGCAGCGCCTAAGTGATGCTCAAAACATCACACCTGAGCTTAAAAGGTAACGCACAACGTTTGTAGCCAATGGCTACAGCCATAAGTCGATAAACACAGTCTTGTCGACAAATACAAGCAAGAAAGATAACCAAGAAATAGACAAACTGCAGCCAACAGTGCGCTTACCTTATGTGAAAAACGTCACTGACCGAATAGGCAAACTCCTTCGCCGCGTTGGGGTGCAGCCTGTCTTCTGTAGTGGTCGTAGGATCCAGGACGTACTAGGCTCTACAAAGGACAAGGTGGATGCATTACACACTGCAGGCATTTACAAGGTGGAATGCGAATGTGGAGAGGCATACATCGGCGAGACTGGCGGGCCAATAGCAACGCGCATTCGGGAGCATGAGCGTTATATTCGTCTAGGGCAACACAACAAATCCGCAGTGGCAGAACATCACCATGACTGCGGAAAAGAAATAAAAATGCAGCGAAGCCTGTGTGTTGGCCAAGCAGCCAATTATGACGAAACGCAAAATCAGAGAGGCCATCGAAATACTCAAACACCGTAACAACATGAACAGGGAGGATGCACTCAGGCTTACCCCATCTTGGCTGCCAGCAATCAGAGCCCAACAGACCGCACTGTCAACACGAGGCGCGAGCACAGGCGGCGAGTAACTGGCGCCGCGCGGCCGACGTCCAGCAGTTGGTAAACGGCAGCAAACTTCTCATTCGACGGTGACCACCAGTCGTGGTACATAACACAGGAACCAATAGACAACAGTGGTCACGTTCTCCCTCCACCGCAGTAACCTATTAAAGTAAAGTTCCCCCTCCTTCTTCCTTGAGTGACCGATGAAACCAACTACCTTTCTAAAATTATGACGTAATGGCATGCGCAGTGAACACTAGCAACAAAATATAAAGGACACTGAATAGCTAGATCATTAGACCCAGAAGAGGGCCGCTGCAACCGTGGCCGAAACGTTGGTTTCTCTGCAGCAGCAGCAGTAGTTTTTTACGTTATGACGCGGTACCAAACCCAGAAAACTTTTATGTCGATTGACTGTGGCCGCGGAAGCCTATGAAATTATAGAAAACTTATGGCTCAAAAAAGACAGGAATATTTCGCATAAACGACAACGTGGTTTATAATGCGAAAAGCTGCCCCGCTCCCCCCTTCCAAGAACCGAGGACCTTGCCGTGCGATAGGGTGGTGTGTGTATTTCAGATAATTAAGTCAGTCATATCGTAGGAGCAGCCACATCGGAAAGGTATACGTGGGGAGGACGTAACAGGTGGATCGTTCTCTAAGGAACGGGTCCAATGGAACGCCACCACCGGCCTCTTTCGGTCGGTGTCATACCAGTGTCGGGTCTGGCGAAGTAACGGTAGATCATGTGCCTGGAAGCCTAGACGTCGCGTTGTCGAATCTCAGAGGCCGCATAAAAATTTTAAATCCCACTTTAATCTAGCCTACAGCTCTCACCAGGAATGACATTTGGATTATATTCCAAGTCAAAATGTAGGGCCACTTTCCCCTGTTGGATGACTAGGGTAGATTAGCGTTAAGAATGTCGCCAAAGTGTCATACGGTTGAACGACTTGTACTCTGCTGTTCAGCCACAACAAATTATTATAACTTGTTCCAGTACCGCCACTTCTCGATCTCCCCTCGGTGTAGTTCAGAGGCTCTCGATCTTTTTTTGCGGGTGGTCAGTCGTTTCTTGTTGCAGTGTCGTGTCTCGAGAGAGAGTCAGCAGGACACGTTGTAATTACGAGGGCTTACCTCGACCTATGTAATCGATGGGTGAGTTTCGCGTAGGCAGCTTTGCAGAACTCCGTCCTGTAAAGAATCTACAAGCTAAAGAGGGTGTTCAGGGACACAGAATTCGGTGTGCAGCGCAAGGAAACTGAGGTCTAATATAAATTCACGCTAGTAAAATTCATTGGAGGTTCACTTCTGGCACTACTGACTTTAGCTTCTTCTTTTCAATGCACAATGTTACGATATACGCCCTCAAGTAACTTTGTCAGCTGCCTTTTAGCTCGCAGTCCTATGTGATGAAAAGTGCCGCGACATCCCCAAAACATACGTTTTTCATATTGCATGCATTGTCCTGCCACCTACTGCCAGGTACTCCATATCAGCGACCTCAGTAGGCATTAGACATCGTGAGAGGGCAGAATGGGGCGCTCCGCGGAACTCACGGCCTTCGATCTTGGTGTCACGTGTGTCATACGGCTGTACGCGAGATTATTACACTCCGTAATTCCACTGTTTCCGATGTGACAGTGAAGTGGTAACGTGAAGGGACACGTACAGCACAAAAACGTACAGGCCGACCTCGTCTGTTGACTGACAGAGACCGCCGACAGTTGAAGAGGGTCGTAATGTGTAACAGACACACATCTATCCAGATCATCACACAGGAATTCCAAACTGCATCAGGATACACTGCAGGTACTATGACAGTTTGGCGGGAGGTGAGACAACTTGGATTTCATGGTCTTGCGGCTGCTCATAAGCCACACATGACGCCGATAAATGCCAAACGACGCCTCACTTGCTGTAAGGAGCGTAAACATTGGACGATTGAACAGTGAAAAAACGTTGTGTGGAGTGACATATTACTGTAAACAATGTGGCGATTCGATGGCAGCATGTGGTTATGGAGAATGCCCGGCTAATATCATCTGCCAACGTGTGTACTGTCAACAGTAAAATTCGGAGGCGATGGTGTTATGGTGTGGTCGTGTTTTTCATGGAGGGGGCTTGTACCCCTTGTTGGTTTGCGTGGCACTATCACAGCATAGGCCTACATTGATGTTTTAAGCACTTTCTTGCTTCCCAGAGTTAAAGAGCAATTCGGAGATGGCAGCTGCATCTTTCAACACGATCGAGCACCTGTTCAAAATGGACGGCCTGTGGTGGAGTGGTTACACGACAATAACATCCCTGTAATCGACTGGTCTGCACAGAGTCCTGATCTGAATCCTGCAGAACACCTTTGGGATATTTTGGAACGCCGACTTCGTGCCAGGCCTCACCGACCGACATCGGTACCTCTCCTCAGTGTAGGACTCCGTGAAGAATGGACTGCCTTTCACCAAGAAACCTTCCAGCATCTGACTGAACGTATGCCTGCGATAGTGGAAACTGTTATCAAGTTTAAGGAAGGGCCAACACCATAGTGAATTCCAGAATTACCGATGGAGGACGCCACGAACTTGTAAATCATTTTCAGCCAGGTGTTCGAATACTTATGATCACATAGTGCATCTCGAGCCCCACGTGGCTCTGACTATTCTTAATCCTCATCTTGGCTACGTCCGGGACAGAGGTAGTGTCCCAGACGACTACTAATCGTGCTTTCCCCCTGGGCTGGGATAGGTTCCCTTTCTGTAACACTCGTAGAATTTATAGAACATTTTCTCTGACACACATCACCAACGATGAGTGTACATTACCGCATGTGGGAAACTCACGAGGCACTTGTGTAACTGCCTCGAGCTGCTACACGGGAATTCTATCACACGCTGGCTGACCAGAGGCCGTTTTCATATGCACTTAGCCTGTGTACCGACCGTTGCCAGTCTCTCGCTGTTTGAATACAAGATTGCGTCAACTCCTCCGTCGTCTTCCCAAGCAGCCCCTCGCTCGCAACTTTGAATTTAATGCCGTATTCCATCCCTTAATAGTTAATTTCGTGACACCTCTCATCTCAAACGAAATATTTTGTAGGACCTGTTCTCAGGGAACATAAAATTTCCTTTTCGCATCATCGGTAGTGCCATCGGACAACTGGTTCCATTTAATTCACAGATGGCCATTAAAACTGCTACACCACGAAGATGACGTGCTACAGACGCGAAATTTAACATACAGGAAGGAGATGCAGTGATATGCAAATGATTAGCTTTTCAGAGCATTCACATAAGGTTGGCGCCGGTGGCGACACCTACAACGTGTTGACATGAGGAAAGTTTCCAACCGATTTCTCATACGCAAACAGCAGTTGATCGGCGTTGCCTAGTGAAATGTTGTTTTGATGCCTCGTGTAAGGAGGAGAAATGCGTACCATCACGTTTCCGACTTTGATAAAGGTCTGATTGTAACCTATCGCGATTGCGGTTTATCGTATCGCGACATTGCTGCTCGCGTTGGTCGAGATCCAATGACTGTTGGCAGAATATGGAATCGGTGGGTTCAGGAGGGTAATAGGGAACGCCTTGCTGGATCCCAACGGCCTCGTATCACTAGCAGTCGAGATGACAGGCATCTTATCCGCATGGTTGTAACGGTTCGTGCAGCCATGCCTCGATCCCTCAGTCAACAGATGGGGACGTTTGCAAGACAACAACCATCTGTACGAACAGTTGAACGACGTTTCCAGCAGCATGGACTATCAGCTCGGAGACCATGGCTGAGGTTACCCCTGACCCTGCGTTGCAGACAGGAGCGCCTGCGATGGGGTACTCAACGACGAACTTGGGTGCACGAATGGCAAAACCTCATTATGAATTCAGGATCTGTTTACAGCATCACGATGGTTGCATCCGTGTTTGGCGACATCGCGGTGAACGGCATTGGAAGCGTGTATTCGTCATCGCCATACTGGTGTATCACCCGACGTGACGGTATGGGGTGCCATTGGTTACACGTCTCGGTCACCTCTTGTTAGCTTTGACGGCACTTTGAACAGTGGACGCTACATTTCAGATGTGTTACGACCCGTGGCTCTGCCCTTCATTCGACCCCTGCGGATCCCTACATTTCAGCACTATAATGTGTGTACCCGTGGTCTAGGGGTTGCCTCTTTGATTCATAATCAAAACGTCTTCGGTCGCGAGTTCGATCCCCGCCACTGCTTAAATTTTGATAAATAATCAGCGTTGGCGGCCGAAGACTTCCGGCATAAGAAGTCAGCCTCATTCTGCCAACGGCCTTGTCAAAGAGGGCGGAGGAGTGGATAGAGGTTCAGGGCACTCTCTTGTCCTAGGAGTGGGAAATTGCCCCTAAAGGCGGAAGTATCAGCAATGATCAACGACATAAGGATGCAGAAGGCAATGGAAACCACTGCATTAAAGACACGTAACGTGTATCCACAGGAGATGTGGCCTGTAATTGAAGAAGTGTCATGATGATCTCTCCATTGGCAAAAGATTCCGGAATAGTCCCCCATTAGGATCTCCGGGAGGGGACTGCCAAGGGGGAGGTTACCATGAGAAAAATATTGAATAATCAACGAAAGGATAACGTTCTACGAGTCGGGGCGTGGAATGTCAGACGCTTGAACGTGGTAGGGAAACTAGAAAATCTGAAAAGGGAAATGCAAAGTTTCAATCTAGATATAGTAGGGGTCAGGGAAGTGAAGTGGAAGGAAGACAAGGATTTCTGGTCAGATGAGTATCGGGTAATATTAACAGCAGCAGAAAATGGTATAACAGGTGTAGGATTCGTTATGAATAGGAAGGTAGGGCAGAGGGTGTGTTACTGTGAACAGTTCAGTGACCGGGTTGTTCTAATCAGAATCGACAGCAGACCAACACCGACAACGATAGTTCAGGTATACATGCCGACGTCGCAAGCTGAAGATGAACAGATAGAGAAAGTGTATGAGGATATTGAAAGGGTAATGCAGTATGTAAAGGGGGGCGAAAATCTAATAGTCGTGAGCGACTGGAATGCAGGTGTAGGGGAAGGAGTAGAAGAAAAGGTTACAAGAGAATATGGGCTTGGGACAAGGAATGAAAGAGGAGAAAGACTAATTGAGTTCTGTAACAAGTTTCAGCTAGTAATAGCGAATACCCTGTTCAAGAATCACAAGAGGAGGAGGTATACTTGGAAAAGGCCGGGAGATACGGGAAGATTTCAATTAGATTACATCATGGCCAGACAGAGATTCAGAAATCAGATACTAGATTGTAAGGCGTACCAGGAGCAGCTATAGACTCAGATCACAATATAGTAGTGATGAAGAGTAGGCTGAAGCTCAAGACATTAGTCAGGAAGAATCAATACGCAAAGAAGTGGGATACGGAAGTACTAAGGAATGACGAGATACGTTTGAAGTTCTCTAACGCTATAGATACAGCAATAATGAATAGCGCAGTAGGCAGTACAGTTGAAGAGGAATGGACATCTCTAAAAAGGGCCGTCACAGAAGTTGGGAAGGAAAACATAGGTACAAAGAAGGTAGCTGCGAAGAAACCATGGTAACAGAAGAAATATTTCAGTTGACTGATGAAAGGAGGAAATACAAACATGTTCCGGGAAAATCAGGAATACAGAAATACAAGTCGCTGAGGAATGAAATAAATAGAAAGTGAAGGGAAGCTAAGACGAAATGGCTGCAGGAAAAATGTGAAGACATCGAAAAAGATATGATTGTCGGAAGGACAGACCCAGCATACAGGAAAGTCAAAACAACCTTTGGTTACATTAAAAGAAACGGTGGTAACATTGAGAGTGCAACGGGAATTCCACTGTTAAATGCAGAGGAGAAAGCAGATAGGTGGAAAGAATACATTGAAAGCCTCTATGAGGGTGAAGATTTGTCTGATGTGATAGAAGAAGAAACAGGAGTCGATTTAGAAGAGATAGGGGATCCAGTATTAGAATCGGAATTTAAAAGAGCTTTGGAGGACTTACGGTTAAATAAGGCAGAAGGGATAGATAACATTCCATCAGAATTTCTAAAATCATTGGGGGAAGTGGCAACAAAACGACTATTCACGTTGGTGTGTAGAATATATGAGTCTGGCGATATACCATCTGACTTTCGGAAAAGCATCATCCACACAATTCCGAAGACGGCAAGAGCTGACTAGTGCGATAATTATCGCACAATCAGCTTAACAGATCATGCATAGAAGCTGCTTACAAGAATAATATACAGAAAAATGGGAAAGAAAATTGAGAATGCGCTAGGTGACGATCAGTTTGGCTTTAGGAAAAGTAAAGGGACGAAAGAGGCCATTCTGACGTTACGGCTAATAATGGAAGCAAGGTTAAAGAAAAATCAAGACACTTTCATAATATTTGTCGACCTGGAAAAAGCGTTCGACAATATAAAATGGTGCAAGCTGTTCGAGTTTCTGAAAAAAAAAGTAGGGGTAAGCTATAGGGAGAGACGGGTCATATACAATATGTACAACAACCAAGAGGGAATAATAAGAGTGGACGATTAAGAACGAAGTGCTCGTATTAAGAAGGGTGTAAGACAAGGCTGTAGCCTTTCGCCCCTACTCTTCAATCTGTACATCGAGGAAGCAATGATGGAAATAAAAGAAAGATTCAGGAGTGGAATTAATATACAAGGTGAAAGGATATCATTGATACGATTCGCTGATGACATTGCTATCCTGAGTGAAAGTGAAGAAGAATTAAATGATCTGCTGAACGGAATGAACAGTCTAATGAGTACACAGTACGGTTTGAGAGTAAATCGGAGAAAGACGAAGGTAATGAGAAGTAGTAGAAATGAGAACAGAGAGAAACTTAACATCAGGATTGATGGTCACGAAGTCAATTAAGTTAAGGAATACTGCTATCTAGGCAGTAAAATAACCAATGACGGACGGAGCAAGGAGGGCATCAAAAGCAGACTCGCTATGGCAAAAAAGGCATTTCTGGCCAAGAAACGTCTACTAATATGCCTTAATTTGAGGAAGAAATTTCTGAGGATGTACGTCTGGAGTACAGCATTGTATGGTAGTGAAACATGGACTGTGGGAAAACCGGAACAGAAGAGAATCGAAGCATTTGAGATGTGGTGCTATAGACGAATGTTGAAATTTAGGTGGACTGATAAGGTAAGGAATGAGGAGGTTCTACGCAGAATCGGAGAGGAAAGGAATATGTGGAAAACACTGATAAGGAGAAGGGACGAGATGATAGGACATCTGCTAAGACATGAGGGAATGACTTCCATGGTGCTAGAGGGAGCTGTAGAGGGCAAAAATTGTAGAGGAAGACAGAGATTGGAATACGCCAAGCAAATAATTGAGGACGTAGGTTGCAAGTGCTACTTTGAGATGAATAGGTTGGCACAGGAAAGGAATTCGTGGCGGGTCGCATCAAACCAGTCAGTAGACTGATGACCACAAAAAAAAAAAAAAAATGCACGACCGCATGTTGCAGGTCCCGTACGGGCCTTTCTGAATACAGAAAATGTTCGACTGCTGCCCTGGCCAGTACATTCTCCACATCTCTCACCAACTGAAAACGCCTGGTCAATGGTGGCCGAGCAACTGGCTCGTCACAATACGCCAGTCACTACTCGTGATGAGCTGTGGTATCGTGTTGAAGCTGCATGGGCAGCTTTACCTATACACGCCATCCAAGCTCTGTTTGACTCAATGCCCAGGCGTATCAAGGCGGTTATTACGGCCAGAGGTTGTTGTTCTGGGTACTGATTTCTCAGGATCTATGCACCCTAACTGCGTGAAAATGTAATCACATGTCAGTTCTAGTATAATATATTTATCCAATGAATACCCGTTTATCATCTGCATTTCTTCTTGGTGTAGCAATTTTAATGTCTAGTAGTATACATTCGTTCCGTACTGTCACCAGAGTTATGCAACATGACTTACATCATTACCTGTGGCCATTCGTTTTTCTCATTGTCAACAGGATTAGGCGACATAACATAATTATTACATCATTAGAAATATAGCTGGTGTTATTTGTCATTTACAGTATAGTTACAAATTATTAAATAATCCTCCCTGGCAGAGTACTAGTAGCCTTTCTTAGTGGCTGTTCAGTTGGCGCAGGATTCTAGGTAGACCTAGTGCCATAAGATTCCAGGTCATTCGCCTCATAGCTCACATCAGTTTGCCGAGCTGACCTCTATCAGACACGTGTGGCTGCGCAAGTTCATGTACAACAACAGCATTTGTTACACAAATTCTGGCATAACAATGTGTACTGTCTACTTGACACAACTTCTTACCAGAAGTTCTATAACATCTATGAGGTGCATTCAAGTTCTAAGGCCACCGATTTTTTTCTTCTAATTAACTTCTCACCCGAAATCGATGAAACTGGCGTTACTTCTCGACGTAATCGCCCTGCAGATGTACACATTTTTCACAACGCTGACGTCATGATTCCATGGCAGCGGCGAAGGCTTCTTTAGGAGTCTGTTTTGACCACTGGAAAATCGCTGAGGCAATAGCAGCACGGCTGGTGAATGTGCGGCCACGGAGAGTGTCTTTCAGTGTCGGAAAAAGCCAAAAGTCACTAGGAGCCAGGTCAGGCGAGTAGGGAGCATGAGGAATCACTTCAAAGTTGTTATCACGAAGAAACTGTTGCGTAACGTTAGCTCGATGTGCGGGTGCGTTGTCTTGGTATAACAGCACACGCGCAGCCCTTGCCGGACGTTTTTGTTGCAGTGCAGGAAGGAATTTGTTCTTCAAAACATTTTCGTAGGATGCACCTGTTACCGTAGTGCCCTTTGGAACGCAATGGGTAAGGAGCACGCCCTCGCTGTCCCAGAACATGGACACCATCATTTTTTCAGCGCTGGCGGTTACCCGAAATTTTTTTGGTGGGAGTGAATCTGTGTGCTTCCATTGAGCTGACTGGCGCTTTGTTTCTGGATTGAAAAATGGCATCCACGTCTCATCCATTGTCACAACCGACGAAAAGAAAGTCCCATTCGTGCTGTCGTTGCGCGTCAACATTGCTTGGCAACATGCCACACGGGCAGCCGTGTGGTCGTCCGTCAGCATTCGTGGCACCCACCTGGATGACACTTTTCGCATTTTCAGGTCGTCATGCAGGATTGTGTGCACAGAACCCACAGAAATGCCAACTCTGGAGGCGATCTGTTCAACAGTCATTCGGCGATCCCCCAAAACAAATCTCTCCACTTTCTCGATCGTGTCGTCAGACCGGCTTGTGCGAGCCCGAGGTTGTTTCGGCTTGTTGTCACACGATGTTCTGCCTTCATTAAACTGTCGCACCCATGAACACACTTTCAACACATCCATAACTCCATCACCACATGTCTCCTTCAACTGTCGATGAATTTCAATTGGTTTCACACCACGCAAATTCAGTAAACGAATGATTGTATGCTGTTCAAGTAAGGAAAACGTCGCCATTTTAAGTATTTAAAACAGTTCTCATTCTCGCCACTGGTGGTAAAATTCCATCTGCCGTACGGTGCTGCCATCTCTGGGACGTATTGACAATGAACGCGGCCTCATTTTAAAACAATGCGCATGTTTCTATCTCTTTCCAGTCCAGAGAAAAAAAATCGGAGGCCTTAGAACTTTAATGCACCTCGTACAATAAACACACAGATAACACAAAATTATAATTATGATTAATATAGCGGATGCTGAGTATCCCCAGGTGGAATACTCACTCATCAACCATCCCTTGAAGGTCGTTCTTTCTTGATAATTAATTTAATCTTGCAGCCCATAAATCTTATGCCCTGCAGCTTTCAAATCGTCCACACGACAAACCACATGCTCTAAAGGTAACATTACAGGTATTTCTGATATTTTCTGTTTCTCATCTTCTGTAATACAACAGTCTACTTCTACGTTTAAGGCAGGTACTGCATCTACATTAGTTATAAACTGCCAGCTAGCCACGCGGTCTAACGCGCTGCTTTCCAAGCGGGATGGCGTGCCGGTCCCCGGCACGAATCTGCCTGGCGGATTCGTGTCGAGGTCCGGTGTGACGGCCAGCCTGTGGATGGTTTTAAGGCGGTTTTACCTCGGTGAATCCGGGCTTGTTCCCCTGCTTCCGCCTCAGTTACACTGTGTTGGCGATTGCTGCGCAAACATCGTTTCCTTGTACGCGTACACCACAATTACTCTACGAAGCAAACATTTGGAGTTACACTCATCTGGTATGAGACGTTCACGAGGGGAGGGGTGTGGGGTAGGGGTGGGAGGGGTGGGGGGTCCCCTGGAAGCCGAACCGCACAATA
The DNA here is from genome assembly GCF_021461385.2 of Schistocerca piceifrons. NCBI lineage: Eukaryota > Metazoa > Arthropoda > Insecta > Orthoptera > Acrididae > Schistocerca > Schistocerca piceifrons. The sequence goes on from NC_060146.1 coordinate 41,980,372, forward strand.
ACCCTGGATTCGGTGTGGGGCGTCTGTGGAGTGGGTGGACTGCTGTGGCCCGTTGTGGAGCTGTGAACCGCTGAGGGTCACGGCGGGAGGAAGCCTTTACGTCGTTTCTGGGTTCCCAGATTAAGAGGGTGATCAAATCCAAAAAATTACGATTTTTTTTTTGCTACCGAAAATTAATTGGAACATTCCTCTTTAATGTAAACTTTGAATTATTGTTCTACTCGCCCTAGAAGTGGAGTTATTACCATTTTCCCCCACGCCTGCAGAGGAAATGGTCGGCCGCTGAATGCATCTAACACCCTCTCGTGACTTCCTGGCGAACTGCTTGGGATTTTCTCGGCCTGTTACGCATACAGCGCCGTATGTTACGCATACAGCGAGTGTGCAAGGATTGGCTACATTGTTTTCTGTGACAAATGAAGCGCTAAGAGCGCAGATCATCGTCTCTTTGCTGTTTACCGTTTCGAATTAGTTCAGTGTTGCGCCTGTTGTTGGTAGTATTATACTTCTTGTGTAAAGCGTTGTTCTGGTTACGATGCCACGTTTTAGTAACCGTGTATATAAGAAGACGAAGAACGTAGGGAAAAGAAAATTAACACTAATATCAAGTTGCGATACTACAATTACTGAAACAGTGCGTTCTTCTGCTAAGCAACACATGGCCGACCATAGCCCTGTGACATCTTCTAGCAAGAAGCTGACTGGTGGAAGTCACAGATTTCGTGAATATGTTAGTGACAGTGATGATTTTTTCATGACTTAGCACAGCCAGAATTGTTACACAAATGTCTACACGGAAAGACGCAGAATCCTAATGAGAGCGTAAACAATTTGATTTGGAATGTGATTCCTAAAAGGGTGTTTGTAAGCATAAAAACACTGCACTTTGGCATTTATGATGCAATAGCAACCTACAACCAAGGGAACAGTGTGAAGTGTGAAGTTCTGAAGGCATTAGGATTTACAGCTGGGGTCAACACTGTACGAGCACTAAGAAATATTGACAGAGAAAGGATAAGAGGAGCAGAAAGAAGAGAAAGGCATATGAAGTATGATGGAACAACAGGCCAGAAAAGAAGACAGAAGAGGAAGCTTTTGGAGGATGAAGAAGAAGACCCTGATAATCAATCCTATAGTGCAGGAATGTATTGAGAAACTTTGATAGCCATTTCCCGTAAATTAGAATTTTTCGAATATAAGGAACATTTTCTCAAAATCCACTCAAGCTAGAGATGAAATTTTTATAAAGCACTCCTAGTGGTCAAACTTACATTGTAACACAGCCATTTGGCAATATGTTCAGTAGTTTCATATCAGTTTTATAAATTTGGGTCATTAATAAAAAAAATAATTGGAAGGAAACTAGAAAAGATACTACAAAATCCCTCTGTCATAACTACAATACTAAACCACTCTATATGTAAAAAAAAATTCAGATCTTTCTATTTTGTAGTTTATTCATAAATGTTCCTCAAACTTAGTGATTTTAACATGGGCAGCATAGGCACCTCAGGCTCCCCTTAATACATACATTGTATTCTATTGTTTTGTATTTAACTGGGGACCCAGAAACGACGGAGAGGCTTCGTTCTCGCCGTAGCCCTCAGTGGTTCACAGCTCCACAGCAGTCCACCCACCCCACCGCCGCCCCACACCGAACCCAGGGTTATTGTGCGGTTCGGCTACCAGTGCCCCAGTGGAGCCCCCCCCCCCCCACCCTCCCCCCACCCCCCACGCCGGGAATTTCTCACACCTGACGCGTGTAACCCCAATGTTTGCGTTATAGAGTAATTATGGTGTACGCATACGTGGAGAATGTGTTTGTGCAGCAATCGCCGACATAGTGTAACTGAGGCGGAATAAGGGGAACCAGCCTGCATTCCCCGAGGCAGATGGAGAACCGCCTTAAAAACCATCCACAGACTGGCCGGCACACCGGACACCGACACTAATCCGCCGGGCGGATTCGTGCCGGAAAGGAGTGCGTGTGATCGCACGGGTAACCGGGCGGTCTAATAGATACACACATTACTTATATTGGTAAGTAGCATACGTTCTGATTGTAGCGTGATCTGAGCTCCATAGCCCTAACATCATCCTATAAATGTTAACTTGGCGGTTCGGCGTACAATGACAACCGTCGGCTGTAGCTCATTATACAGAAGAGGTAATCCTTCGTCCTTCGGAGCCACGAATAACCATTCGTTCTCCCGTATCTGCATCCAGGTACTTTCGTTCAGAATTATGTGTTTTTGATTGAAATCCTTAGGTACCTCTCGAACCGGCTGCAGTATTCGTGCTTCGCATCTCTCATAAGTACAAACCTCTGCTCACATAACTGATTCTTATTATTAATATGTTTACATTTTAATTGATCGAGAGACAGCTGCTCATGCTGCCTTTTGGCTTCATCGATTGTTAAGAATTCTGTTGTGAGAGTAATATATGAAGGGCTTATTTCAATATTGGTACAAGTCCATTACCTCCACTTTTCTGCCTATAATGCTTCTGCAATTAATGATCCAAAAAAGTAGAAAGAAAGGTTCATCTCTAGCAAGAAGCCATATGCTTGAATATTTCTGGTATCTCAACTGCAGATTTTTCAGCGCTCATTTAACTTTAGGACGCTGTATCTCGTCGGCCGGAGTGACCGAGCGGTTCTAGGCACTACGGTCTGGAACTGCGCGACCGCTACGGTCGCAGGTTCGAATCCTGCCTCTGGCATGGATGTGTGTAATGTCCTTAGGTTAGTTAGATTTAAGTAGTTCTACGTTCTAGGGGACTGATGACCTCAGAAATTAAGTCCCATAGTGCTCAGAGCCATTTGCACCATTTTTGAACTCTGTATCTCACAGTGTACAAAAAGGGACTTGTACCACTATTGAAATAAGCCCTTCATATGTAAACAATCTCTTAGTTGTATCAGCTTTCGCAGGTAATGGCCATATCCTATTTATAGTATACTCATTACTATCCACTAGTGGTACATTTAGAACATAGCTTAAAGTACTGCCAACTAAAAATACATCTAAATCAATAATACGTAGCAGTTGGTAACACTGGTCCTCAGTTGGTGCGATGAGGAACCTCTTGTCTTTCATTTCATGTTTAACTAACTCCAAGTATCGCACTATCTGTATCGGGTTTATTAAGTGAGGCTCTGTGCATTCACTATGGCCTTAATTAGCAAATCATATTCGCTTTCCAATTCATTAAACATTGCTGTTAATTGTACAAACTGTTCAGGCACCGTTATCAGAAATACGGCTTGCTGTAACTTTCTAAACGTACTATTTTCGTAACTTACCACATGTTTATTTAATTTTTTAATTTCTTCGGCGATTATTTTCTCATTCTTCGTGACCACATTGACCGTCTGATTAAAACTCACTAGGGAGGCCTTCACTATTGTCACTTGGTCCTTGTACAGCCTTAGTAATTCCCGTTGCTGTTCCTCCAGAACATCTATCTTAGCCTTCAAAACGACGCGACCTCCTTATCAAAAGTGCCAAACAAAATCTTGCTTGCTTCCCCTATAAAATTCAAAATTCCTCTTTCCCGTCTGGCGGTTTCATGTCTCGCTAACTGCCGTATCAGTTGGCGAGTCTTGTCAAACTTATTGTGCAAGTCCTTCAAGAGGCGCACCATACCTCGAGTATGGACGACGTCTCTGGTACTGATCATATAAAACTAATTGTTGGTAAGGCGGGTACCAGGTTGAGATTCATTGGGAGAGTGCTTAGAAAATGTAGTCCATCAACAAAGGAGGTGGCTTACAAAACACTCGTTCGACCTATACTTGAGTATTGCTCATCAGTGTGGGATCCGTACCAGGTCGGGTTGACGGAGGAGATAGAGAAGATCCAAAGAAGAGCGGCGCGTTTCGTCACTGGGTTATTTGCTAACCGTGATAGCGTTACGGAGATGTTTAATAAACTCAAGTGGCAGACTCTGCAAGAGAGGCGCTCTGCATCGCGGTGTAGCTTGCTCGCCAGGTTTCGAGAGGGTGCGTTTCTGGATGAGGTATCGAATATATTGCTTCCCCCTACTTATACTTCCCGAGGAGATCACGAATGTAAAATTAGAGAGATTAGAGCGCGCACGGAGGCTTTCAGACAGTCGTTCTTCCCGCGAACCATACGCGACTGGAACAGGAAAGGGAGGTAATGACAGTGGCACGTAAAGTGCCCTCCGCCACACACCGTTGGGTGGCTTGCGGAGTATCAATGTAGATGTAGATAGATGTAGCGTGTTCCCAATGTTGCACATCCGAACTACAGTGCTTCTAGTGTCTTATTTAGACAGCTGTTTGTCTAATCTCCAGGCTCGTAGGCTCTTTGTTAGTGTCATGACCTCCTGCGATATTGTAAACTCGATCACATTGCATGTGTCCTAGCTATTAAGACGTTGCCCTTCAGCGCCACACAGTATCTGAAGAATGTACACTCCTGGAAATTGAAATAAGAACACCGTGAATTCATTGTCCCAGGAAGGGGAAACTTTATTGACACATTCCTGGGGTCAGATATATCACATGATCACACTGACAGAACCACAGGCACATAGACACAGGCAACAGAGCATGCACAATGTCGGTACTAGTACAGTGTATATCCACCTTTCGCAGCAATGCAGGCTGCTATTCTCCCATGGAGACGATCGTAGAGATGCTGGATGTAGTCCTGTGGAACGGCTTGCCATGCCATTTCCACCTGGCGCCTCAGTTGGACCAGCGTTCGTGCTGGACGTGCAGACCGCGTGAGACGACGCTTCATCCAGTCCCAAACATGCTCAATGGGGGACAGATCCGGAGATCTTGCTGGCCAGGGTAGTTGACTTACACCTTCTAGAGCACGTTGGGTGGCACGGGATACATGCGGACGTGCATTGTCCTGTTGGAACAGCAAGTTCCCTTGCCGGTCTAGGAATGGTAGAACGATGGGTTCGATGACGGTTTGGATGTACCGTGCACTATTCAGTGTCCCCTCGACGATCACCAGTGGTGTACGGCCAGTGTAGGAGATCGCTCCCCACACCATGATGCCGGGTGTTGGCCCTGTGTGCCTCGGTCGTATGCAGTCCTGATTGTGGCGCTCACCTGCACGGCGCCAAACACGCATACGACCATCATTGGCACCAAGGCAGAAGCGACTCTCATCGCTGAAGACGACACGTCTCCATTCGTCCCTCCATTCACGCCTGTCGCGACACCACTGGAGGCGGGCTGCACGATGTTGGGGCGTGAGCGGAAGACGGCCTAACGGTGTGCGGGACCGTAGCCCAGCTTCATGGAGACGGTTGCGAATGGTCCTCGCCGATACCCCAGGAGCAACAGTGTCCCTAATTTGCTGGGAAGTTGCGGTGCGGTCCCCTACGGCACTGCGTAGGATCCTACGGTCTTGGCGTGCATCCGTGCGTCGCTGCGGTCCGGTCCCAGGTCGACGGCCACGTGCACCTTCCGCCGACCACTGGCGACAACATCCATGTACTGTGGAGACCTCACGCCCCACGTGTTGAGCAATTCGGCGGTACGTCCACCCGGCCTCCCGCATGCTCACTATACGCCCTCGCTCAAAGTCCGTCAACTGCATATACGGTTCACGTCCACGCTGTCGCGGCATGCTACCAGTGTTAAAGACTGCGATGGAGCTCCGTATGCCACGGCAAACTGGCTGACACTGACGGCGGCGGTGCACAAATGCTGCGCAGCTAGCGCCATTCGACGGCCAACACCGCGGTTCCTGGTGTGTCCGCTGTGCCGTGCGTGTGATCATTGCTTGTACAGCCCTCTCGCAGTGTCCGGAGTAAGTATGGTGGGTCTGACACACCGGTGTCAATGTGTTCTTTTTTCCATTTCCTGGAGTGTATTATAGAGTCGCCAGTAAACCCTCGACGGGTGTAGTAAGAACGACAGTACGCTCCGCTGTATTCGTCGCAGTAGTGTTCCCCAGCTCTCCAGTTGAAGGCGATGAGTCCAGACGTTGGCGGGGAAACCCACAGTAGCGCTGAAGATAGCTTCATGATACGACCACCCGATATGCAACGGTAATTTGTAATCGGCTGTGACAACAAGGGCAATCTGTGCATTTACTAACCGACAAGGAACACCTTCACTTGGTTTAGTAATTCAAATCGTAACTGAACTATTTTTAGCTATACACTATACATCGAATATTGAAATAGCATTTTTTCTATTCCCATTTGTTTTTCGAATTTAGAAAAAGTATGCTATTAGTCATCTCGTTTCTATAGCATCTAACTTCTTTATACTGATACAAACTGCATTTGCTTATTTGCATTCAGACGCAAAAGTCAGATAAGTTTTGTGATTTTCCAGCATGCGAACACGCGACTTGCTACAAACACGATTCGTTTAGATTTATCAGCAACACTGGAATGTTTGGCCTTGTGCTTTATCGATAGTTATACTAGACGCTAATCTTACCGAAAGTTGTAGCCTTTTAAAGCTGAATGGTAAGTTAGTTGAAAAGAGTTTAACTCAAGATTATGGATTCTGACTTGAGTTTTTATTTTTCGGTTAATGTTTGCAATTCAATGATGATCTTTAGAAGCTTTCTTTGCGATAGAATACCGTTAACACCGACCGAATATCGGAGTTATTTTGAGAAGTTTGCCGTTTGGTGTTGGTTTATCCTTGTTTGAATGGATTTAAATTTTCCTTTCACCCTGGTATCATACTCTGTATTCGCTAATTTGTTTGTTGAAGTAAGTAACTTTTTACATATAATATAGCGGGCCGGTGTGGCCGAGCGGTTCTAGGCGCTTCAGTCTGGAACCGCGCGACCGCTACGGTCGCAGGTTCGAATCCTGCCACGGGCATGGATGTGTGTGATGTCCTTAGGTTAGTTAGGCTTAAGTAGTTTTAAGTTCTATTGGACTGATGACCTCAGATGTCAAGTCCCATAGTGCTCAGAGCCATTTGAACCTTTTTTTTTTCCAGGCAATATACCTCGCTCGTACACAAATTTTTGTTTTCTCTCTATTTCGGTGGGTTATTTAATACGTTGCCAAATTCACCATTTTTCCGGGGTGTGAGAGAGACAGATTTCCTGTTGACCATCGCGATTTGATGTCCATCACTTCAAACACTCCGCAGCCACCGCAGTTCGGTACAAAAAAAGCAGTGAATGGAGGCGGGTGGTTTTATACGAACCGTCAAGTTCAGCCACAAATTATGATTATCTAACACCGTCAGTGGAAGGAGGAGGCAGCCTTCTATCTTTGAGAGACTACTATTCCTTTATACACTTTCTCTAGATTGCAAATTTTGTTACATAGGTAAACAGTTTCAGTCAGTTCAATGGCCATCTTTAGGCAACGTTTGCAACAAAATACAGATAAATAAATCTTACCGAAACGAAAAAAGTTGTAATAAAATTAAGTGCAGTATATAACTTATACGGTAATATGTGGCAAAACTTGAAATGTACGCAATAAAATGTTCTAAAACGATGCTGCACTCTACTCACAAATACTGCTGTCTATACGAGGGGCATTCAATAAGTAATGCAACACATTTATTTTTCCTTTGCTCCTTTCGGTTGAAAAAATACGGAATCTGTTGTGGAACATCGTTGAATATTCCTGCTTCATCCCCTATAGTCTCATGAAGTTCTGATAGGCGGCGGCACTGTACGTAGCCTTCAAAATGGCGATTATAAGAGCCGTGCGTACCACGCAGACAGCTTCCGTTGAACTCCCTGCGGAAAACCAGAGTACTGCAGGTATTCATAGGCGCTTGCAGATACCTGCCAGCGAACAAAAGCTCGGTGAATCGTTGGGCGAGGCGTCTGACATCATCGTAGCAGCTTCGCGCAAACTGTCCGATCTCGGCCTGCCGGCTGGCAGGCTGGCATCACACAGCTGTCACTGCTGTAGTGTTGGAGCGTGCGGACACTCTCATTCGAGGTGATCGACGGATCACATTGGAACACCTCGCTGCTCACCTGGACTTCTCTGTTGGTAGTGATGACACACTCTGGGATACTCAAAATGTGCCCGCTGGTTACCTCGCTGCTTAACAGAAGACCATAAAGAGCAACGAAGCACCGTCTGTTCGGAGTTTCTTGCGCGTTACGAGGTTGGTCGGGACAATTTTTTTTGTCGAACATCGTCACGGGCGATGAAACATGGAATGGCACCACACCACCTTTCCTTCGAAGAAAAAGTTCGAACCCGCACCCTTAGCCGGTAATGTCATGCTGACAGTCATCTGCAACTCTGAAGGGGCTATTCTGTTTGATGTCTGAACCGTGGATTTACTTTCAAAATCCTTTCTTAAAGAATTTACTTTATTTACTAGCAATTCATCAAGAATATTAACGCATTTAATCACACGATGTGAGCTTGGAAGTAGTTGCCAGTGGGTAACTGATGAAATCGAATTTCTTTCAAGAAATGGAAATTTTATTCCTAAAAACCCTTTCCGTTTTTTTTTTAAAAAAAGAAAGATTTAAAAATTATAATCAGAAAGCATCCTCTAAATATCAAGTTACAATTTATTCAGAGACAGAATTAACTTTTTTTTTTGGCAGTATGAGCTTTCGGGCTGAGAAGCTTGCCCGTTCCCTTTCAACACCGCCGTAGTCACGACTTCTCACAATAACCTCAGAAAGACTACACTGGTGCAAATCTGCAACACACTAGATTACTTTAAACTAAAAATTTTAACAACTCACACAAACACATAAACTATGCACCCCGTTGGAGGGATGGAAATGCTACAAAACACTCACATTAAAAAAATTACTTGCCACCGAATGTGCAACTTGTTTTTAAAAGAAAACTCTTACGGTGGAAGTGTGGCAATTTTATATACTAAAATGACCATTTAAATAAAAATCCATTAAATGCAGTATTACATAAAATGTACAAACATGCTGTACATTACACATATACCGCCTCTCAAGATGATAGGCAAAATAATAACATATTTCAGGAATTCGGCCTTTACACCTTAAGCAATAAATTCGTTAACACCGAATCCGACAAACATGACAGAGGCAGCTACTAACGTACGGCAAACCGAAAGACAGACAGACAGACACTAACTGCCTAACAAATGCAGACGGGAGACAGACGAGCAAGCTGGGGACGATAGACTGACCAAGAAAACAAGTGGAATTTAACAAGTAAATGAAACAACGTATCACGAATCACATAACTACTAATAAACTGCGATGTCTGGCGAAGACCTGACGCAGCACCCCCAAAACGCTCTCCCGAACCGTCCGCTTCCAGCCGCTTCAACGGACGCCGATCTCCCGTCTCACGGCGTCGCAGTTCGCACCGGCCAGACCGACGTCGTGGGTTGGCTCCTGTTGCTCTCGTGTCGGCCGCGAAGCCACTACCCCTCGCTATACGGCGCGGCCCACTGGACTCACGTGGCGACCTCACATGCGCCGGCGCTCGAGACGGCCAAGTCGTCTGGTGCCTCAGTGCGCGGCTGACCAACCGATCGATCCAACCGCCAGACCATTGCCTGTACAAACTCGAGCAGACTGGAGGCCTAACACATACTAGCACTCCGGACAACAGACAGACACACACTGTCTGCCCCACACTGACCCAGCTGACCAACTGACGAGCTGATAGCGCCCCTTAAATGCACGTGAACAGGCAACCTTTCTCCTTTCCCACCAGAGGGAGACACCAGAGCTGCGATTGCCGCAGCGGCGCCACCGCCAGAAACGGAGGGCGACTGCTTTACACTACGCGCTGCGGCGCGCTCTTCAAAACCGCAAATTTTTTGCCACGGCTCAATCTCCTCCCTCACTGCGCAACGATCAACTCTGAACTGTTTTGTGCCATCCTCGTGAAATCGAAGAAACGGCTTCGGTGTGCTAGTCACCCCAAAAATGCAAACGAGCTTTTCTTCTCCATGACAACGCAGGGGATCACAGAAGTCTGCGCACCAGAGAGGAGCTCACAAAACTTCGTTGGACTTTTCTTCCTCATCCACCTTACAGTCCAGATATCACACTTTCCAGCATCCATCTGTCTGGTCCAGTGAATGATCCATTCGGCGGGATGCAGTGTGTGGATGATGAAGCAAGACATTGGCACCGACGTCGACCAGTGGAATGGCACCGTGCGGGCATGCAGATGTTCCCAATAGGATGGCGTCAGGCCGTCCCATTGAACGGTGATTATGTTGAGAAATAGGATTTTGTAACCAATAGACTGGGGAAATAATATACACATCAAAAAAATTTTTGCATCGCCTCGGTTTCGAAAGTCCCGGAACCTGTATAGAAAATTGGAACAGAGATCAACAAAAACATCAATTCCGCACTGTTTATGGCTCATGAAAACCACATGTTGCATGTTGTAGCACCATACAGCAAGACCTGCAGAGGGAGTGGTCCAGATTGCTGTACACAGCGGTACCTCTAATACCAAGCAGCACGTCATCTTGCATTGGTGCATGCCTGTATTCGTAGTGGCATACTGTCCACAAGTTCATCAAGCCACAGTTGGTCCAGATTGTTCCAGTCCTCGACGGCGATTCGGCGTAGATCCTTCAGAGTGGTTGGTGGGTCACGTCGTCCATTAACAGCCCTGTTCAATCTATTCCAGGCATGTTCGATAGGGTTCATGTATGGAGAACATGCTGGCCACTCCACTCAAGCGACGTCGTTATCCTGAGGGAAGTCATTCACAAGATGTGCACGATGGGGGCGCGAATTGTCGTCCATGACGAATGCCTCGCCAAAATGCTGCCGATTTGGTTGCACTATCGGTCGGAGGATGGCATTCACGTACGGTACACCCGCTACGGCGCCTTACATGATCACCAGCTGCGTCCGTCGACCCCACATAATGCCACCCCAAAACAGCAGGGAACTTCCACCTGCACTCGCTGGACAGTGCGTCTAAGGCGTTCAGCCTGACCGGGTTGCCTCCAAACACGTCTCTGACTATTCTCTGGTTGAAGGCATATGCGACACTCACGGGTGAAGAGAACGTGATGCCAATCCTGAGCGGTGCATTCGGCATGTTGTTGGGCCCATCTGTACCGCGCTGCACGGTGTCGTGGTTGCTGAGATGGACATCGCTATGGACGTCGGGGGTGAAGTTGCGCGCCATGCAGGCTACTGCGCACAGTCTGAGTCGTAACACGACGTCCTGTGGCTGCACGAAAGGCATTAGTAAACATGGTGGCGTTGCTGTGAAGGTTCCTCCGAGCCATAATCCGTAGGTAGTGGTAGTCCTTGCACTGCAGTGGTAGTCCTTGGACGGCCTGAGCAAGGCGTGTCATCGACAGTTCCTGTCTCTCTGTATGTCCTCCATGTCCGAACAACATCGCTTTTGTTCACTCCGAGACGCCTGCACACTTCCCTTGTTGAGATCTCTTCCTGGCACAAAGTAGCAATGCGGAAGCGATCGAACCGCGGTACTGACAGTCTAGGCACGGCTGAACTACAGACAACACGAACCGTGTACCTCCTTCGTGATGGAATGACTGGAACTGATCAGGTCGGACCCCCTCGGTCTAATAGGCGCTGCTCATGCGTGGTTGTTTACATCTTTGGGCGGGTGTAGTGACATCTCTGAACAGTCAAAGCGAGTGTGTCTGTGCCGGCCGTGGTGGCCGAGCGGTTCTAGGCGCTTCAGTCTGGCACCGCGCGACCGCTACGGTCGCAAGTTAGAATCGTGACTCGGGCATGGATGTGTGTGATCTCCTTATGTTAGGTTTAAGTAATTCTAAGTTCTAAGGGACTGATGACCTCAGATGTTGAGTCCCATAGTGCTCAGAGCCATTTGACTGTGTCTGTGATACAATATCCACAGTCAACGACTATCTACAGTTCTGGGAACCGGGGTGAGTCAAAATTTTTTTTTGATGTGTGTATGTTGTATTGCAATCCCGAATAGAAGAGAGAAGCTTTCAGAATAAGAAATTTGTTGCATTACTTAGTGAAGGCGCTTCATATATTCACTTCGACCCAGAAAGATTCGTCTGACCTATAACTATCCTTACAATCAATCAAAAAGTAATTGTCTAGCTGGCGTTGTGTGTTGCCTTCTGGATTCCAGCTATTCTGCGAAGTTCTGCGACACGGGCGAGCGAGGCCATTTGACAAATTTGCCGGCAGTGGCTAGGGGCGTGGGCGTTTGTGATTCATCGCGTTGTCGGCTGCGGTGGCGGTGGTGGCGGCGGTGGCGTGGGCGGGTTTTTAGTGTCGTCCCCGCTGCTCGCGTTATCTGGCAGCCACTGTGGATCGATGCAGGGGGTCCACTGGAGCCGCGCTGGACGGGAAAGGGGTCACGCGGAGCCGAGCGGAGCGCCCTGGAGTCGGTGCCGTGGAAGCGGCGATAAAGCCGGCAGGCGGCGCCGCCGCGGCCCACGCAACTGGAGGCGCGTCACTCTGCTCTGAGCAGTCACAAACTTGCGTCCTCCACAGCGGGCGGACCACACGCCGACTGCGCAGCAGTCTCTGGTAACGAACTAGCTTCCGGCGTTCCTGAAATTGCACACCAGCGTGAATTTAAACTCTGACCAACTTCGACTAAAGCGATTCTCCCTGTTAATTGCAGAATCAGATTCTACATAAAAAACTACGTACATTTCGTCTTAAACATTTGTTTTGATTCTTGGTAATTGGCGCTGTAATTCAAGAAAATCCACGTTCGTCTTAAACATTTGTTTTGATTCTTGGTAATTGGCGCTGTAATTCAAGAAAATCCACGTTCTCAGTTTTGTGTGGAAAATGGTTACAGGTAAATAAAAAATACTTATTACTTCGTAAATTTCAATTCGCTAAAACTAAAACTCTCCCTCTCTCCCCACAGGGTGAGGTTTGAGAGAGAGGAATTCGAGGTTTAAAAATGTTGAACAAAATATTTTTTCCACTTTCGGATACGTTTTCTTTTGAAAGGGTACAGTACCGCCCGACATTGAAAATAGGTACAACATACTTCATTATTCTTGACTGAACAACATATTTTTTCTAATAATAACTCAATTTCATTTAATACAGCGAAGCCGGATACTAGTGTGGGAAAGAATGACAATTTATTTATTTAATTGATCACATGTGCACTCCCTCAAAATAAATCCCTACATCCAGTTTGGTGAGATCTGTGAAATGAATGAATGTATGGTCGTCTGCTAACCACAGATAGTGAATGTGAATATATGATCATCTTTGAGACGATCCTTTGGCCACCTTTGGTGGGACCAAAGAGATGAAATTTACCTGAGCTTTGAGCGCCTGAAATCTGGCTGACCAATACGGTAGCAAGGTGCTCCCCCACTTCGACAGAGGTGCGAGAGGACCTGAAGAACGGCCATGTTTCAGCACTCTGCCGCTGGATCTTGTGCTGTTAAGACCTGTCTTAGTTGTGCTCCGTAAAGACAAAAGAGTGGAGACATGGTATGCATGTGGAATATTTAAGAGTAGTTTGAAATAATAATTTCTCTATTTCAGGAACTTTTGTGGGAAGAATTAAATGTCAGGCAGGTAATATTAATGGGATCGTAGTAATCTTCGGAAGTGACCAACGGTCACAATGAAACGACGTGTAGCTATAAGTTGAAATACTTCCGTGTGCTTAAGTTAAGCTGAATTACTAGCGTGTGTACTATAAGTTGAAATATTTAAGAAATAGCGTGTGCAGGACTTGAAATTAGAGGCGAGTACTTCCACGTGGTGAGTACTGTGTGAGTCTCAATCTGTGTATGAGACAAAGGATAAAGAGAAGTACTCGTCCATGGTATCAGTTGAGGACTCGTGTGTGTGATGAATATGTTCTTAATATTACTTTGCGAGGTATGTTTCCGTGTGACGCTTGATTCAAACTATAACACTCTGAGAGAGAAACAAGGTGAGTCAGCCGTCTATCCAGCAACGCCACTTGGCTTGCATTGCACAGGAAGACGTGCATATATCTCCAGAGTCATAGTAGGAAAGTAGAATTACGAAGTGGGGCAGTGTCGTGTGAAACTGGGATAAATATTAATTGAAGTGGGAAAGCTGAAAGTGACTATTCCCTGTCTTGTATTTCATGTTGCAGTGTGGTGTATGTCATGTAATTTAAGTATGTGTGGTTTGCATGGGAGAGTAGCAAGGTAGTTTCAGAGGTAATGGGTGTGCATGTTCCTTTTGTACCGCTCGGTCTGGAGGAAAGTTTCGTGATGATGGTTGTGAGAGTAGAGGTGTGAGATATAGAAAAAGATCCACCATCCTATCCAGAAAGTGCACTGTAGCGTTAAATAATTACGAGACCATAAGATAGAGATTCACCAATGTAAGGCCATGCCCACTGGGCGGAATTTCTCACGTGTTATTGTTGTTGGTTATAGAATTTGTGTGTTTAGGTTATAAAATTTATCGGAATAAATAAGATAGTGAAAAGAAAAAGATTGGTGGCCTTTTCCTTCGAATTGTATGTTGTCATGATATCCAGAATTTATAATGTGTGCGCCACTCATATTCAGTGCGATGGCCACGTGTTGATAAAAGCCGTTAAATAAAAAAAGAAAGAAAATGTGGTATTGCCAGTGCGTAGTGAACAGTCAGGGTTCTGTAAATTACTGATAGTCAGGATTGCGTTCCGTTGCGTATTATTCATACAGGAGGATAATTTGTAACTTAATTGTGAGTACGAGAGTTCATGTTACTCGATAAATAAGAATGAATCCATTCGCTTGGCAGTCCACTCATCTTGCAGGCCTGACTGCTTGATGCCACAGTATGAGCAAGGCATTTGGGTGCCTCTCACTTTATTTCGTGATCATGATGCCGCACAACTTTTAATTATCGAACAAATCATCTGACAAGCTAACAAGCCAACGGGCTAATTTTAGCACCAGCAGATGTCCCCCTCGAAAATAATCAACTTTGGATTTTACATAATTTTTCGTGTGAAGCTTATTTTTCGAGTTATTCTGGTTTGTCAACTGAAAATTTACACCCTGTATACCCTCACAATAATAGGTACTGAAACTATACCTTGTTCGATTTTTGAGTTACAGAAGTTACAATTAAAACATACCTCATTCAGTTAACTGAATACATCGAAAAATTCCTCCTTCTTAACAGTTCCGTCTACAACAAAGGTTAGGCCGAATTATTTGTTTAAATAATGAAATTAGCTGATATATTTGTACAAACAATACTTTTAACAAACCTGGTAAATATTTTGGAATTAATTAAGGTCTGGCTGTGCTAATATTTTTTAGAATAGAGCCAAATAAATACTTTAAGAATAATACTAGTTCTTCTTCCAAATGTTTACAGTTAGTACAGAATTTATATTCGTTTGGAAATCAACAATAGAATCTAAGTCACGAAGCAAGTACTGATTTCACCATATAAAAAAAGATATTAACTAGGAGTGGTCAAAATAAATTAGGAATTACAGATTCAAGGAGGCTGATGGTGAAACAAGAAAGGAAGTAAAGAGATCCCAGCTTGCTGAGAAAAAGGGATTTTAACAGTCGGATTTACAGACGGACAACAATTCGATCCGATAAGCATTCCGATTTTAGCGATTGAGACACAAAAAGAACGGACAGGAAGAAAGAAACGCCAAAGAAAGAACAGCTTTTACTTGGTTATAGTGGAAGTAATAACTTTGTAATTTCTACGTTTGCAACAGATGCTTTCGCTTCATCTGTTCTCGCCACTTTTACGATTACTGGAAAGATTTGACGGCAGTCTCCTGAGAAGAAAACGGTACAAACGGCCTCAGGACTATTGTCACACACATGGCGAATTGTTCTGTGGAACGCTTCAGTGGATATCTTATATGATACTGGGACCTGATTCCCAACAATGCTTGTGCACCAGTGCGTCAATTATGAGTATTACTTTTCTTTGAAACATTACAGATGCTGTGTGAGTCTGTAGGCTTTTGTGGCCGTTGTCACTGAAGTTAAAACCTTTTGGGTTGTTAGGTGTTCAATACACAATGGACGTCACACTATCCAGATGAAGATCGCAGAAGATTTTTAGTTGAACTACAGATGCTGTAGGTGTCGTAAACATAGATCGTGGACTCATCGAAAATGACTGGACCTCACTCTGGTGTTAATGTAGCTTTCCCATACTGAAGCCGCCATTTGCGGGGGCAAACTGTGTTTTCACTTAGTAAATGATGTCAAATATCTCATAAAATGTTTGATACAAAATGACGTAGCGCATATAGATAAAGATCATACGGACACTGCATGCCTGTTACTAGCAAAAAGTGTGAAAATTAAATGACTATATCCAGCTATACTGCATGTTACAGTTATTCAAGTCCAAGCTAGTTGAAGGAAATAAACGACAAAATTGTTGATAGGAATGTATCTAAAGTTATTGCACATAAAAATAAATTAAAAACTGAAAAATAAGTGCAGAAGGCAGGCGCAGAGTATGTGCCAGGAAATGTTAAAAAAGAAAGCAAGACAGAAAATTTAGTGAATTATAAAACAATTCCTAAGTTTCGTTCAACTATTTTCAACGGATAACTTGACACATTTTCACTCCTGCTTGTAAGAATCAAACCCCACATATTTGAATAGATATTCGTTACTTCCCGTATTTTGACGGAGACCTAACGCAAAAAATTAGAAAACTACATTCATTTACGACAGACGTGATTACGTAGTAGGAATAATACAGGGTTTTTATAAATGAATATCGGGGCTTTAACGCTTTATAATATTTATTATATTAAGCTTACAGTTATAAATGATATGTAAAATGAAAGAGCAACTCAAACAGTTTTACCAAGAACCTTATAAATGTTCAGTGTGAGCTCCATTTGTCACACGGCACACATCAAGTCTATAGCCGAGTTCTTCCCAAACGTGAAGAAGTGTAGTGATTGTAGCAACAGCTGCTTCAATCCGGTTTCTTAATTCAGAGAGGTCTGCTGGTAGCGGAGCCACGTACACACGATCCTTGATGAAGCCCCAAAGGAAAAAATCACAAAATCGCATGGCGTTAGATCCGGTGAACGTGGAGGCCATGCAAAGAAAGCCCTGTCATTGGGCCCTTTGCGGCCTATGCCGCGCTTGGGTACAATGAAGTTCAACCAGTCGCGTACTTCGCTATGCCAGTGAATATTTATGAGGTTTTTGGTAAAACTGTTTGAGTTGCTCTTTCATTTGACATATCATTTATAACTGTAAGTTTAATGTAATAAATATTATAAAGCGTTAAAATCCCGAAATTCATTTATAAACACCCTGTATAATATGGTCTCTGTTGACCCATTGTGGACGTGGGACAGCGACTCGTCAAATGTTAACAAAGAAATTCGGCAAACAGCCGTGTAAATTCGGAAGTTACTTTATTTTATTTTGACTAGCACCTTCGACAATTCAATGTGCCATCTTCAGGTACCATATGCACCTCTAAAAAATTATCAATACTGGCATTACGCGACCACCTGTTTCTGCATGTCGTGAATTATCAAGTACTTCCGTCGAAAAATGAGTTGCAGTCAAGTCTTCGAAGGAAGCACTTGAGAATTCACGATACCCCGAAACAGGTGGCTCAGTAATGCCCTGCGACTGCTACAGTCGCAGGTTAGAATCCTGCCTCGGGCATGGATGTGTGTGATGTCCTTAGGTTAGTTAGGTTTAAATAGTTCTAAGTTCTAGGGGACTGATGACCACAGCAGTTGAGTCCCATAGTGCTCACAAAGGAACCTTCCCATCGCATCCCCCTCAGATTTAGTTATATGTTGGCACAGTAGATAGGCCTTGAAAAACTGAACACAGATCTATCGAGAAAACAGGAAGAAGTTGTGTGGAACTATGAAAAAACTAAGCAAAATACACAAACTGAGTAGTTCATGAGCAATATACGCAACATCAAGGAAACTGTGGGCTCAGGACCGCAGTGGTGCTGTGGTTAGCGCGGGTGGCTGCGGAACCAGAGGTCATTGGTTCAAGTCTTCCCTCGAGTGAAAATTTTACTTTCTTTATTTTCGCAAAGTTATGACCTGTCCGTTCGTTCATTGACGTCTCTGTTCATTGTAATAAGTTTAGTGTCTGTGTTTTGCGACCGCACCGCAAAACCGTGCGATTAGTAGACGAAAGGACGTGCCTCTCCAATGGGAACCGAAAACATTTGATCGCAAGGTCATAGATCAACCGATTTCTCTACAGGAAAACACATCTGATATATTCTATACGACACTGGTGACGGGATGTGCTTCACATGACAGGAATATGTTGCCGACCCACCTAACTTGTACACTTAGCGAATGGGTAAAAAGATTCTTCTACCTTGCCAGATTTAGGTTTTCTTGTGGATGTGGTAATCACCCCCAAAAAAGTGATGAAAACGTAAGAGTTTGTCACATAAACTGAAAATAAAAAATTAAAATTTTCACTCGAGGGAAGACTTGAACCAAGGACCTCTCGCTCCGCGGATGGTCTCGCCAACCACGGGACTACGGCGCTCCTTCAGTGCTATTGTCCTTCTTGTTGCCTATCTTAGCATGGACTACTCAGTTTGCATATTTTCTAATTTTTTTCATAGTTCCACACAACTTCTTCCTGTTTTCTCAATTGATCTGTGTTCAGTTTTTCAAGGCCTATCCACTGTGCCAACTTATAACTAAATCTGAGGGGGGTGCGATGGGAAGGTTCCCTTGTCAGAGCCATTTGAACCAGTAATGCCAATATCGGTAATTTTTTAGAGGTGCATACGGGTCCTGAGGATGGCATTTTGAATTGCTGAAAGTAATAGCGAAAATAAAATAAAATAACTTCTCAGCTTACGCGGCTGTTTCGCAAATTTCTTTGGTAAATCATATTATTTTGTTCCTCTATTCCTTTTCGTTATCTGTCACACCGTTTAAATCATAGGCCAGTGTTCACATTCATCCCTGCAAATGACGGCCTACAGTTCGGAAGCAGCTGCCTCGTTTCTCCGCTACGGCGTGTTAGGGACTTGACATGGGCTGTCAGAGAAAGTCTGCATAAGTAAGTAGAATGAGCTGTCGTGGGATGGAAGCCGGGAAGCGTTACGCCTGTGGCCGCTAAAGGGCAAGGGCACCGTTTTCATAGCGGCAGGCGATTTCATCGTAGCTCAGCCATTTAGTACGAAATATTTGTAATTCGTATACATAAATCTTCGTCGTGAATCACCTTGCTGCAGCGCGGGATTAGCCGAGCGGTCTAGGGCGCTGCAGTCATGGACTGTGCGGCTGGTACCGGCGGAGGTTCGAGTCCTCCCTCGGGCATGGGTGTGTGTGTGTGTGTGTGTGTCTTTGTCCTTACGATAATTTAGGTTAAGTAGTGTGTAAGCTTAGGGACTGATGACCTTAGCAGTTAAGTCCCATAAGATTTCACACACATTTGAACATCACTGTGCCTCTTACTGGAAACCAGATCAAATATCCTACACTAATTCCACAGATTCCTAACGGATTAAGAATGCAATGTAAGTTTGTAATCGTAAAAATAAAATATTTTTATGTGATATAATTACAAATTCATAATTCTGTATTTTTTCCTTTACTTGCCCTGTGAAACATTCTTTCTTGTCAAATTTCATGTTTCAAGATCAACGGGAAGAATCTGTGGTTTTTTTTATGAGTGAGTTTGCGTTTATGAAGAAATGGCCGTTTTTTTATTGCAATGACTTAGAAGTTTAAATTTTTTTACGAGTAAAGCATTGCGTGCTTGGTCTTTTGTACGTTCTGTAGTAGCAGCAACGTCCGGGTAGTAACATCCGAAGTGTCAGACATGGCTGAACCAAAATTCACCGTCGAGGTCTTCGAGACGTAGAAGTCACACGGAAAAATTTCTCGTAGCCAGTTGCTAAGACTTCCGCCGGTTGAGGCGTAATGAGGAAACGACCCAGGTTAAAATCTAGAACAGTTTCATAGAAATGTACATAAACCAAAATACACTCTAAGAAAAAAAAAGTACACCACGAAGCAAGAATCCGAATGGGATGGAAGTCGGTCGAAGTGATGTACATGCACAGACAAACAAACGATTACAGTTTCAGGTACATTGGATGATTTATTCAAAAGAAACAGCTTCACAAATTCAGCAAGTCAATAACGTGTTGATCCACATCTGGTCCCTATGCAAACAGTTATTCGGCTTGGCACTGACCGAAAGAGGTTTTAGAAGTCCTATTGAGGGATACCATGCCAAATTCTGACGAATTGGTGCGTTAGATCGTCAAAATCCCTAGCTGTGAGACCGGAGTTTCTCCTGGCGTATACGACTTTCAAATAACTTCCGGTAATTCAGCCAGGTAACACTTCCAGCGACCGCCGATACTTCGGTGGGAGAACACCCCAACATTTTCAAGGCAAATTGCAACGGGCAGTTTTTTGTTTAAACTCTGATTGGAAGCCGTCTCTCTCCCTTCTCAAAAAACAGAGGGACTGAGTCAATGCTACCTCACCTGCGAGTTCGTAGTCTCACTACTGACATTACTTTTGAATACATTATGGGGGTGGCAGTGATCAATGTGTTACAAGTATTTACTATTAAAAACAGTCTTGATCACGATTTATTTATCAAGGTGACCGGTTTCGACCACTGCTGTGGTCATCTTCAGACCATTGAGTAGGAACCTCTTTCTGGTGGAGAATCTCCAACAAAAAGAGGTTCCTACTTAATGGTCTGAAGATGACCACAGCAGTGGGCGAAACCGGTCACCTTGATAAATAAATCGTGATCAAGACTGTTTTTAATAGTAAATAATCACTACTGATAACTCAGACTTTGGTCATCTTTGGTGACACTATGTTCTGTGTGTGTGTGTTATCTTTCCTGCATCAGTCCGAGAACCGAGGTTTTAAATTTGCATGTACGTCCCCTGTCAGTCGCAGTTTACCTTGAAAATGGCGGGGTGTTCTCTTGCCGAAACATCGGCGATCGCTGAAAGTGTTACCAGGCTGAAGTTATTTGAAAATCCCTAGCTTGTTGGTGGGCACTGTCCATAAAGCTCAAAATGTTCTCATTTTCGGAGGGATCCGCAGGTTTGGCAATAATGAAGACAAGCTGTACGAACTCTCGCCGTGTGTGGGTGGGTATTTTCTTGCTGAAATATAAGCTCAGGGTGGCTTTTCATGAATTGACGGAAAACGAGGCATAGAATATCATTGACGTACCGTTGTGCTGTAAGGGTGCCGCATATGACAACGAAATGGGTCTATGAACAGAAATGGCATCCCAGACTCTCAATCCCAGTTGTCGAGCCGTATGGCTGGCAACAGTCAGGTTGGGATCCCACCACTGTCTGAGGCGCCTCCAGATATATCTCCACTGGTTATCGAGGCTCAGTTCGAAGTGGGACCCATTACTGAAGACAATCATACTCCAGTCAGCAAGATTACAGGCCGAAAATAACACGCGGAGGCCATCCTGCTGATGGTGAAGGCAGGTGCTGGTAGTTCTCTTGGTTCGCAGTGACTGTTGTGTCACGGCCTCGTCTGTAGCGAAAAGCTCTGACGGAAGAACTGCACGTGTAGTCAGAGTGTGGCCCTGTCACACACTGGCTTGGCGCCACCTTAAATATCCGAGCCTCAAAGAGATACTAAAGGAGGTATGTGGCACACAGAAGCAGACAGTTCTACGGGGCCAGCAACCTCTGTCGGTGCTCCTTCTGATTCCTGCTGGCCTAGGCAGTGTGCATAATTGGAGATATGTCTCTGCTGATTTAGCCCATTCGAGGTTAAGTCCACTGGTGCACCACTGCTGCGCGAATGTTTACCGGTCTGTTGAGCGTACAGCCAGTATGCAGCATCACACCCAGTCGCTCTTGTAGGATGAGAAGATATGACACAGGAGCTGGTGCCTCTTCATTGGCCGCCCATGGAAACGATGACACCAGTTGACTGTATTCAATGAGCATTGAAGTTGCTATCTGGACCAGGGACATGCTGACCTCTCCAGAGGCTGGAGGATGTGGACCTTGAAGCTGCTGAGGTTGTGCTGTGTTGTCCAAGGTTCTGGGACAAGGCTGTCTAACTCTGGAAGAAACGTTCATCAGAATCCACTGCTAGGAAATTTCACTGTTTTTTGTGTGTGCACCTGGTTGACGTGGTTGCTACCACTGGAGCTGTTGTGCAGACGTACTGCCACCATAGTCTGTCCCAATAAGAGGGCCCTAGGATGATGAAAAGTTTAGACCTGCACTGAGTTTTTCGGTTGGGGTGACGCCGTCCTGAGAGGGTGGAGCCACAGGATGACAAAAACATAGTGAGGTCTGTATCTAAATTGTGACGGCGAAGCAGCTTTGGCGCTGATGTTGGAGGAACAGCACGTGATATCCAAGTGCGATCACAACACGAGTGTGACCATTTTCTGCTTGCAACTAGAGGACTCTGTTGAGGGTGGAGAACTCGTGACACCTGTGTTACAATGCGTGGACTGCTGGAGGATCCAACTGTTTCTCATTCAACAGCCAGCCTCAGTGAAGCAAGACTGAGCATTTCCCAGATAAATGGGTCCTTAAAGGGAGGGGTGGCTACAGGTTTCTTCCGCTACTGTGTCCAACTGGCAACAGCATCTTGTTCTGAATCAAAACCCATGTCCTGCCCCAATGGTAACCTGATGAAAATGTCAGTGTTGGAACGTTGAGGTCTCAAGTTATATCTGATGTTTTATGAGTAGCTAGTTGAAAACAATGCCCACCTGTGGGCCGATATGGCTGGAATATCAGTATCTGCCTTGAATAGCAGTAAAAGAGGTTTACCATCAGACACCAATGCGAAACGTCAGCCATACATATAATTGTGGATTTCCTTGAGTGAAAAAACAATATCCAGGGCCTCCTTTTGTATCTGGGTAGAGTTAAATTGTGCCTGTGTATGTGGGATAAATTCGAAAGTTGAGTGAGTGCAGATTGCAGTTGCTTAATAACCCAGGGGGCTGCGAGTTTCTCGACAGGTTCAATATATTGCGATGTTGAGCATATTCCTGAAGCACTGAGAACATGAGCAAGATATTCCACGTCAAGGTTAAAAAAATCGGTATTTGTCTTCATTACACTTGAGACTCGCTTGTTGCAGAACAGCAAACAGGACATCAACGCTAGTCACGAACTTCTGGGCATTTCTACACGTGACTAGAATGTAGTCCAGATAGTTCACTGTGCTGGGGTCCAATAGAGACTCTGACTAAAGAACTGAGGTTCCAGTAGGCTCTCGGCCCACGTGTCGGTGGAAAATATCTTGAAGCGGATTGGGGCTGCCGTAAATACCCAGGTCGGATATAAATACTAGACGAACTATATGCGATCACACGGCCCCTGGAGAAGAAGAGGTCTACAAGGCCGGCGATCTCTGGCGGCGGCCGCTCTGCATCCTGCTGAATTAGGCAGGGTACATGATTGGAGCTCTGCAGCCTGCAGACGTAACCCCTCTTGACGTTCATTGGTGACTCCATAGAGTGCTGAGTGCACATCGACCATATACGTGAAATTAGAAGGAAGGTCAGTGTTAGCCGTAGTTTTGATGGTTTATTGACAGCAAATTTACGGCCAACGCTGACCTTCCTTCTAATTCCCCTTGAGGTTGTTGTGAGAACGGTTGTTGATACAACCTGTGCACAGCAGTATACACTGATGGAAAAAAAATTGCGCCACCAAAAGATAAGTGAAGTTGAGTGGTGACATTCTGCGAATACGTTATTCTGGGTATCACATGTGAGTGACTAACATTGCAAGATCACAGGTTAATGTAAGTGCAAGATAAGCTGTTTCAATTGTGAAATTGTGGTGCACTAATAACTAGCGTAACCACCAGCCTGTTGAAAGCAAGCATGGATATGTGTACCCATTGTCCAGGTGCCGGATATCAATTTGTGGAATAGAGTTGCAAGCATTTTGCTCTTGGACTGTCAGCGACAGTTAATACTGGTTGCGGATGGCGATGGAGTTGTCGTCTGATGAAGCCGCATAATTGCTCAATTGGAGACAGATCTGGTGATTCAGCAAGCCAAGGCGACATGTCGACAGTCTGTAGACCATATTGGGTTACGACAGCGGTATGTAGGCGGCCATTATCCTGTTGGAAAACACACCTGGAATTCTACTCATGAATGGCAGCACTACAGGACGAATCACACGACTGACGTCCAGTTTTGGAGTCGGGGTACCTGGGATAAACACGAGAGTGCTCCTGCTCGCACGCTAGATCATAGCTCCAGGGTGTAGGACCAGTGCTTCTGGCACGCACAAAGTTTGGTTGCAAGGCCTGGACTGGCATCCGCCTAACCAACACATGGTCATCACTGTGACTAAGGTAGAACAAGCTTTCGTCAGAAAACACAACAGACCTTCATCGTGGCATCCAATGAGTTCTTGCTTGGCACCAATGAAGTCTGAGCACTATGGGACTTAAATTTATGACATAAGGACATCACACACATCCATGCCCGAGGCGGGATTCGAACATGCGACCGTCGCGGTCGCGCGGCTCCAGACTGTAGCGCCTAGAACCGCTCGGCCACTCCGGCCGGCCCGAGCTCGATGCTCTTCCGTCACGGTAGTGCTATGTGGCCGTCCGGAGCATGATGTTCTTGCGACCGCGCTTTTTCAATATGAACATCCAGCTTCTCGTAGCCCTTTTACACAGCCTCGTCCAAACTCAATGTGTTTATAATGGCTTCTTTGTCACGTTAAAGATATTTTTGCCTAAAATCGGCACATTGTCTCCAATCTCAAAGGTAACACGCTCGCGGCTGTTACAGCGTGTATTTATAGCAAACCTACTAGCTCCACTCTTATTGAAAAGACATCATCTTTCAGATAGAGAATCTCGCCTTCCAACTTCCGTTTATGGCTCCTTGGTGTTTCTATATTTTTCCGTCAGTATTTAAGTGGACCTGAAAGTTTGTCCTGGAATGCCATGTTTACTAATTTTGAGGTACAGCCGCGCGGGATTAGCCGAGCTGTCTAAGGCGCTGCAGTCATGGACTGTGCGGCTGGTCCCGGCGGAGATTAGAGTCTTCCCTCGGGCATGGATGTATGTGTTTGTCTTTAGGATAATTTAGGCTGTGTAAGCTTATGGACTGACGACCTTAGCACTTAAGTCCCATAAGATTTCACACAAATTTGAACTTTTTTTTAGGTATAAATTAAAAAAAAATGGCTCTGAGCACTATGGGACTTGACATCTGAGGTCAACAGTCCCCTAGAACTTAGAACTACTCAAACCCAACTAACGTAAGGACATCACACACATCCATCCCCGAGGCAGGATTGGAACCTGCGACCGTAGCGGTCGCACGGTTCCAGACTGTAGCGCCTAGAACCTCTCGGCCACTCCGGCCGGCCTAGAAATTTTAAAGCTATGGTCTTTAAAAATATTATGTAATAAATAAATAACTCTGTCAAGAGTGTTTTACATAATAACTAAGTAATCAGAATATGTTAGTAGATTTAAAGTAGTTCTTCCTTATTTAATAATAGGAGGTGCCTGGTTTTTCTAATTGCTTAGGATATCGCCCACATAAATGTTAAAAAGCGTGGGTGATAGTACACACCCTTGTCTTACTCCCTTGTCACTATATAAATTTTTGATACGCATTATTGTGCGATGAGGGTAGCCCCGTTTAGGCACTATATTCCACAGTTCCCTGCCTGTCTACGTTACTGAAGGCGTTCTCTAAATCTACTAACACCGTATAGGTGGACGAATTGTATTCCCTTCTTTTCTCTGTTAACTGCATCACAGTAAATACATTGTCAATACAACCTCTCCCTTCTCGAAGTCCAGTCTGTTCTTCTTGCAAGAGTGACTCTGCTGATGGTTTTTTGTTTATTTAACGAGCCAGTGTGTAACACTTCCTGGCAGATTAAAACAGTTTGATGGACCGCGGATCGAACGCTTCACACACTGGACTCGCACGGTTCAAACCCGCGTCCGCCCGTCCTGAATTAAGTTTCCCGAAAAATTTCTAAGCCGCTTCAGGCAAGTGCCGGGGATGGTTCCTTTGAAAGGACACTGCCAGCTCCCTCCCCCATCCTTCCCTAATCCCAGATTGTGCTCCGCCTCTGATGATCTCGTTGTCGACGGAACGTTTATACATTAATCTCCTCCCCCTCTCCTCCTCCTCCTCCACGAACCCACCCCTTTCCCTTTCGCAGGCAGTGAGTAGAGCGCTTGCCTGCGAAAGTCAAAAGTTATGCGTTCGAGTCACGGTCTGACGCACAGTTTTAATCTACCAGAAAGTTTCGTATAAATGCACACTCCGCTGCAGAGTCAAAATTCACTCTGTAAACATTACCCCTGACTGTTATGTCATGTCTCCCGCAATATTCATTTTTTCCCGGAGTGCTACTACCGAAAGTTGTACAGCTGAACTTCCGTGAAGTTTGAAACGCAGGAGATAAGCTACTGGCGCAAGTAAAGCCGTGAGGGAGGTTAGTAGTGGAGCTCGGATAGCATAGTTGGTAGAACACTTTCCCGCGAAAAGCGAAGTTCTTGCATTCGTGTCCCGAAATAGCATACAGTTTTAATTTCGCAGGAAGTTTCATACACTGTGTGATCAAAAGTATCCGGACACCCCCAAAAACATACTCTTTTATATTAGGTGCACCGTGCTGCCACCTACTGCCAGGCACTCCATATCAGCGAGCTCAGTAGCCATTAGACATCGTGAGAATGGGGTGCTCCGCGGATCTCACGGACTTCGAACGTGATCAGGTGGGTCCCTAGGTCCACTGTTTCCGATGTGATAGTGAAGTGGAAACGTGAAGTTACACGTACAGCACAAAAGCGTTTGACTGACAGAGACCGCCGACAGTTGAAGAGGGTCGTAATGTGTAACAGGGAGACATCTATCCAGACCTTCACACAGGGATTCCAAACTGCATCAGGATAGGCCTACTCTGCAACTACCGTGACAGTTAGGCGGGAGGTGAGAAAACTTGGATTTCATGGCCGAGCGGCTGCTCATAAGCCACGCATCACGCCGGTAAATGTCAAACGACGCCTCGCTTGGTGTAAACATTAGACGATTGAACAGTGGAAAAACGTTGTGTGGAGTGACGAATCATGGTACACAATGTGATGATTCGATGGCAGTGTGTGGATATGGCGAATGCCCGGTGAACGGACATTCGGAGGCGGTGGTGTTACGGTGCGGTCGTGTTTTTCATGGCGAAAGCTTGATCCCTTGATGTTTTGCCTGGCACTATAAGAGCACAGACCTCAATTTGGGGATGGCGATTGCATCTTTCAACACGATCGAGCACCTGTTCGTAATGCACGGCCTGCGGCGGTGTGGCTACACGACAATTCATCACATCTACTATAAATTTTGTCTAAGTCATCTTGTGTCATCCTACAGCCACCCAACTTCGACATCTTACCGTACACCGCAGCATCATTAGCAAAGAAACCATCCTCCCTCTCCGCCAGATCCATAATAGCGGTCCTATGACATTTCCGTGGGGCACTCCAGACGATACGTCAAGACAACGTACCGGATTTATGTTTTGCTGTTGACTTCAGGTACAGCTTACATGGAAAATCTCTGCTTTCAGTTACTGGCAGTAACGGAAATAATTACATCGACACATCAATGAGCCGGCCGGAGTGGCTGAGCGGTTCTAGGCACGTCAGTTTGGAACCACGCGACCACTACGGTCGCAGGTTCGAATCCTGCCTCGGACATGGATGTGTGTGATGTCCTTAGGTTAGTTAGGTTTAAGTAGTTCTAAGTTCTAGGGGACTGATGACCTCAGGTGTTAAGTCTCATAGTGCTCAGAGCCATTTGAACCATTTTTGACACATCAATGTATACAAAAATTTTTACGACGCTGTACAAGCTTTCTGTTTCAATTTCCGTCGAGATAGCGTATCTGTACGTACAACGTTTCATCTGGAGATTTAAAATAAGGACGTTAAAGACCATGCAACGCTCTTACACATTGCAGGCGCATTTATAATAATACTACATGTGATCTGAAGATGGTAGTTAAGCGGCTGAAACTGGTCATCACTTTGTAAAAAAAAATTAAAGTTAATTGGAATATAGACAATACTTAGAAAATTTTGAAAGTTTCAAAAAATTTTAGGAAAAGGTTTCAAAATTTCTATAATTTCACAATTGAGTATTGGGTCAAATTACTGAAAAAGTTCTCCAGAGGGCGATTTACATTCCGTTTAAACATCGCCCATAATTCCTCTAATTCCTCGTTTCTCTTAAATACGAAAGAAACAGTTGCCGTTAGCTATGCATCAGAGATCCTCATTGAAAGCAATCGAGTGTTTAATAGACGAAAAAGGCGGGACCTGAGTAAAAGTCGTCCTTTATGAGATCGATATTTGTTTACCGCTCTTCCTGATGATTCTTTATTATTTTGTGTTCTTTTTACTTTCTCTAACTCTCCTAAAATAAATAAGTCAATATTCTTTATTAAATCTCCGGTATTTCAGGATTGGTTGAAATGCCTGCCACAGGGTTCAAAATAGTTCAGATTGCTCTAAGCACTATGGGTCTTAACATCAGAGTTCATCAGTCCCCTAGTCATATAACTACTTAAACCTAACTAACCTAAGGACATCACACACATTCATGCCCGAGGAAGGATTCGAACCTGCGACTGTAACAGCAGCGCGGTTCCGGACTGAAGCCACAGGGCTAACCCAATACTTTATATAATGTTCAGTCCATTCTTCGTGTGTTCTCAACGCCTATTTGTATCTTGTCTCTTCCTGGTTTATTTAAATTCTTTAATAATTTATGGGCAATGCCTTGCCGTATAAAATCTGGTGGTCTTGAGGCTTCTTCGGAAACGAGAGTCTTTTGCATTATATTTCAACAAAATAATACAAGAGCAGTCATTGCCCATGTAGTCCTGACCTACCTTGAAACAGAGTGTGTCAGACTGTTGCCCTACTCAGCATCTGCTTCAGATCTCTCGGGCAACGAAAATATCTGTTCATGGATTTCTGAGTGGTTGTGGTGCCACCGCCAGACACCACACTTGCTATGTGGTAGCCTTTAAATCGGCCGCGGTCCGTTAGTATACGTCGGACCCGCGAGTCGCCCTATCAGTGATTGCAGACCGAGCGCCGCCACACGGCAGGTCTAGAGAGACTCCCTAGCACTCGCCCCAGTTGTACAGCCGACTTTGCTAGCGATGGTTCACTGACTACAGACGCTCTCATTTTCAGAGACGACAGTTTAGCATAGCCTTCAGCTACGTCATTTGCTACGACCTAGCAAGGCACCATATTCAGTTACTATGTCTTCTGAACAGATAATATTGTGACTCATGTACCGTCAAGAGCAACGTTCATTATTAATGGATTAAGGTTAAGTATCATACTAATTACGTCCGCTTTCTGAATTATAATTCCTTGTCATGTTCCACACATCACGTCAGTATAGTCCTTCCCTCCTCACGCCAGCCTGCGTGAGCTAAAACGCGTGCATTTCGGCCTCCACTAGTAACCCGGTGTTGGCTCTTCTGCCAACACTACACTGGTATGCCAGCCTTCTTCAACCAGCATAGAGTTGAAACAGCGTCGAATGATGTGCCCATATCCATGAACCAAATCCGTTTCAAACCAGTACCCTGTCACGTTAGAGGTGGTGTTGATACCACAGGTGGCACGGTTGTGTACTAACCTTCACGCTTTGTATACCTCCAATACTTACAAATGTAATCATGTGTTGATTCTACTATGCTGTGAAGATGCAGTAATTTTTATTTTTATCATCAGTCTACTCACAGGTTTGATGCGGCCCGCCACGAATTCCTTTCCTGTGCTAACCTCTTCATCTCAGAGTCGCACTTGCAACCTACGTCCTCAATTATTTGCTTGACGTATTCCAATCTCTGTCTTCCTCTACAGTTTTTGCCCTCTACAGCTCCCTCTAGTACCATGGAAGTCATTCCCTCATGTCTTAGCAGATGTCCTATCATCCTGTCCCTTCTGCTTATCAGTGTTTTCCACATATTCCTTTCGTCTCCGATTCTGCGTAGAACCTCCTTATTCCTTACCTTATCAGTCCACCTAATTTTCAACATTCGTCTATAGCACTACATCTCAAATGCTTCGATTCTCTTCTGTTCCGGTTTTCCCACAGTCCATGTTTCACTACCATACAATGCTGTACTCCAGACGTACACCCTCAGAAATTTCTTCCTCAAATTAAGGCCGGTATTTGCTATTAGTAGACTTTTCTTGGCCAGAAATGGCTTTTTTGCCATAGCGAGTCTGCTTTTGATGTCCTCCTTGCTCCGTCCGTCATTAGCAGAATTCCTTAACTTCATTGACTTCGTGACCATCAATCCCGATGTTAAGTTTCTCGCTGTTCTCATTTCTACTACTTCTCATTACCTTCGTCTTTCTCCGATTTACTCTCAAACCATACTGTGTACTCATTAGACTGTTCATTCCGTTCAGCAGATCATTTAATTCTTCTTCACTTTCACTCAGGATAGCAATGTCATCAGCGAATCGTATCATTGATATCCTTTCACCTTGTATTTTAATTCCACTCCTGAACCTTTCTTTTATTTCCATCATTGCTTCCTCGATGTAAAGATTGAAGAGTAGGGGCGAAAGGCTACAGCCTTGTCTTACACTCTTCTTAATACGAGCACTTCGTTCTTGATCGTCCACTCTTATTATTCCCTCTTGGTTGTTGTACATATTGTATATGACCCGTCTCTCCCTATAGCTTACCCCTACTTTTTTCCGAATCTCGTACAGCTTGCACCATTTCATATTGTCGAACGCTTTTTCCAGGTCGACAAATCCTATGAAAGTGTCTTGATTTTTCTTAAAATTTTGTTATTAGCTACCTTTCATAGCGTTGCAGTTTTAACGGCGAGCAGTGTAGTAGTAAAGCGAGTTGCAGGTGACGTCAGGCTCGTAAGTTTAGACCAAGGCGTGGTGCAACAGTTGGAGGAGAAGACGCAGAGTAAGGGGGGGAGAGAGAGAGAGAGAGAGAGAGAGAAGCGGCGATTGGGTAGTGGGGACAGGCGATTGACGGGCGGATATTAGCTGCCAGCAGTCGACAGGTGGCAGCAGCAGCGGCCGACAGCGAGGTTAGCGGCAGTCCGACCGACTGACGTCTCGTGTTTCGTGATGCTACGGGCACGCAGAGCGCCAAGGGTCACGAGTTCTCAGTGTCCTGTCGAGAGCTGTACCGAAACTATCATGCATCCTTGGCATAAAAGCCAAAGCTGCCCCCCCCCCCCCCCCCCAATCCCAAGAAAAGTTAAAAAATTTATCCTTCTCAAACATTTTGTACACTTATTTTGGAAATTTTGTAATTCGTAAGGTACAGAAAGTATTTTTACTCCAATATATACAGGCATCACATATTACAGGAGTAGTCTCGGCGCAAAGTGTTCAAATGCCTTTGAGCACTATGGGACTTAACTTCTGAGGTCATCAGTCCCCTACAACTTAGAATTACTTAAACCTAACTAACCTCAGGACATCACACACATCCATGCCCGAGGTAGGATTCGAACGTGCGACCGTAGCGGTGGCACGGTTCCAGACTGTAGCGCCTAGAACCGCTCGATCACTCCGGCCGGCCGCAAAATGGTATAGGACTATATAATAAATAACAGAGGCACATTTTCTTATTTGGAAACTTAACTGAAACGACATAAAGAATAATACATAAACAAACATACCCACTACCACAGCTACCAAAGTTTTTGGGCGGCAAGTATAACAATCACAACCTTGAACATTTTAATACCTTGTATGCAGTTCTTTCCGCTTAAACACTTGTTCCAAGCGCTTAAGCATGTCGTGAACGAGCTTTCGCGTAGAAACAGGACTTATTTGTCGCAATTCTTCCAGGATTCGTTCCTTTAAAGCTTGTTTTGATGTCACTGGCGGTTGTTGTACTTTTCGCTTCAATTCACTCCAAGGATTTCCTATTGGGTTCAAGTCTGGACTCTGAGGAGGGGCATCCAAAACCTTAGGGCAATTATACAGCGTCCAGAGCGTCACAATATCCGCTTTATGCTTCGGATCATTGTCTTGATACCATTTGAACGTCCTGGAAAGCCCGAAACTTGTAGCACTTTATGGTAAGTTCTCTCTTAGGGTGTTCAGATACTTATGCATGTCCATTGTACCTTAAATGAATGCTAATTCGCCTATCCCAGATGACGACATGGGACCCCAAATCGTGACACCTTCACCACCATGTTTAGCTGCGGGTTGCAGATGCTTCGATTCAAATCAAAATGGATCAAATGGCTCTGAGCACTATGGGACTTAGCATCTGTGGTCATCAGTCCCCTAGAACTACTTAAACCTAACTAACCTAAGGACATCACACACATCCATGCCCGAGGCAGGATTCGAGCCGTAGCTACCGTAGCGGTCGCGCGGTTCCAGACTGAAGCGCCTAGAGCTGCTCGGCAAGAACTTCACATTTCAAGAACAATGAGGGTGGTCGAATACTTTTGTGACGTGCTGTAGGTTGAATAAAAATGAACCGTTATTGAAAAATATTACTTAAATGAAAAATATTGTTTACAAAAAATGACCTGTACCATTCAAATACATCGGTTACAAATTTTATAAACTTCCTAAATAAACGGAAAGTAAAGATCTATGTCTTATTGTATGTCGCACCTACTGTATACTGAGGTGAACAAAGTCATGGGACACCTCCTAACATTGAGTCAGACCTCCTTTTGCTCGGCGTAGTACAGAAACTCAACGTGGCATGGATTCAAGTCGTTATACGTCTCCTGCAGTGATATTTTATGAACAAACTGACCTCCTGATAGTGTCCCATAAATGTTCGATGGGTGGCCGAATCATTCGCTCGAATTATCCAGACTGTTTTTCAAACCAACCGCGAACAATCGTCGACCGGTGACATGGCGCATTGTCATCCAAAAAATTCCATTGTTGTTTGGGGACGTGAAGTCCATGAATGGCTGCAAATGGCCTCCAAGTAACTGAATATAACCATTTCCAGTCAATGATCTGTTCAACTGGACCACAGGACCTAGTCCTTTCCACGTAGACACAGACCACACTATCGTGGAGCCACTACCAGCTTGCACAGTGGATTGTTGACAACTTGGCACGCTTCGTGGGGGACTCTTACTCTTACGAACTGAAATCGGGACTCACCTGTCCAGCCGTCTAGGGTCCAACCGATACGATCGCAAGCCCAGGAAAGGCGCCCTTTGCATAGCCCATTAATGCCAAACGTTCGTCGTACGCTCCATATTGATTCCTGCGGTTATTTCACGCAGTGTTGCTTGTCTGTTAGCACTGACAACTCTACGCACACGCCGCTAGTGTCGGTCGTTAAGTGACGACCGTCGACAACAGATTTCTCCGTGGTGAGAGGGAATGCTTGATATTCTCAGAACACTCTTGACACTGTGGATCTCGAAATACTGGATTCTCTAAGAATTTCCGAAATGGAACGTCCCATGCATCTAGTTGCAACTACCATCCCGCGTTCAAAGGCTAATTGCCGTCGTGAGATCATAATGACGTCGGAAACCTCTTCACATAGATCACCTAGGTACAAATAGCTAATCCGCCAATGCACTGCCCTTTTGTACGTAGTACAGGCGACACTACCGCCATCTGTACAACAGGAGGGACACTTTCAACATTTAATGTGAAAATTTGTAAGCAAAAATGAATATTCAAGAAATTAATAACTTGTATTTCACTGAGATTCATTTCGGTATGTTTACTGCGGCATACGGCACGCGCGGCTAGGAATCATAGGGCACTGCGGGGGGACTTCTTGAACACCCCGTATTTTGAATTGTCCGGAAACGAACCATTTCCGTTCTACAGTGTTTTCAATTCAAATATTTAACTCATCCACTCCTGCTTGAGGAGCTCAATTAGGCGTGATGCAGTACAGTTACTGGGTAACGACTGGGATGGAAACATAAGAAACATCTGTTAATCACTTAAGCACATTTGTTC
Source organism: Schistocerca piceifrons (assembly GCF_021461385.2). Lineage (NCBI taxonomy): Eukaryota > Metazoa > Arthropoda > Insecta > Orthoptera > Acrididae > Schistocerca > Schistocerca piceifrons. The sequence goes on from NC_060146.1 coordinate 42,014,275, forward strand.
GCATTAACTCTTAACCATTACGAGTTTACTATGTTCCAAAAAAAAAAAAAAGAACGCAGCATACTGTAGGTACAGGAGAGTACCGATGCGTTACAAAATCAGGTGACCGTCTGGCGTAGTACACGTTATCCTATGAACCATATTGCATATCAGCACACACAACTCTGAGACTTTCCTTCTTCAGACGTGGACGTGTTACACATCTGAATTGAAACCGTTGTAGAACAGAAACGATACCTTTCCGAACATGGGTTCGTGTTCAGTATATTATGTACTCACTGCCCTCTACAAGTTTTCGAAGCTTGTAACGGAAATTTCCGAACACACTGCATTTCAACACTGCGCTCTGTTAATATAGCTGCCGCCTCCACTGCTTCCTAGTGTGTTGTTTCTCGTTCGATCTGACTAAATCCACCACGGTCTATTTCATGGTCCAATATACATGTTTTGCCTTTTGTTCACCAAAGCTTAGACATAAACAGTAAAATTTTATTAAAAATGAAACTCCTCCAGCTGTACTTAACATTTCGCATTTACTTCCCTACTAGTTTCGACGTTCCGTCAACGCCATCGACAGGCCTGTACACTTTGATGATATCAATTGTCTGATATCAATCGTGTATGGCTGAGGATCATCAAAGTGTACGGGCCTGAAGATGGGGTTGACGCAACGTCGAAACTAGTAGGGAAGTAAATACAAAATATTAAGTACAGCTGGAGGAATTTCATTTTTAATAAAAATTATACCAGCTGATGTCCCGCCATCATCAAATTTAAATATGAATGTACGAAGAATAAAGTAAATATTTAAAATACAATATGATTCTAAATGCCTAGAAAACACACACATCTTATAAAATCACTTTAACCAAACTAGATATTAAGTTAAAAGACTACCATCAGTTTTATTTCTCCTCTCTTTTGTGTAACTTAGCTTGATATTTGCATTCAACGTTTCTTTTTAATTTCCTTCTATCCAAATGTATAAATGTAATGTTTTAAAAACGCCAACCCAAAATATTAAACAGCAAAAGCAAGTACTAACGAACTCAACCTGTTTCAGTAGCTACGAAAACGTTCTGTCTTCCACCGCCATGCCGATCTTCGATATCAAAATCACCGTTCTTAAGGCGTTGAAAACATTCTTCGCACGTTCTTCCACTAATAGTTCTCTGACCGTTGATCTTACCCGGTATTTTAAGAGCCACAGCCGCAGATTTCTTCATGTTAAAGCAGAAAATTAAAACTTCCCGCAAATGGCGAGGAATGGGTACGTAAGTTGACGTACTTAATCGGGAATAACCTTATGATGCAGTCACAACTCGACTAATATTTTAACATTATGTTCACAGAGGCCTAAGCTTGTTGTATTATACCTATGACCAACCACCCGAACCCCACTTGCCGCTACTGCCGTCTATTGTAAAACGACGGAAGCAAAGTTGTAGGCCTAATATTACGTGAATTAGGGAAAAATATTTACTCTTTGAAAAAAAAAATTTACTCTTTGGCTTTTCAACTTCATACTGTGAAAATGCTTTTATTTGTTGGTATGTGCTAAGTGATAACATTCAAAGTAATGAATACAATGCTTATATAAAACTCAATGTGTTTAATCAACAAAATTTAATGTGTTTATCCATACCTGTACACTACTATTCCGTAATGGACATGTCGTATAATGTATAGCTACTATGCTCTCTATTCAGCATTTGAGAACGAGAGTTGCAACGAATTACATGTAATTTCAAATCCTTTCGAAACATTTTCTCTCTCACAGGCCCCACAAAATGATGAAAGGGAAAACGTTTATTGCTTACTACATTTTCACTGTTCATTCAGTAAAACTATTTCATTATAAATGACGTATCAATTTATTACTTCTTTATTAGCAGCTCTGTTCACAACACATTTCACGGACGGTTATTACATATGCTGCTGAATGTACCTACAAAGTTATGTCATTGCACGGGGCAGAGAGAGCAAGAGGAGGAGGCGGACAGAGGGAGGGTCTAACAACCCTACCACAACAAAGGTCAGCATTTTAATAACGATTGTGGTGTTGCTCACGCTGCTAAATACTGCATTTTTGGGCAACAACAGTCATATTATGTGGCAGGTGTCATTAGAGCACAGTTAATAGTCATTTCATGTAATCAAGAAAAAACTAGGCACTCATCTTTTTGTGTTTCCCACGCTGGTCTCGTTGTATTATCATGGCTGTAAGTAGGCTGTTTATGTTTTCTTATTGGCAACGTTAAGTAGCGCTCTGTATGAAAATCACTGGCTGTGCTGTGTGCAGTCTGTGGCTAGTTTCCATTGTTGTCTGCCATTGTAGTGTTGGGCTGTTGGCTGTTAACAGCGGGTAGCGTTGCGCAGTTGGAGGTGAGCCGCCAGCAGTGGTGGATGTGGGGAGAGAAATGGCGGAGTTTTGATATTTGTAAGAATGGATGTCATGAACTGCTATATATATTATGACTATTAAGGTAAATACAATGTTTGTTCTCTATTAAAATCTTTCATTTGCTAACTATGCCTATCAGTAGTTAGTACCTTCAGTAGTTTGAATCTTTTATTTAGCTGTCAGTAGTGGCGCTCGCTGTATTGCAGTAGTTCGGGTAACGAAGATTTTGGTGAGGTAAGTGATTTGTGAAAGGTATAGGTTAACGTTAGTCAGAGATTTTTGAAAGTCAGATAGCGTTGCACTAAAAATATTGTGTGTCAGTTTAAGGACAGTCATGTATAATTTTTCTAAGGGGACGTTTCATATGTCGACCCTTAGCCGAGGATATCTCACTGGAATCTTCTGATTTTTTTCTTGTAGTTTGTGTAATTAGTGTAGCTATTGTTTATTGCTAGCGCGTAATTGTAGAGAGAATCTCCTTGGTAGTTGCAGTCTTTCATTGTTGTACAGTAAAACAGGTGTGGCACGCATGTAAATTTGCACCAAGTATTTCGCAGCTGCGCTTGCAATTAACTATATATTATTTTCAGTGCTATGTTAATGTGTTCCCTTATTTTTGCTCTTCAAATTGTGTTTTTCTGTGTTGTTGTGTGAAATATTGTGACAATAATGGCGTGTGAAAAACGTAATACTAGGCTCCAAAGTAAACTGAGAAATGACAGTGAAGACGAAAGCAGTGTTCAAAGTAGTAATTTGGTAATTGTGCATAGGGAAATGGAGCGGGCTGCAAATAATGGTGTAGGCAGTGAAACAATTAGTGAACAGGGAAGCATTATCGATCGATCGGTCGGCAACAGCTCGCCTCAGGATTCCGAAATGACAGGACACAATCTTCCAAATACTGTAGATTCAGGTTTTGCGTCCTCACCGCTTTCTCAAATAAATCAAGACACATTTTCTGCTTTTCAAAATGCGAATATTGCCGGTTCAAATGCACTGCCGATTAGCACTGAGGAACATGTTTCAGACCAGTGCACTGTTGTTACAGTTAATGCAACAAATGGGACAAAGGCTACTAAGTTAGACACAACGCTTGAACAAAATCAGAAACAAATGGGACAAAATCTTCAAAAGTTAGACACAATGGGACAACACCAGAGGCAAACACAGCAACAGTTAGACACAATGGAACAAAATCTTCGGAAGTTAGAAACCACACTTGAACAAACACGTGAAGATTTAACTACTGAGTTACATAACATTGACTCGAAATGTCAAAAAGTCAGTAATGACATAAAAACATAAATTTGTGAGCATTTCCAACCTATTTTTTCGCGTCATGAAAATGCATTACAGAATCACGAAGCAGCCATAAAAGAACTGCAAACTATTGTTCATGAAAATCATGAGACCTTGCATGCTAAAATTGACTCAGTTGCATCTACCGATTCGGTTACGCAACTTGCAAAAACTCAGGAAAACTTAAAGGACACAATAGATACGATTTCAACACAAATGGACACTCTGAATCGTGGTTCAGAAAAACACACAGAGGAAATAATTTCACTATCGGATAAAGTAGCAGAACTTTCAGATCAGTTCACTAACTTATCCACAAAGGTAGATGATGATCTGAATGACACAAGACCTGTAGCCTTCACGGACACTGAAGAGTATGAACAAATTCGAAAATTCAAACAAAATCAAAATCAAATCAATACACAGTACAAAAGAGAAATCGGGGAAGTACAAGATCAGTTGGCACAAGTAATACAAGAATTACATATTTCAGAGGACACTCGCGCTCCAGTACAGGAAGAGGAACATAGAAATACGGAACAATCACAAAATAATAAGACAGGACACTTCGGAAATTATGAAAGAAATTGGCAAGGCGCATTGGATTTTGAGATGGAACCGCCGAAACGAAGTAACAATGTGCGATGTGCGACTCGCCGACACGATGATTTTGACTATAAGCTGTTCATTACTACACGTAAAATCAAAACATTTAAGAATTCTGCCAACGACATTCATCCACAAGCCTGGTTCCATCAATTCTCTCATTGTTTTCCTCCCAACTGGTCATTAGAGCACAGATAAGAATTTATGTGTGGCTACTTAGAAAATGAACCAGCTGAAAGAATGCGATCGGTCATTCACAATTGTCACAGTGAAGGAGAATTTTATCATGCCTTCCTCTCAGCATATTGGTCTCAAGCTACACTAGACCGAGTAAAACATAGCATCATAATGATGAAACATGTCGAACACTCTGAATTTTCCATTCTTGTGAAATATTTTGAAGACATGTTGCACAAGAATCAGTACCTGTCAAACCCATACAGCCCCTCAGAACTCATCCGCATTTGCTTAATCAAATTACCTGAACATTTACGACATATTATTTTGGCAGGACGTTGCAAAGACGACATTGATGCTTTTCAGGAACTCTTACAAGAATTGGAAATTGACACTGACAATCGCGGGACGCGAAAACAGGAACATAGCAATTACAGGTCACATCCGTCACGATTCCGCGATGAAAGAAATAATAACTGGACACGACAAAGCCATTCTTACAACGTAAATCGTGACCAAAACAGACACCACCCGTGTGACAACCACTAGCAGAGTAATAGTTACAGAGAAAGATCGCATTTCCGTAGTAATGAATATGACAGAGACAATCATAGAAACAGACAATTTGGCAACCAGAACTATTATTATCACGGGAGACAGAATAACTTCAGACGCAACGGTCCACCGTGCAGTGATAATTCAGGGAGAAATTCTCCACCACTTAACCGACAAGAAAGAAACTACAGGAACTACCGACATGACGACAGACGATATAATCATAACGACAGACGTGAATTGCATCAGAACTGGCGGGATTTAAAAAGGGCAGGGCCCTCTCGAGGAGGTGAATTTGTAGAAGCTAGGTCTCCTAACCCCAGTAACGACGCGCGCCAACAAAGGGACAGACAATGACTCGCACCGCAGGCAGCCACGTGCGCCCGCTGGCTCAGGGAAAAATAACATAGACGCTAACCTTGAGAAAAATTCCAGTATTCTTTACCAACGCATACCACATGATAATTGCGTTAAAGTTGAAACTCTGTGTACTAGGAAGAGCAAAGGGTTACACCACATTTCACATGTAAAACCATTTATTGAGAGATAATCTGATTTTTAACTTAGTTTTTGCTATAAAACTCTTCACTTTACATTACTAATATGCTTTGTCAGACTTAGAATCTGTTAACATGCAACAATGTTTGAAGTTAAATATCCAGTCAAGAACCAAGAGAACTTATTTAAACAGAAATTACGAATGCATTGTTATTGTGAACAGACGACACAGTGTTATTGTGTGTGTACATTCTTGCTTGTTAGTTGCACGATTACGTAACGACTATAAGGCTCACATACTTAGAACATTTACCAGTACTGCTAATGAGATTTTAATGCAACATTTTGGTTTACTTGAAAATACATTCTGGATTTAAAGTACTTTCTGTGAGATACCAGATGACACAGTGGTTAGTTTATGTGACAACTACACGATTTTATCACGACGCTACTAATGAGTGACAATTTACAATGTTGCTTTGGGGGTGTATCTGTTTTATATCTGCACAGTTTTTCTGAGTTCTTCTGTAAAGTAAAACATGTTTTAGTAGTAACTTTTGTGGTATAGCTACAAGGAGACAGCCTTTTCCGTAGGACAACAATACGTTACAGCACAGTACTTTCTTCATAACGGCAATAAGCGTAATAACTAAGATATCTATACGCAAAGCATTTCACTTTTGTGTATCATGAGGTAAGTACATTGACTTCTGCAGAACTTAGCTTTCGGAGGACGATAATTACGACACTTCCACAGAGATTATCTTACAACAAGACGCACAGTTTAGCGCTACAGTACACGTATTTGAGTGATTAATTTTGCATTTAAAACATTTATTTTTAAAGATATTTGAAGTACAATGATACAAATGTTTTCCGTGATACATTTCATTCCATTGCTGTAATCTGTAACACCTGAGGGTATAGCCGGCCGGTGTGGCCGTGCGGTTCTAGGCGCTTCAGTCTGGAGCTGCGTGACCGCTACGGTCGCAGGTTCGAATCCTACCTCGGGCATGGATGTGTGTGATGTTCTTAGGTTAGTTAGGTTTAGGTAGTTCTAAGATCTAGGGGACTGATGACCACAGATGTTAAGTCCCATACTGCTCAGAGCCATTTGAACCATTTTTTGAACCTGAGGGTATAATTACATTAATCCTCAGGGGGGTACACGCCTACTTTGTGTACCATGTGTTTGGCAAGCACAAGGAGCCCTAGCTAATATGCTATTTGCTTATACAACTTTACACCTCGGTACCATATTTCTCTAACACATAAATTACACAGCTATCTGATTATTTAACAGAGAAACAAACATTTTTTTTACTACATCAGTGACACATGTTTACACAATGACACATTTGGATAACTTCACACTTATGAAACTGTATTTTGTCTGTACTTTGTGAACTGTTCATATTTTTTGGAACCATTGTGATACTATGAGAGCTTTGAATGTCGTATTTGGTATGGGATCATGATTTTAAAGTACGTTTGAGGTAGATGACACTACTGAAATGAGCAGAGAATTTTTTTTAGGTTTTGACATTATTGCAGAAAGCTACGACGTTTGACTGAGGTGTTATGCTGTTATTTTTACGACGACGATGTGTATTATGCTGTTGAGGTATGTTTATGATCAATAAGCTGATGTTATATGAGGAATTTGATTATGCTACGTATTTATTAAGATGAAATATTGAAGAAGTGTCGACGAATATGTATATGTGTAATAAGGTAAGGAATAATGAGTAGTGGTTAGGGACTCTGACTTCTGAAAAAGGATGTTGGAAACCAAGAATCATACTTTAAGAGTTATGAAATGTGTGTAAGTGCGCGAATGTATCACAATGCAGGCAAAAATTTTTTGCACACTGTTATATTCATAGGATTTTGTTTCTACATATTTGCAACACAAGTTCTCGATCTGTGAAATTTTTTATATGAGACTGTCACTGTAATGCAAACTGGTGTCATAAATATTTCAGTAAGAAAGTTAAGTGACCACCTTCACGTAATGAATCGTGGGCACCCAGCTGCACGACAGTCGCCTAGAAAAAAGCCATTAGTGTGTGCCTTTCAGAGGCACAGGGGGAGAAAAAAGGAGGCCATTATCCTCGCTATTGACATTCCATTGTAGAAAGCATCGCAAATACGACACGCTCATTACTTGGAAACATATCATACTTTGTGCTACTTATTGAAGTGCTTATGAATTGATGGGAAATATTCTTACATCTGCAAACCTGATTATGACAAGTGTCTTTCTACGAGAGTTGAGAGCTACTGACTTACGAAATGCCACATGGCTATTGAATGATGTTTTTATGCTTTGGTTTGCGTAATTGCTTATTTCATTTGATATCTGTTTTCCAGCTGTCTTGCAGCATTGTTTTTATAAAATAAACTTAAATGCATCTGCTAATGTGAACACTTTCTATCAACAGATCTATTAAATAATTATTTTCTGATCCATATTCTTCGAAAAAGGAGCTCTTGGAATGGAAAGAACAATAAGAAGGGACTAATAACAGTAACTGCATATATAATTTTCTTTTCAAGTACTTGGTAATTTTTTGTAGAATTAGTTTTTGTGGTGCACCACTTTAATTACAAGGACATTAAGATGTGAATAGACATTTCCCTTATCTGCATTGTTGTCTTTAGTGTACTAGTTTTTCTGCTTGTGGTTTTGTCATGTTACTACATTTACTGCAGCTTGCTTTGCCAATTTGCATTTTTTTGTCATTGCTGTTTGTGTTAATTTGTTATGTGCTGCTGCATTGCCTCGTCCATTGGTATATATATCTGAGCTCAGTAGATTTAAGTTAGCTTAAGATGGGGTAGACTATATAAGAAACTAACTATGATGAATTGGAAGAAATGCATTGAGAAGCTATAAGAAAATGGTTTGGCCAAAAAAGTGGTGTACAGTGGAGAAAAACTATTTTTGAAAGAGGATGTGAGCAGAATACAAAAAGCATGCTTTGATAGGATTTTTTTGGTGGAAACAAATGTTGAAATAAGAGGATAGCTCTACGGAATGAAGTTTTGGGTTGGACTGCAGTACCAAATGTCACACTGAAAACAAACCCTGTCCTGTACTTCTGTGTTATTATGCTATGTGAATTTGTGTTTTTCCTGTCTTTATGTGTTTAGCTAATAAGAGTTATGTTGTAGAATTTTTCTAATAACATGTTATTTACTTTGTAGAGATGTTTAGACATTATTAATTCTGTTCCGTTTCAAAGCTCAAGTGTGAAATTAATGTTTCGAAAACTGTTCTCATTATTTTATATATTTTCTTATGTCATAATTCCTGTAACACTGATGTATCTGTTTATTTCTATTCTTTTGTAAAGGCTGTACTACAAATGTTATCTGTATTATTACATTCTTTAATGATGTACTTTGTACCTTTGTTATTGTACTCTTATGTTATCAAATTGTAATTGACACCAGTTTATCAAATTAAGTAACTTGTAAGTTACATTTCACTGCACACGGTTCTGTTGGTCATAGTATATGGACAATATGTGAGAAGTAGAGACTGTTAGTGTTTGCACGTGTGTTAATGATTCAGCAAGGGACTGGATAACAGCATTGCTGGTTCTAAGGACAATTCCAAAAACTTTGTGAGTGCACAAGTGGTGGTTATGGACTTGCTATATTATCCGCAAGACTCTTCAATGATTATTGTGCACCTGCACAGTCACAACAGATGGCTGCTGGCCATCTCTACAAGGACTAAAGTGGTCTGCATCTTTGATGACCCACCAATACCATTATTTCTACAAGGACTACAGTGGGTCTACACCTTTGCTGACTCCTCAGTACCATTATTTCTACAAGGACTGCAGTGGGTCTGCAACTCTGGTGGCCCACCAATACCGTAATCTCTACCAGGACTACAGTGGGTCTACTCTGTGATGACCTACCTACCGATATTCTTCAAAACTTCGAATCACTCTGCTGTGGGTATCCTCTGTTGTGGCCCATTACCTGTCTGCATGTCGAGAGTCAGCACTGTCTTTCCGTTGGAAGGACAACACTACTTCTTCAAGACTGCATGGAAATCCACTACTTCCGTGTGCATTTTCTTTTACTGCTCAGACGTTGAGAAAAACACTGCAATTTTACTGTGATGAATGATCAGGACTGTCTTTATGGACTACGAGAAAATTTTAGCTTTTTCCCAACATTGCACTAATAAGTGTGTGCATTTGATATCTTTCTTACTGTAATTATGAAAAATTTTTTCAAATCTGTATTGGCCAGTGCCCAAAACAATTTGTAAATTTTTTTTGTGGGGAGCATGGGGGCTATGTAATTAGACTGTTTGTTTTCTTATTGGCAACATTATGTAGCTCTCTGTATGAAAACCACAGGCTGTGCTGTGTGCCGTCTGTGGCTAGTTCGCATTGTTGTCTGCCATTGTAGTGTTGGGCTGTTGGCTGTTAACAGCGGGTAGCGTTGCGCAGTTGGAGGTGAGCCGCCAGCAGTGGTGGATGTGGGGAGAGAAATGGCGGAGTTTTGATATTTGTAAGAATGGATGTCATGAACTGCTATATATATTATTATTAAGGTAAATACCATGTTTGTTCTCTATTAAAATCTTTCATTTGTTAACTATGCCTATCAGTAGTTAGTGCCTTCTGTAGTTTGAATCTTTTATTCAGCTGGCAGTAGTGGCGCTCGCTGTATTGCAGTAGTTCGGGTAGCGAAGATTTTTGGTAAGTGATTTGTGAAATGTACAGGTTAATGTTAGTCAGGGCCATTTTTTTGTAGGGATTTTTGAAAGTCAGATAGCGTTGCGCTAAAAATATTGTGTGTCAGTTTAAGGACAGTCATGTATATTTGTTCTAAGGGGACGTTTCATGGCTCAATCATTGAAAATCTAGGTGGTTATGATTCCAAGCTCGGATGCAAATATGCCTAGGTTTTATTCTGCTATATTCAAAAGTTTTGTAGATGGGCTTCTCAAACCATTCTTGGAGATTAAACCTTTCAAAGTTAGCACAATAGTGATGTAAAAAAAATAATCAGCACTCCGAATTTAAGTTACATTTCCTTTTAATTGCTTTTATTGCTATATCACGTAACACACAAAACATCACATCACAATACAAAACATACTCGAAAACATCTTCCTCACAGTCACTGTTAAAGTTCACATCTTATAAGCTGACGACAATATTCGTCTTTCCAACATGACGTCCACGACTTGACTTTTTCAAGGTCCGACTCTCTAACAACTCAACAACTAACTAACTATCGCTTACGCACCCAAAACTCAGAGTTACAAGTACGTCAAAGATCATAGTGACAAAAGAAAGAATACACATAAGAATAATATCATTGCAATGTAAACATATCGATGTATCAAAAATGAAATCAAATCTGAATGTTGTCTCAGAAATATGTTATCAGAAACACAGTAGAATATTACTGGTATCGAGAGGTTCAGATGTGGTGCCGTAATGGTTGCGTAATTCAAGTACCATTACAAGGGGAAGTGGCAAGTAGACAGAGAGAAGGATAGGAGCTAATAAGCAACCTTAGAGGAATGGGGTCAGATCCGAGGTACATTTCGTATAATGTCTCCAAATACATCGAAGAACCAGTTCCTACTGAAAAACTCCTGTTCGTTAAGTCAATATATTTCGAATATTTTCAGACTTTATATCATCGGTTGATATATTTCGCATACTTCAAACTTTCTAACAGACGACAATGAGGGGCGACGTGCAAAACCTCGAGTCGTTCGACTATGCGCAAGAAGCCATCCTTTTTCGCTTTTAAATGTTGTCCCAGAGCACTGGAATTACTGAGGTATGAATTTTCTCTGTTCCGAGTACTAAAAACTCTCCCCGTCTTATTAATAGAGAAATTATCTCAATATTTACATTGTATCATATATATACTTGTGGTTGACCATAAATACTTCCTGATTTCTGCCTTAGTCGCATGTGTAAATTACCTTTCGTTTTAAACAAGACATTGAGAAAAGCCTTTTCCAAAACTCTCGCAGTTTTATCGCAGTATGGGACCATTTTAGGTTAGACTAACAAAACGACCATTTTTATCCTCTTTTTTCGACTACCTTGGGATTTTTCTTCTGTATAGAATAAAACTCATTTGCTTACAACCACTTTAATATCGTCTGCAGTAACTTCTACCTTGCCTCTTGATTTATATCTAACCTCAAAATCCTATGTATCGTGGAGCGAAAATACGCCCTTTTGTGATTGTTCGGATGACTAGAGACTTGAATAACACCAGTATAGTCTTTCCTAGCATTAGAGAGATCTAAGTAATTTAATGAATCAGTCACCTCCACTTCGAAAGTGAATTTAACATTAGGGTGCAGAGAATTGAAATGGGCACATAAATTAGAAATGTCCTCATCACATCCTTCATACAATAGTAATATGTCATCTACATAACGATGATACGATTTAATTTTTGTACGAATTCTGAATGTGATTCAGAAAATGTGCATTCCAGGTGATTACCAAAAATCTCTACCAGGGTGCCAGCAAGTGAATTATCCATGGCCAAGTCATGTGGCTGTGAAAGGAATTTATGATTGAAGGCAAAGGCGTTGAAAGATGAGGACAGTTCCAGTAACTCAATTAATCCCACAACCACATCAATGAAAAACACATTGTGGGTCAATACATTCTTTCTAATTGTATTAACAGTTTCATTAATTGGTATATTTCAGTATAAATTGACAATGTCGTTTAAATGTAAACGCTACTTGAAGAGTTTTGAGTTAGTCCATTAATTCATGGGACTTTTTTACTCTGAACGGTTTTTGGAAAAATATAAGCTTCTTTTAATTCTTTATTTAGAAATCTGTTAAGTTTATAATAAGGGCTGCCATAATTATTAACAATCATGTTATAGGCAAAAGTTCCTTACGAAACTTAACTTGAGATCTAAAATTTGGTATTGTGGGTTCATCATAACAACACTTTTCTTTTTGAAATCAGTTTGAAACGAGATGTTACTGTTTTTGACAAATATCTTTAAGTCCTTGTGAAACTTATTTACCGGATTCCATTTGATCTCAACTATTCCTGTGTTCTGATAACTGATAACAGCAGGACAGTTACACTATCTAACACTAAGTTAAATAGCATTAAAAAATACCCTTTTTAAGGTGTAATAATTTCTTCATTTCAAGTTGTTACCACCAACATTGGCTCGCCTAAATGATTCTGTTATGTCATTTATTATATGTTTGTCTATTGTAAACTGACTACATTTTGTGATACTTCCGAATATTTATTTGTGATGGTTGTGAACTTATTCCTTCACCATTATATTTCACTTATAACTCATATTGGTTTTATGTTTATATTGTATCACACAAATTATTGGTTACAATAGTCTTCTGTTTTGATTACTGACTAAGGACCACCTCTGTAACGTTTCTGCGATGTAACTAACCCCGCACTTTTCATGCTGTTAGTATGAGTTTATTTTCCATAAAGGTATGAAAAATGCTTGAGTCAAATTTGTTCACGAGGTGCTGACATGTACTTAGTTGAACTGTACAGAGGCTCGTAAAATTACTCTTTGACTTGCTTTCTATGGTCAACACTAGCGCCACCGACTGGCTATAGTTTACCTCTTCAATAGTTCATCGCCACACTCATTTTGGCACTGGTTCTATTCGATAGACGACGACACAGTCAAATTTGCCCACTTGAGATGAGAATTGTGTTGTATTCACATTATGTGCTCACTTTCATGAGCTTTGTACCAAACTTTTATTTTTATGTAAGTAAATATTATTTGGAATTTCTGTACAGTGGAATACTTAGATGCACACATATATATATTTTCCGTCATTAATTTCTTGTACACTACATTCCATAGCTTCAGTCTGATGAAATTTCGAAACGAATAACACGTAATAAGGAAATGTGCTGTGAAGGCCTCTCTATATTTCAAAGTCGGCCAAATTTGAATGGTCACCTGCCTTTATTATGGAAATATTCCTCCGTCAAGTAATGAGTATCGAAATAAATACACCAAACCAGAGCAACGCCGAACACCCAGTTAGTTATGTAATATGTGAAGACCTCGGCTGTAAATAAAGTAAGGGATGGTCGATGAGAAACAGAATTATTACACGTAAAACATATTACATGATGAACTGTATTCTCTGCCGGCCGGTGTGACCGTGCAGTTCTAGGCGCTTCAGTCTGGAACCGCGTGACCGCTACGGTCGCAGGTTCGAATCCTGCCTCGGGCATGGATGTGTGTGATGGCCTTAGGTTAGTTAGGTTTAAGTAGTTCTAAGTTCTAGGTAAGGCGAAAACAAAATAATTAGTGTATTGTACTGCATCATAGATCAGTTTTTGCAGTTTTTACACTTCATTGTTTCAATTATTGCAACGCAAATTTTATTATAATAAAATGAAACAATTTGGACCTTTCAAATTTGTGTGTTTGATAGGTTTCACATTAATGTTTCATCAACTCCCCGAGCAAGTAAACAGTGGTAAGTCAATGGAAACCCATGTTAAGTGCCCTCAGTTCTCTAGTAAACAATGTTAGGTACTCATTGCCGTATTTCTAAGAATAAAATTTTGGGCGGAATTTGTTACTTTAAAAATTCGTCATTCCTGTACAAAAATTTGAAAAAAAACAACTTACCTGAATAAAAAAATCACAATGTATGTACTTGAAATATCTAATTTGTTATATTATTGGAACTTTACTGTGCAGTTTCTCAAAACAATCAGGTAGTCTCTTGCCATTGCTTAGAACCGATGTCTCCAAACAGGACGATTCAGTTGCCCCTACCTATGAGTTTTATGCAACCTACAGTGCCTTCAAAAAGTACACCAGTGATTTTCATATTCTCTCGTTCACTATGTGCAAACCACAAGTCCTCCAGAAAAAACGAACAAAATATTCTTGTAGGATATTTAATGTAGTTAAATTTTGTACTGGGTTATAATTTCGCTACAAGCCATAGTGTTCGAATTATTCAAGAGAAACATACAAAAGTGACCTTCAAATCCGTTTTCTTTTTACTAATTCTAAAACTGTGGTTTCCACCGGAAACGTATCCCAGTACAATATTTAACTACATTAAATTTCCTACCAAAAAGACTCTGATCATTTTTTCCAGAAGACTAATAGTTCATGCATAGCGAGCGAGAGATAAGAAAATCTTCCGCGTTGTTTTTGAAAGTGTTGAGGGTTGCATAACCCATTGGTAGGGGGACGCGTATCACCCTGTGTATCTTATTACGCGTTAACAATGGCTCTGTGAGATGCACTTAAAAATAGTCTGGATGTTAAGGCCACAACCTGTTGGGGACTTTAAAGTACGTATCAGCAGCTGGAGGGGCCCTTCACCAACCGAATGTACAGTTGAGGGGTAACAGCACTCTCCGAAAATTGAGAAAATAGCAATGAGAAAAGGTGCTCTCTGGCACGCAGTATGTCGTGGGTTGCATAGTGCGACGCGAAATGTGCGTGTCGAACGACGCCTATGTCGGTAGGGCTGTAAACGCTGACAAAATTGTGTGTGTGTGTGTGTGTGTGTGTGTGTGTGTATGTGTGTGTGTGGAAAGTGTCGGACGTTGCTCTCTGGAGTGCCGCTCCAAACTCTTGGCCAGCACGGAAGGTCTAACGATCGCTGCTGGCGCGTCCGGGCGCCGGAAAGTGGCGACCGCCATAAAGGATAAGCATAAGTGCCGGCGGCCCATTGCTGATGTCCTGAGAGCACCCACTAACGAACGCAACAATAGCTGTTTATTATTCCCAGTCCGTAACCGCTTTCCGTTCCATCTTTCAACACCAACGGAACAAGAACACACCTAAACGACACTTGCAATTAACTGAAATTTCTCTCGGCTGTTCCACCATGTTCAGTTGTTGATTCTACAATAATTTTCTTCATCGAGACGTGCTACCATCTTCGAATGACTGATGGGTAATGACACCATTTCGTGCTGCGGGCCTACGGGGTATCGTCTCAGTTGTGCGACTGGATTCGTGATTTCCTGCCAGGAAGGTCGCAGTTCGTAGTAATAGACGGCAAATCATCGAGTAAAACTGAAGTGATATCAGGTGTTCCCCAGGGAAGCGTCCTGGGACCTCTGCTGTTCCTGATCTATATAAATGACCTGGGTGACAATCTGAGCAGCTCTCTTAGGTTGTTCGCAGATGATGCTGTAATTTACTGTCTAGTAAGGTCATTCGAAGACCAGTATCAGTTGCAAAGCGATTTAGAAAAGATTGCTGTATGGTGTGGCAGGTGGCAGTTGACGCTAAATAACGAAAAGTGTGAGGTGATCCACATGAGTTCGGAAAAAAATCCGTTGGAATTCGATTACTCAATAAATACTACAATTCTCAAGGCTGTCAACTCAGCTAAGTACCTGGGTGTTAAAATTACCAACAACTTCAGTTGGAAAGACCACAGAGATAATATTGTGGGGAAGTCGAGCCAAATGTTGCGTTTCATTGGCAGGACACTTGGAAGATGCAACAAGTCCACTAAAGAGACAGCTTACACTACACTCGTTCGTCCTCTGTTAGAATATTGCTGCGCGGTGTGGGATCCTTACCAGGTGGGATTGACGGAGGACATCGAAAGGGTGCAGAAAAGGGCAGCTCGTTTTGTTTTATCACGTAATAGGGGAGAGAGTGTGGCAGATATGATACGCGAGTTGGGATGGAAGTCACTAAAGCAAAGACGGTATTCGTCGCGGCGAGGTCTATTTACGAAATTTCAGTCACCAATTTTCTCTTCCGAATGCAAAAATATTTTGTTGAGCCCAACCTACATAGGTAGGAATGATCATCAAAATAAAATAAGATAAATCAGAGCTCGAACAGAAAGGTTTAGGTGTTCGTTTTCCCCGAGCACTGTTCGGGAGTGGAATGGTAGATAGTATGATTGTGGTTCGATGAACCCTCTGCCAAGCACTTAAATGTGAATTGCAGAGTAGAACCCTCTGCCAAGCACTTAAATGTGAATTGCAGAGTAATCATGTAGATGTAGATGTAGATGTAGATGTAGATGTAGATGTTGTATTAATTACCCGTCCTTGGGTGTAGCATTACCCCTTCTGGGTTTCTCCTGCAGTTCTTTTGGGTTCTTGTTTCAAGTGCTTCTCTGTTTTGTTTGCAGTTTTTTCTTCAAGTGCCATCTCCCGGTTTTTTTGAGTCGTCAGTCGTCAAACTGGTCTGAAGCGGCCCGCCACGAATTCCTCCCGTGTGCCAACTCTTCACCTCAAAGTAGAAGTAGCACTTGTAACCAACGTCCTGGCTATATTCCAATCTCTGTCTTCCTGTGCAGTTTTTGCCCTCCTCAGCCCCCTCTAGTACCGTGGAGGTAATCCCCTGATGTCTTAACATAAGTTCTATCATTCCATCCCTTTTGTCAGTGTTTTGCGCATATTCCTTTCCTCTGTGATTCTGCGCAGAACCTCCTCATTCCATCCCTTATCTGTCCACCTAATTTTCTACATTCGCCTGCACCACCACACCTCAAATGCTTCGATTCTCTTCGGTTCTGGGCCTCCCACAGTACGTGTTTCAGTACCAAACAATCATGAGACCGAAACGTACGTTCCCAGAAATTTACTCCTCAAATTAAGGCCAATGTTTCATACTAGTAGACTTCTCCTGACTAGGAATGTCGTTTCTGACCGCGCTATTGTGCCTTTGATGTCCTCATTGCTCCGTCTGTCATCAGTTATTTTGCTGCCGAAGTATTAGAATTCCTTAACTTCATCTACTTCGTGACCATCAATCCTGATGTGAAGTTTCTCGCTGTTCTCATTTCTGCTACTTATCATTACTTTCGTCTTTATTCGCTTTAGTCTCAATCTGTATTCTGTACTGATTAGACACGGGAAGAAAGCCAATGTGCACTCCGTGTGCGTACCGGGGGGAGTCATCCAAGATGTGGAAAGGGTTCTTCCGGATGCCGTGAAGCATAAAGGAAAGGAAGGAATTTATTTAATTTCTGTAATAATGGGTGAGATCACCAACGAGTTTGATTTTCTTACAGTTGTCAACACCTTTAACCCACACTGAAACAGATTCAGATTGATTTATTTTACGATGGCTTCGGCGACAGGTAATACGATTAACCCATATCTCTATTGTAGACCTCTGCGATGTGAAATGTCCGATACGCGATGACGTCACGGCTATTAAAACTTTCTAGCCCTGGAACTTTGTCGACTTCAGGTCCACGGACAAGGACCACGGTTACCCAGCCGTTACCATGTTGCAAAGAATCATTGTTGCTAAGCGTAAAGTTAAGAACTCCACCACAGAAAAATGTGTCGGGCCATGCAGGCGAATTGTGCACCTACATAGTTCTCGGTATTAATAGCAATATTGTCTACTGCTTTATATGCCAACTGCAGGTGGTGGCTCATGTCGGCACTAATGAAGTGTGTCGCTATGGATCGGAAGAGATTCTCTCTGGTTTCCGGCGGCTGTCTGAGTTGGTGAAGACTGCCAGTCTTGCTAGCGAGATGAAGGCAGAGCTCACCATCTACAACATCGTCGACAAGACCGTTTGCGGACCTTTGGCACAGAGCCGAGCCGAGGGTCTGAATCAGAATAAATTTCCTGGATATTAGCTCAAAGATAAATGACAGTAACCATAAATTTAAAATTTACGGAAAAGATTACTTCACTGACATCTTCATCCCGGCTTCCTCCCAACAGCCAACCTACAAATATGAAGCATTTCATCACATGATCCACCGTCTCGTTTCCATCCCTCCGTCCCAAGAAGACTTTGACCAGGAACTTAACACAATTAAAACAATAGCCAAAAATAATGAAGTTGACCTCCACACCATCAAAATTTTAGGTAAAAAGATGAAGAGGAAGCCAGGTCCCTGCTGTCCCCAATGAAAAACACAAACAAACTGGAAAAGAAATGGTGCAGATTACCTTTTATAAGGAAAACATAAAATTGCATAAGTAACATCTTGAAGGCCAAGAGTTTTTGTGTGGTTTTCTATGTCCATCAGACAACAGGTAGTTTCTTGTTCAATGCAAAAGAGAAACAACCAGCTATTAAAAAACTGGAGTTTATAAAATCACAGCCGGCCGTTATGGCCGAGCGGTTCTAGGCGCATCAGTCCGCAACCGCGCGACTGCTACGGCTTCAGGTTCGAATCCTGCCTCGGGCATAGATGTGTGTGATGTCCTTAGGTTAGATGGTTTAAGTAGTTCTAAGTTCTAGAGGACTGATGACCTCAGATGTTCAGTCGCATAGTGCTCAGAGCCATTTGAACCATTTTATAAAATCACGTGCCATGCGTGTCTTGCTACACTGGACAGAAATGGAGATCAATTTGCACGAGGCTTAAGGAACACCTCAGAAGCTGGAGATTTGCAGAACATTGCCTGAACAATAATCACACATACACAATAGATGTACAAGTCCTACACACAGAGGTAAAGGGGGCCAAACTCAACCAATCAGAAATTTTAGAAATTAAAAGACAGATGTGTTTATCTCCACACCTATTTTAAACGAGCAAACCCAATTCAATTATTCACCTCTTTTGAGATGAAGTCACAACTCAGGATAGAAGAAAAAGCCCCAGTCCATCGGAGTTAAAAAGTTTAGTCCAGTCATTTTAGTATTTAACTGCTGAATGTGTAATAATGTATGTAATTTGTTGAAAGTTGTTCATTGATGTAGTTGTACATTAAGCTATGGATCGATACCTTAAGAAGGTGAAATTATTGCCTTATCATCATGTTTATCTGGGCATTATCATCTTTGGGAATCAGTAACATATTAGAAAACACGCTTATAACCCGAGATCTAGGCTGCGCAATATCAACAATAAAATTGTGAAACAAGACCAAACACAGTGTTTGTTTATTAATCAACCCACAGTTGATTCCACCAAAAAAAAATCATCTTGTTTTTCTGCAATAGGAATCATTTCTCAGTCTGTACATGTACGTCACATCGACCGATTTCCGTGCCATACGGATAATTCTTTTGTAGTGCGTCGTTTTTTAGTCTTGGTGTGTTGCCATAGATCGATCGCGTATTACGTTTAGATATTTAGGATGCGAGTTTTAGTTCAACTGTGTGCACTTCGTATTAAGTGTAATGCTGTCGAGCTTCTTGCCTGGGTGGAATATACACGCCTCTGTTTTACTGGGACTGCGACAGAGTCTAAACTGTTTATAGCAGCTGTTCTGAGTGACTAGATCCTCTGAGACGGTTTATTCTCCTCCCTCGCAATATTTACTTTGCGATGCTAGAGCACTCTCGTTTGCACAGCAAAACTTTTGAGATGTTGTTGCGGTTTGTGTATAAGTTAAAAAAAAGGGGAGTCACTTCTGATCCTTAAGGCAGCCCATTTTTTATCTCATAAGGTTTACTGGAACATTTTCATACACCGGCTCGGGAAGTGTGACTTTTAAATGTTGCCTCCAGTGGTTTAGTCAGTTAAACGCAGTGTGTAATTCGTTTCAGCTTCAGTAATAGTCTACCTAGCGACACGGCGTCGTACCTGCAGTTAAATCTACAAAACTGACAGAAGTTTTCTGGCTTCTAGAGCCAAACTTACAACAACATCGGTTTAACTTCAATCCCGCCTGCTGTTGGGGCACTATACTGTCAACAAATCTACATATTTTGATGCAAATCTATATTAATCTCCTGTGAGAATTAGCAAACTATCAGTTTAATAAGTCACGGGTGCAAACATCTAACACGAATCCTTTAAAGAAGTATGGAAAAACTGGTAGAAGCCGACCTTGGGGAAGATCAGGTTGGATTTCGGAGAACTTAAGGAACACGGGAGGCAATACTGACGCTACGACTTCTCATAGAAGATAGATTAAGGAAAGATAAATCTACGTTTACAGCATTTGTAGATTTAGAGAAAGCTTTTGACAATGTTGACTGGAATATTTTCTTTCAAATTATAAAGCTGTTACTGGTAAAATACGGGGAGCGAAAGGCTATTTACAATTTGTACAGAAACAGATGACAGTCAAAATAGTCGCGGGGCACGAAAAGGAAGCAGTGGTTCAGAAGGGAGTGAGACAGGGTTGTGGCCTATCCCAAATGTTATTCACTCTGTATTCTGAACAAGCAGTAAAGGAAACCAAAGAAAAATTTGGAGTAGGAATTAAAGTGCAGGTAGAAGAAATAAAAAGTATGAGGTCTGACGATGACACCTAATTCTGTCAGAGACAGCAAAGGACTTGGAAGAGCAGTGGAATGGAATGGACAGTGTCTCGAAAGGAGGATATAAGATGAACACCAACAAAAGCAAAACGAGAATAATGGAATGTAGTCGAATTAAATCAGGCGATGCTAAGGGAATTAGATTGGGAAATGAGATGAGTTTTGCTATTTGGGAATCAAAATAATTGATGATGGTCGAAGTAAGGGGGATATCCAATATAAACTGACAATGGCAAGAAAGGCATTTCTGAAAAAGAGAAATTTGTTAACATCGGGTATAGATTTACGTTCAGTAAGTCATTTCTGAAAGTATTTGTGTGGAGTGCAGCCATGTATGAAAGTGAAATATGCACGATGAACAGTTTAGACTAGAAGAGAATAGAACTTTTCATATGTCGTGCTATAGAAGAATGCTGCAGATTAGATGGGTAGATCACGTAAGTAATGAATAGAATTGGGGAAAAGAGAAACTGTGGTACAACCTGACTAGAAGAAGGGATCAGTTGGTAGTATACATTCTGAGGAATCAATGCGTCACCAGTTTATTGGTGGTGGGAAGCGTGGTGGTGGGGGGGGGGGGGGGGGGGGAAATCGTGTAGGGAGACCAAGAGATGACTACAGTAAGCAGATTCAGAAGGATGTAGTTTGCAGTAGTAACTCGGAGATGAAGACGCTTACACAGGATAGAGTAGCACGGAGAGATGCATCAAACCAGTCTGTGGACTGAAGACCACCACAACAACAACAATAATAATACAAATTAAATGCTGTTCGTCGTAAGTGCGTCAAGTGACAATGGCTGGGCCAATTCTGCAAATTTTTTAAACATTCATAATAGTCCAAATAAGGTTTCTAGGAAAATAAAAAATCGAAAAGTTGTTCGGAAAATTGAAAAAACTTTTTTTCTGTCCCTTGAAAAGTCTTCAGAAAAAAAATTCGGGACAATTGCAAAGGAAACTCGTAAAATTGCGGTAAACTGCAAAAATCATACGTTTTGTATGCACCTCGACCATAGCTCACTATAGGCACAACGAATTTTTGTTAATACTTTTTGTTTTCTTTGTTTTGATCATTTTGCTCCCAGGAGGGTAAATAGTCAATCGAATGCATTTAATTAAAAAAAAACTGAAAGATCTGGAGAAAAATCTGGAAATACGTATTTCAGCCGAAATTACAATAAAATTGGATTGTTTGTACTTGGTGTTGTTTCGCGATCTGTCATACAAATGTTGTCACGTTATTTCTATTCCAATTCCGATTTGTTTTGTTTCTGCAGGTGCAAATATCGTTTGACAGCCGACTGCCAAATTGCGAATCAAGGCAATCGGTTACATAGTGACAAAAATTGAGTTAATTATTTTCCGTTGAATTCAAATAAATTTATTGATTTACCCACGATACACTGTAAGTTGTGAAGTGACAGACAGCTATACTGTAAAAACAAAGCAAATCAGTTGTCCATGCTCAGCTGAATCGTGATTATTTGCATCGCACATGAACTGAACCGACACAGTTTAATCGCATTGCAATCGCGTCAATAAGGCGGAAGAGCTTAGGTCACAGAACTCGCAATGCCACAAACCGATCGAATTTTCCATCTAATAAAAAACAGAAGAACGTGAAGAGAGAAATGAAATTTAACGGTATCGATAATCAGAAACACGTTCAGCACGTAGAAAGAGAAAATGCAAACGAAGATGATGTGCATAGAATTTGACATCGTCGGTCAGAAGAAACCAGTTGCTCGACATTATATTTGAATAACCGTGAAAGAAGACAGGCAAATTTTGCGTTGAATCCTCATCGGGCTGCATTCCGTTGCAACGTTACAATTGATTGCAATGCAGACCAATCCGTTGCTGTTTAATCGATGGTATAATTGCGCGCCACGTTGTAAGACACGGAAATTCAGAAATGAAGCTCCTAACTTGTGTGTGTGTGTTCACAAAACGACCACAAACTAATTTATTGAAATTTGGACGTCTTTCGAATCAGTGCGTTTCTGATAGTTTCGAACATATACTGAGTTACGCAGTGTGACGAGAATTTACTGAGTCGTTGCCAGATTTCTCTGGCTATAGTGAGATATGTCAATCTGTTGTGGCACTCTTCCAGCATTGAAACTATGAGAATAGATTCTTCACCATTTGAAGAGAGGAAATAGAAGACGTTCCAAGTGCCAAATCTAGTAGTTATCACGACAACGAAAAACCAGTGTATATAACTGATTTTCATCCAAAAAATTTAGAAGATTTTCTAATACCACAAAATGAGGCTGTTCAGCACTTGACCGAAGAAAAGGAGACAAATTAGACAATAAATACTTAATTAAGGTCGTTGTAAGAGCCGTAACAGGAAACGGACTTCGTCTAAGTGCAAATAAAACAGTTTTTAGAAGTTGGCTCTTGCACGAAAGAAAACAGCAATAAGCAACTGTTAATAATGGTATTCATTTACACAAATAGAGCCGTTACGTTACTAGTTTCGCACTGACATATTCATCTTCAGGCAGCTGTTCACGTTTATATTACCGGTAGATTAACTTAACGCCTAATGTTTCGCTCGCGTAGGCTGAAGCGTAGCATCAGTTTTTTTCTTTTTTCCATAATCGAATTTTTATATCGTTACGCCCACTGATCATGCGTAAAGTTATGCACTATAAAACAGTTAGTGACCTTTTATATGGCTGCCAGTCTTAGCACTATTAAATTGTTACAATAGATTTACTTTAATTTCGTACAGAGAATTGAAAAACGAAATAGAAAGATCGGGGAAGTGGTTCTAAACATACTAGTGCCAGTTAGTAATTACACCCAGTACTGAAGTCTCTCGTCTCAAACTAATATAATTTCATCATTAGTAATTATTCTTTTCCGAAGTAATTACAAGAAAAATACACTCCTGGAAATTGAAATAAGAACACCGTGAATTCATTGTCCCAGGAAGGGGAAACTTTATTGACACATT
Source organism: Schistocerca piceifrons (assembly GCF_021461385.2). Lineage (NCBI taxonomy): Eukaryota > Metazoa > Arthropoda > Insecta > Orthoptera > Acrididae > Schistocerca > Schistocerca piceifrons. The sequence continues at coordinate 42,038,004 of NC_060146.1, forward strand.
CCTGGGGTCAGATACATCACATGATCACACTGACAGAACCACAGGCACATAGACACAGGCAACAGAGCATGCACAATGTCGGCACTAGTACAGTCTATATCCACCTTTCGCAGCAATGCAGGCTGCTATTCTCCCATGGAGACGATCGTAGAGATGCTGGATGTAGTCCTGTGGAACGGCTTGCCATGCCATTTCCACTTGGCGCCTCAGTTGGACCAGCGTTCGTGCTGGACGTGCAGACCGCGTGAGACGACGCTTCATCCAGTCCCAAACATGCTCAATGGGGGACAGATCCGGAGATCTTGCTGGCCAGGGTAGTTGACTTACACCTTCTACAGCACGTTGGGTGGCACGGGATACATGCGGACGTGCATTGTCCTGTTGGAACAGCAAGTTCCCTTGCCGGTCTAGGAATGGTAGAACGATGGGTTCGATGACGGTTTGGATGTACCGTGCACTATTCAGTGTCCCCTCGACGATCACCAGTGGTGTACGGCCAGTGTAGGAGATCGCTCCCCACACCATGATGCCGGGTGTTGGCCCTGTGTGCCTCGGTCGTATGCAGTCCTGATTGTGGCGATCACCTGCACGGCGCCAAACACGCATACGACCATCATTGGCACCAAGGCAGAAGCGACTCTCATCGCTGAAGACGACACGTCTCCATTCGTCCCTCCATTCCCGCCTGTCGCGACACCACTGGAGGCGGGCTGCACGATGTTGGGGCGTGAGCGGAAGACGGCCTAACGGTGTGCGGGACCGTAGCCCAGCTTCATGGAGACGGTTGCGAATGGTCCTCGCCGATACCCCAGGAGCAACAGTGTCCCTAATTTGCTGGGAAGTGGCGGTGCGGCCCCCTACGGCACTGCGTAGGATCCTACGGTCTTGGCGTGCATCCGTGCGTCGCTGCGGTCCGGTCCCAGGTCGACGGGCACGTGCACCTTCCGCCGACCACTGGCGACAACATCGATGTACTGTGGAGACCTCACGCCCCACGTGTTGAGCAATTCGGCGGTACGTCCACCCGGCCTCCCGCATGCCCACTATACGCCCTCGCTCAAAGTCCGTCAACTGCACATACGGTTCACGTCCACGCTGTCGCGGCGTGCTACCAGTGTTAAAGACTGCGATGGAGCTCCGTATGCCATGGCAAACTGGCTGACACTGACGGCGGCGGTGCACAAATGCTGCGCAGCTAGCGCCATTCGACGGCCAACACCGCGGTTCCTGGTGTGTCCGCTGTGCCGTGCGTGTGATCATTGCTTGTACAGCCCTCTCGCAGTGTCCGGAGCAAGTATGGTGGGTCTGACACACCGGTGTCAATGTGTTCTTTTTTCCATTTCCAGGAGTGTAATTCACCAAACATATATTAGGTCTACCAAAAAATATATCCATTACAGATCCGTTTCTTTATCTATGCAATTCTGAAAAAGCCGATTTGTTGTGATGACTGTTAAATAGTTTTCATTTCTTTAGTTCACACATTGTAACAGCTTCTAAGCTTTTCACGCTAATTAAGGACACAGAAGGTTGGGCTTTTTGGAATGTACTTCTGATCAAAAAGCGAGTCTGCTTCCATAATGAAGTCTCTTCATAAAACTTTTCATCCCTTAATTCAACCCCCCTAAGGCTGAATTTCAAAAACATTGAAACATGTATTTTTTTATTTCTAAGCGAGGAGTCAGTTAACAGTTTTCAAGAATGTAGCTTTAAAATGCGTTAATAGTTTATTAGTAACGTATTATTTTCAAAGAAACTGCCATCCACCGTTTCACCTCCTGCTGAAACAGATATATTTTTATTTCTCGCCGAGAAAGCGAGTACAAAATTTCGTAGTTCCAGTTTCGAAATTACGTTGAGAGAGACGTATTTATAAAATAGATTTCATCGCCTGTTTCAACCTCTTAGGATCCTTAGCGGTTTGGGCTGAGTGATGATCAGTCAGTTAATGATTCAGGACGTGTCGTTTTACATACAGGAATTTGTTGTTGGCTGTTTCTTCAGCAACTGCTGTAAATAGTATCACATACAGTATATACGTAAATAGTTCTGTGAAGATCAACGTGTCGATTCTGATCCAGTTACGGCGCAGTTTGTCAACAGTGGCTGGTTGCCGTTTTCTTCTTTGCAAGAATCATCTTGTAATCTCTACGCATCTACGGTCTCAAAAAGTCGGCTGTCGTCAAAATAACACAATGAAAGTTTTTGGTCCAAGTACGATTAATATTGAGGTGGCACGTTTTGTTTGTGATTACACAAGTACAGGAATACAGGATTTGGGTTTTAACTAATAGAATTGTGCACAGTCAAGGCCACGTCACGTATATATTAGATTTTGGAAATCCAGAGGTAAGTACATCTTGCCGCCCCTTGTGCTAACGCATGTTTGAAAGACTTCCTTCGTCATTTGGCACCTGGATCAGGAATATGGACATGCAGCGGAGTACCGAAAACACAGCAGCACTCAAAACATATTTGGCGAAAAAGTGGCTCTTAGAACATTTTCGGTTACCGCTCTTCATTTGGCTTCTGCTGTTCTAACAGCAGCCGTGTTTGCATTCCATATAATAGGAATTAGGTTCCACCTCTTTAACCAAACAATATTGTCTTACTGAACAAATCTATTTCAGCACATTTGTGAATTTCATATTTTCCGATCTATGGAAAATACAAGATGACTTACGTAATATTTTTTGCAACGAAAGTTAAGCGTAAAATATTTTATATTTATTGCGATTACTACCTTAGCGTCTGGTACGTTAGATTTGTCGGATCTGCTCTAAATTGTCACATAGCTTGACATCTATAACAACGTAATGACTTAATGATTACTGAAAATCACCTAGGCTGTATTTTTCACATTTATCGTGTTACGACTGATTTCATTACTTTAAAATTTTCAGGTTGCCAATTCGTGCTGAAGTCGAGACATAGATGGTCTGGTTGTCCTATATAATCTTACAGACAGCATGCAGCAGGACTGGTCGTAAACATTCTGCAATGTAATGTTTAAGATCAGTGTTCTTGGATGTTGTCTTTAACATTACATACGACAACCAGACCAGCTATGTCATGTTTTCAGCAAAACTCGGCAGCCTGAGAATATTAAAGAAACGAAACCGCTCGTAGCACCACAAATGTGTAACGCATCTAAGGTGGTTTTTATTATTATTGTTGTCAGGCATGGGCTCAACATGATCAAGACTGAGGTAATTTTTTTTTTGTAACAGAAATAGCAAATCACTTTCAATTTATCCGTAATGTCATTCGGTGATTACTCACATTTTTTCTCATATGTACGACACTCTGTAGCAGAAAGATGCACAGAAACCTGAATCACATTACTGTGTTTCTTTACAGCCTTCTACTAGAGACGAACATACATTTACTTTCTTACCGTTCATCCACTCTCTACTTCTCTTTACCTTCACTCTTGCTTAGACACTCTTTTTTTCTTCAACTTATACTGCCCTGAGACTCGCATTTTTCTTCAGCTTTTCCTGTCTTCCTCACACTCTCTCTCTTTTCCTCTGCATCATCTGTCCTCTTCTCCTCTTCTCTTCTCTTCCTCTTCCTTTCCTCCTCCTCCTCCTCTTGTATCCCTCCTCTATAAAAAAGGAACGATCATATTTCTATCACAAGTTCTACACATTGTCTTTAAATAGCTTCAGACAAATACTAACTCCACTCTGCAGCAGACTACACGGAATCGATTGAGAGATCTGTGATAGCCATTAGCATACCTTACCAGTTGTGGATATAAAATATTTAATAGTGTCGGTCTTAAGATTTTTGTACTCTGCTAATTTGTCCCTTTTGCGGTCTTCCTCTTTTCCTGTTTGTATCTTTCGTCTCTTCCTGCGTGTCCTTTCTTGCCTGTCGTACTCTTTGTTTTGGATCTGTCGCCGGGGTTCGCACACTCCAGCGAACGTCGGCGCCATAAAACTCCCTTCCTCCGTAAACTGTTTGGCTCCAGTCTCGGGTACCTTTGTGACGCTAAATAACGGCCAGATGAATATCGGAGCGTTCTCGGTGCCAGACAATTCCCTTTAATTTCGGACAGGTAATTGCGAACTTCCAAGAAAACCGTCTTAATGAGGCAGTTATTTCAGTAACGGGTGCATTAATTCTGAATGAGATTTTTCTCCATTAACAGTGCCCCCCCCCCCTCTCTCCCAACACCGCCCCTTCCTCCCACCCTCTCCCACTGGCCGGTTACGGTGCTTTTTTTAATTAAGGAGTAATAAAGTCAGCACAATGGAACTGCAGAATTATGTAAATTAATTGAAATTGTAAGCAAATATTTTGATAATTAGGAGGAATAGCCGTCGTCATTTGTAACTTATTTCTAGAAAACCGAGGGAGGAAGCGGCCCATCGGCGGTAATAAAAAAGAGTTCAAGCCTTTTGCAGGAGGGGATTATTTTTGTCTGTAAAGTTAAGCAGATGACTTTACATAATAAAGTGAAATAAACTGAGTTTATGTTTAGGTTTTAATTTCAGATAAGACGTTAGTGATGGCAAACTTTAATAGCATTTTGTATCGGTACGGTACAACATTAAAGTGAAGCTGAAAAAAAGCAGCAGCGAAGCTTTCGATTTTGGTTCCCATGTGGATCAAGTAAGAATTTACATGGCTCTCCTTCAACGCTAGACGAAATGATAACGGTGAAAACAATTACTAGTTCTTCACGTACCAGTAAGCTGAAAAATACGGTTTCAAGTACACGTTTATGTCTTCTCATTTAACCAAACACACTTCTTATATGAAACTTCCTGGCAGGTTAAAACTGTGTGCCCGACCGAGACTCGAACTCAGGACCTTTGCCTTTCGCGGGTAACTGCTCTACGAACTGAGCTACCCAAGCACGACTCACGCCCCGTCCTCACAGCTTTACTTCCGCCAGTACTTCGCTTCCTACCTTCCAAACTTTACAGAAGCTCTCCTGCGAAACTTGCAGAACTAGCACTCCTGAAAGAAAGGATATTGCGGAGACATGGCTTAGCCACAGCCTGGGGGATGTTTCCAGAATGAGATTTTCACTCTGCAGCGGAGTGTGCGCTGATATGAAACTTCCTGGCAGATTGAAACTGTGTGCAGCACCGAGACTCGAACTCGGGACCTTTGCCTTTCGCAGGTAAGTGCTCTAGCAACTGAGGTACCCAAGTACGACTCACGTCCTGTCCTCACAGCTTTACTTCTGCCAGTATCTCGTCTCCTACCTTCCAGATTGTGCAGAAGCTCTCCTGCGAACCTTGCAGAACTAGCACTCCTGAAAGAAAGGATATGGCTTAGCCACAGCCTGGGGGACGTTTCCAGAATGAGATTTTCACTCTGCAGCGGAGTGTGAGCTGATATGAAACTTCCTGGCAGATTAAAACTGTGTGCCGAATCGAGACTCGAACTCGGGACCTTTGCATTTCGCAGGCACGCTCCTTTCTTTCGGGAGTGCTAGTTCTGCAAGGTTCGTAGGAGAGCTTCTGTAAAGTCTGGAACGTAGGAGACGAGATACTGGCAGAAGCAAAGCTGTGAGGACGGGGCGTGACTCGTGCTTCGGTAGCTCAGATGGTAGAGCACTTGCCCGCGAAAGGCAAAGGCCCCGATTTCGAGTCTCGGTCGGGCACACAGTTTTAGTCTGCCAAGAAGATTCGTATCAGCGCACAATCCGCTGCAGAGTGAAAATCTCATTCTGGACACTTCTTATATGCTCACTAGTCGCCCAAAATATTACTGCATCTGCGAGACGGCACTTCGGTCGGCTTCTCATGAGTCTTTATAGTGTTGTTTCGTGAGGACACTCTAAATCACTTGATAGGCCGGCTGCTGCGACCGAGAGGTTCTAGGCGCTTCAGTCTGGAACCGCGCTGCCGCTACGGTCGCAGGTTCGAATTCTGCCTCGGGCATGGACGTGTGTGATGTCCTTAGGTTGGTTAGGTGTACGTAGTTCTAAGTTCTAGGGGACTGATGACCTCAGATGTTAAGTCCCATAGTGCTCAGAGCCATTTGTTGCAGTATGTGTCGATATCTGGTACGTCAGAAGCGCTTGTGCTATTGATCTGTAGATGTAATCGTTTCATGTACTCCATATACACTTTTGCAACAATAAATCTTGCAAACATCTGAAAGGTGATACTTTTTTCGGCGGAAGATATGGACAAATGTCTTGAAATCACAGTGCGATGTGTTTTCCTTAGTCACCACTGTACTTGTTTACCGTAACGTCTCCTCGCGTTTCAGATAACGGATACGGGCGGCCAACAGCAATAATATTGTGGTCGGGTAAGTACATACAAAGGAGCCCATAGACTCTCTAAACAATGACAGGATTGGTTTCCACACAAAATATTTGTTAATATGTCAATACACTTACATATTTGAATTAGTCATTTGCCGGTTCAGTGTACCATAGATGCAACTTATAGCTAAGATGTGAAACGACTTGGTTTTACACCTGTAATATACCCTGTCAAAGGAAAATGTGACAACGTGTTGGTCAGTTAAGTGATTTTCTAACGTGCATACAGTGACATATACCTTACTACCTCGAGAAATTTGAGTCTCATCTAGTAATGGAAGCTCAAGAAATGAATTAAAATCTGTGCCAGGCCTTCTTGCTTACTGGGCAATAATGGTAGCCATTACACTACCGCAGCACTCTGGCTAACATCGCTGCACGGACTATTCAATTCCCTCCTCAACACAAACTTCAGTCGATATCTCCACAGTGACGATCTAAGAAGGGGAAAATAAGCTGAAGAAGTCAAGTTTGTGATGGGGAGAGCATAGGACTTGGGTAAACCGTGCAGAAATGTTAGCTGTAGTCATGTTGTGATTCCTGCATGGTAAGAAAGGAGACCAGAGTTCAGGTCCTGGCAGTGGTATCAATTTCAGCTTCCATCATTATCGAACGTAATGACAAGTAGGATGAATGAGATTAGTAGTAAACTTAACATCAAATCTAGGGACTATGAAGTAAAGTTAAGGAATTCCCCTGCCATAGAAGCAAATAGACAGACGAAGGACAAAGCAAGGAGGACGTAAGATGGAGACATTGTTGTTGTTCTGGTCTTGAGTCCTGAGACTGGTTTGATGCAGATCTCCATGATACCCTATCCTGTACAAGCGACCTATATCCTTCTGAATCTACTTACTGTATTCATCTCTTGGTGTCGTCTATTTTTTACCGCCCACGCTTCCTTCCAGTATTAAACAGGTGATCACTTGTTGCCTCAGAATGTGTCCTACCAACAAATCCCTTCTTCTAGTCAGGTTGTACCACAGATTTCCCTTTTACCCAATCTTATTCAGTACCTCCTCATTATTTACGCGATCTACCTCTCTAATCTTCAGCATTCTTCTGTAGCACCACATCTCAAAAGCTTCTAATCTTCTCTTGTCTAAACTGTTCGTTGTCCATGTTTCACTTCCATACATCGCTACACTCCATACAAATACTTTCAGAAAAGACTTCCTGACAAACCTATACTCGATGTTAAAAAATTCCTCTTCTTCAGAAACGCTTTTCTTGCCATTGCCAGTCTACATTTTATATCCTATTTCGATCATTATCAGTTATTCCGCTCCGCAAATAGCAAAACTCGTCTACTCATTTCCTAATCTAATTCCCTCAGCATCACCCGATTTAATTCGACGACATTCCATTATCCTCGTTTTGCTTTTGTTGATGTTCATCCTATATTCTCCTTTCAATAGAGTGTATCTTCTGGTTGTTATTGTACCTAAAATCGGTTACCTCCTAGAACTAAAATGCGATCGCTGAAGATGTAGCGTGTTACCGAACTCACTCTAAAATGAAGTGCTGAATGCATAATAAGTGAAACAAGACATCCCTTTTAAGTGGCCCCTGCAAAGAAACGCAACACAGAATATGGCAGCGAGCTTGGTCCGTCGCACTTATCTCGGCACTTGCATTAGCGGATGCTGTTGAAACATTAATGGACGCAGCTTCTTTAGTACTACCCCTCTTTGGTGCCCTTCTTTTGTGTGTATGTGTGTGAGTGTGTGTGCGTGTGTGTGTGTATGTGTGTGTGTGTGAGTGAGTGAGTGAACGAGTGAGCGCGTGCGACGCAACCTCAGCCGTGGCAGGAAAGGGCCAAGTTAGCATGCTGTTCCCCTGCTTCTTGCTAATGAAGACAAGGGAGCTGCGGGCAGAATGATTTACGATCCCTTGAACGGTCGTAGTAGCTTGAAGCCCAGGAGTGGTGGGCGGGAGGGAATGGTGGGGGGGGGGGTGGGGGGCGCTCGCTGTTTTGTTCCACGGGAGCGCCAGAGGGAGAAGATGAATTTGCGTCAATACTGGACGACGTTTTAAAATTCTGCTTCGCCGGATATACTGCATCCGTGCCTTGTTCTTATCTCACTGTTCGTATAATCCATCTGTATAGAACTATGCTGGCTTATCATGCTTAATTACGCACTTTTGGTTGACAAGTGGACAGTCGTAATACCCACCTGTTCATGACAATGGCTACACCAGGTAGTGTGATAAGCAATGAAGTTTTAATATTTTGAACCTATTGTAGTCCTGTCGTCGTCAGTTCCGTAATATATTGTGGTACGTTGATGAAAAAAGCTCACCCGCTCCTCTAATCAAAATGGTTCAAATGGCTCCGAGCACTATGGGACTTACCTGTTGAGGTCATCAGTCCCTTAGAACTTAGATCTACTTAAACCTAACTAACCTAAGGACATCACACACATCCATGCCCGAGGCAGGATACGAACCTGCGACCGTAGCGGTCGTGCTGTTCGAGACTGTAGCGCCTAGAACCACTCGGCCAGACCGGCAGGCCCGCTTCCCTAATCACACACACACACACACACACACACACGCACACACACACACAGAGAGAGAGAGAGAGAGAGAGAACAGGATCGCAGATAACACAAAAACACATTCAATAGTTGGCAATAACATTTGAATGGCTGGCAATAGGATTCAACAGCTGTCTGCACCAACCAAGTCCGCCCCGATAGCTGAATGGTCAGCGTCACGGACTGCCGTCCTAAGGGGCCCGGGTTCGATTCCCGGCTGGGTCGCGGATTTTCTCCGCTGAGGGACTGGGTGTTGTGTTGTGTTGTCTTCATCATCATTTCATCCCCATCCGGCGCGCAGGTCGCCCAGTGTGGCGTCGAATGTAATAAAACCTGCACCAAGGCGGCCGGACCTGCCACGCAAGGGGCCTCCCGGCCAATGACGCCAAAAGCTCATTTCCATTTTTTACACAAACCAAAACAAAACACCAAATGTTCAAATGTGTGTGAATTCCCAAGGGATCAAACTGCTGAGGTCATCGGTCCCTAGACTCACACACTACTTTAGCTAACCTGTGCTAAGGAAAACGTGACCCATGCTCGAGGCAGGACTCGAACGCCCGGCGGTAGGGGCACTGAAATCCGTGACATGGCGCCTCTAACCGCGAGGCCACGTCGCGAGACAACAAAACATCGAAACGAAGTCAAAATACAATTTCGAATGGCAGTTACAAATAACAAAACAGGGATAACAAAGAAACTAAAACACAACATGTATACCAACATCCACTACATATGTAAATAGAAGCCACGCGGGCTTAGCCGAGCGGTCAGGGCGCTGCAGTCATGGACTGTGCGGCTGATCCCGGCGGAGGTTCGAGTCCTCCCTCGGGCATGGGCGTGTGTGTTTGTCCTTAGGATAATTTAGGTTAAGTAGTGTGTAAGCTTAGGGACTGATGACCTTAGCCGTTAAGTCCCATAAGACTTTCACAGACATTTGAACATTTGTAAATAGAACTTTAAGTTATTACTACTTTAGAGAAAAACAAAAAGTGCAAGAATTGTTTATGCTGAAGTGAAAAAAGTCGTGCGATACCAGCTAATATCGTTCGGATCTCCTTTTGCTCTTCAAACCTATCGCGAACAATAATTGTGGCCCAGTGACATGACATCGTTGTTTGGGAACATGGTCTATGAATGGCTGCAGATGGTCTCCAACTGTGGTCAGTTCAGTTGGAGCAGAGCACCCAGTCCATTCCATGGAAACGTAGCATACACGGTTTTGGAGCCATCACCATATTGCACAGTGCCATGTTGACCACTTAGGTCCGTGACTTCGTGGGGACTGCACTACGCTCAGACCGTACCAGCAGCTTTCACCAAGTGACATCGGGACTCATCTGAACAGACGACGGTTTTCCTGTCGTCTAGGGTCTAACCAGTACGGTCACGAGCCCAGGAGAAGCGCTGCAGGCGTTGTCGTGCTGTTAGCGTCGGTCGTCTGCTGCCCACTAACGCCAAATTTCGCTACACCGTCTTGAAGGATACATTAGCCGTAACGCGTTATTGACTTGCTCAGTTCCTGAAGTTCTATCTCTTGAATAAATCATCCAGTTTTTCCGAGGTTGTAATCATATAGAGGGTCTATACAAGGGCGATGTACTTGAGGGCAATCTTATAGAAATGGAAGAGGATGTAGATGAAGTTGAAATGGGAGATATGATACTGCGTGAAGAGTTTGACAGAGCACTGAAAGACCTAAGTCGAAACAAGGCCCAGGGAGTAGACAACATTCCATTACAACTACTGACGGCCTTGGGAGAGCCAGTCCTGACAAAACTCTACCATCTGGTGAGCAAAATGTATGAGACAGGCGAAATACCCTCAGACGTCAAGAAGAATATAATAATTCCAATCCCAAAGAAAGCAGGCGTTGACAGATGTGAAACTTTCCAAACTATCAGTTGAATAAGTCACGGCTGCAAAATACTAACGCGAATTCTTTACAGACGAATGGAAAAACTGGTAGAAGCCAACTTCTGGGAACATCAGTTTGGATTCCGTAGAAATGTTGGAACACGTGAGGCAATACTGACCCTACGACTTATCTTAGAAGAAAGATTAACGAAAGGCAAACCTACGTTTCTAGCATTTGTAGACTTAGAGAAAAATTTTGACAATGTTGACTGGAATATTCTCTTTCAAATATGAAGCTGGCAGGGATAAAATACAGGGAGCGAAAGGCTATTTACAATTTGTACAGAAACCAGATGGCAGTTATAAGAGTCGAAGGGCATGAATGGGAAGTACTGATTGGGAAGGGAGTGAGACAGGGTTGTAGCCTGTCCCCGATGTTATTCAATCTGTATATTGAGCAAGCAGTAAAGCAAACAAAAGAAAAATTCGGACTAGGTATTAAAATCCATGGAAAAGAAATAAAAACTTGGAGGTTCGCCGATGACACTGTAATTCTGTCAGAGACAGTAAAGGACTTGGAAGAGCAGGCGAACGGAATAGACAGTGTCTTGAAAGGAGGATATAAGATGAACATCAACAAAAGCAAAACGAGGATAATGGAATGTAGTCGAATTAAGTCGGGTGATGCTGAGGGCATTAGATTAGGAAATGAGACACTTAAAGTAGTAAAGGAGTTTTCCTATTTGGGGAGCAAAATAACTGATGATGGTCGAAGTAGAGAGGATATAAAATGTAGACTGGCAATGGCAAGGAAAGCGTTTCTGAAGAAGAGAAACTTGTTAACATCGAGTATAGATTTAAGTGTCAGGAAGTCGTTGCTGAAAGTATTTGTATGGAGTGTAGCCATGTATGGAAGTGAAACATGGACGATAAATAGTTTGGACAAGAAGAGAATAGAAGCTTTCGAAATGTGGTGCTACAGAAGAATGCTGAAGATTAGATGGGTAGATCACATAACTAATGAGGAGGTACTAAATAGGATTGGGGAGAACAGAAATTTGTGGCACAACTTGACTAGAAGAAGAGATCGGTTGGTAGGGCATATTCTGTGGCATCAAAGGATCACCAATTCAGTATTGGAGGGCAGCGTGGAGGGTAGAAATCGTAGAGGGAGACCAAGAGATGAATACACAAAGCAGATTCAGAAGGATGTAGGTTGCAGTAGGTACTGGGAGATGATGAAGCTTGCAGTGGATAGAGTAGGATGGAGAGCTGCATCAAACCAGTCTCAGGACTGAAGACCACAACAACAAGAACAATCATTGGTTTAAGTGTACATGTGCATTACGTATGCTGATTTCCGTCGCATTCGGATAATAAGTTTTTCCTTTGTTGTCTTGGGAGTGTAAGCAAAAAAGTCATGATTACAGGTGGAGCTACTGATTAAATTCTTCATTTACCAAATAGTTACGATCGCAGGTCAACATTAAATTTCTAAATGGATTTCCAGCTTCACGCTAGGCAAATACAAAATCACTCATGTCAGGTAATGCATACATGAATTTGTCACGTTGTTGCACCGTTGTATAAATTACCTCATTAATACACTCCTGGAAATGGAAAAAAGAACACATTGACACCGGTGTGTCAGACCCACCATACTTGCTCCGGACACTGCGAGAGGGCTGTACAAGCAATGATAACATGCACGGCACAGCGGACACACCAGGAACCGCGTTGTTGGCCGTCGAATGGCGCTAGCTGCGCAGCATTTGTGCACCGCCGCCGTCAGTGTCAGCCAGTTTGCCGTGGCATACGGAGCTCCATTGCAGTCTTTAACACTGGTAGCATGCCGCGACAGCGTGGACGTGAACCGTATGTGCAGTTGACGGACTTTGAGCGAGGGCGTATAGTGGGCATGCGGGAGGCCGGGTGGACGTACCGCCGAATTGCTCAACACGTGGGGCGTGAGGTCTCCACAGTACATCGATGTTGTCGCCAGTGGTCGGCGGAAGGTGCACGTGCCCGTCGACCTGGGACCGGACCGCAGCGACGCACGGATGCACGCCAAGACCGTAGGATCCTACGCAGTGCCGTAGGGGACCGCACCGCCACTTCCCAGCAAATTAGGGACACTGTTGCTCCTGGGGTATCGGCGAGGACCATCCGCAACCGTCTCCATGAAGCTGGGCTACGGTCCCGCACACCGTTAGGCCGTCTTCCGCTCACGCCCCAACATCGTGCAGCCCGCCTCCAGTGGTGTCGCGACAGGCGTGAATGGAGGGACGAATGGAGACGTGTCGTCTTCAGCGATGAGATTCGCTTCTGCCTTGGTGCCAATGATGGTCGTATGCGTGTTTGGCGCCGTGCAGGTGAGCGCCACAATCAGGACTGCATACGACCGAGGCACACAGGGCCAACACCCGGCATCATGGTGTGGGGAGCGATCTCCTACACTGGCCGTACACCACTGGTGATCGTCGAGGGGACACTGAATAGTGCACGGTACATCCAAACCGTCATCGAACCCATCGTTCTACCATTCCTAGACCGGCAAGGGAACTTGCTGTTCCAACAGGACAATGCACGTCCGCATGTATCCCGTGCCACCCAACGTGCTCTAGAAGGTGTAAGTCAACTACCCTGGCCAGCAAGATCTCCGGATCTGTCCCCCATTGAGCATGTTTGGGACTGGATGAAGCGTCGTCTCACGCGGTCTGCACGTCCAGCACGAACGCTGGTCCAACTGAGGCGCCAGGTGGAAATGGCATGGCAAGCCGTTCCACAGGACTACATCCAGCATCTCTACGATCGTCTCCATGGGAGAATAGCAGCCTGCATTGCTGCGAAAGGTGGATATACACTGTACTAGTGCCGACATTGTGCATGCTCTGTTGCCTGTGTCTATGTGCCTGTGGTTCTGTCAGTGTGATCATGTGATGTATCTGACACCAGGAATGTGTCAATAAAGTTTCCCCTTCCTGGGACAATGAATTCACGGTGTTCTTATTTCAATTTCCAGGAGTGTATTTAAACTGTGGAGTGTGTCCACCAAATCGCCGAATTAACATGAAATAGCTATTTCTTAGCACAGTTCATAGATTTACGATTTAATATATATACTGAGGCGCCAAAGATACTGGTATAGCCATGAGTATTCAAATACAATGTGAACAATCGGAATGCGGCGCTGTGGTCAGCAATGCCTGTATAAGACAACAAGTGTCTGGCGCAGTTATTAGATCGGTTACTGCTACTACAGTGCCAAGTTACCAAGATTTAAGTGAGTTTTGAGTCAACATGGTGTTATAGTCGGCGCACGAGTGATGGGACACAACACCTCCGAGATAGCGATGAAGGGAGGATTTTCCCGTGTCACCATTTCACGAGTGTACCGTGAAATCCAGTAAAGCCTCATATCTACGAGATTGCAGCGGCTGGAAAAAGGTCCTGCAAGAACGGAACCAACGATGGCTGAAGAGAACCGTTTAACGTGACAGAAGTGAAACCCTTCTCCAGATTGCTGCACATTTCAATACTGGGTCATCAGCAAGTGTCAGCGTGTGAAATGTGTAAGTAAACATCATCGATTTGGGCCTTCGGAACCGAAAGCCCACTCGTGTACCCTTGATGACTGCACGACACAAAGCTTTACGCCTCCCCTGGGCCCGTCACCATCGACATTGGACTGTTGATGACTGAAGACACGCGTTGCCTGCTCCGACGAGTCTCGATTCAAGTTGTATCGAGCGGATAGGTGTGTACGGGTATGGATACAACCTCATGAATCCATGGACCCTGCTTGCCAGCACGAGACTGTTCAAGCTGGTGGATGCTCTGTAAATGTGTGGGGCGTGTGCAGATGGTGTGATATGGGACCCCTGATACGTCTAGATACGACTCTGACAGGTGACGCGTACCTAAGCATCCTGTCTGATCACCTGCATTCATTCACGTTCTTTGTGCATTCCGACGGACTTGGAAAATTCGAGCGGCACAATGCGACTCCCGGCATGTCCAGAATTACTACAGAGTTGCTTCAGAAACACGCCAGACACGAACATTATTGAGCTTATCTGGGATGCCTTGCAACGTGCTCTTCAGAAGAGATCTCCACCCCCTCGTACTCTTGGAGTTTTATGGACAGCCCCACAGGATTCATGGTATCGATTGCCTCCACCACTACTTCAGACGTTAGTCGTGTCCATGCCACGTTGTGTTGCGGCACTTATGCGTGGTCGCGGAGGCCCTACACGATATAGGGCAGGTATACCAGTTACTTTGGTTCTTCAGTGTATCACGATGTGACAACACTGACCAATTCATGGTTTTATTACCTGAAGTCAATTATTTTAAATTCACCTAGCATAGGAAGTGTCAAACGAAAATGACGCGATGGAACTAAGTGAAGTGTTTATTATTTCAAAATTAGTCGCCGTAACTGTTAATAGATGAGACAAGAAGGTCAAAGCTTGCAAGGAAAAGCGTTTGCGGTTGCCTAAGGAATCATAATGGTAACTAGGCGTGCACGTCTTTATCCGAAGCAATTCGTCGGCACGAATACCTTCCTCGTAGTCGAAAAAAGAAGCTGTTGGTTGAAAGTGGTAGCTCAACTCATAAGGTTTTTATGGATATACGTGCACATGTCCTCCGTTGGTTACTCGTAGAACGTTCAGGCAACACTCAATTTCTCTCCACTTCGTTACCAACATATTTTGCGTCACCGGCCCTACAGCATCGCGTATTCGTGCCATAAGAGACGGCACTTCGGGAACTGGTGAACTGGACTCTTTATCCGTAACGTAAACCTGTGAATAAAGTCAAGAGCGGCTAACCCTGCTGAACATGATGGCCTTCATCGTTTCATCAAACACTTCGGGAAGGTTTCATCCGAAAACTCGCGAACAAATGACGCCAAGTGTGGCGGTGGACCATCTTGTAGAAACGTACCCGTGATTGAAATATCTGTTAATGAGGTGACACAGCACATGCAAACACTTTAGGAGTTAAGCTATCATTTGCAACAAACAGCACTTTCCTTAGAAATAAGTCCTTGTAATTGGAGAAACACTAGAAGCTCAGCTTGTATTTTCAAATTTTTCCACCCACGAAAGTATCGTTGACAGTGTTAGACAGCATAAATCATACCACCTGGCACTTGGTTACTGCCTGTGTACGAATTCTGATAATGGTCTATTCCCAAAGACCAGTCGAATGATAAACAGTTTATACGCATCAGAGTAGTGATGGCAGTTATCGCTGAATCAACCGGTTGTCGGTTATATATCGGTTTTCCTCCACGTCAGCTTTATCTGATTGTTATAACCGCTGTATACCGATTTTAGGTTTTTTATTCATATTCTTTCGGGTAATAAGCGTAGAAATCGACCAAAGATTGCACACTCTCAGTTTCAAGATACATGGAATCAAAATATTAAATTAAATGGGTATATATAAAAAAAACTTAGTCCTTGCATACTACAAAGAAAATACCAACATTTTCCTATCGATCCTACGTTTGTTGAAACTCTGCTCAAAAACCACAATTTGGGCAAGACGAATAGTCAGTACTATAGGATTAAAACTGAGGTTAGAAAACTCCGTTTCTCGTGTTAATCTGTCCGTTCTCAACGGATGGAAGCAGATAATGGATTATAATGTACACACGTGCAGCAGATCATCTACTTCATATTTTTATTCTATACTATGAATGGACTTTTGACAAGTTTTTACTTCATTACCGTTACCAAAATTTCTCTCCTCTTTTATTATTTAACATAAATGGCAGACAAATCTTTAATCTGTTAAAGCAAATGCTGCACTGTACTTCATTCCTAAGTCACTACGTAAAATTGTTTCCAGACTAGGGTTGGTGCCTTCTGCAGATCAACGGATGTCTGCCGACGACAGCGAGAAACTAGCGCCTAGACGAGGTAGGGACAAGGTCTGAACACTGCACGTACAGGCGTACCTTAAGCCATGACACACAGCAGCAGGGACATTATGATATCAGCTGCGTTGTACCAGTGCTTATGCCAGGCATTTCTTGCTCATTTCTGTCGCCATTATTATTGTAATAATACTTATCACTTTTCCCATATTGTATAATAACGCAATTTTTCAAACCAATGCAGATTTTCCAATACAAATTAGGCTACTAATTTTTTGCTAAGTTTACAAGATTATTTCCAAACGAAAAAATTTTGCACTGCTCCTAAGGCTTATTCGATTAATAGCAAAAAAAAATAAAAAATAGAAAAAACAGTTATTACAACCGAGACCAAACAAATACCGAAAAATATTAACCATTCAGAACTAAAATCGGTATCGGTTATAATCGGATGCTTTTTCCCATCCCTAGCTTAAAAATACTGTTTAAAACAAAGTCTTTCTCCAACAGGTGTAAGCAGTAAATAATCCAATAGGCAAAGTGGAGAGAAAGAAATTGCGACACTATAATTTAAGGAGGGTAGGACGTCAAACGGGCCGTCTTGGAGCAGGAGAGACACCACAGGACATTTTAATTTCCACTGTCTATACTTTAAAAATAAATTCATAAAAATTTGTCAGCATGAGCAGGAAGGATTCAGGTTCACAATCATAGCAGTGGAAGTTCAAAAACATAACAAAATAATTATCTTTTTTACGTGTGAAAGTACATCATTTTTTCACTTCTATTGGCTGCGTTTGTTCCTATAGGTACACATTTCTTCATAAGTAAGAGAGATTCTTCGATGAATTTTGCACAGCATACAAACGATACTTACAGGTGTACGAAACTCTAGAAATTATTTAATTTATGAAAAAATGAATGTTCTGTTATGAAACTTGCTGGCAGATTAAAACTGAGTGCCGGTCCGAGACTCGAACTCGAGACCTTTGCCTTTCGCGGACAAGTGCTCTACCATCTGAGCTACCCAAGCACGACTCACGCCCCGTTCTCACAGCTTTACTTCTGCCAGTACCTCGTCTCCTACCTTCCAAACTTTACAGAAGCTCTCCTGCGAACCTTGCAGAACTAGCACTCCTGAAAGAAAGGATTTTGCGGAGACATGGCTTAGCCACAGCCTGGGGGGATGTTTCCAGAATGAGATTTTCACTCTGCAGTGGAGTGTGCGCTGATATGAAAGTTCCTGGCAGATTAAAACTGTGTACCGGACCGAGACTCGAACTCGGGACCTTCGCCTTTCGCGGGCATGTGCTCGGTCCGGCACACAGTTTTAATCTGCCAGGAAGTTTCATATCAGCGCACACTCCACTGCAGAGTGAAAATCTCATTCTGGAATGTGCTGTTATATTTTAAACTTCATGTTTAGAAAAAACTCAAATTTTGTAGTTAATTATCTCAGTTTTTACCACAGTTTTTAATAGATTTGGAAAATTCTATAGTTTCATACACCTGTAAGTATGGTTTGTATGTTGTGCAAAATTCATCCAAGGATCTCCCTCACTTATGAAGAAAAGTGTACCTATAGCAACAAATGCAGCCAATGGTAAGCGAAAAAAAGGTGAAATACAAGTGTAAAAAAATAAATTATTTTCTTATATTTTTGAACTTCCACCGCTAGAAGTGTAAATCCTGAATCCTTTCTGGTCATTCTGACAAAGTTTTATGAATTTATTTTTAAAATATTTAATATTGAAACAGTCTTGATCACGATTTATTTATCAAGGTGACCGGTTTTGACTACTCAAACTAGTGATTCTCCAACAGAAAGAGGTTCCTACTCAATGGTCTGAAGATGACCACAGTAGTGGTCGAAACCGGTCACCTTGATAAATAAATCGTGATCAAGACTGTTTTAATAGTAAATATTTGTAAGACATTGATCACTGCCTTTCCCGTAATGTATTCAAAAGTAATTTATTTTTAAAAGTATAGACAGTGGAAATTAAAATGTCCTGTGGTGTCTCTCCCGCTCCAAGTCGTCCCGTTTGACGTACTACCCCCCCTTAATTCTCTGTTTTTCGCACCCGAGAACAGAATCGTTTCTTAGCGAAGGATGTAGCAGCAGCTTGAGTGCTGACTGAAATCGAATCTGATTTGGGAGTGTGTCCATCTGCCATGTGGGCCACATCGCGTCGGAAAAGACGTTTCTCTTAACATCGGAGAAGGACGGGAGAGTGTTTCTGTAGCCAGCTTTCAGCACTCGCGGCCACAGACGTTTCCTCAGCCTTCGACAGCGGCTATTCCTTTTTTCGAGACGCGCCGGCTACAGCTGACAGACTGCCACTTTGCACTTGCGCCCTCGTTGGCGACAGTCCAAAACGAAACCAAAAAATACGCGGCATCGTCTTCCCGGCTGTGGCGCGCCGGATGTCGGCCTCCACCCCGTGCCCCTCGCAGCCTGACGCACGATGCGTGACGCACTTTCTGCTCGCGAGAAGAGCCTTCCCGTTTCGCCGGTCGCATCCTGTCACGGTCGCCAGTCGCTTTCCGCGCCGGCAGGCGGGATGCGGGACACGTCGGCGCCGCCGTCGTACGCCGCCCACGCTCACAATGCCTCGCCACGGGCCGGTTATTACCAGGAGGCCTGCGTGACGTCCTAAAGGCGTGGCCGCTGCGGCCGGCATCGCTGAACAAGCGGCGTCGCGTGCCGGGGCGAAGGCAGCCAGCAACTCGGCGGCTCTTGTACAGCGCTTCATCGCCGGTAACTACCCGCCTCTACGTCTACAAGTGTACCGTTTAAACCGCTCTGTGATGTGTGATACAGCACGCATTGCAATCTGTTCACTGTCAACCAACCACTCCAACCCCGTTCCCAATATATAACTAACTCCACTCGAAGAGGTCAAGAAGGCATAACGGTAACGACCGGCCGCCGTGTCATCCTCAGCTCTCAGGCGTCGCTAGATGTGGATATATAGCAGCACACCACTCTCCTGGCCGTATGCCAGTTTACGAGACCGGAGGCACTACTGGGTGATCAAAAAGTCAGCATAAATTTGAATATAACCCAAGGAATAATGTAGATAGAGAGGTAGAAATTGACACACATGCTTGGAATGACATGGGGTTTTATTAGAACAAAAAAAAAAAGTTCACAAAATGTCCGACAGATGGCGCTGGACAGCTAAACTGCTACCGTGACGGGTGAGGGGTACGCTGATACGTTACAGAATCGCATCATCCCCAGCCTGACTGATAAACACCTGCTGGAACGTACGAAGTTTATGCACGATGGCGCTCCACCCCATATTGCTAGACGCGTGAAAGATCTCTTGCGCGCGTCGTTTGGTGACGATTGAGTGCTCAGCCGCCACTTTCGTCATGCTTGGTCTCACAGGTCCCCAGACCTCAGTCCGTGCGATTATTGGCTTTGGAGTTACCTGAAGTCGCAAATGTATCGTGATCGACCGACATCTTTAGGGATGCTGAAAGACAACATCTGACGTCAATGCCTCACCATAACTCCTGACATGTTTTACAGTGCTCTTCACAACATTATTCCTCGTCTACAGCTATTGTTGAAGAATGATGGTGGACATATTGAGCATTTCCTATGAAACGTCCCCTTTCAACAATTATACAGGACTGTGCTTAAACTGACACACAATATTTTGTTAGCGCAACGCAATCTGACTTTGAAAATTCCCTACAAAAGAATGGCCCTGACTAACATTAAACTATACCTTTCACAAATCACTTACCTCACAAAAATCTTCGCTGCTCAAGCTATTGCAATACAGCGAGCGCCACTACTGCCAGCTAAATAAAAGATTCAAACTATGGAAAGCACTAAGTACTGATAGGGATAGTTAGCAAATGAAAGATATTAATAGAGAACAAACAATGTATTTACCTTGATATCATCATATATAAACATAGCAGTTCATGACAAATTTCAAAACTCCGCCATCTCTCTCCCCACATCCACCACTGCTGGCGGCTCACCTCCAACTGCGCAACGCTACGCGCTGTTCACAGCCAGCTGCCGACCACTACAATGGCGAGTATTACAACAATGCAAAGCAGCCACAGACTGCACACAGCACAGCCAGTGATTTTCATACAGAGGTGGCGTTACCAATAAAAAACCTAAACAGCCTACTTACTAAAAAAACCTAAACAGCCTACTTACACCTATAAAGAACATCATCTTTGCATTGTCTTACTTTGTTATGCTAATTATTGCTATTCTGATCAGACGAAGCGCCATCTATCGGACATTTTTTGAACGTTTGTATTTTTTTGGTTCTATTCTGCTGTATCCTTTCCTTCTACTCCTTCCCCTACAACTGCATTCCAGTCCCCATGACTATTAGTTATTCATCCCCCTTTACAAACTGATTTGCCCTTTCAATATCTACAATTTCGCTATCTCTTCATCTTCAGCTTGCTGCATTGGTATGTATTCCAAGCATGTGTCTCAATTTGTGAATCTCTATCTACGTTATTCCGTGATTTATTCAGTTTTCAAATTTATACTGACTTTTTGATCACCCGGTACTTCTCGATCAAGGGTTATTCGGAAAGAATGGAGCAACTGGTCACGAAATGAAAACCACAGTGAAAATCCGATGTGTTGGTCAGTGTCTCTAGTATGTCTCTCGATAGCGTTACGTCGTTCTTTTTTACTTCTGAGCAGACACAGGGAGCACATAAAGATACCCAGAACAGTAGTGTCTCCCCAAGTACGAGCGCCTGGAGAGAAATGCTATGCAGCCAACATTACATAACTGTCGTGCGTTTTCTTCTTCAAGACAATTCTCATCCGCGTTCTGCAGGGGCCACGAAGATTTTCCTGCATCGTTTTCAGTTCTAAATGTTTGATTAGCCACAATACAGCCCGTAATTGCCCCTCTCTGAGTTTCTTCTCTGCTCACATGAACCGCTGGCTATGAAAACTACATTTTGGCACAGACAACGAGCTGTAGGCCAGCGTAGAGAATTGGCGGAAATCACTGGCGACTGCCTTCTATAACGAGGATATTGGAAAGTTGGTACAACGCTACGACAAAGGTCTAAGTCGGATCGGCGATCATCGAGACAAGCAGCTGGAAGTTGTAGCTAACTGTTGCAAATAAAACAGTTTTGATTTTCACTGTGGTTTGCATTTCGCGACCTATTATTCCTTACTTTCCGAATAGCCCTCGTTCAAAATGGTTCAAATGGCTCTGAGCACTATGGGACTTAACTTCTGAGGTCATCAGTCCCCTAGAACTTAGAACTACTTAAACCTAACTAACCTAAGGACATCACACACATCCACGCCCGAAGCAGGATTCGAACCTGCGACCGCAGCGGTCGCACGTTTCCAGACTGAAGCGCCTAGAACCGCTCGGCCCCTCCGGCCGGCAATGGCCCTCGTAGTTCCACAGTTTGTCTCACAAGGGCTCAGTGCGCCTCGGCAGACTGGGTGGTCATCCATCCAAGTGCTAGCCCAGCCCGAAAGCTCTTAACTTCGGTGATCTGAAGAGAAACAGTACCACTATGGCAAGGTCGTTGTAAACCCCCTTCCCACATCATACTCAAATGATCCTACATCTATCTACATTTACGTAGATAATCCACAAGCCCTGTATCACTACTAGTCATTTCCATTCCTGCTCCACTCGCAAATAGTGCGACGGGGAAACGAGTGTGTATCTGTATGAGACCTAATTTCTGGTATCTTGTCTTCGTGCTCCTTACGTACAATATATATTGGCGTCAGTAGGACCACTTGGCATTCAGCTTCAAATGCAGGTTCTCTAAATTTTCTCAATAGTGTTTCTCCAAAAGGAAGTCGCGCTACCTCCAGGGATTCCCATTTGATTTCCTGCAGCTTATTCGTAATACTTATGTGTTGTTCCAACCTACTGGTAACAAATCTAGAAGCCTGCCTCTGAATTACTTCGATGTCATATTTCAATCGGACCTGGTATCTATCCGAAACACTTGAGCAGTACTCAAGAACACGTCGCACCAGCATCCTATACACGGTCTTTCCTAAAATTCTCCCAATAAACCGAAGTCGACCATTCGCCTTACCTACCACAATCCACACGCCCTCGTTCCATTTCATACCGCTCTGCAACGAAACGCTCAGATGTTTAAACGACGTGACTCCGTCAAGCAGGACGCTAGTAACACTGTATCAGAACGTTACAGGTTTAACCTTCCTACTCATCCGCACCAACATACATTTTTTTCACATTTAGGGCTAGCTGCCATTGATCACAAAAACTATAAATTTTGTCTGTCTTGTATCATCCTACAGTCACTTCAACTTCGACACCTTACCATAAACCGCACCTTCTTTAACAAACAACCGCAGACTGTCGCCCTCATTTACGTGTACAGAGAACAACATTGGCGCACTCCTGACGATACGCTTGTCTCTGATGAACACTCGCCATCGAGGATAACATACTGGGGTCTATTGTTTAAGAAAGAGCCAGTCACATATCTGTGAACTTACTCCATATGCTCACAGCTCCGTTAATAGGCTGCAACGAGGTGCCGTGTCAAATGCTTCGCGGAAATCTAGAAATAAGGAGACTGCCTGTTGCTCTTCATCCTTAGTTCTCAGTATATCATGTGAGAAAAGGGCAAGCTATGTTTCGCACAAGCGATGCTTTCTAAAACCACGCTGATTCGCGGACGTAAGCTTCTCAGTCATAAGAAAGTTTATTACATTACAACTGAGAAAATGTTCAAGGATCCTGGAGCAAACAGAAGTTAAGGATATTGGTCTGTAATTTTTCCAGGTCCGTTCTTTTACCTCGCTTATAAACTGGAATCACGTGCGTTTTTCTCCAGTCGCTAGATTTTAAATAAAATTGAAATCAACAATCCCAGTTTACAAGAAGGCAGGTGCTGATGCAAGTGCAAATAACCGAACTATGGGATTAATTAGTCACTGTTGCAAAATAGTGGCACGAAGAATGGAAAAATTGATAAATGCCATCCTCAGAGAACATCAGTTTCTATTTTAGAGGAGGTAGGAACAAGTGAGAATACTGATCCAACGACTTACATTTGAAGATAGACTGAAAAAAAGGAGATGAATTTAGTATTGTGGACATCCACAGCTGTTGAATTCTATCATGTTGAAAAATATTTATTAAGAAACCAACTAGTTTCATGACGTTAGAGCCACGTCTCCATTTGACGAGTGTACCGTGAATATGAGATCCGATAACACCTCAAATCTCCAACATCGCTGCGCCCGGAAGAAGATCCTCCAAGAACGTGACAGAAGTGATCATCTAAAATTAATTGTTGGTAAGGCGAGTACCGGGTTGAGATTCATTGGGAGAGTCCTTAGAAAATGCAGTCCATCAACAAAGGAGGTGGCTTACAGAACACTCGTTCGACCTATACTTGAGTATTGCTCATCAGTGTGGGATCCGTACCAGATCGGGTTGACGGAGGAGATAGAGAGGATCCAAAGAAGAGCGGCGCTTTTCGTCACAGGGTTATTTGATAAGCGTGATAGCGTTACGGAGATGTGGCAGACTCTGCAAGAGAGGCGCTCTGCATCGCGGTGTAGCTTGCTCGCCAGGTTTCGAGAGGGTGCGTTTCTGGATGAGGTATCGAATATATTTCTTCCCCCTACTTATACCTCCCGAGGAGATCACGAATGTAAAATTAGAGAGATTCGAGCGCTCACGGAGGCTTTCCGACGGCCGTTCTTCCCGCGAACCATACACGACTGGAACAGGAAAGAGAGGTAATCACAGTGGCACGTAAAGTGCCCTCCGCCACATACCGTTGGGTGGCCTGCGGAGTATAAATGTAGATGTCGTTGTAGAAGTGAAACCTTCCGCAAATTGCTGCAGATTTCTGTCCTGGACCAGCAATATCAGCGTGCGAACCATTCAACGAAACATCTTCGATATGGACTTTCGGAGCCGAAGGCCCACTCGTGTACTCTTGATGACTGCAGAACACAAAGCTATTCGCCTCACCTGGACTTGTCAACACCGTCAATGGACTGTTGATGACAGGAAACATGTTGCCTGATCGTACGAGTCTCGTTTCACATTGTATCGAGCGGACAGCGTGATGAATCCGTAGACCCTGCATCTCGGCAGGGGACTGTTCAAGTTGGTGGAGGCTCTGTAATGGTGTGGGTCGTGTGGGGTTGGAGTGATATTCGACCCCTGATACGTCTAGATACGGCTCTGACAGCTGACACGTACGTAAGAATTCTGTCTGATCACCTGTATCCGTTTATGTCCATTGTGTATTCCGACGGACTTGGGCAATTCCAGCAGGACAATGCGACACCCCACAAGTCCAGAATTGTTACAGAGTGGCTCTAGGTGTTTTGTTGGCAGAAGAGCCAACACCGTGTTACGAGAGGAGGCCGAAATGCACGCGTTTTAGCTCACGCAGGCTGGCGTGAAGAGGGAAGAACTATACTGACGTGAGGTCTGGAACATGACAGAATTCAGAAAGCGGACGTAATTAGTTTGATACTTAACTTTAATCCATTAATGATGAACGTCGCTCTTGGCGGTACATGAGTCACAATATTATCTGTTCAGAAGACATAGTAACTGAATATGGCGCCTTGCTATGTCGTAGCAAATGACATAGCTGAAGGCTATGTCTTGCTAAACTGTCGTCTCTGCAAATGAGAGCGTCTGTAGGCTGT
This sequence comes from Schistocerca piceifrons, assembly GCF_021461385.2. NCBI lineage: Eukaryota > Metazoa > Arthropoda > Insecta > Orthoptera > Acrididae > Schistocerca > Schistocerca piceifrons. The sequence goes on from NC_060146.1 coordinate 42,063,284, forward strand.
ACAACTGGGGCGAGTGCTAGGGAGTCTCTCTAGACTAGACCTGCCGTGTGGCGGCGCTCTGTCTGCAATCACTGATAGTGGCGACACGCGGGTCCGACGTATACTAAAGGACCGCGGCCGTTTTAAAGGCTACCACCTAGCAAGTGTGGTGTCTGGCGGTGACACCGCACCAGGAACACTCGTGATTTCCCTAAATCGCTTCAGGGAAATGCCGGGATGGTTCCTTTGGAAGGTCACAGCCAATTTCCTTCTCCATTCTCTAATGACCTCATTGTCGACGGGACGTTAAACGCTAATCTCCTCCTCCCTCCTCCAGGAACACTCTTCTTGCCTTAAACACTTCCCCTGTCCACCAAACTCTCCAGACATGAACAATATTGCCCATATCTGGGATGCCTTGCAACGTGCTGTTCAGAAGAGATCTCCGCCTCCTCGTACTCTTACGGAGTTACAGACAGCACTGCAGGTGTCAATTCCCTCCAGCACTACTTCAGACATTAGTCGAGACCATGCCACGTCGTGTTGCGGCACTTCTGCATGCTCGCAGAGGCCCTACACGATATTAGGCAGCTGTAGCAGTTTCTTTGGCTCTTCGATGTATATTCGATCACTGTTGGGTTATGTTCAGCTTCCTGCTGTAATATCTCTTTATATTCTACTAATTATGCCTGCACAATTCTATGAGTGAATTACGTTTCCTACTTGACCATCTACATACTCGCAGAATCGATGCGCAAAGTAGTACAGTACTATTACTATTCCATGAGCGCATAATTACTCTTTGTAATATTCTCTCTGGTGTGTTGAGACGACATCTAGGATCTTCTCCGTGCCGAATAGCCGCATTGAATAATTGTAATTTTGCTATCGGTATTACTGGAAGAAAGAGATTGAAAATATATTGTATGCTACTCAAGAAAGTATGTACTGAGCATTTACATCAAATGTGTGTAAGGAATTTCATTATATCTGTATTCTCTAATTGGAAATTTGCACGGAGGTGTCGTTTCGTTGGTAATCAGAAGGGAACTTCCGATGAATTGGAAACGAAGCTGCAATTATTAGATCCAAGAGCTCCATTATTTCATTAGATAATTAAACTCTATCAAAGCAAACTTTCCGCTTGATCTGAGGTTTCCCGACAGACTACGCAACGCAAGAAAACCAAGACATTTTATTTACACAGGAATGCAGATCGCTTCGAATCATCGAGACTGCGGACAAGGAGAGTCATCGTCCGAATCTAATTAAACAAGTAAAGCTTAATGATAACTTTCTTGAGCGACTGTGATGACTGTGATATGGCTGATTATGAATGAGATCATTAATAAAGGCCGCAGGTCGTGGTCGTGCCGTAGCGTTCTCGCTTCCCACGCTCGGGTTCCCGGGTTCGATTCCCGGCGGGGTCAGCGATTTTCTCTGCCTCGTGATGACTGGGTGTTGTGTGATGTCCTTAGGTTAGTTAGGTTTAAGTAGTTCTAAGTTCTAGGGGACTGATGACCATAGATGTTAAGTCCCATAGTGCTCAGAGCCATTTGAATCATTTTTTTCATTAATAAAATACTAATAACTAACTTTCCTTCTCACCAGCAACCAGTATAAACACAATATTAATTAAAATTATACTGCCGCGCTGTAATTATTACGTAGGACTGATGGTAGGCGAAGTTTTTGCAAAAGTTGGGCAAAGAAAATGTCCACTCTATATAAAAATAACTGTCTTAATGTTTTTAAATTATAACATCAATGATCACTGGTCACAGTGTTTGCTGTGACTGCAGTGATACACACTGGAACTCAGCTACAGGGAACCGCATTGTCAAACAAAGTCCCGCCATGCTGACGTGGGTCACAGGACTGACGCAAAGTTCAAAGCCGTGCCTGCAAATCGACGCTGTGTTCCATTACCAGTGCTGCGTGTGGGCAGCTCCGATAGAAACAAAACAAGGACGGCGTTTGTGGCGCTGTCGGAATGTGTGACGTCGTGTGTGCTAGCCGGGCTGCAAAGCTTTGGCGAGTGGCTCACGGAGAAAAGAACTATCTTTAATCGAGAAAAATTACCGTAATGGGTTTACGTACAGTGGCTACGGAAACAGGTGATGCTGGGGCAAATGATGGGACAGAGGAGGAGGAGTTGAAAAAAAAATCAAACAGTCTCGCCCTGTTGGTAAATGTCGTCGCGCACCGATTTCGTTTCCGGAACGAGTTTGAATAACAGTGAGAACGGCTGTGGAACGAAGTGAAATCTGTGCTTTGCAAACAGTGTTCGTAATTACGCAGCTTTCGACTCTCGACTGGCAGCCTACGCCGTGCGTTTCGACAAACACAGTCTCCTCGTTTTGCACCTAGTTCTCTCTCTCTCTCTCTCTCTCTCACGGAAATCACCGAATTAAAAGATTGGGACTTTTATTTTTTTGTGCCACTGTGCCACAGTGAGTGGCATGCAGGGTGAACGACCGAATCAAAAGCGGGAATCAAAAGCGTAATTAGGAAAACGAGACGGATGTCGAAATCAGGTGGGATTTTGCATGCCGGGATCAAGTTTTTAATTGGACTGCCAACGACTCTGTGTCTGTAATGGTATCTTTCCGCTCGCTGACATATATATTGACAGAGTAGTACCCCAAATTTTCATCGATAGCCAACCTTGCTATCTAACTGGTCAAAAGTTCGTTGCTGGAATCCCCAGGTAATCGTGGCGTTTCGTTAGCAGTGTGGGCAGTGTAAATCGTGACTACCAAAGGAATTTTTTTTCTCTGGAAGTTTACCGTTGATGTACTGGCGGATTGCTGGAATACATTGGCAGCTCACCAGGCTGCAAGTCAGAATTATTTTTTATTTTATTTTTTTGTCCGTTATTTACATTTGCCTCCAGGGAACTAATACAATGAAATACACAAAAGTACAGGTACTGATAGCAATGAAAACAGTTATGTTATGAACGGTATAAGTATTACATGAGAATGAATATGAAGAAGGTCGGAAGCCGGCCGTTATGGCCGACCGGTTCTAGGCGCTTCAGTCTGGAACCGCGCTGCTGCTATGGTCGCAGGTTCGAATCCTGCTTCGGGTATGGATGTGTGTGATGTCGTTAGGTTAGTTAGGTTTAAGTAGTTCTAAGTTCTAGGGGACTGATGATCTCTGACGTTAAGTCTCATAGTGCTTAGAGCTTTTTGAACCATTTTGAACATACTCCGCACACCATGACATCATGAGTAAGACCGCTGTTCCTCTTAAAACATTGAAAGACGGGGACTATTAACCAGGCCGCCGCCATAGACGCCGACGATCGTCTGGAGTGAACAGTTACTCATCGCTAAACACAATGCGACGCCGACCACGAGCAGTCCTTATTTCCAGGTCACTGTACCACTCCATACGCAGCCACATGCATTGTTAACGGCAGCCTATGCGTGCAATGGCAATTCCCTAATCTGACCCCTAATTATCTCCGACCAATGGCGAGGGACGACAAAGGATGATGCAGGGAGTCCATTACTTGGTGACGGAAGGCAGGAGAAGATGTGGCTACTATGTGATAGGCGCAAAATTCGGCGGCCCTCCCTTGTGGTGGCCACATGTCGTTGCCCGTAATCATGCCAGAAATGGGAATTCCACGGTTAAATGCAGAGGCGAGAGGGGATCGATGGGAAGAGTACATTGAAGACTTCTATGATGGAGATGACTTGTGTGATGACGTGATAAAAGAACAAAGAGGAGTCGACGTAGAGGAGATAGGGGAGCCAGTGCTAGAATCAGAATTTAAAAGAGCTCTGGAAGACTTAAAATCAAATAAGGCAGATGGGGTAAATAACATTCCATGTGAATTTCTATAAGTATTGGGGAACTGGCAACAAAAAGACTATAGGCTTCGGTGCGTAGAGTGTATGAGTCTGGCGACTTACCATCTGACTTTCAGACAAATATCAGCCACACAATTCCGAAGACTGCAAGAGATGACAAGTGAGACACATATCCCACAATCAGATTAACAGCTCATGTATCTAAGTTACTGACAAGAATAATATACAGAAGAATGAAAAATAAAATTGAGGACGTGCTTGATGACGATCAGTTTGGCTTTAGGAAAAGTAAAGGCAGCAGAGAGGCAATTCGGACATTGCGGTTGTTAATGGAAGCAAGACTAAAGAAAAATCAAAACACGTCCATAGGATTCGTCGACTTGGAAAGAGCGTTCGACAATGTAAGATGGTGCAAGATGTTCGAAATTCTATACGGTGTATAATATAATATGTACAAGAGCCACGAGGGAATAGCAAGAGTATGCGACCAAGAACAAAGTCCTCGGAGTAAAAAGAGTGTAAGACAGGGATGTAGTCTTTCGCCACTACTGTTCAACCTGTACAACGAAGAAACTGCGATGGAAATTAAAGAAATGTTCAGGAATGGAATAAAAATTCAAGGTGAAAGGATATGAATGATACGATTCGCAGATGACAAATCTATCCTCAGTGAAACGTGGACTGTGGGAAAACTGGAGGAGAAAATCGAAACCTTAGAGAATGTTGAAAATTAGATGGACTGGTAAGGTAAGGAATGGGGAGGTTCTCTGCAGAATCCGTGAGGAAAGGGACATATGGAAAACACCGACAGGAAGAAGTGACTGGGTGATAGGACATCTGTTATGACATAAGGCAATGACTTCCACGGTCGTAAAAAGAGCTGTAGTGAGTAAAAATTGTAGAGAAAGACAGAGATTGGAATACATCGAGAAAATAACTGAGAACTTTGAGAATAAGAGGATGGAAAGGGAAAGGAATTTGTGGCGGGCCGCAGGAAAGCAGTCAGAAGACTGTCGGGGCAACTGTCACGTCTGAAAGCTCCAAGAATCTGAATATTCCACGATTCGACCAGTCAAACGGCGACCCACAACGAGGCTCCTTTCAATCTCTGCCAGACACTGATAACGAGGGTGAGGTAACTACGTGTCTTTCAAAGTCATCACTCAAACTGGCGCTCGTCACACCCTTTATATGCCCTACCAGGCCTGGTAATAACACAAATGAAGAACAGCACTAATGCACAGTAGTAGCCGTTCCACCAGTGATAGTGAATTGCATCTCTAATCATTTACATACTCGTCGATGGTGTGTACCTTTCAGAAGTTACATTGACATTCAGCCACGTCTTGTAGGTGGTTTAGTTTTTATTGTTAGGCAGTGTAAATACGTTTATCTACAAAGAAAGTAAAATCAACTCATACGGCAAAAGTTCAGCCGACATAGGGAGCAACATACAGAGCAGAGCTACACAGGTAAAGACATCCTAGTACAAGAAGAACGCGCTGCTTGCATCACAAACCTAAATGTGGAGACCAGTGATTTATTAAGTGCTTTGTTTGGAGCGTCAGCGTGGACAGCTCATACACGTTTGGGGGCACTGACACCCGAGGGGAATACAGAAGGTCTCATGCACAGCAAATGAATTTCTTAGGATAACACACGGAAAAAGGTCTGTCCAACCAACAGTACACAATAGAAGAGATCAATCAACTAGCCACGTCTACCGACACAAAAGTTTTCTAGTTAATGTAGCGGAAGTAGTGATTCATGACAAGAGGGGAAGACCTAGACAGCTATACCTCACGCAGTTCAAGTACACTATGTGACCAAAAGTATCCTGAACCCCCCAAAGACGTACGTTTTTCATATTAGTTGCATTGTGATGTCATCTACTGCCAGGTACTCCATGTCAGCGACCTCAGTAGTCATTAGACATCGTGAGAAAGCAGAATGGGGTGCTCCGCGGAACTCACGGACTTCGAACGTGGACAGGTGGTTCGGTGTCACTTGTGTCATACGTCTGTACGCGAGATTTCCACACTCCTAAACATCCCTAGGTCAACTGTTACCTATGTGATAGTGAAGTGCAAACGTGAAGGGACGCGTACAGCACAAAAGCGTACAGGCCAATCTCGTCTGACAGAGACCGCCGACAGTTGAAGAGGGTCGTAATGTGTAATAGGAAGACATCTGTCCAGACCATCACGCAGGAATTCCACACTGCATAAGCATCCACTGCAAGTACTACGACACTTAGGCGGCTGCTCAGAAGCCACACATCAAGCCGGTAAATGACAGACGACGCCTCGCTTTGTGAAAGAAGTGTAACATTGGACTATTGAACAGTGGAAAAAGGTGGTCTGGAGTGACGAATCACGGTACACAACATGCCGATCCGATGCCGGAGTGTGGCGAATGGCTGGTGAAAGTCAACTGCCAGCGTGTGTAGTGCCAACAGCAGAATTCGGAGACGGTGGTGTTATGGTGTGGTCGTGATTTTCATGGAGTAGCTTGCACCCCTTGTTGTTTGGCGTGCCACTATCACAGCATAGGATTACATTGATGTTTTAACCACCTTCTTGCCCCCCACTGTTCAAGCATCTTTCAACACGATCGAGCACCTGTTCATAATGCATGGCATGTTCCCGAGTGGTTACACGACAATAACATCCCTGCAATGAACTGGCCTACACAGAGCCCTGACCTGAATCCTACAGAACACCTTTGGGATGTTTTGGAACGCCGACTTCGTGCTAGGCCTCACCGACCGACATCGATACCTCTCCTCAGTGCAGCACTCCGTGAAGAATGGGCTGCCATTCCGCATGAAACCTTCCAGCACCTGATTGAACCTATGCCTGCGAGAGTGGAAGCTGTCATCAAGGCTAATGGTGGGCCAACACCATACTGAATTCCAGTATTACCGATGGAGGGCGCCACGAACTTGTAAGTCATTTTCAGCCAGGTGTCCGGATACGTTTGATCACATAGTGTACGATGTAGAAACTGGTTCATATGAGGAAATGAGGAGAGCAAAATGGAACAGAGAGGTGCGGAGAACAAAAGTTACTGCCACTCAGTTTGCAAACTGAAACATAATCTTAATACTGATTGTCTGTGTATCGACTTCTTTCCGTTTCGCTTCTTGGTATTTGTCGTTACCGGCTTCTCTGACTTCTTCACCCACCTTGAGAAATATCAGGTAATACGAACCTCTTCACGGTTCTGAATTTAGGATCAATTTGCACAGTCTTTTCGATATTTTTCACATTTCTGCATAGCAAATTTGAGGTTGTCGTGTAACTTAGACACTTCCCAGTCCGCTTCAAATATGCGGGGTGTTACGCGTAAAAGTACACATAACGTACTCATTGCTGCCGAAATATTTACCCACGAGTGCATTTTCCGTTTTTTTTTTTTTTTTTTTGTCTTCCCGCAGATACGTTGTAATGGGTTTTTTGGGGTTTTATGTAATGTTGTTGTGGTGGTTTGTACGTGTTATTGTAAAAATGTAGTAGCGAGAATAACAGTATTATTTGAAATATATAAATAATCTCTGATAATTTATGTGCTGCTGAGCCCGGCTATAACGAGTTTCAATAATTCTTTATTAGAAATTCAAATGTGCACCAAATAATTAACATGTACACCACAACCTCTAGCCATAACAACGCTGGTGTCGTAAATATTTTTATTTAAAGTCACTGATGAATTAGTCGGGGAAAAATTAATCTTACGCACCAGCCATAAAATTATTAGACTTGCGTAAAAACAGGTTGTTCTACTGAATGTTAATTTCACTTTTACAATAGAAAAATAATAAATTCCTGTGGTTTCTTGTCCTAGGAGTTCAAATATTGTAATAACGATCGAAAGAATTAGGTCTGATTATTTCTGCAGTTTAAAATTGCCGCTCCATACGCTCACGTAATGGCGGCAAACAAAGCACAGTCTGGACTGCTGCGGACACAAAACTTAAAACATTCATGGGTGGTTATCTAGTTACAAATAAAAGTCTGAAAACTAGAATTGCATTTAGGAAATTCTTCGTTATATTTTTCTTTTGATCACTTATGATTGCCTTTTTCAATATTTAAAAGAACAGACCTGAACTTATCTTCGATCTCATCCGCTTCATACATCAAGAGAAGAAGAAGAAGAGAAGAAGGACAAATTTCAGAGACTATACAATGCCAATACATTCTTTTAGTGGTATTATCTTTTGTTATATAATTATTCTTTGTAGGAAACTGTTTATAAAATAATAAAATATATTGTTGTTATTTCACAATATAATAATAAGTGACAACATAATAATAAGTCTTTTCTCAGTTAAAAGTTATTTCAGGAAAAAATATTCGTTAGTTCATAAGTCTCGAGCACTGTCCCATACACTGGTGACACAAAATCATGGCGTTGACATTACAACGTCACATAATTTGTATCTAATGTATAATTTCTCGGTCCTAACTGCACCACTGAATAGTATTCGCCTGTCAGTATAGATAATTTCAGCATATGATCCACAGCCCAGGGAAAAATAAGCCTTTATGGTTTACTCTTGGCATATGTACTTGGAGGCACTCACCAAGCCGTCCGCTGTGACCGAGCGGTTCTAGGCGCTTCAGTCCGGAACAGCGCTGCCGCTACGGCCGCAGGTTCGAATCCTGCCTCGGGCATGGATGTGTGTGATGTCCTTAGGTTAGTTAGGTTTAAGTAGTTCTGAGTCTCGGGGACTGATGACTTCAGATGTTAAGTCCCATAGTGCGCATAGCCATTTGAACCATTTTTTAAGGAAATTATTCGACCAAGAACAGATTTTTTTTTCATCTAATAGTCTGATATCACAGCTTAATAGTGAACTTGTTATCGTTTCACTGTTGCCCATAGGTATTGTGATACGTCGCAACTAAGTACACTCGTCTTCAGAAAAAAAAACCATCTTGAACGACCAGAGACAGGACGTTCATATTCACAGGTCATGTACACTGGTATGTTCTATAAGAATAATTAGAATTTTAGTCAACTCGTTTCATCATAAGTCCTATAGGCTAGAAGGCACAGGCTCCGCCATGGGCCCTGATGACTTTTTTCATGCGTGTTGGCTTCGACGCGTATAAGGCGCGAATGGCGTTCTGTGGTACACCCATCCATGCTCCATTCACCTCGTTCCAAAGTCCATCTGTGGTGGTTAGCAATTCACCCGTCGTTTCAACATGTCCCACATTTTCGATCGGCGACAGGTCTGGTGATGTGGCGGGCCAGACAAAAGGCTGACATCCTGTGACAGCAAGAAGGTATGTATTCGTGCAGCAACGTGTGGTTCGCGCATTGTCTTGCTGAAAAATGGCTTTTGGGGAGTTGTGCAGAAAAGGTATGATGGCGGGTCGCAGGATGTCATTCACGTAGGTCACACTGGTGGCAGTGTCCTGGACACGAACCAACAGTGATTTGTGCTTGAGCCCAGTAGCGCCCCGCACCAAAAGCACTTGATTTGGCGTTGTACTTCATGTGCGAATGCAGTGACTGTGATGCGGCTCCTCCTGTCTGCAGCGAGTTTGGGAGTAATAATAGATTAAAATCTAAATTGGATAGAGCACGTAACTGCAGTGTGCAAAAAAGCATCAGCATCCCTTCATGTCCTACAAAAATACAAAAAAACTCTTCCCTTTCGATCTGAAACAGAAATTAGTACAAACGCTTATATTCCCAATCATTGACTACAGCGATATTATCCTACAAGGCCTCTCTCAGGAAAATTCGCGACGTCTGGAACTGGTTATGAATGAATGAATGCCTGCGTCCGATATATCTGTGACGTTTGACTGTTTGATCACATTTCACCGGCATATGCAAAATTGTCCTGGCTGCTTGCAGGCAAATGCAGAGATTTCCATACACTCTGCCTTGTAAATGTACACTGTCCCTCATATCTCTCCTCATCCTTAACGCTTATGTCAGAACAACATGACAGAAACACACGTTCCCATCATAACAAAATCCTCTCTGTTCCACTGCATCGCTCAGTCACCTTCTCCAAGTCCTTTACAGTAGAGGGAACCCGACTCTGGAATAACCTCCCTCGTTATGGTAGAGAACTTAAAAACATGTCCGGCTTCAAAAAACAGTTAATGACGTATCTACTCAAACAACAGTAATGCCTTCCTCTGTAGATGAATGCACTTTACCTCATTACTTCCCTCTTTCCCCCTCCTTAAATCTCCCTGCCCCAAAACTCGCTATACTAGTAAACATGTACTTTACACATCAAGATATTAATGTACGTCTGCACAAATCTTCATTACTATTGCCAATTTTTCTCATGTTTATCATTATCGTTTGATTTTTTTACTGTTATTACTATTGCTTTTATCACAATTTATATGTATAGCACATGTTGTAAAAATACAGCCAGCATTTACTTTATTAGGTCTTAGTCATTACTCTTTATTCATATTGTCACTAGAGTAATCTAATTTTCTTATTTAAACTATTGTCATGATGTAACTCTGATGTATCAAATGCTGCATGTGTGGAACACTGGTCCGATGTAAGAGAGAGTCACATGGCCATAATCTGATCAGGTTAAATAAATAAAAAAATTAAAAAAATGGGGTCATCATTTTCATACAAACAGAACCTGGATTCGTCCGAAAACACTATCTGATGTCATTCCTGTCCCCAGTGACGTCGTTCCATACACCACTGGCCGCGAGCTTGTTCCTGCACAATCGTCAAAGGCAGGCGGACAAATGGACGACGCGCACGTAACCCTTGCCGTAAAAAGCGACAACGGATTGTCACCCCTGATAGTGTGCGATGTGTTCCACTGTTCCACCAGAGCCGAGGAGGACGCAGATGTGTCTTGCAATGCCATTCGGATGAGATGTCGATATTCTCGGGCGTGGTGTATGTGGCGCGACCTGACCCATCTCGCCGTGTTCTGTGGCCTTCCGTGCACAATTCTGTTCACAGCCGTTTGAGGGATGTATGCGTGACATTCTCCCATACCAACAATCCGCCCTCTTTGAAGCTCACTGATTTGAAAGTACGGTTCGCGCATATGTCTGCGAGGCATCCTGCACATCTGCTCAAGTTACACTGATCCATTACAGACGGTTTACAGCGGTAACAGGAGATGCAGGCACACTTTACCGGCAGGTGGTTCAAATGGTTCAAATGGCTCTGAGCACTATGGGACTCAACTACTGTGGTCATCAGTCCCTTAGAACTACTTAAACCTAACTAACCTAAGGACATCACAAACATCCATGCCCCAGGCAGGATTCGAACCTGCGACCGTAGCGGTCTTGCGGTTCCAGACTGCAGCGCCTTTAACCGCACGGCCACTTCGGCCGGCGGCAGGTGGTGTTGCGCAGCGATATCGATGTTGACCTTGAACCCGTGGGCCGACATGGTTCAAATGCTAATCATTGCTGCAGAACATACTAATTTACATATTCTGTGAATATGAACGTCCTGTCTCTAATCGTTCAAGCTGTTCTGTTTTTTTCTCAACATGAGTGTAAAACAGACCACGTATTTTCTAAAGTTTGCAGTAAAAAATACAGTCACTGGTTAGCTTCCGTTTGGCGCACTTTAGGTCATATAGTGCTTCATATCAAATTTGGTATCGGAATTGTTTCTAACGGTGGAAAGGAAGCCATAAGTCTTTCCAGTCTCTACTAAATACGTGACATACACACATCAAAGAAAGTTTTGCATCACCTCGGTTCCGAGAGTTCCGGAGCCTGTACAGAAAATTGGGATAGAGATCAACATAAACATCATTTGTGCCCTTTTTATCGCTCATGAAAACCATACATTGGATGTTGTATCACCATACAGCGAGACCTTCAGAGGTGGTGGTCCAGATTGCTGTACTCACCGATACCTCTAATACCCAGCAGCACGTCCTCTGTATTCGTCGTGGCATACTATCCACAAGATCATCAAGGCACTGTTTGTCCAGATTGTCCCACTTCTCACCGGCGATTCGGCGTAGGTCCGTCGGAGTGGTTGGTGGGTCACGTCGTGCATAAACAGCCCTTCTCAATCCATCCCACACATTTATATTAGAATAAATAAGCTCTTTTAAATTATATTTGAACAAAGAAGCCCTCGGTCACAAATATTAAGTCAAAATTTACCAGGTTTCGACGCTACTATGAGCGTCGTCTTCAGAATTACACTAACTGTTCTAAGACATATTAGGTATATAATACATTAATACTTTAATTTTATTATACTGACTGGAAAAGATGCAGTCACATATTAAAAGAGATCTAAGCCGGAAAGCCGGCGTCATGAATAGTTGTGAGGTGGCGAGCCGCTAAGGGCTGCTCCTACTGTGAACAAGTGTTGCAACAAGACTGAGGTGCCCACTTTAGAAAGTGTGGGCAAGTAAACATGGTGTTGCTACGAGCGCCATCTAGTAGCCGCAGAAACAACTAGGCTCCTGTACATTCAAAATTAGACACATGAAATTCTGATGCAGCTGATTCAGCTGATTCAGGCATAACGTAAGCACTAGTAATAATAGGATGAAGTTACATATTTTTATGCTTTAAATAGTGGTACATTTTGTAACGCAAAAAACGTTAGTTATGACATACAAGAAAACAGCAAAGATGCGACAGGAAAGTCCGCAGCTCGTGGTCGTGCGGTAGCGTTCTCGCTTCCCGCGCCCGGGGTCCCGGGTTCGATTCCCGGCGGGGTCAGGGATTTTCTCTGCCTCGTGATGACTGGGTGTTGTGTGATGTCCTTAGGTTAGTTAGGTTTAAGTAGTTCTAAGTTCTAGGGGACTGATGACCATAGATGTTGAGTCCCATAGTGCTCAGAGCCATTTGAACCATTTTTTGTGACAGGAAAACAACATTCCGGTAAACTGCATGAGGAAATCTGAATCAAAGATCAAGCAATGGCTTATACATCCCACACATGTTCAATAGGGTTAATGTCTGGAGAACATGGTGGCCACTCTAGTCGGACGATGTCGTAATCCTGGAGGTGTGTACGATGTCGTCCACGAAGACGAATGCCTCGCCAATATGCTGCCGATGTGGTTGCGCTATGCGTCGGAGGATGGATATTCACGCATCGTACAGCCACTACGGCGCCTTCCATGATCACCGGCGGTGTACGTCGGCCCCACATAATACCAGCCCAAAACAGCAGGGAACCTCCACCCTGCTGGACAGTATGTCTAAGGCGTTCACCCTGACCGGGTTGCCTCCAAAAACGTCTCCGACGATTGTCTGGTTGAAGGCATATGCGACACTCATCGGTGAAGAGGACGTGATGCCCATCCTGAGTGATCCATTCAGCATGTTGTTGGGCCCATCTCTACCACTCTGCATGGTGTCGTGGTTGCAAATATGGACCTCGCCATGGACATCAAGAATGAAGTTGCGCATCATGCAGACTATTGCGCACAGTTTAAGTCTTAACACGACGTTCTGTGGCTGCTCGAAAAGCATTATTCAACACGGTGGCTTTGCTGTCAGGATTCCTCCGAGCCATAATCCGTAGGGAGCAGTCATCCCGCCCTTGGTCGGCCTTAGCGAGGCATGTCATCGAGAGTTTCTGTCTCTCTGTATCCAAAAATGGTTCAAATGGCTCTGAGCGCTGTGGGACTTCACATCTGAGGTCATCAGTCCCCTTGAACTTAGAACTACATTAACCGAATTAACCTAAGGACATCACACACACCCATGCCCGAGGCAGGATTCAAACCTGCGACCGTGGCGGTCGCGCGGTTCCAGACTGTAGCGGCTAGAACTGCACGGCTACTCCCGCCGGCTCTCTGTATCCCCTCCATCTCCGGACAACATCGCTTTGGTTCACTACGAGACGCCTGGATCTTTCCTTGTTAAGAGCCCTTCCTGGCGCAAAGTAACAATGCGGAACCTATCGCATCACAAAAAAAAAAAAAAAAGTGTGTGAAATCTTATGGGACTTAACTGCTAAGGTCATCAGTCCCTAAGCTTACACACTACTTAACCTAAATTATCCTAAGGACAAACACACTCACACACCCATGCCGGAGGGAGGACTCGAACCTCCGTCCGGACCAGCCGCACAGTCCGTCCGCAGCTCGTGGTCGTGCGGTAGCGTTCTCGCTTCCCGCACCCGGGTTCCCGGGTTCGATTCCCGGCGGGGTCAGGGATTTTCTCTGCCTCGTAATGACTGGGTGTTGTGTGATGTCCTTAGGTTAGTTAGGTTTAAGTAGTTCTAAGTTCTAGGGGACTGATGACCATAGATGTTAAGTCCCATAGTGCTTAGAGCCAGCCAGCCGCACAGTCCATGACTGCAGCGCCCTAGACCGCTCGGCTAATCCCGCGCGGCTATCGCACCGCGGTATTGACCGTTTAGGCACGGTAGAACTACAGACAACACGAACCGTGTACCTCCTTCCTGGTGGAACGACTGGAACTTATCGGCTGTCGGCTCCTCTGCATGGTTGTTTACGTCTTTGGGCGGATTTAGCGATATCTCTGAACGGTCGAAGGGACTGTGTCTGTGGTACAAAACCAACAGTCAACGTCTGTCTTCAGGAGTTCTGGGAACCGGAGTGATGGTCCTATCGCCCTTGTGAGAACACGAGGTTCGCACGGAAAACTGACGCATTGCGAAACCGTTGTTGCAGCGTGTTGTATAGCTCGCCGTGTCGGTCCCGTGAGGATGCTTTAATACAGCAAAGAGATGTACTTGTGGGAAAAAACTGTGTTGACTGCCTAAAGCTGGAGCCAGTAAAGGCTTCGAAATCCATTGCAATGAAGGTAAGCAACAAGCAGAGATGCGTGGAGAATTGAGCGAAAATAGCCCCACGTGTTTCAAAACAGCGTACGTTACAGCTGGAATCTGCACTAGTCAGAGCCGTGGAATCAGTAGCAGGATTCCTATTGATTTCTGAGTGAAGCACAGCTGAGTCGCGCTCGTAGTCCTGGGGGGACTGCGGTCTCTGGGGAGGGCAGACAGACATCCCATCGCCGCTGCGCAGGGAACGTCCAAATCACTTTCCCGATCGTCAAGCTGCCTGCCAGAGCGAACCGAGTTTTCCGGTAACTCTCGATTCATTTTGCGCTGCCTGCCTAGAGTCATGAGAACGAGGGCAACCGGGCAGATAACAACGGTCTGGTTTTAATAAATTCGAGAATATATTTTATTTGAATTAAAAACAGTCTTGGTTGCAAAATTTGTGGAAAGGTCTTATGGTACCGAACTGCTGAGGTCATATGTAATCTAACTTAAACTAACTTACGCTAAGGGCGACACACACACACACACACACACACACACACACACACACACACAGCCCTTGCGGACCGTGACAAGACCCCCTTAGAACACGCGGCTACCCCGCTCGGCTCCCGGTTGCAATTTATCCTTTTATTAACAACGCATTTCTACATCTACATCTACATCCATACTCCGCAAGCCACCCGACGGTGTATGCGGAGGGTACTTTGAGTACCTCTATCGGTTCTCCCTTCTATTCCAGTCTCGTATTGTTCGTGGAAAGAAAGATTGTCGGTATGCCTGCGTGTGGGCTCTAATCTCTCTGATTTTATCCTCATGGTCTCTTCGCGCGATATACGTAGGAGGGAGCAATATACCGCTTGACGCCTCGGTGAAGGTATGTTCTCGAAACTTCAACAAAAGCCCGTACCGAGCTACTGAGCGTCTCTCCTGCAAAGTCTTCCACTGGAGTTTATCTATCATCTCCGTAACGCTTTCGCGATTACTAAATGATCCTGTAACGAAGCGCGCTGCTCTCCTCTATCAACCGTATCTGGTACGGATCCCACACTGCTGAGCAGTATTCAAGCAGTGGGCGAACAAGCGTACTGTAACCTACTTCCTTTGTTTTCGGATTGCATTTCCTTATGATTCTTCCAATGAATCTCAGTCTGGCATCTGCTTTACCGACGATCAACTTTATATGATCATTCCATTTTAAATCACTCCTAATGCGTACTCCCAGATAATTTATGGGATTAACTGCTTCCAGTTGCTGACCTGCTATATTGTAGTTAAATGATAAGGGATCTTTCTTTCTATGTATTCGCAGCACATTACACTTGTTTACATTGAGATTCAATTGCCATTTCCTGCACCATGCGTCCATGCGCTGCAGATATTCCTGCATTTCAGTACAATTTTCTATTGTTACAACCTCTCGATATACCACAGCAACATCCGCAAAAATCCTCAGTGAACTTCCAATGTCATCCACAAGGTCATTTATGTATATTGTGAATAGCAACGGTCCTACGACACTCCCCTGCGGCACACCTGAAATCACTCTTACTTCGGAAGACTTTTCTCCATTGAGAATGATATGCTGCATTCTGTTATCTAGGAAATCTTCAATCCAATCACACAATTGGTCTGATAGTCCATTGCTCCTACTTTGTTCATTAACCGACTGTGGGGAACTGATTCGAAAGCCTTGCGGAAGTCAAGAAACACGGCATCTACCTGGGAACCCGTGTCTATGGCCCTCTGAGTCTCGTGGACGAATAGCGCGAGCTGGGTTTCGCACGATCGTCTTTTTCGCCTTCGTGGGGCATCTTCAGATTATCTAGAGTTGTAACGAGATAAGCAAAAGTTAGGATATGGTCCTAGTATGCAAGATTGTAAATGTGAGTAAGGAACTGCTACTGACATAAAATTTTCCTTTTATAACATTTTAAAAACCATTCCCAGAAGCAATGGCTATTACCATGCAGTGAAGTCAATTTTTGAAATGTTTACATAATTTTGACAATGCTCTTCTAACCGGATTCCATTTCGATGTTATTATTCCCCTGCCCCCCTCAACGACTCATTCTTAGGCATTATACAGTTACAATCGAGTCGCGACTTGCTGTTTTAAGAATTTGTCTTATCCCAAATCTGTATTGGGATGATGCCCATCTATGATAATCATCTTCTAGTTTTAATTGGTTGCTGCTGGTGTTACTTTTTTATCTTTTTGGAATAATTTAAGGTTTCTTTATGGTCGACATTAAAATGATTCAGTTATTTTAGACGTTTTTCGTAGGAGTTAAGTATGATGTCTGTTATATGACTGCTTTGAGGTCCACCTATGTGTGTTCTCTGCAGTAATCGTAAGCAAGCACAATTCCCTCATTCGCCTGACGCTCCTACCGTGAAATTACGTCGGCATCTCTGTGTATTATGTTAAAATGTGTACACTTCTTTGTGAGTGTGGTCCTGTCATTGCACCATTATGGCCTGCTGGTGCGACTTAAGTAAGTTAAGTTTCGTTTGATTTGATTATTTATTTAGAATTCTATCCCGCGGTCAGACGATGTTACATTAGTTGTCTTTGACTAGGATTCTGCGGGTTTATCTCATCCGAAGTGTCTTTCAACCCAGCACAGAGCCGTTTTTAAAATGTTGTAAAGGATCAGCAGCAATTCCTCATTCACATTTAGAATCGTGCTTGCTAGGACCATACTCTAATTTTTGATTGTTATCCCTGTACATAATCTGAAGATGCCTCACGTACTCGAAATGCATTGTTAATAAAAGACGAAACTGCAACCAAGACTGTTTTAGATTCAAACATTCTACACACGTTTGCTCTACCAGACGGCCTAATGGAGTGAAAACATATTTCACTGACAAAAAGCATCTCATTTACGAAATTTAACTTTATTTCTCTTCATAATCATCTCCATTATTTAACAATGTATATGTCCATGAGCTTCAGAATTTCCAATCCTTACTCTGCTGCTGCCAGTACATTACGCAAGTTGCTGGCTGCAACCTTCATATCGGCACCCGTTCCTGAACGTCCCTCTCACTAAACACTGTGGGCTTCACGAAAAGGTGAAAGGAGAGAGACCTGTACTGTTGAGGGTCAGATCAATAGATTGACATCCAAAATGATCCAGCAAGCTGGTGTGAGGGAGGACTTTTAGTGAACAATGACAACACCGCGACGAAGCATTCCACGCTTTCAAGTTTAGATTGCCCCGCGTAGTTTTCACAGGCTGTCATAACATCGATCTGCATTGATTTCGTTGCCATTTGTCATGACGTTCCCGAAAAAACAGCGGACATGTACACAGTCCCAATCAGGATTGCTAATATTACGTACTACTCATATTTTTGCTTCTAATTATTATTTCTATTTCGTTTCAGGTCAACTAAGGGCAGTTAGTTCGCGAACGCCCTGTCGACCCCTGTTCACTAGTCTGCATATTTTGAGATTGGCCTCTCAATGTATATATTCTCTACTGTCGTTTCTTGTTATCAATATCAGCCTATTCCCAAGAGTAAGCAGCTTTCACTCAATACTCGGCAGAAATCCAACCTGCATTTGGATCGGAATTCCTTAACTCTTGTGCAGAAAGGTTGCAGCATAATTCCACATCCATTTTCACTAAGCTACCAAAAGAATTCAAAAATCTTAGCAGTACTCCACGCCCTTGCAAATCTAAACTGTAGACTTTCCCCATGGGTCACTCCTTCTATTCTGTTGAGGAGTTCCTTGAAGAATTAAATTGATTCGTAGTTATATTGTTGACTGCGTTTACTGAAACTTACGGCTTGACTTTTTTGGGTTCTTAAACATTTTTTTATCTGATGTTACTTTTAGCCTGTGATTTCATGTACTGACACGTTCCATGACCTTGGAGATTTGCTGCTCAATTTGGGTCTACGGAACTTGACGTGTAAATAAATAAATAAATAAGTATATCGTTCAATGTTCTGTGAGGACTATCAAACAACTTGTTTGGTGTATTCCACGTCAAGTTGATGCACTACGCCGGGGAAAAGAAGGTGTGACACGATAATAGATGGTAACCCTCTACTTTTTTAACCTCGGTGTATGAAAGTTTGGGTCAGTCAGTGTAATCGTTAAGCCTACCGTCCGCGACATGAGGGAAATCTGGATTCAAGATCCTGTCCGTCAAAAATTTTCGTGCGTAAGCAACACCTAGTATGTACACTGAAGAGACAAAGAAACTGGTACACCTGCCTTATATCGTGTAGGGCCCCCGCGAGGACGCAGAAGTGCCGCTACACCACGTGGCATGGACTCGACTAATGTCTGAAGTAGTGCTGGAGGGAACTCACACCATGAATCCTGCAGGGCTGTCCATAAATCTGTGAGAGTACGACGGGGTGGAAATCTTATCTTAACAGCACGTTTTAAGGCATCCTAGATATGTTCAATAATGTTCATGTCTGGATAGTCTGGTGGCCACCGGAAATGTCTAAAGTAAGAAGAGTGTTCCTGGAGCCACTCTGGAGCAATTATAGACGTGTGGGGTGTCGCATTGTCCTGCTGGAATTGCCCATGTGCGTCGGAATGCACAGTAGACATCAATGGATGCAGGTGATCACACAGGATGCTTACGTACGTGTCCCCTGCCAGAGTCGTATCTAGAAGTTCCAGAGTTCCACTAGCTTAAACATACCCCTACTGACATGCAGCGTCCATGGACTCACGGGGTTGTCTCCTACACGGTCATCCGCTCAATACAATTTGAAACGAGACTCGTCCGACCAGCCAACATGACTGTGTTGAGGGCCCAGGCGAGGGGCAATGCTTCATGTCCTGCAGTCATCAAGGTTACACGAGTGGGCCTTCGGCTCCGAAAGCCCATATCGAGGATGTTTCGTTGAATGCTTCGCACGCTGACACTTGTTGATGGCCAATGTTTGAAATCTGCGGAAATTTACAAAAGGGTTGCACTTCTGTCACATTAAACGATTCTCTTCAGTCGTCGTTGGTCCCTTTCTTGTAGGATCTTCTTCCGACCGCAGGGATGTCGAAGATTTGATGTTTCACCGGATTCCTGATATTCACGGTCACTCGTGAAATGATCGTACGGGTAAATCCCCATTTCATCGCTACCTCTGTTATACTGTGTATCATCGCCCGCGCGCCGACTCTAGCACCAGGTTAGAACTCACTTAAATCTTGATAACCCGCCGTGTTAGTAGCAGTAACCGATCTAACAATTGCGCCAGGAACTTGTTGTCTCATGTAGGCCTTGCGACTGCAGTGCTGTATTGTGCATGTTTCCATGTCTCTGTATTTGAGTGCAAATGCCCATACTAGTTTCTTTGGTGCTTCAGTGTATAATAATCGTAAACGTGATACGTAATTGGCTGTAATATTGTGTTTATTAAATCGTGCGATTAGGCAATTTCGACTATGCGTCATTGTCAAGCACATTTGTAACATCTATATTTAATATCGATTTCAAATCACTCTTAATCACGAGTAAAAAGTAGCCATATTCCGTCGTTTTACAAAAAGGGCCACACTATAGTGACACCTTTTAAGGTCGTATTCTGAACTTTGCTCTATGTACAATTGAGTTACAATGTTATTGCACAGTCACGCGGGGTTGCCGCGCGGTCTGGGGCGTTTTGTCACGGTTGGCGCGCCTCCCCCCGTCGGAAGTTCGAGTCCTCCCTCGGGCTTGGATGTGTGTGTTGTCCATAGTGTAAGATTGTTTAAGTTAGTTTAAGTAGTGTGTAAGCTTAGAGACCGGTGACCTAAGCGGTTTGGTCCCATAAGATCTTACCACGAAAAAAAAAAAATGTTTCAAATGGTTCTGAGCACTATGGGACTTTACTTCTTAGGTCATCAGTCCCCTAGAACTTAGAACTACTTAAACCTAACTAACCTAAGGACATCACACACATCCAAGCCCGAGTCAGGATTCGAACCTGCGACCGCAGCGGTCGCGCGGCTCCAGACTGTAGCGCCTAGAACCGCTTGGCCACCCTGGCCGGCCTTACCACAAATTTACAATTTGTTGTTCTACATAGAGCAAAGTTCAGAATACTATCTTAAAAGGTGTGACTGCAGTGTGGACCTTTTTTTTGTAAAATGACGGAATATGGTTACTTTTTACTCGTGATTAAGAGTTATTTGCAAATGTCATGAAGTACTGACGTTAGAAATATGCTTGACATTGACGATTAAATAAACATCACATTACAGCCTACTACGGACAACGTTTACGTGTAGTATGCATGTGGAGACTGTAGATCCCCACAAGTACCAGATTTTAGGCTAATATGTAGCTAATGTCAGAAATACTTCGCAATTTCGGTTACGTTTCATAAAATTAAAAAAAAAAATGTGCACAGGCAGAACGGTTTTTTTTGTGCTGAAATTAATTTTTTTAATAATCTTGTTCCTCCCAGGTAGAATATCTAGTTTATGTTAGTTGAAAGAAGGTACACACCTCGCGTTACTGAAACTGTGTGTTTAACAAGACTCATTTTCTTTCTGTTGCAGACCCGACCCGGGAAATCCAGGAAGACAAGGATGGAACTTGTGTGTCATTGGAGGGCGCTACGTTGACTGAACGCCTTCCTCCATCGAGTTCATCGGAACGACCGCCGAGACGGCCGGCGTTCGGCGAAAAGCGACGACGCGAGGACAATATGGTATCCGATAAGGGCTCACACAGAAGCGATACCGCCACTGGAAGCGGCCATCCATAAAGGAGCAGCTCCGGAGCGCCTTCGTCCGTAACGGGTTTCCAGTGAGTGTAGCTCCTGGAAGGGACACAGTGCGGGGGTGGGAGGTTGCGGACTGTGTGCGAGCAGAGGTGGATGTCTGTCAGAGCGCACAAATCTCCCTCCAGTTGCCGCGAGGCCTTCCGAACTGTCGAGGCGGTGAACTCCAAGCGGACGGCTGCAGCGTAGAGCTATGTCGAGGACTAGTGATTCGATGACAGCAGCTCCAAGTGTGTGTCTGTAACGGCGTATTGCGGAGTGCGCGGCGAAACATGTGGAATGGTAGCCGCTGTGAACTGACACGGGTGTGTAAGTGACGTCAGCGTTCCGGATCACCCAAGTGCTGGAAGCCGAGTTCGGAACTAGTCGCCGCCAACTCTTCCCTTGGATCATTTACGTCGTTTTCGAGCAACGACAGTTCGTTCTCCGGTAGCTGGCGACAGTACTACGAGATATCGCGAGGACTTTTTGAGAAGGCGTCAGACTCATGGGGACGGAATGAGAATGTCGCTCTGTGCTGGCAATTTCTCAGTTCATTCTAAGCACTTCCACGACAGATGCACCACTGTATCAGACTTACAAGGGTTTGGTGTCTGAAGAAAAATTAAAACGTGCTGTCCATCCCCCACTGGAGAACTATTGTACACTCTGTTCAGTGCGAAGTTAATATCCCCAATACCCTACAGAAAACTACACTGTTGCTCATATCTGTAAGGTGGTAAATAGACGTGTCTTCTACACGCCACTTTACTAGCGATCTCCATGTATTTACCTCCATCACTGCCAATGCTCACTCAAAATTAGGTGTAAAACTACCAGGCTCGGTTCAGAGTGTAAATAGTAAAAGCTAAGAGTCGCTTCGGAAACAATTACTCAAGACTGTAGTCTTCCAGTCCGTTCAGATGCTACGGACGTCAGCGTAATATATTTTGGTAATTACTGGTGTGAAGAGGCTTTAGAAAAACATACTTACATGCTCAATGAGACAGAATGTAGTAGGAACTGGACAGCGGAAAATAATATTATTGCTGTATTATTGAATTATTGAGCCACATTATCTAGGTGAAATTCGTTATTGTTTGCTAACAAGCAAATTAGTGTCAGTATTAACGTCGTATATGCTGTTATTGTCTCATTTAATGAGACTTACTGTGGTATTTTCTGTGCACAACCCTGTGTCTGAATGTGGGTAGGAGACCGGAACCTCTCATATTGAACTACGTCGATAGCAGTCGCATCTGAATGCTTTATCAGTGTTCACTAGTTTATTTGTATAGCCCTTACGCTATTGCCAAAAATTGGTGGTGCGTTTACTAGAAAGTAGCGCATGTGTGTGCATCAAAATATTTGGCCGAGGTAGTGTGTTGTTACTGGGCTCAAACGAGCAACTGAGAGGGCTGAAGGTGTCAGTGAGGAGTAGAGCGAGAAGTATTGCATAGGAGAGTTAGGAGTTGAGGGTGGGATTGAACAGCAGCAACAGCCGAGCAATTTGTTGACGTAGATCAGGAGGATCGTTGCGGCCATGGGTTGCGAGCTGGGAAAGCTGCTAGTGCTTCAGAGAGGCAGCGGAGGAGGTGGCGGCGGCGGAGGCGGCGGGGGCGGAGCGTCCTGCCCCCAAGCGGGCCCGCCACCCCCGGCCACGGACCCCCGCATCCCGCTGACGGCGCGCCAGAAGTACAACATGCTCGCCTCCTGGAAGGGCATCAGCCGCGCCATGGAGCCCACTGGAGTCTACATGTTCCTCAGGTCAGTGCTGTCAACCACCAAGCTGCTAACAGTTGCGTAGGTTCCTACCGCTACTCACTAGCTGAAGACATTCATCGCGCGTCTGGTGGGTTTGTGATCTGTCCAAGTCATTTAATTATGAAGATTACGCCACTCTCTTAGAAAAGCTCAAGTTTTGTGGAATTGTTAGATTTACAAACAACTGGTTTGACTTACACTTCACCAAGGTTGCGCTAATAATCCAAACTAAGCTGGAAGAAGAGAACATTTTAACTACGTCCACACTCACTGTCTCACAGAAAAGTGAACAGGATTTTTTCGCAGGAAATTTAATACAGTTAAATTTTTTGCTGGGATACGTTTACGCTGAAGGCCACAGTTTTCGAGGTACTCAAGAAACACGCTTTCGAAGGTCACGTTTATGTTTTCCTCCAATAATTCGAAAGCTACGGGCTCTAGCGAAAATTCATCCGAATCACAATTTAACTACATTAAATTTCCGACAAAAACGTCCTGTTCATTTTTTTCCGTAAGAGTTTGCATGGGGTGAGCGAGAGAAGATGAAAATCTTGGCAGTGGTATTCGAAGGCACTACTGTCTGCTTATAATCCACCAGTAGCGGCAGCTGGACCACCCTGCGGAACTGAATGACATGCCACATGACAATCATCAAGAAAAATCAGCAGCTTTTGTTCACAGCACTAGCGTTACAATAAATCCCATGAGAGAGAAGCCAATAGTAGAAATTGTGAATGATGTTTCTCAAAGATTTATTCTGAGTTTCACTGAGAACACACTATATTCAGTTCTGTACTGCAAACAGGGGAATACCAATAACTGACGTAGCACATGAACAAGTGTACGGTAATATAGAGTACATACTAATGAAAAAATTGAACCATAAGAAACTTATTACTGAACTTCTCAAACAATTAAGTTTAGCTAGTTTCGCTTTTCGTATAATGGCTAGTTCTGTAAACAAAAGAAACAACCTCCTAACGTTTTTTTGCATGTTTGCGTTTAATATTGTCTAATGGAATAACTTTCTGCGACAACCCATTACTTAGGCAACGGTTTTGATTGCACGACAGCGAGCAGTAAGAAGTCATATCTGATGTTCACCCATTTTCGTCTCGTAGATGGCTCTTCAAAGAATTTGACATTTTAACTCTTGATTCACAATATATGTATTCGCTGGTGAAATTCGTGATGAACAATCTATCACAAATTGAGAACAATAGCGATGTCTATAGCTATAACACTAGAAGAAAAATGACATGTATTACTTACTTACTACTTAAACTGTCAGTCGGCCAGAAACAAGTTCAGTGTGCGTGCACTAAAACAGGGGTGGGCAACCGATGGCTGGTGGATCGGATCCGACCGCTGGTATTTTCAATTGGGCATGCGGAAAAAATAGCGTAACTGCTCCTAACTGTTTGTCGACACAGGTTGTCTATCTCAATGCCGTATTTTTTAATTTTTATTTGTTTTTCGCCAACATCTACATCTCTCAGTAGCGCTTGCAACCTACGTCCTTAATTATCTCTGTCTTCATCTCCAATTTCTACCTTGTACAGCTGCGTTTAGTATCATGCAAGTTATTCCCTGATGTCTTAGCAAATGCCATATCATCCTGTCCCTTCTTCTTGTCAGTTTTTTCCATTTATTCCCCGCCGATCCCGCAGAGAATCTCCTCATTCCTTATCTTATCAGTCCACCCAATTTTCAACATTTTTCTGTAGCACTACATCTCAAATGCTTCGATTCTCTTCTTTTCCGAATGTCCCATAGTTCATGTTTATCTACCATACAACACTGTGCTCCGAAAGTACATACTCAGAAATTTCTTCCTCGAATTAAGAGAAATGGCTCTGAGCACTATGGGACTTAACATCTGAGGTCATCAGTCCCCTAGAATTCAGAACTACTTAAACCTAACTAACCTAAGGACATCACACACATCCATGCCCGAGGCAGGATTCGAACCTGCGACCGTAACGGTCGCGCGGTTCCAGACTGAAGCGCCTAGAACCGCTCGGCCACAGTGGCCGGCTTCATTTTTGTACTTCATTCTTCCGTCGATCTGCTTCAGTACACTATGTGATCAAAAGTATCCGAACACCTGGTTGCAAATAACTTAACAAGTTCTTGGCGCCCTCCATCGGTAACGCTGGTATTCAATATGGTGTTGACCCACAGCTTCGATGACAGCTTCCACTTTCACTGGCATACTTCCAATCAGGTGCTGGAAGGTATCTTTGGGAAAGGCAGCCCATTCTTCACGGAGTGCTGCGCTGACGAGAGGTATCGATGTCAGTAGGTGAGGCCTGGCACGAAGTACGCGTTCCGAAACATCCCAACGGTATTCTATAGGATTCAGGCCAGGACTCTGTGCAGGCCAGTCCATTACAGGGATGTTATTGTCACGTTTCCACTCCGCCACAGGCCGTGCATTATAAAGAAGTGATCGATCGTTTTGAAAGATGCAATCACAATCTTCGAATTCTCTTCAACATTGGGAAGCAAGAAGGTGCTTAAAACATTAATGCAGGCCTGTGCTGTGATAGTGCCAAGCAAAACAACAAGGGGTGCAAGCCCCTCCACGAAAAACACTACAGCATAACACCAGCGTCTCCGAATTTTACTGTTAGCACTACACACGCTGGCAGATGGCGTTCACCGGGCATTCGCTATACCTACACCCAACCATCGGATCGCAACATTGTGTACAGTGATTCGTCACTCCACACAGCGTTTTTACACTGTTCAGTCGTCCAGTGTTTACGCTCCTTACACCAAGCGAGGCGTCGTTTGGCATTTACCAGCGTGATGTGTGGCTTATGAGCAGCCGCTCGATCATGAAATCCGTTTTCTTAGATCCCGCCCAACTGCCATACTACTTGCAGTGGATCCTGATGCAGTTTGGAATTCCCGTGAGATGGTCTGGATAGATGTCTGCCTCTTACGCATTACGATCCTGTTCAACTGTCGGCGGTCTCTGTCAGTCAACGGACTAGGTCGGCCTGTACGCTTTTGTGCTGTAAGTATCCCTCCACGTTTCCATTTCACCATCACATCTGTAACAGTGGACCGAGGGATGTTTAGGAGTGTGGAAATCTCGCGTACAGACACATGACACAAGTGACACCCAATCACCTGACCTCGCTGGAAGTCCGTGAGTTCCGAGGTGCCCCCCATTATGCTCGTACCGTGAAATATCAGGAATGCGGTACAATATCAAATCTCTGACATCGCTGTGGCCGGAAGAAGATTCTGCAAGGACGGGACCAACGACAACTGAAAATCGTTCAACGTGACAGAAGTGCAGCCCTTCCGCAAATTGCTGTAGATTTCAACGCTGGCCCATCAACAAATGTCAGCGTGTGAACCATTCAACGAAACATCATCGATATGGGCTTTCGGAGCCGAAGGCCCACTCGTGTACCCTTGATGACTGCACGGCACAAAGCTTTACGCCTCACCTGGGCCCGTCAACACCGTCATTGGCCTGTTGATGACTGGAAAGATATTACCTGGTCGCACGAGTGTCGTTTCAAATTGTATACAGCGGGTGGAGGTGTACGGGTATGGAGACAACCTCATGAATACATGGACCGTGCGTGTCAGCAGTGGACTGTTCAAGATGGTGGAGACTCCGTAATGGTGTGGGGCATGTGCAGTTGTAGTGATATTGGACCCCTGATACGCCTGGATACGACTCTGACAGGTGTCACGCACGTAAGCTTCCTGTCTGGCACCTGCATCCATTCATGTCCATTGTGCATTCCGACGGAGTTGGGCAATTCCAGCAGAACAATGCGACGCCGCACACGTTCAGGAACACTCTTCAGAGTTTAAACACTTCCTCTTCCCACCAAACTCTCTAGACATGACCATTATTGAGCATGTCTGGAGTGCCTTGCAACGTGCTGTTCAGAACAGATCTCCACATCCTCTTAGTATCACGGATTTATGGACAGACCTGCAGGATTCATGGTGTCAGTTCCCTCCAGCACCATTTCAGACATTAGTCGAGTCCATGCCAAGTCGTGCTGCGGTACTTCTGCGTCTTGGGGGGGAGGGGGGGGGGGTGGAGGGGGCCCTACACGATGTTAGGCAAGTGTACTAGTTTCTTTGGCTCTTCAGTGTAAATAAAACATCCGTCATACTGTGACGGAGACAGTGTTTCACAGCCTGTGTCGTGGTGTAGTGGCGGCAATGGCAAGTGCGAAGAGATGGTGCCCCTTTAAGGCACGGAATTAACTCAAACATGGGGTTGTTTAAACAGTAATGTGTCCCTGTCTGTGACACGGAACCGTGCCCAGTACAAATTTGCGCGCTCCAAAAAGAGGAGAACGGACGTGCAATGTTTGCCCAGCGTCCGGAAGATTTAGACTTTATGGCCTGCATAAGCGTGGCACGGTTCCAGCTGTGACAAGCAGCGTTATCTGTGCGCGGAATAAATTATCAGTACTGGCTCTTCCGAACATGCAAACGGAAGGGCCTCTGGTGTTTCGAGCACGGTACAAAGCGATCTTCGTCATTACTGTCGTCAGTTCATGTAAAACGACTGTAATAAAGGAAATAATATATCTTGGCAGGGTCAGCTACATAAAACGTGCCCCTGGTACTCAAAACAATTGCATCTATCTTAACTGTGTAGGGTCGTCATATAAAAAAGTGCTAGTTTAATTGGTACAATTTTCTTTCAGTTCTTTTTTGATTAGCTCAGATATCATGATTTGAGACCAGTAAGAAGTTAGGTTAACTCAACTGACAAATTTAAATATGAATAAACAACTCCTCAATTGCTTGGTGCCCTTCGCTCTTTAACTTCTTTCCATCGTGTTATTACGTGGGCACTGGAAAGAAATATGTGCTACCCACTGTAGAGAATTTCACACAGGTTTGCTTTAGTACGAATTTTTAGAGCAGGAGAATTGGTTACCAAATGTAAAACTTTCACTGCATTATTCGTCGCCAGTGCTGCAATATAGTTTTCACATACAATGAGGTGACAAAAGTCAAGGGAGAGCGATGTGATTTAAAGATGGCGGCAGCATCGCGTACACAGAGTAGAAGAGGGCAGCGCACTGGCGAAGCTGTCGTTTGCAGTCAGGTGACTCATGTGAAAATGCTGTGTAGGCCGAACGGGCAGAAATTTCAAAATACGATATGAAGAACTCGTAAGACATAGCGACACGAACCAATCCAACTTGTGTCATCAAATCAGAACAGAGAATCAACACCTAAACCAGTTATAACACGCTATAGGAATCTCGCACGTAACACCGAAGGGCCCGAAACTAAATCCTTCGGAAGAAATAGAAGTTTACAGTAACCCGTGTAAATATTCCAACAAAATCTCAAATGAACAAACTGAATTAAAACATAAAAACAATATCGACAACTTTATTGAAATCATCCAACTGGATCATGAGTAAATAAATTAACACCACGAGTAAACAAAACAAAGATTAAAAATTCTTACAAATCCACAGATTAATAACCGAGACGTAACTATAGTACCAATAAAGAGAACAAAGATTATATGTACTCGCAAACCCATAAAATAAAGCAGATACATATTGATAATTCTGGTAAACAAGAAAAAGATAATAACTTCTCACAAACCCATAGAACAACAGACATGTAACCATAATAAATTGTTAAAGGCTGTCGAATACAATTATAATTAGACCATCTCAAAAATAGTGTGCAATACCTACATAAACTTAAGTTTAATACATCTCCAGCTATATTAACATTTCGACAGCACCGGCAATAACGACGTGCTAAGCATGTAGGTAATTCAAAATCGTTATGTAATTTGTAGAAAATAAAAATGCACGAAAACGTTTTATTCAAGGTTGACTTTTTTGCAGATAGCTCGAAAATTATCGTGGGGTTCTAAATGAGCTCACAGCGGTCAGAAGAGGTCAATAAAAACATTATAGCAACGTAATTGGTTTTTCAATATATAATGTCCTTACAAGACATATACAACGCAACAGGCCTACGAGAAATAAAAGCCAGTAATGTCTACCTCTACACCTATACGCTGCGAACCACTGTGAAGTGCATAGCAGAGGGTACTCCCTACTGCACCGGTTGTTAGGCCTTCTCCCGTTCCATTCACGAATGGAGCGCGGGAAAAATTATTGTTTAAATGTCTCTGTGCGTGCAGTAATTAATCTTATCTTATCCTCACAGTCCCTATGACAGGGTTTGTAGTATATTCCTAGAGTCATCAGTTCTCTGTACTCGTTCGCTATCCCCTGTCAGTCCTATTTCGTACCGGTCCCACTCACTTCAGCAATATTCTAGGATGGGTCCCTCGAGTGATTTATATTTATAGACTAATTGTATTTCCTAGAATTATAGCAATAAACCGAAAACTGTTAAGCCGGCCGCTGTAGCCGAGCGGTTCTAGACGCTTCAGTCCGGAATCGCGCTGTTGCTACAGTCGCAGGTTCGAATCCTGCCTCGTGCATGGAGGTGTGTGATGTCCTTAGGTTAGTTAGGTTTAAGTAGTTCTAAGTCTAGGGGACTGATGACCTCAGATGTTAAGTGCCATGGTGCTTAGCGCCATTTGAACCATTTTCAAAACTCTTACCTCCTTTACGCACCATTGAGCCTATGTCACCATACCACTTCATGTCCCTACTAAGTGTTACGTGTATTTGTCTGAGTGTACAAATTGCGACTGGAAGTCACTAATATTATATTCATACTTGCTACGTTTTCTTGTAAAGTGCTCCATTTTACATTTTGGAACATTTAAAGCAAGCTGCCAATCACTGCATCTCTTTAAAATCGTATGAGGTCTTATTGAATATTTGTTCAGGCTGTACTTATTGTAGATAACTGCATCATTTATGAAACGTTTGAGGTTACTATTAATGTTGCTCGTAAGATCATTAATATAAGACGTCAGGTGGGAAATGTGCGAGTAGGATTTAACATGACCTATATTTTCGAAATAAACGCTGGTTGACGTGGGGGTGGTCGCTCTCTTCGAGATACCTCATTATGTTTGAGCTTTGATTATGTTCTAAGATTCCGCAACGAATGGATGTCAAAGATATTGGACAGTAGTTTCGTGGATCACTTCTGATGTTCTTTTGTAGACAGGTGTGCTCCCTTCCGCCTGTCGGCATCAGTCTTTCGGTTAGATTCACGCTGGATTATAGTTAAGAGGAGCCGACTCAGTTGCGAGTTGGGTATCGAATCTGATAAGGATACCATCGAACCATGGGGCTTTGTTCAGTGTTAACGATTTCAGCTGTTACTCGACGCCACTGACACGGATATCTCCCTCACTCCTGTTTTCAGCGCTACGGGAACTAAGTTGGGGCAATACTCGCCTTCGGAAAACACAGTAAAGCATTTCAGCTTTTGCTCTGCTACCGTCAATTTCAGTTGATACCTTATTCGCGAGCGACTGGACACTGTGCCACTAAAGCCATTACATATGACCACAACAGCAGTATCAGCAACGAAATTTATTTGAAACGACTAGTTTCGGCGCGACACTGGTCCTCTATAAATTAAAAGAATACTTTCATTCTTTGGCCCATGTATCGTAGAACCCATATCATACTCGTACATTAGCAGTGTATAGTCTACTCCCTGTTGTAAACACGTGGGCCAAGGAATGAAAGTACTCTTGTGCTTTATAGTAGACTTGGCGATGGCTTAAGTGTTGCTCCGAAACTAGTCGTCGGAAATAAATTTCTTTGATGTAATCATTTACTTTTGTCCGTCTTATCATTTAGTAGGGGATTAAGGATCTGATGAGGTTGTAACATACAGGCTGTTTCACTGAATGTGTTTGCCTCTGCAAGTTACGAAGTAATAGGCGACGGAAATATTTATTGCGGTAGGTCACCATAAGAAACGTTACGCTGTCTGCGGGGCTATGAACATAGTTTATTGTGTTATTATCCACAGCAACAAGATACAGTTTTTTAAATGGATCAATAGTTATTTCTATCATGCACTGGATTCAGTAACACCAGCTGTATATACATCAAATTAAATTACATTCGTATCACTTTTAGTTTGGGAGTTACAACCCTTCAAAGCTTCAGGGGGCAGATACCAGACGCCGTACGTAATACTTGGCTGTGTGGTGGGTGATGGATGTTCTGGCGGTGGGAAGCTGATTTAAATGAGATGTTCAAATGTGTGTCCATGTTCCTGAATGCACAATTCAATGCGCCTCTAAAGGATCTGCGGACGAGATGTAACATCGCCGGTGTCACGGAGCAACATACGTCCTAGTTGCCCCGTTTTAGATCATCTGGGGATGTGGGCTCAGTGACATAAACACGATCCTTTAGATATCTCCACAAAAAGAAATCTAATGCTGTTAAATCGGGCGACCTTGCTGGGCATGAATGAGGACCGTGGCGCCCCAACCACCTCCCTGCAAACCTGTTGTTTAGTTCTTCCACAACAGCACGCGCAGAATGGGCTGGGTGACCATCGTGCTGCATCCACATATGGACCCTCGTGTGTAGACACACATGTTCAAGGAGACCACCCAAACTATCGACTATAGACGCGCGATATAACTCACTCGTCAGTGTACCTGGCAAGTAGTGAAGACCGATGTTTTCATCACCAAGGATTCCACACCATACACTAATAGACCACCTACGTTGACCGTCGACAGCTCGTACTCACCGAGGATTGTCTGCGGCCCAGTAGTGCACATTATGGCGATTCACTTCATCATAATTTCTGAACGTGGACTCATCAGAGAACATAACACCTTGTAAAGACTCCAGCGTGAAATTAAGCATGGCCCATTCACAGAATGTAACTCTCGCACGGAAATCGTTCCCATGCAGCTCCTGGGTCAGTGACAGGCGGTACGGGTGAAACTTGTGGCCGTGTACTATATGCCACACAGATGCCGATGACATTGTAATTCTGTCAGAGACAGCAAAGGACTTGGAAGAGCAGTTGAACGGAATGGACAGTGTCTTGAAAGGAGGATATAAGATGAACATCAACAAAAGCAAAACGAGGATAATGGAATGTAGTCGAAATAAGTCGGGTGATGCTGAGGGAATTAGATTAGGAAATGAGACACTTAAAGTAGTAAAGGAGTTTTGGTATTTGGGGAGCAAAATAACTGATGATGGTCGAAGTAGAGAGGATATAAAATGTAGACTGGCAATGGCAAGGAAAGCGTTTCTGAAGAAGAGAAATTTGTTAACATCGAGTATAGATTTAAGTGTCAGGAAGTCGTTTCTGAAAGTATTTGTATGGAGTGTAGCCATGTATGGAAGTGAAACATGGACGATAAATAGTTTGGACAAAAAGAGAATAGAAGCTTTCGAAATGTGGTGCTACAGAAGAATGCTGAAGATTAGATAGGTAGATCACATAACTAATGAGGAGGTATTGAATAGGATTGGGGAGAAAGGGAGTTTGTGGCACAACGTGACTAGAAGAAGGGATTGGTTGGTAGGACATGTTCTGAGGCATCAAGGGATCACAAATTTAGCATTGGAGGGCAGCGTGGAGGGTAAAAATCGTAGAGGGAGACCTAGAGATGAATACACTATGCATATTCAGAAGGATGTATGTTGCAGTAGGTACTGGGAGATGAAGAAGTTTGCACAGGATAGAGTAGCATGGAGAGCTGCATCAAACCAGTCTCAGGACTGAAGACCACAACAACAAACAACATGTGAGATTGACACCAGCGACTGTAGCAACGGCTCGTAAGCTGACATGAGGATCGTGGTGTACTGCAGCTTCTTGCAGTTCTTCATCTGTTACTGTGGCGCATCACCAAGCGCCCTGTTTCCCGAAGTCGTTGTTCGGCACGTAAGAACGCAATGGCTGCCGGAGCTCTTCGCCTAGAATATCTCACGGCGTGTGGCATCGAGTCGGCACTTGCCGGGCATCAGCAACATGACAAAGTACTCGTTGTTCGTGTGTGCCATCTTCATCCGATGTCAGTAACTGTGGTATATTCAGTCCCGTTTGTTTGTGTGGCTCGAACTGTCGGGTATACGGCCGTGTGCGGCGGCAGTCGGCAGTCTAACAGCGCATCGAGGAAGCTTCTCGCTCCGTGACACCGGCGACGTTACAACTCGGCCGCACCACATATAGAAGGCGCATTGCGTTACGCGCAGCGTGTGTGGTACCTGGTTCAAATGGCTCTGAGCACTACGCGACTTAACTCCTGAGGTCATCAGTCCCCTAGAACTTAGAACTACTCAAACCTAACTAACCTAAGGACATCACACACATCCATGCCCGAGGCAGGATTCGAACCTACGAACGTGGCGGTCGCGCGGTTCCAGACTGTAGCGCCTAGAACCGCTCGGCCACCCCGGCCGGCTGTGGTATCTGCCCCTGAAACTTTGAAAGGTTGTAGCTCCCAAACTAAAAGTGATAGGAATGAAATTTAAATTGTATGCACAACTGGTGTTACTGATTCCAGTGCAAAATAAAAACAACTATTGTTCCATGTAAAAAATTGTGTCTTTTTGCTGTAACTCCTTGGATAATAACACAATAAACTATGTTCATAGCTCCGCAGACAGTGTAACGTTTCTTATGGTGACCTACCGCAACAAATATTTCCGTCGCCTGTTACTTCGTAACTTGCAGAGGCAAACACATTTAGCGAGACTCTCTGTATAAGACCTGTATTGCCTTTAAGTACTCCATTCAAATGATTTATCTGTAAAGTAGCGTTGATCTGTGTAAACATACACAAAAGAATTATGTTGAATAACGTAATGAACATGAGTGGTCCCCACTTTAAACAAAAATAAATTGCCCAACATATGAACACTGGATTGTTGAACTTTCATGGTAAATACGCATGCCGGTCGGAGTGGCCTAGCGGTGCTAGGCGCTACAGTCTGAAACCGCGCAACCGCTACGGTCGCAGGTTCGAATCCTGCCTCGGGCATGGATATGTGTGATGTCCTTAGGCTAATTAGGTTTAATTAGTTCTAAGTTCTAGGGGACTGATGACCTCAGAAGTTAAGTCCCATAGTGCTCAGAGCCATTTCAACCATATACTGTTTATTTTTAAGTAACAGACAGAAGTATAAATAAGTACTTCGAAAATGTTCGTAGGTTACGAGAACCTTTATACAGGGTGAAGCGAAATTCGCGCACTCGGGCTTCGCAACTCGACTCCTCAAATGCCAGAGATAAAAAAAAAAAGTCTCTCACAAAATTTCATCCGGCGAATACATCTGGCAGAAGAAGGACGTTAAAGAGTGGCAATCTGGCAACACTGTAACCACATGAAGGGTAACTATCTCAGACAGCACTTACTTGTAGTGTGCAGCTGGTGCAGTGGTTTGAGTTTTGGGTTATCATGCAGGAGCTTGAGGGTTCAGCCCTAGGTTGGGGCGCATTTTTTATATGCTAATTTCATTCTGAAATTTAATACTGTAATATATACCGTTTCTTATGTCACATATATCCTAAATTTACAACATTTTGTAATGTTGAACACAACAGATACGTGGTTAGACACATAAGAAATAAACAGTTGAAACATTTAATGCGACCATGGTGATAACACGTAGAAATAATAACCGAATTTGGACATTATTTGCAAAGCATGTTGCTAGTGCTAGTCCTGTAATGGACAGAGTCATGACCTGAATCCTATAGAACACCTTTGGGATATTTTGGAATGCCGACTTCGTGCCAGGCCTCACCGACCGACATCGACAGGCCTCCTGAGAGAAGCCCTACGTGAAGAATGGGCTCCCAGTCCCCAAGAAACCTTCCAGCACCTGATTGAACGTATGCCTGCGAGAGTGTAAGCTGTCATCAAGGCTAAAGGTGGGCCAAAACCATACTGAATTCCAGAATTACCGATTTAGGGCGCCTCGAACTTGTAAGTCATTTTCAGCCAGGTGTCCGGGTACTTCTGATCAGATAGGGTACCTCCACAAACCTACCAAATAACCTGTAGGATCCCTGATACAGTGATGTAAGACGGACAAACAAGATGTTAAGGGGATAGGACGTGAAACAGGCCGACTTGGAGCAGGAGAGGCACCACAGGACATTTCAATTTCCACTGTGTATACTTTTACAAATATTATAAATGAGTGAGATTTTCACTCTGCAGCGGAGTGTGCGCTGATATGAAACTTCCTGGCAGATTAAAACTGTGTGCCCGACCGAGACTCAACGCGGGACCTTTGCCTTTCGAAGGCAAGTGCTCTACCAACTGAGCTACCCAAGCACGACTCACGCCCCGTCCTCACAGCTTCACTTCTGTCAGTACCTCGTCTCCTACCTTCCAAACGTTACAGAAGCTCTCCTGCGAACCTTGCAGAACTAGCACTCCTGAAAGAAAGGATATGCGGAGACATGGCTTAGCCACAGCCTGGGGGATGTTTCCAGAA
The DNA here is from genome assembly GCF_021461385.2 of Schistocerca piceifrons. Taxonomy (NCBI): domain Eukaryota; kingdom Metazoa; phylum Arthropoda; class Insecta; order Orthoptera; family Acrididae; genus Schistocerca; species Schistocerca piceifrons. The sequence continues at coordinate 42,098,730 of NC_060146.1, forward strand.
TGAGATTTTCACTCTGCAGCGAAGTGTGCGCTGATTTGAAACTTCCATGGCTAAGCCATGTCTCCCCAATATCCTTTCTTTCAGGAGTTCTAGTTCTGCAAGGTTCGCAGGAGAGCTTCTGTAAAGTTTGGAAGGTAGGAGACGAGGTACTGGCAGAAGTAAAGCTGTGAGGACGGGGCGTGAATCGTGCTTGGGTAGCTCAGTTGGTAGAGCGCTTGCCCGCGAAAGGCAAAGGTCCCGAGTTCGAGTCTCGGTCGGGCACACAGTTTTAATCTGCCAGGAAGTTTCGAATTTATAAAACTTTGTCAGCATGACCAGGAAGGATTCCGAATTCACACTTTTAGCAGTGGAAGTTGTAAAACATAACGAAATAATTTGAAATTTCATCATTTCTTTCACTTACTAATGGCAGCATTTGTTGCTATAGGTACACTTTTGTTCATAAGTTAGCGAGATTCTTCGATGAATTTGCACAGCATACAAAACATACTTAAAGGTGTATGAGACTCTAGAATTTTTCAAATGTATTAAAAACTGTGGTAAAAATTGAGGTAATTAACTACAAAATTTGTGTTATTTTCTAAACATGAAGTTTAAAATTCAACACCTCATTCGGTTTTTCATAAATTAAATAAATTCTAGAGGTTCGTGCACCTGTAAGCATGCTATGTATGCTGTGCAAAATTCATCGAAGAATCTCTCTATCTTAGGAAGAGAAGTGTACCTATAGCAACGAATGCAGCCATTAGTAAGTGAAAAAATGATGAATTTTCACACGCAAAAAAAATTTATTTTGTTATGTTTTCGAACTTCCACCGCAATGAGTGTAAATCTACATCTACATCCATACTCCGCAAGCCACCTGACGGTGTGTGGTGGAGGGTTCCTTGAGTACCTCTATCGGTTCTCCCTTCTGTTCCAGTCTCGTATTGTTCTTGGAAAGAAGGATTGTCGGTATGCCTCTGTGTGGGCTCTAATCTCTCTGATTTTATCCTCCTGGTCTCTTCGCGAGATATACGTAGGAGGGAGCAATATACTGCTTGACTCCTCGGTGAAGGTATGTTCTCGACACTTCAACAAAAGCCCGTACGGAGCTACTGAGCGTCTCTCCTGCAGAGTCTTCCACTGGAGTTTATCTATCATCTCCGGAACGCTTTCGCGATTAGTAAATGATCCTGTAACGAAGCGCGCTGCTCTCCGTTGGATCTTCTCTATCTCCTTCCTGGTGTTGCTGACAAAGATTTATGAATTTATTTGTAAAAGTATAGACAGTGGAAATTAAAATGTCCTGTGATGCCTCTCCTGCTCCAAGTCGGCCCGTTTGACGTCCTACCCCCCTCTTAAGCAGGTGTTCGTGATGTTTTGGCTCACCAGGTTCACTACAGGGTGACGTCCGGACATCAGGCGCTTGCCGTTCGGATCTACGGAGCGCACTGCTACACGGCCAATAACGCCACGCAGTACGCTTGATGAGGATCGATGAAAGACGAATGGGTCGCACGAGCGGGTACGAAGATTGGTTCGCTGTCTGGCCCGGGGGTCGGGATATGTGGGTCGGGCTGCTGTCTTCCGGCCCGTTAGGTCCGGCCGGGATCGCTGCCCTGGTAAGTGGCTGTCAGTCAGCGGCCGTGACGGGGACTGCCCATCCGTCTTGACTGGAGTGGCAGGCAGGAGAGGGGCGACGCGGGGGTGGTTGCGGAAGCAGAGGCGGCCTACCGGTGGAGCGGGTCGGCCTGCGAGGTCGTGGGCGGCGGGAGGCGGAGCCCGGGGGTGGGGGCGGCTGGAGCACCGCCGGCAAGCGTGCTCGAGAGGCCGCCGGGCGGCGCCGCACAAAGGCGGGGGCGGCTGGAGCACGGCCCCACTAGGCGGGGCCGCATGCGCCGCGGTTAATGCAGTCACACCTCACCTCGCCTTGCCTCGCCTCGCCTCCGGTCCACATCCCATCACACCACACCGCTCCCACACTACCACTGCCAGCAAACTCCCAAAGTTATTGTCGCCCTACTGCACCATCAGGACCACCTGCTGCAAGCAACGCAGACCGCGCGCACCTAATAACGTACACTCATGAATAATTCAACGAGCGACTTCCTCTCACTAGGAGCTCACTACCGTAGCTCACAAGGCAATGGGATTTTTTCCATTAAGGTTCGCCGATGACATTGTAATTCTGTCAGAGACAGCAAAGGACTTGGAAGACCACTTGAACGGATTGGACAGTGTCTTGAAAGGAGCATATTAGATGAACATCAATGTGGTGTGCGTACTGTAAGTCTTTCAGTACACACACACACCATCAGATTATTTGACTTGTCGCTCTAACGAAGTAGGCGAGTGTCAGCAATATGTCTCGTGGTCTTATGGTGGCGTGTTTATCTTCTGCCGTTAGGTCAGACGATAGAAATGCCACTTGCACACTTAGAGTAGCAGATTGACAGTGACCAACTTTAAACAGAACTTGATTAATTTTCACACACATTTATTTAAATAATAACAAGCATAAAAATTACTTAACTCGGTTCTGGATGCTATTGACAATTCACAATCTGAAGTTCCTTTGGTATCGGTAGGTTAATCTTATTCTCACATATATCTCTGATACTTGACAAAAGTGTCTATACATTTATCTTCATGGCTATGTACAGGAATATGGTAATCTTATTAGGCGCAGACTGAAACTTGACTATAGACTGGTACAGACAAATGTAGAACTCATACAGACAAATGCAGACTGACTAATCGGAGGTCTGTACACTCGTTATAATACCTCGCGTGTTCAGGTATCACTGCACAAGTGTGATCTGCGAGGAGAAAAGGTTCTACGTTAGCAGCAATCTCATTGGTTGCATTACATATTAATACGCAGTTCGGCGGAAGAAGAATTTGGTCCGTCTCTAAGGCAGCGCCATCTCGTAGTGCAGAGACGGACAAGCGCTGGCCTGCGCTGTTGTGCTTAGCGGGGTGCGCTCTAGTGGGAAAGTTGTGTACACGCTGACTACACGGAACTATGTACACAACAATCAACGAAAGCAAAACGAGGATAATGGAATATAGTCGAATTAAGTCGGATGATGCTGAGAGAATAAGATTAGGAAATGAGACACTTGAAGTAGTAAAGGAGTTTTGCTATTTGGGGAGCAAAATAACTGATTATGGTCGAAGTAGAGAGGATATCAAATGTAGGTTGGCAATGGCAAGGAAAGCGTTCCTGAAGAAGAGAAATTTGTTAACATCGAGTATAGATTTAAGTGTCAGGAAATCGTTTCTGAAAGTATTTGTATGGAGCGTAGCCATGTATGGAAGTGAAACATGGATGATAGCTAGTTTGAACAAGAAGAGAATAGAAGATTTCGAAATGTGGTGCTACAGAAGAATGCTGAAGATTAGATGGGTAGATCACATAACTAATGAGGAGGTATTGAACAGAATTGGGGAGAAGAGGTATTTCTGGCACAACTTGACTAGAAGAAGGGACTGGGTGGTAGGACATGTGAGGCATCAAAGGATCACAAATTTAGCATTGGAGGGCAGCGTGGAGGGTATAAATCGTACACGGAGGCTAAGAGATGAATACACTAAGCAGGTTCAGAAGAATGGGGGTGGCAGTAATTACTCGGAGATGAAGAGACTGTCATAGGATAGAGCAGCATGGAGAGCTGCATCAACCCATTCTCTGGACTGAAGACCGAATCTATTGAGGACTTTCCCAATAGTTATGTGGAGATAGAGACAACCTGATTGGCGTGTAGTCTGCTTCTCAGTGATCCAGAGTTCACGGTTCTGTCTGGGTGCCATTTATCGATTTCCACGTCTACATCGACACTCTGGCGGAAGCTCCTGCAGGTATTTTTGGACAACATGGTTGGGGAGAAAAAGCAGCGATTAGTATGATTAAACAATTATTCAAAAACATACAGTGATACCTGAAGGACAATTATTCAAAAACAGTCTTAATCGCATTCGTTATTATTTTACCGCCAACCGGTTTCAACCCGACGTAGGGGCCGTCTTCCATTGGTCGACTGCTGGTGGTGTCACTCCTGTCTACATAACGGCAGGAAACTATGTAGTTAGGAGTGACACCACCAGCAGTCGACCAATGGAAGACGGCCCCTGCGTCGGGTTGAAACATGTTGGCGGTATAATAATAATGAATGCGATTAAGACTGTTTTTGAATAATTGTCCTGCAGGTATCACTGTACGACTTGCTCTTCCCTATTCCATTCGGAAATAGCGCGTGGGGCGAATGGTTGCCGGTAACCCTCTTTATCAGGTCTAATTTCCCGAAATGTCGCGGAGCTGTGCGCGGGAGGATGTAACATGCTATCCGACTCTTCTCGGAACGTAATCTCTCGAAATTTCAGTAATAAACCACTCCGAGATGCACAACGCCTCTTCTGCAGCGTCTGTCACTGGAGTTTGTTGAGCATGCCTGTAACGCTCTCGCGGCGTCCTTCAGTGGGTCTTCTCTATCAGTCCATCCTGGCATAGGTCTGAGAGTGCTGGGCAGTGGTCAAAAACTGGTCGAATAAGTGTTTTGTGAACCACTACTTTCATGGATGAATTACATTTCCTTAAGTCTGCTTTCCTGCTATTTATTTTACTTGGTCATTCCTTTGAAGGCTGCTCTGGATACTTACGCCTAGAGACACCGAAGAGCCAAGGACACAGATAGACGTGTCTAGTATGGTATAGGGCCTCCGCAAGCACGCAGAAGTGTCGTAACACTTCGTGACAAGGACTCAACTAATGTCTGAAGTAGTGCTGGAGGAAATGACGAATCCTGCAGGGCTGCCCATAAATCCGTAAGAGTACGAGGCGTTGGAGATCTGTTCTGAACAGCACGTTGCAAGGCAGCCCAGATATGCTCATTCATGTCTAGGGAGTCTGGTGGCCAGCGGAAGTGTTTAGTCTCAGAAGAGAGACTACGTAGCTTCCGAATGTGTGGAGGTCGCATTGTCCTGCTGGAATTGCCCAGTCCGTCGGAATGCACAGTGGACATGAATGGATGCAGGTGCCAGACAGGAAGCTTATGTGCGTGACACCTGTCAGAGTCGTATCTGGACGTATCAGGGGTCCCACATCACTCCAACTGCACACGCCTCACACCATTGCAAAGCTACCATCAGCTTGAACAGCCCTCTGCCGACATGCAGGGTCCATGAATTCATGAGGTCGTTTCCATAACTATAAACGTCCATCAGCTCGAACAATTTCAAACGAGACTCGTCCGACCAGGCGACACGTTCCCTGCCGGTGTTTCCGAGTCCTGACGAGTCGTAAAGCTTTGTGTCGTGCAGTCGTCAAGGGTACACGAACGGGCTCTCGGCTCCGAAAGCCCATATCGATGATGTTTCGTTGAATGTTTTGCACGCAGACACTTGTTGATGGCCCAGCACTGAAATATGCAGAAATTTGTCGGAAGTGTTCCACTTCTGTCACGTTGAACGATGCTCTTAAGTCGTCGTTGGTCTCGTCATTCAGGATCATTTTCCAGCCGCAGCGATGTCGGAGATTTCGTGTTTTACGAGATTCCTGAGATTCACGGTACACTCGTGAAATGGTCGTACGCGAAAATCCCCGTTACATCGCTACGTCGGAGATACTGAGCCCCATCGCTAGTGCGCCGACTATACCACGTTCAGACTCACGTAAATCTTGATAACCTGCCATTTTAGCAGCGGTATTCTGCCTGTTTATATATCTCTGTTTACGTATGCCTATACCTATTCCTTTGGCGCTTCAGTGTATATTGTGGTTGAACTGTTTCCAGCAATTTGTCGTGAATAATGTAGTTGCACAGTAGTGGATTTCTTTTCCTATGCATGTACAATATGTTTCATTTATTTACGTTCATGTTCAGCTGCCTGAGCCTGCACCATTTATCAGTCCTCTGCAAGTCATTCTGCAAATAGATACTGTGTTACGGCGTTGCTACTTTCTTATAGACAACTCCATCATCAGTGAACTGTCGTAAAGAGCTTTCGACGTTTTCCACTAGTTTGTTTATAATCAATGCAAAAAATGACTGCCCTATCAAACTTTCTTGGGATAGTCCGGAAATTAATTTTATATTTGTCGATTTCATTCCGTTAAGAGCGACCCGTTGAACTTTATCTGCGAGAAAGTCTTGAATCCAGTCGCAAAACTGGTCCTATAACCGATAAGCAATGCCTGTTTTTTTTTTGTCCTTCGCTGAATTCCTGTACCTATTAAACAAAAGTCCGCAGCTCGTGGTCTTGCGGTAGCGTTCTCGCTTCCCGCACCTGGGTTCCCGGGTTCGATTCCCGGCGGGGTCAGGGATTTTCTCTGCCTCGTGATGACTGGGTGTTATGTGATGTCCTTAGGTTAGTTAGGTTTAAGTAGTTCTAAGATCTAGGTGACTGATGACCGTAGATGTTAAGTCCCATAGTGCTCAGAGCCATTATTAAACAATTTCTATGAAATACAATTGTAAACAAATACAGGACGAAATTCGCTGCGGACATAATCTGCGGACAGTCCTCCGCCTCACAAAAATCTTGTTGTTCTAGTCGGGAATACACTCATAGCGCACCTGCCATCATGGTGTGACTACAGGTCAATAATCATAGGCGGCGCAATACTGTGTATTAGCTAACTTCCAATCGTCATATCATGCCACCTTCAAGATACGAACAGGCACGAAATTAAAAACGATATTCCACATTCTGGCGTTTGTGACTTATTTATTGATTCACACTCGTAGTTTGGTTGAGTAAGTAAGGCATAGTGCATGTCGTTGAAGGATGTGGTAGGTGCTGTGTACACGGAGCACTGTCGCTGCACGCAGTACAGCAGTGTCAGAAGGGTTGCCTGCACGTGAGGCGTATGTGCCTGGAAGACACCATAGTTCCAGTCCGAAGTGGCTTCTCCAGTCAAAGGTGTTGACTGAGAGCATAGCGCTTTAATCTTCCAGTGCCGGTATTTAGCTGTTTCTATGGCCCAACTACAGCAGAGTGATGTCAACTGGAACTGAACAGAAGAGTTGGTCTATTTCCAGGGCTGATGCCCTCCTAACTAGTACGATGTTGTCGAGTGGACTTAGAAGTCTGCGGACGTGTAGCCTGATTAGGACCGATACAAAGTTATTTCGTCAAACATTGTGTCTAATGTCGGTCAGAGTTTACTGTATATACTGAACTCAGTGACAAACGTAGTGAACTTTCATTCAGAGGTCATAAAGGATTTTATGCGTACTCAGTACAGCAGATGGAGTGTTAAAACTTAGCAACGAACAGTGTTGAAGGTCATTTTTGTATCGGTTGCAGACGGAAGATGTTGCCCCCAAATTCAGGAAGTTTAATCCTCTTGTGAAATTACCTAAGGTTGATTAGCAGGTTGAGATTCAAGGTTGATTTTTATGCGAATATTAGTGCTAGGCATTATACGAGATCCAGTCACATTTATTTGATCACCGTCTATGTTCGATGTCAACTTGCACTAACCACTAACAGACGACAGGTGGCAGCACTAGCAGTGCAGGATAATAAAGCTTGTCAGGGGACTCTGACGTCAGTGAAGTCGTTCTAGTAATATAGAAAAAGAGCGGTTTACCAGATGTCCGAAAGTCATGATCATTTGCTTTCGGGTGAAGAATGGAAGCATTTCCAAAACGGCCGTCTGTAAACCGTTCGCGTGCCACTGTGCTTAAAGTACACCAGGCCTGGGGAAACGGCGCTGTTGGAAACAGGCACCGAGGCAACAGTTGTGCGCCACGGGCCATAGATAACAGGTGTGAAAGATGGCTACGGAAATACCGGGTGATCAAAAAGTCAGTGTTGTTGTTGTTGTGGTCTTCAGTCCTGAGACTGGTTTGATGCAGCTCTCCATGCTACTCTATCCTGTGCAAGCTTCTTCATCTCCCAGTACCTACTGCAACCTACATCCTTCTCAATCTGTTTAGTGTATTCATCTCTCGGTCTCCCTCTACGATTTTTACCCTCCACGCTGCCCTCCAATGCTAAATTGGTGATCCCTTGATGCCTCAGAACATGTCCTACCAATCGATCCCTTCTTCTAGTCAAGTTGTGCCACAAACTTCTCTTCTCCCCAATCCTACTCAATACCTCCTCATTAGTTACGTGATCTACCCACCTTATCTTCAGCATTCTTCTGTAGCACCACATTTCGAAAGCTTCTATTCTCTTCTTGTCCAAACTACTTATCGTCCATGTTTCACTTCCATACATGGCTACACTCCATACAAATATTTTCAGAAACAACTTCCTGACACTTAAATCTATACTCGATGTTAACAAATTTCTCTTGTTCAGAAACGATTTCCTTGCCATTGCCAGTCTACATTTTATATCCTCTCTACTTCGACCATCATCAGTTATTTTACTCCCCAAATAGCAAAACTCCTTTACTACTTTCAGTGTCTCATTTCCTAATCTAATTCCCTCAGCATCACCCGATTTAATTTGACTACATTCCATTATCCTCGTTTTGCTTTTGTTGATGTTCATCTTATATCCTCCTTTCAAGACACTGTCCATTCCGTTCAACTGCTCTTCCAAGTCCTTTGCTGTCTCTGACAGAATTACAATGTCATCGGCGAACCTCAAAGTTTTTACTTCTTCTCCATGAATTTTAATACCTACTCCGAATTTTTCTTTTGTTTCCTTTACTGCTTGCTCAATATACAGATTGAATAACATCGGGGAGAGGCTACAACCCTGTCTCACTCCTTTCCCAACCACTGCTTCCCTTTCATGCCCCTCGACTCTTATAACTGCCATCTGATTTCTGTACAAATTGTAAATAGCCTTTCGCTCCCTGTATTTTATACCTGCCACCTTCAGAATTTGAAAGAGAGTATTCCAGTTAACATTGTCAAAAGCTTTCTCTAAGTCTACAAATGCTAGAAACGTAGGTTTGCCTTTTCTTAATCTTTCTTCTAAGATAAGTCGTAAGGTTAGTATTGCCTCACGTGTTCCAACATTTCTACGGAATCCAAACTGATCTTCCCCGAGGTCGGCTTCTACCAGTTTTTCCATTCGTCTGTAAAGAATTCGCGTTAGTATTTTGCAGCTGTGACTTATTAAACTGATAGTTCGGTAATTTTCACATCTGTCAACACCTGCTTTCTTTGGTATTGGAATTATTATATTCTTCTTGAAGTCTGTGGGTATTTCGCCTGTCTCATACATCTTGCTCACCAGATGGTAGAGTTTTGTCATGACTGGCTCTCCCAAGGCCATCAGTAGTTCTAATGGAATGTTGTCTACTCCCGGGGCCTTGTTTCGACTCAGGTCTTTCAGTGCTCTGTCAAACTCTTCACGCAGTATCTTATCTCCCATTTCATGTTCATCTACATCCTCTTCCATTTCCATAATACTGTCCTCAAGTACATTGCCCTTGTATAAACCCTCTATATACTCCTTCCACCTTTCTGCCTTCCCTTCTTTGCTTAGAACTGGGTTGCCATCTGAGCTCTTGATATTCATACAAGTGGTTCTCTTCTCTCCAAAGGTCTCTTTAATTTTCCTGTAGGCAGTATCTATCTTACCCCTAGTGAGACAAGCCTCTACATCCTTACATTTGTCCTCTAGCCATCCCTGCTTAGCCATTTTGCACTTTCTGTCGATCTCATTTTTGAGACGTTTGTATTCCCTTTTGCCTGCTTCATTTACTGCATTTTTATATTTTCTCCTTTCATCAATTAAATTCAATATTTCTTCTGTTACACAAGGATTTCTATTAGCCCTCGTCTTTTTACCTACTTGATCCTCTGCTGCCTTCACTACTTCATCCCTCAGAGCTACCCATTCTTCTTCTACTGTATTTCTTTCCCCCATTCCTGTCAATTGTTCCCTTATGCTCTCCCTGAAACTCTCTACAACCTCTGGTTCTTTCAGTTTATCCAGGTCCCATCTCCTTAAATTCCCACCTTTTTGCAGTTTCTTCAGTTTCAATCTGCAGTTCATAACCAATAGATTGTGGTCAGAATCCACATCTGCCCCTGGAAATGTCCTACAATTTAAAATCTGGTTCCTAAATCTCTGTCTTACCATTATATAATCTATCTGATACCTATTAGTATCTCCAGGATTCTTCCAGGTATACAACCTTCTTTTATGATTCTTGAACCAAGTGTTAGCTATGATTAAGTTATGCTCTGTGCAAAATTCTACAAGGCGGCTTCCTCTTTCATTTCTTCCCCCCAATCCATATTCACCTACTATGTTTCCTTCTCTCCCTTTTCCTACTGACGAATTCCAGTCACCCATGACTATTAAATTTTCGTCTCTCTTCACTACCTGAATAATTTCTTTTATCTCGTCATACATTTCATCAATTTCTTGATCATCTGCAGAGCTAGTTGGCATATAAACTTGTACTACTGTAGTAGGCATGGGCTTTGTGTCTATCTTGGCCACAATAATGCGTTCACTATGCTGTTTGTAGTAGCTAACCCGCACTCCTATTTTTTTATTCATTATTAAACCTACTCCTGCATTACCCCTATTTGATTTTGTATTTATAACCCTGTAACCACCTGACCAAAAGTCTTGCTCCTCCTGCCACCGAACTTCACTAATTCCCACTATATCTAACTTTAACCTATCCATTTCCCTTTTTAAATTTTCTAACCTACTTGCCCGATTAAGGGATCTGACATTCCACGCTCCGATCCGTAGAATGCCAGTTTTCTTTCTCCTGATAACGACGTCCTCTTGAGTAGTCCCCGCCCGGAGATCCGAATGGGGGACTATTTTACCTCCGGAATATTTTACCCAAGAGGACGCCATCATCATTTAATCATACAGTAAAGCTGCATGTCCTCGGGAAAAATTACGGCTGTAGTTTCCCCTTGCTTTCAGCCGTTCGCAGTACCAGCACAGCAAGGCCGTTTTGGTTAATGTTACAAGGCCAGATCAGTCAATCATCCAGACTGTTGCCCCTGCAACTACTGAAAAGGCTGCTGCCCCTCTTCAGGAACCACATGTTTGTCTGGCCTCTCAACAGATACCCCTCCGTTGTGGTTGCACCTACAGTACGGCCATCTGTATCGCTGAGGCACGCAAGCCTCCCCACCAACGGCAAGGTCCATGGTTCATGGGGAAGGAAAAAGTCAGTATAAATTTGAAAACTGAATAACTCACAGAATAATGTAGATAGAGAGGTACAAATTGACACACGTGCTTGGAATGACATGGGGTTGTATTAGAACCAAAAAAATACAAAAGTCGAAAAAATGTCCGACAGATGGCGCTTCATGTGCTCAGAATAGCAATAATAGCATAACAAAGTAAGACAAAGCAAAGATGATGTTCTTTACAGGAAATGCTCAATATGTCCACCATCATTCCTCAACATTAGCTGTAGTCGACGAATAATGTTGTGAACAGCGCTGTAAAGCATGACAGGAGTTATGGTGAGGCATTGGCGTCGGATGTTGTCTTTCAGCATCCCTAGAGATGTCGGTCGATCACGATACACTTGCGACTTCAGGTAACCCCAAAGCCAATAATCGCACGGACTGAGGTCTGGGGATCTGGGAGGCCAAGCATGACGAAAGTGGCGGCTAAGCACACGATCATCACCAAACGACGCGCGCAAGAGATCTTTCACGCGTCTAGCAATACTTTGTTTTTTTTTGTTCTAATAAAACCCCCATGTCAATCCAAGCATGTGTGTCAATTTGTACCTCTCTACCTTCATTATTCCGTGGTTTATTAGGTTTTCAAATTTATACTGACTTTTTGATCACCCGGCATACGTAGGTGAATAAATGTGCAGCTGTTGAACGACTGACCATCGCGTTTAACCAAGTGACTACCAACGACTGTTCAACGAATGTTCCTGCATATGGGCCACTACAGCAGGGGCCTGTTTCATGCACACATGCTAAGTACTGTTTATCGGCTACAAATGCTGAAATCTACACGCCACTACCGCAATTCGACATGTTGAGCGGTGACAGGTGACCGTTCAAAATGAATCACCTTTTATGCTCCATCAGACTGAATCCAAACACACTACAATTATCATCGGAAGGGTCTAGACCAGAGGAGGGTGCATTGTGGTGACATGTGGAATAATCGGGTCTACTGCCGGAATATTTCGGCCACGTAACTCGTAACAAGTAGCACCTGAAGAAGGCAACGAGTTACGTGGCCGAAATATTGTGCCAGAGTGACACAAACGTCCGGCAGCAGACCCGATTATTCCACATGTCAAGATCTCGCCGGGAAAGCCTGAAGAGTTACACGGTCTGGGATGTTTTCGTAACATTCCCTGGGGTCTGGAAGGCACAATGGTTCAACACAAGTATGCATCTAGTCTCCACGTCCACCTCTAAACGCAGTTTCTTTTTCTTCGGCGTGATGGAATCTACCAGCAGGACAATGCAACGTGTCACACAAAGCTCGCAGTGTACATGTATGGCCGGCCGCTGTGGCCGAGCTGTTCTAGGTGCTTCAGTCTGGAGCCGCGAGACCGCTACGGTCGCAGGTTCGAACCCTGCCTCGGGCATGGATGTGTGTGATGTCCTTAGGTGAGCTAGGTTTAAGTAGTTCTAAGTTCTAGGGGACCGATGACCGTAGATGTTAGGCCCCATAGTGCTCAGAGCTATTTTAACCAATTTTACATGTATGGTTCCAAGGATGAGTCTACCAGTATGCCCTCGCCACCAAACTCTCCACATTTACACCCAATCCAGAATCTGTAGGACCATGTCGATCGGTCTTATCGTGCTACGTATCCTCAACCGAGAAACTAAGGCAGCTGACCATGGCACTGGAGTCCACACATCTCCACATCCCCGTTGGTATCTTTCGCAGCGCTCGGCGCGGCAGACATTCTTTACTCAGGCTTCTGACAGGTAGGCGCATTGATGTGACTGGACAGTATAACATGCAAAAAATGGTTCAAGTTGCTCTGAGCACTATGCGACTTAACTTCTGTGGTCATCAATCACCTAGAACTTAGAACTAATTAAACCTAACCAACCTAAGGACATCACACACATCCATGCCCTATAACTTGCAGTTGAGTTGACTTAATAGATATGAAATGTTAGGATGATGTCTTGGGAAATCACTGGTGGTCTTTCTTTTACTTGTTGCCTCGAACTGTGTTAGTGTAATTGGTATATAGCGCCGGTTACACTTTGAAGCTGTTGCGGGATCTTTGGAGTGAATGGAGCGCAGTGTCGTCCGCATACAGCGGTAGGTAGGCAGGACGGAGAATTTCGGTTGTAAAATAGGAATTCAAGGATTGATTCGTGGGGCAAGCCTTCAGTCTTTTGAATGAGGGAAGATTAATTTAACGTTTCGTTGACAGGGTAACGGCCTTGCTGCAGTGGATACATCGGTTCCTGTCAGATCACCCAAGTTAAGCGCTGTTGGGCGTGGCCGGCACTTGGATGTGTTACCATCCGGACCGACATGCGCTGTTGCCATTTTTCGGGGTGCTCTCAGCCTCGCGATGCCAGCTGAGGAGCTACTCGACCGAATAGTAGCGGCTCCGGTCAAGGAATCCATCATAACTACTGGGAGAGCGGAGTGTTGACCACACGCCCCTCCTATCCGCATCCTCCGGTAAGGACGACACGGCGGTCGGGCGGTCCCGATGGGGACTCCTGAAGACGGAGTGCCGAGTGCTTGTCGACAGCTATGTCATTACAAACAGAGCACAATCTCGTATTACAAAACGATAACGAAGGAAATCGGATGTGCTATTTTCAATGAAAACATCCCATCATTTGCCTGGAGCGATATACGGAAATTGCTATGTAGAAATAATGAATTGGATTGGATGCACATACTTGTGGTGTTCCAACAGTCAGACAGCGTGCAAAACGCGGCTGTAGACATTTTTAATTTCTAGGGAGAGGAAGATGGAGGCTTGGCGATGGTAATTTGGTGGGTACAGGAAGTGAATAAGGTCTGCAAGATGATCACAGCCGACTGGGACATCCCGGCCAACAATGCCATACGATCATTTCATTTATGCTTGAAAGTTTATTTGGCAGGGGACACTGGGTGATGGGTGTACGAAGATGTTGATAGAGTTGTTTGTAGCGGGCAGTAAGGAGCATCACGGTTTAAAGTATTGCTGAGGTGTGTCAGGGGTGGAACACAAGCTCGTACTGAAACAGGTACAGAACAGGTCAATCATTTTCAAAATTATACCTATTTATGGAACCCATGGCCCAGCAAGGCTTTGAACTAGGGTCTTCCGAAATATGAATTCAGTCTATTACCATTGCTCCACACTCCTCGATTTTGGATTTAGAAAGGGTGGATATAAATGTCTTGTACAAGGCAGCGTGATGGCGTGGTGCTTAGCATACTGAACTCGCATTCGAGAGTACGACGGTTCATATCTCGGTGCCATCCTGACTTAGGTTAGCCGAGATTTCCGTAAATCGCTCCAGGCAAATGATGGGATATTTTCATTGAAAATAGCACTTCCGATTTCCCTCGTTATCGTTTTGTAATACGAGATTGTGCTCTGTTTGTAATGACATAGCTGTCGACAAGCACTCAGAACTCCGTCTTCAGGTGTCCCCATCGGGACCACCCGACCGCCGTGTCGTCCTCACCGGAGGATGCGGGTAGGAGGGGCGTGTGCTCAACACTCAGCTCTCCCAGTAGTTATGATGGATTCCTTGACCGGAGCCGCTACTATTCGGTCGAGTAGCTTCTCAGTTGGCATCACGAGGCCGAGAGCACCCCGAAAAATGGCAACAGCGCATGTCGGTCCGGATGGTCACCCATCCAAGTGCCGGCAACGCCCGACAGCGCTTAACTTGGGTGATCTGACAGGAACCGATGTATTCACTGCAGCAAGGCCGTTACCCTGTCAACGACATGTTAAACTAATCTTCCTTCATTCAAAAGACTGGTGGGTCGCCAGGAGGAGGCCTCGCTAGGTCGTTCTTTTGGTTTTGGGAGGGGACAAATTTTGAGGACTTCCATGGGTCTGGGTAGAAGACGGTTTACAGCAGGGGTGCACAAACTTGCTTGTACCGGGGACTGCAAACCCCTAAATGTGACTGCATAAGGGCGACAACAGTAAATTTAGAAATTTGTGGTAAGGTCTTATGGGACCAAATTGCTGAGGTCATCGGTCCCTAAGCTTACGCACTACTTAATTTAGCTTAAACTAACTTACGCTAAGGGCAGCACACACACCAATGCCCGAGGGAGGACTCGAACCTGTGACGGTGGGAGCCGCGCGAACCGTGACTAGACGCCTGAGACCGTGTAGCTACCCCGCGCGGCAACAATAAATATGTACACGGTGTAACGGATATAAGTACCGATATGTTTATATGTCGTACCTTAATTTTTACACACATTATTGCGTTGACTATTTTTTCTCTGTGTTGAACAGCGTTCCCACAAACACGTCACAAACTTTACAACCTAATGTTTTCTGCATGGCCGTAATGTACCACTAAAAGGACTGCCTCTGTCAGTGTAGACTAACCATTTAGAATTCACGTGTCCACACTTCAACAGGTGACCTGCAGCGCAGGGGAAAACAAGCGTTAATAGCTTGTTCTTCACGTATGTAGGCGGAGGTACTACTCAACCTAAAAATATACGTCTTGTAATAGCTACAATTATTAGTCTGCAAATGAGTAAATGTTGTTCAGTACACGGTCCTCAGTCACCAACAGAAGTATCTCCACCTACCACCGTTATACCCTTGATATACAGGGTGGGCGAGAATTTACTCTCTATTAAAAATTACTTATAACGTTTTAAATACACTCCTGGAAATTGAAATAAGAACACCGTGAATTCATTGTCCCAGGAAGGGGAAACTTTATTGACACATTCCTGGGGTCAGATACATCACATGATCACACTGACAGAACCACAGGCACATAGACACAGGCAACAGAGCATGCACAATGTCGGCACTAGTACAGTGTATATCCACCTTTCGCAATTCGGCGGTACGTCCACCCGGCCTCCCGCATGCCCACTATACGCCCTCGCTCAAAGTCCGTCAACTGCACATACGGTTCACGTCCACGCTGTCGCGGCATGCTACCAGTGTTAAAGACTGCGATGGAGCTCCGTATGCCACGGCAAACTGGCTGACACTGACGGCGGCGGTGCACGAATGCTGCGCAGCTAGCGCCATTCGACTGCCAACACCGCGGTTGTTGGTGTGTCCGCTGTGCCGTGCGTGTGATCATTGCTTGTACAGCCCTCTCGCAGTGTCAGGAGCAAGTATGGTGGGTCTGACACACCGGTGTCAATGTGTTCTTTTTTCCATTTCCAGGAGTGTATTTAACCAATTTCCATGAGACAAGAAACAGTTTGTTTCTTACACGGTAGAACTGTTAAGCGGATATGGATGTTTCCGACAGATTTGTGCACATAATGCAGCGGTACTTCACCAAGAATTCACCAAGAGTTTTTGGTTTTGTGCGATGAACTTCCCCTTAGGTCTGGAGTCCTTGCTGACAATTCAACGGAGGGTGGGGAGATGGACGAGGTGGGGGGAGGGCATGACACGGAGTCCCAACCAGCGTCCTGGAAAATGGATGTCGAGCAACGCTTGGGTAAGGTATCTGAAGTATGTCATAGCCCAATCTCGCAAAAAAATTACGTCACTACATCTGTCCCATGTGGATACAATACAGTGAACATAATTTTCAAGCCTATCAAGGTACCATTCTACATTCATTGTGTCCTGAACGGGATATGGACGCACAATTTTCTTGACTGTCAAGCCACACCACCTTATGTCGGCGTTGATCAACAATCACACACGAATCCTCTGTTGCCCAGTAATAGCAATCGTGCAGGTTAGCAAACCCCTTTAGCCTTGCTTCCATTATTAGCCGTAACGTCAGAATTGCCTCTCTCGTCCCTTTACTTTTCCTAAAGCCAAACTGATCGTCACCTAGCACATTCTCAATTTTCTTTTCCATTCTTCCATACATTATTCTTGTAAGCAGCTTCGATACATGAGCTGTTAAGCTGATTGTGCGATAATTCTCGCACTTGTCAGCTCTTGCCGTCTTCGGAATTGTGTGGATGATGCTTTTCCGAAAGTCAGATGGTATATCGCCAGACTCATATATTCTACACACCAACGTGAATAGTCGTTTTGTTGCCACTTCCCCCAATGATTTTAGAAATTCTGATGGAATGTTATCTATCCCTTCTGCCTTATTTGACCGTAAGTCCTCCAAAGCTCTTTTAAATTCCGATTCTAATACTGGGTCTCCTATCTCTTCTAAATCGACTCCTGTTTCTTCTTCTATCACATCAGACAAATCTTCACCCTCATAGAGGCTTTCAATGTATTCTTTCCACCTATCTGCTCTCTCCTCTGCATTTAACAGTGGAATTCCCGTTGCACTCTTAATGTTACCACCGTTGCTTTTAATGTCACCAAAGGTTGTTTTGACTTTCCTGTATGCTGAGTCTGTCCTTCCGACAATCATATCTTTTTCGATGTCTTCACATTTTTCCTGCAGCCATTTCGTCTTAGCTTCCCTGCACTTCCTATTATTTCATTCCTCAGCGACTTGTATTTCTGTATTCCTGATTTTCCCGGAACATGTTTGTACTTCCTCCTTTCATCAATCAACTGAAGTATTTCTTCTGTTACCCATGGTTTCTTCGCAGCTACCTTCTTTGTACCTATGTTTTCCTTCCCAACTTCTGTGATGGCCCTTTTTAGAGATGTCCATTCCTCTTCAACTGTACTGCCTAATGCGCTATTCCTTATTGCTGTATCTATAGCGTAAGAGAACTTCAAACGTATCTCGTCATTGCTTAGTACTTCCGTATCCCACTTCTTTGCGTATTGATTCTTCCTGACTAATGTCTTGAACTTCAGCCATCTGAGTCTATATCTGCTCCTGGGTACGGGTTACAATCCAGTATCTGATTTCGGAATCTCTGTCTGACCATGATGTAATCTAATTGAAATCTTCCCGTATCTCCCGGCCTTTTCCGAGTATACCTCCTCCTCTTGTGATTCTTGAACAGGGTATTCGCTATTACTAGCTGAAACTTGTTACAGAACCCAATTAGTCTTTCTCCTCTTCATTCCTTGTCTCAAGCCCATATTCTCCTGTAACCTTTTCTACTACTCCTTCCCCTACAACTGCATTCCAGTCGCCCATGACTATTACATTTTCGTCCCCCTTTACATACTGCATTAGCCTTTCAATATCCTCATACACTTTCTCTATCTGTTCATCTTCAGCTTGCGACGTCCGCATGTATACCTGAACTATCGTTGTCGGTGTTGGTCTGCTGTCGATTCTGATTAGAACAACCCGGTCACTGAACTGTTCACAGTAACACTCCCTCTGCCGTACCTTCCTATTCATAACGAATCCTACACCTGTTATACCATTTTCTGCTGCTGTTGATATTACCCGATACTCATCTGACCAGAAATCCTTGTTTTCCTTCCACTTCACTTCACTGACCCCTACTATATCTAGATTGAGCCTTTGCACTTCCCTTTTCAGATTTTCTAGTTTCCCTACCACGTTCAAGCTTCTGACATTCCACCCTCCGACTCGTAGAACGTTATCCTTTCGTAGATTATTCAATCTTTTTTCTCATGGTAACCTCCCCCTTGGCAGTCCCCTCCCGGAGATCCGAATGGGGGACTATCCCGGAATCTTTTGCCAATGGAGAGATCATTATGACACTTCTTCAATTACAGGCCACATGTCCTGTTTGCCCGAACATCACAGAATCTGTGTCCATTAACTACGAGTGGCAATTCCTTACGGTCTTTGCAGCTGCCGAGGCACGGGTTCCTTTCGCAGTCCCCCTGTACTTGCACCACAGGTCGCCACAGTTCGTACCTCGACGCTGACTGAGACCATTCACACAGGGTTAGACATAGCGCAATGGTCCGCGACTGACAGTTGCAATGACATAAACGAGTTATAATGTAACAAATCCTACCACTGCAGAGAACGAAAGGTTTTTGTTTCATGAAAGTTATTTAAGTAATAAAAAAGGTTATAAACAATTTTCTATAGGAAGTTAATTCTCGCAAACCCTGTATATTCGATACTGTGCAACAAATATCTTCAACCACAAGCTCTTTGTGTTCCTTATTCTGTGAGGAGATGGAAAGAATTAAAGCGAGAAAAAAAATTGTCTCGTATACTTCGGTTCCAAAATGCATATCTTAATAGCTAAGAGCACTTCCTTAGTGGAAGAGATGTGTTTCAAAGTAGCGAAAATGAGAGCCAAAAAATTAACATTTTTTTATTTAATGAAATTCTTTGATTTTTCCTGATTTTAAAAATATGTGCTTTATATGTAGTACCTCATCATTTTCGTGTTTAAGGCTTTTGTAAAGGAGACGCGGTGCGTGAATGCCCAGCTGTCAGACATGAAACCATACCTACAATGTGTCGTTATTTAGTTTTACTCGTATGTGTAATATCCTTGAAGATGTGCTATGAGTAAGGATTTATTGCAATCGCTCTTTCTTCCGGTACAAGTAGATTACTCGAGTTTATTTATGCTTTTCGCGCGCACTTATGTTCCAAACTTGTTGTCGTGACTGCGTATTTCAAATATTTTGCACCGTAAAATGCCACAAACGAAGAACTTTAATTGCAGCCGTAACTTTTACGGTAATCAACACAAACGTGTTATCGTAAATCGTAAAAATAAAGAAGTCGTTACGTTGTAGCGAAGGGAGATTAGGCCTAAACGGTTACGTTTTAATTAGTAATTGCAAGGTTTCATAATGGTTTTTTTGTTGCTAACAGTAAATAGCGTAATGTGTAAAAGCCTTACGATTAGTGAGGACATAAATACGAGAAAACGAGGGCTAGTAGAAATTTTTGGCCAACAGAGGAGGTATTGAATTTAACTGATTAAGGGAGGAAACATAAAAATACAGTAAATGAAGCAGAAAGGGAATCCTAACGTCTAAGAGATGAAATTGACAGTAAGTGCAGCATGGATTGATAGAAAGTGTAAAATGACTAGGCAGGAATAGCTAGGGGACAAATGTAAGGATTTAGAAACATATATCACTAGACAGATGCCGCCTACAGGAAAATTGAAGAGACCATTGGGGAGAAGAGAATCACCTGTATGAATATCAAGAACTCGGATGGGAAATCAGTCCTAAGCAAAGGAGGAAAAGTGATCTATACAAGAGAGATGTATTTGAGGGCAATATTTTGGAAATGGAAGCCGACGTAATTGGAGATGAGACGGAACACATGAAACTGTGTGAAGAATTAGACAGATCACTGAAAGACCAAAGAGGAAACAAGGGTCTGGGAATACATAACATTTCGTTAGAACTACTGATAGCCTTGGGAAAGGCAGCTGTGTCATAACTCTTCCAACTGGTGAGCAACATGTTTGAGACAGCCGAAACAGCCTCAGAGTTCAAGAAGAATACAAAAATTTCAATTCCAAGGAAAGTAGGTTCTGGCAGGTGTGAAACTTACCGAACTATCAGTTTAATAAGTCACTGTTGCAAAATACTAAGATGAATTATTTACAGAATAATGGAAAAACTGGTAGAAGCTGACCTCGAGGAAGATCACTGTGGATTCCGGAGGGATGTAGGAACACGCGAGGCAAAACTGACCGTACGACTTCTCATAGAAGATAGGCTAAGGAAAGACAAACCAACATTTGTAGCATTTGTAGACTTAGAGAAACCTTCTGACAAATGACTGGAATACTCTTTCGAAATCCATAGGTGGCAGGGGTAAAACACAGGGAGCGGAAGGCTATTTACAGTTTGTACAGAAAGCAGATGGCAGTTATGAGTCAACTGTCATAAAAGCAGTGGTTGAGAAGGAAGTGAGGCAGGGTTGTTGCCTATCGCCAATGTTATTCAGTCTGTACAGTGAGCAAGCAGTAAAGGAAACAAAAGAGAAATTTGGAGTAGGTATTAAAGAAGAAATAAAAACTCTGAGATTTTCCGATGACATTGTAAATCTCTTAGAGACAGCAAAGGACCTGGAAGAGCAGTTGAATGTAGTGGACAATGTCTTGAAAAGAGGATATAAGATGAAGATCAAGAAAAGCAAAACGAGGATAATGGAATCTAGTCGAATTAAATCAGGTGATGCTGATGAAATTAGATTAAGAAGTGAACCACTTAAAGTACTAGATGAGTTTTGTTTGCTATTTGGTCAGCAAAATAACATGATTGCCGAAGTAGAGAGGATATAAAATGTTGGCTGTGGAATGCCAAGAAAAGCTTTTCTGACGAAGAGAAATATTTTTAACGTGGAGTATTTCCGTATCAGGAAGTCTTTTCTGAAAATACGTGTATGGAGTGTAGCAATATATAGAAGCGAAACATGGATGATCAACAGTTTAGACAAGAAGAGAGTAGAAGCTTTTGAAATATGGTGCTACAGAAGATGGCTGAAGATTAAGTGGGTAGATCAAGTAAATAATTAGGAGGTACTGAACAGAACTGGAGAGAAAAGAATTTTGTGGCACAAACTGACTAGAAGAAGGGGACGGTTGGTAGGACACATTCTGAGACATCAAGGGATCACTGGTTTAGCACTGGAGAGAAGAGGGGGGAGGGGGGGGGATTCAGAAGGATGTGGGTTGCAGTAGTTACTCGGAGACGAAGAGGCTTTCAAAAGATAGAGTACCATGGAGAGCTGCGTCAAACCAGTCTTCGGACAGAAAACAAGTAAGGGAAGAGGACCAGACAGCAAAATTATACTGGAATGTCAACTGCGTAAAGTAATTAAGTGTACAATTACATCTCCAGAACATTCACAAAATATAGTGAATTGAATATTCGTTCCGATTATGCTGTGAGATGTATTCCGAAGGGAAGAAATGCAGCTCAAATATGTGCTATAATGGATTTACTACTACTTCTCAAATTTTAGAGGTATTTTACACGTTTGCATAACGCCCTAACAGCAGTCAGTTAAGCATCTATGCAGAGGGCAGCGTAAGAAAGCGCACATATTTACCAATCTGCTGATATCGTTGCTGCATTGAACGGTTTTTGACAGAAGATGGGCCAAACATTGCTGAATGGAGTTGTCACAGTTACAACTGTAGATACAGCCAAGTGATGGACTATGAATGTCTCACGAAATATTGCCGCAGTTGTGGCAGTAAGGTAAATGAACACAAATTTGACAAAAAAAATTGAAGTTTTCAGTGGTGGTATCGAAAGCAAGCGGACAGTCTCGGTTTGCTAGATGTGGTGTGCGATACACTCATTACCTCGGCGATGGCGGTTCTGAAAGCTTCAGTAGTGTTGTGGCTGCTAAACCGTGTAGTGAAATAGAATGTATAGATATGCAAAAGAGAACGTGACAGGAAAACTCTGATAACAAATCAGTTGGTGGACAGGGCAGACTCACGAATTCCCAAATAGAGAAATTCACAGAATGGTATAGTCTAGTCGTCAGGAGAATCCGCGGATACGTCAGTGAGAAGAAGAAGGCAGTTTGGGCAGCTCTGTTTCATAGAATATCCACTGATTAGTGTCCACAGCATGGCCTCTGCCCAAAAGGAAACACATGATGATGCAAGTATAATAGGTGTGAAGCAAACAGACAAAAATATATACATGCACAACCAATGCCGGAAACTGTTATGGTAGAAGTAAAGTCATTGTATAGCGATCTTTCACATTCTAAACTCTTGTAGAAAGCTTTACATGGCAAAACACGGAGCCCGAATGAAAACTTCAGTAGTTTCATTTGGGAATACGTGCCGAAAACTGGTTTTTTGTTGCCATGTCAGCTTTCCAGATTGGTACGATGGACTCCATAATAAATATATGTTACAAAAGTAAGTGTACAATGTGCTAGCCGCTAAAACTCAGAAATGAGTCCCGCTACAGTCAAGGGTAGCCCTCTGTCCCCCGTCCATGAAGGAGGTTCCCGTTTTTACTTGAAGGGTGTGGTTTTGAAGATATAAGAGCTAAGAAATTTAGAAATTTCTGCAATACTCCAGAATATTCGACGACATTCTAGAGAATTCGAGAGCATTCCACAACATTGCAGAATGTTCCGGTATGTTCCACAATGGTCCAGGATGTTCTGGAATGTTCGGGGTTGGTCTGGAACATTCGGGAAGATCCAGAATGTTCGGGAGCATCCCAGATCTTTGTGGAACATTCCAAAAGACTCTCGAATGCTGTGGAATGTTCTGGAACACGAGAACCATTCGAAGTCTTTTTGGTTCGTTCTGGAATTCGCCACTGATGTTGTTACCTCTTGTCAGGAGTATACAAAGCAAGACCCCTAGTGGGTTCGAATGTCAGTTTCTTATCAGTGTGGAAGGGAGCAACCGAAAAACTAGTACAGTGAGCGAATAAAAACAGTGAAGTGAGAGTATTGAAAGAGATACAGTGACTGATTATAAATCGAAAATAAAGTGTGAAAATCGTCTAAAGTGTACTTAGTGTATTTGTTAATGAAAAGTTGATTTGTGTTGTAGACAATTCCCAAACGTAAAAGAGGAGGAAATATTGCCAATTGTGAAGCAAAACGGCGAAAACAAAAAGAACAGCGAAAAAACGAAACAGACGAAGAGTGCGAAGCACGTTTAAGTTTCCAACGAACGACAATGAGCACCGTGGAAATCGGAGAAACCGAAGAACATCGAAAAGAACGGAATGAAAAATCAAGAATTGTTACACAATCGTATAATAAAATACTGCGAACTCGAGCCAGCCATGAAAGTATCATCCTACAAGAAGCACCGACACTTAAACAATACAACCAAACAAATGAAGCATTCCACCACGATGAAAGAATATAAAATCACAAACACGTTGGAATCGGAAAAATGTATAACATCTGCCAATTTTGCTACGCGAAAAAATTCAGTAAATAAACACCAGGATTCTGTAGCACGAATGGAAAAGATTCGATTACCACCTCTGAAAGCACCTCCGCAGGAATGTTTACATGCTCGGAGAGAATCCAGAATCGAAACACTTTCTTCAAAATATAAAAGTGTACATCGCCTGCTTCCAAGTTACTTTTTTCCTGGTCACTTCGATCAACACTAACAGAGATGAAGTGATTACGTGTTTTCCATCCAAAGATAAATCTGTCACAACATGGTATCGTTACTACCACTACCCAATGAACACCATAAATTTCTACAAGGATTTTTCATCTTAAATGAAGACAGAGAAATTGATAAACGATGCACAACTATCAGTGGTTTGAGACGAGAAGTAGCCCAAGATGTACTTCTTACACAAATACAATCAACTTCTTCACACATCCAAAAGAGCACTAGACCGAATGATATGTGATGACTATAAAATTATAATTCGAGCCTACGAAAGACCACCTGGAGAATACGAACGTCGATTTAATGGATCTCTGATAGACGAAGCCGCCATCGGAATTACGGAAAATGAAAACGCAAGACATGACATAATTGTACAACGAAGAAGAGAAGGACTACAGCGCATTTCAGAGACACAACGTTCATATGATGCCCTCCAATATCCAGTAGTATTCCTTCACGGAAAGGACGGATATCATTTAAACGTGAAACAAATCCAACCCGAAAAAGGAGTAGAAACAAACAAAAAAGTCACTTCCAAGAAGTTTTATGCTTACCGCTTAATGAACGGAGACAATGAAACATACAATCACTTTCTCAGCACTCGCTTGTTATTCCAACAATTCCTACTAGATACGTATTCAAAAACAGAAGCGGAACGGATGCTTTACATAATACTGAATCAGAAGAAACTACGCGCGGGAGAATACATCCAACTTCGAGAAGCAGTCATAAATGACGTAAACATTGACGACACCGGAACAATGCCAGTCATTCATATAAAGTCCGAGACTCGTCCACGAATACACTAAGATGCCACGACCTACGTACGAAAATACGGACGACCTGACCTCTTCATAACATTCACATGCAACTCACTGCGGCCAGAAATCAAAGAATAACTAAGCCACGGACAAGTCCTTGTGCATGGACACGGCATAATAACCCGAGTTTTCCGACAAAAACAAATGAGATTTATTGAAGTCATCGCAAAAAAATGGTTCAAATGGCTCTGAGCACTATGCGACTTAACGTCTGAGGTCATCAGTCGCCTAGAACTTAGAACTAATTAAACCCAAGTAACCTAAGGACATACACACATCCATGCCCGAGGCAGGATTCTAACCCGTAGCGGTCGCTCGGTTCCAGACTGTGGCGCCTAGAACCGCACGGCCACTCCGGCCGGCGAAGTCATCGCAAAATGCCACATCTTTGGAACCGTTACATGCTGGAGGTGCACAATCGAATGGCAAAAACGAGGACTGCCTCACTCACACAATCACGACAGAATTTATTCCACGGACAGCGACAAAATCATCCAAGCTGAATTTCCCAATCCACATGAGGATCCTGTACTGTACGACACACTAGTGAAAAACATGATTCTCGGACCAAGCGAGTGACTGAGAATGTACAAAATAATACCTCAACCCGTACTTGGACGACACAAAAATCGTTGTTGATTGCTATTCCAAAGACGATCATCCAAAAACGGTGGCTTCACAGCAAAAATGCGAATACGAGGCAGCGATGAACTGGAAATAGATAATCAATGGGTGATCACTATTTTCCAAAATGTTCCAAGCACCCATGAACGCAGAATACTGCATTCATGAAATCCAGCAAAGATATCTATGAGTATGTGAACAAAGGCAGTAACATGTCAGTATTTCAATTAGCCAAAGAGAGAGAACAACAAAACAGGAATGACGAGATCCTCGTGTACATCTGCATCTACATCTACATGCATACTCCGCAAATCACATTTAAGTGCCTGGCTGAGGTTGCATCGAACCTCTATTATTCCAATCTCTATAGCGCGTAGAAAGAACGAACACCTATATCTTTCCGTACGAGCTCTGATTTCCTTTATTTTATCGTGGCCATCGTTTCTTCCTATGTAGGTCGGTGCCAACAAATTATTTTCGCATTCGGAGGAGAAAGTTGGTGATTGCAGTTTGTAACCTCCCCACAGAAAAATTGTAATATAATAAATAATAATAATAATATGATTCTATTTTTAGTGTAACTTCAGAACAAATTTGGTTCCCATTTATATCCTCCCTACAGAAATTCATTCACATTTAACCTCCACACAAAATTTGTTTCCCATTTAATGTAAGCTCGAAACAGAACAATTCCTAAACCTCGAAATAAAAAATAAATCCAGTAACCTGGTAGAAGTTGGACGACAGCAGCGCTGCGTCGTGGCTCTGCAAGATCATTCTGAATAAAAAAGGAAAAATTCTTACCCCAATAAAAACGGCGAATATATCTGCTCTTATATAAAAATTTTCCGGGACAGCTCTGTGCAATGCTGGCCGATAGATTTGTCATTTATGAAAGGAAGCAACTGATTTTTCTCTTGCAACAATAGGAATGATCATGGATTGAAGAAATTAGTAAATTCTTTAAATTGAAATGAATGCTTGTTAGAAATTAGACAAAGAGTATTATTAGGACATTTTTAAAAGATTTACATGTGAGTTTACATAATATTACTAGATATGCGCGAGGCTGCTTTTTTACCTTATACAATAATACTCAGGCTCCGGCATCGCTGCACCGCGACCGGCCCAGCCAACACGATACACCAGGCAGGAGTGACAAGCACAGACAGGCGACTGCCCGCCAGCAGCAACTTACTGCTATTACTGCTACACAGTTCGTACTGCAGTCAACACTGCTCTTTGGTCTCAGATTCTCTTATAGCTTACATATCGCAGGCAGCACATACCTCTTACAAATTTCGCGAGAAAATTCCGTCGCAACGAAAACCGCCTTTCTTTTAATGATGCCCAGCCCAAATCCTGTATCACGACCGTGACACTCTCTTCCATATTTAGCGACAATACAAAACGTGCTGCCGCCCGCATCTCGTGGTCGTGCGGTAGCGTTCTCGCTTCCCACGCCCGGGTTCCCGGGTTCGATTCCCGGCGGGGTCAGGGATTTTCTCTGCCTCGTGATGGCTGGGTGTTGTGTGCTGTCCTTAGGTTAGTTAGGTTTAAGTAGTTCTAAGTTCTAGGGGACTGATGACCTAGATGTTAAGTCCCATAGTGCTCAGAGCCATTTGAACCAAAACGTGCTGCCGTTCCTTGATCTTCTTCGATGTACTCCGTCAGTCCTATCTGGTAAGGATCCCACACCGCGCAGCAGTATTCTAAAAGAGGACGGACAAGCGTAGTGTAGGCAGTCTCCTTAGTAGGTCTGTTACATTTTCTGAGTGTCCTGCCAATAATACGCAGTCTTTGGTTAGCCATCCCCACAACGTTTTCTATGTGTTCCTTCCAATTTAAGTTGTTCGTAATTGTAATACCTAGGTATTTAGTTAAATTTACGTCTTTTATATTTGACTGATTTATCGTGCAACCGAAGTTTAGCGAATTGCTTTTAGCACTCATGTGGATGGCCTCACACTTTTCGTTATTTTGGGACAACTGCCAATTTTCGCACCATTCGGATATCTTTTCCAAATCGTTTTGCAATTTCTTTTGATCTTCTGATGACTTTATTAGTCGACAAACGACAGCGTCATCTGCAAAGGACCTAAGACGGCTGCTCAGATTGTCTCCCAAATCGTTTATATAGATAAGGAACAGCAAAGGGCCTATAACACTACCTTGCGGAATGCCAGAAATCACTTCTGCTTTACTCGATGACTTTCCGTCAGTTACTACGAACTATGTCCTCTCTGACAGGAAATCACAGATCCAGTCTCATAACCGAGACGATATTCCATAAGCACGCAATTTCACTACGAGCCGCTTGTGTGGTACCGTGTCAAAAGCCTTCCGGAAATCCAGAAATACGGAATCGATCTGAAATCCCTCGCCAATAGCACTCAGCACTTCATGTGAGTAAAGACCTAGTTGTGTTTCACAGGAACGATGTTTTCTAAACCCATGTTGACTGTGTGTCAATAGGCAGTTTTCCTCGAGGTACTTCATAATGTTTGAACACAATATATGTTCCAAAATCCTGCTGCATATCGACGTTAACTATATGCGCCTGTAATTTAGTGGATTACTTCTACTACCTTTCTTGAATACTGGTGTGACCTGTGCAACTTTCCAGCCTTTGAGTACGGATATTTCTTCGAGCGAACGGTTGTATATGATTGTTAAGTATGGAGCTAATGCATCTGCATACTCCGAAAGGAACCTAATTGGTATACAGTCTGGACCAGAAGACTTGCTTTTATTAAGTGATTTAAGTTGCTTCATTAAACCGAGGATTTTTACTTCTACGTTAGTCATGTTGGCAGCTGTTCTCGAGTCGAATTCTGGAATATTTACTTCGTCTTCTTTTGTGAAGGCATTTCGTAAGGCTGTGTTTAGTAACTCTGCTTTGGCAGTACTGTCTTCGATAGTATCTCCATTGCTATCGCGCAGAGAAGGCATTGATTGTTTCTTGCCGCTAACATACTTCACATACGACCAGAATCTCTTTGGATTTTCTGGAAGGTTTCGAGACAAAATTTAGTTGTGGAAACTGTTATAAACATCTCGAATTGAAGCCCGCGCTAAATTTCGAGCTTCTGTGAGAGATCACCAATCATGGGAATTTTTCGTCTGTTTAAATTTGGCATGTTTGTTTCGTTGTATCTGCAACATTGTTCTAACCCGTTTTGTGTACCAATGAGGATCAGATCCGTAGTTTGTTAATTTATTTGGTATAAATCTCTCAATTGCTGCAGATACTATTTCTTTGAATTCAGGCCACATCTGGTCTACATTTATATTATTAATCTGGAATGAGTGGAGATTGTCTCTCAGGAAGGCGTCATCTGAATTTTTATCTGCTTTTCTGAATAGGTATATATTCCGTTTATTTTTGGGGGATTTGGGTATTACAATATTCAGTTCGAGTCTCGGTCGGGCACACAGTTTTAATCTGCCAGGAAGTTTCATATCAGCGCACACTCCGCTGCAGAGTGAAAATCTCATTCTGGAAACATCCCCCAGGCTGTGGCTAAGCCATGTCTCCGCTATATCCTTTCTTTCAGGAGTGCTAGTTCTGCAAGGTTCGCAGGAGAGCTTCTGTAAAGTTTGGAAGGTAGGAGACGAGATACTGGCAGAAGTAAAGCTGTGAGTACCGGGCGTGAGTCGTGCTTCGGTAGCTCAGATGGTAGAGCACTTGCCCGCGAAAGGCAAAGGTCCCGAGTTCGAGTCTCGGTCGAGCACACAGTTTTAATCTGCCAGGAAGTTTCATAGCAAGACTTATGCGGAGCTCTACTCATACTCCCAGGATTTTTTCGACGAACGCTTCCAGTTATCTCTAAGTCAACAACAGCAGAAGAGATAAATGCATGCTTGCAAAAATAACATCTTTGGCCATACATACAAATACTGCGTCTAAGAAAAAACTGAGAGTTGGACTATCGAAAGACGAAACAACAGCACATTTTGCTCAACAACTTTTAGAAATAAGAGAAGGCACATGCTATCCTAGTGACCAGGTAGCCGGCCTCATTAAACTCGATGTGATTTATGAAATATAGCCACTGCTGAAAACGAACTCACCGACCAAATTTATCCAAACATTCTTGTCAACTATACAAATCCGGACTGGCTATTTGAAGGGGCAGTTTTGGTGATTAATGATATTGTCGACGATATCGACTTTAATATTCAAAAGAAAATTCCCGGCGAAGAGAGAATACACAAATCGATCGACACGATGATAAACTCTATGCAAGCACCAAGAATGCTGTTACAATGCCTTCGGCTTAAAATTGGATCTCCGATAATACTACTCAGAAATCTCAACTCACCAAAACTACGTGATGGAATAAGGATGATAGTCAAACAGCTCTCGAACAAGATCATCGAAGCCAAACTTATGACTGGAAAGTATAGACACGCACTGATAATTCCAGAGAATACCAATTATCTCTACTGAACTATCATTCAGATTCAAAAGACTGCAATTTCCAATCAAATCAGCGAACAGTTTTACAATTAACAAAGCAGAAGGACAAACTTTAAAATATCGCGGCATCAATCTCAAAGACCTCTGATTCTCTCACGGTCAACTATACATAACTTGCTGTCGAGTAGGAACTTCGAAAAATGTGAGCATATGCGAATAACAAAATGAGAAAGTTGTTTATGAACATATTATAAACAGATTGAATATATAATGAAATAATAAGCAACCAGTTGCATAAAAGAAATTTAATTTCTTTACCAGTTTCGGCCACTTAGTGCCCTCCTCAGAAGGTTGTACTTGCTGCATTATTTGCAAGTGTCAATAATAAAACGCGTACAGCAAAATTCCATGGTCCTAAAAAATGTGCAGGAGCAATAAATAAGTAACACAATGCTGAATCCATCAGTACAATAGAAGCTGTTAGATGCCTATAGGTTAGGAGCTCTTATTGTGTTACTTCTTGTTCCTGCATATTTTTTAGGGCCATGACATTTTCCTGTATGCACACTATTACTGACATTCGAAAATAATGGGGTAGGTATAGCCTTCTAAAGAAGGGCACTAAGTGCCCGAAACAGCTAAAGAAATTGAATTTCCTTTATGCAACTGGTCGCTTATTATTCCGTTATATAAGACTACAGTTGCTGAAGATGGATAAAATACTGTTGTTAGAACATGTTTTAATATTTTTTTGTACCTCCTATACTTTAACAAATATTTGACATAGTTAAAAACCGTCTTCGATAAAAAAGTATTTTAAAGTTTACCCTTTTAATCCAGCTACCACACAATCTCACATTAACTCCCTCAGAGAAGCCGGGTGCCCCAGTTAGTATGTTTTAATGACGGCGCAACAAGCAGACTAAAAACCATGAGCAGACTAGGCATCAAAACGGGGAAGAACATGAAAAGTGTGCGGCTACGTGTAGACAGCCGATGTCTACTGAAAAAGGTGCTGAGAGCATGACAAAGAAGTTGAGAACAACGAAGAAAACCAAAGAAGATGAAAAGACAGAATCAAGAAGATTGTGGAGTTGGGAGATTTGGACATGCAAATGAGAAGAAAACGGCATGCACGTCTTAAGTGACAATCTACGTTTTTTCACGCTTGGGTATCATTATCTCATCCAATATAAGTTACTGCATATGAGTGGGAAAAACAAACCAGTTACGTTCGGATACAGCATTAGTCGTGTACTGCTTGATACAGTCACGTCGTTGAAGTATCTGAGCGTAACGTTGCAGAGCGATATAAAATGGTACGAGCATGTTAGGATTGTGGTAGGGAAGGCGAATGCTCGACTTCGGTTTATTGGGAGAATTTTAAGAGAGTGCGATTCATCTGTTAAGGAGACCACATATAGGTAAGAACACTAGCTAGTATGATCCAGTCTTGACTACTGATTGGAATCGGCATCAGGTCGGATTGAAGGAGTACGTCACAGCAATTCAGAGGTGGGCTACTAGATTTGTTACTGGTAGGTTCGAACAACACACAAGTGTTACGAAAGTGTTTCGGGAACCCAAATGGGAATTTCCGGAGGGAAGGCGACGTTCTTTTCGAGGAACAGTAGTGAGGAAATTTAGAGAACCGGCGTTCGAAGCTGACCGCAGAACTATCCTACTGCAGCTAGCATACCTATCGCGTAAGTCCTACGAAGATAAGTACGAGAAATTAGAACTCATGCGGAGGTATACAGGCAATCGTTTTCCCCTCGGAACAGGAAAGGAAACTACTAGTAGTGGTACACTGTACCCTCCGCCACGCACCGTACTGTGGCTTGTGCATTATTTGTGTAGATGTGGGTTGAAACTACAAAAGCTAAATTTTGCATGAATAATACGAGTAACATAGTTCTTGTCTACACAGCGAACCACATTATTCTACAGTGTACTGAACATTTTAAGCTGGAACATCTCATAAATTCTTCAATTAGCAGGAAAAAAAATTGACTTCTAAGAACATTTTTAAAAAAATTCACAAAACAACAAATTACGAAACATTCTTTGTATACTATTTAACTATTTAATAGTTAAAGGAATAAAATTTGTTCTGACCTATTATTTTGATTATTGTGGAAGTATAGTGTACCTAAAAAAATTACACGTAATTCAGTACATAAGATAAATATGTATTCACTCCACTATGTATTCCAGAGCTTTTAAATTTTTTCACACACAGGTTACAATATACTAATTATTTGGTTAAAATTTCAATCCATTACCTAATAATAATTTTGAGTTATTAAATTTCAAAATACTAGTAAAACCTACAGGCCGAGACGTCCGGCTCACGTTAGGTATGCTCTTCAGAGCCCATATTTACTACCTAGTTTTTTCTTATTTTGATCCACATTATCATTCTTCAAAATATGGAAAGCAAGGAGGTTGCAGTAGAAGAGATTTCTTTCACAGTATGAAGAAGAAGTGTTAACAGCTCTGGTGAAACGCATTTTGCAGCCCATGTTTGCCAGACGTTTTTGCTTCGAATGATTTTTCCTGCCATATCCTGAATATTGACCATTCCTTATTGGACAGCCTGTGTATACGGCGTTTTAGGGGTATACGTGCAGGTATTTTTGTTGAAGACCGAGGAAATCGTGCTGAACATCATTACACCATTATTTACTTCATTTTCACACTGACAATTCGAGCAATAGCTACTAGTATGTCCTTAGGTTGGTTGGCACCTGGAATAGAAGGGAGAACCGATAGAGGTACTCAAAGTACTCTCCGCCACACACCGTCAGGTGGCTTGCGGAGTATGGATGTAGATGTAGATGTAGAAGTACAGTGGCAAGAGCAAACCAATAATGCTTATTTTCCGCTGGGCAGCATGTCAAAATGGATAGTCTATACTGACAGGTGTAGTCCACTTAGTGGTACAGCTAACACGGAGCAGAAAACATCAGGTATAAAATATACATTTTTCACATGATAGTTACCTTAGAAACAACAATTTATATATGAAAATAGTATTAAAATAATCTGAGTGTCTTTAGAGACAGTGTAAGTAAATAATACTGACTATAAACTAATGAAGTTAATGCTGGCTGTACTGCCTCGTCACAATACGCCAGTCACTACTCTTGATGAACTGTGGTATCGTGTTGAAGCTGTGTGGGCAGCTGTACCTGTACCCGCCATCCAAGCTCTGTTTGACTCAATGCCTAGGCGTATCAGGGCCGTTATTACGGCCAGAGGTGGTTGTTCTGGGTACTGATTTCTCAGGATCTATGCACCCAAACTGCGTGAAAATGTAGTCACATGTCAGTTCTAGTATAATATATTTGTCCGATGAATACCCGTTTATCGTCTGCATTTCTTCTTGGTGTAGCAATTTTAATGGCCAGTAGTGTTTTTGAGGACGTTGGTTGCAGTTCCTAGTCTGAGATGAAGAGGTTTGCGTGGGAGAGATATTCGTAGCGGGGCACATCAAAGCAGTCAGAAGACTACTGATGAAAAAAATGGTGATATGATGCAGGGCTGTTTGGAATCCCAGGAAGGATAAAGGAGATTCCATGAGACCGTAGTTTGTGATGAAGTCATGAATGAGGTTAGGGCCGTGCTCTTTCGCGATTGAGTGGCTGGTACGCCGTCAGTGGAGATGACGGAGTGGCCGCATTAGTGACTGCTGGGGTGTGTACGAGAAAATCCTCGGGTCCTTTGAGCCGGAGCTGAAGACCACCGCGGAGGCGTGCAGTGACAGGGGACAGGCTGCTGTCGCAGCAGCGCGCGACAGACGCTGAGACAGTCGGGGAGGCTGTGGGGGTGGATGAGCGCTGGAGCAGTGGGGGTGGAAGGGGGCGGAGAGGCGGTGGCGACAAACAGAGGGGACGCCGCCGCGCCGGACGCTGTGCGTGGACAATGGCCGCCCGCTGAAACAAAAGAGGGCGACGCGGAGACAAAGGGCGGCGGCGCCGTGCCGTCCCCAGATAGCGGCGACGGCCGCTACAGACGACTTGTTTGTCCCCAGAAAGGCCGCGGTAGCAGAACAGCCGTCGCGCGTTGCGCTGCTGGCCAGATATTAAAGGT
Source organism: Schistocerca piceifrons (assembly GCF_021461385.2). Lineage (NCBI taxonomy): Eukaryota > Metazoa > Arthropoda > Insecta > Orthoptera > Acrididae > Schistocerca > Schistocerca piceifrons. The sequence continues at coordinate 42,132,723 of NC_060146.1, forward strand.
GCTGCGGTGTGTGTGTGTGTGCGGGGTGGGGGGGACAGCGTGCAGCGACAAATGTGGGCCGCGCGCTGTCAGCCCAGGGGCAACCGTGTAGAAACTCTTCCCTATTGTTCCAGATACTCCACAGGCTGCACGAAGACGGACCAAAAAGGAAATCTGCTGTGATACAAAGCTGCAAGTATTGTTGTGAGGAATTCGTCGGTAAGCTAGATGACGTTGGTTTTAGAACATTGTTTTTATGAAACAGATCTGATGATGGTCATTGAAGACCGAAATCGGTAATCTTGTGACCATAGACGTAAAGTAAAGGAAACTTATTGTATATACGGGTCACTGTTTTTCAGCGATAATGTCGCAGCTTGTGTTACACTGACTCATCAGAAGTATCCCCACACCTATTAATGGTCTCATCAAGAGTATCCCCACACCTATTAATGGATATTAACAACGTATGCGAAGGGATTCCGTTCGTTGCTCTGTTATTTTTCCGGATCATGTCCTCAAGGTCCGACTGCCTCAGACTTTTACTGTCTTCGATGCAGAATTGTCTACGATCGTGAGGGCACTAGAGCAGATGAGACATTCTTCCTGTCCTAAATTTCTTGTCTGTTCCGATTCAGTAAGTGCCGTTCACTCATTGTAACGTTTGTATCCAGCAGATGAAATAGTCCAGACCATCCAGGATGCCCTCCTCCAACTACAGCGACTGGGGAAGGTTGCAGCTTTCTGCTGGGTTCCGGGGCACGTCGGCATTCCTGGGAATGAAAGGGCAGATCTCGCAGCCAAGGAGGCGTGTCTCGCCCCACAAGTATCTCAGTGTGCTATCCCCTTGCACGCACTCACCTCGCTGTTGAGCTCACGGGTCATGCGTCGGTGGGAGGGTGAGTGGCTGGAAGTGACTGACAATAAGCTCCGCATAGTCAAGCCCACAACGCGTGTGTGCTGTACTTCCTTTCAGCCCCGTCGACGGGACGAGGTTCTCCTCACTCGGCTTCGAATAGGCCACAGTCCTATGACGCATGGCTTCCTGCTCCGGCGGGAGGACCCTCCAATGTGTGGTGCTTGCGGCGTCCAGGTCACTGTGCGCCACGTTTTATTGGACTGCGTTTTATTTTCTGACGAGCAGGCCGCGGCTGACTTGCCAGCGGACCTGGCATCTCTTTTAGGCAACTCTCGGACGAATGTGATAAAAGTTTTAAAGTTCTGTGCCATGTCAAATGTTTTTACAAAGATTTTAGGGAGAAGATCTTAATTTGCTCACTGTGTGACAAGCTCGCCCATATTTCATGTAAGTGGCGAGCCAATGACACTTTCCTGTGGCATTCTTGTTGCTACGTTTTCCCTTTCCTTACGTTTTACTTTCTTATGTAGCAGTTCACTTCTTTTCCTGCTTTCTTTGCGTGTGTGCTTCAGTTTTATTAGGTCTTTCCACATTCTTTCCTTTTAATATGTGTCAGGGCGCTGATGACCTCGACCTTGAGCGCCCGTAAGCCCCAACACACACACACACACAATAAGGTATGCGTTCACCTTTGTGATGGCTTGAATATCTCTCTGTGGTGGACAGGCATGTGGGCACCTCACATGAACTTCTGCCTCTATCTCTAAAGTCGCACCGCTTCATTTACATTACTGTGAAAATTGTACGCAATGGATTTAAAGAAAAATGATTATAAAATATGGTCCTGATTAGTGAAACTGAAGGGGACACATGGTAATTTTTTACTCCAAGATAACTCCTATTATTTACCACATAAAATAACAAAACTCCGCCCGAACAGGCTATGAAAGCTCAACGGTACCGACCGGCCGCCGTGTCGTCCTCAGCCTACATGTGTCACTGGATGCGGATGTGGAGGTGCATGTGATTAGCACACCGTATGTCAGTTTACGAGACCGGAGGCGCCACTTCTCAATCAAGCAGCTCCTCAATTTGCCTCACAGGGGCTGAGTGCACCCCACTTGCCGACAGCGCCCGGCAGACCGGATGGTCACCCAACCAAGTGCTAGCCCAGTCCGACACCGCTTAGCGTTGATGATCTGACGGGAGCCGGTGTTTCCACTGCGGCAAGGCCGTTCTCTTATTTCCCACTAAAGCAAAATTATTGAAAGTGTTCAAGGGATCTCGTCTATTTGAGTAATAGACAGAATTTGATACGATGGTAGATTTATTTATGAAAACATGAGTTAATGGAGCACATGTCTATATAACATAGTGAATATATTCTGCCTCGTGTTCGTGAGGTGAGGTGCTCTGCTGGGCAGTTCACAATGTTGAACCGCGAGTTGAATTTTTTGTTTTTAAAATTCAGTCTTAATCACACGATTTATGTTAGAAGAACATAGGTGACCGGTTTCGGTCATATCACATGACCATCATCAGACCCATGTCATCCTTGGTAAGTGGAGCACTCTTCTCAGCTGCTGTGATGTCAACTGATCAGTTGACATCACAGCAGCTGAGAAGAGTGCTCCACCTGCCATCTTCGAAGGATGCCATGGGTCTGATGATGGTCATGTGATATGACCGAAACCGGTCACCTATGTTCTTCTAACATACGTGGTGTGATTAAGACAGAATTTTAGAAACAAAATACAAAAAAAAATTTAAATTTTAATCACTGTTACAAAAATGTTAATTAAAATTGTTATGAGTTGAATTGTTTACTTGGATAACGTGAGCCGACTGTGATTATTACGAATGACAGTGATTGTGGACTGTACCCTGAAACAAACTACCACAATGCCCTGAAACTGGGCAACAGCTGCTGCTGCTGTGGACGCTCTAGAGATTCCTAGTGCTGGTGCTGCGAAATGCTCGCCGTATGCAAGTTGACAAGTCGAGATGCAGTGCCCAGGTGCCTTGGCGTCGGTTCACACGACGAACCTAATTCCCCTCCTATCGTTTGAGTCCACCTTCGCACCCAGACTCCAAAACGAAGTCCCTTCCCTGGTTCACGATTGAAATTCAATTACAGTCCCCTGCGGTTCACGGCTGATTCTCTGCTCCTCGCACTACACGCAAGTAAACGGCAAGCTCAATGTTGACTTTGTACCAACAAGCTAAAACCACCAACTCTGGGGTCGAAAAGAGCTCCTGTGCCAATTGCACATCCGTTCTTGCACTGTACAGCCTCCCTCCACAAGACAGGAAAAAGCTGTTCGTCCATTCCCTGTACATCTCGAGGCATCGAACAGGCCTTCACTGTGACGATTCGTGATGTCACGCTACACGTGCCAGTCAACACACTCTTCGCCGGCCGGGGCGGCCGAGCGGTTCTAGGCGCTACAGTCTGAAACAGCGCGACCACTGCGGTCGCAGATTCGAATCCTACCGCGGGTATGGATGTGTGTGCTGTCCTTAGGTTAGTTAGGTTTAAGTACTAAGTTCTAGGGGACTGATGACCTCCGCAGTTAAGTCCCATAGTGTTCAGAGCCATTTGAACCAACACAATCTTCATTTGCGTGCGGGGGAAACCGTGTGGTACTGCGCATCTACTTTAAAAAGCCGACGCAGTTCATACCAGCCTCACAGGAAGCTTCCCAGGAAACAACATGAGACCCCTGCCGAAACGATAGTATGCATTTCGTATCGGCCAGCAACAAGTGCTGTTCCCTTCTGCAGACGCAACTCTGCGAGAGAAGTTGTAACAACTGTTTTTTCTCTGGCTTCAGAGACAATACGCCATGATCCTGGATCGGGCTCTTCGCTTCATGTAGCCAGTCACACGCCAATGGCTCAGACTGAATCCACTACCCACTTTCTGTATATCAGCTTTTTTTTTTTTTTTTTTTTCTTTGAGTCATCGGTCTTCTGACTGGTTTGATGCAGCCCGCCACGAATTCCTCTTCTGTACCAACCATCATCATCTCAGAGTAGCACTTGAAACCTAAGTCCTCAATTATTTCATGGATGTATGCCAATCTCTGTCTTCCTCAACAGTTCTTACCCTCTACAGCTCCCTCTGGTACCATGTGAGTTATTCCCTGATCTTTTAAGAGACGTCCCATTATCCCGTCTCTTCTCCTTGTCAATGTTTGCCATATATTCCTTTCGTCTCCGATTCGGAAAAGAATCCCCTCATTTTTTACCTTATCAGTCCGCTTGATTTTCAACATTCATATGCAGCACCACATCTCAAATGCTTCGATTCTCTTCGGTTCCGGGTTTCTCACAGTGCATCTTTCGCTATTATATAATGCTGTGTTCCAAATGTGCATTCTCAGATATTTGTTCCTCAAATTAAGGCCTATGTAACAGCCATTACTAGTCTGATGTTCAAATGGTTCAAATGGCTCTGAGCAGTATGGGACTTAACTTCTGAGGTCATCAGTCCCCTAGAACTTAGAACTACTTAAACCTAACTAATCTAAGGACATCACACACATCCATGCCCGAGGCAGGATTCTAACCTGCGACCGTAGCGGTCGCGCGATTACAGACTGTAGCGCCTAGAATCGCTCGGACGCTCCTGCCGCCTTAGTCTGATGTCCTGTCCGCTCCGTCCGTCATAGTTTATTTTACTGTCTTCGCCTACGTCTATGTCATTACTCTACTATTCACAATAAAGTGTCTGGCAGAGGGCTTTGTGAACCACCTTCGAACTGTCTCTCTACCGTTCCACTCTCGAAAATCGCGCGGGAAAAACGAGCACTTAAATTTTTCTGAGCTAGCCCTCATTTTTCTTATTTTATAGTGATGATCATTTCTCCCCATGTAGGTGGACAACAGAATGGTTTTGCAAGCGGAGCAGATAGCTGGTGTTTGATATTTTATGAGAAGATCCCGTCGCAACCTAAAACTCCTTTGTTTTAATGATTGCCACACCAATTCATGTATTTTGTCTGTGGCACTATCTCCCCCATTTCGCGATAATACAAAACGAGCTGTCCTTCTTTGTGCTTTTCCGATGTCATCTGTCAGTCCCACCTGATGCGGATCCCACACCACACAGCAGTATTCCAGAGTAGGGCGGACAAGCGTGGTGTAAGCAGTCTCTTTGGCAGACCTGTTGCACCTTCTGCCAATGAATCGCAGGCTTTGGTTTGCTCTACCCACAATATTATCTATGTGATCTTCCACTTTAGGTTATTTGAAATCGTAATCGCAAAGTATTTAGTTGAATTTACAGCCTTCAAGTTTGTGTGACTTACCGCATAATCGAAGTTTAGCCGATTTCTTTTAGTACTCATGTTAATAACTTCACACTTTTCTTTATTGAGGGTCAATCGCCACTTTTCGGACCATATAGGTTGAGAGGCACCCAAATACCTTGCTCATACTGTAGCATCAAGTAGTCAGGCCTGCAAGATGAGTGGTCTGCCAAGCGAGTGGATTCATTCGTATTTATCAAGTAACATGAGCTCTAGTAATCACAATTAAGTTACAAATTATTCTCCTGTTTGAATATTACGCAACGGAAACGGATAACGCACACTGACTATTAGTAATTTACACAACTCTGACTGTTCACTACGCACTGGCAATACCACATTTTCTTTCTTATTTAATGGCTTTGATCAACACGTGGCCATCGCACTGAATATGAATGGCGCACACATTACTATTCGAAGGAAAAGGCCACCAATCTTTTTCTTTTCACTATCTTATTTATTCCGATAAATTCTATAACCTAAACACACAAATTCTATAATCTACAACAATAACACATGAGAAATTCCGCCCAGTGGGCATGGCTTTACATTGGTGATTCTCTATCTTATGGTCTCGTAATTATTTAACGCTACGGTGCACTTTCTGGATAGGATGGTGAATCTTTTGCTAAATCTCACACTTCGATTCTCACACCCATCATCACGAAAATTTCCTCCAGACCGAGTGGTACAAAAAGAAACATGCATAACCCACTGCCTCTGAAACTATCTTGTTACTCTCCCATGCCAACCACACATACTTAAATTTCATGAAATACATCACACTGGCAACATACAATACAAAGAATAGTTACAACGTTATAATCATATCACTTTCAGCTTTCCCACTTCAATTAGTATTTATCCCAGTTTCACACGACACTGCCCCACTTCGTAACTTTTCTTTCCTACTACGAACTCTGGAGGATATATGTACGTCTTCCTGTGCAATACAAGCCAAGTGGCGTTGCTGGATAGACGGCTGACTCACCTTACTTCACTCTCAGAGTATTAGAGTTTGAATCTAGCGTCACACGGAAAGATAACACGCAAAGTAATACTAAGAACATATTCGTCACACACGCGAGTCCTCAACTGATACCATGAACGAGTACTTCTCCTTATCCTTTGTCTCATACACAGATTGAGACTCACACAGTACTCACCACGTGGAAGTACTCGTCTCTAATTTCAAGTCCTGCACACGCCATTTCTTAAATATTTCTAACTTATAGTACACACGCTAGTAATTCAGCTTAACTTAAGCACTCGGAAGTATTTCAACTTATTGCTACACGTGGTTTCATTGTGACCGTTGGTCACTTCCGAAGATTACTACAATCCCCTTAATATTACCTGCCTGACATTTAATTCTCCCCACAAAAGTTCCTGAAATAGAGAAATTATTATTCCAAACTACTCTTAAGTATTTCACATGCATACCATGTCTCCACTCTTTTGTCTTTACGGAGCACACCTAAGACAGGTCTTACCAACACTAGATCCAGCGGCAGAGTGCTGAAACATGGCCGTTCTTCAGGTCCTCTCGCACCTCTGCCGAAGTGGGGGAGCACCTTGCTACCGTATTGGTCAGCCACATTTCAGGCGCTCAAAGGTCCGGTAAATTTCATCTCTTTGGTTCCACCAAAGGTGACCAAAGGACCGTCTCAAAGATGATCATATACTGCACATTCACTATCTGCGGTTAGCAGACGACCATACATTCATTCATTTCACTGATCTCACCAAATTGGGTGTAGGGATTTATTTTGTGGGAGTGCACCTGTGACCAATTAAATAAATAAATTGTCATTCTTTCCTACACTGGTATCCGGCTTCGGTGTATTAATTGAAATTGAGTTATTATTAGAAAAAAGTATGTTGTTTTGACAAGAATAACGAAGAATGTTGTACCTATTTTCAATGTCGGGCGGTACTGTACCCTTTCAAGGTATCTTATCAAAATCATTTTACAATTCGTTTTGGTCATCTGATGAATTTACAAACGGCAAATGACAGCATCCTCTGCGAACAACCTAAGAGGGCTACTCAGATTGTCTTCCATGTCGTTAATATAGATCAGGAACAATAGAGGGCCTATAACACTTCCTTGGGGAACGCCGGATATTATTTTTGTAGAATTCCTTAACTTCATCTACTTCGTGACCGTCAATGTTAATGTCAAGTTCCTCTCTTTTATCGTTTCTGTTACTTTTCATTATTTGTGTCTTTCGTCGATTTACTATGAGTCCATATTCTGTACTCAGTAGATTCTTGATTCCGTTCGGCAGATCTTATGATTCTTCTTCACTTTCATTGAGGAGAGCAATGTCAACAGCGAATCTTATCACTGATACTGTTTCACCTTGATTTCAGTTCCACTCTTGAAACTTTCTTTTATTTTCATCATTGCTTCTTCGATCTATAGACTGAGCAGTAAACCATAGTCATATAAAACACCCTCAATTTTTGTTTTTCATTCTGCTGTATGTTATTCTGATCAGCTACTTGGGTCCATGAGCTATTAAGCTGATTGTGCGATAATTCTAGAATTGTCGGCCCTTGCAATCTTTGGAATGGTGTGGATGATATTTTTCCTAAAATCAGATGGTATACCGTCAGACTCGTACATTCTACGCACCAACGTGAATAGTCGTTTTGTTACCACTTCCCCGAATGAGTTTAGAAATTCTGATGGAATGTTATCGGTCCCTTCTGTCTTATTCGATCTTACGTCTTCTAAAGTTCTTTTAAATTTTGACCCTAATACTGGATACCGTGTCTTTTCTATATCGACTCCTATTTCTTTTTCTATCAAATCAGACTAGTCTCCCCCTCATAGAGCTTTCCCTGTTCTCTTTCCACCAGTCTGCTCGAGACTGTGCATTTAACAGTGGAATTCCCATTGTACGCTTAATGTTGCTACCATGGCATTTAATTTCACCACAGGTTTTTTGACTTTTCTATATGCTGCGTCATTTCTTTCGACAATCATTTATTTTTCGATTTCTTCATGTTTCATTCAGCTATTTCTTCTTACCTTCCTTGCACTTCCTATTTACTTCATTCCTCAGCGACTCGTATTTCCGTATTATTGAATTTCCTTCAACATTTTTGTACTTCCTTCTTTCATTGATTAACTGACGTCTTTCTTCTGTTACCCGTGGTTTCTTCGCAATTATCTTCTTTCTAGCTATGTTTCTCTTTCCAACTTCTGGGATTTCCATTTTTAGAGATGTCCATTCCTCTTCAGCTGAGCTATTCCTTATTGCTCTACCTACAGCCTTAGAGAACTTCAAGTATATCTCATCATCCCTTAGAACATCCAAATCACTTTTCTTTAGACACTAATGCTTCCTGACTAATCTTTTATCTGTTTATCACTACTGAACTATGATCTGAGTCTACGTCCACTCCTGGGTATGCTTTACAATTCAGTATTTGATTTTGGGATCTCTGCTGACCATGATCAAATCTAACTGAAACCTTCTCGTATCTCTCGGCATTTTCCAAGTATACTTCCGCCTTTTGCGATTCTTGAACAGGCTATTCTCTTTAGTAGTTGAAATTTATTGTAGAACTTACAGTCTTTCTCCTCTCTCATTCTCAGTACCAAATCCATATTCTTCCGTAGCCCTTTCGTCTACTCCTTCCCCTATAACTTATTCCACTCTTCTATGACTGCTAGATTTTCATTTCCCTTTACGTATGCATTACCCTTTCAATATCCTCATACACTTTCTCTTTCTTGTCTGGCTTGCAACGTCGGCAGTGTATCGAACTATAGTTGTCGGTGTTGGTTTGCTGTCGATTCTGATAAGATCAATACTATCACTGAAGTGTTCAGAGAAACTCCCTCTCAGCCCTACCTTCCTATTCACAACGATTCCTACTTTCGTTATACCATTTTTTGCTGCTGTTAATATTACCCTACACTCGTCTGACCAGAAGTCCTTGTGTTCTTTGCATTTCACTTCACTGACCCCCACTATACCTAGATTCAGCCTTTGCACTTCACTTTTAAGATTTTCTAGCTCCCCTGAGACGTTAAAACTTCTGGTATTGCACACCACGACTCGTAGAACATTATCCTTTGATTGGTTATTTGATCTTCTTCCCATGGTCACCTTCCCCTTTGCAGTCTCCTCCCGGAGATCCGAATAGGGAACTGTTCTAGAATCTTTTACCAATGGAGTAATCATCAAGACACTTTTCCAATTACTGGTCATGTCTCTTGTGGATACGCTTTACGTGTCTTTAATGCAGTGGTTTCCATTTGTTTTATGCATCCTCATACTGTTGATCTTTGCTGATTCTTCAGCCTTGAGAACTTTCGTATTAGAGATCGTTTACTGCACGCCTCTAGAGCTTGCGGACAGGACATCAGATTAGGGCGGCCGGTGTGGCTGAGCGGTTCTAGGCGCTACAGTCAGGAGCCGCGCGACCGCTAAGGTCACAGGTTCGAATCCCGCCTCGGGCATGTCTGTGTGTGATGTCCTTAGGTTAGTTAGGTTTAAGTTGTTCTTCGTTCTAGGGGACTGATGCCCTCAGATGTTAAGTCCCATAGTGCTCAGAGCCATTTTAACAGTCTCTAGCGACTGGACACGCTCACCAATTCGTTCCTGTTGCGATGTGTACGGCAACTGACTACTGACAGTAATCCTCCAAAAAATGGTTCAAATGGTTCTGAGCACTACGTGACTTAACATCTTAGGTCATCACTCCCCTAGAACTTAGAACTATTTAAACCTAACTAACCTAAGGACATCACACACATCCATGCCCGAGGCAGGATTCGAACCTGCGAACGTAGAAGTCGCACGGTTCCGGACTGAGCGCCTAGAACCGCGAGACCACCGCGGCCGGCAGTAATCCTCCCCCAACCCCTAACTCCTACACGGTTCCCTTCTTACGTGGCGTACGCGAAACACCAATGACGTCACGAGTGCTTCGCCTCGCGACCTTTGCGCACAGAGGGCGGGCGTCGCATTTCAGACGGCCTCTGGCTCAAATTGTGCCCCCGCACTCGTCGCCGTAATCCGGATTAGAGGTGGGGGTTCTCGACAGGCGAGGATCGGATTACGCTCGACGCAAGCACAGATCTTTACCGCAGCTGCTGCCTGGATGCTTCCACACGGCGCGTAACTCTGCGAGGCTACGACGCTTTTGATTAGACAAGCTCCTGTTTCTGAACAATTCTGGTTAACCACCACGAACGCACTACCCCCCCCCCCCCCCCCCCCGTCCTCCTCAGACATACCCTTGAATATTCAAAGAACAGAACGCTTATGTATAAAACAGTTTCAAACGTCTGATCACCAATGAGTTAATTTGTTAAATATTGGACGTCAAGAACGTAAAACTTTCATGGTTGAGGACACAAAGCCCTAACTGGCATCATCATCTCCTCCCACGAGTTAGGTGCTGCAGTCACCTGTTCCGGTATCTGTCATCATCCATACACTAATTAAGAGTTGTACCTAGTTCTTCCTTTCCAGTCGGCTGATAATTCATTATCTTTTTCGGCAATCTATTTTCTATCATTCTATCGACGTGATCCTTTCATATCACTCTATTCTCTTCTGTCTTGTCAATAACTGCAAAATTTTTTAAATCTGATCTTTTCATTTCATTCCGTATTTTATCGATTTTATTACAGCCTCTTTCGTATCTCAAGAATTTCTTACTGTCCGTGTTCCAGAACCATATACAAGAATAGGTACAGCCATGACTTTAGTAATTTTACTTATCATTGCATGTTGTGTTTCGGCAGAGATCCATCATCAATTCTGGGGCATCGAACATAGGAAATAAAGCGTTAATTCAGCAAAGCTTTGCACCTCAAATATTTCCAGAACCGTTTAAGATACTGTAATTTCATTTTCATCTAAATAAACTGTCAAAAAATTGTCGTATCGTGTATTTTTCATAGCAACGTTAATTGCAGATATATCGCTGCCAACTTCGCTTCTGCAGATGGAACTATTGCAATTTTTGTTTCTAGTACGATAGTTACAGAAGAGATGAACGATTACTAGTTTTTTACTAATAACTAACTGAGAATTTGTCTGTTTTACATATGAAACCGGTTGCTGTCTTGTGTGGAAGTTCTTGATTTTAACAACAATAACAAAGTACGTCACGTCACATAACGAGGAAAACATAGACTGATGCACTGGCGCGATAACAGTACACAGAAGACGCAGAGCGAATGTCAGCGTCATTCTGTCTGCGTCATTCTGTCTGCGTCATTCTTGTGTGTCGAGTCCTGCTTAGTTTGGGAAAAAGTCTTTCACCAACCAAGATAAACTAGACGTGGTGCTTCTCTACGGTGAGCGCAGAAGTACCGTATTTTACGAAAAGAAGACGCTTCGGACTATAGGAAGTACCTTAATTTTTAACCATTTTTTGTTAAAATTACATTTTTTTCCATTTTTATTATTAGACAGCAAAGCCACACTAAAAAAATCTTAGTTTATAAAACCGATCTGACCTTCAAAATTCCTGAAAACAGTCTCCTTCTTCTTATACTTCTTCGTCGACATCGTTGTCCTCTTCATATACAGAGTGGTCCATTGATAGTGACCGGGCCAAATATCTCACAAAATAAGCGTCAAACGAAAAAACTACAAAGAACGAAACTTGTCTAGCTTGAAGGGGGTAACCAGATGGCGCTATGGTTGGCCCGCTAGATGGCGCTGCCATAGGTCAAACGGATATCAACTGCGTTTTTTTTATATAGGAACCCTCATTTTTATTACATATTCGTGTAGTACGTAAAGAAATATGAATGTTTTAGTTGGACCACATTTTTCGCTTTGTGATAGATGGCGCTGTAATAGTCACAAACATATAGCTCACAATTTTGACGAACAGTTGGTAACAGGTAGGTTTTTTAAATTAAAATACAGAACGTAGGTACGTTTGAACATTTTATTTCGGCTGTTCCAATGTGATACATGTACCTTTGTGAACTTATCATTTCTGATAACGCATGCTGTTACAGCGTGATTACCTGTAAATACCACATTAATGCAATAAATGCTCAAAATGATGTCCGTCAACCTCAATGCATTTGGCAATGCGTGTAACAACACTCGTCTCAATAGCGAGCAGTTCGCCTTCCGTAATGTTCGCACATGCATTGACAATGCGCTGACACATGTTGTCAGGCATTGTCGGTGGATCACGATAGCAAATATCCTCCAACTTTCCCCACAGAAAGAAATCCAGGGACGTCAGATCCGGTGAACGTGCGGGCCATGGTATGGTGCTTCGACGACCAATCCACCTGTCATGAAATATGCTATTCAATACCGCTTCAACTGCACGCGAGCTATGTGCCGGACATCCATCATGTTGGAAGTACATCGCCATTCCGTCATGCAGTGAAACATCTTGTAGTAATATCGGCAGAACATTGCGTAGGAAATCAGCATACATTGCACCATTTAGATTGCCATCGATAAAATGGGAGACAATTATCCTTCTTCCCATGATGCCGCACCATACATTAACCCGCCAAGGTCGCTGATGTTCCATTTGTCGCAGCCATCGTGGATTTTCCGTTGCCCAACAGTGCATATCATGCCGGTTTACGTGACCGCTGTTGGTGAATGACGCTTCGCCGCTAAAAAGAACGCGTGCAAAACATCTGTCATCGTCCCGTAATTTCTCTTGTACCCAGTGGCAGAACTGTACACGACGTTCAAAGTCGTCGCCATGCGATTCCCTGTGCATAGAAATATGGTACGAGTGCAATCGATGTTGATGTAGGATTCTCAACACCGATCTTTTTGAGATTCCAGATTCTCGCGCAATTTGTCTGCTACTGATGTGCGGACTAGCCGCGACAGCAGCTAAAACACCTACTTGGGCATCATCATTTGTTGCAGGTCGTGGCTGACGTTTCACATGTAGCTGGACACTTCCTGTTTCCTTAAATAACGTAACTATCCGGCGAACGGTCCGGACACTTGGATGATGTCGTCCAGGATACCGAGCAGCATACATAGCACACGCCCGTTGGGTATTTTAATCACAATAGCCATACAACAACACGATATCGACCCTTTCCGCAGTTGGTAAACGGTCCATTTTAACACGGGTAATGTATCACGAAGCGAATACCGTCCGCACTGGCGGAATGTTACGTGATACCACGTACTAATACGTTTGTGACTATTAGAGTGCCATCTATCAGAAAGCGAAAAAAGTGGTCCAACTAAAACATTCATATTTCTTTACGTACTACACGAATATTCAATAAAAATTTGGGGTCCCTATTTAAAAAACGCAGTTGAGATCCGTTTGACCTATGGCAGCGCCATCTAGCGGGCCTACCATAGCGCCATCTGGTATCCCCCTTCAAGCTAGATGAGTTTCGTTCTTTGTAGTTTTTTCGTTTGATGCTTATCTCGTGAGATATTTGGCCCGATCACTATCAATGGACCACCCTGTATAAGATGCTCTTACTACATTCAAGAGCGTTACGTATGCTGCTCTTCTTGATAGACTTAATAATAATGTCTTATCCCATTCTAGACCTCGAATGTTTTATCGACTGACGCACTTGTTTGATTGTAGATCGCTTTAAACCCCCCTTCGGCATAAATTCGTCTTACGTTTCATCCATCATCCATCTGTTCCATTCTTCTCTCATATGCGCTGTAAACAGTTTGCTTACCGAGACATCAAGAAGTTACAGTTGTTAAGTAAGTCCTCCAGGAATAACAACAAGCTCTGTATTTCTCTGTCTCGTTTACTCTTTCACAAAATTTTTCAAATGACAATTAAACTGATCTAGCACAAGAAGAGAACTCTTCTTCGATAAAGCACCTTTCTTTCTCTACCACACGCTTTTAAACCGTAATTTCAGAAAAGCCCCGTCCATTCCAACCCTTGTCATTTAAGCGAACAGTCACCATTTGGTGGTATTTCAGAAGGTTTTGGAATTGTTTTGTGCTTGAAAATGATCTCTGGATTACGTTTAGTGGCATCAACACAACATCAAAGAACAAAAGTGTAGTACATTTTTTCTGCTTGATGTAATAATTTACCAACAGCCGTATGTATTGTAGAAATTTATTTTATTTTACGAACTTCTATGTGCTACCAGTTTCGGCATTATATTGATGCGGTTTGCCCATCGCCTCGGTCTGTGTCGCCTGGCTACCACGAGCTGTTGCAGGACGATTGATTCACGGATCCACGGAATCACACACGGATCTTCCGTGTATAGCGGTTTTACGACTATGACGAGTGGGACCTGAAGATGGCATCAATGCAATGCCGAAACTGGTAACACATAGAAGTTCATAAAATAAAATAAATTTCTACAATACATACGGCTGTTGGTAAATTATTGCATCTAGAAGTTCATGCCAGCCATCGTCCCACCATCCATAATGGATCAACGAAGATTACATTTTTTCTTGCTGCCATGTTTTTATAGTTACAGTTTTAGCACCTTTCATGGCAACAGTTCCGTTACTCGGCACATCAAATATCAGAGGAGTTTCATTCATATTCGCTATTTAGCTTAGTTCCACTCTGGTTTTCTTTCGCTGTTGAGTAATAAAGAGATGGAAAGATAATATTTTCTCTTCATAGTCTTGTGGATCTTTCTGAGATATTTTGCTTTTGGTTCACATGCTAAGTCCACGACCGTTCATAAAACTGTAGCACCAACCAACGATAACCTTTAAATCCATTAAGTTCCACTCTAGCGCCAACTTACAAGCATGTATTTGAATGGTTTTTGTATTTATTCCAGTGTCATTTTGGCAGTGTCGCCGAATCCGTTTCAATCGTCATCTTCTAGTTTTGGTCATTTTGCATTCAGTCCTCCATTTGCGCATTTAGTCTTCCTCATTTTCTTCAGTTGTTCTATGTCACTCCGACATTTTTTTCTGTTTGTGGAGTCCGAAAATACCGCTCGGCTTCTCTTTTTCCTTGTTCTTGTGCACATGCTATTGCTTTAAATGTACAGCCCGCATGATGTCATACCTTTTATGTTATTCCATTACGAAACTAGCTACTAAGAAAAGATTGTACTCTTACCGATAACACAAATCAGTTCAAGTTCACTGGCACCGTAGACTACACTGACGCATCATCATACGCTAGACAATGTTTTCGTTTTATGAGCTCGTGGAACCCCGCAACTCATGTTCGTCGCATCGGTGCAGTGCTGCTGCCAGTTGGATCCAGTGTTGCCAGATAGAGATAGATATCCCGCGGCATCAAACATATTGCTATTTTTAAGTCTGGCACGAAGTTTAAATCAAACACTGCACATTTTTATATTAATTTCGAGTACAAGGAGCACTTGACTTTTGGAAGCAATTTTTAGAAGAACAAAGTGTGTGTTGTAGTCGGTAAAGTATGTGAAGAGAATAGTAAGAGTTGTGCGAACATTGGTATCGCAAAAGGTTGTCGCGTCCAACAACAAAAACTGTCTATCGAGTGTGGAAAAAATTGTTGTTCCGTGGACGCTGGAATACTACGCACGGGAAAGCAGTAAGTCTCCAACGAGCAGAGCGAGATAATAGATCTTTTGGCGGCTGTCCCTACCGATGTGTTTTATGCAACCCGCAACATCTCCAAGTACCATGCACAAGAATTTCAGATCTTCTCACTCGCTATGCACAAACTGTTAGTCCTATATAAATTTAGAACAATACCCTGTTGTTGTAAATTTAATGAAGTTAAATTTTGTACTGGAATACATTTTCACTAGAGGCCATACTTCCAGAATTATTCAAGACCAAGTACGAAATTGACCTTCAAACACGTTTCTCTTGAATACCTCAAAAATCGTGGCCTTCATCGAAAACGTTTTCACTAGAGGCCGTAGTTATCGAATTATTCAAGGAAAACTACAAACATGACCTTCAAACACGCTTCTCTTGAATAACTCTGCACGATAGCAATGGAGGTACTATCGGAGACAGTGCTGCCAAAGCAGATTT
Organism: Schistocerca piceifrons; assembly: GCF_021461385.2. NCBI lineage: Eukaryota > Metazoa > Arthropoda > Insecta > Orthoptera > Acrididae > Schistocerca > Schistocerca piceifrons. The sequence goes on from NC_060146.1 coordinate 42,148,847, forward strand.
ACTAAACACAGCCTTCCGAAATGCCTTCATAAAATAAGACGAAGTAAATATTCCAGAATTCGCATCGAGAACAGCTATCAACATGAGTAATGTGGAAGTAAATATCCTCGGAGTAGTGAAGCAACTTAAATCACTTAATAAAATCAAGTCTTCTGGTTCACACTGTATACCAATTAGGTTCCTCTCGGAGTATGCTGATGCATTACCTCCATACTTAACAATCGTACACAACAGTTCTCTCGACGAGAGATCCGTACCCAGAGACTGGAAAGTTGCACGAGTCACACCAATTTTCAAGAAAAGTAGTAGGAGTAACCCACTAAATTACAGGCCCATGTCATTAACGTCGATATGCGGCAGGATTTTAGAACATATATTGTGTTCAGACATCATGAATTACCTCGAAGAAAACTGTCTATTGACACACAGTCATCATGGGTTTAGAAAACGTTCCTGTGATACACAACTAGCTCTTTATTCACACTTGTTGAGTGCTTCTGACAAGGTATTTCAGATCGATTCCGTGTTTCTGGATTTCAGGAAGTTTTATATATATATATATATATATATATATATATATATATATATATATTAGTGAAATTGCGTGCTTACAGAATATCGTCTCAGTTATGTGGCTGGATTTATGATTTCGTGTCAGAGAGGTCACAGTTCGTAGTAATTGACGGAAAGTAATCGAGTAAAACAGAAGTGATTTCTGGCATTCCCCCAGGTAGTGTTATAGACCCTTTGCTGTTCCTTATCTATATAAACGATTTGGGAGACAATCTGAGCAGATGTTTGCAGGTGACGCTGTCGTTTATCGACTAATAAAGTCACCAGAAGATCAAAACAAATTCCAAAACGATTTAGTAAAGATATCTGAATGGTGCGAAAATTGGCAATTGACTCTAAATAATGAAAAATGTGAGGTCATCCACATGGGTGCTAAAAGGAATTCGTTAAACTTCGATTACACGACAAATCAGTTTAATCTAAAAGCCGTAAATTCAGCCAAATACCTAGGTATTATATTTACGAACAATTTAAATTGGAAGTAGCACATAGAAAATGTTGTGGGGAAGGCTAACCAAAGACTGCGTTTTATTGGCAGGACACTTAGAAAATGTAACAGACCTACTAAGGAGGCTGCCTACACTACGCTTGTCCGTCCTCTTTTAGAATACTGCTGCGCGGTGTGGAATCCTTACCAGATACGACTGACGGAGTACATCGAAAAAGTTCAAAGACAGGCAGCACGTTTTGTATTATCGCGAAATATGGGAGAGAGTGCCACAGAAATGATGCAGGATTTGGGTTGGACATCATTAAAAGAAAGGCGTTTTTCGTTGCGACGGAATCTTCTCACGGAATTCCAATCACCAACTTCCTCCTCCGAATGCGAAAATATTTTGTTGACACCGACCTACATAGGGAGAAACGATCACCACGATAAAATAAGGGAAATCAGAGCTCGTACGGAAAGATATAGGTGTTCGTTCTTTCCGCGCGCTATACGAGATTGGAATGATAGAGAATTGTGAAGGTCGTTCGATGAACCCTCTGCCAGGCACTCAAATGTGATTTGCAGAGTGTCCATGTAGATGTAGATGTAGACCGTGGCCTTCAGCGAAAGCGTATCCCAGTACAAAATTTAACAACGCTGGATTTCCTACAAAAATGATCTTGTTATTTTTTTTTCTTTAGCACTAATAGTAAACACGTATCGACAAAGAAAATACGAAAATCTAATGCATGGTTTTTTGAAAGTGTTGCAGGTTGCAAGAAACGTATCAGTAAGGGCAGCTGAATGACCCTGCATACGCCTTGTTGGCATTTCACGATATCTTCAGTGTGGGTGCACCCTAAGCCCGACCTCTTGTAGGAATCGTGCTGAAAGCTACGAGCAATGAGTGTGGAGGACAGGGATCGTTACGAAAGTAGTGAGTGACAGGTTGGGAATTTGGGCTGGAAGGAAAGTGTGCTCGGATAGCTGGAGTGGTTAATGCGACCGCTCCAGTTGCAGTCCGGCAAAAATTGTCGCTTTTCGCCATTGAAATATTTCAGTGGGCTCATTCCGCTGCCGTCGGTATTTCTCTTTCATCGTGCGTGTGTAGCTTCCATCCATATCATATGATGCTTTACCAGCAGAGTAGCCAGTGGGACTGGATAATTCTGTCACTCGGCTCTATTGCGACATCCGGACAATGGGTTCTTTCATCAAACGTTTCTCCTCACAAATAATGAATTTTTGATGAGAGCTTCATCAGTAAATCTGAAGAAAAAGGGTATTCTATTGATATCACATGAGACTTCCGTATAAGTCGGCAATCGGTTTCGTGTTCAAAACACATAACCCAAAGTTCTGGTTATTGTAATTTCTCCGAAACTACTTGTAAGATTTTTAAGAGTGAAACGACGTTCGATTTGTCCCAGATATTACTACAGATCCATTTGAAAAAGCGCAGTAATCAGTACAACATCATTTAGCGAGGATTTTACGTAGTTCAGAATTACGATATCTCACACTGTTCAGGAAGTATTTTTGAACAGTTCGACTTAATCACACTGCATTACAATGTTTTCAAAACGAGTAAATTGCAACACCGTAGTCAAAGTGAGAATCGTGCCTACATACATGCTTGTCACATTCCAATCAGCAACACAATCAATGGCTAACTGACGTACGCAGTTCGACAATGTACTCGTGCAAGAAAAAAAACTTCGCTATTGAGTAACGTAGGTGAAACTAATGCCCATGGAATCGAGCGTGATAGCTATATGACGAATACTTATTAAAAACCTCATATGTAATGCAGAGTCAAACAAAGTTTTGAAAAGACTGGCACCTTGCTTTAAATGTACAGGTATATAAGTTTTGCACCACAAAACGAGACAAGTTACGATTTTATGACAAGTATATCGTCGAGTCACAGCTGCAGTGAATTAATATGTTAAAATACCTGGATGTAACAATTTGCAGGGATTTTAAATGAAACGATAACATAGGCTTATTCGCAGGAAAGTCGTTTGGTACGTTTTGGTTCATCGGTAGAATACTATGGAAATACAAACAGTCTGAAAAAGAGATTCATTACAAAATTCTGGAATATTCCTGAACTGTATGGAACCGGATCCAAAAAGGAATAATAGGAGACGATGAATATATACAGAGAAGGTTATCTCGAATAGTCACAGATTAGTTTGGCCTGTGGAAGAGCATCACAAAGAGACTGAAATAACTACTCTAGCAGGCGTTTGAAGATAGATGGAAACTGTCCTGGTGAAACGTTCTTAGAAAATTTCTATAACCAATAATACAGGGTGTTTCAAAAATGACCGGTATATTTGAAACGGCAATAAAAACTAAACGAGCAGCGATAGAAATACACCGTTTGTTGCAATATGCTTGGGACAACAGTACATTTTCAGGCGGACAAACTTTCGAAATTACAGTAGTTACAATTTTCGACAACAGATGGCGCTGCAAGTGATGTGAACGATATAGAAGACAACGCAGTCTGTGGGTGCGCCATTCTGTACGTCGTCTTTCTGCTGTAAGCGTGTGCTGTTCACAACGTGCAAGTGTGCTGTAGACAACATGGTTTATTCCTTAGAACAGAGGATTTTTCTGGTGTTGGAATTCCACCGCCTAGAACACAGTGTTGTTGCAACAAGACGAAGTTTTCAACGGAGGTTTAATGTAACCAAAGGAGCGAAAAGCGATACAATAAAGGATCTGTTTGAAAAATTTCAACGGACTGGGAACGTGACGGATGAACGTGCTGGAAAGGTAGGGCGACCGCGTACGGCAACCACAGAGGGCAACGCGCAGCTAGTGCAGCAGGTAATCCGACAGTGGCCTCGGGTTTCCGTTCGCCGTGTTGCAGCTGCGGTCCAAATGACGCCAACGTCCACGTATCGTCTCAAGCGCCAGAGTTTACACCTCTATCCATACAAAATTCAAACGCGGCAACCCCTCAGCGCCGCTACCATTGCTGCACGAGAGACATTCGCTAACGATATAGTGCACAGGATTGATGACGGCAATATGCATGTGGGCAGCATTTGGTTTACTGACGAAGCTTATTTTTACCTGGACGGCTTCGTCAATAAACAGAACTGGCGCATATGGGGAACCAAAAAGCCCCATGTTACAGTCCCATCGTCCCTGCATCCTCAAAAAGTACTGGTCTGGGCCGCCATTTCTTCCAAAGGAATCATTGGCCCATTTTTCAGATCCGAAACGATTACTGCATCACGCTATCTGGACATTCTTCGTGAATTTGTGGCGGTACAAACTGCCTTAGACGACACTGCGAACACCTCGTGGTTTATGCAAGATGGTGCCCGGCCACATCGCACGGCCGACGTCTTTAATTTCCTGAATGAATATTTCGATGATCGTGTGATTGCTTTGGGCTATCCGAAACATACAGGAGGCGGCGTGGATTGGCCTCCCTATTCGCCAGACATGAAGCCCTGTGACTTCTTTCTGTGGGGACACTTGAAAGACCAGGTATACCGCCAGAATCCAGAAACAATTGAACAGCTGAAGCAGTACATCTCATTTGCATGTGAAGCCATTCCGCCAGACACGTTGTCAAAGGTTTCGGGTAATTTCATTCAGAGACTACGCCATATTATTGCTACGCATGGTGGATATGTGGAAAATATCATACTATAGAGTTTCCCAGACCGCAGCGCCATCTGTTGTTGAAAATTGTAACTATTGTAATTTCGAAAGTTTGTCTGCCTGAAAATGTACTGTTGTCCCAAGCATATTGCAACAAACGGTGTATTTCCATCGCTGCTCGTTTAGTTTTTATTGCCGTTTCAAATATACCGGTCATTTTTGAAACACCCTGTAAGTGCTTAAGCTAAAAATATATACAACCACCCACATATCGCTCCCATAGGGATCGCGAAGACAAGATTAGGCTAACTACAGCGTGCATAGGGACATTTAAGCAATGATTATTCCCGCAGTCCATATGCGCATGGAATGGAAAGAAGCCCTGCCGCGTGGGATTAGGGGAGCGGTCTGAGGCGCTGCAGTCATGGATTGTGCGGCTGGTCCCGGCGGAGGTTAGAGTCCTCCCTCGAGCATGGGTGCGTGTGTTTGTCCTTAGGATAAGTTAGGTTAAGTAGTGTGTAAGCTAAGCGACTGATGACCTTAGCAGTTAAGTCCCATAAGATTTCACACACGTTTGAATGTTTTTTTCATTTGAAAGAAGCCCTAATAATAATTACAATGGGACGTACGGTCTTCAATGCACTTCACAGTGGACATCGGAGTACAGATATAGGTCTAGATTACGAAAGTATTTCCGTAGTAAAGATAGTCACAAAGCCATTTTAACTTTATTCTCACCCCCTCCACCCCACCCATTTCCCCATTACGAAAGCATTTCCGTAGCAAAGATAGTCACAAAGCCATGTTAACTTTATTCTCACTCCCCCCCTCCACCCCGTACACCCCACCTAGTCCCCCACCCAAGGCATAGTCCTCTGTTCCCCGAAGTTCGTCTCATATTCATACTTCCGTTAGCATGATGAGGACATACACAACTATAAATTAGGAAACCTGGTACTGACAAATTTCAGGCGGTGCAGTGTAAACACTGGAGACAGTCTGGTAACCTATATTAGAGGCACAGACACACTCTGTCACTGGGGCAGGGGAGAGTGTGGCCAGAGTATGGCGTACTAAAAAAGAAAAAAAATAAAGAGCTGTGGATCTTGAGCGGGCGGTCTGCCCAGCGTTAATGGCGTGTTTACACCGGTTGGGCAGCGCCGTTGTAAACAACGAGGAAAAATTGCCCGTGCGGCCGCAGAGCTCAGCTCACCCCCTACTCCCTCCCCCCGTCCCTCCCCCCCCCCCTCTCTCTCTCTCTCTCTCTCTCTCTCTCCTTCCATCCCTCTTTCTCTCTCACTCTACTTGTCCGCCCACAGGCCTCCGACTCAATCTCCCACTGCGCACAGCACACTGCCTCGCTTTCTGCGCGTCCCACTGCCCGGGGGGGCTCGCAGTCCAAACACACGTCACTCCGAGAGAAATTATTCCTGCCTTCCGCAGCAGAGCTCGCAACCAGCTGGAGATGTTTTGGCGACCGCTAGAGGCTGCCTTCTACATTTGTGTACTTTCCAGCTCCGCTTCCGAAAATACGTTTTCTCTCCTCTCTGACTTCACTACCACCAAACTACCGCCGTCCCCAAGCCGAAGCTGGCTTTGAACGCCACGGTACGTTACTAGCAGTGGTCCTACTGGATACGATAAGCCCTTCTTCTGATATCTGAACTATCTTATCAGATCATCAAGGATGGGAAGGGGGATAGGGGAAGGTTATAAGAATAGTGTGTGTGGTTCTCTTTGGTTAGCGCGCCTAGCCGATGAGTGTGTGACATTCTGAACCCTCCGATACGACACGCGCCTTTTTTAGGCGGCGACTCGATTGTCGAGTCGCACCGACATTGTTCCAGCACGTAAATAACGGGCATAAGGTTACGTAGGTGTCTGGAGCTAGAAATCTGTCGGTTCACATAGAAGGGTTTCGGTTGTTAGGAAGAATTGTTTTAAGGATTTGTATTTAAATACATTGCTAGTTGGTCCGAAATCAGATTTATTACATATCACCTAGTATGATGGGTATGGGAGACCTAAAAATTGTCTTTTACACGAGACGCTTTTTCACTGCCATGCACTTTCATTCTTTTTTGTCCCGAGTAGTGCACAATACTTCTGACCTTTTTCTTCTCAGTCGGAAAATGAGTCCATGCTTTTGCCTGAAGTCTTAAAAGCTCATAGTCGCCCGCACACAGAGTATGCAGGGAGCTGTGACACACTCCAGCAATAACTGTGCAGGTCCTTTTTCTTTACTCTGGTCTTGTGATGCTCAGTGAAAGACCTGAAAATATACTTATCGAGAAGATAAAAAATATTGATCGTGTTAGGACAGCAACCAGCCACAAATTTACTTTGAGTTCCTTTATTCAAAGGAAACCGTTACCGGTTTCGAATCGTTGCGATTCATCATCAGACGGTTTACACGCTTTCTTTCTACATTTGGTGTGTTTTTTACAGATTAATTGTCCTAAAATATAAATAGAACACAATTACAAACACGCCACACACAGATGGTTGCGTTGCAGATTTTCGTTGCATGTGGCTTACGTGAAACGTCGGTTTCGAGTGATTGTTTCTATAACGTTCATCCAATCGATGTAAATGCATTCTCACTGCATCCTCGTTGTTGCACACGTAATAGTTCTCACTTTACACTTTAGATTTGTCACTGAGTTCATTCCAACCACGCACCACATGTTTTGGTACATACAAAGAGCTTACAAACATATGGGTGTCACAGATGCTATGATATATCGTAACATTTGACGATGATGTCCTATGTTTGGAAAGGATCATATATTCTTTTACAAAACTGTAATGTCTTTTACATTAGTGTAGAGAGATTGAATATTTTTTTTAAAAAATATATATATATAAATCTGTTGTTGCTGATTTAATTATAAAGTTTTTTATATATATTTAGAGCTGTATAGGTAAAATAGTACATTATTTTATTACATTTGGCAGCATGAGAATTATAGTAACATATAAATTTCCTACTTGATCTGCAGATAGATGTATTAATATTATTTGCTTTGGAGGCTGGAAAGTAATTTTTGGAAATTTTTCAGGAAAGGGGCGTTAGCCAACTCTGTTTGTTCGTTAAGGATATAGTCTGGGGTGCTGTTTTTGTGTGTGTGTATTTCTAATTCTTCTAATATATTCATAGTGGCCCCTTTTTCTGTTAGATGTAAAATCTTTAAGTTGTCCTCAGTGTTACCCACTGAATGGTTTTCTTCAGCAATATGGGCTGCAAATGCTGATTTGTTCAAGTTACCAAGTCTTAGGGCGTCAATATGTTCTTTATATCTAATTTTAAAACTTCTGCCTGTCTGTCCAATGTAGAATTTTGGGCATGTATCACACTTGAGTTTGTATATTCCTGATTTACGGTAGGGACTCTTGGAGGTGTTTACATCATGTATCACTTTTTGTTGTAATTTATTTTTTGTGGAAAAGCTGATTCTGATATTTTTCTTCTTTTTAAATAAGTTTGCTATTTGGTATGAAAGTGAGCCTATGTATGGGAGAGTAGCATATTTAGGTTTGGCTTCAGTGGCACACTGATTTGGCTTGAAGTGACTGCTGTGAAGTGGATCTGTGGGTTTTGTTTGCATTTTGTTGTGGAGTTTTTCTATTATTGTGGGTTTATATTCATTATTATGAGCAACTGTTTTAATTATATTGATTTCATTTTGTTGGTCTGTGTCACTCATTGGTACTTTTTTAATTCGGTGTAGCATCGTTCTGAAATATGCCATTTTTTGTTGGCGGGGGTGGCAAGATGAGTTGCTAATACTGACATCTGTGGTGGTAGGTTTTCTGTAAATACTGAATTGATGTTTATTGTTACTATTGCAAATTTTCAGGTCAAGAAAGTTAATGCTTTTATTAGTTTCATGTTCAACTGTGAATTTAATATTTTTGTGCGTTTTGCTAAGATCTGCTGCTAATGTATCTATTTCATTGCTTGTGCCATCAAAAAGCAGTATTGTATCATCAACATATCTTCTGTAGTATATTATTTTGTTTGAGATGTGCTGGTTGGCAGAAAAGAATTTTTGTTCTATATGGTTGATGTAAATGTCAGCCAATATCCCAGCTAAGCTACTTCCCATTGCCAAACCATCATGTTGTTGGTACAGTTTGTTGTTGAAGCTAAAGTAGTTATGGTCTAGAATAAGAGAAAGTATTTCTATGAGTTCACAGATCTCTGCAACACTAATTTTCTTATATTTAAGCAGATTGTTTCTTATAATGTTAATAGTCTCTTTTACAGGGATGTTCGTGTACAGGTTGACTATGTCTAGTGATGCTAATTTAGCTGTTGGTGGGATGTGGATGTCTTTAATTAAGCTTATGAGTTCATGTGTGTTATGTATGGTGTAGTTATTTTCAAATGTATAGTATTTGGTAATGAGGCTTTTTAATTTACGGCTCATGAAGTATGCAGGGCTGTTTCTTGGGTTAACAATCGGGCGAATGGGACAATTTTCTTTATGAACCTTTGGCTGTGCACGCAGTTTTGGTGCTGAGGGATTCATTGTTATGCAGTTACGTATTTCATATTTGTTCAGTAAAAAGTTACAGTTTTGTAGTAGCTTTCGGAGTTTAGTTTGGAATTTTACTGTAGGATCCGTCTTTATTTCAGTAATATTGTTGCTATGGAAAAATTGAAAGGTTTTCTCTACATATTCCCTTTCATGCATTATGATTAAAGAATTTCCTTTGTCATGCGATAAAAAATATCTATCTGTACCCTTCATTTGCGTCACATCATTGGAAAGAGAGTCTCGTCTGACGTTCTGCGCCAGCCATCTGATTTTTCAATTTGTTTACTAAATCCAGCTACCACGTTACACTCATGAACTGCGCTTCGTTTAAGAGCTCTCCATTAGGCAGACAATGAAGTCGATGGATTCATATAGACAAGCGCACACTTTCAAGCGTAGCTCTACGTACTATTTGAATCCCTGAGCAGCTTCGTGCGACTGCAGGTTGTTATGACCAGAAGGAACTACAACTGCGAACCATGCCCGTGGGTTCTTTATTTGCCGTGGCAGATGGCTCATCTGAACTACGAGGGCTGTTTGGAAAGTAAGGTCGTATCGGTCGTGAAATGAAAATATTTTATTCACAACAGTTATACAGCCGACCGGTTCTAGGCGCTTCAGTCCGGAACCGCGCGACTGCTACGGTCGCAGGTTCGAATCCTGCCTCGGGCATGGATTTGTGCCATAATAATAATAATAATAATGGTTTATTTGTTCATAATAACTTTTACAGTCGTGGACATAGTCAGTCAGTCCATACATGAACAATAATAATAGTTTAGAATTAGAAATAAAGTACATAAAACATTAAAAATCCTTGATAGAGTACAAACATTTAGCAATGAACAGCTGCTTTAATTTTATTTTAAATATGTTTCCTTTTAACATTTTTATGGTATTTGGCAATCTGCTGTAAAAAAAAAATCTTCCAGCATAAAATGGATTATGATCGGTGGCTTTTTTATTTCTGAATTTTATGTGGTAATCCTCTTTCTTCCTTGTATTATAACTATGGATATCACTATTAATTATACTGAGCTCCATATTTTCTTTTAGAAACAGTATAGTCCTTAGAACATATAATGAATACACTGTTAGTATATTACACCTAATGAAGTATGCTCTGCAGGATTGACGTTTACTAATATTCGCTATTATCCTAATTGCTCTCTTGTGGGCTCTAAAAGCCCTATACATGTATACCGTTGTTGCCCCGCCCCAAATCTCAATACCGTATTGTAGGTGGGAGTATATAATACCAAAATAGATTTGTCTTAAGACTGGTGACGCTATTATGCTGGAATGGCGTTTTAGCAGGTAGGTATGACACGAGATTTTTTACACATGTAGCTGATGTTCTCCTTCCATGTAAGATGTTCATCAACTATAATACCCAGGAATTTATGTTTATCAATTGTTTCAATTGATAACACTGGCTCACTATCCACTTGTCTTGATTTGTAATTTAGCATAAACTGCATTAGAATTGTCTTTTCCTTATTTAATGCCAATTTATTTTTAGTCATATATTCTGTGATGAGGCTAGTGTTCTTCATATTATTTTGCACTGCTAGCTGTTTTGTAGGGCCCCAGCTTATGAAGGAGGTGTGGTTGGCATAATTCACAAGGTCTGCATTTTTTGAGTTATTATATCATTGATGTACACAGTGAACAGTTAGGTTTAAGTAGCTCTAAGTTCTGGAGGACTGATGACCTCAGAAGTCCCATAGTGCTCAGAGCCATTTGAACCGTTTGAACAGTTACACAATGAAGGCTATCACGACCTGATGTTTCAGGTCCAGAGTATTCTTCCGGGCTGTATGGCCGTGGTCCATGGAACTCTTCTATCCCTGACGTTTCGTCCAAAGCTACGTTGGACATCTCCGCAGGTGCTCCGTATTGTTCTGAGTCTTGCCGACTGACGTGTCGGACGTCGAAGAACGGCCTAAATACGGTGGACAGTGGGCGTGGTCTCGATTTCACGTGATAGCACACATAAACCTTGTCAAGGAGGAAATATAACTATCGATCACAGTACGTCATAGATGAAAATTTCTCATCGATTCTGTAACGCCACTGTCCATATATCGCTGAGTTCTATAGCTCCTTCTTTTCTGTTAAAATTATCCCCATGTTTATATATTTCGATGGCTTTTCTATTTAGCCGTGGAAAATAATTCGTCATAGTACATAGAACTTCAGTTTCCGAAAATTTCACTACGTGATCACCCGACTTCATGGTCTGCCACGCCTCACTTGTCTGTTTTCCCTAGTCGGCAAAGACTTTTATGTCCCTTCAACCGTGTATTCACACTTCTCTTTGTAGTTCCAATGTAGACCCTACCACACGTACACGGAATCTCGTATACACCACTTGCAGACGCTTGTCCATAACGGAACGAAGTGCTTGGCCTACTTTCTTAGTTGGTCTGAAAATCGGTCGAACGTTATGTTTCCTTGAAATCTTGCCCATTTGATCCGTTACTTTTTTGATGAAGGGTAGAGAAACCGTGTTCTTCCATCGCTGTGTCCTATCGTTGTCCTTAGGCCTCCTGTTCTTCGGTCGCAACAGTTAGCCACACTTTCCAGCTACCTCTCTAATAGTCGCCGCTTCGACTTAGACATTTGTCGCAGCGTTGCACAAACTTTCCAGTACCCTCGTCGCACAAAGCAGCTGCCTGTCCTTTCCGCCGGTTCTCTACGCTGGTCCCCCTTTCGTTGTTTGTCCAAAATGTTGTCTTTGCAGCCAGCGGTTCACGTGAGCACAGATGAACAACGGAGGAAGCCAATTAAGGGCTATATTGTGGGTGATCAAACACTTCCAACCGAAAACGCTGCAGGAGCGTCTTCATTGCCCTACAGAATGCGGCTGAAAATTGTCTTGAAGAAAGAAATGCATCACATTTGCGTTATGTGGGCTGCATAGATTCAGGTGAAATCTCTCACCAGACCCACATGCCTGGCAGGAGGCGCTGTTGTTTTAGGCATTTCTATAAGGATGCTTTACGGTCTGAACTGAAAAGAGCGATGTGTAGCGATCGACGCGCGTACTAAACATACTACCCAACACATCTGTGCAAAGTTAATCGGATTATCACTGTGGTTTCCAATTCGCGCCTAATCGGACCTTACTTTCCAAATACGCCTCGTATAACATCCAGTATCTCCACCTTATTACATGAATGATAAAAAAAGATTTAGTTAACCTGATACAATCATTTGCCACAGGAGTGCTTGATAATTTGTAACTGTCATTTAGTATTAAAGCCTCACTTGATGCATTAATTAACACACTTTTCTCTTAAAGTACAGTGTTCGATGTTTACAAAAGCACAGTTTTATCTGAGGCCTGAATAACTCTTCTACTCGATGATGTTGACTGCTTCACTTGTGACCACAAACTGGGGGAGAGTACTTCCGTGCTTTGCTCTATATCGATCTGTGTGCGAGGATGCTGCTGTGCTGAGGATGAGGGCATTTGTCGTTGCAGATTGCAGCAAGGCATTGCTAATGTCTGTCGTGTCGACGTGTGTTGCCGACTTTGGTGTAGGGTCCTGCAGTCACTGGACGATTCCAAACAGCTCATCGTTTGATGTGAAACGGTTAATAAACTAAACTCCGTCCGAACATGCCTTGAAGGCACAACGGAACCGGCCGACCGCCGTGTCATCCTCAGACCACAGGCGTCACTGGATGCGGATATGGAGGCGCACGTGGTCAGCACACCGGTCTCCCGGCCGCTGCCAGGTTTTGTGACCAGAGCCGCTAGTTCCCATGATGCACCCCGTCAACTGGCCTCCCAATGGCTTAGAGGACCCTATTAGCAAACAGCGCTCGGCAGACCCAGACGGTGACCCATCCAGGTGTTAGCCAAGTCCGACAGCGCCGAGACACACGAGAAAGACAGGCCGCTGCGCGTACGTCACGAAGGTAGGCCTGAACTCGCTTGCTCGCGCAGGTCAGCAGACAAAATGCGTTTCTAAACCTGTTAACTCGCAGCTGGGAGTGTAAGTATTAACGAGAATTGCACCTTCCACTGGTATCTGCTATTATGTCTCACTGATTTACAGTACTACAGAAGAATTTAATTTAAGATCAATACTTGATATACACCACTGGCCATTAAAATTGCTACACCACCAAGTTGACGTGATACAGACGCGGAATTTAACCGACAGGGAGAAGATGCTGTAATATGCAAATTATTAGCTTTTCAGAGCATTCACACAAGGCTGGTGCCGGTGGCGACACCCACAACGAGCTGACATGAGGAAAGTATCCAATCGATTTCTCATACACAAACAGCAGTTGACCGGCTTCGCCTGGGGAGACGTTGTTGTGATGCTTCGTGTAAGGAGGAGAAATGCGTACCATCACGTTTCCGACTTTGATAAAAGTCGGATTGTAGCCTATCGCGATTGCGGTTTATCGTATCGCGACATTGCTGCTCGCGTTGGTCGAGATCCAGTGACTGTTAGCAGGATATGGAATCGGTGGGTTCAGTAGGGTAATACGGATCGCCGTGCTGGATCCCAACGGCCTCGTATCACTAGCAGTCGAGATGAGAGGCATCTTATCCGCGTGGCTGTAACGGATCTGGCAGCCACGTCTCGATCCCTGAGTCAACAGATGAGGACGTTTGCAAGACAACAACCATCTGCACGAACAATACGCCGACGTTTGCAGCAGCACGGACTATCAGCTGGGAGACCGTGACTGCGGTTACCATTGATGCTGCATCACAGACAGGAGCGCCTGCTGTGGTGTCACCGCCAGACACCACACTTGCTAGGTGGTAGCTTTAAATCGGCCGCGGTCCATTAGTACATGTCGAACCCGCGTGTCGCCACTGTCAGTGATCGCAGACCGAGCGCCACCACACGGCAGGTCTAGAGACACGTACTAGCACTCGCCCCAGTTGTACGGACGACTTAGCTAGCGATGCAACACTGACGAAGCCTCGTTTATTTGCAGAGAATATAGTTAGAATAGCCTTCAGCTAAGTCAGTGGCTACGACCTAGCAAGGCGCCATAGCAATTGATAGTTATCCTATGAAGCATGTCTCATCAAGAACGATGTATACAAATGATGGATTAAAGTTAAGTATTCCAGCAGCTACGCACTTTTCTTTATAGCATTCATTACATATCCTGTTTCAGACCTCACACCATCCTGCGTGAGCTTATAGCGTGCATTTCGGTCTCCTCAAAAAACACTGTGTCGGCACTTCTGTCGACACATCACCTGCGATGGTGTACTCAACGCTGAACCTGGGTGCACGAATGGCGAAACGTCATTTTTTCGGATGAATCCAGGTTCTGTTTACAGCATCATGATGGTCGCATCCGTGTTTGGCGACATCGCGGTGTTCGCTCATTGGAAGCGTGTATTCGTCATCGCCATACTGGCGTATCACCTGGCGTGATGGTATGGGGTGCTATTGGTTACACGTCTCGGTCACCTCTTGTTCGCATTGACGGCACTTTGATCAGTGGACGTTACATTTCAGATGTGTTACCACCCGTGGCTCTACCCTCCATTCGATCCCTGCGAAACCCTACATTTCAGCAGGATAGTGCACGACCGCATGTTGCAGATCCTGTACGGGCCTTTCTGGATACAGAAAATGTTCGACTGCTGCCCTAGCCTGCACTTTCTCCAGATCTCTCACCAATTGAAAATGTCTGGTCAATGGTGGCCGAGCAGCGGGCTCGTCACACTACGCCAGTCACTACTCTTGATGAATTGTGGTATCGTGTTGAAGCTGCATGGGCAGCTGTACCTGTACATGCCATCCAAGCTCTTACTCAATGCCCAGGCGTATCAAGGCCGTTACTACTGCCAGAGGTGGTTGTTCTGGGTACTGATTTCTCAGGATCAATGCACCCAAATTGCTTGAAAAAATTGCTTGAAAATGTAATCACATGTCAGTTCTACCGTAATATATTTGTCCAATGAATACCCATTTATCATCTGGATTTCTTCTTGGTGTTGCAATTATAATGGCCAGTGGTGTACTACACGCACCGTGCGTGTGTCTGACTAGCAGTCATTCCTCGCCAGCTGACGCTGCTATCGTCTGGATGGGTTTACATCGATAGCAGATCGGTGGTCATAATGTACTGGCTGATCACTGTATGATAGCCTACGGTAGTCTTACAACTCTAGCTTTGACACAAAACTGAAACGCACGTACGGGTTGAGAGGAATTTGTTATGAGAACAACAATATGCAGAACGTAGTCGGCTTTACGCGGTTCGTATGTTTCAACACGTCTGGTGACGCAAACCTGGTGGCCCTTTCGGTTCCGCGAGATGTTTTGCGATAACTGCCCCTGTCCGGAATACAGAGCAGCCCCGCTGTTTGGCGCCGGCCTGTTTTTGCCGCGTTTCCAATCAGCCAAATTCACCGCCCGGCAGCACATCGACTGGCAACCATTTCCGACTCTTTCCACTCACGCACGCAGTGCAGACGCACGCACATAGGTGTGCTTATTGACTAACTATACTGAGACTATAAACTTTCACAATGACATAGGAAAAACTTTTATTGCAAAAGTATTCCGAAAGCAACTCTTGACATAAATGGAATGCTGGTAACTATGTCAGAATAAAATATTTTTGATGATATCTATATTTATATTGACATCGGGGAAAGTTGTCTAAATTGTACCACTTTTGAGATCTCATTTATCACTAAATGTTCCGGTCACGCCCTTTGGTGGGTCTCTCTCTCTCTCTCTCTCTCTCTCTCTCTCTCTTTTGCGTTCAGACTTCTGAACGCTTCTCTCCGTGCCAAACTCTTCATCTCAGAATAGCACTTCCAACCTTCCTCCACAGCTTTTACCCTCTACTGCTCCCTCTAGTACCATAAAAGCTACTCCCTAATGTCTTAACAGATGTCCTGTCATCCTGCTGTCCCTTCTCCTTGTCAGAGTTTTCCACATATTCCTTTCCTTTCCGATTCTGCGCAAGACCTCTTCTTTCCTTACCTTATCACTCCACCTAATTTTCAACATTTGTCTGTGGCACCACGTCTCAAATGCATCAGTTCTGTTCTGCTCCGGTTTTGCCACAGTCCTGTTGATATTGGCACACTTCTCTTGACCAGGAATGCCCTTTTCGCCAGTGCGAGACTTCTTTTGGTGTCCTCGTTGCTCCCATCAGTACTGATGTTTTCTCGCTGCCACTTCTCATGTCTTTTGGCTTTCTTCGATTTGCTCTCAGTCCATATTCTGTACTCAGTAGACTGTCCATTCCATTCAGCGGATCCTGTAATTCTTCTTCACTTTCACTCAGGATATCAATGTCATGAACGAATCTTATCACTAATATTGTTTCACGTAGAGATTAAATACCATTCTAGAATCTTCCTTTTATTTCCATCATTTTGATATATAGAAAAATAGCAAAATAAATATGCGTAACAAGAAGTACACAGATGTTATGCAACAAATTTTGTTTAGTCGACAATTGGTTTTCAAGTACTTAGGTCATCGCCAGGCAACAGCTATGTCGTGTTACCGTAGATTACATCAAGGATAAAATAATTCTGTGAGCACCGGAGATGTCGGTTGATATCGCAGTTAACAACGTGAAGCCCTTATGCTGCCCGTCCTTCGGATAAATTCGGATTACACGCACTGTGGGTCCTGGAACATGGCCTAAATAAATGCCAATTCTCGGTGAAATTGAGACCTAAGAAATTATAACGTTTGCGACCGAACCGCCGAATCTTTCCATCAGTAAATGGGGTATGTTCTCAACTGATTCGGTTGTTTTAACCCCCTCCACTGACGGAATGACCCGCTTCCTAATTCCGTATGTATAAATCCAATACGGACTTGTAGCTGTCACGCTTTTGCGCTTACTGCTACGTATTTTAACCGTAAATAGCTCAGTCCTAATGGTAAGAGGTAGTAGTGAATTCACGTTGTTAAACTTTGAATACAGCACAGCTGCCCCAAGCTCAGCTCACCTTTACTCCACTCCTACCCTCGCCATTCCACCACATTAACTAGGTGCTACATGGACCTTGCTAAATTCACTTGCGTACACATTTTTGGCCGTTACTCGCCAGTATTTACCTATTGGATTAGTACACTCCTAACCGGACTATTTCCCAAAGAGCTGTGATGATTGAACGGGTTCGATCCACGGCCTACAGTGCCCTACAGTTCACACGGTAACACTGCCTACCTGACCCACTTAACTTGGTAGTGAGCTTATGTATCCAATCACCACTGCTAGCAGCAGTGGATAATCCTATCAGCACGACGAGAGCAGCAGACTTACCGTCGAATCCTCCTGAAAATACTTATAACTACGGTCGCCAGCTCTGAAGGAGCAAAAGAATAAATCAATTTTTTGGCTCGTTTCAAAGTGAAACGGCTTGAGTTGAATTTAAACTTAATTCTGAATCTTACTATTTCTGATCATTCTAGGTGATTCTACAAAGCAAATACTCTCTCAATTTCTGTGAGTTGGCTTGGTAATTACTACCAAGACAATTTATGCAACTTAGGTTAACAAAATCCTATCCTTCAACTTATTTAATGATTTTGGATATTACTCTTTGGACATTTGATATAGACTTAGTTAAGTGACTTTACTTGAAAGGTTACTCAGAAAAATTTAAGTAACTATAAATAGGCGACTCATTCTGGTGTGACCATTGCTCTTTTCAACATTCTTATACGCTAAAGTATTCTACAACCAAAAGAATTGTAAATGAAAGAGGCGATGGTGGCCTCAGTCTGATTTCACTACACTATATTTGAGGTTACTACACTTTACAATGAACAACATGCGTCGTAATTTTACTCATTACTATATTCTGTCCTCTGCACTTGCATAAAAGAAAACTGGTATTCTCCTTTTACATGTATATAAAGTTCGACTTAACAATTGCAAGCAGTCTTGCCTTGGGTAGACGTGTCGGTGCTGGTGGTGAGATGCATGTGGCTAACGCAGCTCTTCACGCCTCATGCCCTCAATGGCGGCTGGAACTACGAGCTGTAGCACTCGTATAAGCTACTGCACGTCCGCCATAAAATCTGGGCGCAGGAACTCTTACAATCAGCCCCAGTGGCATAGAGATGGCTTCGACAACCATTCGTCGCGTTCTACTCCACAAACGGCAACGATATTCTCCTCTTCGCTGTTGCACAATCACTTTTGCGTGAGCACAGTTATGCACGTCCGATCACGTCAACACTCCCCAGGCCATTCCCTTGTTCAGTCCCTGTGTCTCCAGCTACCTCTGGCTACGCTCGTATCACCAAGATTGGGGGCGTTCCCCTACCACCTTTTCACCAAAATCATTTAGTATTTAAGAATATTTATATTTATTACCCTGGAGTTCATACCAGTCATAATAATCTACTACTAGCGCTTTATAACATTAAATCATACAGTAATAGCTTATAATTACCAAGAAAAAGAATACATTTGACTCCGATAGCTTAGTGCATTGTCTGAGAGGCAGCGCTAATTCCCAGTTTCGCCAATAGATGGCATCAGGGTGCACTCCCTGGCAGTCTCACACCAGCGCGCCCGTTTCCGACGCGCGGGCTCCAAATTACTGTCAGCCCACCATTATTTCAGTTCCGTTACACGTTATTTGACTACAGTCTTTTAACATGTCGGCGCTGAAAATTTTGTTCTTCGTTGTGGGGTGGTATGTATTCACGCTTTCCCTCATGTGCTGGCGCTGCATTTCCTGTTCCTCATCGTAGGTTGAGCATACACACAATCGCAAATTACGTGATATCTCATGTGTACACAATTACACGGTCCAGCCACTTTAATGTGGCCACCGCCTACATGTCAATGTACAATAACCACTCACAGGCGGAAGGTGGCAGCACTAGCAGTGGAGGGTATATAAAGCGTGTCTGATGGACGCGGAAATCAATGCAGTCGTTGACGTAATACATCCAAAAGGCTTGATCATTAGCTTTTGGCGGAGTGTTAGAAGAATTTGCGAAACGGCTTTGTTTGTATACTGTTCGCATGCCGCCATTGTTAAAATATGCTGTACGAGGTGCATTCAAGTTCTAAGGCCTCCGATTTTTTTTTCTCCGGACTGGAAAGAGATAGAAACATGCGCATTGTTTTAAAATGAGGCCGCATTCATTGTCAATACGCCCCAGAGATGGCAGCACCGTATGACAGATGGAATTTTACCGCCAGCGGCGAGAATGAGAACTGTTTTAAATACTTAAAATGGCGAAGTTTTCCTTACTTGAACAGCGTGCAATCATCCGTTTCCTGAATTTGCGTGGTGTGAAACCAATTGACATTCATCGACAGTTGAAGGAGACATGTGGGATGGAGTTATGGATGTGTCGATAGTGCATTTGTGGGTGCGACAGTTTAATGGCAACAAACCGAAACAACCTCGGGCTCGCACAAGCCGGTCTGACGACATGATCGAGAAAGTGGAGAGAATTGTTTTGGGGGATCGCCGAATGACTGTTGAACAGATCGCCTCCAGAGTTGGCATTTCTGTGGATTCTGTGCACACAATCCTGCATGACGACCAGAAAATGCGAAAATTGTCATCCAGGTGCGTGCCACAAATGCTGACGGACGACCACATGGCTGCCCGTGTGGCATGTTGCCAAGCAATGTTGACGCGCAACGACAGCATGAATGGGACTTTCTTTTCGTCGGTTGTGACAATGGATGGGACGTGGATGCCATTATTCAATCCAGAAACAAAGCGCTAGTCAGCTCAATGGAAGCACACAGATTCACCGCCACCAAAAAAATTTCGGGTAACCGCCAGTGCTGAAAAACTGATGGTGTCCATGTTGTGGGACAGCGAGGGCGTAATCCTTACCCATTTCGTTCCAAAGGGCACTACGGTAACAGGTGCATCCTACGAAAATGTTTTGAAGAACAAATTCCTTCCTGCACTGCAACAAAAACGTCCGGGAAGGGCTGCGCGTGAGCTGTTTCACCAAGACAACGCATCTGCACATCGAGCTAACGTTACGCAACAGTTTCTTCGTGATAACAACTTTGAAGCGATTCCTCATGCTCCGTACTCACCTGTCCTGGCTCCTAGTGACTTTTGGCTTTTTCCAACAATGAAAGACTCTCTCCGTGGCCGCACATTCACCAGCTGTGCTGCTATTGCCTCAGCGATTTTCTATTTTCCAGTGGTCAAAACAGACTCCTAAAGAAGCGTTCGCCGCTGCCATGGAATCATGGCGTCAGCGTTGTGAAAAATGTGTACGTCTGCAGGGCGATTACGTTGAGAAGTAACGCCAGTTTCATCGATTTCGGGTGAGTAGTTAATTAGAAAAAAAATCGGAGGCCTTAGAACTTGAATGCACCTCGTACATGGCAGTACGGCGCTATCGTAAACTGGCTTCGAGGCATCTGTGGTGCACCACGGGTCGTAGAGGACAGGACATGTGTACAGGCAATTAACTACCCAGATAAACCATGGCGTTAACAACAGTGCCTCTTCAACGAACGTTCAGCGAACGTTGCTGCGTATGGCTCTTAAGGTGAATCTCGATTTATTCTCCATCGGACAGACGAAATTTGGTATCTGCAGCCCTTCAACAATCGTCGGAAGGGTACAGGCCGGTGTCACATTGTGAATGGACAGTGTATATTCAGAGCTGTTCGTTGCCCCCGGTTGACAGGTAATATATCATACACTATTGTATTGCTGGTAGCATAATTGTTAGGGTCGCCCTTGAGCCACTGGTTGTTCACCCCGGCGTGAACGTATTGAACATATTGAAGCATAGCAATAGCTCGCTTTGTGCAACGAAATAGCAGCTCGACAAATTGAAGGTTTGAATGAATTCTGTGATCACACTAACTTGTGGCAAACTTATACCACTAGGTAACCCGCCTCGTAGATATGTTATGTGCAGTGAACATGCTTGGCTCAATGTGTTAAACTAATCATTCCTACTTGTATCGCCTGTGGTCGATGTCACAAAATATAACGGCATGTAACACGGTGAACGGCTATACATAGGAGTCTTTCGGGACCGATGATTAAAAGACTATCGTATATCTTTACTCCACGTAAAACTGTATCTGTGAATATCAGCGTCAGAACTGACTATAGCGGATGCATTGTAGCTACGAATATTATGAAAATAACTCTTTGATTTCCCTCAAATTCTTGGATCATTTGAAGTGCGTTGAGAAATAAATTTTGTGTTAACGCCGGCAAATTAATTTTTTCCTTAGCACACATTTAAATATACCATTATTCAAAAAAAAAAAAAAAAAGGAAAAGAAACCCAGTTCCATTGTCATTATGAATTGCCACATTCCTCTTACTTTCTCTATGCAGAAATTGTGTCTGTCTAGCTCTGTGTCTTTTACCTCCGGCCTTTAGCCTTGTCCTTCTAAGCATAGCCTAAAAGAAATACAGTTTCGGTATAATAAGGGAAGTAAAAAGTCGTAGATTTTCAAAACGAAGACATTAAAAATTAGGAAACTACTCCAAATCTTCTGGTAACGACGGCAAATGACCACAAAATCACTCTTCCAGAAAAGTAAACGAAATAATGATGCCAAAATACAACTTCAGTTACACACTTCGTTACTGCGGTATTTTGATTTTCGCTGCTGACAACATCATCGACCAAGTAGCTGTCTTGCTGCAACTACCCCGTATTCGTGTTTTATTGCAAATTAACCATGTAAAAATCGACGTCTCTAGAATGAGATTCCACGAAACGTTATTACTTTAGTGGGCCATTTCTACCGTATAACGTAATCGGTACACATGCAGAACGTGGTAGCACTTCGGTTTTCGGTGTTCACATATTGGAGATTTTAATGCGTGATAGAGAAGCAATTATCAGAGTTATGAATATGAAATCATCTATTTATTTTTACCACACTTAACGGTTACGTACATAAATGATTGTTTTATTTGTGCACATCTGTGGCAAAATACTGAAGCGCCAAAGAAACTGGGACAGGTACGCGCTTTCAAATACAGAGATAACTAAACAGGCAGAATACGGCGCTGCGGTTGGCAGATTCTGTATAGGCCAAAAAGTGTCTGGCGCAGTTGTTAGATCAGTTACTACTGCTAAAATGGCAAGTTATCAACATTTAAGTGAGTTTGAACGTGGTGTTATAGTCGGCGCGCGAGGAATGGATACGGCATTTCCGAGGTAGCGATGAAGTGGCTAATTTCTCATACGACCATATCAGTGTACCGTGAATGTCAAGAATTCTGTAAAATATCAAATCTCCGACATCGCTGCAACCGGAAAAAGATCCTGCAAGAACAGGACCAACGACGACTGACGAGAATCGTTCAACGTGACAGAAGTGCAAACCTTCCGCAAATTGCAGCAGATGCCAATGCTGGGCCATCAACAAGTGTCAGCGTGCGAACCATTCAACGAAACAGCATCGATATGGGCTTTCGGAGCCGAAGGCCCACTCCTGTAACCTTGATGACTGCACGACACAAAGATTTTATGACTGGATACATGAACCATGAACCATGGAACATGGACCTTGCCGTTTGTGGGGACGCTACTTGTGTGCCTCAACGATACAGACAGCCGAACCGTAGGTGCAACGACAACGGAGGGGTATCTGTTGAGAGGCCAGACAAACGTGTGGTTCCTGAAGAGGGGCAGCAGCCTTTTCAGTAGTTGCAGGGGCAACAGTCTGGATGATTGACTGATCTGGCCTTGTAACACTAACCAAACCGGCCTTCCTGTGCTGGTACTACGAACGGCTGAAAGCAAGGGGAAACCATGGCCGTAATTTTTCCCGAGGGTATGCAGCTTTACTGTATGGATAAATGATGATGGCGGCCTCTTGGGTAAAATATTCCGGAGGTAAAATAGTCCCCCATTCGAATCTCCGGGCGGGGACTACTCAAGAGGACGTCGTTATCAGGAGAAAGAAAACTGGCGTTCTACGGATCGGAGCGTGGAATGTCAGATCCCTTAATCGGGCAGATAGGTTAGAAAATTTAAAACGGGGAATGGATAGGTTAAAGTTAGATATAGTGGGAATTAGTGAAGTTCGGTGGCAGGAGGAACAAGACTTTTGCTCAGGTGAATACAGGGTATTAAATACAAAATCAAATAGGGGTAATACAGAAGTAGGTTTAATAACGAATAAAGTAATAGGAATGCGGGTAAGCTACTACAAACAGCATAGTGAACGCATTATTGTGGCCAAGATAGACACAAAGCCCACGCCTACTACAGTAGTTTATATGCCAACTAGCTCTGCAGATGATGAAGAAATTGATGAAATGTGTGATGAGGTAAAAGAAATTATTCAGGTAGTGAAGGGAGACGAAAATTTAATAGTAATGGGTGACTGGAATTCGACAGAAGGAAAAGGGAGAGAAGGAAACGTAGTAGGTCAATATGGATTGCGGCTAAGAAATAAAACAGGAAGCCGCCTGGTAGAATTTTGAACAGCATAACTTAATCATAGCTAACACTTGGTTCAACAACCATGAAAGAAGGTTACATGGAAGAACCCTGGAGACACTAGAAGGTTTCAGATAGATTATATAATGGTAAGGCAGAGATTTAGAAACTGTAAGATATTTCCAGGGGCAGATGTGGACTCTGACCACAATCTATTGGTTATGACCTGTAGATTAAAACTGAAGAAACTGCAAAAAGGTAGGAATTTAAGGAGATGGGACCTGGATAAATTGAATGAACCAGAGGTTGTTCAGAGTTTCAGGGAGGGCATAAGGGAACGACCGGAATGGCGGAAAGAAATACAGTAGAAGAAGAATGAGTAGCTTTGAGGAATGAAATAGTGAACGCACCAGAGGATCCAGTAGGTAAGAAGACGAGGGCTAGTAGAAATTCCTGGGTAACAGAAGAGATACTGAATTTAATTGATGAAAGGAGAAAATACAAAAATGCACTATGTGAGGCAGGCAAAAAGGAATACAAACGACTCAAAAATGAGATCGACAGGAAGTGCAAAATGGCTAAGCAGGAATGGCTAGAGGACAAATGTAGGGATGTAGAGGCTTATCTCACTAGGGGTAAGATAGATACTGCCTACAGGAAAATTAAAGAGACCTTTGGAGAAAAGAGAACCACTTGCATGAATATCAAGAGCTCAGATGGAAACCCAGTTCTAAGCAAAGAAGGGAAAGCAGAAAGGTGGAAGGAGTATATAGAGGGTCTATACAGGAAAGATGTTCTTGAGGACAATATTATGGAAATGGAAGAGGATCTAGATGAAGATGAAATCGGAGATACGATACTGCGTGAAGAGTTTGACAGAGCACTGAAAGACCTATGTCGAAACAAGGCCCCGCGAGTAGACAACATTCCATTAGAGCTACTGACGGCCTTGGGAGAGACAGTCCTGACAAAACTCTACCGTCTGGTGAGCAAGATGTATGAGACAGGCGAAATTCCCTCAGACTTCAAGAAGAATATAATAATTCCAATCCCAAAGAAAGCAGGTGTTGACAGATGTGAAAATTACCGAACTATCAGTTTAATAAGTCACAGCTGCAAAATACTAACGCGAATTCTTTACAGACGAATGAAAAAACTGATAGAAGCGGACCTCGGGGAAGATCAGTTTGGATTCCGTAGAAATGCTGCAACACGTGAGGCAATACTGACCCTACGACTTATCTTAGAAGAAAGATTAAGGAAAGGCAAACCTACGTTTCTAGCATTTGTAGACTTAGAGGAAGCTTTTGACAATGTTGACTGGAATATGCTCTTTCAAATTCTGAAGGTGGCGGGGATAAAATACAGGGAGCGAAAGGCTATTTACAATTTGTACAGAAACCAGATGGCAGTTATAAGAGTCGAGGGACATGAAAGGGAAGCAGTGGTTGGGAAGGGAGTGAGACAGGGTTGTAGCCTCTCCCCGATGCTATTCGATCTGTATATTGAGCAAGCAGTAAAGGAAACAAAAGAAAAGTTCGGAGTAGGTATTAAAATCAATGGAGAAGAAATAAAAACGTTGAGGTTCGCCGATAACATTGTAATTCTGTCAGAGACAGCAAAGGACTTACAAGAGCAGTTAAACGGAATGGACAGAGTCTTGAAAGGAGGGTACAAGATGGAATGTGGTCGAATTAAGACGGGTGATGCTGAGGGAATTAGTTTAGGAAATGAGAAGCTTAAAGTAGTTAAGGAGTTTTGCTATTTGGGGAGCAAAATAACTGATGATGGTCGAAGTAGAGATAAAGAAAGTAGACTGGCAATGGCAAGGAAAGCGTTCCTGAAGAAGAGAGATTTGATAACATCACGTATAGATTTAAGTGTCAGGAAGTCGTTTCTGAAAGCATAAGTATGGAGTGTAGCCATGTATGGAAGTGAAACATGGATGATAAATAGTTTAGACAAGAAGAGAATAGAAGCTTTCGAAATGTGGTGCTACAGAAGAATGCTGAAGATTATATGGGTAGATCACATAACTAATGAGGAGGTATTGAATAGAATTGGGGTGAAGAGGAGTTTGTGGCACAACTTGACTAGAAGAAGGGATCGGTTGGTAGGACATGTTCTGGAGGGCAGCGTGGAGGGTAAAAATCGCAGAGGCAGACCAAGAGATGAATACATTAAGCAGATTCAGAAGGATGTAGGTTGCAGTAGGTACTGGGAGATGAAGAAGCTTGCACCGGATAGAGTAGTATGGAGAGCTGCATCAAACAAGTCTCAAGACTGGAGACAACAACAACAACAACAACAACAACATGTTGCCGGGTCAGACAAGCCTCGTTTCAAGTTGTATCGAGTGCATGGACATGTACGGGTATGGAGACAAATTCATGAATCCATGGACCCTGCATGTCAGCAGGAGACTGTTCAAGCTGGTGGAGGCTCAAAAAATGTTCAAACGTGTGTGAATTCCTAAGGGTCCAAAATGCTTAGGCCTCTAGACTTACACACTACTTAAACTAACTTATGCTAAGAACTACACACACACCCATGCCCGAGGGAAGACTCGAACCTCCAGCGGGAGGGGACGCGCAGTCCTTTACACGACGCCTCAAACCGCACGGCCACTCCGCGTGGCTGGTGGAGGCTCTGTAATGGTATGGCGTGTGCAGTTCGAGTGATTTGGGACCCCTCATACTTCTGGATACGACTCTGACAGGTGACACGTACGTACGCATCCTGCCGATCACCTGCACATATTCATGTCCATTTTACATTTCGACGGACTTGGGCAATTCCAGCAGGACAATGCGACACCCCATACGTCCAGAATTTCTACAGAGTGGCTCCAGAAATACTCTTCGGAGTTTAAAGACTTCTTCTGGCCACCAAACTCCCCAGATATGAACATTATTGAGCATATCTGGGGTGGCATGCAACATGCTGTTCATAAGAGATCTCCACGCCCTCGCACTCTTACGGATTTATTGACAGCCCTGCAGGATTCATGGTGTCATTTCTGTCCAGCACTACTTCAGATATAATTCGAGTCCACTCCACGTCGTGTTGTGGTACTTCTGCGTGCTCGCGGGGGCAATACATCAATGAAAAGTAATATACGAAAATTATGCGGGCACACAGCATGGGCTAAACACATCTTACTGTACATCTACATCTACATACATACTCCGCAAGCCACCATATGGTGCGTGGCGGAGGGTACCTCGTACCACAACTAGCATCTTCTCTCCCTGTTCCACTCCCAAACAGAACGAGGGAAAAATGACTGTGTATATGCCTCTGTACGAGCCCTAATCTCTCTTATCTTATCTTTGTGGTCTATCCGCGAAATGTAAGTTGGCGGCAGTAAAATTGTACTGAAATATGCTGGTTCTCTAAATTTCCTCAGTAGCGATTCACGAAAAGAACACCTGCTTTCCTCTAGAGACTCCTACCCGAGTTCCTGAAGCATTTCCGTAACACTCGCGTGATGAACAAACCTACCAGTAACAAATCTAGCAGCCCGCCTCTGAATTGCTTCTATGTCCTCCCTCAATCTGACCTGATAGGGATACCAAACTTTCGAGCAGTACTCAAGAATAGGTCGTATTAGTGTTTTATAAGCGGTCTCTTTTACGGATAAACCACATCTTCCCAAAATTCTACCAATGAACCGAAGACGACTATACGCCTTCGCCACGACTGCCATTACATGCTTGTCGCACTTCATATCGCTTTGCAATGTTACGCCCAAATATTTAATCGACGTGACAGTGTCAAGCGCTACACTACTAGCGGAGTATTCAAACATTACAGGATTCTTTTTCCTATTCATCTGCATTAATTTACATTTATCTATATTTAGAGTCAGCTGCCATTCTTTACACCAATCACAAATCCTGTACAAGTCATCTTGTATCCTCATACAGTCACTCAACGACGACACCTTCCCGTACGCCACAGCATCAGCAAACAGCCGCACATTGCTATCCACCCTGTCCAATAAATCATTCATGTAGATAGAAAACAACAGCGGACCTATCACACTTCCATGGGGCACTCCAGATGATACCCTCACCTCCGATGAACACTCACCATCGAGGACAACGTACCGGGTTCTATTACTTAAGAAGTCTTCGAGCCACTCACATATTTGGGAACCAGTCCCATATGCTCGTACCTTAGTTAGGAGTCTGCAGTGGGGCACCGAGTCAAACGATTTCCGGAAGTCAAGGAATATGGCATCCATCTGATACCCTTCATTCATGGTTCGCAAGATAGCATGTGAAAATGGGCGAGTTGAGTTTCGAAGGAGCGATGCTTTCTAAAGCCGTGTTGATGCATAGACAGCAACTTCTCTGTCTCAAGGAAATTTATTATATTCGAACTGAGAATATGTTCGAGATCCTGCAACAAACCGATGTTAAAGATATTGGTCTGTAATCCTCCATCGCAAGATACCCCTTGACTCCTCCTCTCTCTACAAGACTGCACTCCTCTCACATGCAAAGGTTCTGCTAACAGTCTCTCGCAGCGCAAACACTTTGGAGAGATAATGCCCGCTATAACTCGGATGCTATTGATGCTTTACTTTTCCGTGTGACATCCAAAATATTACATGTTTCGGTATAGAACAAAAGCCTTACAATGTTGCCAAAGTGTAATCTTTCAGAAATTAAGTACACAGCAAAACATCATTACATCCCAGATCGCTTACATAAAAAGAAATTAAATGTCCGACATGTGTCGAAAATAAAGAGAAAACAATCATGCTGTCATCCTGGGTGCTTTTTACTGAACCTTGAGATATAGCCGGCTGCTGTGGCCGAGCGGTTCTAGGCGCTACAGTCTGGAACCGCGCTGCTGCTACGGTCGCAGGTTCGAATCCTGCCTCGGGCATGGATGTGTGTGATGTCTTTAGGTTAGTTAGGTTTAAGTAGTTCTAAGTTCTAGGGGACTGATGACAGATGTTAAGTTCCATAGTGCTTAGAGCCATTTGAACCTTGAGATTTTCAGTAATGTTAGTACCCTCCGTGAGCGTTTGTTGTTGCCTGACACGCACGTATGAATCAACAGAGTGGCAACGCGAGTTCTTGGGGAGTCTGAGGTGCAAAAGGATGACCACGATATAACACGCCTGTCAAGCACGTCCCACATATGCACGATGGTGGTTAGGCAGGTACTCACTGCTGGCCATTCCGCTACTTCAGTTACAATGCTTCGCAAGATATCGCTGCTGACATCCGCCACATAGGCCTTGACATGAGCAGGAGTTCAGGGCCACATGCAGCAACCACCACAAGATCCAACAGGATCTGTTCGATTCACTGCCTGGGATAAGGCGACCGTGGACAACGACAAGATTGGTATGGCTGTCAGCACTGAATCCTCCCCGCAACATCACAGAAACTTAGAAATGAGTGCATTCATTGGACAAGATTTGGCAAGTACCACTCACCGCACACGAATACGCCGCAGAGCATATCTGGAAGCGTATGTGAACAAAACGTTTCGCCAGTGACGAAGCTGCACGTTGGGAGAGGGAGAAGTGAAGGCGGGCTGCGAGATGCTGTCGTGTCAAGCTGGGTACTCGAACAGGATGTGTGGGTCCTAAGGTCGGCTACAGTCTGGAACCGCGCGAACGCTACGGTCGCAGGTTGGAATCCTGCCTCGGGCATGGATGTGTGTGATGTCATTTGGTTAGTTAGGTGTAAGTAGTTCTAAGTCTAGGGGACTGATGACCTCAGATGCCCCGTAGTGCTCAGAGCCATTTGAATTTTCTGGGTCCTAAGGTACTTTCTCGTAAATTGTGCATTGTAGTCTGATCGGAGAGAGTGGCTGCAGTGGTCCTTCTGAGACCGTCTTGGCAGTATTCTGGCGTTACCCGTAAGACGTGTGGTTGTAATGCGTCGGCGACCTTATGCAACCCGCCTTGTGCACTCCCTGTAGTGTGCAGAAGTAGGCTTCCGCGGCCGTTGTCACACTTGTCAGTGAATTAGCAGTACACCCTGAGGAAGGCTTCTTGCAAGAGTCGTCGAAACGTCGGATAGTTGCCAATGCAGCCTCAAACCCAGAAGAGCTTTATTGTCCCTGTAGTGTGTCCGGAACCTGTGAAGGCCATACTGAGAGGCATTACCGTCCGTAGTCACACTATCGAAAATCCTTCCTTTTTGGATCAAATAGACCATCCTTGCAACTTGCACTGCATTCAAGATGTCACATAGCATGTGCCTCGTTGCATAAACGTTCACAAGTGAGAACTGCCGTCTGCGTACCTCACTAGAAAACACTGGGACACAGGCACTCACTTCCGTCTGAGGGGTCAGCGGACACTGTAATGTATAACTCAGTCAATAAATGGCGAGTGATTTAAAATGTTGCCTACACTGAAAGCGAAGATCTCAAGGCAAGCAATTAGACCACAGCTACTTCCTGCATCAAAACAGATTTAACATACCGGATGCTGTTAGAAGTTGTAAGGTAGGCATACCATTCTGATGTGTCTAAGTTATCGATGTGCACATCACAGAGAGAGAGAGAGAGCAAGTTATGTTAAACAATCTTTGGTCCTGCTGTGAAACGGAATTTGCCTCTGGGCAGTCTGATACAATCTCAGTCGGATATTGGTAGGTGATGGACGTGTTCAACAGTGATGTGTTGACATGTGATTGCGTCTGTTAGATGAAGCAAGATTTGCTGTAAGAATAAGTTT
This sequence comes from Schistocerca piceifrons, assembly GCF_021461385.2. NCBI lineage: Eukaryota > Metazoa > Arthropoda > Insecta > Orthoptera > Acrididae > Schistocerca > Schistocerca piceifrons. The sequence goes on from NC_060146.1 coordinate 42,179,132, forward strand.
GGGGTAAGACTGCAACACTGCGCAGTTTGTTTGTCCGAATGATTATTGTTAGCTAGTTAACTTGGTTCACTTGCTCAGAGCTGAGAGAAAAAAAAATGGTTCAAATGGCTCTGAGCGCTATGGGACTTAACATCTGTGGTCATCAGTCCCCTAGAACTTAGAACTACTTAAACCTAACCAACCGAAGGACATCACACACATCGATGCCCGAGGCAGGATTCGAACCTGCGACCGTAGCAGTCACGCGGCTCCGGACTGAGTGCCTAGAACCGCGAGACCACCGCGGCCGGCACTGAGAGAAAGATCATGTATTAACAGATCAACTGGTTAAGCTGTTTGGTTTTTATAGAAATTCCCTCTTAAGATTATACCCTTTTTAAAACATTGTTCACTTAGTTTGGCATAGTATTGTTCAGACCAGTATAAGTGCGAAGATCAAGTGAAGTTTTACCCTGTCTCTTTGAATACGTACTTCGTTCTACACTCGTCCTCATAAATTAAGGATAATGCTGATACATAGTGAAACAACGCTCTTGTGGGTGGTTTGTGGGTTTAACTCACCTCGGGGTATGACCATGCGGTGCATTTGACCTGCGCTCGTCGCACGGTGGCGCTGGCAGCAGTCCACATACGCAGAGGTGTCTTGGTGCATATCAAAGTGCGGTACAGCGAGTAAGTGTGCAGACGTTTTCAGACGTGCTGATGGTGACTGCGTGTCGAAAATGGCCCAAAGAACACATACTGATCACGTTATGAGGGGTAGAATATCAGGGCGACTGGAGGCTGGTCAAACAAAGCAGGTCGTAGCACGGCCCCTCCATGTGCCACAAAGTGTGACCTCGAGATTATGGCAAGGATTCCAGCAGACAGGAAACGTGTCGAGGCGCTACAGTACGGAACGTCCACAGTGTACAACACCACAAGAAGACCCATATCTCACCATCAGTGCCCGCAGACGGCCACGGAGTACTGCAGGTAGCCTTGCTCGGGATCTTACCGCAGCCACTGGAACTGTTTTCTCCAGACACACAGTCTACAGACGACTGAACAGACATGGTTTATTCGCCCGGGGACTTGCAAGGTGCATTCCACTGACCCCTGCTCACAGGTGAGCCCGTAAAGCCTGGTGTCAAGAACACAGTGCGTGCTCATTGGAACAGTGGTCCCAGGTTATGTTCACGGACGAGTCCAGGTATAGTCTGAACAGTGATTCTCGCCAGGTCTTCATCTGGCATGAACCAGGAACCAGATACCAACCCCTTACTGTCCTTCAAAGGGACCTGTGTGGAGGTCGTAGTTTGACGGTATGGGGTGGAATTACGATTGGTGCACGTACACCCCTGCATGTCTTTGACAGAGGAACTGTAACGGGTCAGGTGTATCGGGACGTCATTTTGCACCACTATGTCCACCTCTTCCAGGGCGCAGTGGTCCCACCTTCCTCCTGATGGATGATAACGCACGGCCCCACCGAGCTGCCATCGTGGAGGAGTATCTTGAAACAGAAGATATCAGGCGAATGGAGTGGCCTGCCTGTTCTCCAGACCTAAATCCCACCGAGCACGTCTGGGTTATTCTCGATCGACGTATCGCTGCGCGTCTTCAAACCCCGGCGACACTTTAGGAGCTCCGACAAACACTGGTGCAAGAATGGGAGGCTATACCCCAGCAGCTGCTCGACCACCTGATCCAGAGTATGCCAACCCGTTGTGCGGTCTATGTACGTGTGCTTGGTGATCATATCCCATATTGATGTCGGGGTACATTCGCAGGAAACAGTGGCGTTTTGTAGCACATGTGTTTCGGTACGGTTTTCTCAACTTATCACTAGTACCGTGGACTTACAGATCTGTGTCGTGTGTGTTCCCTATGTGCCTATGCTATTAGCGCCAGTTTTGTGTAGTGCGACGTTGTGTGGCACCACATTCTGCAATTATCCTTAATTTATGAGGATTAGTGTAAAATCGTTGTCTTGGAAAATCATTCCACTGTTTAAAGAAGGTCTGTCATGATGCATTACTACATCGCACCTTATGGTACGGAACTTTGAACATTTCGGATATTTTATTTAAAAACAGAAATCTATCTTAGCCGCTGCCTGCTTGCTCTGTACTGTTGTGCCTTCGAGAAATTTGCAACGATTTTGTCAAGACGCGAGGCAAGTGGAAATTTGATGAGGGCCAGATAATTATTTCACTTCAGTTGCACATTAATACAAAGACAGGTTGTATTCAGACCAGTTACAGTTCACTTCAAATTACGATCTGCTTAGTCAAAGACTAGCATACAAGTTTAAGTTGAATAGCAATTTGGGCGTACATACTGGGCCGTAAGGTTCGGCTGAATTTCATACAGACACACATAGTGAGGAACTTACAAAGTGTTTCCATATTTTTTTTTTTAACATTGTAGTAGAATGTTCGCCTTCGCTTGTTTAATACACTCCTGGAATTGGAAAAAAGAACACATTGACACCGGTGTGTCAGACCCACCATACTTGCTCCGGACACTGCGAGAGGGCTGTACAAGCAATGATCACACGCACGGCACAGCGGACACACCAGGAACCGCGGTGTTGGCCGTCGAATGGCGCTAGCTGCGCAGCATTTGTGCACCGCCGCCGTCAGTGTCAGCCAGTTTGCCGTGGCATACGGAGCTCCATCGCAGTCTTTAACACTGGTAGCATGCCGCGACAGCGTGGACGTGAACCGTATGTGCAGTTGACGGACTTTGAGCGAGGGCGTATAGTGGGCATGCGGGAGGCCGGGTGGACGTACCGCCGAATTGCTCAACACGTGGGGCGTGAGGTCTCCACAGTACATCGATGTTGTCGCCAGTGGTCGGCGGAAGGTGCACGTGCCCGTCGACCTGGGACCGGACCGCAGCGACGCACGGATGCACGCCAAGACCGTAGGATCCTACGCAGTGCCGTAGGGGACCGCACCGCCACTTCCCAGCAAATTAGGGACACTGTTGCTCCTGGGGTATCGGCGAGGACCATTCGCAACCGTCTCCATGAAGCTGGGCTACGGTCCCGCACACCGTTAGGCCGTCTTCCGCTCACGCCCCAACATCGTGCAGCCCGCCTCCAGTGGTGTCACGACAGGCGTGAATGGAGGGACGAATGGAGACGTGTCGTCTTCAGCGATGAGAGTCGCTTCTGCCTTGGTGCCAATGATGGTCGTATGCGTGTTTGGCGCCGTGCAGGTGAGCGCCACAATCAGGACTGCATACGACCGAGGCACACAGGGCCAACACCCGGCATCATGGTGTGGGGAGCGATCTCCTACACTGGCCGTACACCACTGGTGATCGTCGAGGGGACACTGAATAGTGCACGGTACATCCAAACCGTCATCGAACCCACCGTTCTACCATTCCTAGACCGGCAAGGGAACTTGCTGTTCCAACAGGACAATGCACGTCCGCATGTATCCCGTGCCACCCAACGTGCTCTAGAAGGTGTAAGTCAACTACCCTGGCCAGCAAGATCTCCGGATCTGTCCCCCATTGAGCATGTTTGGGACTGGATGAAGCGTCGTCTCACGCGGTCTGCACGTCCAGCACGAACGCTGGTCCAACTGAGGCGCCAGGTGGAAATGGCATGGCAAGCCGTTCCACAGGACTACATCCAGCATCTCTACGATCGTCTCCATGGGAGAATAGCAGCCTGCATTGCTGCGAAAGGTGGATATACACTGTACTAGTGCCGACATTGTGAATGCTCTGTTGCCTGTGTCTATGTGCCTGTGGTTCTGTCAGTGTGATCATGTGATGTATCTGACCCCAGGAATGTGTCAATAAAGTTTCCCCTTCCTGGGACAATGCATTCACGGTGTTCTTATTTCAATTTCCAGGAGTGTATTTTTGATGCATTTACAGAATCGTCATGTCAGCATGGCTCGTACAATATTGTGTTTAGTATTGTCCGGGACTGAGAAAAATAGCGTTCTGAATTACAGAAAAACTACTTATACAAATTAAAACAATTTTTTTATGTTTTCTGTAAGTAACCCGGCAGATCTTCCGTGCAGATGGGAAACAAGCGGTGAAAAATATAGCTAGATTTAAAAGAGGTATTTTACGATGCCGGTTGCGGCCTTCTTTTTTCCCGGAAGGAGGCGGAGACGCGCGAGCCCTGAGACGGTAGGAAATGCGGCGCCTGCGAAAGGGAGTTTTTACGTTATTGCCGTTTTATTCATGGAAGCAATGATGTGCGAGGGAGTGCTCGAAGTTTACTGCTTTATACTTCAGCGACTGTGTAATTCTGCTGGTTGAGTTTATAGGCCTTCTATCCCCTCCCCCCCCCCCCCTCCAACCCAACCCACCCCCGTCCCACACTAGATCGCTTCCACCACATCGATCATTCGATCATAATACACTACTGGCCATTAAAATTGCTACAGCACGAAGATGACGTGCTACAGGCGCGAAATTTAACCGACAGGAGGAAGATGCTGTGATACGCAAATGATTAGCTTTTCTGAGCATTCACACAAGGTTGGAGCCGGTGGCGACACCTACAACGTGCTGACATGACGAAAGTTTCCAACCGATTTCTCATACACAGACAGCAGTTGACCGGCGTTGCCTGGTGAAACGTTGTGATGCCTCGTGTAAGGAGGAGAAATGCATACCATCACGTTACCGAGTTTGATAAAGGTCGGATTGTAGCCTATCGCGATTGCGGTTTATCGTATCGCGACATTGCTGCTCGCGTTGGTCGAGATACAATGACTGTTAGCAGAATATGGAATCAGTGGGTTCAAGAGGGTAATACGGAACGCCTTGCTGGATCCCAACGGCCTCGTATCACTAGCAGTCGAGATGACTGGCATCTTATCCGCATGGCTGTAACGGATCGTGCAGCCACGTCTCGATCCCTGAGTCAACAGATGGGGACGTTTGCAAGACAACAACCATCTGCACGAACAGTTGGATGACGTTTGCAGCAGCATGGACTATCAGCTCGGAGACCATGGCTGCGGTTACACTTGACGCTGCATCACAAACAGGAGCGCCTGCGGTGGTGTACTCAACGATGTACCTGGGTGCACGAATGGCAAAACGTCATTTTTTCCAATGAATCATACTGGCGTATCACCCGACGTGATGGTATGGAGTGTCGTTAGTTACACCTCTCGGTCACCTCTTGTTCGTATTGACGGCACTTTGAACAGTGGACGTTACATTTCAGAAGTGTTACGACCCGTGACTCTGCCCTCCATTCGATCACTGCGAAACCCTACATTTCAGCAGGATAATGCACGACAGCATGTAGCAGGTCCTGCACGGACCTTTCAGGATACAGAAAATGTTCGACTGCTGCCCTGGCCAGCACATTCTCCAGATCTCTCAAAAATTGAAAACATCTGGTCAATGGTGGGCGAGCAACTGGGTCGTCACAGTATGCCAGTCACTACTCTTGATGAACTGTGGTATCGTGTTGAAGCTGCATGGGCAGCTGTACCTGTACACGCCATCAAAGCTCTGTTTGACTCAATGCCCAGGCGTATCAAGGCCGTTATTACGGCCAGAGGTGTTTGTCCTCGGTACTGATTTCTCAGGATCTATGCATCCAAATTGCGTGAAAATGTAACCACATGTCAGTTCTAGTATAATATATTTGTCCAATGAATACCCGTTTATCATCTGCATTTCTTCTTGGTGTAGCAATTTTAATGGCCAGTAGTGTATTTTTTCGCGAAAATGTAACCACATGTCAGTTCTAGTATAATATATTTGTCCAATGAATACCCGTTTATCATCTGCATTTCTTCTTGGTGTAGCAATTTTAATGGCCAGTAGTGTATTTTTTCGTGATACACTTTGGAAATATGATGATTCGTAATATTGGTTGGGTCGGGGGGGGGGGGGGGGGGGTTATAGCATGTGATGCCAGAAAGCACAGAAGTTTTACCTGCAGCTCTTTACCTTTGTCTCAAATTCATCTATGTAAAAAAAAGTCGGAGGTAGGGCCTCCCTTCAGGTAGACCGTTGGCCTGGTGCAAGTCTTTCGATTATGATTCCACTTCGGCGACTTGCGCGTCGATGGGGATTAAATGATGATGACTAGGACGACACAAACCCAGTCCCTAAGAGGAGAAAATCTCTGACCTAGCCGGGAATCGAAGCCAGACCCGAAAGATTGACTTTCTGTCACGCTGACCACTCAGCTACCAGGGGGCGAACATTCCTCTATGTAGAAAATATTGAAAGTTGGACGTCTACGACTCTGCCTTGTGCGTACACAAATTCTGAGTCTGAGATATTATTAGCGCGAGTAGTAGCGAGGGAGCAGTTGTGGAGTCGGAAGTGGTCGGGCGCAGCCTTCGTTGGAGAGAAGCTCACGACATGAGAGGTGGCTGCTGCCGTGATCGTGATAGTAGCGCCAGAGGAGACTTTGGTACTAATTAAGGATTTCTTGGTAACATGCCTATTTGCTGCACGTAATTATGGTTGCTTGCACACTGCAGGGATTTTGTCAGATTTATGTATGGATACAGTAACAGTAATATTAGTCTCGAAAGTCTCTTCGGGTTTTCTGCCGGATCCTAAAATAAACTCGATATTTTGGCGATCCAACTGGTCGCCATCTTCAGGAATTGCTGCTTCCGCTGATGAGGCCCACTGAGAACTAACGCCAGGCTTTTTTTTTCTTCATTGTGATTTCATTCCCCAGCCCCACATGGGCAGGGGAGGGCTGTCAGCGGCACAATCCGCCGCTCTTCAGCCGAGTGACATGACAACTTAAAACAAGAATAAAATGATACATACATAAGGGGATAAAGGGGAACTTAAAACAGAATAATGGGAGAAAATAGAGGTAAAAGATAGACTAACACGGAGACGTTCATGAAGGACAGCTAAAAAAACAGTCACCAGAAAGTTAAAAAGCAGTTGGCAATTCTTAAAAACTCGGAGAAGACACTGAATGGACAAGCACAGGTTAAAAGTCGGCTACAGTAGTAAAAACACTCCGGAACAACACACTTAAAACCCACTTGGAGCACACACGACGAAGAATAAAACTGCCAGGTGGAACCTGCCGAGGGAGAGGTCAGAGAGGATGGAAAAGGAGGGGAGAGCAAGGGGCAGCAGGGGAAGCGGCAGGATGAAGAGAGGAGGGGCAACTGTGGGTTCACAAGGAGGCAGGAGACACGTGGGGTGGGAGATGAAGAGGGAAGACAGGGCAGGAGGGAGCCCAGAGACACTGAAAGGAGGCACAAGAGATGGAGGGGGAGTAGGAGGGGGAAGCCGCTCAGGAGGAGGGAGGGGGAGGAGAGGGAGCCCTAGCCCTGAGGAGGAGGCAGGAAGATGGGGTTGGAGTCGGTAGGAAGGGTAGATGTCAGGGCGAAGCTTATCATCCGGGAGGGGTAGACAGTGGAAGTTGCGTTGGGAAAGGAGATGGAGGGTGTGAAGATGGAGAGATGGTGGGACACATCGGTGAAGGCGCGGCAACTGGTTGGGAGTGGAGAGGAAGGGAGACACCAGGGCGTGAGGGGGATCAAGACGGCGGACAATATATAGTGTGCGGATGTGTTCAAGGAAAAGGAGAAGGTGGGGGAAGGGGATGAGGTCGTAGAGGCTGCGCGTGGGGGACGGAAGGCGGATGTGGAAGGCGAGGCGGAGTGCATGGCGTTCGAGGATTTGGAGGGCTTTATAGAACCGGGGAGGGGCGGAAAGCCAAGCCACGCTGGCATAACAGAGGATGGGGCGGATCAAAGATTTGTAGGTGTGAAGGATGGTGGAAGGATGCAGACCCCATGTCCGGCTGGACAGGAGTTTCAGGAGGCGGAGGCGGTGATGAGCTGTGTGTTGGATGGTAAGGAGATGGGGAGTCCAGGTGAGGTGGTGGTCGAGGGTGAGGCCAAGGTATTTGAGGGTAGGAGTGAGGTGGATAGGATGGCCATAAATGGTGAGGTAGAAATCATGGAGGCGGAAGGAGTGGGTGGTGCGGCCTATGATGATCGCCTGGGTCTTGGAGGGATTAACACAGAGGAACCACTGGTTGCACCAAGCGGTGAGTTGGTGAAGGCGGGTTTGGAGGGTACATTGGGACCATTGAAGGATAGGATAAAGGGCTAGGAAGGCCGTGTCATCAGCAAACTGGAGAAGATGAACAGGAGGGGGAGGTTTGTGCATATCAGCAGTGTACAGGAGATAGAGGAGAGGGGAAAGGACAGAACCTTGGGGCACGCTGGCAGAGGGATATAAAGTACGGGAGTTGGAATTGTGGATAGTCACATAGAAGGGACGATGAGAGAGGAAGGAAGCAACGAGACGGACGAAGTTGATGGGGAGAGCATAGGTCTGGAGACGCCTCCCTGTTTTGGAAGGCAGCAACCGTAATGGGCGGCGCATGCGCCGTGTACCGAACGGTGGCCTATGTAGGACGTCGATTTGCAGCCTGGCATCAGTTCTCAGCGGGACTCATCAGCAGAAGCAGCATTTTCCTGAAGATGGCGACCAGTTGGATCGCCGAAATATCGAGTCAAGTTGATTTTAGGATCCGGCAGGAAACCCGAAGAAACTTTCAAGACTCATTACGCCGGGAAAGCCTACATAATCAGTGATATTAGAATCTTTACTGTTGCCAGAAACGTGTTCATTGAGTATAACACTGTGGAATAACTAAAAGACTGTGGTAAAAATTTGTCAGGATTTAAATAATCAATTTTCTGAATATAATAAATTAAAAGTAAAAAAAATAGTGCAATGTATGGAGTAATCCAGCAATTACTGCCATACTTTTATACATAGATACCGAATGATGGGGAGTCTTTTGGTCAACTAACCTTAAACGTTGTAGAGAGAAATGAAAGAAAACAACAGAAACTTTTAAAAGACGGGGTTGCATAGCGTCCTTTGTCCCATGTTACGTCCCCTAAACCAAGTCACAGCAAATAGGTCATAGACATTTCTCTCTCTTCAAATACGTAATGCTTTTTGCAATATTACTGAGTTCTTTGTTTTACATTTTAACGAATAATAAATTTTAAATACAATGCAGAAAAGAATGCATTATGTTCATATTTTGTCGCTGACAGCGCTCTATTGTAAACCTCTCGGCACATGATGTCACTCTACTTTCTTCCGTACAATTGACGCTAGGTGGCATATGATTACACATAATTCTCTGTAACTTAGGCGTCGGCCTTCGGACAGATAGTCCACAGTAAATACACGCATTGCCAACTCATGGAACGAAAACCGATTCTGGTTGATCGATAATGATATTCATACATGCGCCGTCACACATAGGGTATGTGAAAGATCTTGCTCCTCTTCTAGCAGTAATGAAGCATAGGTGTGGTTCCTGATAATTGAAAAAAAAGGACAGGTCATTTCCATTTTCAAGAAGCGTCCTTGTACAGACGCATAAAACTATAGGGATATATCTCTGACGTCGATCTCATGCAGAATTTTGGAACTTGTTTTATACTCGCTCGCACTGAGATTTCCGTGTCCGAAAATATCTATAGGAACCAACATGAGTTCCGAAAAAAACGATCGTGTGAAACCCAGCCCGTCCTGTTCGTCCAGGAGAAACAGAAAGCCCAGGTATATGCCGCGTTCCGTGACTTCCGGAAGGTATTTGGTACAGTTCCACACTGCTACCTAATGAATAAAAGAACTTTTAACATTGCAGCGCGTCAGCAATCGTGAATAATTTAATTATTATAAAGAATCCGCCTCGATTGGAAATAGAAACCGGGTGCCGACCTAGGTTTCGGCGCGGATAACCAAGCCTTCTTCGGAACACACTATAACTACAAACTGCCTGAGACCCGCGGCACACCGAACGTTGGCTGCGGTGAGGAAGCACCCTTCTGACTTTTGAGCTGAGTACAGCTATTGACATGGTACACACGTACCGTTTATTTTACATTTTATGCGAGTCTTTTGCCCTTGAGGGCGTGCTGTATCAATGTTGGATCACGCCTCTTTAGGCAGTTTGTAGTTTTAGTGTGTTCCGAAGAAGGCGTGGTTATCCGCGCCGAAACCTATGTCAGCATCCGGTTTCTATTTCCAATCGAGGCGGATTCTTTATAATCATTCATGAATACAATACGAGGGTACAGAATATTAGATCAACTGACTGGTTGAAGAGAGTCTAACGAACAGAACACAGCTCAGATGGTTCAAATGGCTCTGAGCACTATGGGACTTAACTTCTGAGGTCATCAGTACCCTAGAACTTAGAACTACTTAAACCTAACTAACCTAAGGACATCACACACACATCCATACCCGAGGCTGGATTCGAACCTGCGACCGTAGCAGCAGCGCAGTTCCGGACTGAAGCGCCTAGAACCGCTCGGCCACACCGGCCGGCACAGAACACAGCATGTCATTCTGAACGGAGAGAGGACTTAACACGTAAAACTTCAGGCCTGACCCAGCTAGGTGCTACAGAGCCACTAATTTTCACAAAATATATCGCTGCTAGTTCCACGAAGCTTTCCGCCGACGGTGTTGTTGTATACAGAGAATCCACGACGCTACAGTATTTTAGAGAAACACAGGAAGACCTGCAGAAGATCGATGCTTGGTGCAGTAAGTGGCAATTGACCGTCAACGTAAACAAATATAGCATATTGCTTATACGTACCCATTTTTGTATGATTACACGACTGCTGCCGTAAAAAATGTAGTAGAATGTGTACGGAGCGATTTGAAATGGAACGACAACATGAAATTATACTCCATTCATCATAAGAACAATTCTGTTGTAAACAAACACAATGGCTATGGCCAACAACCGAAACTCTCATACACTGGTGTTGTTCCGCTCTTGGAAGTAGGTCAAATCCGTGTATTATATTACAATGTCACGGTAAATGAAACAATAAGACATTCTGATGAATTAACAGCCATCCACGTTCTTCTTAATAGTACTTTAGCTACGTAATGTTTTTTTTGTTTTTTTTTTCAAAACTCGTGTACTGCCACCGTCTCCGTAAAAGGTATACTATGTGATCAAAAGTATCCGGACACTCCCCAAAAACATACGTTTTTCATATTAGGTGCATTGTGCTGCCGCCTACTGCCAGGTACTCCATATCAGCGACCTCAGTAGTCATTGGACATGGTGAGAGAGCAGAATCGGGCGTTCCGCGGAACTCACGGACTTCGAACGTGGTCAGATGGTTGGGTGTCATTTGTGTCATACGTCTGTACACGCGATTTCCACACTCCTAAACATCCCTAGGTCCACTGTTTCCGATTGGATAGTGAAGTGGAAAAATGAAGAGAGAGATACAGCACAAAAGCGTACAGGCCGACCTCGCCTGGAGACACAGAGACCGCCGACAGATGAAGAGGGTCGTAATGTGTAATAGGCAGACATCTATCCAGACCATCACACAGGAATCCCAAACTGCATCAGGATCCAATGCAAGTACTATGGCAGTTAGGTGGAAGGTGAGAAAACTTGGTATTCATGTTCGAGCGACTATTCATAAACCACACATCATGCCGGTAAAGACCAAACGACGTCTCGCTTGATGTAAGGAGCGTAAATATTGGACTACTGAACAGTGGAGAAACGTTGTGTGGAGTGACGAATCATGGTACACAATGTGGCGAACCGATGGCAAGGTGTGAGTATGGTGAATTCCCGATGAACGTTATCTGCCAGCGTGTGTAGTGCCAATAGTAAAATTCGGAGGCGATTGTAAAATGTAATTGTTGTGTGACTAGGGCCTCCCGTCGAGTAGACCGATCGCCGGGTACAACTCTTTCGATTTGACGCCACTTCGGCGACTTGGGCGTCGATGGGGACGAAAAGATGATGATTAGGAAAACACAACACCCAGTCCCTGACCGGAGAAAGTCTACCGGGGGCGACGGAGGCGGTGGTGTTACTGTGTGGTCGTGTTTTTCGTGGAGGGGGCTTGCACCCCTTGTTGTTTCTCGTGGCACTACCACAGCACAGACCTACATTGATGTTTTAAGCACCTCCTTGCTTCCCACTGTAAAGAGCAGTTCAGGGATGGCGATTGCCCCTTTGAACACGTTCGAGCATCTGTTCATAACGCACGGCCTGTGACAGAGTTGTTGCACGACAATAACATCCCTGTAAAGGACTGGCCTGCACAGAGCCCTGACCTGAATCCTATAGATTTTGGGATGTTTTCGAACGCCGACATCGTGCAAGCCTCACCGACCGACATCTATACCTCTCCTCAGTGCAGAATTCCGTGAAGAATGGGCTGCCATTCTCCATGAAACCTTCCAGCATCTCATTCAACGTATGCTTGCGAGAGTGGAAGCTGTCATCAGGGCTAGGGGGTGGGGGCAACGCCATATTGGATTCCTGCATTACCGGTGGAGGGCGCCACGAACTTTTAAGTCTTTTTCAGCCAGGTGTCCGGATACTTTTGATCACATAGTGTACTTGAGCTCCGATTGTATCTGTGTTCATACGTACCGTGAAAATGGATGACGCCACTTCCTGCTTCGTCGTGAAACATGCTCGCGGAACACTTTTAATGTCGAGAAACGAGCTGTTCTTAATATTTTTCACTAGCTTACAGATAAAAATCAGTTCTGACGTTTTTCGAGCAGCTTATATTCAAGCTACATGTGTAGCGTAATCAGTATTGACGTGGAATGATAGCTATGTTCGTTTTGGGGCGACAGCTCAGACCTCATTATGGCCTATAATTTCTTTCGCTTTGAATACTTCGATCATTTAAATATGTAATCCATCAAGTAGATGTTAATTAACTCATATTTAGTTGAAGAAAAATGCACGTCTTCTAGTTTCTGATTACATATCGCACACGAAATTCTGGTTTTCATTGCAAATATAAATTCTTAAGTATAGATAGTTTATAAAAGATTGTGAATTCTTAAATCTAACGACATTGCAGAAGAACAGCTTAACGGGGAGGGGGGGGGGGGGAGTAAATTATACGTCGGTTGGTGAGATTTGAGCAGCAATTCACGAAAATCGCATGAAAAAATGACAGATATGTAGTCGAAAGGCGCTAGCGCTTTGTAATAAATGCGAGAAATGTGATTTTGGTTCCAAGACTCACTTTGACTCATGGCGATCTGCACGACTGGTGGGACGCAACTTTTGATCTTGACCCACGTGGTTAAATGCCAGTGGTCTCTGAGGATCTAGGCACAGACCGTCCGTCCAGCGTTATTTTCTGGACTTCCAATATCCACCGTCCCACCCTCTCTATCATTTCAATCGACTTCCTCCAGTCTCCTTCACAAACCCTTCAGTGAACGTATATCCCTCCCCCTCCGACATCGTTTACAGCGCTGAAATCCCGTTAATAGCCTTGTTAGGAAGTTATAAAGCCCCTGCTTAGCTTTCTGAGCTCCCACGGCGTTAACCACTTTGTCAGAGCCAATATCTACGCCGCGGTGGCAGAGGAAACGCTCAATCACTTGTTATACACGGTGAATCCACGGCGATGGAGTCAGATTTCATAAGTGGTGGAAACGCAAGAAGCTCCAAAATGAGACACGGCACAAGGATAGGAATACGGATACACGCCAGTTGTAAAACTAAACATTGGCATTATGCACTGAATCGACTAAGAAACTGTTACAGGCATGTGTATTCAAACAAAGAGATATATAACAGGCAGAATACGGCGCAGCGGTTGGCAACGTCTATATAGGACAACAAGTGTCTGGCGCAGTTGTTAGATCGGTTACTGCTGTTACAACGGCATGTTATCAAGATTTAAGTGAGTCTGAACGTGGTGTTACAGTCGCCGGCCGCTGTGGCCGAGCAGTTCTAGGCACTTCAGCCCGGAACCGCAATGCTGCTACAGTCGCAGGTTCGAATCCTGCCTCGGGCATGGATGTGTGTGATGTTTTTAGGTTAGTTAGGTTTAAGTAGTTCTAAGTCCACGGGGCTGATGACCTCAGATGTTAAGTCCCATAGTGCTCAGCGCCATTTGAACCATTTTAACAACTGTAAAATTTCAGCATTTATACAGTGTGCTCGATGTCGTAAAAATGATTGCTTTCCATGTTTCTACATCGCATATCACTCATGCTCGTGTGAGACCACATCTTTCCTACAAAACAATGGGCGTATTCAAATAACAAGTATTGGATTTTTCGTTTTTCTCCAAAAAACAACGGGAAGGCCTCAGACATAGCCAACCGATTCGGCTCATATTTGCCATGTCGCTCGTGTGCAACCTAAAATAAAAGGCCTTCTTGTCCTTGAGTAAAACCACCCTTAAACCTCAGTACGCACAATCGACTCAGAATTGACGGGATCGATAAATAATTGAGCGTTTATCATCAGCCTATGCGGGGTTCCGCAAATACATATTTTCCTAGAAATCGAATTATGAAGTGTTACGACTGACTCTTACATGCCCATAATGTACGGGCTGCTGAACGAAAGCGGCGCTAACGCAACAGCCAAGGCATTTGGCTGGGGAGCGGAAAGCCCATGTCCGATTTCCGAACGAATTTTGCTTCTTTTTAATTGTATATCTTTCCATATTGAATTTAGTAAGAACAGGAGGCTTAATAAAGTAAATAAAACAATAACAAAGTACGCAAATAAACCGGTCAAACGACTATTATTAGTAAGTGATTAAAATTTTAATCCCGGTCAGGTTACAACCGCTTTTTTATTTATTTTACACGTCTAGTTCCACAGGGCCAAATTGATGAGCAAATCTCCAAGGTCATGGAACGTGTCAGTACATGAAATTACAACAGAAACGTAATTATAGATAAAATACAATGTTTATGAATCCAAATAAATGACAAGCAATAAGTCGTAAACGCAATCAACAAAGGAATCAGCTTCATTTTTAAAGGAACTGCTCGACAGAATAGAACGAGTGACGCATGAGGAAACTCTTCAGTTTAGATTTGAAAGCGCGTGGACTACTGCTAAGATTTCTGAATTCTTGTGGTAGCTTATTGCAAATGAATGCAGGACTGTACTGCACACCTTTCTACACAAGAATGAAGGAAGTTGGATCCAAATGCAGATTGGATTTCTTCCCAGCACTGACTGAGTAGAAGCTGCTGATTCTTGGAAATAAGCTGATATTGTTAAGAAGAAACGACAGCAAAGAATGTATATATTGAGAGGCCAGTGTCAGAATACCCAGACTAATGAACAAGTGTCGACAAGAGATTCGCGAACTTGTACCACTGATTGCCCGAACCGGCCATTTTTGAGCCAAAATTACCCTTTGAGAATGGAGAGAGTTACTTACTTTTACTTACGTACTTATACTGGCCACCCAAATCGCAGCCGGTCATCGGCCTCACTCAGTCCAGCCTCCCACACTTTCTTGTCATCTGCATCTTCATCTGCTTGTCTCCCACGGTATTATCCTTCCATCTCATTCTCTGCCGTCCCACCGGTCTCTTTCCTTCAGCTTCTCCATCCATTACAGCCTTTATTACCCTGTTCTCCCCTCTCCTCCCCACTTGTCCGTACCATCTTAGTCTCTTAGTTTTCACACTCGATACGACCTCAGGCAGAGTGTACAATTGTCTGAGTTCTCTGTTTTCCCTTATTTTCCACTATTATTTTTCTTTCACTGGTCCATGTATTTTTCTCAGTACTTAATTTTCAAAAGTGATGAGTCTTTTCTCTGTTTTCTATTTCAGGGTCCATGTCTCACTTGCATAGCACACGATTGGCTTGATGATAGTCTGATATATTCTTAATTTTGTCAGTCTAGGTAGTAACTTCAAACGTATGATGTTGTGCATTGTGCATAGCTCCTAGACATCTCCCCCCCCCATCCCCCGCTTGAATTCTTGTTATTATCTCTTGTTCTATAGGCCGGCCGGAGTGACCGAGCGGTTCTAGGCGCTACAGTCTGGAACCTCGTGACCGCTACGGTTGCAGGTTCGAATGACGCCTCGGGCATGGATGTGTGTGATGTCCTTAGGTAGTTCTAGGGGACTGATGACCTCAGAATTTAAGACCCATGGTGCTCAGAGCCATTTGTCATCTTCTACAATGTTTTGTTCGTTGATGTCCTCACCGAGGTAAGTTAATGTGTCTGTCTCCTGTATTGTTAGATTTCCGGTTTTTAGATGGTTTGGCCCTAAATGAGCTCTTCTTCCTACTACCATGAACTTTGCTTTACTTTCATTTATACTTAGACCTACTTTCTTAGCTTCCTCCACTGGCAGAGTCCCCATTTTCTCCTGGTCTTCCGCGTTCTTTCCTATCAGCACAGTATCATCTACAAAAGCCAGGACATTTTTTTTTCCTGTGGTGACTCCTGCACTTTGACATGTTACTCTCCTCAGGGTGTTGTTGAGCGCCAAATTGAACAGGGTTGGTGATATAATATCTCCCTGCCTCACTCCTGTTTTTACTTCAAATGCTTCTGAGGACTCCCCCTGTACTTTCACTCTACACTTCCATTCCATCACACACATTTTAGTTAGCTTTATCAGTTTTTCAGCTTCGACTGTTTCGGTGGCGCAGAGTCCACCATTACGTGTACTAAAGAATATTTCAGTGTTCATGAGCATCACTCTCAAAGGAAAATGATCCTAAGTGCTTTCATCAATTTTTACAGTCAGTTTTCAATATCAAAGTTAGTTAATATTTTTGATTACGAAACTTATTTTGAGAGTGAACACCGCAAGGATTAAGCGAGGCTTCACCTCCGGTTTAAAACATTTTCAGTTAATTCAAAGGATTAAAAGTTAACTCAGTTCTTAAAGAGATAATGTTAAAGAAATTGTTTGAAATTACTTCAGTAACCCTCAAGTGGTTGTACCATTCTTTGTTTCTTTCTGAGTAACACACAGATTAATATGCTGGGAAAATAAATCATTTCGTGCACTTCCATTTCATCACACACGTTTAAGTTAGTTTTATCAGTTTTTCAGGTATCCCACACTGTGTCATTATCCTCCACATTTCCTCTCTTACTATGCTGTCATATGCTTTGTTGAAATCTATAAACAGGTAAATGGTATCATGATTGCACTCCCAGTTCTTATCTAATAGTTGTCTTAGTGTGAATATTTGTTCGATTGTTGATTTCCTGAACCCTGCTTGTGCTGTGTTTAATATTTCCTCAATGTATGGGTTGAGCCTGCTCAGTATAATTATTGATATTATTTTATAGCATGTGCATAGGAGAGATATCCCTCTGTAGTTCTGTGGCAGCATTTTGTCTCCTTTCTTTTATATGGGACAAACAGCAGCAAGTTTCCATTCCTCCGGCATTAATTCTTTTCTCCATATCTCTTTTATCAGTTCGGCTAACCATTCATGTATTTTCTCTTCCCCTTCTTTGATGAACTCTGCTGGTATCATGACTATGTCAGGGGGCCTTCCAATTTTTCAGTCTTCTTATTGCCTGCTTCACCTCCATCAGAGTTGGTTCTTAGACTAATGGTTGTTCGTTCTGATTGTTTTACGCCTTGTTTTCATTGTTGTAGGTATCTTTGATGTATTTCCTCCAGTTCTGTAAATTTCCTTCATTCGTAGTGACCAGTTTTCCAATCTCGTCCCTCATTATCACAACCTTAGCTCTGTACTCTTTTCTATAGATATTCACTGTCCTGTAAAACTGTTTACTATTGTCCTGGTTATAGTCCTGCTCAGCCTTCTCTGTCATTTTGTATATGAATGCCCGTTTCTCTCGCATTACTATTCTCATTTCTCTCGTGGCTTTCCTGTATGTTGTTTGGCTTTCATGTTTGTTATTGTTCATCATTGTCTGTCTGGCTCTCTTTCTGTCCTGTACTGCTTTTCTACATGTCTCATTGAACCATTATTTGCGCTTTATATTGCTATTATTATTATTATCATCTCGTAGTAGTTCATGCACTGTCACCCTCATAACTGTTGTCATCTTCTTCCATTTTGTGTTGATATCTTCATCTTCTTTTCTGTTGTCATTCTCTAATTCAGCGAATCTATTTTTAAGCTTAAACTCTTTAAACATCTTGCGGTGTTGCAGTTCTTCTTGTTATGTTCATGCTTACTACGAAAATAGGACGAGGACAGAAAAAATGTGTCTTGCATAAGGCGGAATTCCTCGTCCTGTTAAACCGTTCATTCACCTCCTTCTCTTTTAGCCTACTCACATCTACTCTTTGGATTCTTTTACCACTGTTGTTCTTACTTGGTGGTTTTGATAATGATTGTTTCATCTTTAATAGCACAAGAGAATGATCTGATCCTATCTTACCCCTCTCATTGTCCTAAAATCTGTTATTGCCTTTTTCTGTTTCTTCTTTCTCAAAACATGGTCTATTTGGTTCCTAGTTAATCCATTCGGCGAGGCCCATGTTGCTTTATGTATGTCTTTCTGGGGGAATGATGTATTTTCATTTTTCTATCTGTGGCGAAGTTGATAAGCCGTGGCGAAGCTGATAAGCCTTATACCATTATGATTAGATTCAGTGTGAATGCTGAACATGCCTATATATGGTTCCCATTGCTGTTCTTGTCCTATTTTGGCATTTAAGTTTCCAAGCACAATTTTGATGTCATACTTTGCTAGTCTCGAGTACACCTGGTCTAAGGTGTCATAAATTCGCCTTTATTGTCTTCCTCTTTGTTCTCAGTTGGGGCACGGACATTTATTAACGAGATATTTCTATGTGTGCCTTTAATTATGATGTAGCATATTCTTTCATTGACATTTTCTAGTGTCATCACATTGGCCATTATTTTATTATCAACCGCAAATCCTGTCCCGAACATGCTTGTTTCCACTGTGTATGACCGTGTAGTTTTTCTCTCTGTGCATACCTTGTCCAGGCCATATTATCTCCTGCAGGAGTGTCGTATCCATCTTGCACTCTGTTAGTTCTTCATCAAGTATCTTTGTCTGTCCTGCAGCGTACAGTGTTTTTTTCCATGTACCTATTCGCAGTGCTTTATTCATAAGGTTGGGTGGTTTTCCGTTACATTCATTCCAATACGAGGCTGGCTGTGAGAGTTTGGAACCCGTCAGTTTTTTACAGTGTTGGATGGTTAGCCCATCGATTAACCCTCCCACTTCATCCGGGATTGGGACTGGCTGAAAACCAAGTTTCCTTCCAGGTGTGGTTGGGAAGACTTACACCAAAATATGATATCATACGTCATAAGCGAATGAAAATAAGCAAAGTAGACTACTTTTCGTATCGAAATATTGCTTACTTCAGATAACGTTCTAATATAAAAAATGGCAGCATTAAGTCTCTGAACAAGATCATGAACGCGGGCTTTCTGCGACAGTTTGCTAGCTATCTCAACGCCTGGAAATTTGAACTGTCCAGTCTCACTAATCATATGCCCATTCTGCTAATGAGAACGTTAAGTTCTGTTGAATTGTGCGTTAGAAACTGCAAAAACTGAGTTTTAGGGTGATGTAGAGTGAGTTTATTTTCTACAAGACATGAGCTTATGTCTTGAACTACTCTATCTAAAACAGCGCCTACATTACACACAACATCCTTTACTACCAAGCTAGTGTCATCAGCAAACAGAACTCTTTTAGAGTTACCCATAATATTAGAGGGCATATCATTTGTGTAAATAAGGAACAGGTGTGGCCCCAACACTGATCTCTGGGGCACCCCCCCCCCCCCCCCCATTTAACCGTGCTTCACTTGGACCTCACATCATCACTTAATCTGTTACATTGTAAGATGTCCGTGATTGAGGAATGTATTGCTTGTGGACTCGAGCAGATGTAACTTGGATGGACTGCTCACTCGCTGCCTGCTATAAGTGTGCTACAATAGAATCGCAGACCAGAGAGCAGAGTCGGTGCAGCAGTAGTGGTGGTAGTAGTAGTAGTAGTAGTAGTAGCAGCTCGCAGTCGGGCGGTTGGGTCAGGTCGCTCTTAGAGAGCAGTTGTCTAGTCGTATAGCTCACAGAGGGCACTTGCGTCCTGTATGGAATTACCAAGGCTGGTCGTGGACAACGATGGCAGTGCCTCAGCGATGTAGTATAAGGTAAAAGCAAAAATTATTATTATTTATTGCCGTGTGCATACGTAATTTGCAAACAACTCATTTTGTACTATTGTTACATCAAAGTCACATATAAATATTTTTCAATAATTTTTCAATAATAATCTTTCTTATAAAGATAACTTTTGACAGTCATTCATCTGAATTTAATGTTTTTACTAATTTCTCCTATCCATACTCATGCCAGTTATCGTAAATAATATCAGTTACTTTTCATACATTACAAAATCTAGTGGCCAGCTGTGGTGTGCGTACTGTAAGACCTTCGGTACACACACCATCAGATTATTTGACTTGTCACTCTAACGAAGTAGGCGAGTGTCAGCAATATGTCTCGTGGTCTTATCGTGGCGTGTTTATCTTCTGCCGTTAGGTCAGACGATAGAAATGCCACTTGCACGCTTAGAGTAGCAGATTGACGGTGACCAACTTTAAACAGAACTTGATTAATTTTCACACACATTTATTAAAATACTAACAAGCATAAAAATTACTTAACTTGGTTCTGGATGCTATTTACAATTGACAATCTGAAGTTCGTTTGGTATTGGTACGTTAATCTTATTCTCACATATATCTCTGATACTTGACAAAAGTGTATATACATTTATCTTCATGGCTATGTACAGGAATATGGTAATATTATTGGGCACAGACTGAAACTTGACTATAGATTGGTATAGACAAATGTAGAACTCGTAGAGACTGTTGCAGACAAATGCAGACTGACTAATCGGAGGTCTGTACACTCGTTATAATACCTCGCGCGTTCAGGTATCACTGCGTGAGTGTGATCCGCGAGGAGAAAAGATTCTACTTTAGCAGCAATCTTATTGGCTGCGTTACATATTAATATGTGGATCGGCGGAAGCAGAATTTGGTCCGTCTCTAAGGCAGCGCCATCTCGTAGTGCGGAGACAGACGAGCGCTGCGCCTGCGCTGTTCTGCTTTGTGGGGCGCGCTCTAGTGGGACATTTGTGTACGTGCTGACTATGCAGAACTATGTACACAACACCAGCATTGCACTGGGATGTGCCATAAAAAATTTCTTATACGCTCAGGTATATACGCGTTATCCAGCGACTTCATTGAAGTAAGAATCGTCAGTTTATTCAGAATGACTTTTCAGGGCCATGACACAGCATTGCTGACGTCCAGATTTACCAGTTTAGATTCGCAGTCAGTTAATTATTGAAAGGTTATATATTAGTCACAATTTTATTGAGAGATTAGTCACCATTTTTATTGGGAGGGTATAAAAAAACTGTTGGGAGGTTACAACATGTCCTCACTTCTCTTCGAACAGCTACACAGATCGTACTTGGCTTATAAAAAATCGAAGCAAGTATACTTGCGGTAGCAAAACCATCTGCTGAATACAATCTTCTCGCAATTACCCCGACGGGAAAAGAAATCGCAACACCAAGAAGGAGCTGTACGATGTAAACGAAAGCTTGTTTGTGTGCTTCTACACTTCGAAGAATGTTCACTAAGAGGACGCAAATCACGTTTGCCCTAAATACACGCTGTAACGACTGTGTCCGTTAGTTACCTTTGAGTTGTGGTGAGCTGACATCAGTCAAGAATGCCGTCAAGGCGACGAAGACACCATTACCAACACCTCAGAGTTTGAACGAGGTTGTGTAATAGGGCTATGGGAAGGCGAATGTTCTTTCAGCGAGTTCAGCTAAGACTTGGTAGGAATGTAGCCACTGTACATGATTACTGGCAGCGGTGCTCACGATGGTGTACGGTCGTAAGAAGACTAGATTTCAGACGGCACTGTGGCACGACCGAGAGTGAAGACAGAAGTGTTGGGCGTATATCTCTGGCGCATCGTGCTGCATCCGCAGCGGCCATTTCAGCACTATTTGGCACCACAGCGATACAACGAACTGATACAAATCGCTTACCTCAATGACAGCTTGTAATGGTTCTTTATTTACGTGACCATTAAGGCACTCCAACCCCAGTTCTCTATACCCGTAATATCGTAATACTTTTCTGCGAAGTAACAGACATATTTTTGTGACAATATTCACATTCGGTTTTATTAATGTATAGGTACTCCGATGTATCGATATATTACGGTGATATGGTTCCTGTGTGTATTCTTTTCTGTGAGACTGTCATAATCTTTGACTTACTTGTAAGTCTTTGTTTCACTTTGCAGAAGTTAAGTTGTTATTTCGCTTTGTAAAAACAGTCAAGTCTTGTGTTTGGTTAAAGTGGAAATTAAATATATGAAGATTGATACAAAACTGTTTTCTTGATGATGTGACAGTTAAGAAGAAGTATATGTGAATTTACAAGACGTTTAATAAAAATGTGGATCGTGAACACCAAGTCAAAAATTATTTCTACCATACCACTGTTCGGATCTGGGATTGTTTGATCATTAAGAATTTCCTGAGCAACGCATTTGTTAGGTCTTCAAGTATTGCTAAAATACAGATCTGGACCGTCTAGCAGTCAAAGTGGAACCATCCTAGAATGAACAAGATGAACCATAACAACTTCGACGAAATCTACGTGGGAATCCATTCAAGATAAGTGTCAAAATTAGTGACTTTCTTACAGTGACTTCATTATTTCCATTCTGACGATACCATCCACAGTCAATAACTTTGTTGTTGCCCGATAAAGCGAACATACGCTGCGTGAGCAACATTATTAATCTGATTTCTAACCTACTTTGCAAGTGGTGGTATTGTTAGAAGCTCCGACCGAGACACCCTGTACAATGCATTCCACTGAACCCAAATCTCCGCCCCCCGGTAGCTGAGTGGTGCCGGTACACTAGCTATGCGTGTTCGGTCAAAGGGTTAGCAGCCCTCTGTGATAAAATAACTGACTTATTCGATCAATAACGAACTTAAACGGGTTTCTGACGACGTCCGCCCCGAGCAGATGCAACGAACAAAAGCGAACAAAATGAGATAAGAAAAAAAAATTGGTCAGCGTGACAGAATGTCCATTCTAAGGACCCGGGTTCGATTCCCGGATGGGTCGAAGATTTTCTCCGCTCAGGGACTGGGTGTTGTGTTGTCCTAACCACCATCATTTCATCCCCACCGACGCGTAAGTCGCCGAAGAGGTGTCAAATCGAAAGACTTGCACCAGGCGAACGGTCTACCTGACAGGAGGTCTCCGCCATTTGCGACTTCAGTGGTGTCAAGCGAGAGCTCATTGGAGGGCAGGATGAAAGTCTGGTGTGTTTTCTGATGAAAGTTGGTTCTGCCTCAGGCAACGGCCTTGCCGCAGTGGATACACCGAATTTAAGCGCTGTCGGGCGTGGCCGGCACTTGGATGGGTGACCATCCGTGCCATCATGCGCTGTTGCCATTTTTCGGGGTGCACTCAGCCTCGTGATGCCAATTATCTACTCGACATAGTCGAGGCTCCGGTCAAAGAAAACCATCATATCGTCTGGGAGAGCAGTGTGATGACCCTCTTATCCGCATCCTCATCTGAGGATGACACGGCGGTCGGATGGTCCCGATGGGCTACTTGTGGCCTGAAGACGGAGTGGCTCTGCTTCGGTACCACTGATGGCCGTGTGTTGGTTAGGAGGAAGCAGTTGAGGGCCTGCAACCAGGTGTGACACCAGGAGAAATCTCGTAGTCATCTCAGGCACCCTGACTACAAATCTGTACGTCATCCTAGTGATTCGATCAGTTGTGCTGCCAATCATGAACAGCATTCCAGGGAGTGCTTTCTAGCAGGATAACGCTCGCCCACATACCCCTGTTGTAACCCAACATGCTCTGTAGACTGTCGACGTGTTGACTTGGCCTGCTCGATCGCCAGATCTGTCTCCAATTGAGCAAATATGGGACATCACTGTACAACAACTCCAGCGTCATCCACAAACAGCATTAACCGTCCTTGTATTGACCAGCCAAGTGCAACAGGCACATATCCAGCTCCCGAACAACACAATGAATGCACGTCTGCATGCTTGCATTCAACATTCTGGCGTAATCCCGATGACTGGAACACAATAAATAGCGTAGCCGATATTGTATCGAACACTCTGCACGAAGAATGCAAACGCCAAAACTGATATGGAAGGAGGCGTAGACAAGCCCAAACACGACAACAGACCACATTGGAGGACACGACCACAGATTCCGAAACCGACGAAGGAACACTAAGTGAACTTGACTCAGAAGGGACCAACATGTAAGGGACCAAAACCAACAATGCATGACACTGCATGCCACAACACAAACAACACAACAATCATAAAACAAATAAACACCGGCACCACATACTAAGACTATAGTAATAAGGTAATGTCGCTTGGGAGGAGAAGGCTCGAAGAACTTCTATTCTGAGGCCCCTCCTCCCCAATGACATCCTGCATAGTGTCTAAAGTATACTGCACACAAGCAGTACTGTATTGCTCGTCTTATTGTGCGCAGACAGAATTATATTCTCTTCTCTATTCAAAGCTATAATCAATGAATTTTATATATCAGAAATGTGTTAAGTTATTTAAGGAACAATGCAGTCAGGTAGCAATGAACTATGTTCTACTTCAGCTAACAAGTTACAAACATAGGTGTATTCCTCATGTGAAGCTAAAATTCATGTATTCCATGTATGAAGTGCTCAATCGGCATTTAATCTGTATAATCTGTGTAAACATACATTAGCACGAACCATTTCAAATGAGAATAGCTCGAGGTTGTACTGAAACCTTCTTGTCTGAAATAGGTAGAAATAGGCCTTTATCAACCAACATGCTACTTAGACTGTATTACTCATACAAATACAGCGTATCACTTCCCTGTATATACTACAAATTATTCTTAACCACGATCATTGTGTTACATTTTCTTTTTTTCTTTTTCTTTGACATTTGTATTATATAAATTATATTCTCATCAACTAGGTAGTAACCAATTATATGGAACCA
Organism: Schistocerca piceifrons; assembly: GCF_021461385.2. Lineage (NCBI taxonomy): Eukaryota > Metazoa > Arthropoda > Insecta > Orthoptera > Acrididae > Schistocerca > Schistocerca piceifrons. The sequence goes on from NC_060146.1 coordinate 42,204,015, forward strand.
TTTTAACAATTGTTAAGCATTCCATTCGCTGTAACCTCAGATAAATCTTTGTATATTATGTTCTTTATATTATTTAAGAAAAGCGTTAACAACTGTATGCCAATAAGACTGTAACAATGAGAAGTCTTTGCTGTTAGATTCAGAAGCATCCGATCCAATTTGCATTTCAAGGCGGTGAGTTACTCTGTACTGTTAAATAAATAAATAAAATTCTGGCAGTTACATCGGTTATTAATGTCCCAGCATTTCACATTTGCAATGACTCATCTCGCACTTACATTAATCTGCGATCTAGCAATGTTAGTCACTTAAATGTGTTACCTAGACAAATGTATTCCTGGAAGTTCATTACTATACATCAATTATTTTTGGGTGTTGCGATTTTCTTCTGTCAGGGTATATTGTTCCTTCTGAAAATTCGGTGGAAAACAAACTTGGTTTACATTTAAAATATTTGTTTTTCTGGAATTAATTTTGATGCGTACCAGACATACGATAACATCCCCAGAAAAACCGATGCTGACATTTGATCACGAATTACGGTGCTTTGAATCTTTATTGCATCCGCCCGGTTGAGCAATTCCCACTGGCTTTCCAGAAAAACATTGCGATTCAGAGGCCTCAGAATAAAATTCTATCCCGCGCCTGACTGTAAACAAGCATCGCTCGATTGTGTGACCTTGGTCCCTCGTGATAAATTCACAGCAATCTTACTCGTAACTGTCTGCGTACAACGAGGCTTAATATTTTAATTATTCACCTTTCAAAGTCATTCGAGATATTTATTTGTCAATTTTATTTTTATTCCTTATTGATTTACTTGTCTTATTAACTCTCTTATTACTACTAATGTCGACATACAAAAAAAAAGGTTCAAATAAAAAAGAATGGAGAATTCGTTTGATAATCGAACGCGGGTTTTTCGCTTCCCAGCCATATCCGTTGGTTTCTATGCCAGCAGCACTGTCGTTCGGCAGCGTGTACCTTATGTGTACGTAAAGGACATTGGTAGCAGTTTCTTCACTCGACTTCTGGGGAATACGCTTTTGCGGTCCCCATGTATTATGATGAGAAATGCTCAGTTTTCATTTATCTGTCGATCTCGTGAATTCTGGATCTATAGCCAGTGTGGCCGAGCGGTTCTAGGCGCTACAGTCTGGAACCGCGTGACCGCTACGGTCGCAGGTTCGAATCTTGCCTCGGGCATGGATGTGTGTGATGTCCTTAGGTTTAAGTAGTTCTAAGTTCTAGGGGACTGATGACCTCGGCTGTTGAGTCCCATAGTGCTCAGAGCAAATTCTGAATCTATAGCGTGCCCAGAAATGTATTGGTGATCTCTTAGAAACGAAGGGGTTGAAGCCAAAATTGTTACACAGAAATGATCGGTCAAATACGAGCCGAATCGGTAGTCCGTGTGTAAGGCCTTTCCTTTGTAAGATGTATTGGACGAAGGGTGAGACAACGATTGTTAACTTCTCGCTCAACTTTTTGCACGAATTTGCCAGCTTGAATGACCGTTTATTAAACCTGTCAGCTTTCTAAAATTCGACTTTTTGGCACTTTTATACACGATGTAACTGAAGTTTCAAGTCCTTGAAAAATTCTGCACTGGCAGTAGAATGAGAAGAATAGATAGTGAACGAAGAGGCATATCTGGGAAATGCAAGCAATGTTGATGCCATTCCTGAAGTGTAAATACCGCAAAAAAAAGAAGAAAAAGGAAACATGAAGAAAGGAGCTGGAAGAGTATCATTACAACCAATAATCTCCCACCTCAGCGCCGATTCTTTAAAGAGTCGAGCTCCTATGAATAGAACAGCTCCAAACGTCTAATTTCGCACCTCAGTGACGATATTCTTCTCGGGTGTGCAGCCGGATCATAACGTCATCTTGACACAGTGTTTCCGCGGTCCATCTGGCCGCCATCTTCAGGTGAGAGTGCTGGCACACGAACTCTCAGTTCTGGCCTTCGTAATCACTTCGCATCTCAGTGTTCATGACGTCATATATCCTGACCTATTTGTCATACAATGATATGATTTTCCAGGCACATTCAGAGGTACATGTGGATACTGTCTGCAAAATGTGTTGAGAGTAGAGCATTTGTCAGGAAATAATAAATGGAAACATCATGATTGGTGCTCCAGTTTTACTGCATGAACAGCGAAAATATGGTACATAATAAACTTATTTCCTTTCATTATTTTGTGACCGGAGGTGGAGCGGCGTTAGTGAGATTAGTTTCAAAAAGATTTCTAATTACACTTGCGAAAAAAAAAATGTACTGGGAAGGCAATGTCAATTTCGATTCGATGATGGCATATAGCACCTTTGGGATAGTGGACGTACTCATAAAGGTTTCAGTGTTGTCCGCCAAGAGATAGCACAGTGGCTTCGCTATCAGAGCGCCATCTGTGTTTACCCTTTAATGGCAAATGCTCACACGTAGAAGGCTTAGTGTGGTGCAAACGTGTGAAGCAAGCTGGCAACCTTGCCACGGAGATGCATCTGTGCGTGCTACAGCCAACTCAGCGAGTTGCACACAGTAAGTGAAATGGGTACCAAGTATGGTTGAGATCGGTCCAGTATTTCGCAGGAGTTGCTGAACGTACATTTATACATTTTCAGTACCTTTCCATAATACTCGTATATATGAATATCTTCTTTTCCATAATCCGAGTTTGCTGAAATGTACCCTCTGTTGTTGTGGCCTTCAGTCCTGAGACTGGTTTCATGCAGCTCACCATGTTACTCTATCCTGGGCAAGCTTCTTCATCTCCCAGTACCTACTACAACCTACATCCTTCTGAATCTGTTCAGTGTATTCATCTCTTGGGCTCCCTTTACGGTTTTTACACTCTGCGCTGCTCTCCAGTACTAAATTGGTGATCCCTTGATGCCTCAGAACATGTCCTACCAACCGATCCCTTCTTCTAGTCAAGTTGTGCCACAAACTCCTCTTCTCCCCAATCCTATTCAGTACCTCCTCATTAGTTATGTGATCTACCCATCCAATTTCCAGCATACTTCTGTAGCACCACATTTCGAAAGCTTCTATTCTTTTCTTGTCGAAACTATAAACCGTCCATGTTTCACTTCCATACATGGCTACACTCCATACAAATACTTTCAGAAACGACTTCCTGACACTTAAATCTATACTCGATGTTAACAAATTTCTCTTCTTCAGAAACGCTTTCCTTGCCATTGCCAGTCTACATTTTGTATCCTCTCTACTTCGACCATCATCAGTTATTTTGCTCCCCAAATAGCAAAACTCCTTTACTACTTTAAGTGTCTCATTTCCTAATCTAATTCCCTCAGCATCACCCGACTTAATTCGACTACATTCCATTATCCTCGTTTTGCTTTTGTTGATGTTCATCTTATATCCTTCTTTCAAGGCACTATCCATTCCGTTCAACTGCTCTTCCAAGTTCTTTGCTGTCTCTGACAGAATTACAATGTCATCGGCGAACCTCAAAGTCTTTATTTCTTCTCCATGGATTTTAATATCTACTCCGAATTTTTCTTTTGTTTCCTTCATTGCTTGCTCACCATGCAGATTGTATAACATTGGGGAGAGGCTACAACCCTGTCTCACTCCCTTCCCAGCCACTGCTTCCCTTTCATGTCCCTCGACTCTTATAACTATCATCTGGTTTCTGTACAAATTGTAAATGGCTTTTCACTCCCTGTATTTTACCCCTGCCACTTTCAGAAAGTGAAAGAGAGTATTCCAGTCGACATTGTCAAAAGCTTTCTCTAAGTCTACAAATTCTAGAAAAGTAGGTTGCCTTTCTTTAATCTAGGCTCAGGATTGCCTCACGTGTTCCAATATTTCTACGGAATCCAAACTGATCTTCCCCGAGGTCGGCTTCTACTAGTTTTTCCATTCGTCTATAAAGAATTCGCGTTAATATTTTGCAGCCGTGATTTATTAAACTAATAGTTCGGTAATTTTCACATCTGTGTATTTCAGGCTGATAGATTGGATTGCGGGCACACTAATAACGATAATTTTCTGAATTTTGGCTGAGTTATGTCCCCAAGGAATAATAGGCTAATAAATTTTATTTAAATTTATTCATAAGTTATTAGAAAAAACGTGACCAAAAACACACGACAAAACTAAATCCTTGATTCAAACGTCCGCCATTTTATTATTCTTTTCAAATTTGAAAAAAATCCTGCTATTTCTCCATGCGCAATATCCTATAGATTAAGAAAATCGATTGTTTTTGCAGTTTCATACTCCAGTGGAGAAAAAAAGAAAAAAAATGTAATAGCATCATATTGTGGTCTATCTGTCTAGCTGCCTGTCCGACTGTTAAAAATCCTTTAAATAACGAACGTGAATACGGCGTATCGAGTAGAAATTTATGTCACATAATGAGGTCTACGGTCCCTTGGAGATGTAAAATAGTGAAGCTTGTAGGTCAATGTAATCAAAAGATACGGTTATACACACTGAAGAGCCAAAGAAACCGGTACACCTGCCTAATATCATGTAGGGACCCAGTGAACACTCAGAAGTGGCCCAACACGACGTGGCATGGATACGACTAATGTCTGGAGTAGTGCTGGAGGGAACTGACACCATGAATCCTGCAGGGCTGTCCATTAATCCGTAGGAGTACGAGGGGATAGAGATCTCTTTTGAACAGCACGTTGCATAGCATCCCAGATATGCTGAATAATTTTCATGTCTGGAAAGTTTGGTAGCCAGCGGAAGCGTTTAAACTCAGAAGATTGTTCCAGCAGCCACTCTGTAGCAATTCTCGACATGTGGGGTGTCGCATTGTCCTGCTGGAATTTCCCAAGTCCGTCGGAATGCACAATGGGCATAAATGGATGCAGGTGATCAGACACGATGCTCACGTACGTGTCAGCTGTGAGAGTCGTATTCCCATATCACTCCAACTGCGCACGCCTCACATCATTAAAGTCCCCTGCTGACATGCAGGGTCCACGAATTCATGAAAGTGTACCGATACCCGTACACGACCATCTGCTCTATATAACTGGAAACGCTATTCGTCCGACCAAGAAAATGTTTCCAGTCATCGACAGTCCAATGTCGTTGTTGACGGGCCCAGACGAGGCGTAAAGCGTTGTGTCGTGCAGTCATCAAGGGTAATCGAGTGGGCCTCCGGCTCCGAGAGCCCTTATGGATGATGTTTCCTTGAATGCTTCACACGTTGACACTTGATGATGGCACAGCACTGACATCTGCAGCAAATTTTCCGTCACGTTGAACGATTCTCTTCAGTCGTCGTTGGTCCTGTTCTTGTAGGATCTTTTTCCAGCCGCAGCGGTGTCGGAGTTCTGACGTTTTACCGGATTCCTGATATTCATGGTACACTAGTGAAACGGTCGAACGGGAAAATCCCCACTTCATCGCGACCTCGGAGATGCCCCATCGCTCGTGCACCGACTGTAACATCACGTTGAAACTCATTTAAATCTTGGTAACTTGCCACTGTAGCAGCAGTAACCAATATAGCAACTGCGCCAGATACACACGTCTTACATAGGCGTTGCCGACCACATCAACGTATTCTGCTTGTTTAAATATCTGTGTATTTGCACACCCATGCCTATACTAGTTTCTTTGGCGCTTCAGTCATATACTTTGATACTCGCAAACTCACTCGTTAAACCTGTAGGTTACTTCCCCTTGGCGTAAAATAAAATTTGGCAAGAAGTAGCTTTTCACAGTAAAAGCAAAGGAAGAGAATCAGGAAAATTATTAATTCGTTATAAAATCACACGAAAAAAATTATCCTTTGTCAGTTGTTATACGAGTTCGAACTTGATGATAAAACATTCTCGGCCGGTCGGAGTGGCCGAGTGGTTCTAGGCGCTTCAGTGTGGAACTGCTCGACCACTACGGTCGCAGGTTCGAATCCTGCCTCGGGCATGGATATGTGTGATGTCCTTAGCTTAGTTAGGTTTAAGTAGTTCTAAGTTCTAGGGGACTGATGACCTCAGAAGTTAAGTCCTATAGTGCTCAGAGGCATTTCAACCATTTTTGAAAACATTCTCGGAAGTATTGGCACCCTTGGGACCGATATCTTCCCAGTATCAATGTCGATGACAGGCATAAATCGTCGATAACCTCGATTCCCTTCCTGGATGAATGAAGGAACTGGCTATATACATAATTAACATAATTTTCTTTTTTTGCAAACTGGAGAATCGCCGTCACCGATGCATCTCATTTGGGGCAAAGCAACTTTATTTCTGTTGTTGATAATTGTTTTATATGGCCGTTGTCCATGGAATTCTTGTATTCCTAACGTTTCGTCCAATACTACGTTGGACATCTTCAGAGGTATGGCTGGTCCTGCTGACTGACGAGTCGGGCGTCGGAGAGCGGCCTAAATACCGAGGAAAGTGGGCGTGGTCTAGCTTGCACATAGTAGCAGAGAGAAAACTAGTCAAATATAAAATGTAACTGTCGATAATAGTCCGTCATAGACCAAAATCACTTATCGATTCTGTAACGCCACTGTCGTGGATAATAGTGGTAGCACTTAAAACTGTAGTTTCAGGGGACCATGTAGTTAAATTTTCTGAAACTACAATTTTAAGTGCTACCACGAACTATTATCCACGACTGTATAGGGAGGCTTTTGAAATTTATAAACATGAAGATAATTTTAACAGAAAAGAAGAGGCCTTGAAATTAAGCGAGAAATGGACAGTGGCGTTACAGAATCGATAAGTAATTTTTATCTATGACGAACTATTATCGACAGTTACATTTTATCTCTGACTAGTTTTCTCTCTGCTACTATGTGCAAGCTAGTCCACGCCCAGTTTCCTCGGTATTTAGGCCGCTCTCCGACGGCCGACTCGTCAGTTAGCAGGACTCAGCAGAACCAGCCATACCTCTGAAGATGTCCAACGTAGTATTTGACGAAACGTTAGGAATAGAAGAATTCCACGGCCATATAACCCGGAAGGATTATCAACAACAGTACCATCCGGTCGTGAAAGCCTTCATTGTACAACTTTATTTCCTCAGATGGGGGCTTAATGACTGAGTTTTTTAAAAAAATCATAGAAAGTTGTCCAAGAATCAATAATAAATGTGCAAAAAGATTTAGGTTGATGGATTCATAAGTTTCCAAAAAAAAAAAAAAAATTGATATTTTATATGACTAAGGAAAATGGATTGTTAACGGGACAGTAAAAGTCGAAGAACAGCCAATTATCCAGCAGTCAGTGCGAGCCAGGGAGGCATGCGACTCGCCCCTGGAGTGCCGGCTATCCGTGGCAGAGGTGACTGCACCTTGTAAGCCAGCGATTACGGTCAGCAGTACCAGAGACAGCGGCTCTGAAATGCTATGGCCTTAGCTGCCGTGCCACGCTGGGTCGGCCCGTTTCGCTGAAGTCGTTTAATTAACGCCGTGTCGTGTCACAAACTACTAACCAAGCGGCCCGTCCTCTCACTTAGCGACAGCAATTACTGGGATTCGCCGCGGGTACAGGAGGTCTGTACCGGCCAGAGCTGGAGGCGAAATACTCTGTCGAAGTAGTCTCCACTGACTGCGAACCAGAGCGCGGAACGAATCTGTAACTCTGCTCTGCAGAAACAAGACGGATCGAATACACACCAGAGAACAGCACTATTCAGAGTCTGATCCGGGAATCGCTTCTAACAAGAGAACCTCCCCATCGCACCCCCCTCAGATTTAATTATAAGTTGGCACAGTGGACAGGCCTTGAAGAACTGAACACAGATCAATCGAGAAAACAGGAAGAAGTTGTGTGGAACTATGAAAAAAAAAATAAGCAAAATATACAAACTGAGTAGTCCATGCGCAAGATAGGCAGCATCAAGGATGATTTGAGCGCAGGAGCACCGTGGTCCTGTGGTTAAGCCCGTCTCACACGGAGCAAGATTCGATGTAAGTTTCCTTGCTGGCTCGCGCGACGGCTACCTTGCGGACTCCGTCGTCTGCTAGCGGGCTACCTTGCTTGGAACCTTGCAAGATTTCCAGGATAGGTCCGGTGCTATTTTTCTTGTAAGGTTCCCTGCGTGCTACCTGCGTTGGCCAATCATGAGACGTTTCGTTTGTGACGTCAGACGCGGAAAGCTTGGGCGGGAAGCCTTTGTTGATAGTCGCTTCTCTGCTGTTGTGAGGTGCGGTAGCAAGTTATTATAATTATTACGTAATGGCACCGCAGTGGTCCAAGGAAGCGATTGAAGCATTGATACGTACTTATGGGGAAGAACAGTGAAAAGTGCAAACTATTATAATAAACACTTGCGTACAGAGGCACTCGAAAGAGTTGCAAGTGCCGTGTGTCTTGTTCGACCATATACGACGAGCAAGGAATGCTACAGCAAGTCCGCAGCTCGTGGTCGTGCGGTAGCGTTCTCACTTCCCACGCCCACGCCGGCGGAGTCAGAAATTTTCTCTGCCTCGTGATGACTGGGTGTTGTGTGATGTCCTTACGTTAGTTAGGTTTAAGTAGTTCTAAGTTCCAGGGGACTGATGACCAGACCATATATGTTAAGTCCCATAGTGCTCAGAGCCACTTGAACCTTTTTTTTTTTTTTTTTTTTTTTTTGCTACAGCAAAATGCACAATTTACGTACTTAATTTAAAGTGGAGTACGCCAAAGTAAAATCATCGAAAAGCAGTGGCACTGGGATCAACGACGTAAGTACAAAATTATGAATTTTGTGTTGAATGTAGAAACCTACTACTTGGAAAAATAGGACATAGACTATTTCCTAGAAATATCACACTGAATATTCACCCGATTTTTGAAAGCACATAATCTTGAATGTTAATGGATTACGATGTAGCTTTCTTCTGAATCAGAGGCGAAACCATACAAAGCAGTTCTTCAAATACCAATATATCCATTCGTATAAAATTTGCTAAGGATGTACGATCTTCTACCCTATAAAATAAAGTCGTATATAACAGTCATTATTGGTACATTTATAAAGTCAAACAATAGTGAAATGGTGATACTTTTCAAACAAAAGTAGGTGTTATGCGAACTAACCTCAACTCTTTATGAAGCATGGAGAGCACCCCTTTTCCAGCGTTGCTCTTCTTAATCCAGTTTTTCGTCCATTCTTTCTTTCTTCTTCTCTCATTAGCATGCATTTCTGCATCGTTTAGCACCAAAACAGCTAATAACGCCAGTTTGCTCTGAACATTTGTACCTGAAGCAGCCACCTTCGTTCGATACAACATGCAGCCGATCACAACACAACTAGCTGCCGATCTTGCACTGTGGGAGAGCTTCGGCATGGAAGACAGCCGGCTCCTTTCCCTGCAAGCCGGCAGGCATGCACGCCATCTCGCAAACTTGCGGCGAACCTTGCTCCGTGTGAGACGGCCTTTAGCGTGAGCCGCTGTGGCACGAGAGGTCCTTGGTTCAGGTCTTCCCTCGTGTGAAAAGTTTAGTTTCCTTATTTTCGCAAAGTTCTGTCCGTTCGTTCACTGACGTCTCTGTTCACTGTAATAAGTTTAGTGTCTGCGTTTTGCGACCCCACCGCAAAACCGTGCGATTAGTAGACAAAAGGACGTGCCTCTCCAATGGGAACCGAAAACATTTGATCGCAAGGTCATAGGTCAACTGATTCCTCCACAGGAAAACACGTCTGATATATTCTATACGACACTAGCGACGGCATGTGCGTCACATGACAGGAATATGTTGTCGACCCACCTAACTTGTACACTTGGCGAATGGGTAAAAAGATCCTTCTACCTTTCCCGATTTAGGTTTTTTTGTGGATGTGATAATCATTCCCAAAAAAGTGATGAAAACATAAGAGTTTGTCACATAAACTGAAAATAAAAAATTAAACTTTTCCCTCGAGGGAAGTCTTGAACCAAGGACCGCTCGTTGCGGAACTGCTCACGCTAACCAAGGGACCACGGCGCTCCTAAACTCACATTATCCTTGATGTTGCCTATGTTGCGCATAGACTACTCAGTTTGTATATTTTGCTTACTTTTTCATAGTTCCACACAACTTCTTCCGGTTTTCTCGATTGATCTGTGTTCAGTTTTTCAAGGCCTGTACCAACTTATAACTAAATCTGATGGGGGTACGATGTGAAGGTTCCCTTGTAAGAGCGGGGAGGGGGAGGTGGTGACGTAGTTTTTCGTTGTTCCTCTCAACCCCCATCCCATTCATCCCCCCCCCCCCCCCTCCAAAAAAAAAAAATATAATTTGCTTAGCCCCTACATTTAACGTGCCACAGATTCATAGGGTTAAAATAACAATTGCAGCAGTTAAATGTTTTAATACGTTCTTTGTTTTTAGGACTGTGTCTCCCTTCCTACTAGGGCTGTTGACAAAATATCGTTTTATCGATACATCAATATTGTTCATAAATATAGGGAAAAATATCGGCGATATTTCTTTTCCCTATATATCGATATCTAAATGGCAGTTACCGAGTGGTGATATTTTACTTGTATATAATATTTTTTCGCCATTTTCGGTAAATGTTTGAAATTATTCTTCCGAAATTGTGGTAGAACATACAAATTGCGCTCAAAAAGTTTTGCACAGTCGCCTCTATTTTTTTAAATTTTTGCAGGAGGAGAATGAAATTTTTTGTAACATACTTGGAGCATTTTGCTATACACTGAGACTACTCAATGTAGCCTCCATCAGCTGTAACGCATCTGGCCCGACATTCTTTCCATGATGTAAATGCACTTTGGTAAAAGTTAGGGGATTGACTTTTACACCATCGCTTGACACAGGAAATAAGAATTTTCTATGAAGTGTTCTATCGCGCAGGTGGGCCTTCAGACGACCAAATAGGTAAAAATCAGACGGAGGCAGTTCCGGACTGTAGGGAGGATGAGGAACAATTTTCCAACCCATTTTCCTCATTTTCTCCTGCGTCATAGGGGCTGTACGGGGTTTGACATTGTTATGGTGTAGTCTGATGAGCTGGCCCTGAAGCAGTGGTCTGTGGGTCTTGATGGCACGTCGCAGCTTGTCCAGTGACAAACAGTAACGGTCCCGGTTAATTGTGGAGCCAGGTTCCAAAAAAATCAATGAAAATGATACCACACTGATCCCAGAAGAAGGAGGCCATCACCTTTCAACCTGCTGTTCGTGAAAGTCTTGGTTTCTTCTTCCGAGGGGAACACGGATGACGCCACTCCACGGATTGGGTTTTGCTCTCAAGTTCGGACAAAAAGAACCATATTTCGTCCTTGGCAATGACGCCGTCAAAAGACTGTTTCCACTCTTCAGTAAAGGTCTTCATTAGACCCTCGCACACATTCTTCCTCTTCGTTTTCATTTCTCTTGTCAATAATTTCGGCACTCAACGTGCACCAATTTTTCTGTACTCTAGTGACTGTACCAGTGATACCACACTACCCAATGACAAAGAGTGTCATTTCAGCAAGCTGTCGTGTCGTCACACGTCTGTCATTTTGGATTATCTGATCAATGATCCCTTTATTCACATCACTCACTGCCGTCGATGGGCTACCGCATCGTGGACTGTCCAGTGGAGAGAAATCACCTTTTTTAAACGTCTGCAACCACCGCTGGATGCTGATGCGATCCACTGTGTCCTCCCCATAAACAGGGAGCAACTTCCTGTGAATCGATGTGGCAGTCATCGCCGGTCTTGAAGAGGAACTCCATCACCGACCGTTGTCGCAACCTGACGTCTACTTCACGCTCCATTATGGCTCACCTGTAAATGAAAGAAAATACTTTTATATGCCAACGTATAGCTAAATGTTCCAAGTATGCTCACAAAACATACCATTCTCATCCTGCAAAAAATAAAAAAAAATTGAGACGCCCTTAGTAATTTTACTTGCACTGTGTGAAGGAGTCTTACTACTCTTCGAGTTATTAAGCAAGTATAGACGACAGATGACATAAAGAAAAATTCCGACTGCACTGGGGGGGGGGGGGGGGGGGGGGGATGGTGGCGTTGTGAATTCACTTCGTCGTTCTTCAAAAACAGTTGCTGACAATAATGAACAAAGATTGGTCTTTGCGGTGCGCGGAGACTTAGGATTTGTTGACGTTTTCGGCGCTCAACGCTACCAACAAAACAGCAACGTTTAACTTTACCACGCAGTTTTGACAGCTGCTAAGTCGCTGGCGTTTGCAGAAATGAAAAAACAGGAAAGTCGACATGGAGTGTTCTCAACAAATTAGATATGTGAATAAACCGAACGACGGATGCATTGGACATCTCTTATTGTGCCACAAACATGCAGTTACCATTACTGGCAAAGTAGTTACTGCCAACGGTGAACATACATCGTTTTCCTTTCAGTTCTTGTTCTGAGACGGATACGCAGTCTGCTAGCTTTTTGACGTACTGAATATCTGATCAGTATTTAAATATACATTTCTAAAACCGGCAATATACACTCCTGGAAATGGAAAAAAGAACACATTGACACCGGTGTGTCAGACCCACCATACTTGCTCCGGACACTGCGAGAGGGATGTACAAGCAATGATCACACGCACGGCACAGCGGACACACCAGGAACCGCGGTGTTGGCCGTCGAATGGCGCTAGCTGCGCAGCATTTGTGCACCGCCGCCGTTAGTGTCAGCCAGTTTGCCGTGGCATACGGAGCTCCATCGCAGTCTTTAACACTGGTAGCATGCCGCGACAGCGTGGACGTGAACCGTATGTGCAGTTGACGGACTTTGAGCGAGGGCGTATAGTGGGCATGCGGGAGGCCGGGTGGACGTACCGCCGAATTGCTCAACACGTGGGGCGTGAGGTCTCCACAGTACATCGATGTTGTCGCCAGTGGTCGGCGGAAGGTGCACGTGCCCGTCGACCTGGGACCGGACCGCAGCGACGCACGGATGCACGCCAAGACCGTAGGATCCTACGCAGTGCCGTAGGGGACCGCACCGCCACTTCCCAGCAAATTAGGGACACTGTTGCTCCTGGGGTATCGGCGAGGACCATTCGCAACCGTCTCCATGAAGCTGGGCTACGGTCCCGCACACCGTTAGGCCGTCTTCCGCTCACGCCCCAACATCGTGCAGCCCGCCTCCAGTGGTGTCGCGACAGGCGTGAATGGAGGGACGAATGGAGACGTGTCGTCTTCAGCGATGAGAGTCGCTTCTGCCTTGGTGCCAATGATGGTCGTATGCGTGTTTGGCGCCGTGCAGGTGAGCGCCACAATCAGGACTGCATACGACCGAGGCACACAGGGCCAACACCCGGCATCATGGTGTGGGGAGCGATCTGCTACACTGGCCGTACACCACTGGTGATCGTCGAGGGGACACTGAATAGTGCACGGTACATCCAAACCGTCATCGAACCCATCGTTCTACCATTCCTAGACCGGCAAGGGAACTTGCTGTTCCAATAGGACAATGCACGTCCGCATGTATCCCGTGCCACCCAACGTGCTCTAGAAGGTGTAAGTCAACTACCCTGGCCAGCAAGATCTCCGGATCTGTCCCCCATTGAGCATGTTTGGGACTGGATAAAGCGTCGTCTCACGCGGTCTGCACGTCCAGCACGAACGCTGGTCCAACTGAGGCGCCAGGTGGAAATGGCATGGCAAGCCGTTCCACAGGACTACATCCAGCATCTCTACGATCGTCTCCATGGGAGAATAGCAGCCTGCATTGCTGTGAAAGGTGTATATACACTGTACTAGTGCCGACATTGTGCATGCTCTGTTGCTTGTGTCTATGTGCCTGTGGTTCTGTCAGTGTGATCATGTGATGTATCTGACCCCAGGAATGTGTCAATAAAGTTTCCCCTTCCTGGGACAATGAATTCACGGTGTTCTTATTTCAATTTCCAGGAGTGTATTTTACAATGTCCAGCCGATATTTTTACGGGCCGGCACATCGATATCTTTTCCGTCGGTATATAGACCCTTTCATCGATGTACCGTTGGCCGACTGCGACATCTTTTAATCTCGATATATCTCGGATCCTATATTTTTAGAAATATCAACAGTCGTAGTTCCTGCTGTCCTTCGATTCGCACCTGAGTGTTCAGTGACATGGTTGGCTGAGCGGCTAGATAAATTACCTGCTCCATGGTGTGTACCTAGCGTGTCTGCGTCCATTATTTGGGATTTAACTCCATGTGATGCACCTCTGAGCGTATTACATGGCCCAGTAACATTTATGTGACCACCGCCTATGTTCGAGGGCAACATGCAATAACCAATCACAGACGGCTGATGGCAGCACTGGCAGTGGAGGGTATATAAAGCGAATGGGGGGGGGGGGTGCAGTCGCTCTGTGTCGTAATGCAGAAACGCAGCTTATCTGAGTCCCAAAGAGCGTGATCATTAGCTTTTACGCCAAGCATTCCCTAAACGGCTATGTTTATAAACTGCTTTCTTGCCGCCCTGATTAAAGTATACTGAGCATGACAAAACAGAGCTGTCTAAAACCGACTCCGAGAAAACTGGGGTGAACGCCGGCTGCGCAGATATGTGCGCGAATAGACATGGAACGCAAATTCCTGGCAGATTAATACTGTGTGCCAGACCGAGACTCGAATTCGGGATCTTTGCCTTTCGCGGGCAAGTGCTCTACCATCTGAGCTACCCAAGCACGATTGACGAAACGTCTTCACAGCTTCAGTTCTGCCAGTACTTCGTCCCCTACCTTCAAAGCTTCACAGAAGCTCTTGTGCGAACCTAGCAGAACTAGCACTCCTGAAAGAAAGGATATTGCGGGGACATGGCTTAGCCATAGCCTGGGGGATGTTTCCAGATTGAGATTTTCACTCTGAAGCGGAATGTGCGCTGGTATGAAACTTCGTGGCAGATTAAAACTGTGAGGCGGATCGAGACTCGAACTCGGGACCCGAGTGAAAACCTCACTCTGGAGACATGGAACGGTTGAGCGACAGACTGCCCAGATCAACCAAGGGACCACGTACAGTGTCTCCTCAATGACTATTCACCGGACATGGCTGTATGTCAGCCTATTCTGCAGACGCCGAGTTCATGCACCTATGCTGAGAGGTGGAAGAAGCCCGTTCTCATATTTCTATCTTACTCTAAGTAATTAGATTCTCCTCTCTAATTGCATGCGGTGAAAAGTTGCTATTCCTTCACACGCAGACTTACCACGCAGCGTCTCTCGTCACCAGGGGGGTCCGGTGACAGGCAGGGTCTGCTGATCTTGAAAGGGTTAAGCCGACGGGTGTGAGGGAATCGAGTGAATGCTTTCCAGACGCCGACATTGTCATAATAGCGGCGGAGACACGCCTGCAGGGGCCTGAAGGAGCGGCTTAGCAGAAACTTAGCCAAAACACTTTCTGGTGGGCTACCAGCGAGGCGTGGGAATGACTTGTGTTCCCAAGCAGTCTTGGCGGGCAAATCCCGCGTTTCCTGAAAAATCGTAACTGTGATTGGCTTGCTCAGGGCATAGCTCCGTGACGTAGCAAAATCGGCGCAGAAATTGGCGCCAAGAATCTCCATTGGTGGAATGGTAGTGCTTCGGCAATAGAGTGGAGTTTTCCCCCGGTTTTCGAGTTGCTGATTGGAACGTTTAACCACGGCCACTGTCGTGGGGGTGGGAATGTTCTGTGTTCGGTTTGTATGGGTGCTCTTGTGGTGGTCGGCTCTCGCCTTTTGGTCAGAGTAGGTTACAAGACTAAGCTCTCGCTGCTCTGGACAGCCTGCCTTCCGTTGGCTGTCTAATATACTTTTATTTAATTGGAGCTGTTTGACGAAGTTGCTGAAGTTTCGACTTCAACGTAACTTTCCGAGTACAGTTGGCAATTGAGCGTTCTGCGTACAAGCGGCCTATGTCTTGAGCAGTTTTGGCTGAAGTTGACTGTATCGGAGTTACCATGTGACTTCGCTTGTTAAAATCAATCAGTTGTGTGGCGAGCTTTCTTTGTCTCCCTCAGAGGTCCATTTGTATTGTTAGGAAGTCTTTAGTCAGGAACAACCAGACTAGGATAATTTGTTTCGGGCTATACTCGCGGCATTATCATCACCACGACAGGACGTCGAAGCAACCAGCCATCGCCTCCAGTAAGCCAGATCGTGTCTGTGCATTTAAGAAGACAGCTTGGTAATGTACGTCCACAGCACTGGCAAAGAAGGCAATTTTGCTAGGTGATAATCAGAGCTCAGCAGAGCGCGCCTGTTTGTCTTTTCTAACTTTGTTCTGTCTTGGGTGTTCATTGTCTGAGCTCTCACTAACGTAGCAGCAATTAATGTTGGGTTGGCTGTGTGTCTGTCTTAAGATTTGAGTTGCAAGGAATTGGCTCCACATACCACTTCGTTATAAATGTCACAATCTAGTTTAGGGACAACTTCACCTTCACAACATTTATTTGAGTATCCAATTTGAGCCAATTTGATGTATTGTAAATGTTTCATGTGTTTTTGATTATTATTTTGAGTTTAGTCATAATAAATCATATTGTTATTTTGGACAGAACTTTCATTCTGTTAATCGGTAGAGCAATCCTATCATTTCTTATCTTCTGGTAAACCTTCCGGGATGTAAGGTCGTGGTCCATGAAACTCTTCAGCTCCTAACGTTTCGTCCAGAGCTGCGCTGGGATCTTCAGAGGGATGTTTCTCCTTCGGTGAGTCTTTCCGGGAAAAAAAAGAGGAGAAACACCCCTCTGAAGATGTCCAGCGCAGCTCTGGTCGAAACGTTAGGGGCTGAAGAGTTTCATGGACCACGACCTTACATCCCGGAAGGTTTACCAGAAGATATGTCATCCGGTCGTGAAAGCCTTCATACTATAATCCTATCATTTCTCACTAAGTTAATGAAACTTTCCTTTATTTAACTTTTTATCAAATTAAATTATTGCAGGTGCCAAACTCTTTTCTACTCCACTTGCAGGGTCGATTACAGTCAGTTCGAGTTTCTTTTTAATCCATGTGCAACAGCAAAAGTCGGAGTTAGAATAAGGGGGGGGGGGGCTTAGAGCATCATTTACATATGTAGATTCTAGAAGAATTTAGCGTTAAATACACTGCTAGCCCCGGCACCTCGCAAACTGCTGTTCATAGACGACGAAGGCTGGAATCTACACGCCAGTACCACAACTGTATTTCCACTGAGTGACAGGTGGCCTTTTCAGATGAATCAAGCTTTGTGCTCCATTGGACTGAAAGCGCATACTCTGCAACAACCGTCGGAAGAGTCCAGGCCAGAGGAGGGAGCGCTATGATCTGGGGAATATTTTCGTGGCATTCTCTGGTTGTTCGCGTCATTCTGAAAGGCACAGCGGATCGACACAAATATACACCTATCCTTGGGGCGCGTGTCCACCACTTCATGCAATTTGTTTTTCCTCGGCACGAAGGCATTTATCAGCAGGACAAGGCAACGTGACACACAGCTCCCAGTGTACGTCCGTGATTGGAAGAGCGTCACAGTGAGTTTACCGTGCTTCCCTGGCTAACACACTGCCCGGATTTAAACCCAAACGAGAATCTGTGGTGACACCACGATCGGCTGTACGCGCCATGGAGTCTCAGCTGAGAAACCTGGCACAGCTGGCTACGAGACTGGAATCGCCTTGGCTCGACATCTCTGTCGGTACCTTCCAGGACGTCATTGACTCTCTTCCTAGGCGTTTCGCAACTGCCCACATTGCAAAAGGCGGTTGTTCAAGCTTCTGACAGCTGGTCGCATTTTAATTTAATATAATCGTATGGCTAGGGTCCCCCATCGGGCAGACCGCTTGCAGACTACTTCGGCGACCTGTAGTCGGTGAGGATCATAGGATGAGGACAGCACAACACCCAGTCCCTTGGCAGAGAAAATTCCCCGACCCAGCCGGGAATCGACCCTGGGACCAGAGGATTGACAGTCCGTCACTCTGACCATTGAGCTACTGGGGACGGACAAGCTAGTCGCATTAATGTGACTGGACAGTGTACTATCACAACGCCACATGATGCTATAGTCATCAACACGTGTTTTTTTTTCAGTCATCAATGGTTTCATGCGGCTCGCCACGAATTCCTCCTCTCCTGCCACAACCTCAGTGTAGCACTTACAACGTAAGTCCTCAACTTTTTGCTGGATATATTCCAATCTCTGTCTTCCTCTGCACTTCTTGTCCTCTGCATCTCCCTCTAGCACCGTGGAAGTCATTCCGTGAAGTCTTAACAGATGTGTTATCATTTTGTCTCTTCTCCTTGGCAGTGTTTCCCACATATTCCTTTCATCTCCTATTCTGCGCAGAACCTCCTCATTCCTTGCGTTATCAGTTCACCTAATTTTCAACATCCGCTTGCAGCACCTCATCTCAAATTCTTCGATTCTATTCTGGCCCGGTTTTCCCACTGTCCGTGTTTCACTACCCTATAATGCTGTACTCCAGACGTACATTCTCAGAAATTTCTTTTTCAAATTAAGGCCTATGTCTGATACTAGTAGATTTCTCTTGGCCAAGAATGCCCCTTTTACCATTGCTGCTCTGCTTTCGCTGTCCTCTTTGTCTGTCATTAGTTATTTTGCTGTTTGGTAGCAGAATTCCTTAAATTCATCTACTTCGTCATCATCAATCCTGATGTTACGTTTCTCGCTATTCTCATTTCTGCTACTTCCCATTACTTTGGTCTTTCTTCGATTTACTCTCAATCAATATTCTGTACTCTTTAAAATGTTCATTCCATTCAGCAGATCATGTAATCTTCTTCACTTTCACTCAGGATAGCAATGTTATCAGCGAATTGTATCACTGATATCCTTTCACACTGAATTTTCATCCCACTCCTGAACCTTTCTTTCATTTCCATCATTGCTCCTTCGATATACAGATTGAACAGTAGGAGTCAAACATTACAGCCCTATCTTATACACTTTTTAATCCGAACACTTCCACCCTAATTATTCCCTCTTTGCTCTTATACATGTTGTGTATTATCTGTCTCTTCCTATAGCTTACCACGCCACCGCAACGGTCGCAGGTTCCAATCCTGCCTCGGGCATGGATGTGTGTAATGTCCTTAGGTTAGTTAGGTTTAAGTAGTTCTAAGTTCTAGGGGACTGATGATCTTAGACGTTAAGTCCAATAATGCTCAGAGCCATTTGAACCATTTTTTTCCTATAGCTTACACCAATTTTTCTCCTGATTTTGAACTCCTTGCGCCATTTTACATTGTCGAATGCTTTTCCAGGTCGACAAATTCTACGAACGTGTCTTGACTTTCCTTTAGAAATTGCTTCGATTATCAGCCGGTACGTCAGAATTGTCTCTCTGGTGCCTTTTCCTTTCCTAACGCCAAACTGGTCGTCATCTAACACATCCTTTGTACTTGACAAATTTATCCATAGTTGTTTGAAGGAAAAATAGCAGTGTTACATTTTCCTGAAGTAATAGGATTAGTAATTATCCACACAACGTTTTCTGTTTGATAGTTTCAAATAAAGTTTAAAATATCAGCGGTTATAACCATGCGCAAACACACAACCATTTTTCTGTCTTTATTATTTCTTGATAAATAATAAGAAATAAGAAACTATGATAAATAAATGTCGTGTGACTAGGGCCTCCCATAGTTAGACAGTTCGCCAGGTGCCAGTCTTTCGATTTGACGCCACTTCGGCGACTTGTGCGTCGATGGGGATGAAATGATGATGATTAGGACAACGTAACACCCAGTCCCTGAGTAGAGAAAATCTCCGACCCAGCCAAGAATCGAACCCGGGCCCTTAGGATTGACATTCTGTGACGCTGACGACTCGGCTACCGGAGGCGGACAAAAACTTTGATGAAGACAAAAAATTATATGTGGTTGTCCAAATTATCGTTTTCCATAACTGTGATGCCTAGGTGTGAGGGCTATTTCGAAAGTAGGGTCCGATCCAGAGTGAAAGAGAACACGGCGAAAATCTCATGAAACTTTTCACAGATGCATTGGGCACTGCATCTAGTATGCCCATCGATTGCATCACATCGCTCTTTTCAGTTATGAGCTCACAGGACGTAAATACGGCTAGAAAGTAGTGTCTCCCGCCAAGTATGAGGGCCTCGTGAAAGATTTCGCCTGAAGCTATCCAACCCACATAAAATAACTGTCATGAGTTTCGTTCTACACGACAATTCTCGCTCTCACTCTGCAGGAGCAATGAAGATGCTCCTACAGCGTTTTCGATGGGAAGTTGCGACGCATTTTTTTACGTACGTGCGTGCGATGCTCCAATTGCGACGGATTATACGTTGCTGCTGCAATGCAATTTCTTTTATCATTTTTGTTGACCTACCTCTTAACAGCGGTAGATCTTCGCATGTAAACTCCTGACTGCAGCTACTTACGAGATCACAGAAAAGCAGTGTTGAGGAAACCGTAACCTCATAGCTACACGACGGAGGCCGCTATAAGTAAAATTTGCTGAAAATTGTTTATGTACTTTAAAGAAATGATTCGAAAAGGGGATCTCACTCGTACTTTAAACATGAAGTTCAAATTAAAACCTTCAATAGATATTTATTGCCATTAAGCAAGATCATCAGCATTTACGAAAATTAATAAAGTTTCTGCTCACAGTTATCACCATACATAAAACAGCCAGAACTTTTACCTTCCCAAGTTCCGAAACCAATTACTTGTAACACAGTCAATGATCGGCCAATTACTTCTGCACACGATATTCAGTGGTTGTCTTTAGTTGAAGTTTATGCTCGCCATAAAAGACTCAGTAAGAATATACTCAGTACCGCCACGCTATATAATTCAAAGTTCACTCGCGATTTTCGTCGCAACGAATTATCACAACACTCTAAAGTTTTCATAAACAGTTTCCGGTCACTACCAAATACCATTAACACTGGACCATAACGCGGAAGTCATCCCAAGACTTCATCTTACACATAATGCGAAAAGTCAAATCCAGCATAACCGCCTCCAATCAAAACTAGCTCGCGACTCTCCTTGTCACTCTCCCACACTCAAAATTACATCTCGTCGCTAGGCGGCCAACCGTCCGCTTCTCATTGGCTGTCAGCACTTACGACCAATGAAAACTCATTTCTTTGGAGCGGCTCGCGCCAAAATCTAGCAGGCACCAACCACTTCTCTAGGCTAATTGACGTCATCAATTTCAGCAACACAAAGCTCTCTAATCAAATAAACAAAACAAAATGAACTATAAGCATTCTCTACATCTGGAAATTTATTATGTAGTCGCGAATGTTCTGGCTGTCTTATACATAATCATACATACTTGGACATTCGACATTCACTAATAGGGGAACCACTAGTGGATTCGTTCCCACGTTACAGAGTTGCAACACTTGCCAGTTCCTGTACAGAATTACATGAATGATTTTTAATAATGCCGGACGTCCCACATACTCTCACGCACGCATTCTCAGTCACACGCACCGTAACACACAATACACATATTTACTTAGAATTCTTGAAATTATTATTATAGAAAAGTCACAGAGGTTATCTGAAACTAAAAACTTTCCAAATTTATATATGAACACTGAAAGTGTTATCAGATCATCGCACATAGTCACTGAAAGTGAACTATTACATCACTGTATTTATTTAAATTCTTGACTGTCGGAAAATTACGTTTTTTTTATGGAATTTTACTAACTTCCAAAATACAACTATTTTTGATCTCAGACTTTGATATATTGTTTGTTTTCACAACATCAGATATACATGACGTTCCTCAGGTTATCAGCGCACACTGCGGTGCAGAGTGAAAATTTCACTCTAAAAACGTTTTTCATTTTTACAGTGGTTTCCATTTCGCGACCGACCGGACCTTACTTTCCAAATAGCCCTGGTATTTAGAATGAGATTTTCACTCTGCAGCGGAGTGTGCGCTGATATGAAACTTCCTGGCAGATTAAAACTGTGTGCCCGACCGAGACTCGAACTCGGGACCTTTGCCTTTCGTGGGCAAGTGCTCTACCAACTGAGCTACCGAAGCACGACTCACGCCCGGTACTCACAGCTCTACTTCTGCCAGTACCTCGTCTCCTACACGAGCACTTGCCCGCGAAAGGCGAAGGTCCCGAGTTCGAGTCTCGGTCCGGCACACCGTTTTAATCTGCCAGGAAGTTTCAGCTCCCGTATTTAGTTGAATCTACAACCTTTAATTGTGTATTGTTGTATTAGAGGAATTTTTTAGTACTAATGTGGGGTACGTGACACTTTTTACTGTTTAGTCACAACAGGCACATGCGGAGCCCGCTGCAGTAATGAATGCACAGTGCGTCATAGGCGGGCGCCGTGTATCTCGCGTCGTTAGTAGCGTGCTTGCTGGACATGAGTCAGTGGTTCGCAGCGGAAAGCCCGCGCAGATAACTCGGCGAGCAATCCATCGCATTGGCCGGGCTTCCGTCGGCGTTTTCCGGTCCGCTGCGCGTGGACCCCAGTAAAACTGTCCCGCCTCACACCATCCCTCCACACAACACCGCAAATCTCCCCCCTCCCCCTCCCTCTCTCTCTCTCTCTCTCTCTCTCTCTCTCACTCTCTCCTGCGAGGCGGGTACACCCACGCACAAGTCCGCTCAATTCGCTGGTCGCGTCGCTGGCGGCCATAAAAGATGGCCTGCGAGTCGGCACTTTCCGCGTAGCCACGTCACTGCCATTTCTAACTCCATCCCCGTCCCCACGCATCCCTCCAGACACACTCTCAACCCTCCTTCCATTTTGCTCCCTTCGCAGCTGTGCCGCATCGCCTACAAACACATCATACCATCCCTCGCCTCAAAAGTGGCGCGAAGTATTCTATCACCCAACAAGCTCTCTGTTAACGTATGTCCACACGATGCCTCTGTCATTGTGCGCAACCGCAGACGGACAGGAATAAAATGGCCTGCATAAAAATTTGTGGAAGGAACGCATGTAAGCATGGAGCATTCACGCGTCCACACATTACCTCATTACGCAAGCCGGCTGCTGTGAAACCCCTTCTTTGCTTGGGCGCTTGAGCTATGTTTATCGTGCTGAGAACTAAACTAAAAAACTCCACCCGAACAGCCCGTGAAGGTCCAACCGTACCGACCGGCCGCCGTGTCGTCCTGAGTCCTCAGGCGTCACTGGATGCGGGGTATGTGGTCAGCACACCGCTCTCCCGTCCGTACGTCAGTTTCCGAGACCGGAGCCGCTATTTCTCAGTCCAGCAGCTCCTCAGTTTGCCTCACAAGGGCTGAGTGCCATCAGCGCTCGGCAGACCGGATGATCAACCATTTAAGTGCTAGCCCACTCCCACAGCGCTTAACTTCGACGATCTCACGATAACCGGTGTTATCACTGCGCCAATGCACTGCGATGAAAGGCGACAAAAAAAGAAAACGCAAAAGCGATTGTAGGTAAAGAAGTATACAAACAAGAGAAGTACGAGAAATACAAAGTTATTAAGACGTTTTTCTACAAATTCCAGGAAGAGGTCACAACGAAATTTTAGATTTTCTGCTCGGAAAGCTGCAGCGATAAGACTAGCAATAAAATTTTGCTAACTGGTAACTATATACTTGTTTAAATTATTTCTTCGTCATCCTAAAACGAAGCGTTTCAATTCTATCAAATTTGTAGCTTGAAATGTGGAATAATTCTACCTCTTCTCACTGATGGAAATGTCTAAGCTTCAAATTATTAGCATATTTTGTTCCTACGCAATACTGCAATTTCTATATATTAACATCTATAAGTGTTCTAGGCGCTCCAGTCTGGAACCGCCCTGCTGCTATGGTCGCAGGTTCGAATCTGCTAGGGCACGGATGTGTGTGATGCTCCTAGGTTCATTTGGTTTAAGTATTTTAACTCTAGGTGACTGATGACCTCAGATGTTAAGTCCTATAGTCTTTAGAGCCATTTGAACCATTTGAAGCATCTACAAGTACTGTTCTCATGTATAATTGACTCGTTCCATATCCACGCAATCCTCTTGCATACTGGACCAACAGAACACAAAAAAATAAATAAAAATAAAAGTGATTATTCCTTAAACATCGAAATAGTCAAGGGACGGTCTTAGTGGTTACGTGAAGGTTAATTTACTTTCAATGCGTATAATACACTACTGGCCATTAAAATTGCTACACCACGAAGATGACGTGCTACAGACGCGAAATTTAACCGACAGGAAGAAGATGCTGTGATATGCAAATGATTTGCTTTTCAGAACATTCACACAAGGTTGGCGCCGGTGGCGACATCTACAACGTGCTGACATGAGGAAAGTTTCCAACCGATTTCTCATACACCAGCAGCAGTTGACCGGCGTTGCCTGGTGAAACGTTGTTGTGATGCCTCGTGTAAGGAGGAGACATGCGTACCATCAGGTTTCCGACTTTGATAATGGTCGGATTGTAGCCTATCGCGATTGCGGTTTATCGCATCGCGAATTGCTGCTCGCGTTGGTCGAGATCCAATGACTGTTAGCAGAATATGGACTCGGTGGGTTCAGGAGGGTAAAACGGAACGCCGTGCTGGATCTCAACGGCCTAGTATCACTAGCAGTCGAGATGACAGGCATCTTATCCGCATGGCTGTAACGGATCGTGCAGCCACGTCTCAATCCCTGAGTCAACAGATGGGGACGTTTGCAAGACAATAACCATCTGCACGAACAGCTCGACGACCTTTGCAGCAGCATGGACTATAAGCTCGGAGACCATGGCTGCGGTTACCCTTGAAGCTGTATCACAGACAGGAGCGCCTGCCATGGTGTACTCAACGACGAACCTGGGTGCACCAATGGCAAAACGTCATTTTTTCGGATGAATCCAGGTTCTGTTTACAGCATCATGATGGTCGCATCCGTGTTTGGTGACATCGCGGTGAACGCACATTGTAAGCGTGTATGTGTCATCGCCATACTAGCGTATCACCCAGTGTGATGGTGTGGGGCGCCATTGGTTACACGTCTCGGTCACCTCTTGTTCGCATTGACGGCACTTTGAACAGTGGAAGTTACATTTCAGATGTGTTACGACCCGTGGCTCTACCCTTCATTCGATCCCTGCGAAACGCTACATTTCAGCAGGATAATGCACAACAGCATGTTGTAGGTCCTGTACTAGCCTTTCTGGATACAGAAAATGTTCGACTGCTGCCCTGGCCAGCACATTCTCCAGATCTCTCAACAATTGAAAACGTGTGGTCAATGGTGGCCGAGCAACTGGCTCCTCACAATACGCCAGTCACTATTCTTGATGAACTGTGGTATCGTGTTGAAGTTGCATGGGCAGCTGTACCTATACACGCCATGCAAGCTCTGTTTGACTCAATTCCAGGGCGTATCAAGGCCGTTATTACGGCCAGAGCTGGCTGTTCTGGGTACTGATTTCTCAGGATCTATGCACCCAAATTGCGTGAAAATGTAATCACATGTCAGTTCTAGTATAATATATTTGTCCAATGAATACCCGTTTATCATCTGCATTTCTTCTTGGTGTAGCAATTTTAATGGCCAGTAGTGTATATTTAATCATGAAATATGATATGGAGATTAACATCCTCAGACTCGACAAATGTGGGAATTTCATAGACGTCAGAATCCACTATAATGAAGTTGTGCTTTTCAGTTTCGTATTTTTTTGCATCATCAAAATGCTTCATTTCTAGTAGTTTGTTGAGGAGCTACACAAACCACATCACTTCTTTTGTACATACGTCAGGCTGCTCAGTTGTTATGCTTCTAAGTTTCCATACATGTTCAGTTTTCACAGACTTTTGGCTTATTCTTCTCAGTTTTCATACTTCAATACTTAAGATATCTTATGCTTTGCAGAAGTGTAATCGGAGAAATTCTGTCTAATAAGTGATACTCAGGGCAACACATCTAGAATTTTTATTCAAATATTTTTCAGAAGCGGCGTTCCACACGACTTCTTCTTTGTCTGTAATCTCCTATAAACTTAAACGTGTTTCCTTTGGAGTCAACAGACACTTGCATAGAAGTCGCTTTACAGCATAACCTCAACAGACTAAACAATCAAACACATGGGGCCCAGCCTCCTGTTGTCTGCTAAAAAACGCAAAGGTTCAAAATGGTTCAAATGGGTCTTAGTCCTATGGAACTTAACTGCTGAGGTCATCAGTCCCATAGAATTTAGAACTACTTAAACCTAATTAGCCTAAGGACATCACACACATCCATGCCCGAGGTAGGATTCGAACCTGCGACCGTAGCGGCCGCGCGGTTCAAGACTGTAGCGCCTAGAACCGCTCGGCCACTCCGGCCGGCAAAGCGCGAAGGTTCCCACAGAAGGCGGGTACTAATACACTTTACGGATAGCCTTAGTTTCCAGGGAATTAAGCATGAACAAATGCGCAACCGTAGTTGCGCTATTGAAAATGAAGGCGCGTGCGCGAAGTTGAACACAAAAAAGGCATCGTGTGGACACACCATTATTCCTTTGCCGTTTCAAATTTACCACCTATTCCAACTCCTCAGTAAGTAAGTTTCTGGGGAGCACACCGGTATTTCACAGGCCTTTTTTCTACGTCAGGGAACAAATACACTGCTCAAAAGAATTAGAGACACACATCTGACAACGTCCCGTATGTGAAATCTGTTTTTCGTACAGGCAGTACCTGTGGTCTTATTGTATAGCTAGAGATCTTCATTTTTAGTGTATGCAATAACTAAAGTCATTCGTCATCTGTCGGCTGTGTTATGCTTTACAGCATCAGGAGACTCCTCAGAAAGAAGTGAGTGGCGTTGTCCTAGCGTTCTCTAGGTACGTACACGGATGGCAGTTGTCATTTGTGGGCACTGCATTCAACCAAGCAGATGCAATGCGACATCTTGACGCAGCGCAAGTTGAAAGGGCAGTCTGTTTGATCCAAGAAGGATAGAGCTGGTCGTGTCGTTGCAGATGCCAATGCTTGTCCATCAGTCATCCATTGGTTTTGGACACGCTGCAAGGGTACAGAGATGTGCAGTGGTCTGTAACATATAGTTTCAATAAGATTCCAGACGCTCTGACGGCTGGTAGTGACGAACCACAAATTTTGAAACCAGTTATAGGGTTTGTCTACTGCAAGAGGCCTTTCAGTGATCGAGGGAGCAATAAATGAAAAAATTAATAAAAATAGCAAATCACTGTTAATGTGTACCGGTATAACAATAACAAACCGAGATGTATTGCATAATCGGATGAAATCATAACGTAGTTCCTCTAACCACTGATATTTCCATTAAAGATCGATTCAGATGCCTCTATTTGCTCAGAGTATCCCCCACCATTCACAACAACACATGCACTTACATAAGAAACAAAGCAATATCCAACAGCAGACACACACACACACACACACACACACACACACACACACACACACACACAGTACAATGAAGACTGAAAAACACACAGCGACAGTTCAAAAAAAAAAGAAACAGATAAAACAAGAAACATTATGAAAATGTGAAGAATTTCGGGACATGTGCCCGTCAATGCTGAAACTACAACGTATTGGTGTACACGTGGTGTATGAAGGACAGCGACACTTACCTAATGTAAGAAATGCATTCGGAGTAGCGAATGTGAGCAACCATGACCTGTATAAAGGAATGATGACATTGAAAATTTTTTCCAAAGCAGGACTCGAACCGGGTTTCCCGTTTATTGTGAGCGGTCAACTTACTGTTAGACTATCTGAGCATCAGTCACAGCCCGACTCAAACTTCCATGTGTCGACAACCATATGTCTACAATCTGCACTCGTACATTCTTTGTGTATATCCCCACACTAGGGAGACATTTTAACTGAAAGCCTCTTGCCCAGTGATGTCGGATAAATATGATATTGCAGTGGCTGTGTTGTTCAGAAATGCAACGCAGTGGTCCTTCAAAGATGCCTGCATGTGTGTCCGAAGGAACGTGGCATCATACGTCTGAACAACACTGGCACTGGATAATCGAAACGACACATAATTCTAGGGCGACACATGCGTGATAACATCATCTCATAAGATCATAAGTAGAACCAGTTGCCGATTTGACCTTACGAAACTGGCTCTCCAAAAAGTTTTTTCTTACTTATTGAGACAATAAAGAAAAAATGCTATGCAGTTATATGAGGGCTATTCGGAAGTTCCAATCGGTCGCGAAATTGAAACCACTGTGAAAATTCGATGACGCCTGTCAACCGTGTCACGTTGCGCTTCTGAGTTCTGAGACCATAGTGAGCAAGTCAGATGCTTAGGAAATAGCGTCTCCCGACAAGTATGAAGTCTTTGTTCATCCATTATGGACTGTGGGACAACAGCTGACATGTATTTCCTGATACAATAATTTACCAACAGCCGTATGTATTGTATAAATTTATTTCATGAACTTCTTATAAGCAACCAGTTTCGGCATTACATTGATGCCATCTTCAGGCCCCTACAGGGGCAACAAATGTACTATTATAAAAATTAGAACATACGTTAACAACTGACAAGTATCTATGTTAACTATGTAAGTGTCTCAAAAAGATGTATTGTATGTCATTAAAATTATATGTAATACTAGGGTAAATATGCTTCAACCTATGTCATGTTGTTGTTAATAGTTTTCACTGTTTTACTGGAATATAGCATAATAGATGAATATATGTATTCACTATTATTCATAAATCCGTACCACACAGTTGTAATAGGTCATGCATCACAACAATCAAATGTGTTGTTGTTGTGGTCTTCAGTCCTGAGACTGGTTTGATGCAGCTCTCCATGCTACTCTATCCTGTGCAAGCTTCTTCATCTCCCAGTACTTACTGCAACCTACATCCTTCTGAATCTGCTTAGTGTATTCATATCTTGGTCTCCCTCTACGATTTTTACCCTCAACGCTGCCCTGTAATACTAAATTGGTGATCCCTTGATACCTCAGAACATGTCCTACCAACCGATCCCTTCTTCTAATGAAGTTGTGCCACAAACTCCTCTTCTCCCCAATTCTGTTGAATACCTCCTCATTAGTTATGATGATCTACCCACCTTATCTTCAGCATTATTCTGTAGCACAACTCTCTTTTTGTCTAAACTATTTATCGTCCACGTTTCACTTCCATACATGGCAACGCTCCATACAAATACTTTCAGCAACAACTTCCTGACACTTAAATCTATACTCGATGTAAACAAATTTCTCTTCTTCGGGAACGCTTTCCTTGCCATTGCCAGTCTACATTTTATATCTTCTCTACTTCGACCATCATTAGTTATTTTTCTCCACAAATAGCAAAACTCCTTTACTACTTTAAGTGTGTCCTTTCCTAATCTAATTCCCTCAGCATCGCCCGACTTTATTCGACTACATCCAATATCCTCGTTTTGCTTTTGTTGATGTTCATCTTATATCCTCCTTTCAAGACACTGTCCATTCCGTTCAATTGCTCTTCCAAGTCCTTTGCTATCTCTGACAGAATTACAACGTCATCGGGGAACCTCAAAGTTTTTATTCCTTCTCCATGGATTTTAATATCTACTCCGAAGTTTTCTTTTGTTTCCTTTACTGCTTGCTCAATATACAGATTGAATAACATCGGGGAGAGGCTACAACCCTGTCTCACTCCCTTCCCAACCACGGCTTCCCTTTCATGTCCCTCGAGTCTTATAACTGTCATCTGGTTTCTGTACAAATTGTAAATAGCCCTTCGCTCCCTGTATTTTACCCCTGCTACCTTTAGAATTTGAAAGAGAGTATTCCAGTCAACATTGTCAAAGGCTTTCTCTAAGTCTACAAATGCTAGAAATGTAGGTTTACCTTTCCTTAATCTAGCTTCTAAGATAAGTCGTAGGGTCAGTATTGCCTCACGTGTTCCAACATTTCTACGGAATCCAAACTGATCTTCCCCGAGGTCGGCTTCTACCAGTTTTTCCATTCGTCTGTAAAGAAGTCGCGTTAGTTTTTTGCAGCCATGAGTTATTAAACTGATAGTTCGGTAATTTTCACATCTGTCAATACCTGCTTTCATTGGGATTCGAATTATTATATTCTTCTTGAAGTCTGAGGGTTTTTTGCTTGTCTCATACATCTTGCTCACCAGTACTTCTAATGGAATGTTGTCCACTCCCGGGGCCTTGTTTCGACTTAGGTCTTTCATTGCTCCGTCAAACTCTTCACGCAGTATCATATCTCCCATTTCATTTTCATCTACATCCTCTTCCATTTCCATAATACTGTCCTCAAGTACATCGCTGTTGTATAGACCGTCTTTATACTCCTTTCACATTTCTGCTTTCCCTTCTTTGCTTAGAACTGGTTTTCCATCTGAGCTCTTGATAATCATACAAGTGGCTCTCGTTTCTCCAAAGGTCTCTTTAATTTTGCTGTAGGCAGTATCTATCTTACCCCTAGTGAGTTAAGCCTCTACATCCTTACATTTGTCCTCTAGCCATGCCTGCTTAGACATTTTGCCCTTCCTGTCGATCTCATTTTTGAGACGTTTGTCTGTACTGCATACAATAATATGCCCAGTGGATAATTTTTTTATTATAATAATTAACTAATGTAAATGAATAATAAAATAAATTAAAATACAACACAATGTGACATAACCATGCCAGAATACATAAGTAAAGTATGTGTAGCCTAGGTCGTGTTATGTGCAGTACGATAAATAGCTGCCGCAATATTGACGATAAGAAGCATGAAAAAGTTTGTCTTAAAACCCAATAGCATTCAAGAATCTATATAATAGTACATTTGTTCTACTCATTGTACAGGGGCCTGAAGATGGCATCACTGCAATGCCAAAACTGGCTGCCTATAAGAAGTTCAGGAACTAAATTTCTAAAATATATGCGGCTTTGATGAATTATTGTATCAAGAAAAAAATGAAGCCTGGTGAGAGATTTCGCCTAATGTCATGCAGCCCACATGACACAACTCTCATGCGATTCCTTCTTCACGACAATTCTCGGCCGCACTCTGCAGGGGCAATGAAGATGCTCCTGCAACGTTTTCGATGGGATGTGTTTGGTCACCCACAGTACAGCGCATAACTGGATGCCCCTGAGTTTCATCTCTGCCCACATGAACCACTGGCTTGGAAGACAATACTTTGGGCCAGTCAACGAGATGTAGACCGATGTAGAGTATTGGCGGAAAGCACAGGCGGCTGTCTGCTACCACGAGAGTATTAGGAAGTTGGCTCAACGCTACGACAAATGTCTAAGTGAGAGCGGCGACTATGTAGAGAAGTAGCTGGAAGGTGTGTGGTATCGACAGCTACGATGTCACGGCGTAGGTACCAGTTCTTAGGTTGGCACTACGACACCGACACCGACGACAGCGCCCTCTAGCCGGCGCTGTGCAGCTCTACGAGCGCCGGTCCAGATTCTACCCATCTGATGCCGAGCAGACGGCCAAGCAACATTGTTTCATTTTCTTAGTGGGCGAGCCACTACAGATTTTGCCTGTGTAACTTTTGTGACCTTTGATACATCCGGCTTCGCACCTATGTGCTCCTCAGTGCAAAGTTAGGTATTCCGTCATTATGTATTCATGTTATTATTGTTGTGAGATAGTAAAGCCACCTTTAAATTAAAAGCTGTACCGAGAGATTTTTACCTCACCTGCTGCTACTCGCTTCCTACTTTTGGCCTACCTTTGAGTTTACAGGAGCAGACCCAGGGGCCGCCTATCCAGGCGGGTTACAAAAAGGTGTAGATAACTGTTGCAAATAAAATATTTCTGATTTTCACAGTGGTTTCCTTTTAACGACTGATCAGTACATACTTTCCAAATAGCTCTCTTATATCAGTAAATATTAAAGAACGCATGAATTACAGTAGCTGATCAAAAAGTGAAGAAGCCAGACGAAGAAGAGAAATAGTAGTCGTAACTTCATTCGTTGAGAAAATAGGTGATGTTATTTCAGTCATTGCAAAATGGAGTAAAATTTACAAAGAACTTGGCAGTATGAACCCGCATGTCAATTTGATCTCTCACCCCCTGTCATTGGATGCATCTACGAGGGTGAGTCAAATGAAAACCTTAAATATTTTTTTAAACATTATTTATTGTGCAGAAGTGGTACAGAACTGTATCACTTTTCAACATAATCTCCCCCATGTTCAATGCAAGTACTCCAGCGCTTACAAAGTGCATAAATTCCCTTTAAAAAAAATTCTTTTGATAGTCCGCGCAACCACTCATGCACCGCGTGGCGTACCTCTTCATCAGAACCGAACTTCTTTCCTCCCATTGCGTCTCTGAGTGGTCCAGATATATGGAAATCACTTGGGAGCAAGGTCTGGTGAGTATGGTGGATGAGGAAGACACTCAAAATGCAGGTCTGTGATTGTTGCAACTGTTGTACGGGCAGTGTGGGGCCTTGCATTGTCATGTTGCAGAAGGACACCTGCTGACGGCAATCCACGTCGCTTTGATTTGACTGCAGGCGCAGATGATTTCTTAGGAGATCTGTGTATGATGCACTGGTGACAGTGGTCCCTCTAGGCAACTAATGCTTCAAAATGACGCCTTTTTCGTCCCAGCCAACATAACCTTCCCTGTGATGGTTCTGTTCGAAACTTCTTTGGTTTTGGTGATGAGGAATGGCGCCATTCCTTGCTCGCTCTCTTCGTTTCAGGTTGGTGGA
Organism: Schistocerca piceifrons; assembly: GCF_021461385.2. NCBI lineage: Eukaryota > Metazoa > Arthropoda > Insecta > Orthoptera > Acrididae > Schistocerca > Schistocerca piceifrons. The sequence continues at coordinate 42,236,552 of NC_060146.1, forward strand.
AGTGAACCCAGGTTTTGTCTCCAGGGACGATTCTTGCAAGGAAGCTGTCACCTTCCCGTTCAAAGCGCCGAAGAAGTTCTTCACTATCAACACGTCGTTCTCTCATTTCAGGAGTCAGCTGCCGAGGCACCCATCTTGCAGACATGGACAATGTGGTGTGCTGACGCATGACTAATCTGTAAACATGCTGCAATGTCATTCAGTGTCACTCGGCGGTTTTCCTTCACTATGGCTTCAACTGCTGCCAATGTTCTGTGGAGTCACAACTCGTCCCTGACCTGGACGAGGTGCATCTTCCACTGAAGTCACACCCTTCCAAACTTCCTACTTCATTCATAGACTTGCTGCTGTGACAAACGTGCATCATCGTATTGAACCTTCATTCGTCGATGAATTTCAATAGGCTTCATACCTTCACTACGCAAAAACCAAAAACCAAATAACAGAACGTTGTTCTTCCCTGGTGTAAGTGGGGCGGCCATCTTTATACTGACACTGCGACGGTATAGGTGCATCTGCGCTATGCTGCCACCTACAGGCCAGTTTGCAGGCTGTTTGTAGCACGCTTACCAACTTACAGGATAACGGCGCGAAATTTCGTTTTGTTACTACAAATTTAAGTTTTTCATTTGACTCACGCACGTATTACATCGGTTTGGAACGGCGCGTGGACGTCCAGAACCTCTTCTACGACTGTGAGAATGTTCACGTGATACCAGCATCGTTGCACCGTTAACCGAAAGCACCCTGACACAGTTTGATCCCTTCCAAACTCGCTCAGTTGGCACAAGTGCATCTCGGCGGCATGGTCGTCTGCTTGCTTCACTCGTTTGCAACCCACTGAGCCTTCAGGGTAGACACAGACGGCGCTCTGATACCTGTGCCTCTACGCTGTCTGTTGGCGGAGGTTCGAGTCCACCCTCGGGCATGGGTGTGTGTGTTAGTCCTTAAGATAGTTTACGTGTAAGCTTAGGGACTGATGACCTTAGCAGTTAAGACCCATAAGATTTCACACACATTTTTTTGTCTGTAGGCGAACGACGTTGAAACCAACAGATCATTAAAAAAAAAAGATGGAAATGAGCCTATGGCGTCGTTGGCCGGGACGCCCCAATTGGGGAAGTTCGGCCGCCAAGTACAAGTCTTATCTGAGTCGGCACCACGCTGGGCGATTTCAGCGCCGGTGATGAGAATGAAGTGATGATGAGGACAGCCGGCCGCTGTGGCCGAGCGGTTCTAGGCGCTTCAGTCTGGAACTGCGCGACCGCTACGGTCGGAGGTACGAATCCTGCCTCGGGCATGGATGTGTATGATGTCCTTAGGTTAGTTAGGTTTAAGTAGTTCTAAGTTCTAGGGGACTGATAACCTCAGATGTTAAGTCCCGTAGTGTTCAGAGCCATTTGAACCATGAGGTGGACAACATCCAGTCCCCGAGCGGAGAAAATCTCCAGCCCGGCCGGGAATCGAACCCAGGCCCGCTTGCATAGGCCGTGCGGTCTCGGGCGCCTTGCCACTGCCCGCGCGGCTACCCCCGTCGGAGGTTCGAGTCCTCCCTCGGGCGTGGGTGTGTGTGTTGTTAGCGTTAGTTTCAGTTACATTAAGTGGTGTGTAACCCTAGCAACCGATGACCTTAGCAGTTTGGTCCCATAGGAACTTACCACAAATTTCCAAAAATTTCCGCTTGCATGGGAGGCGAGCACGGTACCACCCAGCTAAGCAGGCGGACATCAGATCATCAGATCAAAATCGACGTCGTATTTCCAAGTTGTCTGCCTCCTCTACTAACTTGAACGTGTACAGGGTGACAAGTATTTAAACCGAAAACTCTGGGAGGTTGCAAGGGACATCAAAACAAATATTTTTTCCTAATGTCATTTTTTCCTATGAGTCGTATTTAAATCGGTAGAGGAAAATTTCTGTGGCGGCAAATTAATTAAACCATCAAACACTTTTCCATTTTTTTTATGATCAAGAGACAACACATTAACACAACCCAATTTCAATTACAGTAGATTTTCAGAAATGTCTCCATTGACACGTAAACAAAGGTTACACCGTCGGATCACGTTCTGTCTGACACAGGCAAAAACCCCAGGAGTATCCAGAATTGTTCCTGCTGCTGCTACTATCCGGGCAACCAGATCCTCTTCTGATGCAACAGGAGTTGCGTAAACAAGGTTGCGCATCTCTCTCCACACGTAAAAGTCCAGAGGGGACATATCTGGGGATCGAGCAGGCCATGGCACAGGACCATCTCTACGAATCCATGCTTCTGGGGACCGTCGGTCCAGGAATCGACGCACACGACGACTGAAATGTGCCGGCGTCCCGTCATGTTGGAACCACATGCGTTGTCTTGTAGGGAGCGGGACGTCTTCCAGCAATTCTGGCAATGCTCTGGCGGAAAAATTGTAATAGTGCCTGCCATTTAATGGCCTAGGTAGCAGATACGGTCCAGTTAAACAGTCCCCAACAACACCGACCCACGCATTAACGAAGAACCGCACTTGATGTGTCCTAGTAACTGTGGCATTTTGGTTATCCTCACTCCAAGCATGCGAATTGCGCATGTTGAAGACTCCATCACGCCCGGTAAACAACACAGAGGATGGAAATGTAGGTTGCATTTCACACTGTTTCAGGTACCACTGCGAAAACTGTACTCTGGGTGGATAATCAACTGGTTCCAAGTTGTGGACACGCTGTAAGTGAAATGGATGTAACAATTGCTCTCGAACGACTGTTCTTACATTCGTCTGATTCGTCCCCATGTTAACGTGCAATTGCACGAGTGCTGATTGAAGGATCCCGCTCCACATGCTGCAAAGCAGCTACCTCAAACTGCAGCGTTCTTACCGTGCGACGGCGTCCCTGTCCGGGTAACCTGCTAAATGCCCGGTCTCACGCAGACGTTGGTACACAGCAGCAAAGGTCGTATGATGCGGGATACGGCGATTAGGATATTGTTGTTGATAAACCCGCTGTGCAGCTCGCCCGTCGTGGTGCGCTACGTACACTGCTGGCCATCAAAATTGCTACACCACGAAGATGACGTGCTACAGACGCGAAATTTAACCGACAGGAAGAAGATGCTATGATATGCAAATGATTACCTTTTCAGAGCATTCGCACAAGGTTGGCGCCGCTGGCGACACCTACAACGTGCTGACATGAGGAATGTTCCCAACCGATTTCTCATAGACAAACAGCAGTTGACCGGCGTTGCCTGGTGAAATGTTGTTGTGATGCCTCGTGTAAGGAGGTGAAATGCGTACCATCAGGTTTCCGACTTTGATAAAGGTCGGATTGTAGCCTATCGCGATTGCGGTTTATCCTATCGCGACATTGCTGCTCGCGTTGGTCGAGATCCAATGACTGTTAGCAGAATATGGAATCGGTGGGTTCAGGAGGGTAATACGGAACGCCGTGCTGGATCCCAACGGCCTCGTATCACTAGCAGTCGAGATGACAGGCATCTTATTCGCATGGCTGTAACGGATCGTGCAGCCACGTCTCGATCCCTGAGTCAAGACAACAACCATCTGCACGAACAGTTCGAAGACATTTGCAGCAGCATGGGCTATCAGCTCGGAGACCATGTCTGCGGCTACACTTAACGCTGCATCACAGACAGGAGCGCCTGCGATGGTGTACTCAACGACGAACCTGGGTGCACGAATGGCAAAACGTCATTTTTTCGGATGAATCCAGGTTCTGTTTACAGCATCGTGATGGTCGCATCCATGTTTGGCGACATTGCGGTGAACGCACATTGGTAGCGTGTATTCGTCATCTCCATACTGGCGTATCACCCGGCGTGATGGTATGGGGTGCCATTGGTTATACGTCTCGGTCACCTCTTGTTCGCATTGACGGCGCTTTGAACAGTGGACGTTAGATTTCAGATGTGTTACGACCCGTGGCTCTACCCTTCATTCGATCCCTGCGAAACCCTACATTTCAGCAGGATAATGCACGACCGCATGTTGCAGGTCCTGTACGGGCCTTTCTGGATACATAAAATGTTCGATTGCTGCCCTGGCCAGCACATTCTCCAGATCTCCCACCAACTGAAAACGTCTGGTCAATGGTGGCCTATCAACTGGTTCGATACAATACGCCAGTCACTACCCTTGATGAACTGTGGTATCGTGTTGAAGTTGCATGGGCAGCTGTACCTGTACACGCCATCCAAGCTCTGTTTGATTCAATGCCGAGGCGTATCAAAGGCGTTACTGATTTCTCAGGACCTATGCACCCAAATTGCGTGAAAATGTAATCACATGTCAGTTCTAGTACAATATATTTGTCCAATGAATGCCCGTTTATCATCTGTATTTCTTTTTGGTGTAGCAACTTTAATGGCCAGTAGTGTAGTACGCACCAACCATATCAGTGTACTCACTCCAGGTGTATCGCTCCGTTAGTAAACAGAGACAATGCACTACTGCACTGGTGGACAGCAGTTGCCTACAACTGAAGAGCGTAGTACGGCCTCTAACAAAAGAAGAGCGTAATACGTCCACCACCGGTTTAAACAATCCTCATACGAAAAAATGACATTAGGGAAAAATATTTGTTCTGATGTCCCCTACAACCTCCCAGAGTTTGTCGGTTTAAATACTTTTCACCCTGTAGATTCGGACGACACGGTAGCGAGAGCTTTAGAAGTAGTAATCCACTATCGTGGGAAATACCCAATGCTGCCTCCGTGCTGCGCTCGAAGTTAAGCGAACAGGTGTTTGGCGGATAACCGTAGTGCGGCGACTGAAGTGACGCCCGCCACCCCCGCTACAACCACCTGTGGGTCCTGTCTCGGGCAATGAGCAAAGCGGCGGCTGCTGGTGTTTGAAGAGTCCCGACCACAGCCGCGGGCACCGCAGGCGAGTCGTCGCCTCGTGTCCCGGGGGCCCGACGTAGCAGCCAGCCGCAAGGTAGCGGAGCAGGCTGCAGCCAGACACAGGTCGCGACGGCGCGCGCGGCTATCGATTGCCGAACCGCTAGCCGCGCCGAGCCAAGTCATGCTGGACGGTATATGGCGGACTACCTCGGCCGTAGTTGTGAGATTCCGATTCAGTTCGGGATGACTCTTCGCAGGTTGGTGGGCTGACCGTAAAAGTTGTAAAGCGCACCCGCCATGAAATTCCGATCAAAAAAGCTCTAAAGTTTTACGCGCGGCTCATATACTGCGACAAGAGTCAAAGAATACCTCTTAATACCGTGTCGGACCTCCTTTTGACGGGGTAGTCCAGCAACTCGACGTGACACCGACTCAACAAGTTCCCCTGCAAAAATATGCAGCAATGTGGCCTTTATAGCACTCAGGCGACAAGTGGCCCATCGGGACCATCCGACCGCCGTGTCATCCTCAGATGAGGATGCGGATATAGTCTGTCTGTAAACTGAAGAGCGAGCAACGCTATTGGTGGGGGAAGTGGCCTACAAGGGCACCCAAAATCTATTGCCCGTTACCTGTCTAGCGGCGTAGATCGGTGTGCGGTGATATACGTCTTTTCTGTTCGTGGGATCTTAGTTGCCAGTGTCAGTCAGTTAAGTTTGTATACTTACTGATATGCTTCGATATCCGGAGGTGATGGATAATCGTCTAGCATTGCAAGAAAATTTGTAGAATACGAAGAAGAGGAGGTATTTGCGGAATAACGAGCGTTCAATCGTCTCTAACGTTATTACAGCCTGTGTTAAGGAGACGACACAAAAAGAACTATAATAATATTACCAGTCCCAGTCAAAGGGCGGCAATTTATGCTAACGTCAGCCGCGCGCAATAGGACGACTAAGGAAGGAACGTGAAAATAAGCCGCATGGTTTACTGGAATCGCCACGAAGGAATACTAATAATTTTGACAGAAAACCCATCGTTATAGACAGTTTCAAAATCATGTAAAACCTTTGATGCTTGTTGTTGTTGTGGTCTTCAGTCCTGAGACTGGTTTGATGCAGCTCTCCATGCTAATCTATCCTGTGGAAGCTCCTTCATCTCCCAGTACCTACTACAACCTACATCTTTCTGAATCTGCTTAGTGTACTCATCTCTTGGTCTCCCTCTACGATTTTTACCCTCCACGCTGCCCTCCAATGCTAAATTTGTGATCCCTTGATGCCTCAAAACATGTCCTACCAACCGATCCCTTCTTCTAGTCAGGTTGTGCCACAAACTTCTCTTCTCCCCAATCCTATTCAATACCTCCTCATTAGTTACGTGATCTACCCACCTTATCTTCAGCATTCTTCTGTAGCACGACATTTCTAAAGCTTCTATTCTCTTCTTGTCCAAACTATTTATCGTCCATGTTTCACTTCCATACATGGCTACACTCCATACAAATACTTTCAGAAACGACTTCCTGACACTTAAATCTATACTCGATGTTAACAAATTTCTCTTCTTCAGAAACGCTTTCCTTGCCATTGCCAGTCTACATTTTATATCCTCTCTACTTCGACCATCATCAGTTATTTTGCTCCCCAAATAGCAAAACTCCTTTACTACTTTAAGTGTCTCATTTCCTAATCAAATTCCCTCAGCATCACCCGACTTAATTCGACTACATTCCATTATCCTCGTTTTCCTTTTGTTGATGTTCATCTTATATCCTCCTTTCAAGACACTGTCCATTCCATTCAACTGCTCTTCCAAGTCCTTTGCTGTCTCTGATAGAATTACAATGTCATCGGCGAACCTCAAAGTTTTTATTTCTTCTCCATGAATTTTAATACCTACTCCAAATTTTTCTTCTGCTTCCTTTACTGCTTGCTCAATATACAGATTGAATAACATCGGGGAAAGGGCTACAACCCTGTCTCACTCCCTTCCCAACCACTGCTTCCCTTTCATACCCCTCGACTCTCATAACTGCCATCTGGTTTCTGTACAAATTGTAAATAGCCTTTCGCTCTCTGTATTTTACCCCTGCCACCTATAGAATTTGAAAGAGAGTATTCCAGTCAACTTTGTCAAAATCTTTCTCTAAGTCTACAAATGCTAGAAACGTAGGTTTACCTTTCCTTAATCTAGCTTCTAAGATAAGTCGTAGGGTCAGTATTGCCTCACGTGTTCCAGTGTTTCTACGGAATCCAAACTGATCTTCCCCGAGGTCGGCTTCTACCAGTTTTTCCATTCGTTTGCAAATAATTCGTGTTAGTATTTTGCAGCTGTGACTTATTAAACTGATAGTTCGGTAACTTTCACATCTGTCAACACCTGCTTTCCTTTGGATTGGAATTATTATATTCTTCTTGAAGTCTGAGGGTATTTCGCCTGTCTCATACATCTTGCTCACCAGACGGTAGAGTTTTGTCAGGTCTGGCTCTCTCAAGGCCGTCAGTAGTTGTAATCGAATGTTGTCTACTCCCGGGACCTTGTTACGACTCAGGTCTTTCAGTGCTATGTCAAACTCTTCACGCAGTATCGTATCTCCCATTTCATCTTCATCTACATCCTCTTCCATTTCCATAATATTGTCCTCAAGTACATCGCCCTTGTATAGACCCTCTATATACTCCTTCCACCTTTCTGCTTTCCCCTCTTTGCTTAGAACTGGGTTTCCATCTGAGCTCTTGATTTTCATGCAAGTGGCTCTCTTTCCTCCAAAGGTCTCTTTAATTTTCCTGTAGGCTGTATTTATCTTACCCCTAGTGAGATAAGCCTCCACATCCTTATTTTCTCCTTTCATCAATTAAATTCAATATTTCTTCTGCTACCCAGGGATTTCTACTAGCCCTCGTTTTTTACCTACTTGATCCTCTGCTGCCTTCACTACTTCATACCTCAGAGCTACCCATTCTTCTTCTACTGTATTTCTTTCCCCCATTCCTGTCAATCGTTCCCTTATGCTCTCCCTGAAACTCTGTACAATCTCTGGTTTAGTCAGTTTATCCAGGTCCCATCTCCTTAAATTCCCACTTTTTTGCAATTTCTTCAGTTTTAATTGTGGTCAGAGTCCACATCTGCCCCTTGAAATGTCCTACAATTTAAAACCTGGTTCCTAAATCTCTGTCTTACCATTATAGAATCTCCAGGATTCTTGAACCAAGTGTTAGCTATGATTAAGTTATGCTGTGTGCAAAATTCTAACAGACGGCTACCTCTTTCATTTCTTAGCCCCAATCCATATTCATCTACTATGTTTCCTTCTCTCCCTTTTCTTACTCTCGAATTCCAGTCACCCATGACTATTAAATTTTCGTCTCCCTTCACTACCTGAACAATTTCTTTTATGTCATCATACATTTCTTCAATTTCTTCGTCATCTGCAGAGCTAGTTGGCATATAAACGTGTACTACTGTAGTAGGCATGGGCTTCGTGTATCTTTGCCACTACAATACGTTCGCTATGCTGTTTGTAGTTGCTTACCCGCACTCCTATTTTTTTATTCATTATTAAACCTACTCCTGCATGACCCTTATTTGATTTTGTATTTATAACCCTGTATTCACCTGACCAGAAGTCTTGTTCCTCCTGCCACCGAACTTCACTAATTCCCACTATATCTAACTGCAACCTATCCATTTCCATTTTTACATTTTCTAACCTATCTGCCCGATTAATGGATCTGACATTCCACGCTTCGATCCGTAGAATGCCAGTTTTCTTTCTCCTGATAACGACGTCCTCCTGAGTAGTCCCCGCCCGGAGATCCGAATGGGGGACTATTTTACCTCCGGAATATTTTACCCAAGAGGACGCCATCATCATTTAACCATACAGTAAAGCTGCATGCCCTCGGAAAAATTACGGCTGTAGTTTCCCCTTGCTTTCAGCCGTTCGCAGTACCAGCACAGCAAGGCCGTTTTGGTTAGTGTTACAGGGCCAGATCAGTCAATCATCCAGACAGTTGCCCCTGCAACTACTGAAAAGGCTGCTGCCCCTCTTCAGGAACCACACGTTTGTCTGGCCTCTCAACAGTTACCCCTCCGTTGTGGTTGCACCTACGGTATGGCTATCTGTATCGTTGAGGCACGCAAGCCTTTGATGCTTATGGAACACTAAATCTCTATCTCAGTCGCTATTCACACGATTCTAAGGAAAATTGCTTAAAACATGTGCCCTATAGCTATTCCAAACATTTCTGAAATTTTCTTCGAAACATGTACACCGATTCTGGACTTCTAAGTAAAAAGTTTGCAAGGTTCGTTCACATATTAATTTTTATTTTTTGGTAAGAACTTTATTTGTTAATCTACAGCAATGTTATCCTCTTCAAAATATTCCTCATTACATACTGTACACTTATGCCAGTGCTTTTTCCAATTCCCGAAACACTTTACAAACCGTTTCTTCGGGATAGTTTATAGGTCTCTTAACTGTGAATTTTTAATCTCATCCATGCATGTAAAACCGCTGTCCTTTAAGGCCTGCTTTGAAATGTTTGTACTACTTCTATGCCCTTGGTTTACTCATAAGAGGTTCACTAAATGTTCAAATGTGTGTGAAATCTTATGGGACTTAACTGCTAAGGTCATCAGTCCCTAAGCTTACACACTACTTAACCTAAACTATCCTAAGGCCAAACACACGCACCCATGCCCGAGGGAGGACTCGAACCTCCGCCGGGACCAGCCACACAGTCCATGACTGCAGCGCCTCAGACCGCTCGGCTAATCCCGCGCGGCAGGTTCACCAAAAGCAAAATGTAACATTTCTAAAAATTTCATACACTTTGTTCCATTCTTATAACAAAATTTTGGTGTGACGTTATAAGCGAGTGACTGCGTGTGAGATCGCTCTCTAAGTTTTTCATATATTTTTAGGTTTCAGATACATATTTTAACGGGTTTTGTGATAATATTTACTATATAAGTGACGTATTAGTGGTTTCTTCATTCACCTCTGCCTTTCTTGTGTTGTGACCTGATATTTGTGACTGTTTCGTATCGAGCAACTTAACCTCTTGCCTGTGTTTACATTCCGCGCTGACCAGTTGCAGCTGTAGCGGCGCGTCGAAAGCTAAGTACTAATTAATTGTTTGTGTACAGTGGTTTATTTAGGAACTTTAGTAGTCTTCAACCGGTGTTCTTGGTGTTTTCTGGTGAAATAATTTCAGAAGAACCTTTTGGGAACTGTTTTCAGCTTCGTTACTGTGTCATTAGACGTTTGAGTCTCTTTCTGTATTAGTCTTTTGTTATATTCACATTTGTTGTTTATTAATACTGTTAATAATAGTAGTTACTTCCCTTGTAGAGTAAGTTTGTGATTATTGTAGTCAGGTTTTAACATCTTATTGTAGTAGCGTAACTTAGGAAAAAGTAAAATTTTACCATGAGTGAGAAGTGTGGGCTTTGCCGTAGGTTCGTGAGTAGTGGATTGCGGTGTGAGACTTGTTCGAAGTATTTTCTATTTTCACTGGGGGGGGGGGGGGGGGGAATGCAGTGGGGAAGCCAGTGGGCATTCTGGTGAGATCCTCTCCTGGAACTGCAGGTTATGTAGCAAGAGTAAGTTGATAGAGGAGCAGGAGTGTAAGATCTGTGCCCTTCAGGTGCAGTTGAAAAACGCACAGGAGGAGCTAGATAGGATGAGGAGGGAGAAGGGGGTTGGGGAATGGGAGCTGGCTGTTGGCAAGAGATCTGCTAGGAGAAGGAGATTTTCAGCTAGTTTTACTATTGGTGTTTACAATAGATATGACTAACTGTCAGAGTCTAGTGGAGAGGAATGGTTCAAATGGTTCAAATGGCTCTGAGCACTATGGGACTTAACTTCTAAGGTCATCAGTCCCCTAGAACTTAGAACCTAACTAACCTAAGGACATCACACACATCCATGCCCGAGGCAGGATTCGAACCTGCGACCGTAGCGGTCGCGCGGTTCCAGACTATAGCGCCTTTAACCGCTTGGCCACCATGGCCGGGAGTGGAGAGGAATCTCTAGTAGTAGATATAGGAAGTATGCAGCAGACCTCAGTAGTTACTGTGCCTAGAACAGTTGCAAAGTCGAAGAGGAAGAAGAAGGTTCTGCTCTTAGGTAGTTCTCATGGCAGAGGTGTAGGCCAGCAGTTGCAGGAAGTGCTGGGGAGTGAGTACCAGGTCACCAGCATTGTGAAGCCTAATGCAGGGTTGGCTCAGGTGACTGTTAACATAGGGGGGTTATGTAGGGATTTTACTAAAGAGGATCAGGTAGTGATTGTGGGTGGGGCTGGTAATAGTATTGATAGGGATGGGGAGTATAACATAGATGGTGACCTGGAAAAGATAGCCACTCAGACTGGCAACACGAATGTGCATTTCGTGGAACTGTTCCAGCGTCACGATCGGCCTCATCTTAATACAGCCGTCAGGCGTAATAACATGAGACTTGGGGGTGCGCTGATGACAGAAAGCATGGGTCACATTTCAGTGGTGTCGGTGGAGTCTATTAGCAGGACGGGTTTCACTAGACATGGCCTGCACCTCAACAGCTACGGGAAGGGGAGGTTGGCAACGCTTATAGGTGACAGCATAGGTGGGGTTGGTGGGATCACTCATGGGAAAATTCCTGCAGTAGTGGGTGTTAGAGCTGCACCTTTTTTAGATTGAAGTCAGCTGATAGGTATTCCTGCTTAAGGGAAGTCTCTCTAACAAGGGAATCACTTTTGACAAAGCTTAGGTATCCGAGTAATGAGGGAATTAGTATATTTCATCAAAATATACAAGGTATTAGAGATAAAGTTAGTGAACTGCTTATAGATGTTGACTCTGAAATTATTGGTATATCTGAACACTTCTTAAATAAGGAGATAATTCAGAGGCTTCCTTTACCAGGATACAGTTTGGCTGGCAGCTTTTCGAGGAGCTCTTTGCGGTGTGGGGGAGTAGCCATGTATGTGAAAAACGGCATCCCATTTGAGTCAATTGATGTTTCAAAGTACTGCACTGAAAAAAGGTGTTTGAATGTTGTGCAGGTGTGGTTAAATTTAACGGAGCTAAACTTCTAACTGTTGTTATTTATAGATCCCCAGACTCCAATTTCGCAACATTTTTGCCAAAACTAGAGGAGGTTCTCGGTTCACTTTATAGGAAATACAAAAAGTTAGTTATATGTGGTGATTTCAATATTAATTTATAAGTGATTGTGCAAGGAAGAGGATGCTGGTAGACCTCTTTAATTCATATAATCTTATACAAACCGTATTCTTTCCAACGAGAGTGCAAGGGAACAGTAGAACAACCATAGATAACATTTTTGTTCATTCCTCATTACTAGAGGGGCATTCTGTTAGCAAAAAGGTGAATGGCCTTTCAGATCATGATGCACAAATTTTAACTTTAAAAGATTTTTTTGCTGCAACACGTGTTAAATATAGTCATCAGCTGTTCAGGAAAGCTGATCCAGTTGCTGTAGAGACCTTTGTAAACTTTATAAAGGAACAAGAGTGACAAGATGTTTGTAGCGCTGATGCAGTAGACGATAAATATAATGCTTTTCTCAAGACTTTTCTCATGCTGTTTGAAAGTTGCTTTCCGTTAGAACGTTTAAAACAGGGTACTAGCACAAACAGGCAGCCTGGGTGGCTGACTAGAGGGATAAGAATATCTTGTAGAACAAAGTGGCAATTATATCAAAACGTTACAAACAGTCAAAATCTAAATGCAGCAGCCCATTACAAACAGTGTTGTAAGGTGCTTAAAAATGTTATTAGGAAGGCAAAAAGTATGTGGTATACAGATAGAACAGCTAAGTCTCAGGATAAAATTAAAACCATATGGTCAGTCGTAAAGGAAGTTGCTGGTCTGCAGAGTCAAGTCGAGGATATAGAATCAGTGCATAGTGGGAATGTCCGTGTTACTGATAAGTCGCATATATGTACAGTATTTAATAATCACTTTCTGAATATAGCAGGCGAACTAAATAGAAACCTAGTCCCAACAGGGAATCATATAGCGCTCTTAAAAAAAAGTGTTCCGAGACTGTTACCTGAAATGCTTCTCCATGATACTGACAAGAGGGAGATTGAGTTAATAATTAAATCACTAAAGACCAAGAACTCTCATGGATATGACGGGGTATCTAGCAGAATACTGAAGTATTGTTCTATGTATGTTAGCCTAGTTCTCAGCCATATCTGTAACTTTTCCTTTAGGAGTGGTCGGTTTCCTGACCGATTAAAGTACTCGGTAGCGAAGCCACTTTATAAAAAGGGAGACATTGATAATGTTGACAATTTTAGACCTATTTCTATGCCATCGGTGTTTGCTAAAGTTATCGAGAAGGTTGTATATACAATGTTACTGGAGCACTTAAATTCACATAATTTGCTGTCAAATGTTCAGTTTGGTTTTAGAAATGGTTTAACAACTGAAAATGCTATATTCTCTTTTCTCTGTGAGGTTTTGGACGGATTAAATAAAAGGTTGCGAACTCTAGGTGTTTTCTTTGAGTTAACGAAGGCTTTTGGCTGCGTTGACCACAAAATATTACTGCAGAAGTTGGACCATTATGGAGTAAGGGGAGTAGCTTACAATTGGTTCGCCTCTTACTTTAAGAACAGAAAGCAGAGGGTAATTCTCCGCAATACTGAGAGTGGTAGTGGTGTTCAGTCTCAATGGGGCACTGTTAAGTGGGGCGTTCCCCAAGGGTCGGTGCTGGGGCCACTGCTGTTTCTTATTTATATAAATGATATGCCTTCTAGTATTACAGGTGATTCAAAAATATTTCTGTTTCCTGATGACACCAGCTTGATAGTGAAGGATCTTGTGTGTAATATTGAAACAGTAACAAATAATGCAGTTCATGAAATAAGTTTGTGGCTTGTGGAAAATAATTTGATGCTAAATCACAGTAAGACCCAGTTTTTACAGTTTCTAACTCACAATTCAACAAGAACCGATATTTTGATCAGACAGAATAGGCATATTATAAGCGAGACAGAACAGTTCAAGTTCCTAGGCGTTCGGATAGATAGTAAGCTGTCGTGGAAAGCCCATGTCCAGGATCTTGTTCAGAAGCTAAATGCTGCTTTATTTACCATTAGAACAGTATCTGGAATAAGTGACACTTCAACACGAAAAGTAGTCTACTTCGCATATTTTCATACGCTTATGTCATATGGTATTATTTTTTGGGGTAATTCTTCTGATTCAAAAAGAGTATTTTTGGCTCAAAAACGGGCTGTTCGAGCTATATGTGGTGTAAGTTCGAAAACCTCTTGTCGACCCTTATTCAAAAATCTGGGAATTCTGACATTGCCCTCACAGTATATATTTTCTTTAATGTCGTTTGTTGTTAGCAATATTAGCCTATTCCCAAGAGTTAGCAGCTTTCACTCAGTTAGTACTAGGCAGAAATCAAACCTGCATGTAGAATGCACTTCCTTGACTCTTGTGCAGAAAGGAGTGCAGTATTCTGCTGCATCCATTTTCAATAAGCTACCACAAGAACTCAAAAATCTTAGCAGTAGCCCAAACTCTTTTAAGTCTAAACTGAAGAGTTTCCTCATGGCTCACTCCTTCTATTCTGTCGAGGAGCTCCTGGAAGAGCTACAAAATTAAGCAAATTCCAGTGTTTCATTGTTGATTTTCTTCATTTAAACTTACGACTTGTCACCTGAATATGTTTTTTTTTTTTATATTTCGTTTTATCTGTTTCTAATATCGTGTTATAATTTCATGTATTGACTCGTTCCATGACCTTGGAGACTTCTCCTTAATTTGGTCCCACGGAACAATAAATAAATAAAATAAATAAATAATGCAGGACCCCTAATCTATTTTTATACAAAACAAATATTCGTTGATGCTACCACAACACATGTTGACAGCTGACAACAGAGTAAATACCCAATACGCATAACATTGTAGATATACACTCCTGGAAATTGAAATAAGAACACCGTGAATTCATTGTCCCAGGAAGGGGAAACTTTATTGACACATTCCTGGGGTCAGATACATCACATGATCACACTGACAGAACCACAGGCACATAGACACAGGCAACAGAGCATGCACAATGTCGGCACTAGTACAGTGTATATCCACCTTTCGCAGCAATGCAGGCTGCTATTCTCCCATGGAGACGATCGTAGAGATGTTGGATGTAGTCCTGTGGAACGGCTTGCCATGCCATTTCCACCTGGCGCCTCAGTTGGACCAGCGTTCGTGCTGGACGTGCAGACCGCGTGAGACGACGCTTCATCCAGTCCCAAACATGCTCAATGGGGGACAGATCCGGAGATCTTGCTGGCCAGGGTAGTTGACTTACACCTTCTAGAGCACGTTGGGTGGCACGGGATACATGCGGACGTGCATTGTCCTGTTGGAACAGCAAGTTCCCTTGCCGGTCTAGGAATGGTAGAACGATGGGTTCGATGACGGTTTGGATGTACCGTGCACTATTCAGTGTCCCCTCGACGATCACCAGTGGTGTACGGTCAGTGTAGGAGATCGCTCCCCACACCATGATGCCGGGTGTTGGTCCTGTGTGCCTCGGTCGTATGCAGTCCTGATTGTGGCGCTCACCTGCACGGCGCCAAACACGCATACGACCATCATTGGCACCAAGGCAGAAGCGACTCTCATCGCTGAAGACGACACGTCTCCATTCGTCCCTCCATTCACGCCTGTCGCGACACCACTGGAGGCGGGCTGCACGATGTTGGGGCGTGAGCGGAAGACGGCCTAACGGTGTGCGGGACCGTAGCCCAGCTTCATGGAGACGGTTGCGAATGGTCCTCGCCGATACCCCAGAAGCAACAGTGTCCCTAATTTGCTGGGAAGTGGCGGTGCGGTCCCCTACGGCACTGCGTAGGATCCTACGGTCTTGGCGTGCATCCGTGCGTCGCTGCGGTCCGGTCCCAGGTCGACGGGCACGTGCACCTTCCGCTGACCACTGGCGACAACATCGATGTACTGTGGAGACCTCACGCCCCACGTGTTGAGCAATTCGGCGGTACGTCCACCCGGCCTCCCGCCTCCCGCATGCCCACTATACGCCCTCGCTCAAAGTCCGTCAACTGCACATACGGTTCACGTCCACGCTGTCGCGGCATGCTACCAGTGTTAAAGACTGCGATGGAGCTCCGTATGCCACGGCAAACTGGCTGACACTGACGGCGGCGGTGCACAAATGCTGCGCAGCTAGCGCCATTCGACGGCCAACACCGCGGTTCCTGGTGTGTCCGCTGTGCCGTGCGTGTGATCATTGCTTGTACAGCCCTCTCGCAGTGTCCGGAGCAAGTATGGTGGGTCTGACACACCGGTGTCAATGTGTTCTTTTTTCCATTTCCAGGAGTGTACTATTGAGACATGTTTACGAATACAGTGATAATGAAGTAGTGCAGATCGGACTAATACAATACACAAAATTATAAATTTCTGCTTACTTTTTAAACAACCTTCGTGTTGCAAGAATTGTTAAGTTTCAGTGCAATTGGGTTGGGGTTGGGTTGGGATTGGGTTGTTTGGGGGAGGAGACCAGACAGCGAGGTCATCGGTCCCATCGGATTATGGGAGGACAGGGAAGGAAGTCGGCCGTGCCTTTTCACAGGAACCATCCCGGCATTTGCCTGGAGCGATGTAGGGATATCACGGAAAACCTAAATCAGGATGGCCGGACGCGGGATTGAACCGTCGTCCTCCCGAATGCGAGTCAAGTGTGCTAGCCACTCACTGCGTCACCTCGCTCAGTTTCAGTGCAGTCCTGCAAAGAAAACTTCTTCCTTTTAGTAGAAACACAAAGTAGGAACAAGCTTTAAATTCAACATTTTGATTGCATTATATGGGGCTCGTTTTACGAATAGCAATAGAGGAACATACATTCACATGAACAGCCGTTCGGTCCTATGTTTGTAGTAGAACCCTGACTTCCGTTCTTATGTTAATATTATTTACTCAGTAATGCTGTGTTTCGAAAGAAGCTATCGTTTTCTATATTCTTTATGGTATTAAAGCATTTGTCTAAAAATAAACGCAGCCGCGACGTATCTTTACACGGCGCTGCCACAGATTTAAATCGCGCGCCGCGGCAGGGGCGGTACTACGGTGTGAAACAGCCTGTAGAAGCGCCTCGTGACGTAGCTGGGTAGGCAGAGTGGGGACTAGCTCGCTCGCTCTTCAGTTTACCGACAGACTATAGGAGGGGCATGTGGACAGCACACCGCTCTACCGGTCGTTATGATGGTTTTCTTTGACCGCAGCCGCTACTATTCGGTCGAGTAGCTCCTCAATTGGCTTCACGAGGCTGAGCATGTTGCCTCCATAGCCGTCCATAATTGCTAAAGTGTTGCCGCTGCAGGATTTTATGCGCCATCTTTAGGTTATGCCCCATAAATCTTCCATGGGATTCCTTCATGTCGGGCGATTTGGGTCGCCAAATCGCTCGCTCGAAATGTTCAGTACGTTCATCAAACCAATCGCGAACGATTGTGGCCCGATGAAAATTGCATCGTTGTCTGGGAAAATGAAGTCCGTGAATGGGTGCAAATGTTGACCGTGTACCCGAATATAACCATTTCAACATGTTAACTAAGATCTGTGGGGGCTTATAGAACATCCCCAGGGGGAGCCCTCTTAGTCTTAATGGGGCTCTATCCTCTGGACATCAAAATCAGAGAGCAGGCCGCATGGTACTGGGTTAAGACAGACAACATCACAAAAATAGAAGAAATTATGGGAGCACCTGTTAGGGATAAGGGTGAGATAAGGAGGAGGGGTGAAGATTTATGGCAGGAGTTGTGTGAGATGGACGAAATTGGCAAAGGATTTTTCAGTTCTTACCAAATGCGAGGAAGAGAGTGGGAATGAAATATTTTGAGCCTACTCGGGGATTGTTCCACTTCCTCACTGGTCATGGCCCCTATCCGACATATCTGTGTCGGTTTGGGCAGAGGGCGTCGCCCGCGTGTGACTGTGGCGCATCAGAGGGTACTCCTGACCATGTGGCTTACGAGTGCCCCCTTTTCGATGATGTAGCAGCCGCACTACGACAGCAGCTGCCGAATAACGACCTACTGAGACAAGAAGAGACTTTTCAAACACTGAATACATTAGCCAACGAGGTATCACCAAAAGTATCGACAATATTCTTGAGAGACTTTCGTGACTAGTTGCTAATCACCAATCGCGTCCAGCACCCCGATCCCGTACCGCCTGTTCGAGGATAGGTCGACTAAACAGTTGGAATCCGCCACGTGCAGGACTAGGGGGACTGGGGTGATGTATTTCACGGATTTGACACATGCGCCGGATATGAAGTAGATTAGTTACTAGTTTAGTAGAATAGAATAGGATAGTAGAGCAGGAACCTGCAGCGACAATAAACTCCTGGCCTGCCTTGTGTCAGGGGCACGCTCATCGGCTTTAGGTCCATGAGCCAGGAACTCAAGTAGGTTTATACTAACACTGGCACACATGTAACGCTGCAGGCAGTTAACATAAATCACCAGTAGTTATTAGAAAGTAATGTTAACATTAGAATAGTCTGCCCATTAACACAAGTAATACTGTCTGTAGTCTTGCAAATTAATATGAAGTAGCTGCAATTGTAAATAACATTGTAGAATACTAGGATCCTCTAATCATTAAGGTGGTGGGTTGTTGTTGTTCCGGTCTTCAGTCCTGAGACTGGTTTGATGCAGCTCTCCATGCTACTCTATCCTGTGCAAGCTTCTTCATCTCCCAATACCTACTGCAACCTACATCCTTCTGAATCTGCTTAGTGTATTGATCCCTTGGTCTCCCTCTACGATTTTTACCCTCCACGCTGCCCTCCAATGCTAAATTTGTGATCCCTTGATGCCTCAAAACATGTCCTACCAACCGATCCCTTCTTCTAGTCAAGTTGTGCCACAAACTTCTCTTCTCCCCAATCCTATTCAATACCTCCTCATTAGTTACGTGATCTACCCACCTTATCTTCAGCATTCTTCTGTAGCACCACATTTCGAAAGCTTCTATTCTCTTCTTGTCCAAACTGGTTATCGTCCATGTTTCACTTCCATACATGGCTACACTCCATACAAATACTTTCAGAAACGACTTCCTGACACTTAAATCTATACTCGATGTTAACAAATTTCTCTTCTTCAGAAACGATTTCCTTGCCATTGCCAGTCTACATTTTATATCCTCTCTACTTCGACCATCATCAGTTATTTTGCTCCCCAAATAGCAAACCTCCTTTACTATTTTAAGTGTCTCATTTCCTAATCTAATTCCCTCAGCATCACCCGACTTAATTAGACTACATTCCATTATCCTTGTTTTGCTTTTGTTGATGTTCATCTTATATCCTCCTTTCAAGACACTGTCCATTCCATTCAACTGCTCTTCCAAGTCCTTTGCTGTCTCTGACAGAATTACAATGTCATCGGCGAACCTCAAAGTTTTTACTTCTTCTCCATGAATTTTAATACCTACTCCGAATTTTTCTTTTGTTCCCTTTACTGCTTGCTCAATATACAGATTGAATAACATCGGGGAGAGGCTACAACCCTGTGGTGGGTTATTCTTGTATAATTATTATGATTGCAAATAAAGAATATAACCATTTCCATTCAGTGATCGGTTCAGTCCATTCCATGTAAACACAGCCGACATTATTAGCCACTACCAACTTGCACAGTGTTTTGTTGACAGCTTGGGTCCATGGTTTCGTTGGGTCTGCGCCACATTCGAACCCCACCATCACCTCTTGCCAACTGAAATCGGGACTCATCTGACCAGACAGCGGTTTTCCATTCGTCTAGGTTTCAGCCAATATGGTGACGAGCCCGGGAGAGGCGCTGCAGGCGATGTCGTCCGCTGCCATCGCCCATTAACGCCAAATTTCGTCGCAGAGTGTTGCTTGTCTGTTAGCACTTCCAAGCAAACGCCGTTGCTCTCGGTTGGTACGTGAAGGTCGTCGTCGACTGCGTTACACGTTCTGAGAAGTAATGCCTGAAATTTGGGTTTCTCGGCACAATCTTGGCACTGTGGATTTCGCAATATTGAATTCCCCTGACGATTTCCGAGATGTTATTTCCAATGGGTCTTGCTTCGACAACCGTTCCGCGTTCAGACTCTGTTGATTGCCGCCGTGCGGCCATAATCACGTCTGAAACTTTGTCACCTGATTGCAAACGACAGCTTCGCTAATGCACTGCCCTTTACAGCTTGTGTTCACGATATTGTCGCCATCTGTATATGTACATATCGCTATGCCATGACTTCTGTCACTTCGTTGTATACCGGCCAGTTTATACGCTCTGGTAGCACAGCGAAATGGCTGTGCCTGTAGCAGCTAGCTTGCTACGCGGTCGATCCGCGTTCTATCCTACATCCAGGTAAGTTGTTATTTTTTTTTAATGTTTTGTAATTATAACAACTTTTAAATAATGTTAGTTGTCTAAAATATTATCTCCGAAATCTGGGAACCTAGCGACAGGACTGTATACCCTCGATTAAAGTCTTGTGTTGGAAAAGAACAGTTTCTATTAATTATTAGCTCTCGGGGAGGGCAAGCAAAGCCTGAATTTTATGACGAAATATTTCAGTGTGACGAGATATCACCAACATGTACACTGAAGTGGTTCCTTCAAAAGTACTCTTGTTCCATGTTGTAAGTCTATTTTTATAGATAGGTCGAAAACATCTAACAAAGAATATACGAAACAGCGCCTATTTGATTGAAAATAACAGCGACACGAAATTAAACAGGTTCCTCCAAAAAGTACTCACGTTCCACGTTGTGAAGTCTATTTTTACAGACATGTAAAAAAATCTAATAAAGCACACACAAAAGAGTGCCTACTTTAATGAAAATAATAGAGACGCTCAATTAAAGAGGTTTCTCCAAAAAATACTCATGTTCCATCTTCTGAAGTCTATTTTTATTGAAAGGTACAAAAATTTTATATAGCATGCAAAAACAGCGCCTGTTTGATTGAAAGTAGTAGACCCGAAATTAAAGTGGTTGTTTCAAAAACTACTCTTGTTCCACCTTGTGACGTCTATTTCTATAGAGAGGTAAAAGAATCTAATAAAGCCTATATAAAACAGCGCCTGTTTGATTGAAAGTAATAGACACGAAAATAAAGTGGTTCCTTTAAAAAGTACTCTTGTTCCACCTTGTGGCGTCTGAGCACTATCGGACTTAAATTCTGTGGTCATCAGTCCCCTAGAACTTAGAACTACTTAAACCTAACTAACCTAAGGATATCACACACATCCATGCCCGAGGCAGGATTCGAACCTGCGACCGTAGCGGTCACCCGGTTCCAGACTGAAGCGCCTAGAACCGCACGGCCACACCGGCCGGCTGTTGTGGTATTCAGTCCAGTGACTGGTTTGATGCAGCTCTCCATGCTACTCTATCCTGTGCAAGCTTCTTCGTTTCCGGATACCTACTGCACCAAACACCCTTCTGAATCTGCGTAGTGTATTCATCTCGTGGTCTTCCTCTTCGATTTTTACCCTCCACGCTGCCCTCCAATACTAAATTCGTGATCACTTGATGCCTCAGAACATGTCCTACCAACCGATCCCTTCTTCTTGTCAAGTTGCGACACAAACTTCCCTTCTCCCCAATTCTATTCAATATCTCCTCATTAGTTATGTGATCTACCCATCTAATCTTCAGCATTCTTCTGTAGCACCACATTTCGAAAGCTTCTATTCTCTTCTTGTCTAAACCATTTATCGTCCACGTTTCACTTCCATACATGGCTACACTCCATACTTTCAGAAAAGACATCCTGACACTTAAATGTATACTTGATAGTAACAAATTTCTCTTCTTCAGAAACGCTTTCCTTGCCAGTCAACATTTTATATCCTCTCTACCGTCGCCGGCCAAGGTGGCCGAGCGGTTCTAGGCGCTACAGTCTGGGACCGCGCGAGCGCTACGGTCGCAGGTTCGAATCCTGCCTCGGGCATGGATGTGTGTGATGTCCTTAGGTTGGTTATGTTTAAGTAGTTATAAGTTCTAGGGGACTGATGACCTCAGAAGTTAAGTCCCATAGTGCTCAGAGCCATTTTCTCTATCGTCAGTTATTTTGCTCCCCAAATAGTAAAACTCATCTACTACTTTAAGTGTCTCATTTCCCTAATCTAATTCCCTCAGAATCACCTGATTTGATTCGACAGCATTCCTTTACCCTCGTTCTGCTTTTGTTGACGTTCGTCTTATAGCCCCCCTTCAAGACACTGTCCATTCCGTTCAGGTGCTCTTCCAGGTCCTTTGCTGTCTGACAGAATTACAGTGTCATCGGCAAACCTCAAAGTTTCAGAACAGCGCCTATTTGATTGAAAGTAATGGAGAAGCTGCCTTGAAGACTGTAAAAATACAGACCTCGAGCAACTTCCCTGCTTGACAAGCCATCTGCCCGTAACCCGATGATACGGACCCACTCTCTAGTCGCGATTTTCGTTCGTGGCGTGGTGGATGTTCACCCGACTTTTCTAAAGGTCCACAGACGTCTCTACCGTTTTAATACCTTCAGCTGAAATGCTGCAATCCATTTGACTGTGGCATTCTACACACAGGTAGCGCTCACGGTAACTATGGGTATCTTTACAAACAACGTGAACTCATGATCATTACAGGGACATTGACAATAGCAACACACCTGCGGAAAGTGTCATCACTTCTGTCTCTAAGCTGGTCGTAGGTTGTGTTCCAAAAATGAACAGCATAGAAGCAAAAGTGATGCCACTTTGTGCTGGACCTGACAATCATTTTGCAGGGCAATGCTCAAGCACGTACAGTGCAAGCTGTTACTGATTTCCAGAATGAGATTTTCACTCTGCAGCGGAGTGTGCGCTGATATGAAACTTCCTGGCAGATTAAATCTGTGTGCCCGACCGAGACTCGAACTCGGGACCTTTGCCTATCGCGCAAGTTTGGAAGGGAGGAGACGAGGTACTGGCAGAAGTAAAGCTGTGAGGACGGGGCGTGAGTCGTGCTTGGGTAGCTCAGTTGGTAGAGCACTTGCCCGCGAAAGGCAAAGGTCCCGAGTTCGAGTCTCGGTCGGGCACACAGTTTTAATCTGCCAGGCAGTTTCTGTTACTGATTTGTTTAACTGATGGGACTGCTAAGTGCTATACCACCTTCTGCACTCCCCTGACTTAAGCTCAACTCGATTTCGAAACTGAAGGAAACACTTCACGGCATGCGCTTCAGAACTGCCAGAAATTCGTCGGGCAACAGACAGCGCCGTTCGAACTGTCAACACAACTGACACTGCTAAGAGTATCCTACGACTTCCACATCGCTGGCAGCGGGTTACACACAATGCTGGTGACTGCTTTGAAAGTCAGTAGAACTTTGAAACACGTATCTATTTTGTACGCGCTGTAAATAAATAGTTGCCACTATTAAAGTTCCAACCCTCGTATAAATGATACGCCTTCTAAAATATTTCTGTTTGCTGTTGACACTAGCTTGGTACTAAAGGATGTTGCGTGCAACATTTGCTCTGTTTCAAATACTGCAGTTCATGACATAAGTTCATGGCTTATAGAAAATAAACTAACGCTAAATCACAGTAAGACTCAGTTTTTACAGTTTCTAACACACAATTCAACAAAACCTGACGTTTTAATTTCACACAATGGCCATATGGCTAGTGAAACTTAACAGTTAAAATTTCTAGGTGTTGAGACAGATAGTATATTGTGGAAAGCTCACGTTCAGGATCTTGTTCAAAGACTTAATGCTGTCATTTTTACTATTCGAACGGTATCTGAAGTAAGTGATCGTTCGACACGAAAATTAGTCTGCTTTGCTTATTTTCATTCGCTTGTGTCGTATGGTATTATATTTTGGGGTAACTGTTCCCATTCAAAAACAATATTTTTGGCTCAGAAACGTGCGGTTCGAGCAATAAGTGGTGTAAGTTCACAAACCTCTTGTCGACCCCTGTTCACGAGTCTGGGTATTTTGACGTTGGCCTCTCAACATATACATTCCTTACTGTCATTTCTTGTTAACAATATTAGCTTATACCCAAGGATAAGCAGCTTTCACTCAGTATATACTCGGCAGAAATCAAACCTGCATTAGGATCGGACTTCCTTAGCTCTTGTGCTGAAAGGTGTGCAGTATACTGCTGCATCCGTTTTCAAGAAGCTACCACAAGAATTAAAAAATCATGGCAGTAATCGAAACTGAAGAGTTTCCTCATGGGTCACGCCTTCTATTCTGTGGAGGAGTTCCTTGAAAAATTAAGCTGATTCTCGTTGCATTATTGATTGCGCTTACTTAAACTTATGGATTGACTTTTTTCGGGTTCATAAATATTTTATTTTTATCTGTTATTACTTTTATGATGTAACTTCATGTACTGACACGTTCCATGACCTTGGAGATTTGCTCCTCAGTTTGGTCCTACGGAACTTGACGTGTATGTAATAAACACTGCGATTATTTTCATAATAAAAGGTCATATCCAATTTAGCCGGTTTGTGAGTGCAGTTGCCCTAATAACAACAGAACACATAAAGAAGGTTTACGTTTATTGAGGCTGGAACGGCAGACAATTGTAATAACTATTTGATGGAAGACGTTACCGCCCCCACTACTCGCAACCGTCCAATGTAACTGCACCGTTTGGCGCCTAGAGGGCCATAACTTCTGTCGTACCACGACTGTACGATAAGGAGGTCACGAAGCAGGCTTACTGGTGGTTCGCCGGCCTTTGTGGCCGAGCGGTTCTAGGCGCTTCAGTCTGGAACCGCGCGACTGCTACGGTCCCAGGTTCGAATCCTGCCTCGGGCATGGATGTGTGTGATGTCCTTAGGTTAGTTAGGTTTAAGTAGTTCTAAGTTCTAGGGGACTGATGGCGTCAGACGTTAAGTCGTATAGTGCTCAGAGCCATTTGAACCATTTCAACTGGTGGTTCGAAACCCTCTGTTCATTCACTTAGAGACCACACTGGCACCGATACGGAAGATAACAGAGAGAAGGCCGAAATACTGAATTCGGTCTTCCAAAACTATCCCACCGCGGAAGATAGTAACGCGCCACCTGCTTCCAGTCATGTTACGAGCGTCGTAATGATAGATATTGAGATAACCTATCAAGGAATAGAAAGGCAACGACAATCGTTTAGTAGTGGAAGGACCAGATAAGATATCTATAAGATTCTGCAAAGATTATGCGAAAAAACTTGTACCACTTCTAGCAGTAGTTTATCGTAGATCGCTGGAGCAACGGAGGGTACCTAGCAACTGGAAGAAAGCGCTGGTCATTCCAGTTTTCAAGTATGGCCGTAGGATAGGCGCACATATTTGTATGCCTATACCGTTGAAATCAATCTGTTGAATTGTGGCATATGCTTTATGGTCAGAAATTATTACATTGTTGTAGAACTGAAATCTCCTCAGTATAAAAATCAACATGGATTCCGCGAACAGAGATCTCCATGAGATCCACAGCGCCGTAGACAATGGCCCTCAGGTTGAGGCTGCGTTCCTTGTCTTCAGAAAGACATTAGACACCGCCTTTTAGTGAAAATAATACGAGCTTAACGAGTACCTGACCAGATTTGCGACTTGCGACTTGGTTGCAGATGGAACTAAACACGTCGCTCCTGACGGAACAAAATCGACAGATGCAAAGATAATTTCCTGAGTACCCCAGGGAAGTGTCATGGGGCCCTTACTGTTTACAGTATATGTAGATGCTCTTGTAGAAAGCGTCGCAAGATCTTTGACTATGCGCAGAAGATGAGGTTGTTCAAAATGGCTGTATGCACTGTGGGACTTAACATGTGAGGTCATCAGTCGCCTAGAACTTAGAACTACTTAAACCTAACTAACCTAAGGACATCACACACATCCATGCCCGAGGCAGGATTCGAACCTGCGACCGTAACGGTCGCGCGGTTCCAAACTGTAGCGCCTAGAACCGCTCGGCCACCCCGGCCGGCGATGAGGTTGTCTATAAGAAAGTAGCAACGCCAGAAGGCAGGAACGATTTACGCAATGACTTGCAGAGAATTGATGGATGGTGCAAACATAAACAAAATATCGCATGCTGCGCATAAACGGTAAAAGAAATCCACTACTGTACAACTACGCTATTGATGACAACTGCAAAAAAACTAGGAGTAACTATTCAGAACGACGTTAATTGCAATGGTCACACAAAACAAGTAACAGTTAAAGCCGAAATTCGTAAGAAGAAGCTCAAGGAAATGTAATTTAGCTAGGACGTAATTGGCTTATAAGGCATTTGTTCGATGAATTCTTCTGTATTGAACCTTCCTGGCAGATTAAAACTGTGTGCCGGACCGAGACTCGAACTCAGGACCTTTGCCTTTCGCGGGCAACTGCTCTACCATTTGAGCTACCCAAGCACAATTCACAACCCGTCCTCACGGCTTTACTTCCGCTAGCACCTCGTCTCCTACTTCCAAACTTCACTGAAGCTAAGAACCTTCAACATCGCAGCGCGTCAGCAATAGTTGGTTAATATATTTATGGCGGGTCATGGCCCATCGAACATAGGCCGGTGTGAGGTGGAGCGTACACCATTAAGTTAAGTAGTGGTTCTGACTTTGTACATGTGTACTGTTTGTGTTTTCCTTTTCTTTTTCGTTTATAAATGTATATCTATGGTGTTCTTTTAATCATTGACAAAGGTCTTCTTAGGCACTTGTGGGTTTTATTGTTGTTCTGAAAGAAGGTGTAGTTATCTACGCCGAAACCTGGATTAACACTTAACACTAGGTGCTTTTTTCGCAATCGAGGCGGGTTTTTAGTTTTTTTAATATTCACAGAAGCTCCCATGCGAAACTTGCAGAACTAGCACTCCTGTAAGAAAGGATATAGCGGAGACATGGCTTAGCCACAGCCTGGGGGATGTTTCCAGAATGAAATTTTCACTTTGCAGCGGATTGTGCACTGTTATGTAACTTCCTGGCAGATTAAGACTCGGGACCTTTGCCTTTCGCGGGCAAGTGCTCCACCATCTCCGCCGCAAAGTGAAAATTTCATTTTGAATTCTTGAATATTGAAACTTCCTGGCAGATTAAAACTGTGTGCCCGACTGAGACTCGAACTCGGGACCTTTGCCTTTCGCGTGCAAGTGCTCTACCATCTGAGCTACCGAAGCGCGACTCACGCCCGGTACTCACACCTTTACTTCTGCCAGTATCTCGGCTCCTATCTTCCAAACTTTACAGAAGTTCTCCTGCGAACCTTGCAGAACTAGCACTCCTGTAAGAAAGGATATAGCGGAGACATGGCTTAGCCACAGCCTGGGGGATGTTTCCAGAATGAGATTTTCACTCTGCAGCGGAGTGTGCGCTGATATGAATCTCTTCTGGCAGATTAAAACTGTGTGCCCGACCGAGACTCGAACTCGGGACCTTTGCCTTTCGCGGGCAAGTGCTCTACCATCTGAGCTACCGAAGCACGACTCACGACCGGTACTCACAGCTCTACTTCTGCCAGTATCTCGTCTCCTACCTTCCAAACTTGAATATTGTTCATCAGTACGGAATTCTTACCGGTTAGGACTGATACTAGAGATGGAGATGATCCAACACATGGCGATGCGTTTCGTCATGGGATCGTGTAGGCGGCGCGAGACCGTTACGGTAGGCGTTACGAGAGAGGCGTTGTGCGTCACGGAGAGGTTCGCTATTGAAATTTCGAGAGAGAGCTTCCCGGGAAGAGTCGGACAGTATATAACTGGACGATTAATCAACATGAGGTTCAAAGAACACAAGTGGGTTGGGGCAGATGGAGAAATTGACCGTGACAGAGCACGCGCTGTGTGAGACCGACCACGTAGATCTCGCTATAGAGAAAAGTTATCACACGCGCTTGTTTAGTGAGGCTATAAAAATTCACATGAGAAAGGAGCTTCAACGGGAATGAAAGGGGAGAACCGCACCGGAAGTGACCACGGAAAAGCCCTCGGACGTTGGCGTGCCCCACTGAAGAACCAAAGAAACTGGTTGGTTGTTTTGAGGAAGGAGACCAGACAGCGAGGTCATCGGTCTCATCGGATTAGGGAAGGACGGGGAAGCAAGTCGGCCGTGCCCTTTGAAAGGAACCATCCCGCCATTTGCCTGGAGCGATTTAGGGAAATCACGGAAAACCTAAATCAGGATGGCCGGACGCGGGATTGAACCGTCGTCCTTCCGAATGCGAGTCCAGTGCCTAACCACTGCGCCACCTCGCTGGTATAGACGTGCGTATTCAAATACAGAGATACGTGAAGAGGAGAATACGGCGCTGCGGACGGTGACACCTATAAAAGACAGTTGCTGGATCGGATACTGCTGCTACAATGGCAGGTTATCAAGATTTAACTGAGTTTGAACTTGCTAGTCGGCGCACGAGCGGTGGGACACAGCATCTCCGAGGTAGCGATGAAGTGGGGATTTTCGCTTACTACCATTTCACGAGTGTATCGTACATATCAGAAATCCGGTAAAACATCAAGAATTCGACATCGCTGGGGCCGGAGAAAGACCCTGCAAGAACGGGACCAACGACTACGGAACAGAATCGTTCAACGTAACAGAAGTGCAACCTTTCCGCAAATTGATGCAGATTTCAATGCTGGACCATCAACAAGTGTCAGCGTACGAACCATTCAACGAAACATCATCGATATGGGCTTTCGGAGCCGAAGGCCCACTCGTGTACGGTTGATGACTGCACGGTACAAACCTTTATTCCTAGCCTGGGCCCTTCAACACCTACATTGGACTGTTGATGACTGAAACATGTTGCCTGGTTGGACGTGTCTCGTTTCAAATTGTATCGAGCGGATGGACGTGCACGGTTATGGAAACAAGGTCATGAATCCATGGACCCTACATATCAGGAGGGGACTGTTCAAGCCGATGGAGACTCTGTAATCATGTGGGGTGTGTGCAATTGGAGTGATATAGGACCCCTGCTACGGCTAGATACGACTCTGACAGGTGATACGTACGTAAGCATCATAGCTGATCACCTGCATCCATTGATGTCCATAGTACATTCCGACAGACTTGGGCATTTCCAACAGGATGATGCGACACCCCAGACGTCCGGAATTGCTACAGAGTGGCTCTAGGAACACTCTTCTGTGTTTAAACAGTTCTACTTGCCACCAAACACTCCAGACATGGATGGTATTGAGCATATCTAGGATGCCTCGCAACGTGCTGTTCAGAAGAGATCTCCATCCCCTCGTACTCTTACTTATTTATGGAGAGCCTTGCAGGATTTATGGTGTCAGTTGCCTCCAGCTCTACCTGAGACATTAATCAAGTTCATGCCACATCGTGTGCTCACGGGGGCTCACGGGGGCCCTACACGATATGAGGCGTACCAGTTTTTTGGTTCTTCAGTGTATAATTTGAGATCACCAGCTCGACTCCAGGCCACCACCAAGAATGGTGGGTGAAGCTTTGACAATGCCAGGTACTCATGCTGGCGGAACGTCAGAAAAAAATCATCAAAGAAACGTCCACCGAAGAACCCGAGAGCCGGTCGCTTCAGTCCGGAACCGCGCAACTGCTACGGTCGCAGATTCGAATCCTGCGTCGGGCATGGATGTGTGCCATGTCCTTAGGTTATTTGGGTTTAAGTAGTTCTAAGTTCTAGGGGACTGATGGCCCCTGATGTTAAGTCCCATAGTGCTCAGAGCCATTTTGAAGAACCCGATAAAGGCGCCAACAGTCAGCAAGTGGTGACGAAAGCCTTAACAATTTTGGACATATCGAAAGGTTTCTTCACCTGCTTTCAGTTTAAACTACACGCTTAAATCGCTGATATTGACTGTATTTGTTGCCACAACCGACTGAGGTCGCGCATTTTCAATTTACTTGCCCCAAATTCGTTTCCCAATACACCAATGTTGGGATTCTAGCCGAGAGACCAAACGGTTGGCCAGATAAAAAAATCTGAAATGATCATTAATAAATTATTTAACCACGCAACGGATAACATGAATGCTGATCCACACGAATAATTACGAGCTTGTAACGATTGGAGAGAATTGTGTCATAAACGTGGGAGATTTTCTGTCCTTCGCTGATATAGGTAATCAGCTCTTTCTGTTATTTGTACTGCGCGTCATATAGTAACAAATAGAGTTTTTAAGTTGCTTACAATGAGGACATGGCGGGGAAAGAAGAGATTCGGGTTGACTGAACCAAACTTGACATGCTAAGAGCTTACGTTTTCTTTAATTTCCAGTGCAGAAAAAATATTTATTATAAAAACGTTCCCTTAAGCTGAATTCCATCAGACTTTGGGTCGCTTAACCTTGCACGGCATCGATCGGTGGTGAGGAAGCGACAATTATGCGTGGCTTCCAAAAGGAAACATTCATTTACTCAGACATCCACCGGCAGATTCTCACTAAGTTCCCAAATTTAAGCTTGCATCAGGAGCTGTCGGTGGGATCTCGCAGCGTTTGTACTTAAATATACTGCATCAGCAACCCTGTCTCAATAGCGACCATTAAAGAAGTAGACAAAGGCCGGTTACTGAAAGGAGACGAAATTTCTGTTGAAAGGAAATCCTTGCGCTTACTGGTTCAGGCTGCAAAACAACGAACTGTAAAGTACCCACTCGCGGTTGTATCATGGCCCAAAGTTAAAGTTTTATTCTCAAAGAAAACTGCTCACAAATATGAGCTCTTCAGTAGGAAAAAAATAATCTAGGTCGCAAAAGTAGCGTAAGTTTTATTGCAACCTTTCGACTTTTTCAGGCATCTTTAGAAATCCTACATGGTAAAAATACGTAAAAGCAGATTAGATGGCCCTATCTAGCACGAAAAGGTGGTAAAAGCTTCTTTTAAAATATTATAAAAACATCAGAGTGCAGAGGGAGTTACGTGTAGGAACTGCGTGTAACGCATAGTCATAAGTAGCCGATATTCTGGTGTACACATAAAGTGCAAACGGAAAAGAATTTCAAAAAGACGTTGCCTTAGACTCGTAACGGAGAGTCAGATTGGACATTAGTACTGTAACCGCGAAAGAGACGACAATCCTTACCTTTGGAGAAGTCATGCAGCTGTGCTAGGCTGAGGCCACACTTCTAATTTTGACACAAACATTGGTATACAAATTGTAGTGGCCCCGGATACACGATGACGTGTGCGCAAACTGCGTGAGACCGGCAGATCGGACGCTACCGTTGCAGCGGACCGAATCTCCGTTAGGTGGCGTTTACATGCTGGATGCGACCATATCTCCAATCTGGTTTTGTGTATTTTTACCGTGTAGAATTTCTGAAGATAGCTGAAAAAGGCGAAACGTGTCAACAAAGCTTAACGCTAATTTTGCAAGTCAGACTGCTGAAAATTCGGGGCACATCAAAAAACAATCATCCGATTTGACACGTCTGTGTTTCTGAACTAATAAACATATACAATGAATTTTGCTTTTTGGTGAACGGGAAACTTAAAAAGTTTTTTTTGGCCCGCATATGTCAATGCGGTATTCAAATTGTTCCCACACTGCGGCGATGATGTCTTGAGTTACTCATTCGACGGCTGCTGTTATGCGATGTCTCAGTTCATTCATTGTTGTGGCCTACTGCGCTAGCTTTCTCGGTTGAGGATCCATAGCACGAACAGCCTGATCGAGGTGGTCTCACAAATTTTCCTGGGACTCTGGTCGACAAGGGAGTAAGGTAAACTCATCCTGGTGCTCTCCGAACTGCACAGATACACTGCCAGCTGTGTGGCACGTTGCATTGACTTTGTCCGCAACTCGTGGTCGTGCGGTAGCGTTCTCGCTTCCCGCGCCCAGGGTTCCCGGGTTCGATTCCCGGCGGGGTCAGGGATTTTCTCTGCCTCGTGATGACTGGGTGTTATGTGATGTACTTAGTTTAGTTAGGTTTAAGTAGTTCTAAGTTCTAGGGGACTGATGACCATAGATGTTAAGTCCCATAGTGCTCAGAACCATTTGAACCATTTTTTTTTTTTTTTTGCATTGACCTTCTGGTAGATGTCATTGTGCCAAGAAGAAATAAACAACATGTACAGATGGATTTGGTCTTCAAGGGTAGATGCATACTCGTGCTGGTCCACTATGCCTTCCAGAATAACGACATTGCCACGAAAACATTTCGCAGACCATAACCCCTCTCATGGTTGCAGGATGTTTGCTTTCAGAAGTTTCCCGCCGAATTCGCCGACCACTGCCTGTCCGATGGAGAATAAACGCGATTCCTTTGCGAAGGTCCAGCTACGGCACTGGCCTGCACACTCCGACCAGACACCTACTGTGGAGGCCATATTCATTAAGAAGACACTGTCGGTAGCCTCGAAAGTCTCTTCGGGTTTGCTGCCGGATACTAAAATTAACTGGATCCAATATTTCGGCGATCCAGCTGTTCCACATCTTCAGGAGAACCCTGCTTCTGCTGGTGAGTCCCACTGAGAGCTGATGCCAAGGGCAGCGCAACCTGCTCAGTTGTTGGAGGGCAGCAACTGTGATGGGCAGCGCATGCGCTGTGTGAGACGTGGACACCTATATAGGACGTCGATTTGCAGCCTTGACACTCCTTCATCAGGGAAATTTCCAGCACCTCCCCCTCCCGGATGCTGAACTTCGCTGTGACATCTACCCTTCCCACTGACTGTAGCCTGCCCCTCCCCTTCCCCAGGGCCCCCCATTCCCTCTCCCCTCCTTCTCCCAGAGAGGATTTTCCTCCTTCCCCTCCCTCCTGAGTCTCTCCCACGTCCTTCCCTCCCCGGCCCCCTTCGGCGTGCTCCCCGCCCATCACCCCCTCCCCACCCCTCTCCTACCCTCTCCCTCGCTTTTCCTCTTCTCCCTCGTCTCCATCCCCCTGGCAGATCCCCACAGTTTCCTCATCATCATCAGTGTGCTACGTCAGTGTTGTGTTTGGTCCTGTTCTCCTGTGACGCCGAGCTCTGATTTTCATTGTGTGCTGGTCTTGTACATAGTATTACTGTCAGTGATTGTTATGTGCTACGCCGTCCATCGCTACTTTTATGCTCTGGCCATGTTTTGCCTTGTGTTTCTTTTAATTGTCGCAGTGTGTGGTTTTTTGTGTACTGTTTTTAGCTTTCTATCAATATTTTACAGTCACCCCTTTTTTTACGCTGTCTACTATTATGTTTTCCAGTTCATATGTCTGTTTCGCTGTGTTCCCTCCTTTCTGTTTTTTTTTTTTTTAAGACTTAATGTTTGCCTCCCGGCTGAAGAGGGACGCCAATACTACTGCCAGCCCGCCCCATATGGGGCATTGAAATACAATAAAGGAAAAAAGCCTTCTCATCACTTCTCAGCGGGACTCAGCAGTAGAAGCAGCGTTCTCCTGAAGATGGCAAGCAGCTGAATCGCTGAAATATTGGATCCAGTTGATTTTAGAACCCGGCAGCAAACCCGAAGAGACTTTCAAGACTTATTATGCTGGGTCTACCGCAGTCTAGGGGTAGCATCTTTGATTCATAATCAAAACGTTTTCGGCCCCGGGTTCGATCCCCGCCACTGCCTAAATTTTGATAAATAATCAGCGCCGGCCGAAGTGGCCGTGCGATTAAAGGCGCTGCAGTCTGGAACCGCAAGACCGCTACGGTCGCAGGTTCGAATCCTGCCTTGGGCATGGATGTTTGTGATGTCCTTAAGTTAGTTAGGTTTAACTAGTTCTAAGTTCTAGGGGACTAATGACCTCAGCAGATGAGTCCCATAGTGCTCTGAGCCAAATAATCAGCATTGGCGGCCGAAGGCATCCGGCATAAGAAGTCAGCCGTAATCTGCCAACGGCCTTGTCAAAGAGGTGCGGACGAGCGGATAGAGGTTCAGGGCACTCTCTTGTCCTAGGGGTGGGAAATTGCCCCTAAAGGCGGAAGAATCAGCAATGATCAACGACATGAGGATGCAGAAGGCAATGGAAACCACTGCATTAAAGACACGTAACGTGTATCCACAGGACATGTGGCCTGTATGTGAAGAAGTGTCATTATGATCTCTCCATTGGCAAAAGATTTCGGAATAGTCCCCCATTCGGATCTCCGGGACGGGACTGCCAAGGGGAAAGTTACCATGAGAAAAAGATTGAATAATCGACGAAAGGATAACGTTCTACGAGTCGGGGCGTGGAATTTCAGAAGCTTGAACGTGGTAAGGAAACTAGAAAATCTGAAGAGGGAAATGCAAAGCCTCAGTCTAGATATAGTACGGGTCAGTGAAGTGAAGTGGAAGGAAGACAAGGATTTCTGGTCAGATGAGGATCGAGTAATATCAACAGCAGCAGAAAATGGTATAACAGGTGTAGGATTCGTTATGAATAGGAAGGTAGGGCACAGGGTGTGTTACTGTGACTGTTCAGTGACCGGGTTGTTCTAATCAGAATCGACAGCAGACCAACACCGACAACGATAGTTCAGGTATACATGTCGACGTCGCAAGCTGAAGATGAACAGATAGAGAAAGTGTATGAGGATATTGAAAGCGTAATGCAGTATGTAAAGGGGGACGAAAATCTAATAGTCATGGGTGACTGGAATGCGGTTGTAGGGGAAGGAGTAGAAGAAAAGGTTACAGGAGAATATGGGCTTGGGACAAGGAATGAAAGAGGAGAAAGACTAATTGAGTTCTGTAACAAGTTTCAGCTAGTAATAGCGAATACCCTGTTCAAGAATCACAAGAGGAGGAGGTATACTTGGAAAAGGCCGGGAGATACGGGAAGATTTCAATTAGATTACATCATGGTCAGACAGAGATTCCGAAATCAGATACTGGATTATAAGGCGTACCCAGGAGCAGATATAGACTCAGATCACAATATAGTAGTGATGAAGAGTAGGCTGAAGTTCAAGACATTAGTCAGGAAGAATCAATACGCAAAGAAGTGGGATACGGAAGTACTAAGGAATGACGAGATACGTTTGAAGTTCTCTAACGCTATAGATACAGCAATAAGGAATAGCGCAGTAGGCAGTACAGTTGAAGAGGAATGGATATCTCTAAAAAGGGCCATCACAGAAGTTGGGAAGGAAAACGTAGGTACAAAGAAGGTAGCTGCGAAGAAACCATGGGTAACAGAAGAAATACTTCAGTTGATTGATGAAAGGAGGAAGTACAAACATGTTCCGGGAAAATCAGGAATACAGAAATACAAGTCGCTGAGGAATGAAATAAATAGGAAGTGCAGGGAAGCTAAGACGAAACGGCTGCAGGAAAAATGTGAAGACATCGAAAAAGATATGATTGTCGGAAGGACAGACTCAGCATAAAGGAAAGTCAAAACAACCTTTGGTGACATTAAAAGCAACGATGGTAACATTAAGAGTACAACGGGAATTCCACTGTTAAATGCAGAGGAGAGAGCAGATAGGTGGAAAGAATACATTGAAAGCCTCTATGAGGGTGAAGATTTGTCTGATGTGATAGAAGAAGAAACTGGAGTCGATTTAGAAGAGATAGGGGATCCAGTATTAAAATCGGAATTTAAAACAGCTTTGGAGGACTTACGGTCAAATAAGGCAGAAGGGATAGATAACATTCCATCAGAATTTCTAAAATCATTGGGGAAAGTGGCAACAAAACGACTATTCACGTTGGTGTGTAGAATATATGAGTCTGGCGATATACCATCTGACTTTCGGAAAAGCATCATCCACACAATTCCGAAGACGGCAAGAGCTGACAAGTGCGAGTATTATCGTACAATCAGCTTAACAGCTCATGCATCGAAGCTGCTTACAAGAATAATATACAGAAGAATGGAAAAGAAAATTGAGAATGCGCTAGGTGACGATCAGTTTGGCTTTAGGAAAAGTAAAGGGACGAGAGAGGCAATTCTGACGTTATGGCCAATAATGGAAGCAAGGCTAAAGAAAAATCAAGACATTTTCATAGGATTTGTGGACCTGGAAAAAGCGTTCGACAATATAAAATGGTGCAAGCTGTTCGAGATTCTGAAAAAAGTAGGGGTAAGCTATAGAGAGAGACGGGTCGTATACAATATGTACAACAACAAAGAGGGAATAATAAGAGTGGACGATCAAGAACGAAGTGCTCGTATCAAAAAGGGTGTAAGACAAGGCTGTAGCCTTTCGCCCCTACTCTTCAATCTGTACATCGAGGAAGCAATGATGGAAATAAAATAAAGGTTCAGGAGTGGAATGAAAATACAAGGTGAAAGGATATCAATGATACGATTCGCTGATGACATTGCTATCCTGAGTGAAAGTGAAGAAGAATTAAATGATATGCTGAACGGAATGAACAGTCTAATGAGTACCCAGTATGGTTTGAGAGTAAATCGGAGAAAGACGAAGGTAATGAGAAGTAGTAGAAATGAGAACAGCTAGAAACTTAACATCAGGATTGATGGTCACGAAGTCAATGAAGTTAAGGAATTCTGCTACCTAGGCAGTAAAATAACCAATGACGGACGGAGCAAAGAGGACATCAAAAGCAGACTCGCTATGGCAAAAAAGGCATTTCTGGCCAAGAGAAGTCTACTAATATCAAATACCGGCCTTAATTTGAGGAAGAGATTTCTGAGGATTTACGTCTGCAGTACAGCATTGTATGGTAGTGAAACATGGATTGTGGGAAAACCGGAACAGAAGAGAATCGAAGCATTTGAGATGTGGTGCTACAGACGAATGCTGAAAATTAGGTGGACTGATAAGGTAAGGAATGAGGAGGTTCTACGCAGAATCGGAGAGGAAAGGAATATGTGGAAAACACTGATAAGGAGAAGGGACAGGATGATAGGACATCTGCTAAGTCATGAGGGAATGACTTCCATGGTACTAGAGGGAGCGGTAGAGGGCAAAAACTGTAGAGGAAGACAGAGATTGGAATACGTCAAGCAAATAATTGAGGACGTAGGTTGCAAGTGCTACTCTGAGATGAAGAGGTTAGCACAGGAAAGGAATTCGTGGCGGGCCGCATCAAACCAGTCAGTAGACTGATGACCAAAAAAAAGAAAAAAAAAGTCTAGGGGACTGATGACCTCAGATGTTAAGTCCCATAGTGCTTAGAGCCATTTGAACCATCAGCTGCTCTACAGTTGCAGATCTATTCGCCCCCGAAAACATCTCCACAGCCCTCGTTCACTCTGTGATCTATCCACCATGGTGCATCACAGTTGCCTCAACGCCAGTTTTGGATAGCGCCGTTTTGCCATGCAATATATACTTTACCCACAATAGGAAACAGTTTACAAATTTCACCTTTTCGAAGTTGTCCTACCATTGGCCTGAACAACCTTCTGGACCTTAGATAAAGCACTCCGTCTCCACATTTGGACAACGATTACACTCCTCGGGCATGGATGTGTGTGATGTCCTTAGGTTAGCTAGGTTTAAGTAGTTCTAAGTTCTAGGGGACTGATGACCATAGATGTTAAGTCCCATAGTGCTCAGAGCCATTTGAATTTGAACGACTACACTGTTTTCTGCATCCCTCGATGCGTCTTATATATCTGCCCCGCTAGAAGTGCCACCTGCAGCCTGTTGATGTCGAACTATTTACATATAACTGGACTCTTGATTTTCTCCATTCTTTAATTAAAATCGAAAAGACTAAAAAGTAAAGATAAATAAGTAATTGTTTCTAATACATTGGAATGGATGGCAAAATCAGTAAACAGGAGCACTGCACTTCCAGTAAATGCTGGAAGACATGAATTTAGGAGAACATGGTTTTTGGGAGAGCAAACTTTGGGTGCTCCGTAGGGCTTGAAGTGTTGGGGTGAATACTGGTAAAATGCAGAGGGTGAGGAGTTTGGAGTATGGCCAGTGCCAGGTATAAGTGGAGAGATGAAGGTGAAGCCATGATAATAACATTATTTTTGTTGTTGGTAGGGTGGATAAATATTGGGGCCTATTTCATTATCTATGAGGTGGATCAACTGAAGTTATGTAGCTACAGTGTCTATAAGTGGAGGGACAGTTGGCTGCATTGATAATGCTGTGGCAGTGTACCATGATTGGTACAGTGGGCTTCTTGAAATCTAGCTTACAGGAAATGTAGTACACACGGAGATGTCCAGAATGGGTGATGAGGCGTGGAAATATGATAAGATAGTAGAGAAACTATGTTTGGAAGGTACGTGGATGTGGAAGGCAAGACAGAATCCAGAGTGCTCAAGAATTGGTGATAATAGGGGAACCAATAAGGTTGTTGGAATCAACTTCACAAATAGCATGGAATATGCGGAGGTGTTTAGAATATGTGGAGGTGTCCAATGAGGGTGATCAGGGCAGAAGGAGGAAGGTAAAAGGATGCAGAAAGCGGGATGGAGTGGAAGATGTTCAAGGATTTGGAGGGACTTACAGAATTTTGGAGGAGAAGCTATCCATGCAGCTTTTGGGTAGGAGAGGATGGGCTGGATCAGGGTTTTGTAGGAGTGGAGAATAGTGGAGAGGTGAAAACCCCAAGTTTGGACAGTTAGTAGTTTTAGTCTATACTAGGCTTTCTGTTGAAAAATTAGTCGATGGATGTTGGCAGAAGATATTATAGTGTGTTAGCTAATTGGACAGGACAGTTGCAGATGGTGAGGTAGACATCCTGTAGCAGGAAGCTGCAGGTAGTTCATCCTTTAATTATTGGCTTAGTTTTGGAGGGGTTTACCTTTATCTGCCATTGGTTACACCAGGAGGTAAACTGATGGAGATTTTCAGAATTCGTTGGAATTTCTGGAATGAGGAAAGCAGCGTCAGCATATGGAAGGAGGTGGACTGGTGCAGGTGGTTCAGGCATATCAGCAATTGCGAGGAGAAGACACAGTTAATAAATTTTGTTGGAGAACATCACTACGGACCACTGTTGATGACCCCAACCAACGTACTCTCTACACCAACGAACCCCTTCTAGACAAAGACGCGGTTGAAGTGAAAATACATTTAACCGGCTTCTAAGCATACAAACCAGCCTGATTTAATCGGCATGAGATACGTATACCGGTAACAGTGGCATGTCTGTAGTGATCTGCCTAGAAGTGAGATGTCTGTAGTGATCTGCCTAGAAGTGAGATGTCTGTTGCTTTTCGCCATTAGGGCTACATATCGATTCTCCTGCGCAGTGGTGCTCCGTTTAGGGCCTCTAATATGCCTTCATATAGCGTTTCCATGTTCAGCGGCCTTTTTAAGGAGATAAAGGAATGAAGAGAGGTCAGAGCCTTGGGACACATCTGCAGTGATATGGAGGGTATGTGAGATGATATTGTTAATAGTGACAAAGAATGAGCTATTAGATACGAACCATACAATGAGGCGGACTTAATTAATTGGAGATGAATAAGTTTGGAGGTTGAAAACGAGACCAGAATGCCTCTCCATGGCGAGGGAAACAAAAATGCTGGGTTTTTCGGTGTTTAGCTGGTAAGATAGAAGGTGAGCGAGGTAAAGGAGTTCGTTATCGGAGGAGAAACTGGGATGGAAACCGTACTGACTATCAGGGTGGAGGTCATGTTGCTGGATCTGTTGGGAGAGGGTGGACTCAAAGAACTTTTCAAATACTGGTGGAGGCTAATGAGATGATAAGAGGTGGTTCGAAAAAAATTGGGATTTATAAGGTTTTTCACAGTTCAGGATGATAACCTGTGGAGAAGATCGTGTTATAAAGCATTGCAAAGGTGGCAAGAAAGATAATAGGTCATTCTTTGAGGTGCCAGTACGTAATACGGTCGTGACCAGGGCAAGCGTTCCGTTTTTTGTGAAGTACTTATTGTAGTCATGTACTGTGACAGATGTGTTTAATTCTGTTTGTGATGTGCTGTCCAAGTAGTGGAAATTGGGAGCCAGTGGTCGGTGTGATGGAACTCTAGAGGCGGAGACATTCATCCAGTAGAGGGTTTCGAATGACTGATGATGACTTTGATGAAGTTGCGCCATACCTGATGGCGGGATGAGACCCGACTCTGGAAGTGCAGAATTAAAGTAGTCATCACTTAGTGACAGACAGCGGGTGATTCGTCATAAATCTGGAAAACTGTGACGTCAGCAACAGATAGCGGAGCGGGAGAAGCGACTGGTGCGACACCTGGCGGCGACCTGTGGAGCGAGAGCCGGGCCATGTGGTTTATCACAACGCGGGGGCGGGGGGGAGGGGGGCAGCGGCAGGTGGTGGGGGTGATGACGCAAGCGGCCCGGAGGCAGCGGTTTGCGCGGAAAATCGCAGCTGGCCGGGGCATTGGATTCCGGCACACTGCCTCGCAATAGCTGCCTGATTTCTCTGAGCTTCTCTTCCGTCCTCTCTCTACCTCCTTCTTCTCTCCGTCTCTCTCTCTCTTTCCTCTTCTTTTGGATGCGCTTTACGTCAGTAATAACGGGGTACAAAAAGGAACAACAAGAGCAATATGAAGCGTGGAGACCTTTTATTTTTAAAGTGACTGACTTTAATTTTTGGATTTTATTCATTTGTTCAGTGTCGGTATATTTTGTGCCGATGGTGCCTCACAGTTCACTAGTACCTGAAAAAAGCCGTATTTCCCAAACACTAGTTGCTGCTGGTGAAACAGTCCTTTAGTCAATACCCGTTTCGATGAACTAATCATCGTCAAGTAAGATAAAATTATTTATGAACAGCCTATATGGCAAGGCAAATGGCTCTGAGCACTATGCGACTTAACTTCTAAGGTCATCAGTCGCCTAGAACTTAGAACTAATTAAACCTAACTAACCTAAGGACATCACACACATCCATGCCCGAGGCAGGATTCGAACCTGCGACCGGAGCGGTCGCTCGGCTCCAGACTGTAGCGCCTAGAACCGCACGGCCACTCCGGCCGGCTATATGGCAAGGATCTTCCTGTGGTGTCAAAAATAAAATAAAATTATCAGTGAACTCGGCTTAGATAGTAAAACCACAGTTCCATTTAAGCAAACAGTTACAAAAGCCCATTCCAATGGGAAATGTAGAGGTGACATTTGTAGAAGTTTTGGGATTAAAACTGGAGTCAGAAAGGTAGAGTATCTCTCCGTACTGGTCTTTAGATGTGTTCTAGGAAATGTCAGAAGTGAATGGACAACATCATTAAGAGAAAGCCAAATCATTGAGCGAGTTAGATAAGGTTACAATAGGGACGAGCTAAAAATTGGCAGCCTAAGTATTTTTCAGACAATGGAAACAGCTACTAGACAGACAGAGATGCTGAAAGAACAAGCTGAAAAGTCAGGCTTACGAATCTCCTTGGGGAAAAACCAAATTTATAGAAAACATTAAGTGTGCTCCCAAGATAGGGAAAACTAAATATGGAAAAATTGGAGGAGTTAACAAATATATGTATCTAGGAGAAGTCATTGAACATTTCGAAGAGAGCAGCCATCGAAGCAAGAGTTAATAAGATGAAAACAGCGTACTACCTCACTAAGCATGTTTAAGGACAATAACGCATCGACTTCCCTCAATTCTCCCAAAATATCTATTTTTATGTAACTAATGCTTAAAAAACATTAAATCTCAAGGTTTACTCACTGATCGAAAACGGTCTGTTATTGGCTGAAGCTCAGGTGACGTCACAGGCTAGGAAATATCTGTGTGTTCCAGCAGTGTTACCTGAAGTAACTAGTGTTTTTTCGCGAACAGTTTAATTATTTAAAGTTGGAAAATGCATTTAGAACTTTTACTAGCAATGTAAAGGAATTCTGTGAAGGCTGATGGCTGGAACCTTTCAAAAGTTGGTGCGTTTATGATCCCTTATTTCTTCAAAAACAATGCAGATAATTATGTTTCGGAAATAAGAAACGTGAAAACTGCACTGCATGGCGACTGTGCAGGAAGCACTGTGACACAACAAAAGTTCGCAGAATTGTCTTAAAACTGAGGGAAAATGGGTCTGGATTCAGAATGAGATTTTCACTCTGCAGCGGAGTGTGCGCTGATATGAAACTTCCTGGCAGATTCAAACTGTGTGCCCGACCGAGACTCGAACTCGGGACCTTTGCCTTTCGTGGGCAAGTGCTCTACCATCTGAGCTACCGAAGCACGACTCACGTCCGGTACTCACAGCTTTACTTCTGGATTATTTGCACAGATCGTGCTGAAAACGTTTTCCAAGAGAACTTGTGCAAGCCTGTACAATAAAGCAAATTGGAAATTTCTTCGTTCAGAAGATAATTCTGATTACTAATTGCTGTGATTGTTGCCAGAACTACTACTGTTTTCCGGATATTTCTTTTCTCAGTTTTCAAATTACCAGACAGCGTAATAACGCTCATGAGGAATAGGAGGGCACCATCGTGTTTGCCATCAACAGCTTTACACATTGCAGTTTTTCTGTTCCTCCAGATCATTAATTTAAACCACTGCAAAATTATGTCTGGAAAATATGCAGTTGACGTAGCAAAATTTTATGGTATCTGTTGTTCTACTGCATACTTAATACCATAATTTAAAAGTGCTGAAGCACGACCAACTTTCATTTTATCTTGATACCTTAGTCTTATTACATTTCCTCGTAGTTTACAAGAAAAGTTCAATTTTTGAACTTCCTGTCAGATTAAAACTGTCTGCCAAACCGAGACTTGAACTACTCGGGACCATTGCCTTTTGCGAGCAAGTGTTCAAGTGTTCTTTTTGTCAAAAGATACAGCTTTACAACACACTCAATGCAGACACTAGGAAGTGGCAAATATTACCTTCACCGACTTGTTGGGAAAGAATAATGTGGTCGTAAACCGTTAAATAGTTCCTTAGGTTCT
Source organism: Schistocerca piceifrons (assembly GCF_021461385.2). Classification (NCBI taxonomy): domain Eukaryota; kingdom Metazoa; phylum Arthropoda; class Insecta; order Orthoptera; family Acrididae; genus Schistocerca; species Schistocerca piceifrons. Next base: position 42,279,112 of record NC_060146.1, read on the forward strand.
TCAGAATAAGTGTTACATCAGGCAACATTCACAGTTTCCAAACATCATCCTTGTGATTCATTTAAAATTGACGAGGTGTACAACGAAGACAATAAATGAATATAGATATTAAAATGTAATATGATATACAATTTAAAGCTATTACATAAATGCATTACGAATAACGTAAAGTTAAAAAGACGGCAGTATTAAGCGGAAAAAGCCAACCATGCACCGAGAGGACCAAAAATTCAAATGTTCAAATGTGTGTGAAATCTTATGGGACTTAACTGCTAAGGTCATCAGTCCCTAAGCTTACACACTACTTAACCTAAATTATCCTAAGGACAAACACACACATCCATGCCCGGGGGAGGACTCGAACCTCTGCCGGGACCAACCGCACAGTCCATGACTGCAGCGCCTAGACCGGGCGGCAGAGGACCAATCGTCATTTGCTTCAAATTTCATGGAGATACGTTTCACGTATACAACTAAATGAAAGGCAGTCTGTTGTTTGCCATGCACGTTTCGCATCTTTTATTTATGAAGCATCTTCAGTAGCCTGTAATATATGTTAATTTTTATACGTTTAACAAATATATTATGTAGTACTTACAATGTGTTACTATGTTTCATTTTGTAAGGTTTTTCTCTCGTTTTCAAGATTAGAAACAACTTTTGTAGACTAGATTTTGTGATTTTAAATTATCGTTTGTTTTACTTACGATTTCTAGTGGTTTTAGTTCACATTTGTGGTCCTCGAGATGTATTCTTTTGGCCACTTGCGTCAGTTGACCAATTTCCAGCGTTTTTTCATCCACATATATTACATCACTTGCGCTTTTCATTTTATGGTCAATTTGTGTGTGTTTACAGCGCGTAGCATTGCCAACTGTTGTTGAGTGCTAATTTTTTCGTCTTTTGTTTGTGTTTTGCGTAAGGTGTGATATTTTTGTGTATGTTTGCTTGTATGTATCTGTTGTTATGTGTGCATGTGTCGTTTCTTGTCAGAATGTTTTGTGTGTGTGTGTGTGTGTGTGTGTGTGTGTGTGTGTGTGTGTTTGTGTGACACACACACACACACACACACACAGAGAGAGAGAGAGAGAGAAAGAGAGAGAGAGAGAGAGAGAGAGAGAGAGAGAGAGAGAAGGGGGTGGTGACGACGATTCATTAATTATTTACTCCGGTTTTCCTTCAGACTTCCGTCTGTTATTGTTTTAGTGGCTAACATGATCAGTGAGTTGCTGCTTGTATTCATTTGGTCATTAATTACTTACCTTGCAAGGGCTCTTTCTGCGTGAAGGTTTTATTTGTAACGTCAGGAGTAGTAGGTTGCGATTCTTCACTCTCATAATTTTCATGCCTTGTTCCATGTTGGACGTTCATAACCATATTTTATCAGCTGTTTGGCAAAGGTAGAGTGGCTCTTCTCATACTTCCAGCTTCTTATATATTCTTTATACCCAGTTCTGCAATTCCTGTCTGTCATCCTCAGATATACTGATTCACATTCTTGGCACTCCAACTGATATACAGCTGCTCCTTGGTATATATCTGGTTAGTCTATTGTTGTTTGTAAATGTGATTGGAGTGTGTTTCTTTTTCTGTAAGCAATGTGCAATTCCTATTTCTTTAATGTATTTGCTACCCTGTGTGTCGACTTGTGTTTCTGTGTTAAAGTGTACCATTTCTTTGTGTTAGGTGTGTCATCTACATCTACATTTATACTCCGCAAGCCACCCAACGATGTGTGGCGGAGGGCACTTTACGTGCCACTGTCATTACCTCCCTTTCCTGTTCCAGTCGCGTATGGTTCACGGGAACAACCACTGCCGGAAAGCCTCCGTGCGCGTTCGAATCTCTCTAATTTTACATTCGTGATCTCCTCGGGAGGTATAAGTAAGGGGAAGCAATATATTCGATACTTCATACAGAAACGCACCCTCTCGAAACCTGGCGAGCAAGCTACACCGCGATGCAAAGTGCCTTTCTTGCAGAGTCTGCCACTTGAGCTTGTTAAACATCTCCGTAACGCTATCACGCTTACCAAATAACACTGTGACGAGACGCGCCGCTCTTCTTTGGATCTTCTCTGTCTCCTCCGTCAACCCGACCTGGTACAGTTCCCACACTGATGAGCAATACTCAAGTATAGGCCGAACGAGTGCTTTGTAAGCCACCTCCTTTGTTGATGGGCTATATTTTCTAAGGTCTCTCCCAATGAACCTCAACCTGGTACCCGCCTTACCAACAATTAATTTTAAATGATCATTCCACCTCAAATCGTTCCGTACGCATACTCCCAGATATTTTACAGAAGTAACTGCTACCAGTGTTTGTTCCGCTATCATATAATCGTACAATAAAGGATCCTTCTTTCTATGTATTCGTAATACATTACATTTTTCTATGTTAAGCGTCAGTTGCCACTCCCTGCACCAAGTGCCTATCCACTGCAGATCTTCCTGCATTTCGCTGCAATTTTCTAATGCTGCAACTTCTCTGTGTACTACAGCATCATCCGCGAAAAGCCGCATGGAACTTCCAACACTATCTTATAGGTCATTACCGTTACTGTCACTGTTTTGCGTTTCTGTGTGTTGTATCATCTACGGGGTTTTTCGGTGTTTGTGTTCTCCGCTTGTTTTCTTTTTTTCTTTAGCTGTGTTTTGATTTTTTGGTTGAGTCTTTGTACTACATAGGTATTGTAACCGTTGGTTGTGGCTATCTATGTCACGGTTTCCCAGTCAAATTGTACAACAGTTTCAAGAGTATCCATCTCAGACTCCACAAGACCATCCAACACATCATATTCAATCAGGCTTACGAAATAAATCATGTAATTCCAAGTGATATTAATGTAAAGATCAGAAACAACTTGTTGGTAGCACAAAGAACGACATTATTGGCAGGAAAGACGTGGTAAGAAAATGAAATCCAATCGCTTTATACCAAGATATCAATGCTTAATAAAATGTTACGTGATGTACATTTTGATTTATCTGCGTTTATTAACAGCTCAACAGTAAAAACTGAAAGCATCACAGCGGGAACACTTCAGTATATACAGAACAAACACAAACCAAAATTTAGAACACCCATTAACAAAAACAACCAGAAAGGAGAACATGACAAATTACAACACACAGACCAGCACAATTTCACCCAAAACTAATAAACGTCACAGATATCGACTTAACAGATAATGGAACAGAGCTGTTAGAGAAAGGACTCAAACACAACCCCCAGTAGGCGACCACTACATAGAAAAGAACGCATCGTGACAGAGGAAGAGAAACCAGAAAATAACACTGTAAATATGGAGCCAACACGAGAACTTGTGAAGAAAGAAATTAATAACATAATCACCGTGTCAAAGAAAGAGCAAGAAAGGAAACTTCAAACACAAAACAACACCACTAAGAAATTAAAAGAAAAACTACTACCTAACATCTTGAGAAAGCCAACAGCCACAGATATAACAATGCATGCTTCATCCAACCACTTGCAAAATCAAGAATTAGCGGTCCTACGACACATATTATACACACTAAATAACATCCCACTAAGGAAAGAAAGCTACAAAAAAAAATACAGCTTATAGCCACAAACAACTGTTGCAAGACTTATACAGTACAAAGACTTAACCAAAGAGTCAAAACACAGCTGAAGAAAAAATGAAAACAAGCCGAGAACGCGAACACCCAAAACGCCCACAGACGCTACAGCACACACAGAAAAACTCATGACATGACTAACGCAAAGAAATGATACAATTTAACGTAAAAACACAAATCAATACACAGGACAGTAAATATATTAAAGAAACAGAACAAGAAACACACACCAATCACATTTACAACCAACAACAGACAAACCAGATAAATACCAACGAACAGATATATACCAGTTATAGTGCCAAGAACGTGAATCAGTATATCTGGCGATGGCAGGCAGAAATTTCAGAAGCTGCGTATTAAGAACAAATAAGAATCTGGAAGTATGAAAATAGCCACTCTATCTTTGCCAAACAGCTGATAAAACATGAACATGAACCATCCAACATGGAACAAGACAGGAAAGTTATTAGAGTGAAGAATCACAACAATACACAAAATTTTCCACACAAAAAGCCCTTACAAAGAAAGTAATTAATGACTAAATGAATATAAATAACAAGTGACTGATCATGTTAGCCACTACAACAATAACAAAAAGAAATTTGAAACATAAGCAGAGTAAATAATTAATGAATCTTCGTCTCCTCCCCCTTCTCTCTCTCTCTCTCTCTCTCTCTCTCTCACACACACACACACACACACACACACACACACACACACACAAGCACACACACAGTCACACACCACTCAAACACAAACAACTCTCTCAAGAAACGACACATCACACATAACAAAATACACATACACACAAACACACCCAAAGCAGATGAGACCATAGCACAGCACCGACAATAGACGAAAGAAAGAAACACAACCACAGTTGGCAACACTACACACTGTGAACAAACACATGTTGATCACAAAATGATGCAATGTGATACATGCAGGTGAAAAAAACGCTAGAAATCAGCGAACTGGAGCGTGAGAACAGAATGAACACATCTCCAAGACCACACATATGGACTAACAACACTAGAAATCGTAAGTAACACAAATCGATATTTTAATCTCTCGACATCTGTGCTACAAACGTTACTTCTAAATTGAAAACAAGGGAAAAACGTAACAAAATGAAACACCATAACACGTTGTAACTACCACATTATACATTTACTATAGGTATAAAAATAAATATGTATTGCAGGCAACTGAAGATCTTTAAAAAAAAAGAAGCGAAACGCATATGGCAAAAAACAAACCGCCTTTCATTTACTTGCGTAGACTGAACATACCTCCATGAATTGCTTTAGGAGTCTAGCACACTACATCTTATGCTACAAGCAATGTGTTCTTGTGTAGAGTTTACTTACATCAAAATGTTCCTCATAGAAGTAAATAAACAAATCCAGTGACGACTATATCATTTTGATCTCTACGAGCGAGCTGCAACAACATTTTATACATCTACTCATTCTTTGAAATGCTGAGAAACAATTCTTCGGGTGTTTTTATAGATGCACTTGTACAATATGGTACGACACACCATTTGTAACCAATTTTCAGAAAAATAAGTTCCAGAACAAAGTATCAGTGTCAATGAACTTTACGACAGTAGGAGCAGCATGCCAGCCAGTGACGTCACCAGCATCACGTGACCCAAATGGAGCATTTTAATGCGTTTTGAAATTATCTGAATTTCAGTTCCGCTTATTTCTATACTGCAAGTCACGAGGGAAAAAAGACATAATTAACCATTCAAGACGATTCCCAGAAAACAAGCAAATACGAATTGCGTGACCTGTGCTTCGACATTAGATGCGACATACTTTCGGAAACCTACCATGGACTAGTTGAATTTATGTCATGGAGAAACTGTTATTCTACTCCGTTCCGGAGGTGGCCCAACATGTTGCTAAGCACGTAGCCGTTATCTTTTGGTTCTCCGGTGTATACACTGCTAGTAAAATATGCATGGTACAGGGTGTTTCAAAAATGACCGGTATATTTGAAACGGCAATAAAAATTAAACGAGCAGCGATAGAAATACACCGTTTGTTGCAATATGCTTGGGACAACAGTACATTTTCAGGCAGACAAACTTTCGAAATTACAGTAGTTACAATTTTCAACAACAGATGGCGCTGCGGTCTGGGAAACTCTATAGTACGATATTTTCCACATATCCACCATGCGTAGCAATAATATGGAGTAGTCTCTGAATGAAATTACCCGAAACCTTTGACAACGTGCCTGGCGAAATGGCTTCACATGCAGATGAGATGTACTGCTTCAGCTGTTCAATTGTTTCTGGATTCTGGCGGTACACCTGGTCTTTCAAGTGTCCCCACAGAAAGAAGTCACAGGGGTTCATGTCTGGCGAATAGGGAGGCCAATCCACGCCACCTCCTGTATGTTTCGGATAGCCCAAAGCAATCACACGATGATCGAAATATTCATTCAGGAAATTAAAGACGTCGGCCGTGCGATGTGGCCGGGCACCATCTTGCATAAACCACGAGGTGTTCGCAGTGTCGTCTAAAGCAGTTTGTACCGCCACAAATTCACGAAGAATATCCAGATAGCGTGATGCAGTAATAGTTTCGGATCTGAAAAATGGGCCAATGATTCCTTTGGAAGAAATGGCGGCCCAGACCAGTACTTTTTGAGGATGCAGGGACGATGGGACTGCAACATGGGGCTTTTCGGTTCCCCATATGCGCCAGTTCTGTTTATTGACGAAGCCGTCCAGGTAAAAATAAGCTTCGTCAGTAAACCAAATGCTGCCCACATGCATATCGCCGTCATCAATCCTGTCCACTATATCGTTAGCGAATGTCTCTCGTGCAGCAATGGTAACGGCGCTGAGGGGTTGCCGCGTTTGAATTTTGTATGGATAGAGGTGTAAACTCTGGCGCATGAGACGATACGTGGACGTTGGCGTCATTTGGACCGCAGCTGCAACACGGCGAATGGAAACCCGAGGCCGCTGTTGGATCACCTGCTGCACTAGCTGCGCATTGCCCTCTGTGGTTGCCGTACGCGGTCGCCCTACCTTTCCAACACGTTCATCCGTCACGTTCCCAGTCCGTTGAAATTTTTCAAACAGATCCTTTATTGTATCGCTTTTCGGTCCTTTGGTTACATTAAACCTCCGTTGAAAACTTCGTCTTGTTGTAACAACACTGTGTTCTAGGCGGTGGAATTCCAACACCAGAAAAATCCTCTGTTCTAAGGAATAAACCATGTTGTCTACAGCACACTTGCACGTTGTGAACAGCACACGCTTACAGCAGAAAGACGACGTACAGAATGGCGCACCCACAGACTGCGTTGTCTTCTATATCTTTCACATCACTTGCAGCGCCATCTGTTGTTGAAAATTGTAACTACTGTAATTTCGAAAGTTTGTCTGCCTGAAAATGTACTGTTGTCCCAAGCATATTGCAACAAACGGTGTATTTCTATCGCTGCTCGTTTAGTTTTTATTGCCGTTTCAAATATACCGGTCATTTTTGAAACACCCTGCATGTAGGTCCACGCCAATGAAATTAGTTTCAAAGAAACGTAGTAGAAATTGTCAAGAAGGTCAGAAGCAACAAGGCAAGACTTTGCTTTTTCAGGGTAATACCACGGAATTAACGTGTGGTGCAGCTGTTATTAGAACCGTTAGGAACGATTGTTGTTATTCTGTGCCAGAGAACGTGCGCATAACGAGAGAGAGGACCAGCTGCTAGCAAATCGCCCCTTCCGCCTCTCGCTACCACTCAAGACGAGAGCGCTTTCGCAAGAGACGGGAATGGTGAAGTTCTTCCTTCGCAGAAAGGGATGAGAGGGAGGACGCGATCCTCAACCTTAACAGGCGGGCCGACCGACCGTAATGATGTCACATCGTTACCCCGGCAGCCAATCACGCGGAAGCCGTTCCGCCCCCATATTTCCCGATAACAGCTGCATGGGAGCAACGCCGAATGCTACTCCATTTTCCCGTTCCGCTCTTCCCAGCCTTCGATTCTCTTTTGTTTTTTCTCGATCTCCATCCCCCTGTCTTTTGTGCCCCCTGTCCCAGCGACCGGCGTACCTCCGACGAACTCATTAAATTTACAAATACCTGTTAGGTCTCTCCAGCAACAGACTTTATCGGTGCTTCATTACTGATGTTTGCTATTCTCCTGTATACAGGGACTTTCACAAATGGACCTGTACACCTCTAGAGGCTGGTTACGGGACTAGGAAGATAAAATGCACTTTCTGGACCCAAGATTTTGACACCAAAATGTTATTCCTGTCTCTCTTATTTAAATGCACTCCCTGACAAAAAAGCGAACCACATAGAAGATGCTTAGAGGTAAATATATCTTCGTCACACCATCAGTGGGTATGTAAATGATTAGAACTGTATTTTGACAGGTAGGACGGACTCCAGACTGCATTAATGTTGTACATGTTTGGTGTTATTGCCAAACCTACTAAACCAACAGTCTTGCCACATAAGTAATACTGCACTCATGCTCATAAATTAAGGATAATGCTGATACATGGTGGAGCAAAGCTCTGGTGGGCGGTCTGCAGGTTTAAATCACCTCGAGGTATGACCATGCAGAGCATTTGACCTGCGGTCGTCGCACAGTGGCGCTGGCAACAGTCCACATATGCAGAGGTGTCTTGGTGCTTGTCAGAGTACAGTGCAGCGAGTAAGTGTGCAGACGTTTTCAGACGTTCTAATGGTGACTGTGTGTTGAAATAGGCTCACAGAACTCATATTGATGACGTTATGAGGGGTATGATACTAGGGCGCCTGGAGGCTGGTCAAACACAGCAGGTCGTAGCACGGCCCCTCAGTGTGCCGCAAAGTGTGATCTCAAGATTATGGCAAGGATTCCAGCAGACAGGAAACATGTCCAGGCGCTACAGTACGGGACGTCCACAGTGTACAACACCACAAGAAGACCGATATCTCACCATCAGTGCCCGCAGACGGCCACGGAGTACTGCAGGTAGCCTTGCTCGGGACCTTACCGCAGCCACTGGAACAGTTGTCTCCAGACACACAGTCAACAGAGGACTGAACAGTTTATTCGCCCGAAGACCTGCAAGGTGCATTACACTGACCCCTGGTCACAGGAGAGCCCGTAAAGCCTGGTGTCAAGAACACAGTACATGGTCACTGGAACAGTGGTCCCAGGTTACGTTCACAGACGAGTCCAGGTATAGTCTGAACAGTGATTCTCGCCGGGTTTTCATCTGGCGTCAACCAGGAACCTGATACCAAACCCCTTAAAAGTCTTTGAAAGGGACCTGTGTGGAGGTCGTGGTTTGATGGTTTGGGGTGCGATTAGAATTGGTGCACTTACACCCCTGCATGTCTTTGCCAGAGGAACTGTATCAGGTCAGGTGTATCGGGACGTCATTTTGCACCAGTATGTCCGCTTTTCAGGGGTGCAGTGGGTCCCACCTTCCTGTTGATGGATGATAACGCGCGGCCCCACGAGCTGACGTCGTGGAGGAGTACCTTGAAACAGAAGGTGTCAGGCGAATGGAGTGGTCTGCCTGTTTTCCAGACCTAAACCCCATCGAGCACGTCTGGGATACTCTCGGTCGGCGTATCGCTGCACGTCTTCAAACGCCTACGACACTTCAGGAGCTCCGACAGGCACTGGTGCAAGAATGGGAGGCTATACCCCAGCAGCTGCTCGACCACCTGATCCAGAGTATGCCAACCCGTTGTGCGGCCTGTTTTCGTTTGCATGGTGATCATATCCCATACTGATTTCGGGGTACATGCGCAGGAAACAGTAGCGTTTCGTAGCACATGTGTTTCGGGACGGTTTTCTCAACACCAATACCGTGGACTTGCAGATCCGTGTCGTGTGTGTTTCCTATGTGCCTATGCTATTAGCGCCAGTTTTGTGTAGTGCCACGTTGTGTGTGGCACCACATTCTGCAATTATCCTTAATTTATGAGCATGAGTGTAGTTCCTGTCAGATCACCAAAGTTAAGGCCTCTCGGGCTTGGCTACCACTTGGGTGGCTCACCGTCTGGGTCTGCCGAGTGCTGTTGGCAAGTGGAGTGCCCTCAGCCCTTGTGAGGCCAACTGAGAAGCTACTTGATTGAGGAGTAGCAGCTGCCGTCATGAAAACTGACAATGGTCAGGAGAGCATTGTGCTGACCACATGCTGCCCTGTACCCGCATTTGGTGATACCTATCGGCTGAGGGTGGGCTGGCGGTCGGTTGGCACCGTTCGGCCTTCTGAGGCCTGTTTTGAGGAAGTGAACGCCTGGTAGGGTGTATAAGGGGCGTCAACAGCTCAGATGTTGAGTGACCACTGTCAACGGCATGGAGATGCCACATACTCGTGTGAGACAATGTTTCAACACTTCACAGAGTTGTCTCCATTTTGCCGACTGGTCGAATTGTGTAATAGCCAGAATTGTGAGGCATTGGCATGTTGGACTAAATGGTAACGTAAGGGCAGGCATACTCCTCATCAAGGTTCTAGTTGACCGTATTTGACCATCACGAAGGAGGATTGCCGTATTGTGCACCACATCATCACATCTACACCTGCTGTCTGAGAAATGGTGTCACAGTAACATTTTGTGTCATCCAGCACCAACGGTCAGAATCCAGTAGCAGCCACACTAGGTAATTACAGTCTCATGCGTTGGCTGCCGTTAACACCACAACACAATTGCCTCCATTTGGAGTGGTGACTGGGAAGGCTGGACTGCTGATGGATGGGGTTGCATTGTCCTTAGTGATCAATCCGGTTCAGCACTAATCCAGATGATCATTGTTCAGGGTACGAGAGCAACCAGGGGAGGAGACCCTTTCTTCCACAGCTCTGGAGAGGCACAGCGGTTGCGTCATGGTATGAGGTTCAAATGGTTCAAATGGCTCTGAGCACTATGGGACTTAACATGTATGGTCATCTGTCTGGTATGAGGTAATGACGGAAAAAACCGACCGGTTCAAACTTTTAGTTCCGCGTAACCTATGTTTTTGGTAATTCTTTGGTCTGGCTTATAACAAGGTAAAAAAGTTAGCATATCAATTTAGCTTAGCAGCAGTGCTAGATTTCTTGGGTTTTAAATGACGCTTTTTAGAAAACATAGTAATGTATATTCGTAAAAATCCCAATGCTTTGAAATATTGTGCCATTTTATACTGGAGAGCCAAAGAAATTTGTACACCTGCCTGATATCGTGTAGGACCTTCCCCGAGCAGGTGACATGGCATGGACTCGACTAATGTCTGAAGTTGCGCTGGAAGGAATTGACCCCATTAATATTGCAGGGCTGTCAATAAATCCGTAAGAGGATGAAGATCTCTTCTGAACAGCACGTTGCAAGGCATCACAGATACGCTCAACAGTGTTCATGTTGGGGAAGTTTCGTGGACAGCGAAACAGTTTAAACTTGGAAGAATGTTCCTGAAGACCCTCTGTGGCATTTTTGGACGTACGGGGTGTCGCATTGTCCTGCTGGAATTGCCCAAGTCCGTCTGAATGCACAATGCACATGAATGGATGCAGGTGATCAGACAGGATGCTTACTTACGTGTCACCTTTCATAGTCGTATCTAGACGTATCAGGGGCCCCACATCACACCAACTGCACACGCCTCACACCATTACAGAGCTAGCACCACTCACTGCAGATGTGCGTGGTCTATGGATTCATGAGGTTGTCTGCATACCCACACACGTCCATTTGATGGACAGAATTTGAAACGAGACTCGTCCTACCAGGCAACATGTTCCCAGCCATCAACAGCCCCCCTCCTGCAGGAGGTTCGAGACAAAAATGGTTCAAATGGCTCTAAGCACTATGGGACTTAACATATAAGGTCATCAGTCTCCTAGACTTAGAACTACTTAAACCTAACTAACCTAAGGACAACACACACAGCCATACCCGAGGCAGGATTCGAATCTGCGACCGTAACAGCAGCGCGGTTACAGACTGAAGCGACCGGCGAGGTTCGAGTCCTCCCTCGGGCATGTCTGTGTGTGTTGTTCTTAGCATAAGTTAGTGTTAGTTTAAGTAGTGTGTAAGTCTAGGGACCAATGACCAAAGCAGTTAGGTCCCTTAGGAATTCACACACACACACATCAAGAGTCCAATGCCGGTGTTGACGGGTCCAGGCGACGCGTAAGGCTTTGTGTCGCGCAGTCATCAGCGGTACACGAGTGATCATTCGTTTCCGAAAGCCCATATCGATGGTATTTAGTTGAATGGTTAGACACTTGTTGATGGCCCAGCATTGAAATCTGCAGCAATTTTCGGAAGGGTTGCACTTCTGTCACCTTGAACGATTCTCTTGAGTCGTCTTTGGTCCCGTTCTTGCAGGATATTTTCCGGCCTTAGCCATGTCTGAGATTTGATGTTTTGCCGGATTCCTGGTATTCACGGTACACTCGTGAAATGGCCGTACGGGAAAATCCAAATTCCGTCGCTACCTTGGAGATGCTGTGTCCCATAGCTGGTGCGCGCTGACTGCAACACCACCTTCAAACCCGCTTAAAATCTTGATAAGCTGCCATTGTAGCAGCAGTAACCGATCTAACTCTTTCGCCAGACACTTGTTGTCTTACATAGGCGTTGCCAACCGCAGCGCCGTATTCTGCCTGTTTACGTATCTCTTTATTTGAATACGCGTGCCTATACCAGCATCTTTGGCACTTCAGAGTAGAATGTATCAGTCCAATTTCGATAAGAATGAGGGCAGTTGAAAACTGATGTAAGAATCAGCACGGCACTGCTGACACAACGGTTACCAGATGGCACATAGTGTGGTACATTAGACGGTAAGCATGTGCCTGCCATGTGCAAGACATGCTCCCACCTGGTCTATAAAGCAGTTTCTCACTGTCGTTCTCAGACAACGGCTACACTGCGGAATGGTACCGTCCCTAGTATGAAAGTTACGAAGTACAGAAGCAGCGAAGTACAATGCTTCACAAGCTTTAAAAATTAAAAGTGAGAGGAGGCACAACAGACTTCCCACGTCATAGAAGAAGAAAACATGCGATATGCCACTTTGGAGAGAAGCTAAATTTGATTGATACATCTATAATTTTATCAATGTCCTATAAACTTCAGACATTAACTGAATAAATTCTCAACTGCCAATGTCGCTAAAACCATTTATTTGTATAGATGACCGTTTATGGCAAACCTCTGTTGCCACCTTCGATCTCTGTAATGATGTAAACATAGATCCGAATATGGCAACAAAAATATTAATATATGATTTTAGCGATTTTGGCAGCTGAGAATTTATTCAGTGTTCATAATACTACAGATCGCCCCCAAGCTTACGGTATCAGCAGCGTATATACTCAATTTTGCTGTTACTTCGAGATAAAAAATTGCTGTCATCCAAAAGTGACGCAGTAGCAAAAGTCATCAACTTTTGACCGTTTTGCTCTCGCCGTCCCAGCGCCCTTCACCTTTGCTATCTTGACTCGAGACAATGACACAGATTTCTGGCACAGCCTCAACCCTGTATGGACCGAGATCTCGTACTCCATCCTCATCAATATTTTTCAGTCCTTGTTCGATGTCTTCGTGAATAACTGAAAACAATAGCAAATAAACGAGCGAATATTGGTTATTTCAGAAACCGATAAGTTTGATCGGTTTCAGCAGTCAGGTTAATCTGGTGACCAAAAGAACCGGTATAACCGAAAACCGGTTGTTTCAGCTATAGCCACCATCTCTAGTGTGAGGAACCATTATGTATGACTTCAGGTCATAACTCTGACGCCTCAGAGGTACAACACGGACGTCCTGGGTCCTTATGGCATTAACACGGTGCCATTTTTCAACAGGATAATGTTCGTCCACACATGTCACGTGTGTCTGCGTACTGCCTGTTTGATGCTGAGGTACTCCTGTGGTTAACAGGAACCTCAGATCCGTTCCCTATAAACATGTGAGTGACCATCTGGGATGTCAACACTGTCCCAGTGAGTACCCAGGTTGTCAAGGATCAGTTACAACAAGTGTAGGCCAGGAAATGGTACAAAGACCATATGACACGCTTTCCAGCCGAATCAGTGCATGCATCCGTTCAGAGGGGGCCTGAAATGTTAGCGCTCATACCGTCAAGTTCTACGCAAAGTCGACTTGATTTTGTATTCACTGGAATGACATTATATACCTTGAGTTGTAAAACTACCGTAAGCTACCGTAGGCTACTGCAGTCACGGACTGCGCGGCTGGTCCCGGAGGAGGATCGAGTCCTCCCTCGGGCATGGGTGTGCGTGTTTGTCCTTAGGATAATTTAGGTTAAGTAGTGTGTAAGCTTAGGGACTGATGACCTTAGCAGTTAAGTCCCATAAGAAGTCACACACATTTGAACATTTTTGAACCGTAGGCTATGGTAAGCAAGCGTGAACAACCGTAGCTTTCGTAGTAAACTTGGTCATTACCATCGTAACTGCGTTACCCGTACGTTAGGTGTGTCGCATAACTATCATGTGTTACTTCATTTAGATCGCTTTGTTTGCGTATGCGGTCAGTGTGTTACTACATATATTCCCCCAGAAACCAGAAGCGGTGAACGGTCGAGGAACTGAGTGACGATGTATAAAGGGCCTTGTAACATAAAGAAAATTTTTGGTCGTAATGAAAATAGCTACAGTACCGCCAAGTTTCTTCTAAATTTCACTTTATTTTTTAATTACTGGAATGAAATCTCGAGCCGCGAAGTTTTACTTTGGTCCCTTCTCCCGGTCTGGGCGCTTCATTTCTCTTTTTTTCAGTGAGTGTAAAATGCAAACTGAGACTTTCAGAAAAATTACGCATAACGAACAAAACATTGGTCGTCCAAAGAGAGAAATTATACTAATACCATCTCCAATGTTGACAATCGTCTCAATTCCCATAGGGCTACGTTCCTCCAATATTTCAAATAGTCCCAGACATTCTTTATGGCATTCGGACTAGGTGATTTTACAGGCCAATCAAAAACAGTCCCAGACATTCTCTGTGGGATTCAAACTCGGTGATTTTACCAGCCATTCGAAAATAGTCCCAGACGTCCCCTGTGGGATTGAGACAGAGTGATTTTACTGGGCTATCGAAAATAGTCCCAGACATTGCGTGTGGGAATCAGACTGTGAGATTTTGCTGACCAGTCCAAATTAGTCCGTCATTGTCTGTACAGTTCAGACTGGATGATTTTACAGGACAGTCAAAGTGCTTTGGTTTTCCTAAGTGTACATCGAACCAAGAACATATGAAAACTTGGAAATTTGCGGCAACTCCTATGGGACCAAACTGTTGAGGTATCGGTCCCTAAGCGTACACACTACAGGGCGTTTCAAAAAGAAAGAGCAGATTTCAAACATTTATTTCTCAAAAACTACAAATGATAGAAACACAATTCCAACGGTCCTTCACTCAATATGAGTACCAAATGTTACACAACAAATATCAAAACTGTACCTCAATATGAGCACCATTTGTTACACGACAAATATCAAACCGGTATCTCATTTCTTGCCACACACGACGCAACTGGTCTTTAGTTACCGAATTCACGGCCGCAACAATTCGATGTCGTACCTCTTGAAGAGTAGCGGGCATAGGTGGGACATAAACACAGTCCTTTATGTACCCCCACAAATAAAAATCGCAGGGAGTAAGGTCTGGTGACCTGGGAGGCCACAGACGATGACATTGATCTTGTGCTCCTGCTCTTCCAATCCACCGTCCTGGAATGGTGTTATTTAGGTACCGTCGTACAGGTTCAGAGAAGTGTGGTGGGGCGCCATCTTGCATGAAGATGAAGTGATTTGAATCTTCCTGAAGTTGAGGAAATAGCCAGTTTTCTAACATGTCCAGGTAAATGGTTCCTGTGATAGTTTTCTCCATGAAAAAGAAAGGTCCATAAACTTTGTTTACCGAAATTGCACAAAAGACGTTAACCTTTGGTGAGTCTCTTTCATGTTGAATAACGTCCCTCGGAGTTTCACTCGCCCAAATTCGTACGTTATGCCGATTAACTTTACCAGAAATGTGAAACGTTGATTCATCTGAAAAAATTAATCGTTCGGCAAAATTGTCCTCTTCCATGTCCTGTAGAATTGCAGTTGAAAATTCGAACCTTTTGTTGTGGTCGTCAGGACGCAATGCTTGCAATAACTGCAGTTTGTACGGCTTCATGTGCAGACGGTTACTCAGAACGCGCCATACCGTTGTTTTAGACATGTTTAGTTCGTGACTTGCCCGTGCCGTGGATTTTCTAGGGCTCCTTTCGTAAGCTGCACGGACACGCTCGACATTTTCATCCGATGTGCGTGGACGACCCGTGCTTTTTCGCTTGCAGATGCAACCATCTTCTACGAATCTGTGATGCCACTCATAAATTTGCTTATGACGAGGCGGCTGTTTGTTGAATTGACGGCGGAATGCACGTTGCACACCAACAATGGACTCTAACTTTGCAAATTGCAGCACACAAAATGATCGTTCCTGTGGTGTCGTCGCCATTTTCCTACAAACAAACGCCAGCGCCACTGCGGATTTGCATGGAACTTCTGCGCGGACCATTGAAAAACTTTGAACCTTTCTCTGACAAGAAACGTTTGAATTGTGTTTCTATCATTTGTAGTTTTTGAGAAATAAATGTTTGAAATCTGCTCTTTCTTTTTGAAACGCCCTGTACTTAATCTAACTTAAACTAACGACAACACGCACACACATGCCCGAGGGAGGACTCGAACCACCGACAGGGACAGCAGCGCGAACCGTGAGAAGGTGCCTTAGACCGCCCGGCTACCCCGCACGGCACAACCCTGTGATCATGGCACCATACTCACCATGAGGATTCAGAACAAAGGGCAAGACTAGGCCACCGACAGCGTTATAATAAACGTCCTCGTTCGTGTTAGCAATAGCACGAATTTGTCAACTCAAGACGTAGTACGAAAAACACTCCCAAAACGTCACAGAACAACCTCCGGCGTGTACTACAATCTTGCACAAATTTTAGGCGCTGTCCACTCTTAGGCAATACTTTGCAGTTGTTGTGCTCATGGGCTGGTTTGAAGCAGCTCCCCCACTACTCTATACTGGGTGAGCCTCTTCGTAACTATTGCATCCTACATCCTTCTGTATCCGCTTACTGTATTCATCTCTTGGTCTCCCTCTACAATTTTTACCCCTAATTTGTTCCCTTGACGTTTCAGAACATGTCCTATCAATCGATCCTTTCTCCTAGTCAGGTTGTGTAATACGAGCTGCATTCAAGTTCTAAGGCCTCCGATTTTTTTTTCTAATTAACTACTCACCCGAAATCGATGAAACTGGCGTTAATTCTCGACGTAATCGCCCTGCAGACGTACACATTTTTCACAACGCTGACGCCATGATTCCATGGCAGCGACGAAGGCTTCTTTAGGAGTCTGTTTTGACCACTGGAAAATCGCTGAGGCAATAGCAGCACGGCTGGTGAATGTGCGGCCACGGAGAGTGTCTTTCATTGTTGGAAAAAGCCAAAAGTCACTAGGAGCCAGGTCAGGTGAGTAGGGAGCATGAGGAATCACTTCAAAGTTGTTATCACGAAGAAACTGTTGCGTAACGTTAGCTCGATGTGCGGGTGCGTTGGCCTGGTGAAACAGCACACGCGCAGCCTTTCCCGAACGTTTTTGTTGCAGTGCAGGAAGGAATTTGTTATTCAAAACATTTTCGTAGGATGCACCTGTTACCGTAGTGCCCTTTGGAACGCAATGGGTAACGATTACGCCCTCGCTGTCCCAGAACATGAACACCATCATTTTTTCAGCACTGGCGGTTACCCGAAATTTTTTTGGTGGTGGTGAATCTGTGTGCTTCCATTGAGCTGACTGGCGCTTTGTTTCTGGATTGAAAAATGGCATCCACGTCTCATCCATTGTCACAACCGACGAAAAGAAAGTCCCATTCATGCTGTCGTTGCGCGTCAACATTGCTCGGCAACATGCCACACGGGCAGCCGTGTGGTCGTCCGTCAGCATTCGTGGCACCCACCTGGATGACACTTTTCACATTTTCAGGTCGTCATGCAGGATTGTGTGCACAGAACCCATAGAAATGCCAACTCTGGAGGCGATCTGTTCAACAATCATTCGGCGATCCCCCAAAACAATTCTCTCCACTTTCTCGATCATGTCGTCAGACCGGCTTGTGCGAGCCCGAGGTTGTTTCGGTTTGTTGTCACACGATGTTCTGCCTTCATTAAACTGTCGCACCCATGCACGCACTTTCGACACATCCATAACTCCATCACCACATGTCTCCTTCAACTGTCGATGAATTTCAATTGGTTTCATACCATGCAAATTCAGAAAACGAATGATTGCACACTGTTCAAGTAAGGAAAACGTCGCCATTTTAAGTATTTAAAACAGTTCTCATTCTCGCCGCTGGCGGTAAACTTCCATCTGCCGTACGGTGCTGCCATCTCTGGGACGTATTGACAGTGAATGCGGCCTAATTTTAAAACAATGCGCATGTTTCTATCTCTTTCCAGTCCGGAGAAAAAAAATCAGAGGCCTTAGAACTTGAATGCACCTCGTAAATTTCCTTTTTCTCCAAATGCATTCAGTACCTCTTCATTAGCTACGTGGTTTACCCATCTAATGTTCAGCATTCGTCTGTAGCGCCACATTTAAAAAAAACTTGTATGCACTTGCTGTCTAAACTGTTTATTGTCCGTATTTCACTTCTACCAATGGCTACACTCCATACAAATACTTTCAGGAAAGACTTCCTAACACTTCAGTTTATAAATAATTACTATTAAAAACAGTCTTGATCACAATTTATTTTATAAGGTGACCGGTTTCGACCACTGCTGTGGTCATCTTCAGACCATTGAGTGGAAACCCCTTTCTGTTGTGATTCTCCAACAGAAAGGGGTTTCCACTCAATGGTCTGAAGATGACCACAGCAGTGGTCGAAACCGGTCACCTTATAAAATAAATTGTGATCAAGACTGTTTTTAATAGTAATTATTTACAATTTTATTGATCACTGCTGTTCCCATAATGCATTCAAAAGTAATACTTCAGTTTATTTTCGATTGATCCCAGCGGAGGTTCGAATCCTTCCTCAGGCATGGGTGTGTGTGTTTGTCCTTAGGATAGTTTAGGTTAAGTAGTGTGTAAGCTTAGGGACTAATGACCTTAGCAGTTAAATTTCATAAGATTTCACACACGTTTGCACATTTATATTCGAAGTTAACAAATTTCTCTTCTTCAGAAATGCTTTTAATGCCATTGCCAGTCTACATTTTACATCTTCTCTACTTTGGCCGCCATTAGTTATTCTGCTGCCCAAATAACAAAACATGTCTGCTACTTTAATTGTGTCGTTTCCTAATCTGACTCGCTCAGCTTCACCTGATTTAATTCGACTACATTCCATTATTCTTGATTTTCTTTTGTTGATGTTCACCTTTTCTTTTCCTTTCAAGATACTGTCCTTTCCGTTCAACTGCTCTTCCAAGTTCTTTGCTGTCTCTGACAGAATTATAATGTCACTGGTAAACTTCAAAGTTTTTATTTCTACAGAATTTTGAAAAACACAGCCCTCAGTCGCGAACACAATTAATTTGTAACCTAGGTTTCGGTGTCACAAGGGACACCTTCTTCGGACAAAATTAAAACTAAATGTTACAGCATAACGTACCAAGAAATGCGAAAGCTGCGGTCATACCTGACAGCGTCAGATAGTCAGAAGAAGGTGTCCCTTGTGACACCGAAACCTAGGTTACAAATTAATTGTGTTCGCGACTGAGGGCTGTGTTTTCCAAAATTTTGTATTATACAACAGTCGCCGATTGACAGCCATGTTAAAAACGTTAAAATTTTAGATTTCATGTTCCTGTACTTTTATTCCAGAATTTTCTTTGGTTTCCTTCACTGCGAGTCTGGTGTACATATTGGTTGAGGTCGCTGATAGGCTACAACCCTGTGTAACTTCCGTCTCAACAACTGCTTCCCTTTCTTGCCCCACAACTCTTATGACTGTCACCTGGTCGCTGTACAAATTCCTCTCCCTGTATTTCACCTCTGCGAACATTATGGAAAACTTTCTGTGGGTCTACAAATGTTATACATGCAGTTTTGCTTTTACTTAATGTATCTTGGTCAGTATTGCTTCGTGTGTTCCAATAGTTCTCCGGAATCGAAACTGATCAGAATTTCCGAAGAAGGGCAGATGTTTCGTTGCAGGTACATTTTAGAAAGCGCAAAAGCGTCGCGAGGATTGTCAGCAAACTCCAGAGGCAGACGTTGCGAGAGAGGTGGTGTGCATAACGGCGTGACCTACTGTTGTTAAAGTTCCGAGAGCATACGGTCCTAGAAGACTCGACCAATGTGTAGCTTCCTAGCGAGTATATCTAGCAAGGACACCATCGTGAAAAAATTAGACAAATTCGAGCGCACACGGGTGCTTACGACCGATCCTTCCCGCGAACGATCCGCGACTTAAAGGACCCTCCGCCACACATCGGAAGGTGACTTTTCGAGTATAGATATACACTACTGGCCATTAAAATTGCTACACCACGAAGGTGACGTGCTACAGACGCGAAATTTAACCGACAGGAAGAAGATGATGTGATATGCAAATGATTAACTTTTCAGAGCATTCACACAAGGTTGGCGCCGGTGGCGACACCTACAACATGCTGACATGAGGAAAGTTTCCAACCGATTTCTCATACACAAACAGCAGTTGACCGGCGTTGCCTGGTGAAACGTTGTTGTGATGCCTCGTGTAAGGAGGAGAAATGCGTACCATCACGTTTCCGACTTTGATAAAGGTCGGATTGTAGCCTATGGCGATTGCGGTTTATCGTATCGCGACATTGCTGCTCGCGTTGATCGAGATCCAATGACTGTTTGCAGAATATGGAATCGGTGGGTTCAGGAGGGTAATACGGAACGCCGTGCTGGATCCCAACGGCCTCCTATCGCTAGCAGTAGAGATGGCAGCCATCTTATCTGCATGGCTGTAACGGATCGTGCAGCCACGTCTCGATCTCTGAGTCAACAGATAGGGACATTTGCAAGATAACAATCATCTCTACCAACAGTTCGACGACGTTTTCAGCAGCATGGACTATCGGCTCGGAGACTATGGCTGCGGTTACCCTTGACGCTGCATCACAGACAGGAGCGCCTGCGATGGTGTACTCAACGATGAAGCTGGGTGCACGAATGGCAAAACGTCATTTTTTCGGATGAATCCAGGTTCTGTTTACAGCATCATGATGGTCGCATCCGTGTTTGGCGACATTGTGGTGAACACACATTGGAAGCGTGTATTAGTCATCGCCATACTGGCGTATCACCTGGCGTGATGGTATGGGGTGCCATTGGTTACACGTCTCGGTCCCTTTTGTTCGCACTGACGGCACCTTGAACAGTGGACATTACATTTGAGATGTGTTACGACCTGTGGGTCTATCCTTCATTCGTTCCCTGTGAAACCTTACATTTCAGCAGGATAATGCACGACCGCATGTTGCAGATCCTGTACGGGTCTTTCTGGATACAGAGAATGTTCGGCTGCTGCCATGGCCAGCACTTGCTCCAGATCTCTCACCAACTGAAAACGTCTGGTCAATGGTGCCCGAGCAACTGGCTCGTCACAATACGCCAGTCACTACTCTTGATGAGCTGTGGTATCGTGTTGAAGCTGCATGGGCAGCTGTACCTGTACACGCCATCCAAGCTCTGTTTGACTCAATGCCCATGCGTATCGAGGCCGTTATTATGGCCAGAAGTGGTTGTTCTGGCTACTGATTTCTCATGATCTATGCACCCAAATTGAGAGAAAATGTAATCTCATGTCAGTTCTAGTATACTGTATTCGTCCAATGAATACACGTTTATCATCTGCATTTCTTCTTCGTGTTGCAGTTTTAATGGCCAGTAGTGTAGATGAAGATGTTTAAGTTGTTCTCTGGTTTTTAATCATAACTTTACGTCGTGGACTGTAAACGAAATTACCACTTCACCAGATACATCGTCTGACCCCACGAGTGGATGTGCAAAGGGTAGAACAGGTCCCTACTATATTTTATGTTAACTTTGATTGACTTTTTATGTAACTAAGTATTTTCATTATAAGTTCATCACAGTTAGCGGACAGTGAAATTGTACAAGCACCTGACATAATTTGTCTAAGAGTACTGACAATCATACCTCATGTCAAATAGGCAGACATCACCGGAAGAACAAAAACGTCTTGTTGGGACAAATAAGTAGGTGATGGTTAAAATTCATTTTATCAAATACAAATAGCTTATCAGATAGGGACCCAAAAACAGAGTTCTGCTTCCAAAATACATATATACACTACTGGCCATTAAAATTGCTACACGAAGAAGAAATGCAGATGATAAACGGGTATTCATCGGACAAATATATTACACTACAACTGACATGTGATTAGATTTTCACGCAATTTGGGTGCATAGATCCTGAGAAATCAGTACCCAGAACAACATCCTCTGGCCACAATAACGGCCTTGATACGCATGGGCATTGAGTCAAACAGAGCTTGGATGGCGTGTACAGGTACAGCTGCCCATGCAGCTTCAACACGATACCACAGTTCATCAGGAGTAGTGACTGGCGTATTGTGACGAGCCACTTGCTCGGCCACCACTGACAAGACGTTTTCAGTTGGTGAGAGATCTGCTGGCCAGGGTAGCAGTCGAACATTCTCTGTATCCAGAAAGGCCCGTACAGGACCTGCAACATGCGGTCGTGCATTATCCTGCTGAAATGTAGGGTTTCGCGGGGGTCGAATGAAGGGTGGAGCCACATCAGAAATGCAACGCCACTGTTCAAAGTGCCGTCAATGCGAACGAGGAGTGACCGAGACGTGTAGCCAATGACACCCCATACCATCACGACGGGTGATACACCAGTATGGCGATGACGAATACACGCTTCCAATGTGCGTTCACCGCGAAGTCACGAAACACGTATGCGACCACCATGATGCTGTAAACAAAACCTAGATTCATCCGAAAAAATGACGTTATGCCATTCGTGCTCCCAGGTTCGTCGTTGAGTACTCCATCGCAGGTGCTCCTGTCTGTGATGCAAAGTCAAGGGTAACCGCAGCCACGGTCTCCGAGCTGATAGTGCATGCTGCTGAAAACGTCGTCGAACTGTTAGTGCAGATGGTTGTTGTCCTGCAAACGTCCCCATCTGTTGACTCAGGGATCGAGACGTGGCTGCACGATCCGTTACAGCCATGCGGATAAGATGCCTGTCATCTCGACTGCTAGTGATACGAGGCCGTTGGGATCCAGCACGGCGTTCCGTATTACCCTCCTGAACCCACCGATTTCATATTCTGCTAACAGTCATCGGATCTCGACCAACGCGAGCAGCGCTTTTGACAGCTTTCAATTGCGAAGCGAAAACGGCTGTAGGCGATAACAGTAACCATCTGTGGAGCTATGAAGAGGCATTGCCATAGAGACGTTTACGAAAACGCGTTGCATACACGTGAAGCAGCTGTGACCAGCCTACAGGGACTGTCGGGAATCATCTCACACCGGCTCTGCTGCATAACTTCATACGCGTTTTCAAAAAAATGGTTCAAATGGCTCTGAGCACTATGGGACTTAAAATCTGAAATCATCAGTCCCCTAGAACTTAGAACTACGTAAACCTAACTGACTTAAGGATACCTCACACATCCATGCCCGAGGCAGGATTCGAACCTGCGACCGTAGCAGCAGCGCGGATCCGGACTGAAGCGCCTAGAAACACACGGCCACAACGTGCCGGCTCATACGCATCTTCACGAACACATGGAAATGAAATTTTTTCGATATTGCACTACACAGTTAATTTTTTGTTTCTAGAACAAAATTGAAGAATACATTGAAAGCCTCTATGAGGGTGAAGATTTGTCTGATGTGATAGAAGAAGAAACAGGAGTCGATTTAGAAGAGATAGAGGATCCAGTATTAGAATCGGAATTTAAAACAGCTTTGGAGGAATTACGGTCGAATAAGGCAGAAGGGATAGATAACATTCCATCAGAATTTCTAAAATCATTGGGGGAAGGGGCAACAAAACGACTATTCACGTTGGTGTGTAGAATATATGAGTCGGGCGATATACCATCTGACTTTCGGAAAAGCATCATGCACACAATTCCGAAGACGCAAGAGCTGACAAGTGCGAGAATTATCGCACAATCAGCTTAACAGCTCATGCATCGAAGCTGCTTACAAGAATAATATATAGAGGAATGGAAAAGAAAATTGAGAATGCGCTAGGTGACGATCAGTTTGGCTTTAGGAAAAGTAATGGGACGAGAGAGGCAATTCTGACGTTACGGCTAATAATGGAAGCAAGGCTAAAGAAAAATCAAGACACTTTCGTAGGATTTGTCGACCTGGCAAAAGCGTTCGACAATATAAAATGGTGCAAGCTGCTCGAGACTCTGAAAAAAGTAGGGGTAAGCTATAGGGAGAGACGGGTCATATACAATATGTACAACAACCAAGAGGGAATAATAAGACTGGATGATCAAGAACGAAGTGCTCGTATTAAGAAGGGTGTAAGACAAGGCTGTAGCCTTTCGCCCCTACTCTTCAATCTGTACATCGAGGAAGCAATGATGGAAATAAAAGAAAGGTTCAGGAGTGGAATTAAAATACAAGGTGAAAGGATATCAATGATACGATTCGCTGATGACATTGCTATCCTGAGTGAAAGTGAAGAAGAATTAAATGATCTGCTGAACGGAATGAACAGTCTAATGTGTACACAGTATGGTTTGAGAGTAAATCGGAGAAAGACGAAGGTAATGAGAAGTAGTAGAAATGAGAACAGCAAGAAACTTAACATCAGGATTGATGGTCACGAAGTCAATGAAGTTAATGAATTTTGCCACCTGCGCAGTAAAATAACCCACGACGGACGGAGCAAGGAGGACATCAAAAGCAGACTCGCTATGGCAAAAAAGCCATTTCTGGCCAAGAGAAGTCTACTAATATCAAATATCGGCCTTAATTTGAGGAAGAAATTTCTGACGATGTACGTCTGGAGTACAGCATTGTATGGTAGTGAAACATGGACTGTGGGAAAACCGGAACAGAAGAGAATCGAAGCATTTGAGATGTGGAGCTACAGACGAATGTTGAAAGTTAGGTGGACTGATAAGGTAAGGAATGAGGAGGTTCTACGCAGAATCGGAGAGGAAAGAAATATGTGGAAAACACTGATATGGAGAAGGGACAGGATGATAGGACATCTGCTAAGACATGAGGGAATGACTTCCATGGTACTAGAGGCAGCTGTAGAGGGCAAAAACTGTAGAGGAAGACAGAGATTGGAACACGTCAAGCAAATAATTGAGGACGTAGGCTGCAAGTGCTACTCTGAGATGAAGAGGTTAGCACAGGAAAGGAATTCGTGGCGGGCCGCATCAAACCAGTCAGTAGACTGATGACCAAAAAAAAACAAAATTGACAAAATGAATACCCGAACATTGTCCAGTATGTCAGCTAGTAAAAGAAAAAAATATCGGAGAAAGTGGTGGGAGAGCTCTGAGAGTTTTCATCCGGACGACCTCGTCGTAATGACGCTCGGTCGTACAGAATCGCAGGTTCTGTACTGGAAGGACGTTCACGTGACTCGGTTTGGGTGACAGCCCCCTTCCGTTGGCCAGACCTGGCTGTCCCTCGCGGCCGCCCTGTGAGGCGCCAGAGGTGTGGGGGTTGGGACGCCGTCCCCCCACGGACGACGCAGTGACGTCACGGCAGTGTGCTCCTAATAGCCTATCAGCCGGCAAGATGGGCTCCGCAGCAGATTGGTTCCGCCCCGCCACGCTCTGCGACACCGCAGAAGCTGCCGCACAGCTGGGGTGGCCAGGAACCAGTAGCCAGTCGCTGCCTCTCACACGAGCCGTGTCCCATGATTCCTCCATCCACGTGTGGAGCCCATGTCACAGTTTTTCTATATCGATGATGTCTGGATACTGTGACCAGGGTGAAAAGTTTTTAAACCGACAAACTCTGGGAGGTTGTACGGGACATCAAAACAAATATTTTTCCCTAATGTCATTTTTTCCTATGAGGAGTATTTAAACCGGCAGAGGAAGATTTCTCTGGCGGCAAATTAACTAAACCAACAAATACTTTTCCATTTTTTATGACCAAGAGACATCACATTAACACAACCCCTATTTCAATTACAGTAGATTTTCAAAAATGCCTCCATTGACACGTAAACAAAGGTTGCACCGTCGGATCATGTTCTGTCTGACACAGGCAAAACCTCCAGGAGAATCCCGAATTGTTCCTGCTGCTGCTGCTACTATCCGGGCAACCAGATCCTCGTCTGATGCAACAGGAGTTGCGCAAACAAGGTTGCGCATCTCTCTCCACACGTAAAAGTCCAGAGGGGACATATCTGGGGATCGAGCAGGCCATGGTGCAGGACCACCTCTGCCAATCCACGTTTCTGGGAACCGTCGGTCCAGGAATCGACGCACACGACGACTGAAATGTGCCGGCGCCCCGTCATGTTGGAACCACATGAGTTGTCTTGTAGGGAGCGGGATATCTTCCAGAAATTCTGACAATGCTCTGGCGAGAAAATTGTAATAGTTCCAGCCATTTAATGGGCTAAGTAGGATATACGGCCCAATTAAACAGTCCCCAACAACACCGACCCACACATTAACGAAGAACCGCACTTGATGAGCCGTAGTAACTGTGGCATGTGGGTTATCCTCACTCCAAACGTGCGAATTGTGCTTTTTGAAGACTCCATCACGCCCGAACGTTGCTTCATCGGTACACAACACAGAGGATGGAAATGTAGGATGCATTTCACATCATTCCAGGTACCACTGCGAAAACTGTGCTCTGGGTGTATAAGCAACTGGTTCCAGGTTGTGGACACGCTGTAAGTGAAATGGACGTAACAATTGCTCTCGAAGGACTGTTCTTACATTCGTCTGTTTCGTCTCCATGTTACGTGCAATTGCACGAGTGCTGATTGGAGGATCCCGCTTCACATGCTGCAAGACAGCTTCCTCAAATAGCACCGTTCCTACCGTGCGACGGCGTCCCTGTCCAGGTAATCTGCTAAATGACCCGGACTCACGCAGACGTTGGTACACAGCAGCAAAGGTCGTATGATGCCGGATACGGGATTAGGATATTGTTGTTGATAAACCCGCAGTGCAGCTCGTCCGTTGTGGTGCGCTACGTAGTACGCACCAACCATATCAGTGTACTCACTCCAGGTGTATCGCTCCATTAGTAAACAGAGACAATGCACTACTACACTGGTGCACAGCAGTTGCCTACAAATGAAGAGCGTTATACGCCCTCTAACAACTGAAGATCGTAATACCGCCTCAAACATCTGAAGAGCGTAATACAGCCTCCACCGGTTTATATAATCCTCATAGGAAAAAATTACATTAGGGAAAAATATTTGTTTTGATGTCCCCTACAACCTCCAAGAGTTTGTCGGTTTAAATACTTTTCACCCTGTATACACGTTCAGTCGGAACAGATACGGGTTTCGGAAGTGGAGCTTGCTGGATTTTCTGTTCTACCCTGCAATATTTAAACAAGACTTACCACTTGCTATAATGAAAGAAACACTAAAGAAAAATCAAGGCATGTTCACTGGATTTGTCGACATGGCGAGCCGTTCCACAATGTCAAACGGTGAAAGATAGTCGAAGTTATGAGGAAAACAGGGGTGAGATGTAGGGAAATGAAGGTAATATACAATATCTGCAAGAGCCAAAACGGAACAATAACAGTGGAAGATCAAGAACGCAGTGCTCAAAGTGAAACGGGTGTAAGACAGAGATGCATTCTTTCGCCGCTAATCTTTAATCTATACATCGAAGAAGCAGTCACGGAAATAAAAGAAAGGCACAACAGTGGAATCAAAATTGAGGGTGAAGAGATATCAGTCGTAAGATTCGCTAACGACATTGCTATCCTCAGTGAAAATGAAGAAGCATTACAGGATCTGATGAATGAGAATATATCGAAAAAAGATGAAAGTTGTGAGAAGTAGAAGAAATAACAACAGCGAGATACTTGACATCATTATTGGTGATTACGAAGTAGACGAAGCTAAGGAATTCTGCCACCTAGGCGGCAAAATAACCCAAGATGGATGGAGCAAGGAGGACGTCAAAAGCATATCACCACTGGCAAAAAGGGCATTCCTGGCGAAGAGAAGTCTGCTAGTATCAAACATTGTCCTAATGCGAGGAACAAATTTCTGGGAATGTACGTTTTGCGCACAGAATTGTAGGATAGTGAAATATGGACAGCATGAAAACCTGAAAAGAAGAGAATCGGATCATTTCAAATATGGTGTTACAGAAGAATTTTCAAAATTAGATGGACTGATAAGGTAAGGGGCGAGGAAGTTCTCTGGAGATTAGACGAGGAGCCCGCATCTCGTGGTCGTGCGGTAGCGTTCTCGCTTCCCACGCCCGGGTTCCCGGGTTCGATTCCCGGCGGGGTCAGGGATTTTCTCTGCCTCGTGATGGCTGGGTGTTGTGTGCTGTCCTTAGGTTAGTTAGGTTTAAGTAGTTCTAAGTTCTAGGGGACTGATGACCACAGCAGTTGAGTCCCGTAGTGCTCAGAGCCATTTGAACCATTAGACGAGGAAAAGAATGTATGGAAAACACTGACAAGAAGACAGGACAAGATGGTAGGACATTTGTTAAGACATCACCGAACAACTTCCATGATGAAGCAAAACTTCTTGCCACAGCCTACAACCTACGAACGTGCAGCATTCCATCACATGAACCACCGTCTCCTTTCTATCCCGATCTGCAAGAAGACTTTGACGAGGAACATAACACAATAAAAACAGTAGCCATGAATAATGAATGTGACCCCAACACCACTGACAAAAGTTTTAGATAAGAAGAAGAAGAAGAAGAAGAAGAAGAAGAAGAAGCAAGTCTGGTCCCTACTGTCGCCATTGAAAAATAGAAACAGGAAAAGAAATGGTGCAGATTACCTTTTGTAGGGAAAACATCAAATAACATAAGTAACACCTTGAAGGCAAAGGGTTTCTCTGAGTTTTTCTATGTCCCTTAGACAATAGGTAGTTTCTTGTTCAATTCAAAAGACAATCAACGGGCTACCACAGAAAGTGAGGTTCATAAAATCACATGCTGTGAGTGTCAGTCTTGCTACAATGGACAGACTGGGAGGTCAATCTGTACCAGGCTTAAGGAACGCCACAGAAGCTGGAGATTGAGGAAGCCTGATTCAGCCTTTACAGAACATTGCCTGAACAATAATCACACATACACAATAGATGTACAAGTCCTGCACACAGAGGAAAAGGGGGCCAAACTCAACCAATTAGAAATTTTAGAAGATGTGTATACCCCACACCTATTATTAAACGAGCAAACCCAATGCAATTGTTCACGTCTTTTAGGTGAAATCGCAACCCCAGGATAGAAGCAAAACATTGAGCCGCAGTCCACCGTTGTTAAAAATATCTTGGCTGATGCGTAACTTTAGTCCAGTCATTGTAGTATAATTGGTGAATTTATAATAATGTCCTCCCCCCCCCCCCCCCCATGAGCCGTAGACCTTGCAGTTGGTGGGCAGGCTTGCGTGCCTCAACGATACAGATAGCCGTACCGTAGGTGCAACCACAACGGAGAGGTATCTGTTGAGAGGCCAGACAAACGTGTGGATCCTGAAGAGGGGCAGCAGCCTTTTCAGTAGTTGCAGGGGCAACAGTCTGGATGATTGACTGATCTGGCCTTGTAACAGCAACCAAAACAGCCTTGCTGTTCTGGTACTGCGAACGGCTGAAAGCAAGGGGAAACTACGGCCGTAATTTTTCCCGAGGGCATGCAGCTTTACTGTATGGATAAATGATGATGGCGTCCTCTTGGGTAAAATATTCCGGAGGTAAAATAGTCCCCCATTCGGATCTCCGGGCGGGGACTACTCAAGAGGACGTCGTTATCAGGAGAAAGAAAACTGGCGTTCTACTTATCGGAGAGTGGAATGTCAGATCCCTTAATCGGGCAGGTAGATTAGAAAATTTAAAAAGGGAAATGGATAGGTTAAAGTTAGATAAAGTGGGAATCAGCGAAGTTCGGTGGCAGGAGGAACAAGACTTTTGGTCACGTGAATACAGGGTTATAAATACAAAATCAAATAGGGGTAATGCAGGAGTAGGTTTAATAATGAATAAAAAAATAGGAGTTCGGGTAAGCTACTACAAACAACATAGTGAACGCATTATTGTGGCCAAGATAGACACGAATCCCACGCCTACGACAGTAGTACAAGTCTATATGCCAACTAGCTCTGCAGATGCCGAAGAAATTGAAGAAATGTATGATGAGACAAAAGCAATTATTCAGATAGTGAAGGGAGACGAAAATTTAATAGTCATGGGTGACTGGAATCCGACTGTAGGAAAAGGGAGAGAAGGAAACGTAGTAGGTGAATATGGATTGGGGGTAAGAAACAAAAGAGGAATTTTGCACAGAGCACAACTTAATCATAGTTAACATTGGTTCAAGAATAATAAAAGAAGGTTGTATACATGGAAGAACCCTGGAGATACTAGAAGGTTTCAGATAGATTATGTAATGGTAAGACAGAGATTTAGGAACCAAGTTTTAAATTGTAGAACATTTCCAGGGGCAGATGTGGACTCTGACCACAATCTATTGGTTATGAACTGTAAATTAAAACTGAAGAAACTGCAAAGAGGTGGGATTTTAATGAGATGGGACCTGGATAAACTGACTAAACCAGAGATTGTACAGAGTTTCAGGGAGAGCATAAGGGAGCAATTGACAAGAATGAGGGAAAGAAATACAGTAGAAGAAGAATGGGTAGCTTTGAGGGATGAAATAGTGAAGGCAGCAGAGGATCAAGTAGGTAAAAAGACAAGGGCTAGTAGAAATCCTTGGGTGACAGAAGAAATACTGAATTTAATTGATGAAAGGAGAAAATATAAAAATGCAGTAAAAGAAGCAGGCAAAAAGGAATACAAACGTCTAAAAAATGAGATCGACAGGAAGTGCAAAATGGCTAAGCAGGCATGGCTAGAGGACAAATGTAAGGATGTAGAGGCTTATCTCACTATTGGTAAGATAGATATTGCCTACAGGAAAATTAAAGAGACCTTTGGAGAAAAGAGAACCACTTGTATGAATATCAAGAGCTCAGATGGAAACGCAGTTCTAAGAAAAGAAGGGAAAGCAGTAAGGTGGAAGGAGTATATAGAGGGACTATACAAGGGCGATATACTTGAGGGCAATGTTATAGAAAGGGAAGAGGATGTAGATGAAGATGAAATGGGAGATATGATACTGCGTGAAGAGTTTGATAGAGCACTGAAAGACCTGAGTCGAAACAAGGCCCCGGGGGTAGACAACATTCCATTAGAACTACTGACAGCCTTGGGAGAGCCAGTCATGACAAAACTCTACCATCTGGTGAGCAAAATGTATGAGACAGATGAAATACCCTCAGACTTCAAGAAGAATATAATAATTCCAATTCCAAAGAAAGCAGGTGTTGACAGATGTGAAAATTACCGAAATATCAGTTTAACAAGTCACGGCTGCAAAATACTAACGCGAATTCTTTGCAGACGAATGGAAAAACTGGTAGAAGCTGACCTCGGGGAAGATCAGTTTGGATTCCGTAGAAATATGGGAATGCGTGAGGCAATACTGACCCTACGACTTATCTTAGAAGCTAGATTAAGGAAAGGCAAACCTACATTTCTAGCATTTGCAGACTTAGATAAAGCTTTTGACAATGTTGACTGGAATACTCTCTTTCAAATTCTGAGGATGGCAGGGGTAAAACACAGGGAGTGAAAGGCTATTTACAATTTGTACAGAAACCAGATGGCAGTTATGAGTCGAGGAGCATGAAAGGGAAGCAGTGGTTGGGAAGGGAGTGAGACAGGGTTGTAGCCTCTCCCCGATGTTATTCAATCTGTATACTGAGCAAGCAATAAAGGAAACAAAAGAAAAATTCGGAGTAGGTATTAAAATCCATGGAGAAGAAATAAAAACTTTATGGTTCGCCGATGACATTGTAATTCTGTCAGAGACAGCAAAGGACTTGGAAGAGCAGTTGAACGGAATGGACAGTGTCTTGAAGGAAGGATATAAGATGAACATCAACAAAAGCAAAACGAGGATAACGGAATGTAGTCTAATTAAGTCGGGTGATGCTGAGGGAATTAGATTAGGAAATAAGACACTTGGAGTAGTGAAGGAGTTTTGCTATTTGGGGAGCAAAATAACTGATGATGGTCGAAGTAGAGAGGATATCAAATGTAGACTGGGAAAGGCAAGGAAAGCGTTTCTGAAGAAGAGAAATTTGTTAACATCGAGTATAGATTTAAGTGTCAGGAAGTCGTTTCTGGAAGTATTTGTATGGAGTGTAGCCATGGATGGAAGTGAAACTTGGACGATAAATAGTTTAGACAAGAAGAGAATAGAAGCTTTCGAAATGTGGTGTTACAGAAGAATGTTGAAGATTAAATGGGTAGATGACGTAACTAATGAGGAGGTATTGAGTGGGATTGGGGAGAAGAGGAGTTTGTGGCACAACTTGACTAGAAGGAGGGATCGGTTGGTAGGTCACGTTCTGAGGCATCGAGAGATCACCAATTTAGTATTGGAGGGCAGCGTGGAGGGTAAAAATCGTAGAGGGAGACCAAGAGATGAATACACTAAGCAGATTCAGAAGGATGTAGGCTGCAGTACGTACTGGGAGATGAAGCAGCTTGCACCGGATAGAGTAGCATGGAGAGCTGCATCAAACCAGTCTCAGGACTGAAGACCACAACAACAACAACAACATAATAATGTACGTAATTTGTTAAAAATGGTCAATTACGTAATTGTACGTTAAGCTTTGGATCGATACCCTAAGAAGTTGAGATGATTGTTGTTGCCTTGTCATCATGTTTATCTGTGCATTATAATCTTTGGGAATCAGTAATGTACTGCAAAATGAGCTTATACCCGAAACCTTAGTTAAGCAATAACATTAACAATAAATTATGAAACAAGGCTATAAACAGTGTTTGTTTAGTTAATTTACAATGTTTCACTAAGAAACCACAGCTGATTCAATAAAAAATTTTCGAGATATTTAATTTTGAAATCAGGGACTCCTTCACTGGACAGCCTGTAAATAAACAAACAAATAAATGTATAGTAGTTGCATTCACTAAATAACGCAAAACATTTTTTTTTTCTAAAAGGAAGTTGGTTTTAATCAGGATTCCAGTGTTTCGGCTATAAAATCCTATTGTCTACCATAATCTCCGTTCAGTGCGACGGCCATATGGGAGAAGGGAAGGGCTGTATGCCCGTGAGGTACAAGTCTACAAGTCGACGTCAGAGCCAACGACTGACTGCATCAATAACCTCCCCCTCATCCACGAACCGCTTCCAGCGGAGTGCATCCTTCATTGGGCCAAACGAATGGAAGTCGGAAGGTGCGACATCAGAGCTGCAGGCTGGATTAGGAAGAAGTCCAATGAAGTTTTGTTAGCTCTTCTCGTTGCGCAGAGGCCATGCGTCATCTTGGAGAAGAGGAGCTGACGAAAACAGATGCCTCGCCCAACGACTCACCGCGCTTTTGTTCACTGTCTCCGTGCACATTCTGCAAGGGCGTCTGAATAACTGCAATGCCTGATTTTTCTTGAAAAGAACACAGCACCGTTATATAAGCTATAATCAAGGCTGTGTGTAGCGGCGCCGCCCCATATCGGAACTTCATGAAACTACAGCGGTCGAAGCGCGAATATTCAACATTATTCAATAACAAATTTTTCATCTTTTCAACCGAAATTGGCCGAGAATGAAATGTGTAGCATTACTTAGTCAGTGCCTTTCGTATACAGGGTGTTACAAAAAGGTACAGCCAAAGTTTCAGGAAACATTCCTCACACACAAAGAAAGAAAATTTGTTATGTGGACATGTGTCCGGAAACGCTCACTTTCCGTGTTAGAGCTCATTTTATTACTTCTCTTCAAATCACATTAATCATGGAATGGAAACACACAGCAACAGAACGTACCAGCGTGACTTCAAACACTTTGTTACAGGAAATGTTCAAAATGTCCTCTGTTAGCGAGGATACATGCATCCACCCTCCGTCGCATGGAATCCCTGATGCGCTGATGCAGCCCTGGAGAATGGCGTATTGTATCACAGCCGTCCACAATACGAGCACGAAGAGTCTCTACATTTGGTACCGGGGTTTCGTAGACAAGAGCTTTCAAATGCCCCCATAAATGAAATTCAAGAGGGTTGAGGTCGGGAGAGCGTGGAGGCCATGGAACTGATCCGCCTCTACGAATCCATCGGTCACCGAATCTGTTGTTGAGAAGCGTACGAACACATCGACTGAAATGTGCAGGAGCTCCATCGTGCATGAACCACATGTTGTGTCGTACTTGTAAAGGCACATGTTCTAGGAGCACAGGTAGAGTATTCCGTGTGAAATCATGATAACGTGCTCCATTGAGCGTAGGTGGAAGAACATGGGGCTCAATCAAGACATCACCAACAATGCCTGCCCAAATATTCACAGAAAATCTGTGTTGATGACGTGATTGCACAATTGCGTGCGGATTCTCGTCAGCCCACACATGTTGATTTTGATTCTCCCGTAGCACTCTCCATACAGTGACGTGGTCAACGTTACCTTGTACAGCAGCAACTTCTCTGACGCTGACATTAGGGTTATCGTCAACTGCACGAAGAATTGCCTCTTCCATTGCAGGTGTCCTCGTCGTTCTAGGTCTCCCCCAGTCGCGAGTCATAGGCTGGAATGTTCCGTGCTCCCTAAGACGCCGATCAATTGCTTCGAACGTCTTCCTGTCGGGACACCTTCGTTCTGGAAATCTGTCTCGATACAAACGTACCGCGCCACGGCTATTGCCCCGTGCTAATCCATACATCAAATGGGCATCTGCCAACTCCGCATTTGTAAACATTGCACTGACTGCAAAACCACGTTCATGATGAACACTAACCTGTTGATGCTACGTACTGATGTGGTTGATGCTAGTACTGTAGAGCAATGAGTCGCTTGTCAACACAAGCACCGAAGTCAACATTATCTTCCTTCAATTGGGCCAACTGGCGGTGAATCGAGTAAGTACAGTACATACTGACGAAACTAAAATGAACTCCGACGTGGAAATTAAGCGTTTCTGGACACAGGTCCACATAACATCTTTTCTTTTTTGGTGTGTGAGGAACGTTTCCTGAAAGTTTGGCCGTACCTTTTTGTAACACCCTGTATACAACTAGTAGTGCAGGCTCAGCTGACCGCCAGTACCTGCCGGGGACCCCCAGTGACGGACCACTCGCTCTGATTGCAGGCTGTTCGAGGAGCACTCGGACCTGCTGGAGCTGTTCGAGCGTTTCCGGTCGCTGAAGACGCGCGAGGAGCAGGCGAGCAGCATGGAGCTGGCCGAGCACGCGACCACCGTGATGAACTCGCTGGACGAGGCCATCCGGGCGCTCGACGACGCCGACACCTTCTTCACCTTCGTGGAGCAGGTCGGCGCATCGCACCGCCGCATCCCGGGCTTCCAGCCGGAGCTCTTCTGGGTGAGTCGCAGCTCTACCCAGCCCACCCTCCGCAACTACTGGAACCAGCAGACGTTCCATAGTTGGTCTGGTACTGCGTATAATGGATCCGTGCTCGCTCCATTCAGATCACTCGTACTCTTGCACAGTTACTGCCCTGAGAGGGAGGGACAGAACCACCCTTTCCCAGTTGGTTAGAATATGACATCTTCTCTATGCTTTTCACAAAACTAGCTCCAAATTGTTCTTGTTGATTACGTAAGTCCACGACAAGCTTCTTCTAACACACATTATCACGTATTTCTCCTGACATTATAGTTATACACTGTAATGACAAAAAAAATCGACGCACCAGGAAGGAATTACCTGAATGGGACGGAAACTGATACACGTGACACACGTACAGACAAACAAATGATAACAGTAATGATGGGAGCTGAAGAAATGAATTAAAATTTGTCCTACAGCTGGGACTCGAACCAAGGTCTCCTTGCTTAGTAGGCAGAAATGACGACCGTTACATCACCGCAGCACACTATGGTCAACATTCCTGCACGGACTACCCATGTCGAGCACCCTCCCTAATACAAACTTCAATTCATGTTGTTGTTGTGGTCTTCAGTCCAGAGACTTGTTTGATGCAGCTCTCCATGCTACTCTATCCTGTGCAAGCTTCTTCATCTTCCAGTACTTACTGCAACCTACATCCTTCTGAATCTGTTTAGCGTATTCATCTCTTGGTCTCCATCTGCGATTTTTACCCTCCACGCTGCCCTCCAATACTAAATTGGTGATCCCTTGATGCCTCAGAATATACCCAACCGATCCCATCTTCTAGTCAAGTTGTGCCAGAAATCTCTCTTCTCTCCAATTCTATTCAATACCTCCTCATTAGTTATGTGATCTACCCATCTAATCTTCAGCATTCTTCTGTAGCACCACTTTTCGAAAGCTTCTGTTCTCTTCTTGTCCAAACTAGCTATCATCCATGTTTCACTTCCATACATGTCTACGCTCCATACAAATACTTTCAGAAACGATTTCCTGACACTTAAATCTATACTCGATGTTAACAAATTTCTCTTCTTCAGAAACGCTTTCCTTGCTATTGCAAGTCTACATTTTATATCCTCTCTACTTCGACCATCATCAGTTATTTTGTTCCCCAAATAGCAAAACTCGTTAACTACTTTAAGTGTCTCATTTCCTAATCTAATTCCCTCAGCATCACACGACTTAATTCGACTACATTCCATTATCCTCGTTTTGCTTTTGTTGATGTTCATGTTATATCCTCATTTCAAGACACTGTCCATTCCATTGAGCTGCTCTTCCAGGTCCTTTGCTGTCTCTGACAAAATTACAATGTCATCGGCCAACCTCAAAGTTTTTATTTCTTCTCCATGGATTTTAATTCCTACTCCAAATTTTTCTTTTGTTTCTTTTACTGCTTGCTCAGTTTACAGATTGAATAACATCGGGGAGAAGCTCCAACCCTGTCTCACCCCCTTCCCAACCACTGCTTCCCTTTCATTTCCCTCGACTCTTATAACTGCCATCTGGTTTCTGTACAAATTGTAAATAGCCTTTCACTCCCTGTGTTTTACCCCTGCCACCTTCAGAATTTGAAAGAGAGTATTCCAGTCAACATTGTCAAAAGCTTTCTCTAGTGCTAGAAACGTAGGTTTGCCTTTTCTTAATCTATTTTCTAAGATAATTCGTACGGTCAGTACTGCCTCACGTGCTCCAACATTTCTACGGAATCCAAACTGATCTTCCCCGAGCTCAGCTTCTACCAGTTTGAATGCCTTGGGCAAGATTTAACTATATGTAAATGATAACAGATTCAGAAAAAATGGACGATTTATTCTAAAGAAAGAGCATCACTAACATATCAGTCCAATAATGTTAGTACACCTCTAACCCTTATGCAGCCAGTTATTCGGTTTGGCATTTATCAATATGGTGTGGCGATTGCACACTCTAACCTTGTATACCAGCAACACAACGAGTTTGTAGTTGCAACAGTTCTTTATTGATTGCACATACACATGAATTCATCAGCAGTAATAACCAATTAACAAAATTTGCATATCAAGACCCTATTCACAATTAGTATTTACGATATTAACCGTCACACTAGTGACAACGGCCCCTTTATGTGCCGGTGACAACAACCAAAATAATAGATGAAATAGATAACCGAATTTTTGAAATGTGGGCTATCGCCTTTCTCACTCATTTTTACACTTACTGAAAAGGTAAAATTAATTTGATGCTATCTGACCTGAAGGGTACTATTAATTGTCCTGTTTACACTTAGCATTCTACTACACTCAACGTCTGGAAGATTCTAGACTTTATGCAAGCTCAAGGTAAAACGTGAATTTGATGAACAGGTGATGGACGCGAGCAAACGTAAATCTATTACGATTTCACAAACACACGATCCAAAGGGTGAACTTATACTCAACTTTGGGCAGTAGTAAATCTTCTACCTAAAACAAGCCTCTCGTTGAATGTAATAGAGAAATCGCGCGTTAACGGGGTCCGGACGGCCCTGAGTTCAAATCCTGAGATTTCCGTCACACTGCAAGCTCGGGGGGCAAGGTTTGCTCGCGTCGACCAATATACATCTTTCTGAAAACAGGAAAACATGAGCGGTAGACACACTGTAGTATATACAAGTTACACAAATATATATATATATATATAGAAAAGCAATACCTTAATAGTGGCCGAGCGGTTCTAGGCGCTTCAGTCGCACGTTCGAATCCTGCCTCGGGCATGGATGTGTGTGATGTCCTTAGGTTAGTTAGGTTTAAGTCGTTCTAAGTTCTGGGGGACTGATGACCTCAGATGTTAAGTCCCATAGTGCTCAGAGCCAATACCGTAATATAAACATAAAACATATTACAAGTTAACCAATGAACACAATTAAGGAGCTTAGTTTCCTTCGATCAAAAAAAAAAAAAAGAAAAAAAAAAGAAATCTTGATACTACGTGAAAAGATGTGTCAGTCCACACCCAATGACTTAAGGTCCACCTTATAAGATAATCTGTCTTTACTGAATGGTTGACACCATATAAATCAAACGTGCAGTCCCTAACGTGACAATCAACCTTCAGATAGATATTTGAAATTACAATAGAAAACTAATGTCACTTCAATTGGTCGCTAGTGCAATAAGCACGGCCCCTATGACCACAGACCACAATACACAGGCCCCCTACCCGCCATAAAACACAATGTGACCTATATTTATCATGGCCACTTGCCTTCCATACACACAAGAAATTATTAAGAAACAACAACTACCACTAATTCGTAAAACCAGAATATTCTAAATCTATAACTAATTAAGAAATGACGTTCAAGTGAACCAGATACCTTCAGCGTGCCGCTAAGCACCAAATCCAAACTTACAAATGCGAGGCGCTATTTCTAGCCACTTCAGTAACATAATTTCATGGCCGTTCCAGAACATAACTCGCCGCGCCACCACTGCAGTGAATGTTTTGCTGCCCACTAGCACGAGCAACTGCAACAGTCAACAGTCCTTAAGTACACAATAGTATTCACTATATATAGGAGGAGAAGCCCACCGCGAAAGTTTGGCGATTAATTTTTTCTTCTTCATGTGAAATTCACACGCCATCCATCCACATAGCTCTCCAGGTATTAGCAAATCCTGGTCGCCACTGGCCAGCCGTGTCAAGACAACTTTCCGGCAGCGGCCCATGCTTCTTCGTTGCTCCAACTGAACTGCTCCTCACGGCATACGGCCGTGCCACGTGACATGGTGTCGCCAACTCCCCACAACGACAACATCGAAAGCACGTCACGTCACAGACTGACTCGGCTCAAGCGCGGACCCACTCTGTTCGACTTCGCCACCATGAATAGCCTGCCTCAAAGACGCAAAGAGAACAAGGCACAGGGACAACGATCAAAGATAGTAAGAATCGATATCGCCTGGCGCCAGAAACCCACCGGCTCACAATAGTCTTGTTGTATGTTCTCATGAGGGATACCGCGCCAAATTCTGTCCAACTGGCGCATTATATTGGTAAAATCCCGACATTGTTAGAGGGTCCTCCCAGTAATGCTGAAAACTTTCTCAGATGGGTTAGGTCCGGCGACCTAGCTGGCCAAGGTGGGGTTTGGCAAACACGGAGATAAGGCGCAGAGATTGCCGTGTGCGGTAGAGCATCATGTTGCTGAAACGTAAGCTGAGGACGGCTTGCCATGAAGTGCAACAACACGGGGCGTAGAATATCGTCGATGTACCGCTGTGCTGCAAGGTTGTCGCGGATGACAACCAAAGGGATCCTGCTCTGAAATGATATGCCACACAAGACCATCACTTCTAGTTGTCGAGCCATATGGCGGGCGACAATCGGGTTGATGTCCCACCGATGTCTGGGCCGTGTCCGGATATGTCTTCGGCCAGCGAGTTCACTGACTGGAGTAGAATTGTCTTCAGTGAGGAGACTAGCTTCGAAATGAGCTCCGATAACCATCAGAGAAATGTCTGGAGACTCCCTGATTACCGATCGGATACGAACCTGACTGTCACCTGCCTGGCAATCAGAAGTGATGGTCCAGGGGACATTCCATTTCATAGCAGAACCTCTTTGGTTGACACCCACGGTGCCCTTACGGCACAGTGGTACTCTGACGACATTCTAGGCTCCACTTTGTTGACCATGATGGCAAGCCACCCTGCAGGATAATGCGCTACCATACACACTGAGACTTCCAACTGTCTGTCTTCATGAAAGTCTCTTCGGGTTTGCTCCCGAGTTCTAAAGTCAACTCGACTAGATATTTCGGCAATCCAACTGGTCGCCATCTTCAAGAGAATGCTC
This sequence comes from Schistocerca piceifrons, assembly GCF_021461385.2. NCBI lineage: Eukaryota > Metazoa > Arthropoda > Insecta > Orthoptera > Acrididae > Schistocerca > Schistocerca piceifrons. The sequence continues at coordinate 42,319,238 of NC_060146.1, forward strand.
CCTGAGATGAGATAAGAGATTAGTTTTTCGTTCCATAGATCCGTGCTGAGGAGGTCCTCGTGGATGTGGAACATGTCACTCCCTTTTTTATTTTTATTTTTTTAAAGCTGAAATAACAATACTAGTAGTATGAATATATACAATACATCATTTGTTTCTATTAAGAAATTCGTCAATGGAGTAGAAGTAGTTGGCCACTAGTAAGTCTTTCAGGCTCCTTTTAAACTGATCTTTATTTGTAACTAAATTTTTTATGTTTGCTGGCAAATTATTGAAGATGAGTGTTCCTAAGCAGTGGACCCCTTTTTGAACTAAAGTAAGTGCTTTTAAGTCCTTGTGCAGATAATTTTTGTTCCTGGTATTGTATGTATGAACTGAGCTGTTTGTTGGAAAAAGAGATATATTATTTAGGACAAATTTCATTAAGGAGTAAATATACTGAGAGGCAGTAGTTAGTATACCTAGTACTTTGAAGAGGTTTCTACAGGACGTCCGTGAATTTACTCCAGAAATAATACGTATTACACGTTTTTGGACTCTGAAAACTTTTGTTTGACTTGAAGAATTACCCCAAAATATTTTACCATATGACATTATTAAATGAAAGTAGGCAAAGTATGCAAGCTTTTTCATTTTTATGACGCCTATTGAAACGTCCCCTTTGAACAATTATACATGACTGTGCTTAAACTGACACACAATATTTTGTTAGCGCAACGCAATCTGACTTTCAAAATTCCCTACAAAAGAATGGCCCTGACTAACATTAAACTATACCTTTCACAAATCACTTACCTCACACAAATCTTCGCTGCTCAAGCTACTGCAATACAGCGAGCGCCACTACTGCCAGCTAAATAAAAGATTCAAACTATGGAAGGCACTAACTACTGATAGGGATAGTTAGCAAATGAAGGATATTAATAGAGAACAAACAATGTATTTACCTTGATATCATCATATATAAATATAGCAGTTCATGCCAAATTTCAAAACTCCATATATAAATATAGCAGTTCATGCCAAATTTCAAAACTCCGCCATCTCTCTCCCCACATCCACCATTGCTGGCGGCTCACCTCCAACTGCGCAACGCTACGCGCTGATCACATCCAGCTGCCGCTGCCCAACACTACAATGGCGAGTATTACAACAATGCAAAGCAGCCACAGACTGCACACAGCACAGCCAGTGATTTTCATACAGAGTTGACGTTACCAATAAAAAAACCTAACCAGCCTACTTACACTATGTTTGCTAACACTCGAATTGCAAATACAGATTCGTTAAGGCGTTTCTGCAGTTCTGTGGTGTGCTCCTCCCAACTGAGTTAATTACCAAGTTGTAATCCCAGGAATTTAAGACTGTCAACCTCTTCTATCTGCTCTTCTTCATACTTTATGCGTATGCTGGGTGGAAACCTCTTACAGGTTCTGAATTGCATATAGTGAGTACCGGGCTGTGAGTACCGGGCGTGAGTCGTGCTTCGGTAGCTCAGATGGTAGAGCACTTGCCCGCGTAAGGCAAAGGTCCCGAGTTCGAGTCTCGGTCGGGCACACAGTTTTATTCTGCCACGAAGTTTCATGTCAGCGCACACTCCGCTGCAGAGTGAAAATCTCATTCTGGAAACATCCCCCAGGCTGTGGCTAAGCCATATCTCCGCAATATCCTTTCTTCCAGGAGTGCTAGTTCTGCAAGGTTCGCAGAAGAGCTTCTGCAAAGTTTGGAAGGTAGGAGACGAGGTACTGGCAGAAGTAAAGCTGTGAGTACCGGGCGTGAGTCGTGCTTCGGTAGCTCAGATGGTAGAGCACTTGCCCGCGAAAGGCAAAGGTCCCGAGTTCGAGTCTCGGTCGGGCACACAGTTTTAATCTGCCAGGAAGTTTCATATCAGCGCACACTCCGCTGCAGAGTGAAAATCTCACTCTGGAACAATCAACTGTGTCCCACAGGGTTCTTTGTGGCGTCTTTAGGCTTCAAAGTTGGTTTCTCTGTTGTTCTTACCCCAGTCTATGATGTTTGTAGTTTGGTACACTCACCTCATCATTACTCACACTTAATCCTCCGACAGGAAGAGATGAAAACGTCCTTTACATAGTTCATTATTTACTGTAATAAATGAAGAAGATAGTATTAATACTGCTAGGAAACAGTGAGTCTTTAGGGTTCAAAGTTCGTTTCTCTGCTGTTCGTAGCTAAGTCTGTTTAATTCACTGCTCCGGTACTACAGTTACCACCCTGACAGGAATATCTAGAACGAGCCTTGACATAATTGGTTACATTTTACATACTTCATATATGAGGTAACAATAATACTACTCCCAAAGAAGTTACCAAATGTTTCTCACTTGGATCAGTGTGGGTTCCATACTACTAATACAAAATTACTACCTTAATAGAGAGCGACTGAATTACTATCTACATAGCTCACTGGTTAATGAATTTATGAAGTAGGAATGATACTGTTATGATAGGAGGTACCAATTGTGTCAAACATGGGTCCACTGAAGGTTCTCTGCTAGTCCTACGGCAATCCATTCAACTTACAGCTACAGTTCCACAATTATCACGCAGACAGGGAGAAATAGAACCAGCCTTTACATAGCTGATTAGTTAATGCACGTAGGAAATAATAATAATACCGTTAGGTAAGAAAGTACCAATTGTGCTATTACTAGCTTGATCTGTTCAAGTTACTGCTGATGTTCCACAATTATTGTCGTCATAGGGAGAGGTAGAGCCAGCTGGATGTAATGTGTATGTACTAGGTAGGAATAATAGTACTAGTAAAGAACTTATCATAGTGTCCCACGTTCTTCAGTGTTGGTTCCTATGCTGTTCCTGCTTAGGTCTACTCGGCTCACTGCTGGTAGTATACAACTGCTGCCATGACACAGAAAAAGCTCATACGTAGCCATTTAGGTAATGCCTGCCAGAGACAATAATTATACTGCTAGACAGGGAGTAACCATTCTATGTTGGGTCGTTATTCCTGACTCATTATCACCAGGAGCAATAGTCGTTCTACGCTCGATAAATTCTCTTCCAGAGCTCCCCATACTTTTCTAAACACATCCACATAGGTCCTCTGTGTTTTCTAATGCCATCTTCCTAAATTCCTTTAAGTAATTAAAGAAATTCGCTAGTCCAGCCAATGCCACCTTATCTGGAAATATGTTCTTCCTGTCTCCATTTCATTTTTATTAAAGTTTTAGTTACATTTTCCACATCAGCTTTTCCTTTGATCCACATTTTTATTCTCCTATTTCTCCCAATCCTTCCCAACGTGTGTCTCTCCGCTGCTCACAGTTCAGCACTCGCGGATTGATTAATTTTAACGTTTAGACCAAGTCTCATTCTGCTAAGTCAAAAGAGAAAATGTGCATTGATAAAACAGGATATTTACTGTTCCAGCCACACTGAAACCTTCAGGTTAGCAGGTCACTTTTATTCTTCTGTTCATTGATTTTCATGTCCATCCAGTCAATATCTTTGACTGTCCTAAATACAGAAACTTTCTATGATTCATTGTTCATTTGAACGATTATCTTTTCACTAAGTTGCTTACAAAATATTTTATTCCAGTTATAATTCAGATTCAGCCCTACATTCAAACTTCCTAATTCATTCCTATTATAAAATAGCGGATGGTGTGATCAGGTTTATTCAGCAGCACTGAACATAAATACAAAAGCCACACAGAAAAATTTGTGCTGATTACATTGGTTTTATATGTGCGGACAGGAAGCTGGAAGTAAAGATTGTAGTTTAAGATTCCACTGCCGACGTGGTAATTAGAGCCTGAGAACTACTTCAGACTCGCCAATAACAGGGCAGCACATCGCCTGTGACTTTTTCAAAGGAATGATTTTGACTTTTGCCTTAAATTGTTTATTGGGAAATCAGTCATTTTGTACGATTGATGCACATACATGCCTGCAACTTTTTACTAAGACGCTGTGGTTTTTACTCTTCAGGATGCTTAAGAGCTTCCCGGCCAAACTTTTGCAGCGTACTAAAAACAGCAATGGCAACACGTAGGCGGGGCCAATTTCGAGTACGTTGCAGTAATTTCGATTGGAATCGCTTGCACATCTCTCATACAGTCCCGATTCTCCCCATGCAATTTCCATATTTTTGAACCCCTGAAGAAATTCATTCCTGGTCGTCGTTTTGCTTCGGACGAAGAGATGCACAACTGGGTACAATCAAGGCGCCGAAGGTAATCACAAACATTTTTCCGTGACGGCATTGATCATCTTGTCATATAGTAGGATAAATGTAACAGTTACGGCGATTACATTTGAAATGATAAGTAGCTTACTTGCTTTTTTTCATCTGTCTCATTTCCAATTGACTGCCTCTTATCCTTTCTTTATTTCTTCACGTGTAATTTTATGCATGGTCGTAGTGGGTCATGTTCTTGAGAATGCTGAAAGTAAAGGGCAATGAAATGAAATTTAATGTCTGATAGATTATTTGTTTTATAATTTTTGCCTTCACACTGCATACCTTTCATCATCGCGTCATTAGGGTACTTTAGTGTCCGTCCATTAATGCGTACAGTTTACCTCGTCGTGAACCAAACAATACTTCTTATGCACGTACCTCTGTCTCCTGCTCAATACCCAGCGCTGTTGTTGTAGTGTAATAATGTTACAGACCGTCGTAATGAAAGTTAACTAAATGTTGACATCAATTCCTCTGAAATAACAGCTAACAGCAAATTACACTGAAGAGCCAAACAAGCTGGTACACGTGCCTAATATCGTGTATGCCCATCATGAGCACGCAGAAATGCCGCAACACGACGTGGCGTGGACTCGTCTAATGTCTGAAGTGTTTCTGGAGTGAACTGACACCATTAATCCAGCAGGGCTGTCCATAAATCTCTCCTGAACAGCACGTTGCAAGGCACCCCATGTGTACTCAGTAATGTTCATGCCTGGGGAGGTTGGTGGCCGGCGGAAGTGTTTAAACTCAGAAGAATGTTCCTGCAGCCACTCTGTAGCAATTCTGGACGTGTGGGGTGTCACTGTGTCCTGCTGTAATCGCCCAAGTGTGTCGGAATGCACATTGGACATGAATGGATGCAGATGATCAGACAGGATGCTTACGTACGTGTCACCTGTCAGAGTTGTATCCACAAGTATGAGGGGTCACATATCACTCCAACTGCACACGCCCCACACCATTACAGAGCCTCCACCATATTGAACAGTCCCCTGCTGACATTCAGGGGCTATGGATTCATGAGGCTGTCTCCATACCCGTACACGTCCATATACAATTTGAAACGAGACTCGTCCGACCAGGCAACATGTTTTCAGTCATCAATAGTCCAATGTCGGTGTTGACGGGTCCAGGTGAGATGTAAAGGTTTGTGTCGTGCAGTCATCAAGGGTACACAAGTGGGCCCTCGGCTCCGAAAGCCCATATCGATGATGTTTCGTTGAATGGTTCGCACGCTGACACCTATCGATGCCTCACCGCTGAAATCAGCAGCAATTTTCGGAAGGGTTACACTTCTGTCACGTTGAACGATTCTCTTCAGTCGTCGTTGGTCCCGTTCTTGCAGGATCTTTTTCCTGCCTCAGCGATGTCGGAGATTTGATGTTTTACTGGACTCCTAATATTCACGGTACAGTCGTGAAATGGTCGTACGAGAAAGTCCCCTCTTCATCGCTACCTCGGAGATGCTGTGTCCCATCGCTCGTGCGCCGACCGCAACGTCGTATTCTTTACATGTCTCTGTATTTGAATATGCTTGCCTATACCAGTTTCTTTGGAGCTGCAGTGTACATCCATTGTGGGACGGATGTCGTTCTCAGACTGTCTGCCTAGTGAAAGGCGAGATCCTACATCTGCTTCTGAACTTGTCAAGCCACCCTATCGTGAGTGTTGGAGAATATAATATGTGCTACTGATATTTCACCCTTTTCCTGTTCCAGTAGTGAATAGTGCGCGGGAACCACGATTGTTGGTATGTCTCCGTGTGAGCTCTGATTCTACCTCGCTATAATACACAAGCAAGGAAGAAATTCATTACTTCATTCTTCTAGAAGCGCACTCTCCTGGATATTTACCAGTAAAGCATACCGTGATACACAACGCGTCTTTTAGTGTCTAGCGCAAGAGCTGCGTGGGCGTCGCCGGGTAAAAAGAAAGGGTTGCTCTTTTTGGATCTTCTGTACGATGGAATATCCAAAAAAAACCGGAATTATTTGTCATAAGCTATATATTGTCTAATTGCCAACGGCCTTGTCGCAGTAGTAACACCGGCTCCCGTCGGATTACTGAACTTAAGCGCTGTCGGGCTGGGCTAGCACTCGGATGGGTGACCATCCCGTCTGCTGAGCGCTGTTGACTCAGCCCTTGCGAGGCAAATATTATCAGCTATCAAGCCGAATTGATAATTGGAGGCTGGAGAGACAACATCGCTGTTTCAGGTAGTCTGCGAAAGCCAGTTATAGATTTTGGCCACTGATTAATCGTGTATACGGGTGGTGTTAACCCTCTCAGAGTCAGTTAAGGCCTGGAGATGGTCGACTAAAGCATCGAAAATGGTAGCCATATAATTAATGACATCATAAGGACGGGTGTAAGTGTTCTATTTTATTGTATAAGTGGACGACCGAAGTCTCTCAGACCTCCAATCACAAGGATGGGCATAGAAAATTATTCTATTCCTGATTACAACACCAGGACATCGCCTCTCAGCGCTGCACTTCACGACATCCGATTGAAACAGCAGTGAAGTGAGTGGTACCAATGTGAGAGCCTGCTGCCAACGTGGACAACGTTACTGCCCTTTTGAGTATCGAGCTAAAACATTAGTACAGACAGAACAATCTCATCTGCCTGGTGCGTTCTCATGTGCACTTTAAACCTACGCTGTCAAAGATCTTTTAGCTCCACTTGAAGTTAATGTAACTTCCTTGTTACGCATTTTTTGCCACATGTCCATATTGCCTTTTTTGCGTATTATCCTCTCTAGGATCGTATCTTGCAGTATGTCCCCGTTTGGCAAAATCGTCCTCTATACACTTTTGAAAACATCACGGTTTAGCAGGCCGCTGTGGCCGGGCGGTTCTAGGCGCTTCAGTACGGAGCCGCGCTGCTGCTCCGGTCGCAGGTTCGAATCCTGCCTCGGGCATGAATGTGTGTGATATCCTTAGGTTAGTTAGGTTTAAGTAGTTCCAAGTCTAGGGGACTTATGACCTCAGATGTTAAGTCCCATAGTGCTTAGAGCCATTTGAACCATTTGAACCATCACGATTTAGCGCAGTGATACAGGGATTAGTGAACAGGGGTTGTCGTAGCGACATTGAATATTGTAATCCCCAAATCCTCCAAAAATAAGCGAAAAATATACCTATTCAAAAAAGCAGATAACAATTCACTTGACGCCTTCCTAAGAGACCAGCTCCACTCATTTCAAATTAATAATATAAGTGTAGACTAGATGTGGCTTGAATTCAAAGAAATAGTACCGGCAGCAATTGAGAGATTTATACCAAATAAATTAACAAACTACGGAGCAGATCCTCCTTGGTACACAAAACGGGTTAGAAGTTTAGAACACTGTTGCAGAAACAACGAAACAAACATGCCAAATTCAAACAGGCGCAAAATCCCCAAGATTGGCGACTCAATACAGAAGCTCGAAATTTAGCGTGGAATTCAGTGCGAGACGCTTATGACACTTTCCACAACGAAACTTTGTCTCGAAACCTGGCAGAAAATCCGAAAAGATTCTGGTCGTATGTGATGAAGTACGTTAGCGGCAAGAAACAATCAACGCCTTCTCTGTGCAACAGCAATGGAGGCACTATCGAAGTCAGTGCTGCCAAAGCAGATATCACGGTATAAGTTATATTTTTATTTTTATAATTATATATTTTATGATTTTGGTTGGGGTGGCTTTAAATATTGTGGGCTAGCATGAGACTTTTAATTAACTTATACCGCGATAACACTCGTACGGACATCGGCTGCCCCGAAGTACGTACGATAAAATATTTTTTAAACACAGCGCGCGACTCACCGCCTTCTAATAAATAGTTTGCGTGAGCGCTGCTATTTAGAAAAGAAAATATGCGTATTCTTACGCAAACTGTAATTATTAATATGAGTCTCAGGGGCTACTGGTTATTTATGTACCAAAGTACACAAAGATTAACTGAGATATTGCGTAATGTAATGATTTTTTAATATTTATTTTTCGTTACTTGCAAAGCAAAACTGGAGAGAATCTCGTCTGCCGTTAGGCGGCCAAAATGAAACATACTGAACTCAGAATTCTAAATATTAATAAACGAAATCTGTGAAGTCTCTCGCATTTACATTTAACATTATGAGATGATATTTTAATTAAATAATACAGTCAGCGTAATGGCCGACTAAATCCTGTTAGGGGAGATGAGCTCCCTGTACTGCGAAGTCCTGTAAAAACTTTGTTAATTATAATTAATGGTTGCGATCATGAGAGGTGACAACTAAGTCAATAATACACACTTTCTAATAACAATTTCTATTATATTTTTCAAAATACAGATAAAACATTAATTATCAGACAGCACTACAATGGCGGTCTACCGCTAGACGAAACAAAACAGGAGAGCTAGTTCAATCAAAGCATTGTCTCTGAGCTTCATGGCCTATGTTACACAGAGATTATACCAAAAAACCATTTTTTGTTAATTACATCGATATTTGTGTTTTGATAATAATAACTTACGTTCTTTACTATTTGTTATACATCGCGCACACGTACACAGTCTTGAAATAATTTATAATTCACACCTCTCATAACAAAAACTTCCTTTCCCTTTCTCAAAATGTCCATTTATATGACGTACCGTCACACAGAGTTTCTAAACACAGCCTTCCGAAGTGCCTTTACAAAAGAAGACGAAGTAAATATTCTAGAATTGGAATCGATAACAGCTGCCAACATGAGTAACGTAGAAGTAAATATCCTCGGAGTAGTGAAGCAACTCAAATCATTTAATAAAAGCAAGTCTTCTGGTCCAGACTGTACCTCAATTAGGTTCCTTTCGGAGTATGCTGATGCATTAGGTCCATACTTAACAATCATATACAACCGTTCGCTCGACGAAAGATCCGTACCCAAAGACTGGAAAGTTGCACAGGTCACACCAATATTCAAGAAAGGTCCATATCGTTCACGTCGATATACAGCAGGATTTTGGAACATACATTGTGTTCAAACATTATAAATTACCTCGGAAAAAACTGTCTACTTACACACAGTCAACATGGATTTAGAAAACATCGTCCCTGTAAAACACAACTAGCTCTTTATTCACATGAAGTGATGACTGCCATTGACAAGGGATTTCAGATCGATTCCGTATTTTTGGAGTTCCGAAAGGCTTTTGACACTGTACCACACAAGCGGCTTGTAGTGATATTGCGTGTTTATGAAATATCGTCTTAGTTATGTGACTGCATTTGTGATTTCCTGTCAGAGAGGTCATAGTTCGTAGTAATTGACGGAAAGTCATCGAGTAAAACAGAAGTGATTTCTGACGTTCGCCAAGGTAGTGTTATAGGCCCTTTGCTGTTCCTTATCTATAAAACGATTTGGGAGATAATCTGAGCAGTCGTCTAAGATTGTTTGCAAATGATGCTGTCGTTTATCGACGAATAAAGTCATCAGAAGATCAAAAGAAACTGCAAAACGATTTAGAAAAGAGTCACAGAAATGGTACAGGAGTTAGGCTGGACATCATTAAAAGAAAGGCGTTTTTCGTTGCGATGGAATCTTTTCAGGAAATTCCAATCACCAACTTTCTCCTCCGAATGTGAAAATATTTTGTTGACACTGACCTACATAGGGAGAAAACGATCACCACGATAAAATAAGGGAAATCAGAGCTCGTACGGAAAGATATATGTGTTCTTTCTTTCCGCGCGCTATACGAGATTGGAATAACAGAGAACTGTGAAGATGGTTCGATGAACCCTCTGCTGTTTTGTAGGTTTTAAGCGCTTTTACTATTACGCTTCATTTTCTGTAATGTCAGCTAGTGGTAAAGCTTGACACATACTACATACTCGTTGTTTTAACATGCATGAGCATGACGATGTCATTAACGTGATGCCGAAACTGGTCGTGTAAATAAAATAACTTCTGAAAATGTAGACTGTTTGGTGACTTTTTTTAGCCATAGTAATAAGATCCATGGTTCTAAAGCTTCCATTTGCATGCATCGAGAGACATTTCATATATAAAGCACACAATTTTTTTTACTTACACGTTCATTATTTTTTCAGTATTACAGCCCTTCAGTATGGTCTCCCTCCTTCTGTGTGACCGAATCCCATCTCGGAAGCTCTGTTACTCCAGCTAGGACACCACTTATGTTCATCTGTCGAATGGCTCTCCCAGAGAAAATTACCGGCGTCCAAACGTTAGTTTTCTTCTTTATAAACTTCGGGAACAGGTCGTAGTCTGGTGGACACACATCCGGGCCGTAGGGAGCATGTGGCAACACTGCTTTTGGGCTACAACGCTGCAGATATGTGGGAGAGCATTGTCGTGGGCGATGAGTGACCCGGCCTCGAACAGCTGAGGTCTGAGCTTTGTGCAGTTTTCTGCGCAGGTTTTGCATGAAGTTACGGTAATACCCTGCTGTGTCACTTTCTCCACATGAAGCCCTGTCCGGGGTGATGATACCTTGGTGATCATAATCAAAAATCATCATTTGCTCGAGCTTTGATTGAGTGCGCCAAAATTTGTTTGGGTGTGGAGACTCTGAAGCTCTCAACTCATTGGACAATGATTTCAACTCCTGTTCAAAGTCTCTAGTCCACGTTTCATCAACAGCGACAATTCGACACAAGAATCCTTGACCTTCACGGTCGAATAGTTGTTTGAGCAAGTTGCAATGTCCAGACGTTTCTGCTTCTCCTCAGCACTCAAACAGCGTGGCACCCACATCGCAGAAATTTTTCTCTTCTTCAGATCATTTTGTCAGAATACGGAATACTGACGTTGGGGGAATTCCTGTGGCTTCAGAGAGTTCCTCACAAATGACACTGCGATCCTGTTCAAGAGCATGTGCCACAAGTTCCACTCTTCATTCATCTCCTTTGGTAGCGACCGTCCAGGAGGCCATCTATGCCCTGGAACGGTCCGGTCGTTCAGTGGTGTTTGCGTGGACCTCGGGACATGTCACATCCCAAACAACGAACTTGCTGACAGGCTGTGCAAACAGGCTACACGGAAACCGCTTATTGAGATCGGCATTCCAATAATTGACCTGCTTTTCGGCATAGGGAGACTGAATGGCATAGTCTCAGAACGCACAACAAACTGCGTACCATTGAGGAGACTACGAATGTGTGGCAGTCCTCCATGCGGGCCTCTCGCAGGGACTCTGTGGTTCTCTGCCGGCTCCGCGTTGGCCACTCTTGGGCGACCCACGGCTTCCTCCTGCGCCGTGAACACCCGTCTCAGCGTCGATGCGGCGCCAGGTTGACAGCCCTGCGACGAAATCTTCGGTTACCGGATTCGTTGCCGCTACTTTTATCTAACAACGCCTCATCGGTTGAATGAGTTTTAGCGCATATCCTTTGTCTCTCTGTGTCCTCCACCCTAGTGATTTTAGGGTGGAGGTTTTAATGTGTTGCAGAGTGGCTGGCTTCTCCTTTTTATTCTCATGGTCAGCCAGCCATGGTAATCGGTTTTGTCGTTTTAATTTCTACCCGTTTCTTCCGTATCTGTGGTTCTCCCCTTTTCTCCATTCAAGTGTTGTTGCCCTTCCGTCATTCTTGTGATTTTTCCTTTCTCTCCATTTTGTGTTAACAGTCTTGCATGTTTTATTCTTACCCTTATGGCATTGCTTTATTCAGAACAAGGGACCGATGACCAAGCTGTTTGGTCCCTTCCCCCTCTTTTAAACCAACCAATCATTCATCTGTTGATGTTTTTGGCCTTCCCGGTATTGGATTATCGTCTGTGCTCATATGACCACCCCAAAAACGACTAATCCAACATGAAACTGTACTACCGTCCACTGTAAACCCGCCACAGACTTCACATAACGCACTCTGGATATGCCGGGATTTTGCTACATGAAGTTTCGATCTTGAATTACGACCGTCTGGTACAGTCACAGTACACGAGGGCCCTGCTGGGTCCATTGCTACCTATCACCAATTCAATGTTAGAATACACAGCAAAAAAACAAAAACACGTGCTTCTCAAGCTCCCAACTATGTTGTTGTTGAAACTTCCTGGCAGATTAAAACTGTGTGCCCGACCGAGACTCGAACTCGGGACCTTTGTTGTTGTTGTTGTAGTCTTCAGTCCTGAGACTGGTTTGATGCACCTCTCCATGCTACTCTATCCTGTGCAAGCTTCTTCATCTCCCAGTACCTACTGCAACCTACATCCTTCTGAATCTGTTTAGTGTATTCATCTCTTGGTCTCCTTTTACGATTTTTACCCTCCACGCTGCCCTCCAATGCTAAATTGGTGATCCCTTGATGCCTCAGGACATGTCCTACCAACCGATCCCTTCTTCTAGTCAAGTTGTGCCACAAACTTCTCTTCTCCCCAATATTATTGAATACCTCCTCATTAGTTATATGATCTACCCATCTAATCTTCAGCATTCTTCTCTAGCACCACATTTCGAAAGCTTCTATTCTCTTCTTTTCCAAGTTAGTTATCGTCCATGTTTCACCTCCATACATGGCTACACTCCATACAAGTACTTTCAGAAACGACTTCCTGACACTTAAATCTATACTCGATGTTAACAAATTTCTCTTCTTAAGAAACGCTTTCCTTGCCATTGCCAGTCTACATTTGATATCCTCTCTACTTCGATCATCATCAGTTATTTTGCTCCCCAAATAGCAAAACTCCTTCACTACTTTAAGTGTCTTATTTCCTAATCTAATTCCCTCAGCATCACCCGACCTAATTCGACTACATTCCATTATCCTTGTTTTGCTTTTTTTTATGTTCATCTTATACCCTCCTTTCAAGACACTTTCCATTCCGCCCAACTGCTCTTCCAAGTCCTTTGCTGTGTCTGACAGAATTACAATGTCATCGGCGAACCTCCCAACTATAGCTGACGTAATTTTCATTGTTGTTGCATCAAACAATCCACAGTCATACCAACCAGTGCATTATTTATGAAATGTCTCTCGTATGTTTCAGAAAATCGAGAAGCCTTTCCTTGAGGCAGTGAAGACGACGCTGGGCGATCGGTACACGGACAACGTGGACACTCTCTACCGGGCGACCATCAAACTCATCATCGAGACTCTCATCAATGGATTCAACAACGCACAGGACAACCCGCAGGTGCAGCAGAAGGAGCAGTCCTCGTGAGGAGTCGCCAGCTGACGAACCTGGGGTCCTCAGCGCCCCTCCAGGCTCCCAACTGGAACACTTGCCGTATCGGTGGAGCTGGAACTTCCGACGGCCCCACTGGAGCCTTCCAGGGACGTTCACAAGCATTACGATAGTGGACCACTGCCCGTGCCAGCCACAGATCTGGATCTGACCATTTGTCTGGCATGTTATATATCAAGTGCAGTATTCACATGGTATCTGTGATGGACGTACTAGCAGATAGGGATGTTCTCATCGTGATGGAGCTCGAAGAAATGAACTCATGAAAAGCCCCTCTTTGAGGAAAAATGGTGCCAGGTTCTGTTACATGACCGTGAGGTTACTCACCAACAAAGGATGTTCTCTGGGAGAAGTACATAAAGGCCAAAAGAATTATAAACAGCTATATCAGTACAGAGAATCTCATCTGTGCAAACATATTGCCCATACAGATGGTGTAGATATAGCTCACGTTAGTGTTGAAGGTGACCTTGGTCCATAAATAACTTTTTTAGCATCAGCTCCGCCAAAAAAAGGCCTGTTTCAGTGGTACAGGCATGTTCTTGAGATTACCCCACTAGTAAGAGAAATTCAATTGGAACTATATTAGTGGAAAAGCACACATTCGAGCGAACATATTTTCCAAGTAGTTTCGATGGTTTAGATACAGCTTTCATGGAAATTTCTCAGGATTAACATGGTGAATGAATAACTTAATTTTTGAACCTAGTCTCTACCATAGAAAATCGCAGTATCTGTGGTACAGGTGCGGTCTTCATACTGCCCACCAGTAACAGAAATCCAGTGTGGGCGTATATCGTAATCAGCTCAACAGAGAGAAAGTCTATAGTCGCTAGAGTTTAGAATATGCCCTCCGGTAAAATCTTCCCTCGCGCTTACATGGTTTGACCGTAAAATGTAAGCTTACACGCCCAGAATAATACAACTATTAAACAGTTTCCTGGCTGTTAAACAGTGGTCAGAATGGATCTTCTTCAGAAACGTAATACTTCATTGCCACACGCAGAGGATATACTAACTGTATTCGTAGCTTCGAATCACTACACACAGTGGCAGCATTGAACCAATTTGTTCAGTGAATATAGGTCATGATCTTCATGAAGATGTTCTCCACAGGTAGGGATTAAGCGTTGGGCTTATCAAGAAAATCCACTCGACCACAGCTTAATATCTAGGAAAATTTTTACTGTTAGAAACATTTTTGTTAAAGCTACGCGTGCTGGATTTTGTTATTGGTGGTGCTTTAATAAATGTATACAGTTTTAATTAAACTTTATAAAAAAAAATACCAGGAGCTACCTCCACCTTGCGACAAAATATCATTACTGGCAGCTCTATCTCTTGGGTTAAAAAGAACTACTAACTGAAATGACTCTGGGAGAGACTCGCTTTTACAACAAGGTAATTTACACAACACCAAACCTTCCCAGGATGGAGTTGCCCTTCCCACCCTCACCCCCTCTGCTTTTCGCAGCAAACCCTACAATTATTGCTACCAGCCTTCAACGGCTGTTCGCTTCTACGCCTGGTCATTAATTGGCTGAAGTTTTGTGAGCGTAATTCCACTGTGGTACATATCGAACTTATTATAATGCAACAAATTTTTTTCGATTCTAAGCAACTTATACTGTTCTGACATTTCAGTAACGTTTTCTGTCCCCTTGACGGATTTTCCATTCTCCACATGTCAGCAAAAGGTTATACAAGTAATTAAAAAGGGAATGCTCAAATGTGTACACCGCAAGCATCACAAAGTGCCATGTTCTCTCTCACAAGTAAATAGTTACGAGTGGTCAGGCAAATCCCTATTCGAATTAGAGCGAATGCGACCGCATTCCCTTCTCAATGACTGCAAGGAGGTGCGCGACAATCTGTCGTCATCTTTCAACGACGCGACTGATTGCGCGGAAATACCAGACGCCACACAAAATTTCAAATGTTGAAAAGCAGTATTTAGATGACATTATGAAATGTCCTTCCACACATAGTCCGCGCTGGAGTGTCTTAAATGGCAGACTGTTCTAAATCGTATACATCAGTGGGAAATTTAGTTCTGTAATTCTCTAAAGGACCTAAAGGCTATTATGAATGAAAATCATACAGTACAATATTTATTATTTAACTAAACTGTTTTCATCTATTAAGCCATCATCAGACACAGAGATTAGCGTCTGTGGCTGTGAAATTTGAGAGAACAGAGATTTTAAACTTGGTGAACCCAAAGAATCTCTCAAGAGGCTGTCAAAAATAACAATTACTAACGTTAGACATAAGAATAAAGTGAGAAGAATCATTTGGATTAAAATGCGAAGTAAAACAATTTAGTTTAGATAAAATGTATGACACACTGAGTTAATGAACTAAATAAAAAATTGTATAAGTTGTTCAGAGGATTATAATAAATAGAAAAAATACAGTACACTTAGGTGATAGGTTTCAAGGGCATGACTGAACAACATAAACTTGTCTTAAACAAGTGTATTATAAATGAGACAAAGATGAGACTAAGCTGCAAGTTAAATAATTGTAAATGTACAAATTTAAATTGTAGGGTTAGCGAAACCACAATAATTGAAATGAAGTTAAGCATGGGGCGTATTACAACCTCTAATGACAGCCACTGCAAATAAAGTCGTCCAGACTACTTTGTAAATTACCTCTCCTACTTATCGGCCTCATTCTCTACTTCATATGTTAGAACGACCTTACCGACTGTACACCTGCTCTAGCAGCCTCTCCCATTTCTTTCTATCGAGTGTCCTGTTTGTCCATTTGAAGCCAATGTTCATAACAGCTGTGTCCTTTTGGATTTTATCTCGCCACCTAATGCTGGGTTTTTCTCTTCCTCTCGTTCCCTCAATTCTACTGCAGGATGATATTCTACATAGTCTGTAGTCCGTCGTTCGTGCTATGGGGACCAGCCCAGCGTAATGTTTTCTTCTTCAGCACTTCGACAGTCTTAAGGCATTCGTACAGCTCCCGTAGTTCTTCATTCTTTCTTACCCTTCATTCCATGTTATTTTGCTCACATACAGGTCTCAAAATTTTCCTTAATACTTTCTGTCGAATATTAACAGTTTTTCTCTTTTCAGTTGCTAAATATAAATGCTTGACACCTCTATAATGTCATGGGTCTTGCAGGTGGTTGATACAACAGAATTTTTATGTTGTTACTAAGTGATATTTTCCTTAATATGTTGCTACAACTGAAAATTGACTTTTTTCACTTCTGCTAGATGGGCTTCTATTTCTGTATCTGTTCTACTGTTGTTACTGGAAAAACGCACTACGTACTGGAGTAGTCAATGAAAATGACTCCACCTAGATTCAAAAGTGCATCACTTTGGATTTTCTTTCTTATGAGCCAGTACTCTGTCTTTTCTTCATTCACATGCAATCCAGTTTAATCAGTGATTTTTTAATTTTTTTATGCTCCATATTTTACTTTATTTTATCTTCCTTATAATTTTATTTTATATAGTTACAATAATATTTCACTTATCAATTTAGTCCCATAACCTGTCGCACTTTTAGAGCTCTTCTTTTTCCTCTTGTCGTTTTTCTTGCATATTCCCTATTTTAAAGAGGCCGGTAACTTAATCTGGATATGTCAGTGTTAGCGGTAGACGATGGCTGGATGTTCTTTCCCATACCCACCCACTTCTTCCCCCCTGGGACACAATTTGTAAACTCCAACTGTCCACATCTTGTGTTATCCCAACTGAAAGTGTGAGAACGTTTTCAGTATGTTTGAGAATCGTGTAACTGAGGCTGGCCGTGGGTACCAGCCCAGTTTTCACCTCGGACGTTGGAAACCGCTTAAAAATTATATCCAGGCTGGGTGGCAAACCAGCCTTTGTCGTTAATTTGCCGCTCGGATTTTATCCTCTGGTCCCGCTTCTCTTCTCCGAATCCCGCTAGCGCACGCTGCTATCTGGGCAGATCAGAGATAGTATACTTGTGTTACAGTCTAAGACAAGAAAAAAAAACGCGCCACAAAGGAATTATCCGAATGGGATGAAAAACCCGATATGTGACATACGTGTAGAGACAAACAAATGATTACAATTTCAGAAAAATTGAATGGTTTATTAAAGAGAAACAGCTTCACAAACTGAAGTAGGTCAATAACACAATAGTTCAAATCTGGCCCTTATGCGAGCAGTTATTCCGCTTGGCAGTGAATGCTGGATGTCGTCCTGAGGGATATCGCGCCAAATTCCGTCCAACTGGTGCATTAGGTCGTGAAAATCGCAAGACAGTTGGAGGCCCACGGCCATGATCCTCCAAATTGGGAAGAGATCCAATGAACTTGGTGGTCAAGGTAGGGTTTGGCAAGCAAGAAGACGAGCAGTAGTAACTCTCGCTGCGTGCAGGAGGGCATCAACTTGCTGAAATGTAAGCCCAAGGTGTCAAAACGGGGCGTAATATATCGTCGACGAACCGCTGTACTGTAAGGGCGCCGCTGGTGGCAACCAAAGGGGTCCTGCACCTAGACCATCACTTCCGCTTGTCGAGCCTTATGGCAGTGGTCAGTTGATATACTATTTCCTGGCACGTCGTCGCTGGCCACTGGAGCTCAGTTCGATGCTGGACTCATCACTGAAGACCTACTCCATGAGATTCCAGATCCTCATGACCAGAAAATAAGAAAATACATGTCAGGGGCCGCCCGAGGCAGTGGTGGGATACGAGCCTGCCTGTTGCCCACCACACTGCAACCAGGATTGATGTCCTGGAGAGCCATTTCATTTCATAGCAGTACCCCATTGGTTGTCATCCTCAGCAGCCTTACAGTGCAGCTGAACGTCGACGATATTTCACTCATAGTTTTGGTGCCCTTCATGGCATGCTACCCTGGGCCTTCTTCTCATCAAGATAATTCCCGCCTGCACACGCAGAGAGTTTCTCTGCGTATCTTGATGCTTGTCAGACTCTACCTTGGCCATCAAGATCACCAAATCTCTCTCGAACATTTTTTGGAGTATTTTGGGCAGGGCGCGCCAACCATCTCATGACTTTGACAGTCTAACACACCAGTTGGAAAGAACTGGAAACGATATCCCTCAGGAGGACTTCCAAGAGTTGTCAATCGATACCAAGTCAAATAACTACTTTCATAGTGTCCAGAAGCGGACCAACGCGTCATTGACTTGCCCAATTTCTTTTCTTGAATAAAACATCCAATTTTTATGAAAGTCTAATCATTTATTTTCCTGTACATGTACATCAAATGTACCAATTTCCATTGCTTTTGGGTAATTGGCTCGTGGTACATTCTTTTTCTTCCAGACGTTCACTCGAAACAAATCACCAAAATTCAGTGCAGTTTGCAGTGTTTATTTTTCTTCTCTAAACAATTGAGTAATTTGTTTGCAGTTGACCACTCTGCGTGCCATATATTTCAACCAAGTTATTCGCCCCTAACGACGATTTTTGTCGTTAACAACACAGTTATTTACAGTCGCTGGTTATTGCTTTACCTTCTTTTTATAGGAATTAAAAATTTTATTTACACGGTGTCTCAGCCTGTCATTTTTCGACAAAATGTACTCTTTTTAAATTCTTACGATATATTGTTCACACGATGCTGACCAGTGTGTAGCGCGTTGCAGCTCAGTACATGAAGGGGTACTCGTAAGAACGCTAGCTGGCAATATCGTAATGGATTCTTTTCGCGAAGCCGTGGGACGCTACGCAATAGCGAGGGAGGGGCCGTCAGAGATTCCCACGCTCGGGCCCTTTACTGGGCTCAGAATCCTGTCTCCCATTAGCGTTGATGGCCGGCGCGTGCCGACTGTCGACTGTTTTCGGACTCATTAGCGGACGGCGGGCCACTTCATTACGGAATTACGGGGGTGTCAGAGGGTGGGGGAGGGGGCGGAGGCTGTGGATTGGGGCGTGGCTGGCGGAGCCATTAAATTTCCCGGGACGGAGTGAGGGTGAATCTCCCTGCGCTCGACACGCACCGGTGCCCGCTACAGCAATACGTCACAGCCCGTCAATAGTGACTACCCCTCTCCCCCACCCACCCACTCACTCTCTCTCTCTCTCTCTCCCTCTCTCTCTCTCTCTCTGTCTCTCTCTCTCTCCCAGGTTCCTGTCCTCGATTTATTCTTCAAGACACCCTCTACAATCCGTCAAAGCTTACTGCAATATTTCTGGGACACCCTGTTTGGCGCCCTAAGTAATTGAAGTGTTAAACTTGTGCTACGATCTAATCTTCACCGAACGAGGTGGCGCAGTGGCTTGCACACTGGACTCGCATTCGGGAGGACGACGGTTCAATCCCACGTCCGGCCATCCTGATTTAGGTTTTCCGTGATTTCCCTAAATCGCTCCAGGCAAATGCCGGGATGGTTCCTTCCAAATGGCACGGCCGACTTCCTTTCCCGTCCTTCCCTAATCCGATAACCTCGCTGTCTGGTCTCCTTCCCCAAGCAACCCAACACAACTCTCTAATCTTCAATTAAAATTTTACAACTTTGAACATGGCTGACGTTTGCAGCAACCGTATACACAAATTTGAAAAATATGTAAAAATCTGCCAACCGGCTGCATAGGTTTTCTATGTGCCTTGACCAGGTTTCATCACCTCTAAGGGTGACTTCATCAGAAGGTAAGGTAATTACCTAAAATGGATATCTCACATTTAATATCTTATCTAATAAAAGCTTACATTAATGTAAACGAGAGTAAAACAAATAGTACTTACGTGAAGAACATATTGTCAAAGATGTTCTTCATGTAAGTACTATTTGTTTTACACTCGTTTACATTAATGTAAACTTTTATTAGATAAGATGCTTAATTGACATATTCATTTTAGATAATTACCTTACCTTCTGATGAAGTCACCCTTAGAGGTGACGAAACCTGGTCAAGATATATAGAAAAGCTATGCAACCGGTTGGCAGATTTTTACATATTTTTCAACTTAAAGTTTTGTTTCAAATTTACTGTTTCTCATGGGATTCAACTGTCACTGTCTCTCTCTCTCTCTTTCTATCCACATCTCAGTTTCAACTTCTACATGGTTATTTTGCAATTCGCTCTAAAGTTGTTTATAAAAATGGTCTCTTCTTGTTATTCTGTTTTCCACATAAATGACCTATCGACCTGTTCTACCTTCAGTTCTCTCTTTTAACTGGTCGCCCCATGTCCCTCTTTCTTTGGGTTTGTATTGTAAAAACGTCTTACGAATCCTTGTTTCTGCCATTCGTTTCACATGTTCCTTCCAGTTTTATTTCTGTTCTTCTGTTTTGTCATTTACTGCAAAAATAAAATATTCAGTTCTTGTCTAATTTTTTCTTTAGGAATCCTGTAAAACTTAGAGCATCGTTTGACTGCTCATAAAAAATTAATATTAGCCGCCTCAACGCGGGTAGAACTTCATCTCTTCATAACACAGGTTTCACTGCTGTATAGCAAAAGCCAGCACCATTTAATTTTTTTGTCTCCTTATGTGTCTTTTAACGTCCTGCTTATACTGAGCACATATCTCTCATATCTCTGTAATTTAATATCTACGTCCTTATATTCATTAAAAGCCACACAGTGTGTCCCATAAACGCGACAAACTTCGAGTTGTGTAGAGGGTATCTTGAGGAACAAATCGAGGATAGAACATTGTGTCTGGAAACATAATAAAACGATTCTACACAGCGTCGAAGTCATAGTTGCCAACACTTGCCACTAATCCACCCCTTCAGCAACAAAAGTGACTTTGTACGCTGACGGAGCGTAGTCGGAACGTCTCGCAATGTTGTTTGTTATTCAGCGATTGTGACTGATTGCCACGATTGCTAATGGAGAAGATGGCGCTAGCTGCTGCTTAAACAGTCCTTGTCTCCTGTTCATGCAACGATCTGTTCCGTAGGTGGATGAAGGTTTCAGACAAGGGTTTACATATGGAGTTTATTTTTCTCCTGAGACCCTCTGAAACCCCCAATGCTTTTCCATGCACAGGAAAAAAAAAATAGACTGCAGATGGAAACCTGTGTCTGAAACCATCGTCCACCAAGGCAACAGAGTATCGCATTCATAGGAGACAAGGACTGTCTATGCAGCAAAGACTGACGATCATGTCCATCAGGCACAATCACTGAATAATGAACACCCTTGAGACATTCCACCTACAGGCTGTGTACAAAGTCACGTTTGGTGCTGAGTGGGTAGCCTAATGACAGGCGCCAGAGCCTACAACTTCAATCCTATGTTAACACTGCTGAATGGCGGTTACCAGTACAGGTTCCTGTCCCCAATTTGTTCCTCAAGACATCCTCTACAGTCCGTATATTGCAAGTTCCATTACACAGACTCTCAATCCAGTTTCTTAAGTGATTTGGGCAACCACACTTTGCCATAATTTTCCACAGGCCCTCCCTATCCGGAATGTCAAATGCTTTTTTTTTTCAGAATCTTTGAAAGCCAGTAAGGCTGGTAAACAATCTCGTTTTACCTATGGCCATTAGTGTCTCCAGTCAGTGGGCGCCTGTTAAAGACAAAATGGGGTTCATAAGATGTAAAGTTTTGGCATAACACAGAAAAAAGTGGAGAAATACTTGAAAGCTTTACATTTGAGGCAGCAGCGATGTGGGTGTCAGGGTAATACCGAACCGCATCTGTTAAGTGGTGAGCAGAACTATTCAGTAAACAGCAGGGGTCTGGCAGCTATAGAGACCAAGTCACACTGCTTTTGTCTCGCATGCAATATACCTTAATTTAGTAAGACATGTCAGTTGTAAACAAAGGGGTAAAACAGCATCCATAAATGTTTTACAGTTTTAGAATTTAAAAACCAAATTAAAAATAAGTAATGATGAGGTATTTCTGATATAATGTTGAGAAAACGTATGGTAATGTCATCCACCTTGGTTATACATGGGCGTATTGTACAGTTCTAATTATCACCCTCAACAAACACGATAATGTCATCCACATTGGTTATACAAGGGTATATTGTACAGTTCTAATTATTACTCTCAACAAACATGATAACGAGTTTGTGCTGATTTGTTGTTGTTAAGTCTTCTTTACTCAGTCACCATCCAAATTTATACATTTTCCCAGCGTTTCAAGACCTTCAGAATTCCTTAATGTACACGTCTGCAGATTTTCTCTCAAACCATTCATTAATGACTTCATACATGTTGACAAGTCGATGGCTACACAATGAATTCGTAATTTCTGGGAATAAGAAAATTCGTTTGGAGCGAGATAAGGAAAACAAGGAAGATGCTGCAAAAGTGCAAAGCCACATGATTTCGTTTCGTCAATCATAACTTGAAACGAACAAACCAGTATATGGTCAGCCATGACATGAACGCTTCTGGAGAGGTTACAGTGACTTTTTTTTTAATCAGAGCTTCTCGTAACTTGTCCAGAATGTTGCTGTAGTGTCTACCAGTGGTGGTTTCACCCTTGTTAAGGTAATCTGTGAGGATATCTCGCTGGCAGTCTCAAAACATGAAAGCATGACCCACCCAGCTGACTTTTTCACTAGGCTTGTCCATCAGTGGCGTGCTCCTATTCCTTTTCCACCGCACAATAGTGTCATAAGACAGGAAACAATCTCCATAAAAAGTCAACATCTGACCATAGGTTTCCCAATATCTCCTACACTTAAAATTCAAGAACTTTGTCCCACTACAAGCCTCAATTTTTTCTATCTCACACCTCAACCACTTCTGGCACTCCTTGAAAAAAAGTAATGAACACTATGTGCCGAGGTACCAATGACAAGACTGACTAAATTTCATTAATATACGTTATAGGCATATAAAGCAGAGTGTATGTGTGTCTGTTCAGGATCTGCTCCCAAATCACTAGACCAGTTTCAACCCAATTTAGCACAGTAACACCAGACCTCACAGATATCAGTGCTGTGGAGTTTATAACCTCCTAGCTTCAACAGGTGCAGAGATAAGGGCAAAAATCTGTTTCTTTTTATCCAAGGCACAAAGGCTGCACTGCATGACAGAGATGGCGTTAGGGAACAGATCAAACTGCCAAAATCAACTTGCTTTGCAGGTCAGCCTACATGTCAGGGACAAGAAGTGGTTTCCTAGCCCCAACATGTAGGCTGCTCTGCAAGACAGGTGTGCTGTGTTGGAGTAGTTTGGACTGCTATATCGACATGCTTTGTATGGCAGCTCGTACATCAGGGCAAATTAATCATTTTTAAGCCATTGATGTTTAGCCTGTCCTGCATGACAACAATGTTGTGGGAGTAATATCGGTATGCTTTATTGGACTGTGATGCAGGGACTAAATGTGCCAATGAGCATGACTGAGGACAGGCTGAGGTGGGTAGAGTGGGGGGGAAGGAGAAAATTGACAGGAAGAGGGGAAGGGAGATGCATGAGGTATGTGGAAGATATGAAGGGGTGCTGGGCAGACTGAAAAGAGGGATAGCCACAGCACCCTTTGTACCACCAAAGGTACATCTTCCACCATGACAGCCAGGGTGACACACAGAAAGTGCACATATGCCTCATCTGTGAGACATTAGCTGTGAGGCAGTCACCAATAATCCCGACCCATGTACTGTGGCTGAATAAATACTGTTGGTTTGCTGCTACCATACCACATAATATTCCCTCTTGCTTGGTGTATTCTCATGTGTGCTTTTAATCAATGAAACATAAACTGTCAAAGATCTTTTACATGCATATTCAAGTCCGTGTACCTGCTGTGGAACGTGTTTCTGGCCATGTGTCCATATGACCCTACTGATTACTTGTGCTCTCACATATTGTTTCCTGCAGTTTGTCCCCATTTAGCAAATTTACCTTGCATAGATTGTCATGTAGCATATTGCACTGGGTGAGATCAAATGCGGGACATTTTGATTACTAGTCGAAGTCGCTGCATGCATTTCTCTCTTACTGTTGGTGTATGACTCCAGTCAGCTCCGTTTTCTGATTTGCTGCGACAGTATCTGACGAGCGTTCTCTGCTAGCCACCTCCAGAGGAAACACTAACTGCTCTTGGTAGTCATTGCTGCTGATTGGGGTCAGTAAGCTGGATTCCTGGGAAAGAATATATTCGAGGTCTTTGGCTTATAATAAGTCCTTCATATGCACGCCGGCTGGGTCGCCAAGCTACTGTGTGGATGAGGAGTTTGCGGTTAGGTCCATAGTTCAACTGCGTTAGTTCCACTGGCGAGTGTCTTAAGTGTTCCACACTTTCTTCTGCCCCACCCACTGCAAAGAGAACCCAATGCATGGAGTGCCTCGCATCTTTTAATTAATATTTAATAGATGTAGATGAGGCTTGTACCGTTGCTATACTGCACGTCATGAAAATATACATTATTATTGGAATTTAACCATCAATTTTAAATCTCTGGTACCCATCATTGTTATCATCGCTGTCTTCAAGTTTTAGGCCTTTTTCGTCTGTTCCAGTTCAGAATTCTTCACCTCATCCCTTCAAGGTATAATTATGTTTCATTTTCCTGTTGAACTGTATACTATTGTAGCTTGTATATAATGTATGAGGAACTGTATTACAGATATTAGATATAATTCCTTATAACAGTTGAACTCCAAATGATTATTTATTGACCAGTTAATTTGTCATTTCATATGGGATAGAGGTCCACTGATTCCCAGTGTACAAATGTCACTGGCACTTGTGCAATGCACTTCTGCATTTCTTGTCCTCAGCATCATTACCAGTTCATGCTTGCAACTCTCTTGCGTCAGTCTGCACTAAACATTTGTCATTTCATGTCACACACATGACATCACCTATACCTCGAGAATGAATTACTTCCACAAGTGATGTAATGGCTTACTCATCCAGAGACAATATACACTGAATGTATTTCATCATAAAATACATAGCACCAAAAAATACAAGGGTGTAAAGCTCACCACCATATTCAAAATTGCAAATAAAAATCTGAAGAAACACGAACAACCATGAGTAAGGTAATTTATATAGAATACATATAGTTGACACATGCACATATAAAATCTGAGCTCTAATTTATTTTTCAATGTATTTATTCGCCTTAAAGAAAGCAGTTTATTAAAACTGAGACTCCAAAAATCAGAACTGTGTTGGCTATATACAGTGTCAGCTCTGTCTCTACATCTCACAATTTGACGACTTTCACTTCTTTGATATGATAGGTGACAGAAGAGATATGACTTTTTCGGAAAACAACATGATGGATCCCCACTACAGAACAGTCTGGTATCGTCTCGCAAAAATATTTTTATATACAATATGCAGCAATACTGCATCACTTCAGAATTAAAAATTATAAGGTAAAAGAGGGGCCCCTCATGGGGAGTAAAATGTACAAAGTAATGAAATGGCCTGAAAATAACAGGTAAACATATAAGATCTATACAGAGGTAGGATCGAAATGCAAACCTCTAAGCAAATCTGTACGCCCGTTTCGGGTAGTAGGATACCGTACAGAAACAACAAATTTTGTGCATAATGGCAGATCTGAATGCGGCAATCAGCTGTCTTTGTTCTGTTCCCTCTAGTTCACACCTTCCTTCGGGGTACCCAACTTATGACTGTCAGCCGAAAAATCGTGGAAATTGGTCAAAGATATCCATCTGCAATTTTGAAATCCCACACATGTATCAATATCCCAGGAGAACGTATCAAGACGCATTCCATAATCGTGGAGTATTGGATGAGTTATATGTGTCGGATACACCAGACTGGTTTTGACTTAAAAGAAAATACGGTGCACGTTTTATAAGCTCAGGGACTGGATCGCAAGGATATTCTGTGGAGTTCCCAAATTTCGTAAACATTACCCATCCCCAGAAGTAGTATTTTGCCAACGTTCTTGGAAGTTCTCGGGGAAAAAAGGATAACTGTTCCTATAAAAAACTGTCCACACTATTAGTTTTCTTTCCATGGTAAAATAAGGGCACAAAACCTTACCACCCTCAACGACTTCACTAAAACAAACTTTTTCACCAGGTTACTCAAAATGATAGTACTTTTTCTATAAGTAATTCAATATCAGACAAAACTAAATATTATATTTTTACTTGAATCTACTTTCCCATTTCACGTACCCCATTTAGAGAGATGACATAAATAAAATGTGGATCTAGTTGCCTTCACTACACGTTTTGATATTTTAAGAAGAAATTTACCACAGGTTTTCGAGGAGACCTCTATTTCAGCTTTTTGCCAGGAAGAGGCAAAGTTATTGCTTGAAATGTAATTAACGAACTTTTTTTCTGTGTCTTATACAGAAACGACCAGTTTTGTTTGTGAACATTCAGACATTCTCCTACTGAATGTGTTAACTGGTAAAAATGTTGATGTGTAGCGTCATTCTGTGAATATTACAAGTGTTAATTATTTGATGTGCAACGCTTTGAAAGGCTTCCATAGCCAATTGTTGATAAAACGACAGACAGCTGGAAAGAATGTCAGTAGGCGTCTGTGTTAGTAACTATCTATTTGTATGTACCGATGACCCAAACGTTCACATGTTAATAGTCAATATAGCACAATCGTTGGCAGCAAATATAAAGTGATATATACATATGTATGTTGTTGTTTAATTCTAATTATGGAAAATATTATTAATATGTGTGTAAAAATGTGTAATTAATGTCTGTGTCACCTATATGTTCGAAACATCGTTGTCATACAATAGGATAGATAGTGTGCCCTACAGGTAATGGGAGTGGTTTGTGTGTAAACATTTCATTACATGTGTGGGCATTTCTGTTGCAATTATACTAATAAACATGCATACACAGTGTTTCTCCATGACTTATTATTCCTTAATGTTATGAGTACAAGTATTAACAAACTCCTCTTTAATATAAAACATCTGGGAAATGTTTATATCTGCACGGTGTGAGTACATTGTCGAAAAAGTAATTATTTTTCTCTTCAAGAGTTTGTAACTTAATGACAGCATAATACACAATGTCATATCCATGGCCCTTTATTGTTCTAAAAAAGAAGAGAGAGAAAACCCAATCAACACTTTGTTTCATTCAAAATTTACACAATTAATTTAACAACAAAAAATTAGTTGTAGTCTTACCTGACATCTGTTGCTTCATCGAGAAACCATATATTATTTGTAAATTTGACATATAGACTGCGCAAGGATCAAAAAATTCACTCACTTTTTTATATTATACACACAACCAAAAATATTGAAATGTGACTGGATGAACAAGATAACTTTCTTTTATTAGCTACTGCTACAACTCTTTTCAAAGCTCTTCTACAGATCAGTTCAAAGAATATATACAAACATACATCTGGCAAATCTCTCCTCTTAAGATAAAATAATATTTATATTCAGACAAGTACCATTTTATTTTGCTTAAATGAGCCTCTTCTACACTTTGTGGTTGTTATTTAAATAAAGTTGTTCAACATTTGCTTGCTGAATCTGATCTGGGACTTCATTTTGTTTAAAATTAATTTTTACACATTTCTTAGGGCACCAGTAATCTATGACTGTAAAGGTAAGGAAGACATTCAATACTATTGAAACTATTTTACCTGGTATTGAAAAAATTGTAATCAAAGATCCTTGTTCAGTGATTTCAAATCCTACTACAAATTCATCTTGAATATCAACATCACAATCACCATCATGTTGTCTGCATGCTTCATACTCTGTTTAGCCATTGAGATATTCCACTGTATCTGTGTAGCTCAATGATCCACAACTAATCTCCCTTCTTCAATACAGAATGGTATGGCTCTCACATATCTGAGCAACATTCTAGAGTGAGCTGCATGAGTGTTACAAAAGCACTCTTCTTCGTAGGGTGATTGTATTTTCATATTATCCTACCAAGGAAATCAGTTTGTTGAGGTAGTGGCCAAGCTCCATGCTCCATGTATGTGTGAACAAAAAGTTCGTGTAAGTTGAATAATTTTCTAATAATGATTATTGCTGGATTTAATTTTTTTGTTTTGCCATTGCTACAGTTTATTATCCACTCAAGAGAAATATTAAAATATGAATAAATAATGTGGGGATTTGTTAACTAACTTTCATTTCATCTGTTTCTGAAGCTCTACAACAGATTTGTTCCAAGAAAAAATATAAATGCACATGTGATATTGCATGGGGGCTTAATTAAATATATATGATTGAAAATGATTTTGATAGCTGTATGTCCGATTACGCAGTGGCTCGTAATCGGTTGGCCCTGACTAGAATTATTACGCTATCTGACTGCAAAGAACAATGTAAGAAAATTTTCGTAAACACAGTTAATTAATTAAGTCCCCAGCAACTATAAAACCTACAAAATCCAAGCACAAATGTAACTGTTCTGTATGTGGGAGTGTGACTCAACGTCCACATCTGGCACGGTTCTTTTCCAACAAGACAAGAATTTTTAAATACCAACTATACTGACGTGACAAAAGAAAATTAGAAAAACTATAATTACGCAAGAAAACCAGAATTCACTCTAATACAAGAACACAAGCCAGATGCTTTGTTGACTGAACCTGTAGTGACGCATTATTTCAGACACAATTAATAAAAGAACATTGTGATTTTTACCTTCATATATATTGACGAAATGCACACAATAACATCTGCTATCTCTCCCATCAAATAACTGCATAAAACATGGAACAACACTCTTTACTACAACATCTTACTCCGACTTCACGACAAGCAGTGCCCACTAGCACATCTCGGCACGAACTCTTAACACACACTGCCCTCTACGAGCTCTCTACTAGCACTGACTTCTACGATCTCTTCACAAGCACTGTCCTCTACGAGCTCTCCACTAGCACTGACTGCCATGAGTTCTTAACACACACTGTCCTCTACGAGTTCTCGACAGGCACTAACTGCCACGAACTCTCAACAAGCACTGACTGCTACGAACTCTTAACACGCACTGTGGAGGCGGCTTAATAGTACTCTTTGGCGCAATCTCTGGCGCAGTGGCACAGTGTAGCCACCTTTCATATGCCCCTCCTCCACAGGCCAGAATTTGATGGTATTTTTGCCAGCATTGGTGGTGAAAATACCACCAAATTCGTCCAGAAAAATACAGACAAAAATAAAAGATAATATTAATACCTAAATATCACATAATTAGTTAAAAATTTTGGCTTTGCACTGACCTTTCACTAACCTAACATATGAAATACAGTAAGCAATACAACTTCTTTTCATACATGTGACTTTACATAATAGTTTACACAATATACAAAAAATCAGTTTATACAAATGTTCACATAAAATGCTTTCAATGATTAGTTTATACAAAAAAAGATACTAACAGGTGACATCTTTTCAGTAGAAGCAGTCCATCAGTTGCACCCAGTAAAGTTTAGCAGGTACACCCAGCAACAAGTCACATTAATTCAGTAGAAGCAGTTCATCAGTGGCACCCAGCAATGTTGAGTAGGTGCAGACAGCAACAAGTGACTTCATTTCAGTAGAAACAGTTCATCAGTTGCACCCAGCAATGTTGAGCAGGTGCAGACAGCAACAAGTGACATCATTTCAGTAGAAACAGTTCATAAGTAACATCATTTCAGTAGAAGCAGTCAATCAGTTGCACCCAGCAATGTTGAGCAGGTGCAGACACCAACAAGTGACATCATTTCAGTAAAAACAGTCCATCAGTTGCGCCCAGCAACGTTGAGTAGGTGCAGACACCAACAAGTGACACCATTTCAGTAGAAGCAGTCCATCAGTTGCACCCAGCAATGTTGAGAGCAGGTGCAGACACCAACAAGTGACACCATTTCAGTAGAAGCAGTCCATCAGTTGCACCCAGCAATGTTGAGCAGGTGCAGACACCAACAAGTGACATCATTTCAGTAGAAGCATTTCCATCTGTGGCACCCAGTAAAGTAGCAGAGGTACACACAGCAACAAGTCACATTAGTTCAGTAGAAGCAATCCATCAGAGGTACCCAGTAAAGTTTAGCAGGTACACCCAGCAACAAGTCATATTAGTTCAGTAGAAGCAGTTCATCAGTGGCACCCAGCAATATTGAGTAGGTGCAGACAGCAAAAAGTCACATCTCTCAGCAGAAGCAGTTCGATAAAATTCACTAGCACTGATCACACTGTTCATCAGAGTTTATGAGCAGAAATTAAACATGTCCTGCTGGCACCAATCATGTAGAAAAGGTACCAGTAACAGTCCATGATTTTTTTTTACAATCACTGATCACACAGTTCATCAGCAGAAATTAAACATGACTAAATGTCACACATCATGTTGAAAAGTGCAGGTAACAGTTCAGAATATTTATCTTCACTAATCAGACAGTCCAGGCATGAACAATAGTTTGAATGCACATACAAATGCTTTTACAGTAAACATATAAATCATAACAAACACACAAATGATATCAGATAATTGTCCTATTAACTATTACAATACACAAATACCAG
This sequence comes from Schistocerca piceifrons, assembly GCF_021461385.2. Taxonomy (NCBI): domain Eukaryota; kingdom Metazoa; phylum Arthropoda; class Insecta; order Orthoptera; family Acrididae; genus Schistocerca; species Schistocerca piceifrons. The sequence goes on from NC_060146.1 coordinate 42,350,044, forward strand.
TAAACCTATAATATTCATGGGTGTCAGTGCAAGCCCCAACAAACAAATAAAATAATATTTAGGAGATAGGTGGGTAGGATTAGGAAAGGAAAACACACAAAACACACTCACTCATTCTTCATCCACATTAAGTACTACTGTGTAATTGAATAGTGTTAATTGTGTAAATGCAATTCTGTCAAAATTTAATGTTCATCATGTGTATCAAGTAGTAGTGGCAGCAATGTATAACAGTCAATAATAGTTAAGTCAACGTCATAGTCATCATGTCAAGACCAATGTTTGCAAAGCCAGATCAAAATGTACTGTTGTTGAACAACTGTCAGTGAGCCAAGATATGCAATTACTTCCTCTCTCCAAAAAAAGTATATACTGCTTAGTTATTTAACAAAGTGTGTGTATAGACTATCTTCCTTCTATTCTAGTGTTCTAGTCTGCTCTCTTCATCCTCCTTGTTCCATAAGACCAACAAAAAAATATGCTCCTCACTTACTTTTCCTCTTATCCACCAAAACTCCAATAATCAACAGCATCACATAATCTCAATACGTCACTAATACTTCTTCAATACGTCGATACATATAACTCTTATCATCAATATCATTTATCTTACCTCTTGTCCACAAAAACTCCAATAATCATCAACTTCATATACTCTCAATACCTATAATAATACGTCGATACATATAAACCTCAGCACCAATATCATTTCACTTCCATAACAACTCTTTCCTCTAGTCAGTCTCCTTGAACAAGTACAGATAAAATCCTAATGCAACTTCAATTCAGCATCCCATACAATCCGAAGACACAGTGTCCACATACAACCTCTGTGTAATCCATCTGACCCAAATTTTCTACTCATTATAAATTATAAGATACATTTTGGTTCCTTGTCCATCATTAAATAAAAGAAATGCATACCTGACCTCTAACAGACTTAGTTCGAATAACTCTCAGTAATTAAGTACGATTACGGAGTGTGAATAATCATAATGTTTCACAGTGTGTACACCACTTCAAGAATCATAGCAGAAGCAAACATGTGGAGTATTTTTTGTGTCAAGTGTCACTTCCTATTTCAATTGCTCACGAAAATGCAGTGTAATACTGTCAATGGTCTAAACCTAGTATTGGTCTGTCATGTCGTTAGCCTCCTTCCTATTAGCATAAATTTATACAGCTTCCATAAAACCTCAGCTCATGTGACTTCAATGACTTTCTTGTACTAATGTCGTTCGTCGAATTATAGCAGTTCATTTTCTTATCTTAAGAATATAAGGCACTGAGCGTAAGAAAAACATGCAATAGCGAGTAAATATACCAGTAGAGAACAGAATGTCAACAAGTGTATGCAGCACAATTCTTACAACGAGGCTCTGCCAAGCGAACAATCTATAATTAATACCATAGTGTGACCTAAACTCTATGTTTGTACACTGTACATCAGCATTGCTATATTCTAAATTGAAGAGTAGTTATGACAACAAAACAGAAATGTATAAATATACAATATATACGCATAGCAGTAAACATGTCATTAGCATCATATCAGTATAAGCAAATAAATGTTCATATGTCATCTTAATAAGTAAACATGAAGGCGCAAGCTGATAAATCACAAAGTATAACTTACATACATAAACAGGTTACAATTATAATTTAAATAAATAAGCACAGCAGGCACATAATTAAAAAAAAAATATGACATCAGTGAAAAAGCAGTGCAGCCAAGCGATGCATAATATATACAAGTCACAACCCAGTTCATTAATAATCATTGTCAAAATCAGTTAACGTACGCAAGCACGTCGCTTCACACGTAAATTCATAGAACATGAAATTTAGCACAAAGTATGAATCACGTAATCGCGAGCAGCAAATTACGTCTAAAGTACGTACCTAAGTGGAAATATGTTACCTGAAAAATAAACTCCATTAATAGTTACCTTTTTAGTTTATTAGTTTCTTCTTCGAAATTACATTCTTCCTGAAAATTTCTCGATAGCAAGTCGTCTTAACGTCGGAGACACACAGAATTTACCTGAAGTTCTCAAATATTTTACACAACCGTATCCTGGAAAATACTGAATGTTAATAACACAATTCAACAAGTCCTTATAGCTTTATACTGAATTTAATCGGAGAAATTAGACTGTGTGTTTGTTTACGGCTGTCAGTGCATTCGCACTGAGCGCTCGATCAGCTGTGGGCGCGTGACGTCGGAAGCTATTGTTCGCGGTCAACGACTGCCTTGTGCGGCGCGCAGACTTGACTGTTGCTTTGAGTATGTGCCGCCGCCAAAACACAGCGCGGTATCCTTGTACTCTCGGCATGTTTACATCTAGCTGTTGGTTCCTCAAAAGTATGTCATTCCACAAAAATTTTGACGTTTGATATATGATGTATTCCTTTAGAGCGTCGAGATTTAAGAGTTTCTACTTCGACAGTGTTATCATGAATAATTTTTCGAATTCTATATGGACCGTTATAAAGCAGAAAAAATTTGCGACACAAGCCTTTTCCTTTGTGAGACAAACGGTGAGATTTAATTAATACCTTCTGACCAACTGACAAGATTTTTGAACGACCAGGACGTTTAGCTGATTTCTCTCTTCTTGCAGCCGCAGACGCAATATTTCGTAGAGCCAGGTTGACAACTTCAGAATGCCGCAGTTTCCGTAAAGGCGGAAAAGGAACGATTTCAGAAATGCGATTTGTCGGTGCTTTATTTTTTAATACCAGTATAGGTGGTAAAGAAGTTGAATCATTAGGGAGTTCATTCAGAATGTTTTGAAAAATATGAAGATACTGATCCCAAGTTCTGTGATTCTGATGACAATAAAGACGGCACAATTTATTGATTTCCTTCATCCATCTCTCTGAAGCATTAGATTGAGGGTGAAAAAGTGAAATGAAAATTGGTTTAATTTTACGACGCTGTAGAGTACGAAGCCAAATTTTAGAACGAAACTGTGATCCATTATCTGATATAACCTTATCTACATGACCAACTTCTTTAAGAAAATGTTTGATGAAAGCGTTAGATACTGAACGAGCTGTTGCTTTGCGTAAAGGTGTAAAACACACATATTTTGATGTCAGTTCCACTGCTACGAAAATGTACGCAAAACCATTAGTAGAACGAACCACTGGACCAAACAAATCGACTGCAGCCATCTCCTTTAATTTCGCTGGAATGATGGGAAACAACGGTGCTCTGTGAGAAATCGTTGGAGGCTTAGCCATTTGACATAATTTGCATTTGGCAAGAACAGATCGAATACGTTTTTCCATATTACTGAAGTAACAATTTTCTCGTAATTTATGAAAGCATTTTCGGGGACCAAAGTGTGCATAACTGAAATGCGTATACCAAATCAATTTATTGACCCACTCATCAGGAATACAAACTAACCAAACAAAGTTGTCGACGGATTTTCGTTTAAAAAGAATGTCATTGCGAACTAGATAATGCTGTCTAATCGCCACGCTTTCCTTTCTCCTCCACTTCTCCTTAATGTCCTTCCAGATTGGATCCTTATTTTGCTCCTTAGCGATGTCCTGGAGCGAAGACGAAATAAAGTTCTCAAACGCAACACCTTGAATATACATCAAACAATAATTGTTTTCCTTGTAGTCCTCTTCAGCACTTTGTTTCAAACCCATAGGTGCACGTGATAAAGCATCGGCAACAATATTAGAAGAACCCTGTATGTAAACAATACTAAAGTCAAATTCCTGTAGGTACAACGCCCATCGTGACAATCTGCCGTGAGTTAATTTTGTTGACATAAGAAATTCCAGAGCTCGATGATCGGTGTAAACCTTAGTATGTCTGCCAAACAAAAATGTGCGAAATTTTGTAAAAGCCCAAACAACAGCCAAAGCTTCAAGTTCCGTAATCGAATAATTCTTTTCTGATTTAGAAAGAACACGACTTCCAAATGCAATAGTTTTCTGGACTACAACGCCGTTTTCTTCTATCTCTTGAAATAAATGTGCACCTAGGCCCTTGTATGATGAGTCCGTTGCCAGACAAAATTCTTTAGATAAATCCGGATGTGAAAGAAGTGGAGCAGCAACTATAGCATCACGAAGCTGCTCAAATTCTGACTGAGCTTCCTCATCCCAGCACCAATTAGATTTCTTTCCAGATAGTTCACATAAACGAGGTGTGGCCAAATCGTCCAATTTAACAAAGCGTCGCAGAAAATTACAGACACCAAGGAAACTACGAACATCACGTTTTGTAGTAGGAACAGCATAATTACGAATAGCGTCTAATTTCTCTGGATCAGGAAGAATACCTTCTGTAGAAATAATGTGACCGAGAAATTTCACCTGAGAACGACCAAATTCAGATTTTTCTAAGTTCACTGTGATGCCAACTCTTGCAAAAATACGTAATAATGAGTCCAAAATTTTGTTATGCTCACTCCAAGAACATTTAGCAATAAGAATGTCGTCAACATAAGAAGTAATATTGTCACGAAGATAAACAGGTAAAATTTCATTTAAGCTACGATAAATGCTGCAATAGGTACAGTAAGTCCAATCGGTAATTTCCAAAGTCACTTTTGGGTAAAACAGTCATATCCGGTTATTGTTTGTTTACTGTCTAGATAGATTGATAGTCGAAGAGTTGGTTTGACAGATGCAAAGAATAGTAAAAGAGTAGGCAGCGGTACAGAAAACTAAAAGAGAAATAGCACCACTACAGCTCGGGGCCCTATGCTCGCTACGGCACATATTCACTTTAGAGTAGTGAATCCCCTGAGGACATTAATAGCCGCATATAATTTCCAGTTTGTGACTTAGTGGCAACTTTGGCGGAAGGGCGTACATAAATTGATCTAGCCATGAACATGGATGTATGTCATCCTTAGAATTACGAAAGATCTTAAATTTCCGAACAGTTAAGAAGTGTTTACAGTCAATGTTTTCGCCTCGTGGCGACAAAGACCTACCGCGTCTGTCCCAGTCACAATGACGACTATTGTTAAGTTCACGCGCCTGGCGCTCTCTTATTGCATCCCGTAAATGTAATAAATTATTTTCTTCAAAACCTTCTGCTAAACTAACACTTGTCAATTTATCTGAGATCTCCTCAACTCTTTCCGATGAGTCACTTAATTGTTCTTTCACTTTATTTACGTCTTCTGTAAATGTCGCGACTCGGGTTTCGGTGTTGTCACTTTTAGTAGTTAAGTGTTCACACTGTTGCGTTAAGTTATTTATTCTGTCATTTGGTACGGATTCCTCGATTCTTTCAATTATTTCTTCCTTGTCTTGTGCACGTTGTAAATTTAACTCTGAAAATTTCTGTACTATCACGCGATCTCTTTCTTCCTGTTCTCTGTCCTGCTCCTCTTGTCTAATTTCTGATGAAATTAAACTATTATTGTGAGCCTTCAAAATCGGTTGTACTTCTTCTCTAATTTCTTTATTTGATTCGTCTTTCATGTATTTGAAACATGTCCCTGTTCGTGAGCCTAACTGAGTTTCCATTGTTCCCCTATCAGTTTCTAATTCAGATCGTAACTGTGATCCCACTGCCTTCATCTCGGTTTTAGTTGTTCCTATTTCTGTTTCATTTGTTCCTATTTTTGAGCATAAACGTGTTGTCATTGCTTTCATCTCAGTTCTAAATGTTTTTAATTCAGATCGTAATGAGTCTAACTGCGTTTCCATTGTTCCCATCTGTGTTACCATTGTTCCCATTTGTGATCCCAGATTTAATATTGCACCCATCAACTGCTCTATCTCTTCTGTCGTTAATCTCGTAATCTGTGAATTTTCTGATTGAGAAAAACCTTGAACTGGTTCCGGACTGTCTTCCCGACTTATTAAATTGTTTTCAACTCCATTATTCATCACACTGTTTTCCTCTGTTGGCGAGTTCGCCATGTTAACAATTTCGCCATTCTCACTATCCATCATTTTTGCCTTTTTTATCGATCGCGTAATCATTTGCAAAACACAAAAAAAAAAAAAAAAATTCGTCACTGTTCGAAAATCACACACAATGACTCCTTATCTCCAACAATACTATTCACATGAAATGTCTCCCTCAGACACGATCAATCGAACAATTGAAATAATTGCACTAATTTGTCAAACGCGTATACAAGGCAATAAAAATTAAATTTTGAAAAATACCATTAGAAGAATGCCAATTACCAAATCTACACATGCAAAATAGACTACAATTACTATACTACAAATTACTACAACAATACTACCGTCTACTATTTTCACAATCAGAAGAATCCAAGGGACGATCCGAAGCAGCGGTCGCCACGTGCATGGGGGCTTATTTAAATATAATGAAAATGATTTTAATAGCTGTATGTCCGATTACGCAGTGGCTCGTAATCGGTTGGCCCTGACTAGAATTATTACGCTATCTGACTGCAAAGAACAATGTAAGAAAATTTTCGTAAACACAGTTAATTAATTAAGTCCCCAGCAACTATAAAACCTACAAAATCCAAGCACAAATGTAACTGTTCTGTATGTGGGAGTGTGACTCAACGTCCACATCTGGCACGGTTCTTTTCCAACAAGACAAGAATTTTTAAATACCAACTATACTGACGTGACAAAAGAAAATTAGAAAAACTATAATTACGCAAGAAAACCAGAATTCACTCTAATACAAGAACACAAGCCAGATGCTTTGTTGACTGAACCTGTAGTGACGCATTATTTCAGACACACAATTAATAAAAGAACATTGTGATTTTTACCTTCATATATATTGACGAAATGCACACAATAACATCTGCTATCTCTCCCATCAAATAACTGCATAAAACATGGAACAACACTCTTTACTACAACATCTTACTCCGACTTCACGACAAGCAGTGCCCACTAGCACATCTCGGCACGAACTCTTAACACACACTGCCCTCTACGAGCTCTCTACTAGCACTGACTTCTACGATCTCTTCACAAGCACTGTCCTCTACGAGCTCTCCACTAGCACTGACTGCCATGAGTTCTTAACACACACTGTCCTCTACGAGTTCTCGACAGGCACTAACTGCCACGAACTCTCAACAAGCACTGACTGCTACGAACTCTTAACACGCACTGTGGAGGCGGCTTAATAGTACTCTTTGGCGCAATCTCTGGCGCAGTGGCACAGTGTAGCCACCTTTCAATATACAGAGAACAGAAAAAAATATTTTAATTAGTGTTTAACAAATTTCTCAACATACATTTATGAGAAACGTAGGCTATGACCTTCACCAATAAATGCATAACTCTTATAAGAAAATACATATTTTTAAATGGAAAACCATTAGCATGAGGTCAGTAATAATATAACTCACTAGCTTCACATTATAATTCTTCCACTTGGTCTCGATAAATGTGTTAGCATGTTTGAAATAACCATACCTGTTGATCTGTTGCACAGAAAAGAAAATTTAGTGCAATTGAATGCTGCCCAATACCTCACCATTATAACAAAAAAAATTTACTTACAACACTACAAAGAAAAATGATTGCTTGCTCCATAAGCTGCCTGCAAGTTGTGTCAAACTGTCAGCTGACCAAATTGTTGATTTCCATATAATAGCCTACTACACTACTGGTACATACAGGTATTTTATTTATGGTTTTAGGTGACAAAATAATAATCTTTTGTGCATTTTCTTCATACCTGTGATGCAGTTGAAACCATTATTTATAGCAACAGGGAACCCACTTCTTGTACACATTTAGCAAAAAGCATACCACAATATAAAAATTGCCAAAATACATAACTGTTATACTTCCTGGAAAACAAATCAGGGCACTTTGACACTTAATGCACACAATTATGTCACTAATTGAAATTTGTAGCCAATATCCTCTCCCTACACATTTCCAAAGGTATCAATAATCTATGATTGGAAAAATAAATAGATTAAAAATCTGATATTACTGGAACTATTATATTCAGTTTTTTAAATGCTCAGATAATAAACGTCCTTCACTAATGAACATCTCCAGATCCATCAAGGAGGCAGCGAACTAAAGCAAACATAAAAACAGCACCGTATACATAATCTAAGGTACAGGTACAATGTCATTTGCATCTAAAGTTAAACTCACACACACTATGTGATGAAAAGTATCAGGACACCTGGCTGCAAATGAGTAACAAGTTCGTGGTGCCCTCCATCAATAACGCAGGAATTCAATGTCTTGATGACAGCTTCCACTCTTGCAGGCATACGTTCCGTCAGGTGGCGGAAGGTTTCTTGGGGAACTGTAGCACATTCTTCACAGAGTGCTACCCTGAGGAGAGGTATCGATGTCAGTCGGTGAGGCTTGGCATGAAGTCGGCATTCCAAAACACCCCAGCATCCCAAAGGTATTCTATAGGATTCAAGTCAGGTCTCTGTGCAGGCCAGTCCATTACAAGGATGTTGTTGCCATGTAACTTCTTTGCCACAGGCCGTACATTATGAGCAGGAGCTCGATCGTGTTGAAAGATGCGGTCACCATCCTCGAATTGCTCGTCAACAGTGGGAAGCAAGAAAGTGCTTAAAACATCAATGTACGCCAGTGCTGTGATAGTGCCACGCAAAACAACAAGGGGTGCAAGACCCCACCATGAAAAACATGACCACACCATAACACCATCACCCCCGAATTGTACTGTTGGCACTACATACGCTGGCAGATGAGGTTCACTGGGCATTCGCCATACCCACATCCTGCCATCGGATCGCCAGATCGTGTACTGTGATTCGTCACTCCACACTACGCTTTTCCACCGTTCAGTCGTCAAATGTTTACGCTCCTTACACCAAGCGAAGCGTCATTTGGCATATACCAGTGTGATGTGTGGCTTATGAGCAGCCGCTCAACAGTGAAATCCAAGTGTTCTCATCGCTAGCCTGACTGTCATAGTACTTGCAGAGGATCCTGATGCAGTTTGGAATTCCTGTGTGATGGTCTGCATAGTCGTCTGCCTGTTACACATTACGACCATCTTCAACTGGCGGCGGTCTCTGTCAGTCAACAAACGAGGTCGGGCTGTACGCTTTTGTGCTGTACGTGACCCTTCATGTTTCCACTTCATTACCACATCAGAAATAGTGGACTTAGGGATGTTTAGGAGTGTGTAAATTGGACGTATGACACAAGTGACACCCCAATCACCTGACCACATTCGAAGTCCATGAGTTCCGTGGAGAGCCCCATTCTGTTCTCTCACGATGTCTATTGACTACTGAGGTCGCTGATATGGAGTATGTGGTAGTAGGTGGCAGCACAAGGCACGTAATATGAAAAACATATGTTTTTGGGGGTGTCCGGATACTTTTGATCACATAGTGTAGTTGAGAGTGTATATCACTGTAATAACTTATAGGAGTATTCTCCAGTATCCCATCCTCATCGCCACTGGAGAATACACACTATTGTAGAACACTCAGTATAATGTCATTCATTGAAACTGAACTACTCTTCTCGAACACTCACTATATACACACAAAAACAAATAACTTGTAGATGACCATTCATCAAGAGCGTCAGTGAGGTCCGTCAAAGCTGGTCCTAGTTCAGTGAGGAACTGGCTGTACTGCTGCTGTGCTGGCCTTATAAAGCTGGCGGAGGCCGGCAGAGTACTCCAACTTTCCCTGTATCAGTGAGGCGACCTCTGCAGAAAAAGGTTTGCATTAGTCTCTAGCAAGCTCTGTTTGTTTTGAAGAATTGCTTTCCTCTTGGTTGCGCCTGCAAGTGCTTGTGTATGTTATATGGTACACAGGGGTGTCTTGAGTGTAGTCTCTCTGGCAGGGGCCGTCTGTGGCAGACGTAACAGAAAAGCTATCAATATTTGGAAGAAGAGTAAAGAGGGCAATATGGAGATTCATGTGAAAAGCTTTCTGATGTGATTACGGCCGCGAGACGGCAATTAAGAGATTTTGAACATGGAATGATAGTTGGAGCTAGACACATGGAACACTCCATTTCGGAAATCATTAGGGAATTCAATATTCCGAGGTCCACAATGTCAAGAGTGTGCCAAGAACACCAAATTTCAGGCAGTACCTCTCATCACAGACAATGCAATGGCCGGCGGCTGTCAGTGCTAGCAGACAAGCAACACTGCGTGAAATAATAGCAGAGCTCAGTGTGAGGCGTAAGATGATCTTATTATCTACGGAATTCAATATTCCGAGGTCCACAATGTCAAGAGTGTGCCAAGAACACCAAATTTCAGGCAGTACCTCTCATCACAGACAATGCAATGGCCAGCGGCTGTCAGTGCTAGCAGACAAGCAACACTGCGTGAAATAATAGCAGAGCTCAGTGTGAGGCGTAAGATGATCTTATTATCTAGGGAATTCAATATTCCGAGGTCCACAATGTCAAGAGTGTGCCAAGAACACCAAATTTCAGGCAGTACCTCTCATCACAGACAATGCAATGGCCAGCGGCTGTCAGTGCTAGCAGACAAGCAACACTGCGTGAAATAATAGCAGAGCTCAGTCTGGTGATCAAGTACTTTATACCACCACCTCTTCTCTCCTTGCTGGCCGCGTCTTGGATTACTCAAACCTCTCTGCTGAGTCTCATGAAGTCGTCACTGTTGTTGGCAATCCGTCTGTCAGATGGGGACGTTAAGCTTCTCGGCCCCCTAGGTGCTATTCGCAAGGGGCAGGCTATGTGCCAGCACAGTGTTTTACCCTCTACCTCTACATGAATATTACAGCATACACACACATATATAACAGATACATGCAGTATTGCAAATATAGTAATGGAGCATTTTGCAAATACGAGGGTTGAATGAAAAGTAATGCCCCCACCTCCGTTAATTGGATTTGGATCGAAATATTTTAATAAATCAAATGCAGAAATAATCCTTAGAATGTGAGCTTTAATTCTCAATATTCACTTTTCCACATAATCACCAGCCAATCGGATACGTTTCTGCCAACAACTAACAAGTTATCTGTTTTAAACTGCCAGGAAGTTTCATTTCAGCGCACACTCCGCTGCAGAGTGAAAATATCATTCTGGAAACTTATCTAAAGCTGTCACAGAAGAAGTCGACACTCTGTTTCCACAACCACAGTCTCACAGTTCTCTCAGCGTCTTCATCGGAAGCATAATGATGTCCCCGCAGATCGTCTTTCATTATCGGGAACAAATAGAGGTCAGACGGTGTTAAATCTGAACTGCATGGACGATGCTGTATGGTGGTGATATTCAGTCTCTGAAGTTCTGCTGTGGTGGCACGTGAAGTGTGCACAGATCTTCTGATAACCAAACAAAGCAATAACGTGACCCACACGTTCTTGTGAAATGCCGATTGTGCTTGCATCTGAGTGATGCGACGATCGTCCTGAATCAATCTGTCAACATTCTGCTTGTGAAACTCGCTGGTTCCTGTCAAAGGACGTCCAACTCTTTGTTTGCCACGCATGTCAGATGGTCCTGCCTCAACATCTTTAAACTCACTCGCCCAACGACGCACAATCACCATAAACTGCTTTCATTCTCTGATGAATCTCCTTTGGAGTCGACCGTCTGTGTAGGTTTCCATACTTTACAATGCAACAACACAACCGGTCAATGCTAAGGCTTTCCGCCAACTGGAGCTGTAGAGCAGAGGCTACGGAACAAGCCAGCACCTGCCGCATACCAATGCTGCAAACTGTTGAAGAGTTACGAAGGTGGGGGCATTACTTTTCAGTCAACATAAAGATAAACGTCTTTTTGGTGTGTGGAAATGTACAGACATTTCTTCTTGATTACGACTTGAGAAGCCAGATATGAACCGCCTGGCTAGATGTCACCAAAACTTTTGCTGGTTTTATGAAGCTTCCACATTATGTAAGAGTTGACATTTGCCAAATGTACAAAGGTGAAGAAAAACAGTGTCTTCCACTACTTCGAAGAATGGTGCCCTACAGTACATCGTTCTCGCAACTGGTCAAATTCCCCAACCCCTCCCATTAATTTACTGTAGCTCAACCACAGCCATAGCGCAGAATATTTCACTTCTGCTAGCGTCTTATTCCTTCTAATCACAGTTGTAGTATCTTCAGAACTGTTAGATTTTCTTGACTTTTTTTCCAGACGCTCTGAAAGATTTTCAATGTAAGAAATGATCTCTTTTTATATCTAAGCGCTGGGAGAGATGCGGAAGCAGTTGTTTTTAGGGTCAAATTAGCAGATGCACTAGGATGACACTGGAAAACATTTCCAGTGTCATGAGCTTCTGTTGTAAGCTCCAAACCATTAACGTTACTCAGTATAAAAATTTCCTAATGTTGTTTGAATTCTGAAGTGTTTGGCAAATCTGCTTGTTAATCAGAATCAGACTGCTCTGAATCTGAATCATCTCTCTTGTATGGCAAGGAATGCAAAAGAGTCAAAGTGTCTTCTGACATTAATCGAGACATCCTGAACAGTAAGAAACTCATATAAATAAATATATAAATCTTTGTTTGTTCAAAATCATATATCTCCGAAAGTTCGTGAGCAGTTGCTTTGAAATTATGACACTACATTGCATTCTAACACAGGTGTGTGTTTAGGTATCTATTTCTTTAATATATCATATATAATGCACATACCTCATACGTAACTTTTTGAGATTTTTGCAACACTGTCTCCCTGTTATTATGTTCATATAAATTTATGTGCAACATATATTTTAAAAAATAGGTGAATAAGAACACACACTTAGATGAACAGAATTTTGTGTCAAAATTTCAAAGCAATTAGTCAGAAGCTTCCAGAGGTTTGCAGTTAGACACATCTACACTTTCCGTTTAGGGGAAGGATGGGGATAGTGGCCACGGTAAGGAAAAAATGTTTCTGTTTTCATAAGTAAAAACTGACAGGGAAATTAAAATTCGGCGATAGTTAACTTAGTCATCTACGTTTATGCGAAAATTTTCACTTTTACTGTATTTCAGTTACTTCTGTGAAAAAAAAAACAGTTTTTAAGTTACTGTTGAGTAGGGTAAAATGGCCACTGTGTGCCCGATATAAAAAATAAAATTTAACTGCATTTTAGAAGTGTGTAATTGTCTCAAATAATAAGACCTTTGTCATTTTATAGAAAGCTTTAACAAATTAGAAAACTATTTTAAAATTGTGTCCTAAGCTAAATTAAACAATTTATCAAAAATGGCGTTTCAATATTTCTTCGCAACATTTTTTTGCCTACTGCCTGTATTTGTACAAATCGCAGATGAACTCACTGCCTTCGTCCATAAACCTGGCGCAATCCTTGTGTGTCCTGTTTAGACAGTCTGGGCACGTGATCCGTCGTTCATTTTCTCTGGACTTAAAAGTCCGTGTCAATGACATCACTATCAGTGTCTCACAACGAAGCTTGTTTTGCCATTTTCGATTTCTTTTCTCCTTGAACTTCTTTCTTCTTTATTAATTCCTTATTTTTATCCTTCTCTTCGTTTTGTAATTGTATTTTAATTTTCTTCAATCTTCCTACTTCTTCGTTTCCTGTCTTTCCTGTTACAGGAACAGTCTTGTACAGGGTTGAACTTAAAACTGCTGCTGAACCCTTTTTCACTATTTTGTCGTTTGTTAATGTTTACTACTGAGATTGGGACGAGGTTGGCCTACTGGATGTGGAGAGTGCAGCGGATGTGCCGTTAATGTTGTAACAACTGACTGTTTTCAACAACCGCTTGGTCAGTCGATTGTTATTTCGTTAAGTCGGTGGTTTCATTCAACAATCGAATAAAATTAGTCTGTGGCCTCGTCGCTCTACAGATATGACTGGTTTCCACTTAACGTGAGACAACTGACTGACGTAAGTATCGTCGCCATTTACACGAATTTTTTCATTCACTCTATTGATTTGAGTGATAATTTCACTAACATATTTATTCACTTTTTTCATCTATTTCCGTGGGGGGTGGGGGGGGGGGGGAGGACGACGGTCGTGCTGCCAGCACCAGGGCAACAGCCGCCGCGAGGAGGTGGCGCAGTCACCGGTCCGAGCGAAGGGATGCCGAGACCGAGACTGGGCTAGGGCAACAGCCGCGGTGAGGAGGTGGCGCAGTGGGCGGCCCGAGTGAAGGGCTGCCGGGACCGGGACCTGGGCTTGGGCAACAGCCGCCGCGAGGAGGTGGCGCGGTGTTCATTGTGAGCGCAGCATTGCTGGGACTAGAGATGGGCAAACTCATTCATCCTTGGGAACTAGTTCACTGGTGATCGCTCTATTTTTTGGGAACCGTTCATTTTTACTCTTTCACCATTTATTGTGATTGGTATATAGTTCTTATGAAAAATTGAAAATTAGTAGCATAGGTGACTGAAGATGGAAAGCGCCAAGAGGGGGCACTGGCGTCCGACCTGGAGTACAGAGTTTCAACTGTAACGTTATGTAGCTGAGCGCAGTGAAATAATATAAGGTGGCGCCCGAAAATCCGGCCCCGAGTACAGACTGCTCGCCGATTTGTTGACTGCTACGAGTAGAATAGATAAATATGTAATAATTAGGCAGTGAAGAAATAAAAAATAAGCTAATGCAAACAACAACTTCCAAACAATAGGTGACGATTTCTGGGCGACAATGAGCAGTCTAATACCCGGGGCCGATTTTTCGTGCGCCACCCTGTACCACTGAAATAATATTGTAGCAGTTATCATATTCTCTTTACAAAAGTGACACCATACACTCGATTACGAATGGCGGGCTTCATTTGGTTGAAAGTCGGACTGCCTTCCACAACAATGGGCATGCTCTTTTACTTTGGATAAAAAAAAGATGGAAAATGGAAACTCGTGTGTGCCGTACCGACGTTCTTTGCATGTGTAATAACAAAAAAGTGTAATATCTCTTTATATTCGATGAATTATTCTGATACGATTGTACCCTTGAATGACCTTTAATAATTTTCTATCTTCATACTAGCAGAATCCATGCGCAAAGTAGGTTTGATATTCATCGATATATTGCGTAGTTGTTAATCAGAAGGGAACTTCCGAAAGACTGGATACAAACCTGCATTTAATAATCCAAGAGCTCCATTACTTCTTCGGAAGGTTAAACTTCATCAAAGCCAAATATCCGCTTGATCTGAGGTTTCCCGACTGATTATACAACGCTCCCAAAATTATGAGGCATTCTATTTGTGCAGATTACCAGACTGCCGCAAAGCACGAGCCTGCAGAGAAGAAGAATCATCGCCTGATTTCATTCTAACAAGTAAAATTTCTGAATCATTTTGAGTGACTGAGTTATGACTGTGTTTCCTATTATGAATGATTGATTGCTCGAACGAATTCAGAACTACATAACTACACAATTACATAGATAGGAGGACAAATTACAAAAGTCTTGCCTTTTTGCAAGTATTTCTTCTGCTGGTTATCGAAATAGTGAAGTAAGCTGATACGCCGTTTTGTTACCTGAAAAGATGAATTCTTTGTATATAATACATTCCACGTAATTTTTATGTAATTTACGTAATTATAAAATACATTTTAATTACCGGCCGTGGACACTGAATAGAATAAGAAAAGAATCAGAAGTTCAGAGTTCAAAAAAGCTTTGAAACAGATCTAGAATGGGTGTGCGAAGCGAACGAAATGAACAACAACTTGATACTGAACTATGAGCAGTGAGCAGTGGAACTGCGATTATTGGCCACACGAAGAAGGACGAGTCCGGCCGAGCGAGAGCGAGACCGAGACAGACGGGAACGGGACCGAGGCTGGAACGAGACCGGCCGACATACCGTTGCGGGAACGAGACCAACTGTTTCCCGTTCCCGGGAACTATAGGTAGAAAGCCGCGACCAAAGCGAACTATGGAAGACAGTTCCTTAGAATTCGTTCCTCGCTCGTTCCGTTCATCTACGTGAACTGTTCCTTTGGACCCGTTAATTCGTGAATGACCCATCTCTAGCCGGGACCTGCACTAGCGGCGACTAGCCACCACGCCACCTCCTCACAGCGGCTGCACCCCTGGCAGCAGAAGGATGCTGACGTGGAGCACAGCAATCTATCTATTTATCAATTTTATATGGAGAAAAGAAGGATTACTCTTTCAGTAAGCAATTAAATGAATAATAATGTATACTGTGTATTTCAACCAGGGATGTGTAAAACAGTTCATTAAATGTACTTAAATTCAAAATGAAAAATACTTATTTTCAAAATATCTTTCTTTATTCAAATAAAATACCGCTAGCTAGAGAACATTATATGTATCCTTTATTTCATTGATTTTAACACCACAAATTGTTCAAATATTTCATCTTCCATGTTCTACCAACGTGGCCTCATTATCATAGTTATTCAGCAGGAGCAGAACTTGAAAACAGAAGAATTCTACTGACATGGCATGAAAAGAACCAAGCAGCAAGACGATTTCCTGTCATGTAGATATACAATACCTGAGAGTACTATAATGATGAACACCAGAAACTCTTGGGGTACATTACGAAGTTCATAAAATGTAGATTCACAAGCAATGCTGTGTACTCCAGCCAGTATACATTAAAAAGTTTTGAATACTATTTTACTCGTTACCAAACAGAGGTTGATAACAGTAAATGGGTTAGATTACTAGAAATAACTATATTATGATGTTTAACAGGTTGATGATAGACAAAAATTATTGATATTAATCTAACTGATGAAATGAAAAAGCAATTTTTCTAGTTCTCCACACTTGCAAACATTGTTTACAAAGGTATAGCTGTGAGGAAACTCATGACCTCACAAAAATGTAATGTTGACACTCCCTCCTTCCTTGAGAGAAGTAGGCATTATCAGCTGATTTTGGTACACTTTACATTACACAAACAAACATAAACACAAAATGTGCAGTGAACTCTTACTGCCTTTTCTAATACTTAGCATCATTGTCATATTCGCTTGACTTTGGTGCATACAGCAGCGTCTGTATCTGTTGTGGAACTATTTTTGTTCAGGCAAATGGTTCATTAAATGAATGAAAACTACGAAGTATAAATTTTAAAAAAAAATTCAAGAGAAGCATTTTGAACTTTACAAATACAAAATGCCTATATCTTAAATATTTCAAATAAAATGCAAAGTGCTTTTTGAAAAAAAGTATTACAAATGTACAATAAAAATTGGTATTTTGCATTTTGTATTTGCGTTTCAAATACATGTGTTCCACATAATTCATATATCTGATTTTAACTTTGGCATACCCACTGAGATGTCTTCACATAGTCCTGGATGGGGCTATTATCTGGAAGTATGTGTACTCCAGTTTGAATTGTGTATCACTGTATCACTTTACCTAATGAAAGCACTACAGACAGATTTCACTCAGGAGAATGACTGGAAAACTCAGTCCCCTAAATCATTAAACATTGGTTTCAATCGAATGAATGAATGAATACATGCTTCAACTGACAGAAAAACTAAAGACGTTTCACTTGGAAAGAAAGAATGAATAACTGAGACAATATGCAAAACACTACCAGATTCTGTCAATTGTTTTCATTCAGTTACTCCCAGAGACTGGTTTCACATGAAAGAAATGAATGAATAGTAATTCAGCTGATTCAATTGTTTCCATTCGGTTGTTCCCGTTGAGTGATTTCACTCAAAAGAATGAATGAATAATTCAACTGATATGAATAAAGTTACAAGTGAGTGAGTTGATCGTTTTCCAACAACCGATTGTTCCCTTCACTAGATACAGTGGGCCTTATGGATGGATTAACTACAGATGAGGCACTAGCATTTCATCAGTCTCAATAGACGAGAACAAATTCATTGTTGGAGTTTCCAGATCCTACAGTAAATGCTGTACTGCTATCTCCAGAAAGTGCAGGAAGTGCATTGCAGGGGTTGAGGATCTGCAGATCCGTATTCAGTCTCAGCAGAACAAGTTTCTTCTAGGCCTAGGACCTGTCAGTTTGATTATATACAACTGATGGGCATTTTGAAGAGGCATATGTGTTGGGAACTTCTGTGGTTCTAGCTGTAGCAAAATCTGCTTCAGTAAACAAGTCCTTGTTGTTTGGTACTATGCCACATCTTTGAGAAAGATCTATGGCAACAACAGGAGTAGCTGCACTTAAAAATGCCTCCCCAAGCAGGCAAGACACCTAATACTGATTTACTTGCCTGCCAGGGTTATTTTGCAAGAAACTCTTGACAGACAGAATGCAAGAGGTGTTGAAATATCCCATAAAAGTTATATCCAGCAGCTGCAGCTTGTGGCTTCAGTGGAGGGGGGGAGGGGGATGCAAAATGCAGTTGTTTGCTTATTCCTGGCCTTTTTAATGAAGTCAAGGTGTCCCATGTTCATAGCATGTCCATCAAACATTAATAATACAGGGTCATCTTTTGTTGATTCAGCATACTTCAAACAATTGTCACACCATTGTGTAAATATCTCACTTCATATCCACCCTGACAGGTGACAAGCAAAAACTGTTCCAAGTGGAGAGCCATCTTTAACTTCTACTTCCACCTGCTGATTGGGGAAGAAGACAAAAGGAGGGATAAAAGACATAGAGGGAAGACGTCTCTGCAGATGTTAGCAAGCCTACATGCAAATCTATCTTTTAGTGCAAAATTTTAAATAATTTCGATTTTACAGTCAAAACTTTGATTTCCTCTACATGTAAACCCTATGAGGTGGATATAAGTGACTTTTCTGGACATCGTCTAAAATAGCAAAGAATTTAGTAACACTTATTCTTTCAACTGCTTGGGATATAAGAGCTGAAGTTGCCTCTGGTTTTTTCAAAACATCGTGAAGTTCAGTGCTGCTCTAATTTACTCGATGTGTTTAACTGGAATGTAAAGGCATGTGGCTGTAGTAACTGATTTTGTTGCATAGCTTAGCGGATGATTTGATAATGAACTTAGGCCCAAAACTAATAAAGAATAGCAATATTGCTCCTTGGATGGTTTCCTGCAATTTATTGTGTAATTTGAGAAACAGAATTAACGGGCAGTATTGTTTGGAAACAAAGAGCAGCCATTACACAACACCCTGAAATTTACCTTCATACAGTCTTTGTCCTGCAAGGCAGGCATAGCAGTGGTCAGTTTATAACAATACAAGAGAAGGAAAGTTGCTACTCACCATACAGTGGAGATGCTGAGCCGTGATAGGCACAATAAAAATTTTGTGCCTATCGGGGCTCAGCATCTCTGCCATAGGCTGAGTAGCAACTTTCCTTCTCTCGTATTGTTACATTCCATCCTGGATTTTCCAGTGGTCAGTTTATGATCTGTGACAGACAAATTTTAGTTGGATGTGGCACTCACACATCCCATACTAAAATAATGGAACAACAGATCAGTATCAGTCTTTATGCAAATGAAACTTAAATACTCTAAAATCATACTGCATGATAACACAAAATTGTCATATTATATTGAATTATTAAATGTAATAACATCTGACATTACCTGCAACTGCATAAGAGGTAGGATTTTCTACACAGTGATGAAAGTCACATTTTTAGCCCAGGTGCAAGCATTGCTATGTTTATTACACAGGAACAGTATCATTTAATTATTTGTTTATTCATCCACAGGCCATTTTACAGAGATATTAGTTATGTCAGGCTAATACAGCAATAAAATGTAATGAAAAGCTAACGAACATGCAGGGGGCATAATAACTGGCAGTTCTCTTGAGATCTTAAACAAAAGGTACATTGTTTATTCGTATCTCATCACCAAATATAATCTTGAAGTTGAATAGGTGTGACTTAAGTTAAAAAAAAAAGTAATGTGTAAACTTAATTTCTTTCTGTTTTTCCCCTGCAGTTGAGTTGCCCTGGTTCTCTAATAACATGAAAAGTCAAAGAAAAATTCAGGTGTACACAAATTTATTTGATCTTACATCACACATTTCAGTTTAATATCTCACATTGTACTGGCTCTCCCACATGATTTCTCACAGGTGTTATATACGCTTGTTAACAATTTGAACATTGATGGCTACATTAATTTTGTTAATTACAATCACAGACGTTACTAAAAATTACAGAAAATGTCATCATTTGGAGATTACAATTGAAATACATAAAACAGAATACAAAGTCAAATACATATTTGGCATTTTCATGGAAAAGTAAATGAAATTATTCAAATAAATAATGCTGATTACATTTTTGCTAACTGCACTGAAACTACATTATCCCCAACATCCCTACTATGTTTCCTTCTTCAAATACGAGTACATTATTTTTAATATAGACAGAATGTCAATAAATAATCCAGCAGCCTAATAAACACCTTTTTACATTGCCAAGCAGTTTTCTGTTATGAACTGCAGTAATTACAATGCAATTAGGTTTCATTATGCTAAACAATAATAACAAGTTAACATAGGGCCAACAGTGTTGTTACTGATGTCTAACATTATAAAATATTGTTATCCAATTGTTTGTAAATGAAAAGTTCCAACTGCAACCAAATGAATCAGTGATACCTTTTCCTGCCAATGTGTTGATATAATATTAGACAATACTTTGCCATGAAGTTGTTGAAAAGCACATTTCAGAGATCAGAAGGTGAAATTACAGACATGGTTCCTACCCAATGACTTAACAATTAACCAAGTGTTCCAAATTAGCTTCAAAATACTATGAAAAATACATTTCACCTGTCTCACCATTACATTCTTTGCGCTTTTTCATTTGT
Organism: Schistocerca piceifrons; assembly: GCF_021461385.2. Taxonomy (NCBI): domain Eukaryota; kingdom Metazoa; phylum Arthropoda; class Insecta; order Orthoptera; family Acrididae; genus Schistocerca; species Schistocerca piceifrons. The sequence goes on from NC_060146.1 coordinate 42,370,693, forward strand.
GTATATGGAAAACTGAATCAGCATTGCCTCATAATGAAGATGTTGAGCTTTGGAAAGAAACTGAAATTTTCCATCACACATATTGGGTAAACTATTTTTCCTATAATTTACATCATGCTCTGAAACCATATTGTGGAACAACAAAGGTGCGGTATTTCTTTTTTTCTTTTTCTTTTTTTTTTTTTTTTTACATTTTTAGCAACCCTAACAGTTTTGTTAATTACCACTTCTTTAACTGATCTCTCAGGTTTTATCAGCATTTCAGGGTGATCTCCTAAGTTTGTATTTCCATTTTTGCACAACATTCTGATAACCGACCCAGCCATGTCCTTCAGGTGCTGCAAGTGTACTCTCTGCCTAGACTAGAAGCAGACTGTGAACTACTGTTGGTCTTGCTCACTTTTTGTTGCCGAGTTTTATTCCCAACACCTACTATCCTTTTTGTGCTCTTTTTCTTCAGAGCTCACACTGATATTCCATGTATACATTCTCTCAGCATTTCCCTGATCTGGTGGATGTGATGTCTGGTGAAATGTCAAGAAACTGAATGCCAAACTCTGAGCTTTGTTTAGTTTGGTACCTCTCCGCCTGTTTATTAGTTTTTTTATGCTTCTGTCACTGTTTATCAGATTTTCCATCCTCTTAACTGTACTATTTATTTACAAACTCTTTAATTATGCTGTCCCAGAAGCATGTCACTTGCAACATGACACTAGTCTCATAATATTTAGTTTTGTTATTACATTTGAGACAGCACTTTATAACAGCTCACTTGCTGGGTTGTTTCAGTTGAGTGTGTCACTGAGTTTCATTGCATCAGTCCTCTAGTGTTCTGATAGTCTGTCTCATATAAGAAATGACACATTCATAATAAATGTGGTTCACACCCAGCTTTCAGAGACGTAGGTCACCTTTAACATTACAAAGAAGATTTTTATCATTGTTGATGGAAAAGAAATAAACTGGCTGCATTGATTCAATCAGAATTTATCAATCTCTATGGATATTGGTCCTGCATAAGATAATTCTAGGCTTCTGTTCCTCTGTCTCAGTTTCGACCTCATTATCAGCTGTTCTTGATTTTGACTGCAATGCTTGCTCAGTGTGAAAATGGAAACAACAAACTTATCTGAATACTCAGCGAATCATTATGCTTTAACTGCAGTTCAAACATGTTGGTTTCATGGTGAGTGCAATAGTCTACGACCAAGAAATGGAAAATTATTTGGTGTGTTATATCTTTCGTTTGATTATCTTTTGTGTGTTCTTTGTACTATTTTCTACCTGTGAGCATGTGCTCCAGCTGTGCCCTTTTTGTTGGGAAGTCAATTGTGGTAAATAAAGAACAATTCACTAAAGTGCATACTTTGTACATTTGCCACCTACAATGGTGACCCAGACGTGATCTGTTATGGAAATTCTTTCTTATTCTGAGCCATAATTATGCTCCACCTTCATGCTGACACCATCCACCACCATCAAGAGAGAAGGTCAATGATTATCAGCAACTGTTTCTTCCCTTCAGTCTTCTACTGGTTCCGAATTACATGCTGCCTCTTCTGGTGACACCTCAAGACAGGGTAATGTGAAGCTACCACCTTTCTGGTCTACAAGGCCACAATTATGGATGGCACAAGTGGATGCCATTTTTGAACTGCACAACATTATTTCAGATGTGGACCAATTTGCTGTTGTTGTTTTGCAGCTGGACTTAAACACTGAGCAACTGGAGGATATTATACCTCATCCCTCTTTTGTGGTGTTCAAAGAAACTGTTTTGCAGTGTTTCATTGTGTCCCCACAGTCTTGTTGGCAAAATATTGTGAACAGTAATTTTGGTATTGATGAACCTTCCTCCCAGCTACTATGCTTGTTTCATACTTTCATGGGCCTATAACTCCTTTCAGAACACTCAATGGAATTATTTTGTGTATCACCTCCCGTAGGCTGTTCAAAGACTTTTGTCTGCATTTCCTGGGCTAACTGTGCATGAATTGGCTTTAAAGACAGATTCTTGGCACTTTCATGTGACGAATCAGTTGATTCACGTGTAAAAACTGATGAGGTCATGGACCATTGCCCTCAACTACACACATAAGGTACACAAAGTTACGTTTTGCGCTGGGAACTTGGTCAAGCAACCACTAGAGCCACCTATGGAACAAATCCTCACTGAACTGGCAAGACTTAACACAAAGCTGGTAGGTACTTCAAATGCATCTGCCCTCAGGTCCAGGGCACTCAAGGATTCAGAGTGGCAGTGTCTCATTCATTCAAGCATAGATCTCCAAATTGGAAGGGGTGGGGATTGCCAGTGTGTGTCGAGAGCAATAGTCAACAACAAAGAAGTCAGACATAAGATTTTGTGTTATATCTTTTGTTTGATTATCTTTTATATCTTCTTTGTACTACTGTCTAGCTGTGGAAACATGCCTGTGTTGCGCTCTTGGAAAGTAAATTTTGTTACATAAAGCAGGATTTCTTAAAAGTGCATACTGTGTATATTTGTTACCTATAGTTATACTTGCCCCTTTCATTTCCTTATAAACTTTATTTCACAGTTTGATAACCAAATAGGAAAGACTGTTATGAGTTTTATATGTAAATTTTTTCAGTAATATTAATCAAGTCTGGTCCTTGTTTCTTGTAAATCAATGAAGCAGAAAGTGTAATAATTAGCAGTGTATTTATGGCTGTGCATAATGAATTGCAACTCATTAAATTGGGACTGATGACATCACTGTTTGGTTCGCTCTCCCTGGGACAACCAAACAATTCATCATACAGATTTTTACAATCATCAGTATTGTGTTCCAGAAACAACTCACTTAATGAAAATGTGTAATATTGGTACTGTGCAAATTTTCATGGATATTTCAGGGGAAAATATAACTGCAGGTTTTCTACAACATGCTACAAAGATTCAGTAGAATGAGATCCTTCTCATACTTTTGAATCCTTGCACTACATACTGGAAACACTGCAATTCTATTTTCCCCTGGAATGTCAGATGAAAGTAAGAGAAATATTTTCAACACACAATTACATGTTTCATGGCCACACTCTCATTACATCTGGCTGTCTGTGTTTAAATCATTAATCAGTCACAATTGAACCTTCAAAGTCTTCATCAGACACTAATAGCAATTAATGTAACCATCTATCTCAGTTTCTCATCATCTTTACCATTTCGGGTGAAGTTGCTAAAGTTCATTCCGTTCCAAACACTTTCAATTCAATTCAATTCAATTTATTAGCGTCCTTGTAGTACATCATCGAAATGATATAGGACTTGTCAATTAATATGGATATTCTGGGTCTGCCACTTGAGTTTTTTCCAGTGACTTTTATTTCTAACATTTTATTATGAAGATTTTCTGTTAAATTAGGATTTCTCTTCTGTAACATGTTAATCAATGCCGTTTTCTCTTCAACCTCTTCTAATATTGATTTTTGTGGCTGTTCTCCATATCATTCTTATTCTGTTTCCCAGACTCCAACATTCATAACCATAGCTTTAAATGTTCCAAGAAATGTTTCAAAGAAGCTGTCATAAAATAAAGTTATTTTGACGAGAAGTTCTTGTCTTACTTTAAAATCCCTCTGTTTGGCCCCATACCCTACTGGTCATCCACAACAGTGTCTTCTTTTCTTCAGCAGTGTTGTAACTGCATCCTTCAACAATGTCTTCTTTTCTTCAGCAGTGTTGCAACTGCATTCTTCTTTTGCCACATCAGCTGCCTCACAGTGCAATAGCTTTTCCAATGGACACTAAATGTGTAATTCCACACAAATGCTGTGGACTGCTTACTGTCACTTTCCTTTCAAAAGTCAACAACAAATGGGTATGATGAAGCATATGTTTATGCTAGTTATCTGTAAAGAGAAAGTGAGTGCTTTATATCCATACTAAAAAAGATACATGAAACTATGAAACTATTACAGAATCTGGTTACCCTGCATCTGTTTACTGAGCATGTCAACAAGTCTGTTTTGTTGAGTTGGTGCTTCATGTCTTCCAAGTAGGTTCAAGTTACCTTCCCTTCTTCTATATATGCATCACCCTAAATCCCCTTTAATTAAACCAGTACCTCAGATAACTAATGTTAACATATGCTTCAGCATTCAGTATAAGCATGTGGTTACCATTGGAATGGGAGGAAACTGTTGATAACTCTGTTCATTCATAAAACATGTTTATAAACTCTTCACTTAATTCTGGTTTATGACACTTGACAGCTGATTGTATTCTACAGGGCATCAAGTAGATTTGTGAGTGGACTGAGGATTTCTTGGTATGGATGACACGGCATGTTATCTCAGCTGGAGAATGTTTGACAAATATAGAAGTAACTTCTAGTGTACCCTGGGGAAGTATGTGGGGACCCTTGCTGCACATGTTGTGTACTAACTTCCCTGGCAGACAACAGTGGTAGTAACCCTAAAATTTTTGCAGGTGTTGAAGTTACATATATTGAAATACTGCCTGAAAAAGAAAACTCCATAAATATTTCATTATACACTCATGTTAAAAAAAAAATACATTCAATGACTAGAGATAGGACGTTCATATTCACAAGACATATTTGTTCTCCAAAAGTGATTAGCATTTGAACCATATCAGCCCACAGATTCAAGGTCCACATACACTCCTGGAAATTGAAATAAGAACACCGTGAATTCATTGTCCCAGGAAGGGGAAACTTTGTTGACACATTCCTGGGGTCAGATACATCACATGATCACACTGACAGAACCACAGGCACATAGACACAGGCAACAGAGCATGCACAATGTCGGCACTAGTACAGTGTATAACCACCTTTCGCAGCAATGCAGGCTGCTATTCTCCCATGGAGACGATCGTAGAGATGCTGGATGTAGTCCTGTGGAACGGCTTGCCATGCCATTTCCACCTGGCGCCTCAGTTGGACCAGCGTTCGTATTGGACGTGCAGACCACGTGAGACGACGCTTCATCCAGTCCCAAACATGCTCAATGGGGGACAGATCTGGAGATCTTGCTGGCCAGGGTAGTTGACTTACACCTTCTAGAGCACGTTGGGTGGCACGGGATACATGCGGACGTGCATTGTCCTGTTGGAACAGCAAGTTCCCTTGCCGGTCTAGGAATGGTAGAACGATGGGTTCGATGACGGTTTGGATGTACCGTGCACTATTCAGTGTCCCCTCGACGATCACCAGTGGTGTACGGCCAGTGTAGGAGATCGCTCCCCACACCATGATGCCGGGTGTTGGCCCTGTGTGCCTCGGTCGTATGCAGTCCTGATTGTGGCGCTCACCTGCATGGCGCCAAACACGCATACGACCATCATTGGCACCAAGGCAGAAGCGACTCTCATCGCTGAAGACGACACGTCTCCATTCGTCCCTCCATTCACGCCTGTCGCGACACCACTGGAGGCGGGCTGCACGATGTTGGGGCGTGAGCGGAAGACGGCCTAACGGTGTGCGGGACCGTAGCCCAGCTTCATGGAGACGGTTGCGAATGGTCCTCGCCGATACCCCAGCAGCAACAGTGTCCCTAATTTGCTGGGAAGTGGCGGTGCGGTCCCCTATGGCACTGCGTAGGATCCTACGGTCTTGGCGTGCATCCGTGCGTCGCTGCGGTCCGGTCCCAGGTCGACGGGCACGTGCACCTTCCGCCGACCTCTGGCGACAACATCGATGTACTGTGGAGACCTCACGCCCCACGTGTTGAGCAATTCGGCGGTACGTCCACCCGGCCTCCCGCATGCCCACTATACGCCCTCGCTCAAAGTCCGTCAACTGCACATACAGTTCACGTCCACGCTGTCGCGGCATGCTACCAGTGTTAAAGACTGCGATGGAGCTCCGTATGCCACGGCAAACTGGCTGACACTGACGGCGGCGGTGCACAAATGCTGCGCAGCTAGCGCCATTCGACGGCCAACACCGCGGTTCCTGGTGTGTCCGCTGTGCCGTGCGTGTGATCATTGCTTCTACAGTCCTCTCGCAGTGTCCGGAGCAAGTATGGTGGGTCTGACACACCGGTATCAATGTGTTCTTTTTTCCATTTCCAGGAGTGTAGATATCGTAGCACAGCAAAAATGTGCCTGTGGCTCTTGTTGTCACTATAAACTGAAGATAATGGATCATTGTGACTTGAGCAGATGTGTAAGATATCCTAAGATCCAGAATGAGATTTTCACTCTGCAGCACAGTGTGTGCTGATATAAAATTTCCTGGCAGATTAAACCTGTGTGCCAGGCCGAGACTCGAACTCAGGACCTTTACATTTCGTGGGCAAGTGCTCTACCATCTGAGCTACCCGAGCACGACTCATGCCTCGCGTTCACAGCTTCACTTTGGCCAGTACCTCATCTCCTATCTTCCAAACTTCACAGAAGCTCTCATGAGAAACTTGCAGAACTAGCACTTCTGGAAGAAAGGATATTGTGGAGACATGGCTTAACCACAGCCTGGAGGATGTTTCCAGAATGAGATTTTTCACTCTACAGTGGAGGTGCACTGATATGAAACTTCGTGGCTGGACCGATACTTGAACTCACGACCTTCCACTCCGTAGAGCTTGGTTTTAGGCGACTCTTTGCCAGTGACAGTTCCTTTCAGAAAGTGGTGCCCTTCTGTGGCATAATACATTAAGTGAGCCAAGCTTGTCATCATTCACTGGCTGTTGTGGTTACATGTTGTATGCGCCCAGCAAGCACTAACTTTACAAAGTTTTAATGTGTTATGAACAATATCATACACCACACCATAGGAAATGTAGAACGGCTACAATAAGGTTCACAGGTGCACATGCTAGTTGCACAAAATTGCTGCCTCAATGGCTTTGAGATTCTGTGGGGTTGCAGCTGTTACAGGCCACCTGGAGTGTGACTAACCACTTGTTAGGGCCCTCTTGGAAGAATGCACACCACCTGAAGATATTGCTTCATTCCACTAAGCCATCCCCTCTAACTCTATGCCTGACCCTGTGAATTTCTCTTGGTTGATGCCATTTGGCTCATGAATACTGAACTACACTTTGCTGCTTCTCATAACCTGATGACAATAACTTGTGCACCATGTTTGTTTCATAGTTCAGGCTTCTCTCACTAGAGCTGCACATGAAAACAAAATACTCTCTGTAGCACAAACTTCAAACTGTATCACTGTGAAACTTCAACACCCCAGCTGCAATGCCAGGGGAAAAAATTATTGTGCATTACTTTCCAATCCTCCATCATACATTTTTCTGATTCTGCCAACTGTATTCAACTCTTTGTCTCTCTCTATGATTTTTACCCCCATACTTCCTTGCAGTACTAAATTGTTGATCCCTTGATGTTTCAGAATGTGCCATACAAATCAGTGCCTTCTTTTAGTCTAGTTGTGCCACAAATTTATTTTATCCAAGACTATATTTGGTACATGCTCACTATTTATGTGGTCACCCAATTGATCTTCAGCATTCTTCGGTAGCACCACATTTCAAAAGCCTCTATTCTCTTCTTGTCTAAATTGTTTATTGTCCATGTTTCACTTCCATGCACGGCTACACTCCAGACAAATACCCTCTGAAAATAACTCCTAACACTTAAATCTATATCCACTGTCAACAAATTTCTCTTCTTCAGAAACAGTTTTCTTTCCATTGCCAGTCTACATTTTATACTCTCTCTACTTCAGCCATTATCACTTATTTTGTTGCCCAAGTAGCAAAACTTATATACTATATTAAGTGTCTTGATTCCCAATCTAATTCCCACACTATGAGCTGAATTAATATGACTACATTCCATTATCTTTGTTTTGCTTTTGTTGAAGTCTATGTTACATCCTCCTTTCAAAAAAACTGTCCATTCCACTTAACTGCTCTTTCAAGTCCTTTGTTGCCTCTGACAGAATTCCAATGGCATCCAAAAATCTCAAAGTTTTAATTTGTTCTCTCTGAACTTTAATTCCTACTCAAAATTTTTCTTTGGTTTCCTTTACTGCTTTTTCAGTCTACATGTTGAATAACATTGGGATAGGCTATGACCCTGTCTCAATGCCTTCTCAATCACTGCTTCCCTTTCACTTCCCTCATCTCCAACAACTGTCGTCTGGTTACTGTGCAATGTGTAAATAGCCTTTAGTATTTTATCCCTAATACCTTCAGAATTGCAAAGAGAGTATTCCAGGCAACATTGTCAAAAGCTTTCTCTAAGTCTGCAAAAGCTATAAATGTAGGTTTGGCTTTCCTTAACCTATCTTCTTAGATAAGTTATAGGGTCAGTATTGCCCCACATGTTCCTACATTTCTCTGGAATCCAAACTGATCTTCCCCAAGGTTTGCTTCTGCCATTTTTCCCATTGTTCTGTACAGAACTCACATTAGTATTTTGTAGTCATGATGTATTAAACTGATAGTTCAATAATATTCACACTTGTCAGCACTTGCTTTTTTTTTGGAATTGGAATTATTACATTCTTCTTGAAGCCTGAGGGTATTCCGCCTGTCTCATATGTCTTATACACCTTGTGGAAGAGTTTTGTCATGTCTGGCTCTCCCAGTGCTACTGGTAGTTCAGACAGAATGTTGTCTACTCCCAGGCCCCTACTTTGAATGCTCTGTCAAGTTCTTCTTACAGTACTATATATCTCATCTCACCTTTGTCTATGTTCTCTTCCATTTCTGTAATATTGCTTTCAAGTATTTCTTTTTGTGCAGAAGTTTTATGTACTCCTTCCAGCTTTTGGCTTTTCCTCCTTTGCTTTGTGCTGGTTTGCCATCTGAGCTCTCAGCTGCTTTTGTTTTCTTCACAGGGCTCCTTCATTCTCCTGTAGGTGATATCTATCTTTCCACTAGTGAAATCTGGTTCTAAATCCTGACATTTGTCCTCTAGTCAGTCCTGCTTAGCCATTTGCACTTACTGTCAATTTCATTTTTTAGATATTCATATTCCTTTTCACATGCTACATTTTTCGCATTTTTATATTTTCTCCTTTCATCAATTAAATCCAGTATCTCCTGTGTTATCCAAGGATTTCTACTAACCCTCATCTTTTTACCTATATGATGCTCTGCTGCCTTCACTATTTCATTTCTCAAAGCTACCCTTTCATCTTCTACTGCATTCATTTCCCCTGTTTTAGTTAATTGTTGCCTAATTCTCCCTCTGAAATGCTCAACTGCTTCTGGTTCTTTAAACCTATCCATGTTCTATCTTCTTAATTTCCTACCTTTCTGCAATTTCTTTAATTTTAATCTACAGTTCATAGCCAACAAATTTCGGTTGGAGTCCACACCTGCCCATGAAAATGTCTTACAATTTCTTGTTCTGAAATCTCTGTCTTACCATTATACAATCAATGAAACCTTGCACTGTTTCCAGATCTCTTCTATGTATACAACCTTCTTTCATGTTTCTTAAACCAAGTGTTAGCAATGATTAAGTTATGGTTTGTGGTAAAATTCTACCAGACGGCTTCCTCTTTCATTCTTTTACCCCGTCCATATTCATTTACAATTTTTCTGTCTCCTCCTTGTTCTACTATTGAATTTTAGTGCCCAATTGCAATGAAAATTTATCTCGCTTAACTATCTGAATAATTTCTTTTATCTTGTCATAATTTTTTTCAATCTCTTCATCATCCACTGAGCTAGTTGGCACATAACCTTGTACTACTGTCATGGGTATGGTTATGTGTCAGTCTTGGCTATGATAATGTGTTACCCATGCTGCTCATACTAGCTTACCTGCATTTATATTTTCTTATTCATTATTAAACCTACTCCTGCCTTACCTCTGTTTGTTTTTGTATTTATAACCCTGTAATTACCTGACCAGAAGTCCTGTCTTCCTGCCACTGAATTTCACTAATTCCAACTACACCTGACTTCAAACTTTCCATGTCCCTTTTTAAATTTTTCCAACCTATCTGCATGGTTAACGGATCTAACATTCCACGTTTCGATCTGTAGAACACCAGTTTTATTTCTCCTGATGACAACATCCTCCTGAGTAGTCACCACCTGGTGATCACATTGGAGGACTATTTTACCTCTGAAATATTTTACCCAAAAGGATACCATAATCATTTAACCATACAGTTCAGCAGGACTATGTTGGTGATGGCTAAGGGTTAGGAAATCTGAACAGATGGAGGTCATTGTGGAAAGAAGGGTGGCAGCCGGAGAGGGGTAATTTGATACTAAGACCATTTGTGGGGGATTCCATGAGCCAAGCAACAATGCAAGAACAGTGTGTGGGACTAGGCTGTGGATGGGATAAGGAAATTTTTCGGTATTGATGTAGATGGAAGGAGCAAGGATCGATGGTGGTGAAAGAACCATGAAAAAAAATTAACAAAAGTACACCCACAATTATTTCTATTTTGAAGGAATTACCTAAAAACAAATCTGGGATATGACAATGGGCACCTGCATGGCACAATTCTATGCCAAACTATTCTTGAGCCATCTAAATGAATCCTAAACCCCTCACATAGTTCAGATTCGTTGATGACATCTTTGCAATCTGGACCGAGGGTGAGGACACCCTATCCACATTCCTCCAAAACCCCAACACCTTCTCACCCATTCACTTCATCTGGTCCTGCTCAGTTCAACAAACCACCTTCCTAGATGCTGACCTCTACCTCAAAGATAGTTACATCAGTACCTCTGGCCATATCAAACCTAACCACAAGTAATACCTCCACTTCAACAGCTGCCAGCTGTTAAATACCAAGAAGTCCCTTCTGTACAGCCTAGACACCCATGGCCATTGCATCTGCAGTGACAGGTTATCCCTCTCGAAATATTCCAAGGGTCTCGCTGAGGCCTTTACAGATCGTAATTATCCTCCCAATCTTGTAAAAAAACAAATCTCCTGGGCCTTATTTTTTCAGTCACCCATCACCTCCCAAAGTCTCACCGTCTGGCCACAGAGGAGCATTCCCTTTGTAACTCAGTACCACCCAGGAGCAGCTGAATTACCATCTCCAGTGGTGTTTTGTCTACCTCTCATTGTGCCCTGAAATGAGAAATGTCCTGCCCACTATCCTTCACACCCCTCCCACAGTGGTATTCCACAGTCCACTAAACCTACACAATGTACTTGTCCATCACCACATGACCCCTGCTCCCAACCTCTTACCTCATGGCTCACATCACTGCAATAGACCTACATGCAATACCTGTCCCATTCATCCTCCCACTACCACCTACTTCAGTCTGGTCATAAACATCACCTACACCATCAAAGGTTGGGCTACCTGTGAAACAAGTCATGGGATCTACAAGTTAAGATGCAACCATTGTGCTACATTCTGTGTGGGTATGACAACCAACAAGCTGACTGTCCGCATGAATGGCCACTGACAAGAAACAAATGGACTATTGCTGGGCATGGTGCCCTATGTGACATTCTTCTTATCAGTGGCTGTTTCACAGCCTGTGGCATATGGATCCTTCCCACAAAAACCAGCTTTTATGAAATGCACAAGTAGGAGCTCTGTCTGCAATAAGAATGAGATTTTCACTCCACAGCAGAGTGTGTGCTGATACGAAACTTCCTGGCACATTAAAACTGTTTGCCGGACCGAGACTTGAACCCAGGACCAAGTCTTGGTCCAACACACAGTTTTAATCTGCCAGGAAGTTTCATATCAGCACACACTACACTGCAGAGTGAAAATCTCATTCTGGAAACATTCGCCCAGGCTGTGACTAAGCCATGTCTACGCAATATCCTTTCTTCCATGGGTACTAGTTCTGCAAGGTTCACAGGAGAGCTTCTGTGATGTTTGGAAGGTAGGAGACGAGATACTGGCACAAGTAAAGCTGTTATGACAGGGTGTGAGTCGTGCTTGGGTAGCTCAGATGGTAGGTATGATCCCGAGTTAGAGGTTCGATCTGGCACACAGTTTTAATCTGCCAGGAAGTTACTGTCTGCAATGTATCCTACGTTCCCATACCCCTCCTGGTCTCAAACTTTGTTATTCATTGTCTTCACCTCTTCACCCATCTAGCTCTTCCCTGTTCCCATTCCACAGGTAGTCAATGAGGGAGATGGAAGTACTAAAAAAAGAAAAAAATATTGCTGTAGTACGGGAGATCCCAGGAAATATGGGAGAGGTGGTCATTCGGTTTTTTGGTGAAACATGAAAATTTGTGCCAAACTGGGGCTCAGACCCAGGTTTTCCACTTATCACATGTGGTCACATTAACCACATTCATGCAGCCAATAATTTGGATATCAAACCTTTGGATTGGTGCTCTGTTAATCCCAATGGTTGTGCCGTACGTCTGGAGGGTCCACGACATTATTTTTCAATGAGATAACAAAACTCCACACATTTCCATGCTGCCCAAACCTGTATTGGTTCAGAAGCTGTTTTACTGTTGCCTTGGCCAGCATGTTCTCCAAATCTCTCACCCACTGAAACACACTGAAGAGCCAAATATTGCCTAATATTGTGTAGGGCCCTCGTGAGCATGTAGAAGTGCTGCAACACGATGTGGCATGGACTTGACTAATGTCTGAAGTAGTGCTTGAGGGAATTGTCACCATGAATCCTGCAGGGCTGTCCATAAATCTTATGAGTACGAGGGGGTGTGGAGATCTCTTCTGAACAGCACAATGCAAGGCATCCCAGATATGGTTAATAATGTTTATATCTGGGGAGTTTGGTGATCAGCAGAAGTGTTTAAACTCAGAAGAGTGTTCCTGAAGCCACTATGTAGGAATTCTGGATGTGTGGGGTGTTGCATTGTCCTCCTGGAATTGTCCAAGTCTGTCAGGATGCACAGTGGACATGAATGGATGCAGGTGATCAGACAGGATGCTTATGTACCTGTCACCTGTCAGAGATGTATCTAGACATATTAGGGATCCCATATCACTCCAACTGCAGACTTCCCACAACATTACAGAGCTTCCACCAGCTTGAACAGTCCCCTGCTGAAATGCAAGGTTGATGGATTCTTGAAGTTGTCTCCATACCTGTACATGTCCATCTGCTCAATACAATTTGAAATGAGACTCATCTGACCAGGCAGATGTTTCCAGTCATCAGCAGTCCGGTGTTGGTGGGCCCAGGCAAGGTGTAAAGCTTTGTGTCGTGCAGCCTTCAGCTCCAAAAGCCCATATCGATGATGTTCCATTGAATGGTTCGCATGCTGACATTTGTTGATGGCCCAGCATTGAAATCTACCACAATTTGTAGAATGGTTGCCTGTCACATTGAATGATCCTCTTCAGTCAATGTTGGTTCCATTCTCGCAGGATCTTTTTCCAGCTGCAGCAGTGTCAGAGGTTTGATGTTTTACTGGATTCCTGATATTAAGATACACTTGTGAAAAGGTCATCCAAATCTTGATAACCTGCCATTTTAGTAGCAGTAACCGATCTAACAACTGCACTAGACACTTGTTGTCTTATATAGGCAGCACCATGTTCTGCTTGATTACATATCTCTGTATTTGAATATGCATGTCTATACCAGTTTCTCTGGCACTTCTGCTTATATTTGTGGTTATTTTGCTTTGTCTGTTCCTTCAGACATTTTCTTCTAATGGATGCTACTGGAAATATAAATATAAATAAAACTGGGTTACTTTTTTTTCTTTCACTCCATTATGTTATACCATATCATATTTTGGGGTTATTCCACAAACAAAGAGAAAGTTTTTAGAGTGAAAAAACAATAAGACTCATCTCTGCAGTAAACTGAAGAACAGAATACAAAAACCTATTCAAAGAATCGGATATACTACTTACGACTGCTTCTCAGTATTATATAGAAGATTACACAAGTCTATTTCCAACTGCTGCCAATTTAGACAATCTATCACTACTGGCTTTTTTGAAGCATTGTCAAATGTTACTGTGTTGTGTAAGATAATTGAGGAATGAGTAACGTAGTGAGTGTGTTCAGGCATAAATGTCTCTATAGTCCATTTTTGTGAGTCCTTGTTCTTCTGTGTGGTACTTACAACATACCTACTGATCGGTATGAGGTGAACACATCTATGGGTTGCCAGTACTAGCCGATGAACAAGTAAACATTCCCCCTCTGACAAACAATAGGCTATGCCTTTCTTTCTCCATTTCTCACATTCCCTTGAAACAAACTGTCCTCTTTGTGTAGAAGCACAGAGCAGAGAAAAGTCTATGTATTGACAGTAGAACAGATTATTAAACAAAAAGACTTATTTGTTAGGAAATTTGAACTATTGATTGTCATTCATGGGATTAATATTTATAACAGTATAACAGTTGTCACTGTTGAAACATATGGGACAGACAGGCAGTCAATAAGGGAGCTGGAAGTGTTAAAAAATATTGTTCTAATACAGGAGACCACAGGAAATATGGGCTAGATGGTCATTCTATCTTCTGGTGAAACATAAAAATTTGTGCCAGACTTGGATTCAAACCCATCCTTTCTGAACAGATCCAAACCTACAAATACCCCACTGTATATGCTGCTATTGCTTGCAACATAATTTGGATCCACACAACAGGGTTAACGAGACAAATATTTTCTGTGTAGTGTTCTTATCATCATCTTGCCCGTCTAGGTTTCTAATACTTATTTTACAATGTATGTTCATTAAGATATGCATCCATGTACACATGATGTTGAGCTATGACTATATTAATATTGTGAAGTTTATTCAATTACAAATTCTTTTGATATCGGCTGCATTAGGTATAAAATATTACCTGTTGATGACACACGAAAATTTGTGCTGGACAAGGACTTGGACCTAGGTTTCTAACTCATTGCAGTTGTGCACAGATATTGCTCATGATAACTGGGAAGTCTGAGTTCTGATCCAGAAAATATTACCGTGTGTCATCAATACGCAATGTCTTTATACCTAATGTAGGTAATATCCAAAGAATTCAAAGTTGACAATTAAATTTCATAACATTAATACAGCCCCAGAGCATCACCATGCATGCATGTCTGAAGGGACAGACATCATAAGATAAATAATACAAGCCTAGACTGGCAGAATGAAGATAATAATACTAATATAACACAATTGTGGGAATCCCAAGTAATGTTGTGAGTACTAGCAGTGTAGACAGTGCAGCATGTGGAGGTTTGGATCAGTCCGGGTACATGCACGCATTGCTGAGATGGTTACAATGACTACTTGTGATAAGGGGAAATCTGGGTTTGAGTCCAGGTCCTGCACAAAGTTTATAATGTCACCAGCAGGTAATATTTCCATACCTAATACAGCTGACGTTGAAGGAATTCTCAATTGACAAATAAATTTCCTGATCTATTCATGGATTGGCAAAAGAGAGGTATGCCACCACTCACTGACCATGATGACTGATGAATTCTGACACAGAGTTGAGGCAGTACAGAATAACATACAGGACTATTACAAATGATTGAAGCGATTTCATAAATTCACTGTAGCTCCATTCATTGACATATGGTCATGACACTCTACAGATACGTAGAAAAACTCATAAAGTTTAGTTCAGCTGAAGCCACACTTCAGGTTTCTGCCACCAGAGCGCTTGAGAGCGCAGTGAGACAAAATGGCAACAGGAGCTGAGAAAGCGTATGTCGGGCTTGAAATGCACTCACATCAGTCAGTCATAACAGTGCAACGACACTTCAAGACGAAGTTCAACAAAGATCCACCAACTGCTAACTCCATTTGGCGATGGTATGCGCATTTTAAAGCTTCTGGATGCCTCTGTAAGGGGAAATCAACGGGTCGGCCTGCAGTGAGCGAAGAAACGGTTGAATGCGTGCGGGCAAGTTTCACGCGTAGCCCGTGGAAGTTGACGAATAAAGCAAGCAGGGAGCTAAACGTACCACAGCCGACGGTTTCGAAAATCTTATGGAAAAGGCTAAAGCAGAAGCCTTACTGTTTACAATTGCTACAAGCCCTGACACCCGATGACAAAGTCAAACGCTTTGAATTTTCGGCGCGGTTGCAACAGCTCATGGAAGAGGATGTGTTCAGTGCGAAACTTGTTTTCAGTGATGAAGCAACATTTTTTCTTAATGGTGAAGTGAACAGACACAATGTGCGAATCTGGGCGGTAGAGAATCCTCACACATTCGTGCAGCAAATTCGCAATTCACCAAAAGCTAACGTGTTTTGTGCAATCTCACGGTTTAAAGTTTACGGCCCCTTTTTCTTCTGCGAAAAAAACGTTACAGGACACATGTATCTGGACATGCTGGAAAATTGGCTCATGCCACAACCGGAGACCGACAGCGCCGACTTCATCTTTCAACAGGATTGTGCTCCACCGCACTTCCATCATGATGTTCGGCATTTCTTAAACAGGAGATTGGAAAACCGATGGATTGGTCGTGGTGGAGATCATGATCAGCAATTCATGTCATGGTCTCCATGCTCTCCCGACTTAACCACATGTGATTTCTTTCTGTCAGGTTATGTGAAAGATTCAGTGTTTAAACCTCCTCTACCAAGAAATGTGCCAGAACTGCGAGCTCGCATCAACAATGCTTTCAAACTCATTGATGGGGACATACTGCGCCGATTGTGGGAGGAACTTGATCATCGGCTTGCTGTCTGCCGAATCACTAAGGGGCACACATCGAACATTTGTGAATGCCTAAAAAAACCTTTCGAGTTTTTGTATGTGTGTGCAAAGCATTGTGAAAATATCTCAAATAATAAAGTTATTGTAGAGCTGTGAAATCGCTTCAATCATTTGTAATAACCCTGTGCCTGAACCTGTCACTGGCTGGAGTCCACTTTAAAACAGATTTATTATCCATCTTGATTGCAATAATTTTTTTTATAGTGACTGGTTATATTTCAACACAAACCACCTTCAGATCTTATTCTGTTGGTCGCAAGAGTAATCCATCCAATTATCAGCAAAATTTACGTGCAGTCTGGAGATGAAGCAGAGGTAGGAATACGGAGGTGTTGGCTGATGATGATCATTCCACCCATGCACCTGCTACAGATCTTCACCATGCCTGGGTGATGGTATTGTGTAGTTGTGCAGGTGAGAGAGGAAGCAGTAGGCTCTGGCAAGGTGGGGAGTAGTCAATGGTTGTTCCCTACACGTTACCAGTTTATACCAGGGGAGGGGGGGGGGGGGGGGACATGACAACGACAACACATGACCGAGATGTCATTGAGGAAGCAAACTGCTACTGCTCACATAATTTACTTTTATTTAAGTAGCTTTTAGCAATGGTGCATGACCAGATCATAGTGATGATTTCTCTTTGAGGTTACTAGATCTTTTCTCTATAATAGAAAACAGTATACATAATCTTGTGTTCTATAAAAGCTTTTACAGTGATAATAAGGTTTACACATTCTGCTTACTTGAGGAAAAGACTGTCTTTATATACTGCACCATGCACACCAGCTTCCTCTATGTTCACCACACTCAGCTGCAAGCCAGACTAAGGACAACACAGTTGCCACATGTTAACATTGTCAATGTTTTCCCGTGTTATTCATCTTGTCAGCTAAGTGATTTGATGAGCTGTAAGAAAAGAGAAATATAACTCTGAATGCAGTATGGAATGCCTTGGGGTCAGCACACCACTCTCCCAGTTGCCAATGTCCCAGACATTGGAGCCACTGCTTCCCACTCACGTTGCTTTTCAGCTGCACTCATAAGACTGAGTGCATCATTCCATCCAGCTCTTCTTCCATCAAGGAAAAGGCCCTGGAAGCACCATGAAGTGGACACAGTTCCTTCATGGCAGTCAGATGCCCTGACCACTCAGCTACTGAGAAATGAGAAGATGGTTCAAATAAGAGAGGGTACTTTTAGTTACTATGGTACATTCAGGGTTTAGCAGTTTTTCTTCAAGTGTGTGTGTGTGTGTGTGTGTGTGTGTGTGTGTGTGTGTGTGTTGTAGCTGTTTTATATTGTTATTTGGTACAATAAATCATCAAATCTTGTAGTTGGCATGATTTTAGCTGTGAATGTCATAGAAGTAAACACTTATGTCCGCCATGCTACTTCAATCTGACTCATGTTTGATAATTCCTAGTATCAAGAAAGCTAGTAGCTATTATTTAATAAATAAAGAGTATTTATTCCTCAAGTAATTAGAAACTATAGACTTTATAATCGGTGTTTTCATAATCCATTATATCACTGAAATTATTGTTGTGGTTTTCAGTCTGAAGACTGGTTTGTTGCAGCTCTCTATGCTACTCTATCCTGTGCAAGCCTGTTCATCTCCAAATAA
Source organism: Schistocerca piceifrons (assembly GCF_021461385.2). Lineage (NCBI taxonomy): Eukaryota > Metazoa > Arthropoda > Insecta > Orthoptera > Acrididae > Schistocerca > Schistocerca piceifrons. Next base: position 42,388,905 of record NC_060146.1, read on the forward strand.
CTACTGCAACTTATGATGAGAGATTGTAAAGTAACACAGAAGAACTTTACGACCAAAGGGTTTAATAGCTAACAAAACAAAAAAGTCACAAATATACTTACATATTTTACCTACTTTTCTACATGTTCACCAATATTCTCAAGACGTTCTCCTATAATGGTACCAGCTTCAATATGCCCTGTTCATAGAGGTCCATTTAGTTGTAGTACAGACATTTGCAGACTGATGATTTCAACTTTGCACCTGTTGCAAAGTGTTGGCTGGCCAGGAATTTCTTCATGAGACCAAACAGATGAAAGTCTGATGGTGCAAAGGCTGAACTGTGCGGTGGATGCTGGAATGCCTCCCATCCAAGTCTAGTGATTTTCTAATGAACAAGAGCAGCAACATGGAGGCGAGCATTGTCATGAAGAAGTTTGACACAGTCAGCATTAATATTGTGGTGTTTGTCATGATGGAATGACACAACTTAACCATTGTTTTAATGCAGGCTGCAGCATTCACATTGGTCCTGTGTTAAGAAAAGTCCACCAATAACACACTGTACATATCCCAGAACACTGTCACAAGCAGTATCCTAGCAGAATGAGTCACTTTGAATTTTTTATAATCCTACCTGTGGACAAATGCTTCACCACTGTTGTTTTGAACCCCAAAGATTACCTGGCAGGACTCTGCCAGCTGTCAGATACATCTACCTACAAACCTTGTCACAGTGATCCCATTCCAGAAATACAGCAGCATCTCTAGTCTCTCCTAAAACCCTTAGGCCCATCCCAGAAACTCTCCCCAGAGTCCATCTCTCTCCTCACCCCTACCACTCCCTGTACACCTACCTTCCATATGCTTCCTAAACTCTATAAACCCAACCACCCAGGCTGCCCCATTGTTACTGGTTACTGTGCCCCACTGAGAGAATCTCTGCCCTCATAGACCAACACCTCCAGCCTATTACCTGGAACCTTCCCCGCCCAGATAAAAGATACCAACCGTTTCCTCCATCGACTCCATAGTTCCTGTCCCTTTACTGCATTGTGCCCTGCTTGTCACTATTGATGCCGCCTCCCTTTACACTAACATCCCTAATGCCCATGGCCTTACTACTTCTGAACACTAACTTTCCCAATACCTGATGAATTCCAAACTAACAACCACCTCCCTAGTCACCACAACCAACCCTACCAACAGGTACTTGCCCTATGAAGGAATTGCCTACAAACAAATTTGGAGTATGGCTATGGGCACCTGCATGGCACCATCCTATGCCATTGTATTCTTGAGCCACCTAGAAGTATTTTTGCTAAACACCCAGAATCCTATACCCCTCACCTGGTTCAGATTCATTGATGACATCTTTGTGATGTGGATTGAGGGTGAGGACACCCTATCTACATTCCTCCAGGACCTCAACGCCTTCACCCCCTTTCACTTCACCTGGTGCTACTCAACCCAACAAGCCACCTTCCTAGATATTGACCTCAACCCAACAAGCCACCTCAAAGATGGCTACATCACTACCTCTGGCCATATCAAACCTACTAACAACCAGCAATACTTCCACATCAACAGCTGCCATCTGTTCCATACCAAGAAGTCCCTTCCATACATCCTAATCAGCTGTGGCTGCCGCATCTGCAGTGATGAGCGATCTCTCTCGAAATATTCCAAGAGTCTTGCTGAGGCCTTTACAGACTGTAGTTATCCTCCCAGCCTTGTACAAAAACAAATCTTCTGTACCTTATCTTTTCAGTCACTCATCATCTCCCAAAGTCTCTCCATCTGGCCACAGAGGAGCATTCCCCTTGCAACTCAGTACCACCCAGAGCTGGAGCAGCTGAATTACATTCTCCAGCAGTGTTTTGACTACCTTTCATTGTGCCCAAAAATGGGAAATGTCCTGCCCACTATCTTTCCCAAGCCTCCCACAGTGGTATTTCACTGTCCACCGAATCTACACAATATATTCATCCATACCTACAGAACCCCTGCTCCCAATCCCTTACCTCATGGCTCACATCACTGCAATAGACCTAGATGCAAGACCTGTCCCATACATCCTCTGGTCACAAATATCACCTATACCATCAAAGGCAAGGCTATCTGTAAAACCAGTCATGTGATCTACAAGCTAAGGTGCAACCACTGTGCTACATTCTACATGGGCACGCCACCCAACAAGCTCTCTGTTGACATAAATGGCTACTGACAAACCATGGCAAAGAAACAAATCAACCACCCCATTGCTGAGCACACTGCCCAACATGACATTCTTCAATCCATCCTGTACCATACAGATCCTTCCCACCAACACCAGCTTTCCTGAATTGCTCATGCGGGAACTCTCCCTGCAATACATCCTATGTTCCCATAACCCTCCTGGCCTCAACATTCATTAGTCATTACCCTCACCCATCTAGCCCCGTTCCTGTTCCCATTCCAGCACTGCACAGCTCTCTATTCCACCAACACACCCAGCCCTTTTAGTTCTCTCCTTTTCTGTTAGCCTCCTTCCTCTCTCTCCCAACCTCCATCTAACCTCCCGATTGCACCTAGCTGCCTCCCTCTCTCCACCTATAATATAATAAAAAATATAATAATAATAATAATAATAATAATAATAATAAATGATGTTTAGATATACAGAAATAATGAGAACAATTTTTGGTGCTTGGACAAGCACAATAAGCTGAGCTACACCTGTAAGTATTAGTTCAGCTTGGACGAAATAGTCTTTCTCTTGTTGTAGATTTATGCTTACCAATCAATAATACTACGTCCAATTGCCATATCAACCTACAAAATCTTGATCGTGTCCATCATTCCTTTCATAATTGGATATTCTTATTAGCTCTGAAGTACGCAGGTGGGCTTCTTGTAATCTTATATATTACAGTACTGTTTGGAATAATAACCCAGTTTTTCACTGGTGAAATACGAATATATTACTTCTTCTATACACATCAAAAATGCAGACTTTTTCACTTATTCTCTCAACCCAAAATGGCTCCACTCATTATGTTCTAAATTAAATTGTGTCTACCTTCGATCATTAGCAGAGAGCAATTCCTCCTCTTACCAAGGAAAGGAAAAACGTCTTTTGTTTTTTATTAACACTTGAAAATCCAAAATACATGACGGTAGGTGCAGGCTCTATGCTGGGCTACTGCTTCACCTTTTGCTCTTTGCCTCTGAAGAAATCGAAAACATAAAAACAAGAAATGCAAAAGATACATCACGCACCTTATCCCTGCACACTCCCCAGCAGCACTTCACCATCCCCCACCCCTACCCTGCTATCCTTCCCCCTCCCACACCAGCCTCCCCCTTAACCTCCCCCCAGTTGCCTCTCCGATCATGCACTGCTGCTGCTGGTCGTACTCTGGCTTCAACAGCCAGAGACTGTGGACATGTGTGTAGGAGTTGCATTTGTGTGTGTGTGTGTGTGTGTGTGTGTGTGTGTGTGTGTGTGTGTGTGTGTGTGTGTGTGTGTTTTGTCTATTGTTGACAAAGGCCTTGTTGGCCAGAAGTTTATTTTCTGACAGTCTTTTTGTTGTGCCTATCTGCAACTCAGCATCTCTGCTATATGATGAGACATCAGCCGATGTCTTCATGCACTCAAGCAGTGCATGCCCAGTAACAACTGTGTGCACCACACATGCACCAGTGGGGTCTGAAATAAGATAGGTCACTGTACTCAGTGTAGTTTCACCAGTAAACAACGAAGATTGTCAGATGGCTGTGCTGAAATATCATAACAGCAACAGTGTTTCAACAGTTTGCACGGAGTTTCATGAAATTATCAACCACTGTTCACAATGGAAGAGCCAGGAATTTGGCATTCCTAATAAACTGACTGCCTTAGTGAAAGCTACAACAGAAAACACCCAGAGTGAAAATACACAAGTTATTAAGTGCTGTGATCACAAAAAAGTGGAGTAAATAAGGGAAACACATTACCCTGACTTCTTTTTAATATAGCCTTGGCAAAGGTTATAATAGATGCAAGTACTGATGTAAGAGTGACCTCCCTGTACAAATCAGTTCAGGTGCTGGCATATGCTGATGATGATGATATAAATGCAAGTACACCACGAGCAATGAAAGATGCCTTTACAAGTCTTGAAAGAGCTGTTAGAAAGATTAACCTAGAGATCAACATAGGGAAAGCTAAGTATATGTCTGTAACTAAGAAAGATAATTCAAATGAGCCAACATCCATATAAATTGATTCATACAAGATTAATGTCATGCATAGTTTCACTTACCTTGGATCAGGACATATACTGAGAGCCGATGTCAGAATAATTAAGAAGATATTCAGTGTAGTGTCTGAAGGAACTAAGAGAGCAGGAAGATCACAGCTAAGGTGGAAGGAAGGTGTCAGAGAAGACATAAGTAAAAGTGGAATTCAAAACTGGAGAAGTTCATCACAAAAAAGGAAAGAATGGAAAAATCTTCTGAAGATGCCCAAGACTTACAGAGGGCTGTTGGACCAATGATGATGATGATGATGATTATCAACAACTGTTAGTGTTCTCCTTTTCACTTAGTCTATATTGGGATCACTCATTACAAGGATTCTATTATCAGCATATATCAGAACTAGTAGATCATGCATATCATTAGAAAAGGAAAGCGCCCAAGACGGAACCCTGTGGCCCTACTGTGGTATCTACTAGGGCATTCAATCTACAATCATATGGTCCAGTCAGATTAATGTGTCCACAACTTGTGTTTGACATCAACGTGCAATAACCACTCACAGGCAGAAAGTGACAGCACTATGGAAGCGTAGCGTATATGAGGTGTAATTGGAAAGTTTTAAGAATGGATCCGCTACTGCTTACTGGTTTGGCGGGCAGGTACATGGAGGGTTGAGAGTGAGTCGTTGCCTTGTCTTTGAACGCCCTCTGACAGGAAATTGCATTTCCTTCATTCACTTCATTGTGGTAGTTGGTTTAGAGTGGGTTGGTTAGGGTTTGTTGCCGGATTCTGTCTGCACGCAAATGGGTGTAAAAACGGAGCAACGAGTTTGTGTGAAATTATGTTTTAAAACTGGGAAATCAGCTTCTTAGACCTACAAACTATTAAAAACAGCCTTTGGAGATAATTTTATAAGCCAATCAAATGTTTTTGTCAGGTTCAAAAGATTTAAAAATGGTTGCTAATCATTTGAAGTGGTCCGGCCACCCTTAAACCTCAAAAACAAATGAAAATGTTGTGAAATTTCACAAGTTAGTGTGCTCTGATCATAGACTTACAACTAGGGATATAGCTGGTGAACTTATTTTAAGTTTCTATGTAGTTCAGTCAGTTTTAACTGAAGATCTGAACATGCGTTGAGTGTCCACAAAATTCATTCCAAAAGTGTTGTCAAGTGACCAGAGACCATACCGACTTGAAGTGTGTCAATAACTGATTAATCGGACAAAAACTGACTCCAATTTGTGAAATAGGGTAATTACAGGTGACAAATTGTGGGTATATGTATATGATCCTGAAACCAAAGTGCAGTCTTTGCAGTGGAAGACTCCAGATTCACCATGACCGAAAAAAGCACAGCAAAGTCGGTTGAAGGTGTTGACAATGCTTGTGATTTTTTCAATTCTACTGGTATTGTGCATCATGAATTTACCCCTGGAGGACAGACAAATGTGTCCTTGAGTGTCTGCATGAAAAGGTGTGGACGAAAAGGCCTGCATTGTGGAAAGACAGGAGTTGGGTGCTACGCCATGACAATGCTATGGCTCATCATGCTTTATCCATTGTTGAATTTTTGAACAAATTCAGAATTCCTGTGCTTCCACAACCATCATATTCTCCTGATTTGGCCCCTTCGGAGTTCCACCTGTTTCCTAAACTGAAATTTTCACTAAAAGGGAAGCGATTTGGCTCAATTGAAGACATCCAGACAAATATGGAGAGTGTCCCTAACAAACTTCAGGAAAAAATATATACGAAGACAGTAACTTGTTCTCGAAAGAACAGTTACTGTTGATGACTGTGCAGCTTTTCCCTGGAATAAATGATGACTAACTGAGAATCTCAGCTGCCGACAGGTGTTGTTGATATACCTCGATGTGGACAGCTGAAAATGTGTGCCCCGACCGGGACTCGAACCCGGGATCTCCTGCTTACATGGCAGATGCTCTATCCATCTGAGCAACCGAGGACACAGATGAATAGCGTGACTGCAGGGACTTATCCCTTGCACGCTTCCCGTGAGACTCACATTCCCAACTGTCCACAATTCTACATATGTATTGTACCTTATAGACATTTGCCCACCCACCCATTACTCACGCATGCTTTGGCGATTCCCGTAAGAGTTTGGGCAACCTGTGTGCATTCGCACAGATGAAGGTCAATGGCTGGATAGCCTTTAACAAGTTACTGTCTTCGTATATATAGTTAAAGGAGGTATGTGGAAAACAGTACAATCATTGTCATAATGTGGAAATGGAGCAATTTATCTGACATCAGCCAATGATTTGCTTTCCTCCAAATGTGTTATGGAGTAACCAAGTGACTTGATGAGTAATGTAAGGAACAGCTCCATGATGCTTCAAAACAGTTGAGTCCAAAGCATCTCTCTCTCACAGAGTGGGGATCACATGTTGGTGAAACAGATCACATTAACATCTGCCATTCATGCTGCATGTCCATGGTCATTGGGGTTCAAGTTCCATGCCAGTACTGATGCCTAATGGCAAGTCATGACACTAACACTACTAACAACCCAAATGGTGTAGTGTACAGTCTAAACATTATTCCTATAAAGTTGAATGCCCATATAGTAAAAAGTTTTCCATCAACACTGGTTCAGGTACTAAACGTTTAAGTATAACCACAATATTATGAAAGGGTAGATTGCTACTCACATAGGAAATGTTGAGATTTGAAGACAAACCTTTTTGTGATTCAACATTTTCACTACATGGTGAGTAGCAGTCTACCTTTTTCATAATGTTGTCATTATTCCATTGTGGATTTTCCATTGTTTGGTTATAACTACTGAAAAGATGGTGTTCTAAGAAAGGGACCTGCAAAGGATGGTGAGGCTAAGTTGGAGGTAAGGAATTCCTGACTGGCCACTCAGGGACAGCACATCTGTAGTGACAGGCACTCTCTTCCTAAGTATGTTGTGGGTCTCACCAAGACCTTCACAGACAGACACACTATCCCACAGACATAGTCTGCAAGCATATCTGCCATTTCCCATCACACCCCAATCCTCAGACCACCCCAAGAACCAGCCACAAAGGAGTGTCCCGTTCATCACCCAGTACCATCCTGGACTGAAACAACTGAACCACATCCTTCACCAGGGCTTTGATTACCTATCATCATGCCCTGAAACAAGGGACATCCTATCCAAGGTCCTTACCACCCCTCCTAAAGTGGTGTTCCATAACCCACTCAATCTCTACAACATCCTAGTCCAACCCTACCCCACTCCCATTCCCCTTGCCACAAGGATCATCTCCCCATGGAAGACCCATGTGCAAGACCCGCCCAATCCATCCAACCAGCACTATTTCAGACCTGTCACAAGCATATCCTACCCCATCAAGGGCTTGACCATCTGCGTAAGGATCCATGTCATTTACCAGGCCTGCTGTAATAATTGCACAGCTTTTTATATTTGTATGACTACAAACCAACTGTCCACCAGGATGAACGGCCACCGTCAAACTGTGGCCAAGAGCAAAGTAGAGCGCCCTGTGGCACAGCATGCAGCTGAACACAACATGCTTGATTTCAACGTCTGCTTCATTACCCAAGCCATCTGGATGCTCCCCTCCACCACCAGCTGTTTTGATCAGTGTAGATGGTAATTATTCTTACAACATATTCTCCACTACTGTAATTATACTGGTCTCAACCTATGGTAACATACTGTCCCCACACCCTACACCCAATACTCTTCCATGCCCTCTGTCCTGTCATCTCCTCCCAATTCTTATCACCCACATTCTTTGTTTGCCACTCTCTGCCAACACATCCACCCATCTTTCCCCGCTCCTCTTCTTTTTTCTCCTTTTTCCCCCCAACTCCCTGCCCCACAAGGCCCTGACGCTGCACTTGTTGGCATTCTATTCTCTGCACACTCCACCAGACAGCATTCGTCTCTCTCTCTCTCTCTCCACCTGTATACTACTAGCCCTTCCCTTTTCCCACACCCTCCAGATTGCTGCTTGCATCCCACATGATAGTTGCAGACCAGTCTGAGCTGTCGAGGTTGGCAGTCATGTGTGTGATGAGGGGAGCGGTAGCCAATAACACAAATAAAATGTACCAAGAATTTGTTAGAGCATTCTTAAACCAACACTGACCCACAAGTACTCAAAACAGCATAAAAACAGAAATATTTTAAGCTAGGAGCTTTGAAAAAATGGCTGCAATAGCTACAAGGAGTTCTTTCAGCACTTAGGGCAAAGAACCAGTATTTAACTGATCCTTTACATGAATCTGACTTAGTAGAAATAAGAGTTCTTAAGTTTCCAGTGTCTGTACAGGAATAACTAATTCATGTCGACAAGAGTGAGGTTAACAACCTCCTGCATGTATTATAACAGGTGGACACACTTTCAGGTAACAGACAAATGCCTGCAGCATGGCATAAGAACAGATGGTGTGCAGACTGCTGCCGCAATAACCTCAGGGGGCAATAGCACTCTTTGCATTGCTAGGTACCTGAGTTAACTAATAGTTTACTTCCCTTTTTTTCATTCTGTTGGTTCTTTGCTCTTCATTGTTCTGAACTAAAACCTGTCATCTATCTTTGTTCTCTGTTCAAGATAAAAACAGAAAACAAAGAGAGACAAAAATGGATCAATTGGAACAAAAGACATACCAATTGAATAGTTAAGCAACCAATCATAGACTATATTTATGTATAACAAAAGATAATGTGCAGCATAAAGTTTGCAAAACAAGTACAGAACCTAGGCTATAAGACCTCAAATCATCATCCATGCAGGCAGGAGAACACCCTATAAACTACATACAGAAACTTTTTATATATGTTATGAAACACAAAGAAATTACATATGCATATACACAGAGAAAACAATCTTCTATATTTCTTTATTTAGCTAGCTTGCAGCTGGTGCAGAGGATGAGGACGGCACCAAACCAAGCAAGTGGACAGAATTAGAACAAGCAATATGCTATGGTCCTGAGATGATTCGATTTAACTTTATTAGTAACAATTGGTAGATGGTCTGTGAGTGATTCCAAGCAGTGATGAGGTTTCCGGTGCAATACATATATATTTAGGAAAGGATAAGTCCAGCCACAGTTAAAATGATAATGAAAGAATTTTGGATCGACCGGAGATGTCAACCACTCATGTATAAATCATAATAAAAGAGTTTTGGATCGACGACAGAAGTCGATCACCCATATATGATGATAGGGAGTAGGAAGGTAATAGGATACATGAGAGTCAGCCACACATTTATGGATTAGTAGGTGAGGTATTTCCACCAATGCATTATTATTAAGTTTCCTTTAATTTATGTCTATGGTCACAATCTTTTTTGTTTAACAGATTACCAGTTTCGGTCTTTAATGACTATCATCGGATCTGTTTCATAAAAACAAAGTCCTAATGTATTGGAGCCATAGTGGCATCGTCAAATGTTAAATGCGGAATCAGCACCAGCATCGTCAAATACATATAAATCATATCACATGACTCATGCATGGTGATCCCTCGATGCCTCAGAACATGTCCTACCAACCAATCCCTTCTTTTAGTCAAGTTGTGCCACAAACTCCTCTTCTCCCCAATCCTATTCAATACTAACTCATTAGTTACGTGATCTACCCATCTAATCTTCAGCATTCTTCTCTAACACCCCATTTCAAAAGCTTTTATTCTCTTCTTGTTCAGGTATTTATCATCCACGGTTCACTTCCATGAATGGCTACACCCCATACAAATACTTTCAGAAACAACTTCCTGACATTTAAATCTATACTCGATGTTAACAAATTTTTCTTCTTTAGAAACGCTTTCCTTGCTATTGCCAGTCTACAATTTATATCCTCTCTACTTTGACCATCATCAGTTACTTTGCTCCGCAAATAGAAAAACTCCTTTACTACTTTAAGTGTCTCATTTCATAATCTAATTCCCTCAGCATCACCCGACTTAATTCGACTACATTCCATTATCCTCATTTTGCTTTTGTTAATGTTCATCTTATATCCTCCCTTCAAGACACTGTCCATTCCGTTCAACTGCTCTTCCAAGTCCTTTGCCGTTTCTGAGAGAATTACAATGTCATTGGCGAACCTCAAAACCAATGTCATCGGCGAACCTCAAAACCAATTATTTATATACAATTCATTTTATTTAACCCAGTTTTCAGTATGACAATCTCTCATGGTTACTCTATGTGTCTACTGTTTTCGTTTATTAAATTTCACTAGTTTTGAGAAATGTAAGAGTAACAATATTGCAACTGAAGTGCTTCAGACACCTTCGGATCGCTTTGAAGGCCCGGGAGATGAAGTTCTTCGGCTGTGATAGTCAGACTGCTTCAGGCATTCTGAAGGTCTGGTCATGCAACTCTGTTGCGGTCATTTGGAGGGCCAGACATGTAAGACTGTTTCAGGCATTATTCACAACTAGACATGCATCTCTGTTTCAGGTGAGACATGCTGTACTCTATATTGGAAGTTGTCATGAAAGTTACCACACAATTAAGAAAGCTATTTTGAGTGTTGTAAAAGACAGTGTAAAAAGTGTGATTATTGCCAATATAACAAAACAGGATACAGTAATGAGAAGTGTCGCCTACCACCATTGTCAGTGCTGCAGATCTTGCCCTCTGCAGATATGGAGACTAAACTGGGCAAGTAGCATCCCATAAAAACCACAGTCACATGTTCCAGATGACGGTATAGCATCCTCCACCGTGGAAGATCCCATATCCAATGAGCTGTCTTCTGCACTGGGGACACAACTTTAGAAGACAACAGGTTGGAGAAAAGAATGGTTAAGGACTCTTACTCAAGCTATCCAGCTTCAAGATCAAATTTCCAAAAGACACGCATAGTTTGTACCTTCTCACAAGACCATTAGAACAGATAGTTAAGAACCCCACTCATGATGGAAGTATATTGGATCTAATGACAACAAACAGACCTGACATCTTTGAGGATGTCCACATCGAAACTGGTATCAGTGACCATGACCCAGCTGTGGCAACAATGATTACCAAAGTACAAAGGACAACGAAAACAAGCAGAAAGATATATATTTTCAGTAAACTAGATAAAAAATCAGTACTCTCATATCTCAGTAATGAACTTGAAACTACCAGCACAGGTCAGGAGTGTGTAGAGGAACTATGGTTTTAGTTTAAAAGAATAGTCGACCATGCACTGGATAGCTATGTACCCAGTAGAACAGTTCATAGTGGGAGAGAACCTCCATGCTGTACAGTCACTGTAAAGAAACTTCTAAAGAAACTGAGATTACTGCATAATAGGTATAAAACAAAGTGTGCGGCTATACATCTACATCTACATTTATACTCCGCAAGCCACCCAACGGTGTGTGGCGGATGGCACTTTACGTGTCACTGTCATTACCTCCTTTCCTGTTCCAGTCGCGTATGGTTCGGGGGAAGAACGACTGTCTGAAAGCCTCCGTGCGTGCTCTAATCTCTCTAATTTTACATTTGTGATCTCCTCGGGAGGTATAAGTAGGGGGAAGCAATATATTCAATACCCCATCCAGAAATGCACCCTCTCGAAACCTGGTGAGCAAGCTACACCGCGATGCAGAGCGCCTCTTGCAGAGTCTGCCACTTGAGTTTGTTAAACATCTCCATAATGCTATCACGATTACCAAATAACCCTGTGACGAAATGCGCCGCTCTTCTTTGGATCTCCTCTATCTCCTCCGTCAACCCGATCTGGTACGGATCCCACACTGATGAGCAATACTCAAGTATAGGTCGAATGAGTGTTTTGTAAGCCACCTCCTTTGTTGATGGACTACATTTTCTAAGGACTCTCCCAATGAATCTCAACCTGGTACCTGCCTTACCAACAATTAATTTTATATGATCATTCCACTTCAAATCGTTCCGCACGCATACTCCCAGATATTTTACAAAAGTAACTGCTACCAGTGTTTGTTCCGCTATCATATAATCATACAATAAAGGATCCTTCTTTCTATGTATTCGCAATACATTACATTTGTCTATGTTAAGGGTCAGTTGCCACTCCCTGCACCAAGTGCCTGTCCGCTGCAGATCTTCCTGCATTTTGCTAAAATTTTCTAATGCTGCAACTTCTCTGTCTACTACAGCATCATCCGCAAAAAGCCGCATGGGACTTCCGACACTATCTACTAGATCATTTATACATATTGTGAAAAGCAATGGTCCCATAACACTCCCCTGTGGCACGCCAGAGGTTACTTTAACGTCTGTAGACGTCTCTCCATTGATAATAACATGCTGTGTTCTGTTTGCTAAAAACTCTTCAATCCAGCCACACAGCTGGTCTGATATTCCGTAGGCTCTTACTCTGTTTATCAGGCGACAGTGCGGAACTGTATCGAACGCCTTCCGGAAGTCAAGAAAAATAGCATCTACCTGGGAGCCTGTATCTAATATTTTCTGGGTCTCATGAACAAATAAAGCGAGTCGGGTCTCACACGATCGCTGTTTCCGGAATCCATGTTGATTCCTACATAGTAGATTCTGGGTTTCCAAAAACGACATGATACTCGAGCAAAAAACATGTTCTAAAATTCTACAACAGATCGACGTCAGAGATGTAGGTCTATAGTTTTGCGCATATGCTCGACGACCCTTCTTGAAGACTGGGACTACCTGTGCTCTTTTCCAATCATTTGGAACCTTCCATTCCTCTAGAGACTTGCGGTACACAGCTGTTACAAGGGGGGCAAGTTCTTTCGTGTACTCTGTGTAGAATTGAATTGGTATCCTGTCAGGTCCAGTGGACTTTCCTCTGTTGAGTGATTCCAGTTGCTTTTCTATTCCTTGGACACTTATTTCGATGTCAGCCATTTTTTCGTTTGTGCGAAGATTTATAGAAGGAACTGCAGTGCGGTCTTCCTCTATGAAACAGCTTTGGAAAAAGGTGTTTAGTATTTCAGCTTTACGCGTGTCATCCTCTGTTTCAATGCCATCATCATCCCGGAGTGTCTGGATATGCTGTTTCGAACCACTTGCTGATTTAACATAAGACCAGAACTTCCTAGGATTGTCTGTCAAGTCGGTACATAGAATTTTACTTTCGAATTCACTGAACGCTTCACGCATAGCCCTCCTTACGCTAACTTTGACATCATTTAGCTTCTGTTTGTCTGAGAGGTCTTGGCTGCGTTTAAACTTAGAGTGAAGCTCTCTTTGCTTTCGAAGTAGTGTCCTAACTTTGTTGTTGTACCACGGTGGGTTTTTCCCGTCCCTCACAGTTTTACTCGGCACGTACCTGTCTAAAACGCATTTTACTATTGCCTTGAACTTTTTCCGTAAACACTCAACTTTGTCAGTGTCGGAACAGAAATTTTCGTTTTGATCTGTTAGGTAGTCTGATATCTGCCTTCTATTACTCTTGCTAAACAGATAAACCTTCCTCCCTTTTTTTATATTCCTACTAACTTCCATATTCAGGGATGCTGCAACGGCCTTATGATCACTGATTCCCTGTTCTGTACATACAGAGTCAAAAAGTTCGGGTCTGTTTGTTATCAGTAGGTCCAAGATGTTATCCCCACGAGTCAGTTCTCTGTTTAATTGCTCGAGGTAATTTTCGGATAGTGCACTCAGTATAATGTCACTCGATGCTCTGTCCCTACCACCCGTCCTAAACATCTGAGTGTCCCAGTCTATATCTGGTAAATTGAAATCTCCACCTAAGACTATAACATGCTGAGAAAATTTATGTGAAATGTATTCCAAATTTTCTCTCAGTTGTTCTGCCACTAATGCTGCTGAGTCAGGAGGTCGGTAAAAGGAGCCAATTATTAACCTAGCTCAGTTGTTGTGTGTAACCTCCACCCATAATAATTCACAGGAACTATCTACTACTATTTCACTACAGGATAAACTACTACTAACAGCGACGAACACTCCACCACTGGTTGCATGCAATCTATCCTTTCTAAACACCGTCTGTACTTTTGTAAAAATTTTGGCAGAATTTATCTCTTGCTTCAACCAGCTTTCTGTACCTATAACGATTTCGGCTTCGGTGCTATCTACCAGCGTTTGAAGTTCCGGTACTTTACCAACGCAGCTTCGACAGTTTATGATTACAATACCGATTGCTGCTTGGTCCCCGCATGTCCTGACTTTGCCCTGCACCCGTTGAGGCTGTTGCCCTTTCTGTACTTGCCCAAGGCCATCTAACCTAAAAAAACCGCCCAGCCCAGCCCACGCCACACAACCCCTGCTACCCATGTAGCCGCTTGTTGCGTGTAGTGTATAGAAGAGAGATGCTGAATGAAACACATTTGGCTGTCAAGAGAGAATGCATGATGCCTTCAATGACTACTATAGCAGAATATTATCAAATGACATTTCACAAAATCCAAAAAAATTCAGGTCATATTCAAAGGCAGTTAGTGGCACCACCACAATTAGTTGCCTGTCTCTAGCAAATGAGACAGGAACTGAAAATGAGGATAGCAAAGCAAAAGCTGAAATGCTTAACTCTGCTTTCAAATGTTCCTTTACAAAGGAAAACCAAGGAGAATTCCCCCAATTTAATCCTTGTACCACTGAAAAGATGAGTGAAATACATATTAGTGTCAGTGGTGTAGAGAATAACTGAAATAATTAAAACTCAACAAAGCTCCAGGGTCCAATGAAACCCCCATCAAATTTTACACTGAATCTGCAGATCGTCGTCGTGTCGTGTGACGAGGGCCTCCCGTCGGGTAGACCGCTCGCCTGGTGCAAGTCTTTCGATTTGACGCCACTTCGGCGACTTGCACGTCGATGGGGATGAAATGATGATGATTAGGACAACACAACACCCAGTCCCTGAGCGGAGAAAATCTCCGACCCAGCCGGGAATCGAACCCGGGCCCTTTGGAGTGACAGTCTGTCGCGCTGACCACTCAGCTACCGGGGGCGGACAATCTGCAGATGAGTTAGCCCTTCTTGTCATTATAAACTGTCATAGATCCCTCAAACAAAAAACAATGCCCAGTTATTGAAAAAAGGTACAAGTCACACCCGTCTACAAGAAGGGTAGTAGAAGTGATCCACAAAACTACTGTCCAATGTCCTTGACATCAATTTGTTGTAGAATCTTAGAACATATTATGAGCTCAAACATAATGAGGTATCTTGAATGTAATGATGTTCTCAATGCCAACCAGCATGGTTTTCAAAAATATTGGTCATTTGAATCTCAACTCTCACTTTTCATACATGATGTACTGAAAGCTTTGGATCAAGGCAACTACGTAGATGCAGTGTTTCTTGATTGCCAAAAAGCACTTGTCTCAGTACCACAGCTGTGCTTACTGCCAAAAGTGTGATCATATGGGGTATCAAGCAAAATTGGTGACTGGACTGAGGAGTTTTCGGTGGGTAGGACATAGCATGTTATCTTTGATGGAGAGTCATCAGCAGAGTAGAAGTAACTTCAGGTGTGCCCCGTGGAAGTGTGCCGGGACCCTTGCTGTAAATCTTGTATATCAATGACCTTGCAGGCAATATTAATAGGAAAATCAGGCTTTTTGCAGATGACGCAGTTATCTATAATGAAGTACTACCTGAGAGAAGCTGCATAAATAGTCTGTCAGATCTCGATGAGATTTCAACATGGTGCAAAGATTGGCAACTTGCTCTAAGTGTTCAGAAATGTAAACTTGTATACTGCTCAAAATGAATAAATGTAGTACCCTATGACTATGATATCAATGAGTCACTGTTTGAATCAGCCAAGTCATATAAATACCTGGGTGTAACACTCTGTAGGGATATGAAATGGAATGATCACATAGATTCAGTTGTGAGTAAAGCAAGTGATAGACCAGTTTATTGGTAAAATATTGGAGAAGTGCAATCAGTCTACAAAAGAGATTGCTTACAAATTACTCATGTGGCTTAAGTGTGTGGGACCTGTACCAACTAGGACTAACAGGGGATATCATTGAAAATATACAAGGAAGGCCAGCACGAATGGTAACAGGTTTTTTTAATCCAGGGGAGAGTGTCAAAGAGATACTGAAGGAACCAAAGCAGCAGAATCTTTGTCTATTAACAAAGTTTCAAGAAGCAGCATCAAAGGATTACTCCAGGGATATTCTACAAACCTCTATGTATTAAGTGTGTGGGACCTGTACCAACTAGGACTAACAGATGATATAATTGAAAATAAACAAAGAAGGCCAGCACGAATGGTAACAGGTTTGTTTAATCCAGGGGAGAGTGTCACAGAGATACTGAAGGAACCAAAGCAGCAGAATCTTTGTCTATTAACAAAGTTTCAAGAAGCAGCATCAAAGGATTACTCCAGGGATATTCTAAAAACCTCTATGTATCGCTCACACAGGAATCATGAGGATAAGGTTAGAATAATTACTGGACCCACAAGGGCATTCAGACAATAATTCTTCCTGCACTCCATATGTGAATGGACCAGGAAGAAACCCCAATAACTGAAACAAATGGACATACCCACTGCCATGCACCTCATGGTGGTTTGCAGGGTATAGATGTAGACGTAGATGCAGATGTACACAAGTGATTCATGTGAAAAGATGTCCATCATGATTATGCCCACATGACAGTAATTAACAGACTTTGTTTGTGAAATGGTAGTTGGAGCTAGCTGCATGGGACATTCCATTTTGGAAATTGTTAGGGAATTTAATATTCTGAGATAGACAGTGTCAAGGGTGTGTTGAGAATACCGGATTTCAGGCATTACCTCTCACCACGGACAACACTGTGACCAACGGCCTTCACTTGTTGACTGAGAGCAGCTGTGTTTGTGTACAATTATCAGTGCTAAGAAACACTGTGTGAAATGACCACAGAAATCAATGTAGGTTGTACAATGAAAGTATGTGCCAGGAAAGTGTGGTAAAATTTGCCATTAATGGAATATGACTGCAGATGACTGATGTGAGTGTTTTTGTTAATAGCATGACATTGCCTGCACCGCCTCTGCAGGGTTCATGACCATATCAGTTGGTCCCCAGATGACTGGAAATTCATAGCCTGATCAGATGAGCCCCAATTTCAGTTGCTGAGAGCTGATGATAGCATTTGAGTGTGGTGTAGACCCCACAAAGCCATGGATCCAAGTTGTAAACATGGCAATGTGCAAGGTGGTGGTGACTCCATAATGGTGTGAGATGTGTTTATATGGAATGGACTGGGTCACATCATCCAACTGAACTAATCACTACTTGGGGACCATTTTCAGCCATTCATGGACTTTATATTCCCAAAAAACAATGGAATTTTTATGGATGACAATGCACCATGTCACAATTGCTTGTGATAGGTTTGAAGAACAGTTTCAACAATTCAAGTGAATTATTTGGCAATCCAGATCACCCAACATGAATCCCATCAAATTTTTAAGGGATATCACTGAAAGATCAGTTTGTGCACAAAATCCCACACCGCCAACACTTTCACAATTATGGATAGCTATAGAGGCAGCATGGCCCAATATTTCTGCAGGGGTTTCCAATGATTTATTGAGTCCACACCATGTAGAGTTGTTGCACTTTACACTGGACAAAAGGAGGACTGACATGATGTTAGGAGGTATCCCATGACTTTTGTCATCTCGGTGTATAACAACATAATATTTATTCGATTTTTTCTTGGTTTACTGAAACCAAATATAATAGTGTGACTATAGATGTGTTAATTGCAATGAAGAAATGACTCACGCATACGAAACATAGAGGCACAAGGCATAAAGTCTGGAGTATTCAATTTAGTAAGTAAGTTATTTTTGTAAAGGGATATTTATCTTTTTTCTGACATACTTCATGTTACTTTCCTCTTCATCTTTCCTCCTCGTAAACATTGTGTCAAATCCATTTATTTTGTCACATGGATACCCTTGTTATGTTTTTGACAGGTTTCACAGTGGAAGTGCAGGCAAGTCAATGTTTGAAGGTGAATAATCTGTTTGGGCAATGTCTGTTTAGCCACCACTATGGCAAACTCATTGAAAGCAGTACAAATTTTAGTAATTATTCAAGACTTGCTAGCTATTTAATTTTATGAATTCTGATTTGCTACGTAGTGCTAACAGGTCTGATGCACTTATGGTATTCAAAGCAGACACAGTTGCAAAAATAAGAAAGCAAGCCAGTTATTCCCAAAACATATAATATTTCATGCAAATTGAAGATTTTCAATTCATCATCTATTTAACTCTCCAGCAGAGTTAAAATCTATGATTTATTTTTTCAGGAACCTTACATTGATTTACAACATTAATTTATATTCTAGCATGCCCATTTCTAGTCAGTCTTCTCCCATTCCACCCCATTATTGTTGGCCCTTATGCCTCCCAGCCCTCAGTTTCATTGTAATTGCTTTCAGTTATCCCTCCCACATCTTCCTCTCTTTTGCTGAGTTTCACATTTGTACCATAATTCATGCTTTTACAGCTTTGTTAAATATTCCCTTCGCCTCTTATACTATGGTCATTGTGGTGGCCACTCATCATGTTAAGATGGTTTAATACTCTGAAATTCATTATTTTCTTGCCACATAATTTCTTTCATGCTTATTCTTCTTCTCTAGGTGCCTACTTAAATTTGTTCTTGCCTTTCCCATGTACCTCTCCTGTCCAGCATTCTGCCTAAAGTAAATTTTGAAGGTCCTAAGAATTCTGACATATTTCTTTAGCCTCACAAGCCCAACATACAATATCACATTTCAATAGACTTGTAAAAAAATTAATTTTCTGTTTCTCTAACCACCTGCTTGGTAAATCTCTCTTAATAGTCATAATGAATGCAATAGGTTACAAATACCGTTATGATTTACATTTCTGATTAATACGGTAAATCCAAATTGCACTCCTTGATACCATGCAGTATCTCCACAATGTGGTAAGCAGCAATTGTCCTTTTCATAATATTGTTACATTCCATCCTGAATTTTCCATTGTTCAAAATTTACTTTTTGTTTCCCTTAAACTTTTAATCTCTTTCTCTACAACCTGATGCAATTTGTCCAATGTCCTTTTAATCTTTTTTTTATCTCCTTCAATTTCCTTCTGCATTGCCTTACTGTTATCTCCTTGTGATTTTAAACTCATGTTTTCTTGTGACTGTAATGTCTATTCTGATGATATCTTCAAGGAGTCATATGTACCCACAGTTATTGAAGAATCTGCTATTTTTTTCTTATATTCCAGTATTGTAACCTCATATATCCATTTATTCTCTATCTCAATCCTTGTCACTTCTCCCTCACATAATTCTTCAAACTATTTTGCATATACATTCCATTCTTCATCAATTAGGATCCTTTTCTTAATATTTTCATAGCTTAATTTTTGTCCAAGTGAGCCCTCCAAACAGTCATGTTTCTTTTTATAATATCACAGCATTATATCTTTTCTGTTTACCATATCCTCTGCACCATCTTCCACTCACCTAGCATATACCTTTCCAGTTACCTTTTTTGCTTCATCAGTCTCCAACTTTAACCACTCTGATAACTACTAAGATCCCAATACACAAATTAAAACAAAATTTCCTGCCATAATATTGGGCTCAGATCAAAGCAAATTTAACTATCGTTTATTTGAGTGCTACTTAAATGTACTGCAGCTCCACTTTTACTTTCCCAGTAAAGACTTTCCTTATGTTTATGACTTTTTCCAGTTAAAATTTTCTATGTTCACAAGGTTAATTCACACACTTTTTGGCGTCATTGTAATTACAAATTTCCATCGATTTACACTTAATGGTGCAATATTCATGGAGAGAAATAATGAAAACATGGTATAATTAACATAAAATTATGCTAGAAAGGTATCAACTTTCACATATTGTTTACAAACATTAAGCAGTTAACTTTCTTGAGTCTTCTGTTTATGCTGGTCAAAGACACTGTGAATTTCTTGAAAAATGATGTCGCTGGTTCTGAAATGGGAAGAGATTTTAAAGTTCAGAACAATTTGTGCTGCTGCCTGCTAGTATTTGGTCTGCTAACACTGTCAATGTAACATTAACTATATAGTAAGTAGGAACTTCAGAAAGTAAGTTACACATGTTGCCCCACACTAAGACCATTGCACAAGAGTGGTGTATTATCAGAAGAGAGTACACATGCACTCTTCTCCTGTATTACAGATGACAGGTGC
Source organism: Schistocerca piceifrons (assembly GCF_021461385.2). NCBI lineage: Eukaryota > Metazoa > Arthropoda > Insecta > Orthoptera > Acrididae > Schistocerca > Schistocerca piceifrons. The sequence continues at coordinate 42,409,269 of NC_060146.1, forward strand.
ATCTCAGTGTGCAAGTGAAATGGAATGATAACTGGAAACATAGCCCAAAGGTGAAGTAATACGACAATACAATTCTTATGGCCAAAAATTTAAATTGTACACATATTCACCGTGAAATTCTTATCAATAAGTGAACCAAAAGCAATTTCATGTTCAGCTGTAAGAGAATGGTGCCAACAATTTGATCAAGGCTGCACAGCTATGGATGATATCGATTGGGAAGGAGGCCACTGATATCAACTACAGATGAAAATGTTTGCACACTTGAAGAACTGATTCACAACAATGTCACAATGACTGTTATTGCTCAGCAGATGCTCATCTCAATAGGCAGTGCTCATTCCACCACCTGAGATGGTCTACAGTAATGCAAATAGTGCTCACGTGGGGTTCTGTGGTCACTATCACCTACATACAAAGACACAAGATTTATGGCATCTCTGGACTTCCTTGAGCATTACTCCATGGAAGGCAATAATTTTCTAAGCTGCACGATTATGAGCAAAGAGACAAGCATCCATCATTTTACACTAGCAACAAGGAGAGAATCTATGGAAAGGAGACACACCTCATCTCTCAAAAGAAATGCATAGTTGTGCAATTAGCATGATAGGTCTGAGCCAACACCTTTTTGACTGTGAAGGAGTTGTGTACACAAATTTTATGGAAAAGGGCACAACCATTTATGCAAATTACATGAAATTATTTGCAGTTGTAAATATGGACAACCATCAGCTGTATAATGGAACAATGATAATAAAAATTTGTGCCTGACAAGGACACGAACCCAGATTCCCTGCTTACCACATGCAGTTGCTTTACTATTAGGCTATCCGAGCACACTCCATGACTAGACCCAAACTTCCATATGTCATACTTCTGAACAACACAGGCACTGCAATATTGTATTTATCCGAATAGTCCTGTATGTTGGATTCCGTGATCACTGTAACCTGCCCACAAATCCACAAGGCATATGGCATCTCTGGTCTTCCTTGAGTGTTTCTCCATGGAACACACAATTTCCTAAGCTGCATCATTATGGGTAATGAGAAATGGGTCCATCATTTTACACTTGCAACAAAGAGAGCATCCTTCAAAAGGAGACACACCACAACACCTCTGCAGAAAAAATGCAAAGTTGAGCAATTAACAGGGAAGGTCACAGCCACCAATTCCTTCAACTGTGAAGGAGTTGTGTACACAAAGTTTACGGAAAAGGGCACAACCATTTACGTGAATCATTGTGTACACTGGATTCCATGATCACTGTCATCTACACAAAAACACACAAGGTTTATGGCATTTTTGGTCTTACCTAAGTGTTACTCCATGGAAGGCAATAATTTCTTAAGTTGCATCATTATGGCTGATGAGAAATGGGTCCATCATTTTACAATTGCAACGTTGAGACCATCTATGGAAGGGAGACACACCTCTTCACCTCTGCAGGAGAAATGCAGTGGTACTATTGGCAGGGAAGATCATGGCCACTAATTTCTTTGACTGTGAAGTTGTGTACACAAAATTTATGACAAAGGGTACAACTATTCAAGTGAATTACATGAAATGCATTCACAGTTGCAAATGTGGACAACCATCAGCTGTATAGTGGAATGATAACAAAGAAAATTTGTGCTGGTCTGGATTTCGAACCTAGATTTCTCATTTATTGCAAGTGGTCACCTTACCATTAGGCTATCCGAGCACACTTCATGGCTAGACCCAAACTTCCATATGTTACACTTTGAAAGAAATTGAAAGAAACTATAATTTTGAACTGTTGCTTAAAGTGCATGAACTAGCTACCAGTGTGTTCACAAAAACTAAAAGTTTATGTCATATCAGGTAGAAAGTCAGTGTAATTAGTAAGAATGCTAATTCATATTTTCATGTAATTTACACCATTTTTTAAAGTTCATTGAAAAATATGAGAAGTATAAAAGGAGTTTTCACAGTACATATGATACTGGTAAAGTGTCAAATCAAGCCCTGTATAGAATGCCTAGAACACTTTGGCAAAGTGTTTAATTTAATTTAATTTAATTTCATGTTTCCTATGAAAGGTATGAAATGCCAAGTCATTTAACAAAATGGTCACAAAGTATAAAAATCTTAATGAGTTTTAATGTCAGTTAGGTGAACCTGGCATCAAGAATTAAATTCAAAAGAAATCAGTGCTTTTAGTACATCTACATCTATAATCTGCAAACCGCCATGAGGTGCATGGTAGAGGGCACATCCCATTGTACCACTTATTAGGTTTTCTTCCTGTTCCATTCACATATGAAGCGCAGGAAGAATGATTGTTTGAATGCCTCTGTGCATGTAGCAATTATTCTAATCTTATCCTCACAACCCCTGTGTGAGTGGAACATAGGGGGTTGTAGTACATCCCTTGAGTGATCATTTAAAGTCACTTCTTGAAACTTTGTTGATGTACTTTCCAGGGCTAGTTTACGTCTGTCTTCAAGAGTCTGACATTTCAGTTCCTTCACTATCTCTGTGATACCCTCCCATGGATTAAACAAACCTGTGACTGTTCATGCTGCCCTTCTCTTTATACAGTTAATAATATCCCCTGTTAGTCCTAGTTGGTACAGGTCCCACACACTTAAGCCACACGAGTGATTTGTAAGCAATCTCTTTTGTAGACTGATTGCACTTCTCCAGTATTCTACCAATCAACTGAAGTTTACCACCTACTTGACTCACAACTGAACCTATGTGACCATTCCATTTCATAAGCTTACAAAATGTTAAATGCAAATGTTTGTATGAGTTGGCCGATTCAAACAGTGACTCACTGATATTATAGTAAGAGGATACTATGTTTTCTCATTTTGTAAAGTGCACAATTTTACATTTCTGACCATTTACAGCCAATTGCCAATCTCTGCACCATATTGAAATCTTATCAAGATCCAACTGAATATTTATGCAGCTTCTCTCAGACAGTACTTCATTATAGATAAGTGCATCATCTGCAAAAAATCTTATTTTACTATTAATATTGTCTGTAAGGCCATCAGTATACAATATGAAGATAAGGAGTCCTAACACAGTTTCCTGGGGCACACCTGAAGTTACTTCTACATGTGATGATGACTCTCCATCCAAGATAACATGCTGGGTCATTCCTACCAAAAAATCCTCAGTCCAGTCACAAATTTTGCTTGATACTCCATATGATCGTACTTTTGGCAATAAGCATAGGTGTGGTACTGATTCAACCGCATTTTGGAAATAAAGAAACACTACACGTACCTGGTTGCCTTGATCCAAAGCTTTCAGTATGTAATGTGAGAAAAGTGCGAGTTGGGTTTCACATGATCAATGTTTTCGAAAAACATACTGGTTGGCATTGAGGAGGTCATTATGTTTAAGAGTTCACAATATGTTCTAAGATTCTACTACAAATCATTGTCAAGGATATCGCACGGTAGTTTTGTTGATCACTTCTACTACCCTTCTTGCAGATGGGTATTATTTGTGCCTTTTTCCAAGAACTGGGCATGATTTTTTGTTTGAGGTTTCTATGGCAGATTATAGTGCAAAGAGGGGCTAATTCAGCCATAGATTCAGTATAAAATATGACAGAGATTCCACTTGGGCTTTGTTCAATTTTAATGATTTCAGCTATTTCTCAACACCATTGACACTAATACTTGTTTCATTCATCTTTTTAATGGTATGACAATTAAGTTAGGGCAATTCTCCTGGGTTTTCATTTGTAAAGGAACATTTGAAAATGGATAAGTCATTTCAGCTTCTGCTTTACTATCCTCAATTTCAGTTCCTGTCTCATTCACTAGGGACTGGATACTAACTTCGGTGCCATTAACAGCCTTTACATATGACCAGAATTTTTTTGCATTTTGTGAAATGTCATTTTATAATATTCTACTATGGTAGTCATTGAAGGCATCACGAGTTGCTCTCTTGACAGCCAAACCTGCTTCATTCAGCATCTTTCTGTCCATAGCCCTACACTCTGTTTTACACCTATTATGCAGTAATATCTGTTTCTTTAAAAGTTTTTTTTGCAGTGACTGTATACCATAGAGGTTCCCTTCCATTATGAACTGTTCTATTGGGTACATATCTATCCAGTGTGTGGTCAAATATTCTAACTTGAGCCAGAGTTCCTCTCAATGCTCCTGACCCGTGCTGAAAGTTTCTCAAGTTCCTCATTGAGGTATGACATTGCAGGTTTTTTACCTGGTATACTGAGCACATTCAATCAAGTGCCAAAGAAACTGGTATAGGCATGCGTATTCAAATACAGAGATGTGCAAACAGGCAGAATACGGAGCTGCGGTCAGCAATGTCTATATAAGACAAGAAGTGTCTGGCACAGTTGTTAGATTGGGTACTGCCGGTACAATAGCAGGTTATCAAGATTTGAGTGAGACTGAACATGGTGTTATAGTCAGTGAATGAGCAGTGGGATACAGCATCTCTAAAGCAGTCACAAGGTGAGGATTTTCTGTTACGACCATTTCATGAGTGTACCATGTATGTCAGGAATCTGGTAAAACATCAAATCTCTGACATTGCTGCAGCCAGAAAAAGATCCTTCAAGAATGGGAACAATGATGACTGTAAATTGCTGCAGATTTCAGTGCTGGGCCATCAACAAGTGTCAGTGTGTGAATCACTCCACAAAATGTCATCGACATGGGCTTTCGGAGCCAAAGGTCCACTCGACTCCATGGCACAAAGCTTTACGTCTTGCCTGGGGCCATCAACACTGAAATTGGAAACATGTTGCTTGGTCAATCGAGTCTTGTTTTGGATGGACGTATACGGGTATGGAGACAACCTCATGGATCCACGGACCCTGCACGTCAGCAAGGGACTGTTCAAGCTGGTGGAGGCTCTATAATGTTGTGGGACATGTGCAGTTGAAATGATATAGGACTCCTGATATGTCTAGATACGACTCTGACATGTGACACGTACGTAAGCATCCTGCCTGATCACCTGGATCCATTCATGTCCATTGTGCATTCTGATGGACTTGGGCAATTCCACCAGGACATTACGACACCTCACACGTCCAGAATTGCTGCAGAGTGGCTCAGGAACACTCTTATGAATTTGAACACTTCTGCTGGCCACCTAATTCCCCAGACACGAACACTATTGAGCATATCAGGGATGTCTTGCAACATGCTGTTCAGAAGAGATCTCTGCCTCCTCACACTCTTATGAATTTATGGACAGCTCTGCAGGATTCATGGTGTTGATTCCCTCCAGCACTACTTCAGACATTAGTCGAGCCCATGCCGTGTCATGTTGTGGCACTTCTGCTTGCTCATGGGGGCCCTGCGTATTATTAGGCAGGTGCACCAGTTTCTTTGGCTCTTCAGTGTATATCTTTCTGCTTGTTGTCACAACTGCGTCATGGTCATTGATACCAGTTCCAATGTGGACATCCCCAAAGAGGTCAGGTCTGTTTGTTGCCATTGGAACCCATATATTTCCATCATGGAGTTCCTAACTAACTGCTCCAGGTAGCTTTCAGAGGAAGCATTTAGTAAAGTTTCATAGGACGTCTTATCATGCCCACCATTAACAAGACAGTAACTTTCGCAATTAATTGTAGGATGATTTAAGTCTCTGCCAATGATTAGAGTGTGTCTGGGGAACTTATGTATGAGTGAACTGAGGTTTTCTCTGGAGTTTTTTGTTACATCAGGAGATGAGTCTGATGGGCGATAGAAGGATCCAGTTGCCGGCCGCTGTGGCCGAGTGGTTCTAGGCGCTTCAGTCTGGAACCACACTGCTGCTACGGTTGCAGGTTCAAATCCTGCCTTGGGTATGGACGAGTGTGATGTCCTTAGGTCAGTTAGATTTACGTAGTTCTAAGTCTAGGGGACTGATGACCTCATCTACATCTACGTCCATACTCCGCAAGCCACCTGACGGTGTGTGGCGGAGGGTACCTTCAGTACCTCTATGTTAAGTCCCATAGTGCATGAACCACTTGAAGGATCCAGTTATCATTTTATGTCCATTCCTGATACTGAGTCTTTCCTGACCAATCTCACATGTAGCTTCAATTTCTATCCCAGTGGATCTGAGTTTTTATCTACTGCAACAAATACACTACCTCCATTTCTCATTTGCCTATCCTTTCAATATACACTTAAATTTTCCCCAAAAATCTCACTGTTATCAATTTCAGGTTTCAACTTGGTTTCTATTCCTACTACTAAGTGAGCTTCACTGCTTTTCAAGAGTGCTTCAGACTCGGGCACTTTTTTCTGAATGCTTTGGCAGTTTACCTTTAGGATTTTAATACTCTCACCTGTGGGAGGCATTTCCTTTGATTTCACACTGATATATCTGTGTTTCCTACCATTATCTGGATTAATGGAGATATGCCTAATCTAAAACAACCCTTGTGTGCAACCCACATACATGCAGCTACCTGAGCAGCAGCCTCTGATGTGTAGTGCACACCTGACCAATTTAGGGGGACCCTACAGTTCTCAACCCTATGGCACAAGTCCACAAAGTCACAGCCTAGCTTGCCACAGAATTTTTGAAGTGTCTGATTCAGTCCTTCCACTCTGCTCAGAACCAAAGGGCCACGATCAGTTCGGGGGACAATGCTGCAAATTGTGAACTTCATTGAAACTCCATGCACAAGGCTGGTATTCTCAACCTCCTCTGCCTGTCGCTAGAATGGTCCGAGAATGACTTCAGATCTGAGACAACAGGCATCATTTGTTCCAACGTGCACCACAATCTGCAGTTAGTTGCACCCTGTTCCCTCAATGGCTGCTGGAATATCCTTTTCAAAATGTTGAATGAGACCCACAGGCATACACAGTGAGTGCACCTGGTGTCCTTTCCTGTCCACTGCTGCCGTTTTCCTAAGGGATACCATCATTCACTGTATGTCTGAACTGCTGACAATTAACAGACCCCTACCCTTTTGAATTTGCCTCCTCCTGACACTGGACAAAACAAGTTTCCACAAAACAGGTGAAGTGAGTCCCACTGTGTCAGTTTCAGTGAAAGACAGCACCTCAAACTTGTCGGTTAGGAGGATCGATAAAACACCCCGAGTCCTCCCTGGTCCCCATCCACCCTGCACGGGACACTGAGATCAACCATTGACACACCACTTGCAGTCAAGTGGACAGGTAATGACAGATCCTGTACTTTCTGTACAGGAGACCAGATCCACAGGAGAAGGTAATACTTGAGGTACCTCTTTTACACGTATCACAGGTACACATCTCTTGGGACATCTTCCAACACAATGATTCACACTAGCTGTCAATTGTTTGACAGCAGCCAGGGTGATTTGCGGCTGCTTGCGAATGTCAACCAACTCATCCCTTGTTTGAGAATAGCAGTCACAGTGAACTGCATTTTGAAAGGTGCAATGCATTACAAGGCAGTAAACAAAGGACTTTAAATTAAACCTGCTGATCACCTTTTATTCTGTTGAGCTATGCCATTTTTACAGCCCTTCTGCTGCTGCTTTCAGGTTCACAGATTTGTATGAATAGCTGTTTATCACGATGAGTCATAATAAGTTATCAGATAGACAACTATTTTATCATCTGGTGTTGCCAACCATGGCCAGTAGAAAAGTGGGTCTAACTAAGTTTAACAAACAGTTCATCATTTGAAACTTGAAACTTCCTGGCAGATTAAAACTGTGTGCCGGACCGAGACTCGAACTCAGGACCTTTGCCTTTCTCGGGCAAGTGACATGTAAAATTTGAGTGCATCTCATATTTCATTCAGTCATTTCATTAGTTCCTGTGTTTTCCAGATGTTCATTACACTGATCTTCATTAATAACTGACAATAGTGCATTAATAACTGATAATAATGATGTTGCCTCTTTTGGACGGTCTTAGCTGCATCCACATCCCTTATGATCTGTTGGAATAACACTGCTTCTTGTAATCTCTAACTCTCTATAAAATATTTCTTTCATTGCTCTTCCACAATCATCAACCACATTTTCACAATCATCTTGTGCACCTCCATTTTAGTGAAAGTGACGCAATGACACAACTGAACTCTGACTGAAATGGACTGAACCTGATACAACAATGATGTCTGTGGATCCCATAACTGTCAAAATATTTAAATTATCTTTCTCCTACACCTTGCTTTAAACAGAACCAGCATTCTATTCAATGCCAAGTCAAAGTATTTAATAAGATGCAATTCATACCATGTCTAATGATTTTTGATATTCAAACAATGGAAAAAAAGGATGGAATGTAAAAACATTATGAAAAGGTAAATTGCTACTCACCGTATGGCAGAGATGCTGAGGCGCAGATAGGCACAACAAAAAGACTGTCATAATGCATAATGTAAACTTTCAGCCATCAAGACCTTTGTTGTTGAAAATAGACGAGAGAGAGTGAAACCTCTCTGCAGTCTCATATGTGTGTGTGTGTGTGTGTGTGTGTGTGTGTGTGTGTGTGTGTGTCACCCTCTCTCCTCTATTTTCAACAACAAAGGTCTTGATGGCCGAAAGCTTATATTGTGACAGTCTTTTTGTTGTGCATATCTGCGAATCACCATCTCTACTATATGGTGAGTAGCAGCTTTCCTTTTCATAATATTGTTGATTTTTCATATTCTATGTGTTGCCTCTTGGGTAAAATATTCAGGAGGCAAAACAGTCCCCCATTCAGCTCCCTAGGTATGGATTACTCAGGAAGACGTTATCGGGAGAAACAAAACTGGTGTTCTATGGACTGGAGCATGAACAGTCAGTTCCTTTATTGGGCAGACAGGCTAGAAAATGTAAAAAGGCAAATGGATAGGTTAAAGTTAGATATAGTGGGAGTCAGTGCAGTTTGGTGGCACGAAGAACAGGACAAAATCAAGTAGAGGTATTCCAGGGTTAATAACAAATTAAAAAAATAGGAATGTGGATAAGATACTATGAACACCATAGTGAATGCATAATTGCAGCCAAGATAGACACGAAGCCCACATCCACTGCAGTAGTACAAGTTTATATACCAACTAGCTCAGCTGATGATGAAGAGGTTAAAGAAATCTATGATGAGATAAAAGAAATTATTCAGATAATTAAGGAAGGTGACCCCCCATGAACCATGGACCTTGCCGTTGGTGGGGAGGCTGCGTGCCTCAACGATACAGATAGCCATACCGTAGGTGCAACCACAACGAGGGGTATCTGTTGACAGGCCTGAAGAGGGGCCACAGCCTTTTCAGTAGTTGCAAGAGCAACAGTCTGGATGATTGACTGATTTGGCCTTGTAACACTAACCAAAACGGCCTTGCTGTTCTGGTACTGCGAACGTCTGAAAGCAAGGGGAAACTACAGCTGTAATTTTTCCCAAGGGCATGCGGGGGTACTGTATGATTAAATGATGATGGCATCCTCTGTGGTAAAATATTCCTGAGGTAAAATAGTCCCCCATTCAGATCTCCGGATGGGTACTACTCAAGAGGACGTCGTTATCAGGAGAAAGAAAACTGGCATTCTATGAATCACAGCATGGAATGTCAGATCACTTAACCGGGCAGGTAGGTTAGAAAATTTAAAAAGGTAAATTGATAGGTTAGTAGAAATCCTTGGATAACAGAAGAGATAATGAATTTAATTGATGAAAGGAGAAAATACAAAAATGCAATAAATGAAGCAGGCAAAAAGGCATACAAACATCTCAAAAATGAGATCGACAGGAAGTGCAAAATGGCTAAGCAGGGATGGCTAGAGGACAAATGTAAGGATGTAGAGGCTTATCTCACTAGCCTACAGAAAAATTAAAGAGACCTTTGGAGAAAAGAGAACCACTTGTATGAATATCAAGAGCTGAGATGGAAACCCAGTTCTAAGCAAAGAAGGGAAAGCAGAAAGGTGGAAGGAGTATATAGTGGGTCTATACAAGGGTGATGTACTTGAGGACAATATTATGGAAATGGAAGAGGATGGAGATGAAGATGAAATGGGAGATATGATACTGCACGAAGAGTTTGACAGAGCACTGAAAGACCTGAGTTGAAACAAGGCCCCAGGAGTAGATAACATTCCATTAGAACTACTGACAGCCTTGGGAGAGCCAGTCCTGACAAAACTCTACCATCTGGCGAGCAAGATGTATGAGACAGGCCAAATTCCCTCAGACTTCAAGAAGAATATAATAATTCCAATCCCAAAGAAAGCAGGTGTTGACAGATGTGAAAATTACCGAACTATCAGTTTAATAAGTCACAGCTGCAAAATACTAACCCAAATCCTTTACAGACGAATGTAAAAACTGGTAGAAGCTGACCTCAGGGAAGATCAGTTTGTATTCTGTAGAAATGTTGGAACACGTGAGGCAATACTGACCCTATGACTTATCTTAGAAGAAAGATTAAGGTAAGGCAAACCTATGTTTCTAGCATTTGTAGACTTAGAGAAAGCGTTTGACAATGTTCACTGGAATACTCTCTTTCAAACTCTGACGGGGCAGGGGTAAAATACAGGGAGTGAAAGGCTATTTACAATTTGTACAGAAAACAGATGGCAGTTATAAGAGTCAAAGGACATGAAAGGGAAGCAGTGGTTGGGAAGGGAGTGAGACAGGGTTGTAGCCTCTCTCTGATGTTATTCAATCTGTATATTGAGCAAGCAGTAAAGGAAACAAAAGAAAAGTTCGTAGTAGGTATTACAATCCATGGAGAAGATATAAGAACTTTGAGGTTCGCCGATGACATTGTAATTCCGTCAGGAACAGCAAAGGATTTGGAAGAGCAGTTGAACGGAATGGACAGTTTCTTGAAAGGAGGGTATAAGATGAACATCAACAAAAGCAAAACGAGGATAATGGAATGTAGTCGAATTAAGTCATGTGATGATGAGGGAATTAGATTAGGAAATGAGAAAGTAGTAAAGGAGTTTTGCAATTTGGGGAGCAAAATAACTGATGATGGTCGAAGTAGAGAGGATATAAAATGCAGACTGGCAATGGCAAGGAAAGCATTTCTGAAGAACAAAAATTTGATAACATCGAGCATAGATTTAAATGTCAGGAAGTCGTTTCTGAAAGTATTTGTATGGAGTGTAGCCATGTATGGAAGTTAAACATGGACAATAAATAGTTTGGACAAGAAGAGAATAGAAGCTTTCGAAATGTGGTGCTACAGAAGAATGCTGTAGATTAGATGGGTAGATCAAACAACTAATGACGAGGTATTGAATAGAATTGGGGAGAAGAGGAGTTTGTGGCATAACTTGACTAGAAGAAGGGATCGGTTGGTAGGACATGTTCTGAGGCAGTGTGGAGGGTAAAAATCATAGAGGGAGACCAAGAGATGAATACAATAAGCAGATTCAGAGGGATGTAGGTTGCAGTAGGTATTGGAAGATGAAGAAGCTTGCACAAGATAGAGTAGCATGGAGAGCTGCATCAAACCAGTGTCAGGACTGAAGACCACAACAACAACAACAACAACAAGGAAGGTGAAAATTTTATAGTCATGGGGGACTGGAATTTGATAATAGGAAAAAGAAGACCAGGAAAAATAGTAGGTGAATATGGAATGGGGGAATGGAATGATAGAGAAAGCCACTTCATAGAGTTTTGCATGGAGCATAATTTAATTATAGCCAACACTTGGTCTGAGAATCATGAAAGAAGCTTGTATACGTGGAAGAGGCCTGGAGACCACGGAAGGTTTCAGTTTGATTATATAATGGTAAGACAGAGATTTTGAAACCAGCTTTAAAATTGTAAGATATTTCCAGGTGCAGATGTGGACTCAAACCACAGTTCACTGATTATGAACTATAGATTAAAACTGAAGTAACTTAAAAAATGTAGAAATTTGAGTATATGGGACTTGGAGACATTGAAATAAGCAGTTGTTGAGAGTTTCTGGGGGAGCATTAGGCAATGGTTGACTAGAACAGCAGAAATGAATACATTAGAAGAAGAATGAGTATCTCTCAGAGATGAAATAGTGAAGGCAGCAGAGAATAAAGTAGGTAAAATGATGAGGGCTAGCAGAACTCCTTGGATAACACTAGAGACATTGAATTTAATTGATGAACAGAGAAAACACAAATATTGAAGTAAATAAAGCAGGAGAAAGGGAATGCAAATGTCTCAAAAAAATTAGATTGACAGGCAGCACAAAACAGCTAAGCACGAATGGCTGGAGGACATATGTAATGATTCAGAAGTATATATCACTAGGGAAAAGACAGATGCTGCCCACAGGAAAATTACAGACCTTTGGAGAAAAGAGAGCCACCTGTATGAATACCAAGATCTGAGATGGAAAACCAGTCCTAAGCAATGAAGGGAGTGCAGAAAGGAGGGATGTGTATACAGAGAGTCTATACAAGGGAGACGTATTTAATGGCAATAGTATGGAAATTGAAGAGGATGTAGACGAAGATGAAGTAGGAGATATGATACTGCATGGAGACTTTGACAGAGCACTGAAAGACCTATGTAGAAACAAGGCCTGGGGAGTAGACAACATTCCATTAGAACTACTGATGCCTTGAGGGAACCAGCCATGACAAAAATCTTCCATCTGGTGAGCAAGATGTATGAGACAAACAAAATACCCTCAGGCATCAAGAAGAATATAATAATTCCAATTCCAAACAAAGCAGGTGCTCACAGGTGTGAAAATTACCAAACTGCCAGTTCAGTAAGTCATAGTTGCAAAATACTAACATGAGTTCTTCACAGAATAATGTAAAGACTGGTAGAAGCTGACCTCAGGCAAGATCAGTTTCAATTCCAGAGAAATGTAGGAACTTGTGAGCCAATACTGACCCTATGACTTCTCACAGAAGAGAGGTTAAGTAAAGGCAAACCTATGTTTATAGCAATTGTAGACCCAGAGAAAGCTTTTGACAGTACTGGCTGGAATCCTCTCAAATTTGTAGACTTAGAGAAAGCTTTCAACAACATTGACTGGAATACTCTCAAATTCTAAAGGTTTCAGGTTTAGGTTTAGGTTAGGTTAGTGTTTAACGTCCCGTCGACAACGAGGTCATTAGAGACGGAGCGCAAGCTCGGGTTAGGGAAGGATTGGGAAGGAAATCGGCCATGCCCTTTCAAAGGAACCATCCCGGCATTTGCCTGAAACGATTTAGGGAAATCACAGAAAACCTAAATCACGATGGCTGGAGACGGGATTGAACCGTCGTCCTCCCGAATGCGAGTCCAGTTTGTTACCACTGCGCCACCTCGCTCGGTAAGGTTTCAGGGGTAAAGTAGCGGGAGCAGAAGGCTATTTACAGTTTGTACAGAAACCAGATGACAGTTATAAGAGTTGACGGGCATGAAAGGGAAGCAGTGGTTGGGAAGGGAGTAAGACAGGGCTGTGGTCCATCACCAATGTTATTCAGTCTGTATAATGAACAAATGGTAAAGGAAAACAAAGAAAAATTTGGAGTAGGAATTAAAGTGCAGGGAGGAGAAATAAAAACTTAGAAATTTGCTAATGACATTGTACTTCTGTCAGTGACAGCAAAATACTTGGAACAGCAGTTGAACGGAATGGATATAGTCTTGAATGGAGGATATAAGGTGAACATCAACAGAAGCAAAATGAGGATAATGGAATGTAGTCAAATTACATCAGGTGTTTCTGAGGGAATTAGACTAGGAAATAAGACACTCAAAGTAGTAGGATAGGTCTGCTATTTGGGCAGAGGATATAAAATGTAGACCAGCAATGGCAAGGAAAGTGTTACTTAAGAAGAGAAATTTGTTAACATCAAGCATAGATTTCAGTGTCAGGAAGCCTTTTCTGAAAGTATTTGCATGGAGTGTAGCCATGTATGTAAGTGAAACATGGATGATGAACAGTTTAGAGAAGAAGAGAATAGAAGCTTTTGAAATGCGGTGCTACAGAAGAATGCTGAAGATTAAATGGGTAGATCATGTAACTAATGAGGAGGTTCTGAACAGAATTAGGGAGGAAAGCAATTTGTGCCACAACCTGACTAGATGAAGGGATCTGTTGGTAGGACACATTGTGAAACATCAACGGATCACCAGTTTAGTAATGGAGGGAAGTGTGGAGGGTAAAAACTGTAGAGGGAGACCAAGAGATGAATACACTAAGCAGATTCAGAATGATGTAGGTTGCACTAGTTACCCATAGATAAAGAGGCTTGTACAGGACAGGGGAACATGGAAATCTACATGAAACAAGTCTTCAGACTCAAGACCACTACAACAACATATATTGCCTATGCATTACATAAAATGCCATATTTCACAATTTCCTTGTAACATATAAATGTCTTAAAAGGAAACCCTTGAGTGTGAGGTCACAAAAGGCCGTTGGTATTTACGGCATTTGACACCCCATATATTGTGTACCGCACAACCACAATATTGGCTGCTAATGACAACAGGGGGCAGGCTGGATGTATCCAATGGTGAGCAAGCGTGATGCTATGGAGTTTGTTTCAACTGCTTAGTCAATGAGTAACTCACAACAGTGCTATTGTACTAGTAGTGTTGATATAAAGCAGAGCAACGGCAACAGTAAACAAAGCAAACATTACATTATATTTACGATAACAGTTGCCAAAGTTGACATTTCATCAGAAAGAAACCCTAGAAATTTCACACAGTGAGAAAGAAGTGGCAGATAAAATATTATTGTTTTTGCATGATGAGTCAGAACACACAGTGTCATATATTATCGATTGGGTGGACAATGTACATAAGTATCACAGTGATGATGATATCTACTTATCAAGTGAAAATGATACTGAAACTGGTGTTGAGCCATGTAGTTCATCATCCTTGATGGAGAGGAAGCCACAAATATCAACTCTAGTGAAACATAGTAAAGGACATTCATTGTCCAAGGCATGGTCACTAAACATAACTATGTACATGGAAGATCATCCACAGCATAGTAAAAAAACAATTATGAAGAGATTTAGAGTAAGTCTTCAGCAATATGACCTTGTACTGTATAAGGTACTACAAATGTTCAGGGGAGGGCAAGGCCAACTTACAAGAACTCGTGTTAACACATTTCAAGAATGCTCAATACAGTTTACAGGATGTCCACGACAGTGACCTAGTACATTATGCATATCAAATTGCACATGATATTGATTGCAGTAATCTCAAGGAAAGCAGTGGATGGTTGCATAACTTCAACCATTGCAACACAGTTATAAAATGAAAGATAATGAAGTTTCAAGCAAAGTATCAACTTGCCAATGTACAGCATGCAGTGGAGTCAGCCTGAAAATTTGTATACGAGATAAATAAACTTATCTCATAGTTCAGTAAGAAATTTTTTCAGCTCCAATGAGTCGGTGTTTGAAGAGAAAATGCATATGAAAGGAAGCCTGGAAATTAGAGGTGACAAGAGAGTTGTACTAAGTTCAATTGATATCAGTGCCTTAATGCACTCAAACACAATTATACTGTCTGTTAATCTGGATGGTAAATTGGCTGGAAAGTTATTAGTTGTGCTGTGAGAAGTTGGAGGTGCTCTGGCCCCTATGATTCTTCCTCATGGGTGTGATCTTGCAAGAACAGTAGTGAATATTTACATCGCAGCAAGGCAGAGTGGGAAAATGGCCATAAGAGAACTACAAGTGTGGTACGAGCACTGCTTTTGTTCAATAGCTGGTCAAAATAGCTTGCTTCTACTTGATTCCCAGTCTGTGTATAAAAATCATACTTCTTTAGGGCAAACTATCCCTCCTGAAAAGTGTCTGAGATTGTAGTTCATACCACATGGAACCATTGGACAAATTCATCATCTGGATGTTTGTTTTTTCTGTACCTACAAGACATATTATAACACTATCAGCAGCTATGCCTGAAAGTATAGTCAGTTTCATGATAAGCTTCATGGCAACCATGTCACATTCAGTTGTATGGCATTATGTTCCATCAGTTCTCATCACCTCATTATGCCAATATGATTCTATGTGCATTCTCTAAGAATGGATATCCAGCTGAATGTCCTGCTTGGTTTGTAATTCCCAAGGACTTCACCATCAATCTTGATTGTACTATCCTTTGTGATCACTGTGGTGCGGCATTTTTTAAATTCAGTGTTCATTGTGCAAGTTAATGGTTTGTTTTGAACATTTCTTGAGTGTCAATGATGTCCATTTTATAAAGTGTAATATACAGATCATATAGTAGGTTGATCTCGGCACCTCCCAGACACTCCTCTTCTGTCACTCTTTTGATGCGCACGATGATTCATTAGCACCTAAATTTTTTCCTGTCATAATTGTTAACACAGCACTTTCAAATGAGCCTTACTAAAGATTGAACTTGTGACCTTGCACTCAGGGAATTACATGTTAGTACAAAATGATCTGTTTGGTATCGTAGATTGTAAGATATAAATATAATGTGGCTACTTGCCTTATTGCTTTTACCAAAAACCAAATGGAAAGCACTGAAACTTATTTCCATACAATTTATCTAAATAAGAAAGTTATGACACACAAAATAAGATATATATCAGTTACACAAATATGTAGGTCTGAACACCAAAACAGTATACCACCACCAAGTTTTCATCCATTGTCCTTTTCAGCTTCTCACTGACTATTGTATGGTGCACTCCATATAAACCTGAACTACTTTAAAGAGTCATGAAATTCAAACCAATCAAGGGACATGTTTGCAATTGGGAGATAATAATAAACAATTGAGAGATTACATACATACAAAGTCTTCAGAGCAAATGATGGGGGTGCTCTCCACCAGCTTTGATGCATAGCTCTACCCATTTCACCACATTCTGTGAAATTCTGTTAAGTGTACTGATGTTGCTCACTGCATGTGTAATTGTATCACAGCATTATGCAATTATCTTTCCCATTATCCATGCTGTGCTGTTTTGTGGATGATATGGTGGTTTATGCCAATGCAGTATCTGCTGTTTTGTGTGTTAATGTAGCCTGATGGATGGAACCGTACCTAATCTGTAAACCAAGTCATGGAGAGAATGTCTGGACATTGAATAAGGAACCACTGAAACCTTCAACAGTATAGCATTCTTTTCTTGTGATCTGTTTCTTGCAGTGCTTGTGTCATGTGCACTCTCTATGGCCACAAAGCCAATTTCTTCTCAGCTCTCTGAAGTGCTGTACGAAATGCCTGTCTCCTACCTTAATCAAGACAATGATTTCCTTGGAGAATTCTCCAAGCATTTTTGAACATTATCAATAACCTCTGCACTCAATAATTGTCTGTGTTTACCAGTGTCACTGTTTAGTACACAAGTTGTCTCCAGCTCCTTTACAATCAATAACATTGTTGCCTTTGTTGGGATATTCCATACACTGAATTCTTCCTGGAACGCCTGTTGTGTTGTAAACAGTGAATTTGTCTTCCAATGTTTTCACAATAAAAATCCACTCTCGGAATGTGTAAGGCATGATTCTTCCAACTAAAGATTGTGAGCAAATCACTAATTTGCCCTATGTCATGCGGCCAGCTGAAGACTGCGAACGAATCACTAATTTGCTCTTTATTGTCATCCAGCCTGAAATACACACTCACTGGTTTCGTAAACCGTGATGGATGATGCTACAAACAAACTAACTTGAGCCAAGCAAGCACGACATTTTACTGGACAAAGGAGCTCATCCACAGAAACAACAATCAACTTGCCAGCAATGGGCAGTACCAGATGTAGAAGTATGAAACCAGAATTTGGCTGCAGTAATTACACATCCATTGTTTGGAACTGATAAACAGTATTTTATTCAAAGTAGCTTCCATTGCTATTTATACATTTCTCCCACCTCTCCAGTAAGTTATGAATGCCACACAAAAAACACGAGTCTGCGATCCATTTTCATACAAACTGAAGCATTGTTAAGTGAGAGCATGTCCCTGTCATGCAAACAGATGATAATCAGGTGAAGCCAAGTCTGGAGAATAAGCTGCATGCCCTAGTATTTCCGAACCAAATGTCTCAATCGTTTCTCTGACCCATTTTGCTATGTGTGATGGGGCATTATCATGGAGAAATATGAATGTGTGTTACCTTTTTCCATATTACATTCATTTTTCAAATAATGCTCAATTTAATCCATTAAATTTCGGGCATGCAGCCGCGCAAATAAAATTTCTTCTACTGATATTTCGGCCGCGTATCGTCCGGCCATCTTCAGAGCGAGTCACAAGACTGATGACAAGGTGCCAAGCGCGGCCTTATATGCTCCACCGCGGCGGTACTGCGCATGCGGGTCACAGATGCTGCGCCGCCTGTGGCGAAAGCGTACGGACGTTCGATGTGCTTATCGATGTTTGATCGGCGGCGATGACACGGTGACGACTTCTCTGCAATTTAATTAGTCCAAGAGCCGGATTCCATGCTTTGTCCAAATTGAAACCTTTATCTCTGTTTATTAAATTGTTGGCTAATCGAATTTCTATGGCTTCCTTGAATACAGAATCCCAAAAAGAAGAGGTGGCTGTTAAAATCTTCACATCACTGTAATTCATCGAATGACCCGTATCAATACAATGTTCGGCCACAGCTGACTTGTCTGGTTGTAATAGGCGTGTGTATCTTCGGTGCTCCACACACCTTTCATGAACGGTGCGTGTTGTTTGACCTATGTATGACTGCTCACAATTTCCGCAAGGAATCTGGTACACACCCGCCTTACGAAGCAATAAATCGTCCTTTACAGAGCCGAGTAAAGCCGCAATCTTCGTGGGGGGCCGGAAGATCACCTTAACACTGTGTTTTTCTAGAATACGGCCTATCTTTGAAGAAAGAGCACCCACATAAGGCAGAAACGCCCTAGATCTGAAGAAATTACTATCTTCTTCCGCATCGTATACCTTCTTTTTAGGTTTTACATCGAATGCTCTACGAATTTGTTGCGGAGAATATCCATTCGATTTAAAAATACTCTTGAGGTATGTTAGCTCTCCTTGTAAATTGTCTTCATCGGATACACAGTGCGCCCGATGCACTAAGGTCTTAAGGACACCCATGCTCTGAGAAGGGTGATGGCAGCTACTGGCATGCTCAATTTAAATCAATCATTTGCTGTTGGTAGTGATCATTTTGTTAACAGTTCACCAGGCTTTAGCAGCTCAAAAAAGATGACATCCTTCTGATTGCACCAAACACAGAGCATTGTCTTCTTTCCAAAGCACACTGGTCTTGCAGTGGATGTCAATGGTTTGCCTGGATTCACCCATGATTTGCGATGCTTAGGATTCTCAGAATACACCCATTTTTCATCAACTGTCACTATTCGATGGAGAAATGAATTCCTTTTGTATTTGGCAAGCAGCATTTCACAAGTGGTCTTTCAATTTGCTTGCTGTCTTACCAATTCATGCGGAGCCCATTTTTCCACTTTCTGCACCTTTCCCATAGATTTCAACCAAAAAGAAATGGCTTTCTGCATCACATTCAATTCTTCCATCAGTTCCTGTTGAGTTTGAGTATCATCCAATAAGACCTGCAATTCGTTGTCTTTGAACCTTTTCAGTGGTTTCCTGTGATCATCGTTTCTTACATCAAAATCACCACTTTTGAATTTTCTGAACCACTCAAAACACTGTGTTTTTCCAAGAGCATGTTCGCTGAAACCTTTTATAAGCACTCAATGTGGTTCTGCAGCAGTTTTTCAAATGATAATAGAAAACCAATGCTGTCCACAAATCGTAGTTTGTAGGCACAAAACTTGACATGTTTACTGGTTTGAAACAGATACCAATGTATGGAACTTGGGTTAGTGTGTGTTAAGATCCATCGTCAACCATCACTAGAAGCAGATGGTGTTGCAGATGTGATCTCATGGGCCCTTCGCTGATGGCAAGCACCATCTATAGGGAATTCTGGTTTCATACTTCTACACCTGGTACTTCCAGTTCTCCCAGAGTTACTGAGATCTTTAAAATAACTGTCCCATTATCACAATCTTTTGGAGGAAAATTATGACCTATTTAAGTAGCTCAGGTTTATATGGATCACCCTGCACAACGATGCTTTCTAACAATAGTCCTGGCATGCACATCAATTTAATCTTTTCAACAATATTACACATCTTGAAAACCCAACTTTACTACCGATCAATAAGCAGTATTTAAACAAAATTATTAGTATTAACAAACAGTGAACTGATACAATTAGAAAGTTAATGCTTTGAAGTTGCTGCCTATAACTCTGAACCAAGGTAATTAAATAGCTATCATCAGTTTGAAGTATTAACATCTTTCATAATTTTCAGTTTTATATGCTCATTTAATTGGAAGCGTTTACACTACCTGTCAATACCACACTCCATTTAAACCTTAGCTGGTAACATCCATCTTATAAGAGGGTATAAAATTTCTCTACACCTCGGCACAAGTGCATTGTTAATTTTATCTGATATTTCGACTATGCTTCAGTCGTGAGTTGAACTTATTATTGTGCCGATATCGTTGTTTCATTTCTGCGTAAGTATTATTTCACTTGCATGCACATGTCAGCCACATTGTCTCACAGGCAGATATTACTCTAAAAGAAAGAATTTATCTCCAACTGATGGACAGGTATTACTTTAAAAGAGTACATTTTTTGTGTTATACTCCTTACTTTCCAAATATATCTTTATTTATAGAAGGCTACTAGTGGGGGCAATACCCGATGTGTCACAAAGAAGCAAAGGAATGGTGCAGTTGGCCTTAGAGCAGTTTGAGAAGAGCAATTATGACTACCTTTCAGACAATTCTTGTGGTCCTGAAGAAAATTACCTATCAGAGTCAGAAAATAACAATGATTCTCAAATAGACGTGAATGATTTTCTGAATTCATCTGAGAATGAACAAGATAGTGTTGACTCTGTTTAGAATAGTTAAAACTGACACAAGTTACCATGGCAAGATGAACTGTTTGACTTGGAGTTACATAGTGCCCATTTGTAGCATTAAGCCACCATACAAAAAAATTGAATAAAAATTAGATTTTTGTCATAGTTAGGCCCTGCCAATCAGTTAGGTAATGATCCAGATCCAGGAGAAATATGGTGTTTGCTTTTCAACACTGAGATTTTGGATGAGATTGTGCTACAACCAACTCAAAACTGCAAGTCATAAGGAATAAATTAAAGAATCCTTCCTCCTCCTGTTATAAAGATAGAGACAAAACTGAAATAGAGGCATTGATTGGTCTGATGTTCTATGATTCATTTTCAAGTCTGGGCATGAAAAAATAGCATAATTTTTTGCAAATAACTGTACAGAATGCTTCATTTTTCATGCAACAATATATCTACAACAATGTGAAGTTTTACTGGTAGCTCTCAGATTTGATGATGCATCTACTCATGAACAAAGGTAAATGTATGATCCTGCACCATCTGTGTCCAACATTTTCAACATCTTTATTTCTAACTGTCAGAAGGTATGCTCCATTGGAGCTCGTGTTTGCATGGATTAGATTCTAATCCCAATTAGACAAAATAATTTAATTGGACAGATAAAAAATCTACTCACCAAGTGGTGGCAGAACACAAACCTAGAAGAGGGTTGTATTTGGGCAAGCTTTTGGAGACAGTGGCTCCTCCTTCAGGCAGAAGGGTTGAAGTTGAAGGGAGAGGAATGAAGGAAAAGGACTGGAGAGGTCTACGAAAAGGGCTAGATTTCAGGAAAGTCACTCAGAACCTTGGGTCAGGGGAGACTTACTGCATGGGATGAGAAGGAATGACTGCTGGGGACTGCATCAGACAAGATTTGAAAATCTACCCCTTTTCTTAAACCTCTCCAGTCCTTTTCCTTTTCACTCCTCTTCCTCCACCTCCAACCCTTCTGCCAGAAGAAGGAGCCACTGGCTCCGGAAGCTTGCCTAATTACAACCCTCTTTTATGTGTGTGTTCTGCTGCCGCTTGGTGAGTAGATTTTTTATCTATACAATTAAATTATTTTGTCAAAAATTGATTGTTTTCGGTGTTATGTAATCCCATTTATAGGCAGAGATCAATTCAGAATATGTATGCCCAAGAAACCTGGTAAATATGGCATAAAGGTCATGTGTCTTCCGGATGCACACTCACCATATTTATATGTTGCTTAAGTTTATGTTGGGAAAGACAGCTGTGGAGCAACACTATCCGTGATTCATCTTTCAAATTTATATGTGGAACAAACAGGAATATCACAGCAGACAACTGGTTTACCTCCATTTAATTATGAAAGAAGGTGCTGAAAATAGTTGACATATGTTGGAACTCTAAAATACAACTAAAGAGAAGTTCCAAAAGGGTTTTTTTTCCAACCCAAAGAAAGCTACAGTATTTATGGTTTCAGTAAAGATCTTACATCTAAGACAGTT
Organism: Schistocerca piceifrons; assembly: GCF_021461385.2. Taxonomy (NCBI): domain Eukaryota; kingdom Metazoa; phylum Arthropoda; class Insecta; order Orthoptera; family Acrididae; genus Schistocerca; species Schistocerca piceifrons. The sequence continues at coordinate 42,431,589 of NC_060146.1, forward strand.
ACGCTTCCTTTGATGCACCACTCTGCATATACCAATGAGAAAAGCAACAAACCAGAAATTATTAATTTAGAAAATGCCATAAATGTGATGTAGCAACTACTCAGCTAATGGGCAAACAACGAGGTAGCCACTGGCAATATTTTACTTTCAATATCAATGAGCTGCAAAAATGTCTATGTTATGTATTTAGATAAGGGTACCATGTCAAGATTTGAGTTCATGAAGAGCACAGAAATGGGCTTAATCAGAAGACATATACAGAGAAGGATCCAGATTTCAAACTTACTGGATGAACTTAAGAAAACTATTCTAGATATTTTGGGTGAAGAGTAGCAAGTTATTGATCCAACAAAAAGAGAAAGAACCATGAAGCTAGAAAACACTGTCATTACTGTCCCCTACACATTGAACGGAATGATGGCATACAAGCATGTGAAATGCGGTAAACCCAGCTGCTTACAGAGTTGCATGAAACTAAGTGAAATACATACAGAAAATTTGCTTTCTTGTTTTCTTTACTTCCACAAGTGTTTGAAATGTGATAAACCCAACTGCTTACCTAGCTCCCTGAAAATGTGTAAAATATGTGCAGAAAGTTTGTAATTTTTTTCTTTATTTCAATATATATCAATACATTCGAGAAGATGGGTCAACTTTACAATTGATTTGATTGGAAACTCAACTATTTAACTTTTTGAATTTTGCAAAAGAATAATCAAGTTTACAAACTGTTTCATGAAGAAAATGTATGTAATTTTTGCATGTTGTAGTGCAAATTATGATTTAAACACAATAAAAATAATAGTATTAATATTTCATCATACTTTTAAACTGTTATCAACTTTCAATATTCACTAAAGTGGACACAAATTGCAAAATTTGATAATTTTAGTCTCCCATACAGATGTTATCATTAGTGCACATTTTTTACATGTTACCAACAAAAGGCTAACCTGGTGATACAGATCTCCATAGAATCTGGAGAGAGAGGTTCCCATTGTGGAAGGTCAGTGGGCACACACTAGCAGAGGCTCCATACACAAAGTTGCTGGGCATGGATAGTTCACTGAGGTGGTACCAAGATGTGGGTAATTTAAATGAGAAGCTGAATGTTGCCTGCTTTGCACTTAGAAATTTCTCTCATTATGTTCACACTGCAAACAGAAATGCTAGCACACTTTCAATAAATACTTTGCTAATATTATAGGGCAATGCAGATTAGGTCAAAAATGTAATTATTCTACAGAATTATGCAATAAGAATACTGTGTATTGTTGATAACTGAACATCTTGCAGAAGCATTTCCAAAGACATGGGTGTTCTATGTGCCAAAGTACTTACTCCCTGAGAGGTATTCGCAGCAAGACACAAGAATGAATTTAGATGAAGCATGCAATGCACAACCACAATATTAGAAGAAAAAATGATTTCCATCTAGACTATACATCCCTATGTTGGCTTTGCAATGGGGTTTGTTATTATGATACTAAAATGTACAACAAGATGACAGTAGACATAAGGCAGGAAACTGAAAACCCTCAGACATCCAAGTTAAACTGAATATCTTATTAGTCACTGTTTCTATATTTTATCCCACTATTTGGATATGGGATGTAAATTTTGCTTCCAATATTTATATTACACACAATTTAACTGTGCAAATATATACAAGCTTACAGCATTCTGAGTTAAGTTACAGATGAATTTGGTTTGAAGAATCAGAGATGAAAACAGAATCTACTTAGCATATGAGGAGGAGCAATGTACCTTTTTAAAAAAAAAAAAAAAAAAAAAAAAAGTGGTGTGTTTTTTTGCCTGAGATACAATAAGTATGAAGTAATTTAAAACTTGTTTCCATAATAATAATAATAATAATAAGCAAACGAGATTGGGCTTAATGTCCTGTTGACATTGAGACCATTACAGACAGAGCACAAGCTCAGATGGTGTCATGTATTGGGAAGGAAATCAGTCATGCCCTTTCAAGAAACCATCCCAGAATTTGCCTAGAGCAATTTAGGGAAATCACGGTAAACCCACATCTGGATGGCCGGATGCGGGTTTGAACCATCGTCCTCCTGAATGTGAGTCCAGTGTGCTAACCTCTGTGCCACCTTGCTCAGTTTCCCATAATAATCACAGTGAGGGTACTGGGAACTAGTTACAATTTGTTGTTAATGTACTTAGATTAGTAGCCTGCAGTGGCTGCTACTGCCTGTTAACATAACGATTTATTAAATGTTTTGGATCATGATGTGTGATTGAAATACTATGTGAATAAAGTAGTTTAAAATCTTCATTTTTCCCAAATTTTATAACATACAAGGGTGTATCATGTTACCATATGGTATTTTGAAAGTAGCCTCTCTTACCTTTCTCCCATACAGTTTACTTTTATTCTTCTCATTAACCAATTCAGCGAATGCTGAATGATGTATTGTGAAGCTTTACACTTTTTGACTGCTATACTTAATTAATACAATTTAGGGTCAAAATTATAACTTACCAATTGCAAGAGTACTGACCCTAATTTCATCACTCATTGTATCCATTTCTTGTTCAGTGGGTGAACTGATGGGTGCTTAAAGACTTTTAAGTAAGCAAATTACCACTGTTGATGTTAAATTATAGTTAAAACTTTAAAACTCTTTACTGATGAACAGTACACCAACAAAAAGTTTCATTACTATTTTGACACAACAGCTCAATAAACTACAAATGTTCAAAGAGTACATGAGAGGCAGTTTCGCTGAGGGCAGTCTACTGGCCTCACTGAATTTTCAAATGTCCAGTGCTCAACATGAAGGTCTTTTTTTTTTTTTTTGGTTTGTTTTTACAGCTGACTGTACACAATTGTGGCTTAGTTCTGACTTCAAGGAAATTTTCCTTTTTCCTCAACCAGAATTAACTCTGACTTTCCCCACAGAACCTATTTAATGACTTATGTGGAAATATTTTTACAAAATGTTAAAATCTAAAAGGTAGTGCATATTAAATAACAATATAAAATGCAGGATTTGTGCGCAAAACTTTTACGCCATGTCTCATACAGTTAGTTAAGGTATTATTCTTATGAGCAGATTTTTGGGTGACTATTTTTATCCCCGATGATTATTATTATTATGCAGCGAGAAATTTCCTCAGACCCGACTTTTATAATTTTAATACTTCACTAACTTATATTTTTTTTGTAGTTAGAGAGTACATTTTTGGAGTCAGGAAAATTAAAGTGACAAGAAGTAACAATTTTGTGTTGGGGTAATATTTTCTGAATAACAATTTTTAGAAAAAAAAGTTTTACTGTTGAAATAGGGCTTTAGGCATGTCAACTGTAAAATAACCAACTATTTCTGAGATTGTATTTTGAAGTGTGTGTGGTTTTCGCAAGTCATCAGTTATGAATATTTTCTTAAGGAAAATGTCGATATGTGAAATATACCAGGTGATCAAAAAGTCAGTATAAATTTGAAAATTGAATAAATCACAGAATAATGTAGATAGAGAGGTACAAATTGACACACATGCTTGGAATGATATGGGGTTTTATTAGAACCGAAAAAAATACAAACGTTCAAACATGTCCAACAGATGGCACTTCATCTTATCAGAATAGCAATAATTAGCATAACAAAGTAAGACAAAGCAAAGCTACTCTTTACAGCAAATGCTCAATATGTCCATCATTCCTCAACAATAGCTGTCGTCCATGAATAATCTTGTGAACAGCACTGTAAAGCATGTCTGGAGTTATGGTGAGGCATTGGCGTCAGATGTTGTCTTTCAGCATCCCTAGAGATGTCGGTCGATCATGACACGGACTGAGGTCTGGGGACCTGGGAGGCCAAGCATGACGAAAGTGGCGGCTGAGCACACGATCATCACCAAACAACGCGCACAAGAGATCTTTCACGTGTCTAGCAATACTTTCTTTTCTTTTTTTTTTTTTTTTTTTGGTTCTAATAAAACCTCATGTCATTCCAAGCATGTGTGTCTCTATCTACATTATTCCGTGGTTTATTAAGTTTTCAAATTGATACTGACTTTTTGATCACCCGGTATATACTGTTACAATAAGCTACATGTAGACTATACTCTGGACAGCAAAGCTGGAAAATTACAGTTTAACAGTGAATTGTGATATTTTGTGTGTATATGATATATGCGCCAGATGTTTGAAAGAAAGAAAGAAGATACGAAAGAAAAATACAGTATACAACTAGGAGTACTATCAGAGCAAGTGGAGTTATTCCATGCTTACGTGTTTCGTAGTGTGCATCATTTTGCATGTAACCTAATTTACAGCATGTGGAGCTATTCCATGTTTGTGTGTCTATAAACGTGCATCATACTACACGTAACCTTATTTACTGCACATTAATTAATATTCTCAGATGGCGATAAAAAATATGAATAATGAAACAATGGAAAATCTGAGATGGAATAGCAATAACAATATGAATTAGACTGCTACTCACTACAGAGAGGAGGTACTGAGTAACAGGCAGGTGCATTTATAAGTAGACTCTCGAACATGGTGGCCAACGGCCTTGCCGCAGTGGTATCACCGGTTCCTGTCAGATCACTGAAGTTATGTGCTATGGGAGTGGGCTAGTACTTGGATGGGTGACCATTCAGTCTATCAAGCACTGTTGGCAAGTGGGTTGCACTCAGCCCTTGTGAGGCAAACTGAGGAGCTACTTGATTGAGAAGTAGCGGCTTCGGCCTCGTAAACTGACACACGGCCGGGAGAGTGGTGTGCTGACCACATGCCCCTCCATATCCACATCCAGTGACGCCTGTGGGCTGAGGATGACACGGTGGCTGGTCGGTACCGTTGGGACTTCATGGCCTGTTCAGGAGTAGTTTCAGCGTTTTTGAGTTGTACAGGGTGTCCATAACTAAAGTTATAGGTTTCAAAATGGTGTAGAAAGAGAACCACTGCTCAGAATGTCAAATTTGAAGAGCATTTTATTGACACGGGGGGAAAAGTCACAGGAAAAAAAAAATTAATGAAAACACAACCATTAGATAGCATGTAAGTTTCAAAATATGCACACCAAAAGAAGCACGTCACACAGATGTTCCTCAGTTTGCATACAAAATGCCCATCGTGACTGTCTTCGTAAAGGATCACACACTGCTAGTGTAAAACTGCTTTACAAGAACAGTGACTGTGTGTCAGTAGCCCAGCAGAAGCTCTGGACAATCAAGGGTATGAAAAATGGATTGGTCCAATGTCTGCTAATGACCTGGAAAAAAAGATTACAAAATTCGAAAAGACAGTTTGTTTCGAAGCATAATGTGGCAGAAAGAAAAGTAGTCGATTCGACCTATCTTGAAGATATGGCCACAGCACAGCAGGCGGGGCTGAGTAGTAGTGTGCAAACATTCTGTGCGTGGGAAATTGCCTGAATATTGGATGTGTGTCCATGAACAGTGCATAAAATCCTTTGAAACATCCTGTGTCGCTATCCATTCAAAAATCACCCATCTTCAGACATTGCTTCCTGCTGACCTTCCAGCAGAAAAACATTCACTCTGGAAATTCTTGCTCGTATAGAAGTGGACAGTGAATCACTATGGAACATTCTGTGAACAGACAAAGACCCATTTCCACCTCCAAGGACATGTCACCATGAAGAATTGCAGAGTATGGGCAATGGAAAATCCACATGCACATCAATCGGTATGACTTCATTCTGCAAAGGCTACTGTGTGGTGTGGTTTGATGGCTACATTTATCGAAGGGCCACATTTTATCGAGGACACGAGTCTTGTTATCCGTACCATCATCGGTAAACACTATGAGTCTTTTGCACACCAACACTTTGACCCCGTTGGGGTGGGTAGAATCATTTTTATACAAGACTACACTCCTCCGCACACTGCAAGGCCAGTGAAGTGGCTACTGCAGGGGCATTTTGGAAATGCCAGAATTATCAGCTGTCATTTTGCTAACGCCTGGCAGTCCTGATCATCTGATCTTAATCTGTGTGACTTCTGGCTGTGGGGTTATCTGAAAGACATCGTGTTCAGTGCTCCAACCACAAACAGAGTTGAATTAAGGGCATGCATTGCACAACACATTCTCAAAGTGACTCAATGAGACACATTGATTTGTTTTGGTAGATGTGGCAGAAAATGGTGGATAGCATACTGAAAAATCTTGTTTCAGTATCATGATAATAAGATACTGTCATCTTGCTTTTTAATGTAGTTTTTGACCCCATGATAATTAAAAAGCACTGTCATTTTGTGTTTTATTCAGTTTTTGGCTTCTGGACAATTAAAAACCAATGTCATATCACTTTTCATGCTATTTTTGGCCCCAGAACAATTAGAAACTGAATTCCCCCCCCCAATGTGGTACGACCTTGCCGTGAAAGATGGGCTTTCCTAACTGACAGTGCCACAACTTTTAACTGCCAAACAATTGATGCAAATTGAACAGTACAGATTGTATAATTTGCATCTCAAACCAAAGCCGCGATTCACCTCTCATTTGTAACTGACACCACTTACATTAAGATGCTTACAGTGCCCTCTATAGGGAAAATGTTTGCCCTTTTTTTTCTTTTCATTCCATGAGTTTTCCCACTGTGTCAATAATAAGCTGATCAAAATTGACATCATTCTGAGTAGTGTCTCTCGTTCTACAGGGTTTTTAAATCAGAACTTTAATTATGGGCACCCTTTATATTTTCTGGTAAACCTTGCGGGATGTAAGGTCGTGGTCCATGAAACTCTTCAGCTCCTAACGTTTCGTCCAGTGCTTCGCTGGACATCTTCAGAGGGGTGTTTCTCCTCCGGTGAGTCTTGCCGAGTCGGCAAGACTCACCGGAGGAGAAACACCCCTCTGAAGATGTCCAGCGAAGCACTGGACGAAACGTTAGGAGCTGAAGAGTTTCATGGACCACGACCTTACATCCCGCAAGGTTTACCAGAAGATATTTCATCCGGTCGTGAAAGCCTTCATACTATGACCCTTTATATTATTTAGCCTATTAGACAAATCCTTCATCAGATGAAGAAACACATACAAGCACTGCAGCACTGCGAGTAGCAATCTCGGCAGGCACGGTAGTGATGTACAGAAGAGGCATGTTGTGAAAAGGCAGACGGACACCGGGGTAGGTATGTGGAAAAATGCTTTAGTGTTGCTTGTGGCAGTGTACGGGGACGACGGAGGCTCGCTAGGTGCAGAATTGGCAGAGTTGGGCTGGGGGAGGGGAGACAAAAAGGAGAGGAGAGAAGGGGAAACGAGTACGAAGGTGCGCTGGGAGGATACGAGGCATATGTCAGGTTGGAGTAGGAGCAGGAAAGGGGCTAGTGATGTCAGGTGGAGGACAGGGACTAGCAAAGGCTGGGGATGGGGGAGGGTTTACAGGAATGAAGGAAAGGTCGCGGGGAGAGTTCCCACCTACACAATTCAGGAAGAACCCAGATGGCACAGGTCACAAAGCAGTCTCTGACACACACATCACATCGCGTGGCAAGCTCGGCCACTGGACGGTCTGGCAGTCTGTCAGCGACAGTTTGGCAGTGGCCATTCGTGCAGGTGTGTAGCTTGTCAGTTGTCACGCCCATGTAGAATACCACACAGTGTTGCCACTACCGTATTTACTCGAATCTAAGCCGCACTCGAATCTAAGCCACACCTGAAAAATGAGACCCGAAATCCAGGAAAAAAAAATTTCCCGAATCTAAGCCGCACCTGAAATCTGAGACTCGAAATTCAAAGGGAGAGAAAAGTTTTAGGCCACACCTCCAAATCAAAACAAAGTTGGTCTATTGTAATATGAGACACAATTTAGGTCAAATGAATGACGATACAGCTACAGTTTGGTTCGAGTCGTAAGCTTAGCAGTTAAGCTTTACCAGGCAGCCATTGCTATGTGTCAGGCGCTCCGTTCGTATTTATACGGATACCCTTCCTTTTTCAGGTGCTTCGTCTGGTTTGAATCGTTTGCTTTTTTTTCTTTGATCTGATAAGTGCTGTTCTCTTTGTTATAGGTGTTTACGTCACTCTAAGCTGAAAATGCATTATTGTACTGTGTCATGCATTGTATGATGCATTCTGATAATGAGTGTTTATGACCTGTCGCTGCCCGCGGCATGGCTTGCTTTTGTGCGCACTACCGCCGCTTACAATAAAAAAAAAGAGAGGAATTGTCCCATTAGCAAAACAATGGCAAGAGACTGGTATTTGTTGTTGCTTACACTGCTGCTTTCTCTGATAATGATCAACAAGAACCAAATAATAGACTGTGTATGATAGATGTGCTGAACGAGAGTTTAGCTAAAATTTTTCTCCGTTTGAAACTATTTGCAGACGCCTCTTGTGTACATTACATTCTGCACAGAAATTAGAGTCATCTTAGATTTAAAAATCTAATCAATTGCCGTGCTTCATTTCTGATTGTATCACTATTAGGCATAACAATAATACGAATATAAACATGACATGATATGTATATTCTTCCGCATTTGCTGCTGTCTCACACTAGGTTCGTAGGTTATTAGGCAGTCAGGATTTAAATGAGATAGCAGCAAACACGAAAGAATACATGGCAAAATGTTTATATTCGCATTATTCTTATGGTGAAGAGAATACTGCATGTGATTCACAATTCATAAAAGTTCCTATTAGCAACCATATCTTCTCACAGGTAGGAAAAAATTCATAACGTAGAATTGGCCATATTGACAAACATCGCAAATAGTCTTGCCAGTCGGATTTTCGTAGTACATTGAAATGCTGGTAAATTCAAAGATGAACAACATGGAATTTGTATTTACTTCGTTAGATAATGTGTGAAAATGCAGTGGTCGAAACTCGGGGCGGCGAAAAATGCTCGTTTTCCACTTTTTTTTTAAATTTATTTACTGACGCAGAGGTTTTGGCGCCAGTATTTATCTTTGTGCCTGCAAAGCATGCCTTTGTAGCGCTACATATATTCGATGGCGGAAGTTAGTTGTGGCGGCACCTACCAACATTTTTAAGAACTACCGCTTACTTTGCACTCGATTCTAAGCCGCAGGCGGTTTTTTGGATTACAAAAACTGAAAAAAAAAGTGCGGCTTAGATTCGAGTAAATACGGTAAACTGGCAGACCACGTGGCTGCTTTCACAGACTGTCCTGCCCTCTGATGGTGTAGGAAATGCCTGAGACAGGACTGGAGTAGCTGGCAGCATGAGGATATATGGAGTAGGTCTTGCATCTAGGTCTAAAATATGAGCCTGGACAAGTGGTTGGGAACACAGATGGAATAGGGATGGACAAGAATGACGTACAGGTTGTGTGGGTGGGTGGTGGACTTCTACTGTGGGAGGGATAACGTGGATAGTTATCAGAGGGCACAGTGATAGTCGAAAGCCTCGTAGAGAATGTGGTTCAGCTACTCCAGTCCTGGGTGAGACCAAGAGGCCACTTGTTTGTCAATGGTCAGAGGGTGTGTGAGGGCAGTAGATGACTGGGGAGACAAATCACAGGTGATCTATTTCTGGACAAGGCGGGGAGGGTAATTTTGTTCAGTGAAAGCCTCAGTGAGACCCTCAGCATATTTGCAGAGTGACTGCAAACGCTAGCTGTGTGGGTACTGTTTTTAAAATGAACAACAATAAATGTAAGCTGCAGATATTCATGTAGTACTTTACTAGATTCCAGGCTTTCCCTTCTGTAAGAAATTGAATAGCTTTTTAAAATTTGAGGGCATTTTACACAAAAACAAATAATTATAATTTTAATAACATTTTTGTAATGAACTGAACAAAGAGTAAGTCTCCATTTTTGCAAATCGCATTTTGACAGAGTCCTCACTTTGATGTATCCTTACACTCACAATTAACAAAATCTTGAAATGTTAAGTAAATGTGGAAAATGACAACTGATGTTAACAAATCTTACCATATCATCACAATTTCTTATTTATTTATTTATTGGTGCAATAAACCTTATATACATACAATGGATGACAGATGATGGACATATTTTACGTACAATAGCATTAGGCAACTATTCTAGTTTGTCACTCATATAATCCGACAAACCGTAAAACCAAGTCTTTAATAAAAAGGTTCCAGCAGCTTTTTTGAATGTGTTTATATGTTTGGTACTCTTCATAATTTCTGGCAGCTTACTGTAGATTGTTACACCACAGTGATGAGCACTGTCTTGAGATAGATTTGTGCTGGAATAATTTATGTGCATATTTTTCCTTAACCTAGTATGTTGCTCATGCACAACAGTGTTTTGGATAAACAGATTCTCTTTCTTCTTTTTTTTTTTTAAGAGCACAATTTCTATGATATAAATGCAGGGAGGGAGAATATTTAAATCTCAAAAAATAGCTTACAGGAACTTCTATTGTTTGCTTTTTTATTAATCATATTATTCTCTTTCGCTTCCTGAATGTTGTTATGGCAGGAGGAATATTTCCCCCAAAGATAACACCATATCATAACAGTGAATGTATCCAAGAAAAATGCACAGTTTTTACAGTTTCATGCATTGCAATGCTGGATAGTACCTTGATTACATACGTTACTTTAAGGAGTTGGGAGTTTAAGGATGTTATGTGAGAGTTCCATTTTCAATTTTCTTACAGGCAAAGCACAAGAAACTTTGTCACATTGACATTCTGAATTTCGTAGTTGCTCATGTGAATTACTGCCTTTTCACTATATTTATTTTGATGTGGCTGAAAGCATAGAGTAACTGTTTTTGTCAGTTTAATACAAACCTGTTCCTATAGAGCCATTGTCAAACTTTATCTTTGATGACACCTGCAACAGTGATAAGATCTTTACTTCTTTTCGCTTCCATAAGCAGACTGGAATCATCTGCAAATAGAACTGCTTTTGCATTCTTTATACATGAGGGGAGACTATTAATACATGATGGCAGATCAGTAATGTGTACTAGAGAAAGAAATAGTCCTAAGACAGAGCCCTGCGGTACCTCATGTGACACTGGGGGTAGCACTGAAAGGTAGTTCCATGTAGTGTTAGTGTGTCTGTGTTTGACTTCTGTAACCAGAGACTGATTACTTTTATCAGCCACAAATCTGGCACTTCTTGCACATCATAACAATCAAGTTTATTTAAGGGGAGTGGTCTGTGAATACCAAGGGAAACCTTGAAAAAATTGCCAGTTTTCTAAATAGTGTAATTCAAAGAACAAGATTTGTAAGCCAATATAATGCTTACTATCTTTTAAGACATCTTTTGCGAGCATTTTTATGTATGAACCACAGCTTTAGCTCTCACACTTTTTTTAATTTTATTTTTGTTGTTGTAAGTGAAATAAATCATGCTAATTATTTATGCACATCATAGGTACACATTACTCAAAATACAAACAAAGAAGAAGGTTTATGTTTTTCCTGTATATTCTTTACACTATTATCTTTAAAGCAGACTATTGAAGAGATGGTGGTGTCATGAACTGTGGTACAAAAAAGTTTTAAGTAGGATTATCAAAAATTTTGGAAATGAATTCAGCATTTTTATTCAAAAAAGCATTTTATTTTCAGAGTTAAGTCACAAGAGTAGTCTACTTTTTGATTAAGCATGTTTTAAGACAGTATTTCAAAATTTCAGGCCTCTGTCTCTAATAGTTTTTAAAGACAAAGCGTACCAGAACATAATTATAATTTAACTTTTGGGAAATTCAAGTTAAAAGTTAAAACTTGCTTTTTCTGTTAAACTTGCATAGCACTAATACAGCCCAGGTCCACATTCATCTTGTTTCATCTCTTGTTCTTCATCTCTTCTCTTTTTCTCACTACTTATTCTTGCTTCTTTGGTGGCTTCCATCACTAATTTTTCTGCTTCAGAAAGTCTCCTTCGGTCTATGTAGATTACAGCTCTATGCATATTTAGTCTACCAGGCACTCCCATCAGTTCCATAACATTAAGCTTTGACACCGCGCCATCACTGAAACATAGAACAGCATTTACCACACCTATTTTCAAAGTATTTAGTCCTACTAGAAGAGCTTTTGGTATCCATTCCCAAACACATTGTTGAAACAGCAGCAAACTATGACTAAACTCTCTGTATGAATGAAAGATAAGCAACTGTAAAGCTTTCACAGGTTAGCCAACCTAAAGAACTAAAAAGTCATAAAAACGAAACAAATGAGAACAAAACTTTATTTTTAATAGAGCTGACAGTGTGCTGTGGAGACATGGTGGTGCATGTAGCCACTCTAAAATTGTCTGTTTTGGTACTTTCTGTGGTCCTTTTTCTTGTTCAGGAACTTACAGAGAATTTTTTAAGACAAAAATCAATTTTTGACAGACTTTGGAGGGATTTTCACTTGCATTTAAGATGTGGTTGACAAGATAAAAGGTAGCAGTCTCAGTGGATTGTTGTGCTCTGAAATCATGCTGACAATATACAATTCCAACTGAAAAATTTTGTTACTTGAGCAAGAAAGAGTTAATTTATAATCTTTGAAAAGCCAAATAGCAGTGCTACAGGTCTATAATGTGACGTTTTTTTCAAGCAACTCTCTTATGAAGAGGAATGACTTTAGATGATTTTAGCAGATGAGGAAAAAATGCCCTCCGACAGTCAAGAATTGCAAATGGTTAATAATGGTGTGAGAATAAAGTTTGTCAACAGTTTTCTTATTGTCACCAGGGATGTCATCAATTCCTGTTGAACTGCTATTTTTTAAGGAGCTTATAATTTTTCCTAGCTCACCTTGACTAGCAGGACTGAGGGACATGCATTTTTTTGTCAATATTGAGTTTTGCAAGTACCTGGGAATCCTTCAAAACTAATTTACCAACTTTTTCGATCATTAAATCATTTGTGATTGCAGCAAAGAACAGATTGGAACAGACCTGCAACTAAGACTGTTGTTATAGGATAGAGTAATATCCTTGTGAGTTTCCTTCTTCCCAGGAAGTTTCTCACAGCTGTCCACAATAGCTTAGTCTTGTTTACAGAGTCCCTGATATATTGGTTATTTTCTCTTAATTTAGCTTCTTTTACGACTTAGTCCAGAAATAATTTTATTTTTTGACATTCCTTGGAAAGGATTGTTTTTAAAAGTTTAAGAAAGCTCTCTTCCCGTTGCAGGAGACTGATTCCTGCTGCAGCCCAGTTGTTTGGTTTGTTTGTGTTTTTGCACTCGAATTTCTTTTTGAGTAAGGCTTTTTGAAAATACTCAGTTTTATTATGAAATGGGAGTACTTGTCATCTGTATTAGATTTACAAAGATCATTAGCCCTTGGTTGATTTGATAGCAACTGCAGAAAATATTCTATATTTCCTTTGCTGGAAATCCTCTTATATACAATAGGTTCATCCACAGATGAAAGGCAGCTGATGGGCACAGTACGTACTTGTGCCCAATGATCACTACATCCTGTGCTGAGTCTGAGCTGAGTACCTATTTAAACTTATTGAACATGCAAACAAAGTTGACACTCAGCACACTGGCTGATGGGAGCGACTGAAAACGGGAAATACCTTTGCAGCCGCTCCCATCAGCCACCACGTCGAGTGTCAACTTTGTTTTCGTGTACAATACACAGACTCTGTCAGGCCATTCACAAAGTAAGACATTATTTTTTTATATGTCTTCTGTAGACATCTGTGGTTGATGATATGATTTGTCCCCCCCCTCAACACAATCACAATTATCTTCAGTGATGACCACTTTCAACCTTTTCAAATGACCATGTTCAAGCCCAGTTGCTGTGCAGGAGGACCAAATGTTGTCTTCTATAGACATAACTGTTATTGTGTTGGAGAATAAAATAAATAAAAAATTAACTGAAACAATTTTTGATGTCTAGCATAGGCTGTAATGTAAAATTTCATGGCTGGGAATGTTCCAGCCAGTATGCCATGGTCAAATGAATTTCTTGAGGCTTGCTGAGAGCCACTGTGTGCATCAGACCTTTGAAAAAACTACAACTGCCATTCAAGATGTCCTCCACAGATGGGGATGAAATGTTGGGTTTCAACAAGAAATTGATCTGACCACACCATAAGAGCCCAGAATATTTTATTAAGTCTACCATAGGATGTTGAAGATTTTTTGTACAGGCAGACTTTAATCCATTACTGGCCAGTTTTGGCCTTTGACTGTCTTCAAATGCCTGCAATACCAATCAACAGTTAGCTAATACTGGATAACACATTTTATGTACTCCAATGAAAACCAGTTTTATAACAAACTTTTGTGTTTATTAACAATGCTCAGTTTCGATGTTGCAGATAATTTCATAACACTGTTGCCTGCTACAAAATGTCCTTGTATATCACAATCCTTTTCACAAACACAAACTGACAGATGAAAATTATGCTATACCATGAAGTTTCGGGATTGCAATCAGATGATGTTTACTTCTTGCCACAATATTTTAGCTGTTAATCATTCAGCCAACATCAGGCGAGTGTTTGGACTGGAAATTGCTAGTTCACATTGTTATGTCTTCCTTTGCACGCTGTGTGGTTCTTTAGTGGATACAGGAGCAAGGAACAGAGGCTGTTCATGAAGAAAAAATTCATACATTAATTTATTCTACATCTAATAGCAAATAGTACATAATTTTGATGCTAGAGTGACAGCATCAGTTGCTAACAGCAAAATGGTTCAAATGGCTCTGAGCACTATGGGACTAAACATCTGTGGTCATCAGTCCCCTAGAACTTAGAACTACTTAAACCTAACTAACCTAAGGACATCACACACATCCATGCCCGAGGCAGGATTCGAACCTGCGACCGTAGCAGTCGTGCGGTGCTAACAGCAGCTTTCAATGTAGAAATATATACAGACAGGAAAGGATGATAAATCCGTCACTTTTCAATACAATGTCTATTCAGAAGATGTTGAGCCCCGGCCACTACTAAAGTCTGTACATGTTACTCAGCTGACAAACACATAAAATGGGCAAAACGCATGAATGTTGTACATCCACCACTGGAGCTTCTGAGAGGGGATGCTTGCATCTCACTGGCAGTGGTGTAATCATTCGTGGCAACACCCTTGTGTTGTGGTGGAGGCTGTAAGAAAAAAATGCAATGGCATAACTGGCAGCGCGCATATTTGATAGGGTGACCTACTGGGTATAAGTTGATACCGCACACTGCACTTTACACCAAAAATTGGCTCAGAGATACATGCGCAAAGGCAGCTGCTGCACGAGTGACCTCTGTCGAGTTTCATACCCTTTTTGAATACTGCTCCATCTATGGCGCATAGGCACATATGTAATGGTGATATTACATGTGTGATCTCTTGTCACAATGTGGGCTCACAGAAATAAAATTCAGGTGTCAAATTAATAAAGTTAACTGTCATTAGATATGTCATTAATCATAAAATGTTTTCTTGCTGAAGAAATTTACAAAAGAACACCTGGTCCCACACCATCCAGTTGAAAGCTGCCATCACAATTAATCAGATCTTTTATGTAATTGCAGTCTTTCTCGGTGTATTCCAATGATGAATTCTTCTCAGGTTATCAGCTGAGTGGTGATAATGTCTTGTCACAATGTTTCAACGAGTTTCGTACCCATCTGGCAAAGATGATGGGTACGAAACTCATTTAAATGTTGCAACAAGATGAAGCCACCTATCAGCTGATAACCTGCGAATTCATCAATTGGATCTTTAGTCAAACATACTTTCATGACTCCATAATAACTGAATCCCAGCAAGGTCCTGTCAAAACCAAAATTTCTGTGTGAGGTGTATGTGATGCAACCTGTACTGTGCTCCAGGACAATTTATTGTCATTGCATACACACTGCCAATTTTGGGACACATGTTCAGAGGACCTTTTTCTTTCAGTGAACACTTATTTATTAATATTACTTTTAAACACCCATGGAACAGTTTCCCACCTCAAGTTCTCAAAGTATGTGGCAGCATGTTGAACCATATTTGCCCATTTATGTGAGGACTATTCTCAGTCACTAATAGTTTTCACCTCTGCTTGACGTAGTTAGCCTCATTTTTGGTGTCATAATTATTTGTATCACTGTGCTTGCTTACTTTGCTTCTACTATTCACACAAAATGTGAAACATTTATACAAATACAAGGAATACATTGTTAAATATTTGCATCGGACAAAGGATTCACAAGACGACTCTAGTCAATGCATTACCCTAACTGCTTGTTCCTGTAATATCAATACTCTATTCAGTTGTAGATCTGCCGCTTAGGCCCAAAGCTCGATACCATAATAAAGAAATGGATAAATTATTCCGTAGTACATGATTTTTAAGTTCTGCCTTGGAGCAAATTTTGACAACTGGCTTACCAGATACAAATAATACAGCTAAAGCCACAGTGTAACTGTAAATTCCTAGTAACTGAAAGTCTGACTGCTTTTCCTCAATCGCCTCTCTGAAACTGTTATTATTCTAAATACTTTCTTTCACTGTGAGTCACATATGCAGCAAAATAACAATTCTCTTTATGTACATAGGAGTGACTAATTTTACAACTTACCTGACTAGGAATAGAATGAATATGAAGAATTCCCCACATTCCAACATTGCTATTAGATTAGATTAGAGATTAGGTTAGTACTTGTTCCATAGGTCATGAATACGACACTTTGTAATAATGTCGAATGGGTCAGGTTAATAAAAGGTGTCTATACAAGATATATTACATGACACACAATTTTTTGTTGGGGGTTGGGAAATTACCCACTTACTATATCCAAAAATTCATCTAATGAGTAGAAGGAGTTGCCATTAAGAAATTCTTTTAATTTCCTTTTAAATGCTATATGGCTATCTGTCAGACTTTTGTGCTATTAGGTAAGTGACCAAAGACTTTTGTGGCAGAATAATTTACCCCCTTCTGAGCCAAAGTTAGATTTAACCTTGAGTAGTGAAGATCATCCTTTCTCCTAGTGTTGTAGGCATGTACACTGCTATTACTTTGGAATTCGTTTGGATTGTTAATAACAAATTTCATAAGTGAATATATATATTGTGTGGTTACAGTGAAGATTTCTAGCTCTTTAAATAAGTGTCTGCAGGATGATCTTGGATGAGGTCCAGCAATTATTCTGATTACACGCTTTTGTGCAATGAACACTCTTACTCAATGAGGAGTTACCCCAGAATATGATGCCATACGAAAGCAGAGAATGAAAATAGGTGTGGTAAGCTAATTTACTCAGATGTACATTGCCAAAATTTGCAATAACCCTAATAGCATAAAGTAGCTGAACTCAAACGTTTCAGCAGATCCTCAGTGTGTTTTTTTCCAGTTGAACCTCACACAATGCATGCACCTAAAAATTTTGAATATTCTACCTTAGCTACCGATTTCTGATCGAAGTCTATATTTATTAATAGTGTCATTCCATTTACTGTGTGGAACTGTATATATTGTGTTTTGTCAAAGTTTAATGAGAGCCCATTTGCAGAGAACCACTTAATGATTTTCTAAAAAACATCGTTTACAATTTCACCAGTTAATTCTTGTCTGTTGGGTGCGATAGTTATACTTGTATCATCGGCATATCACTTATCAGCATTATCACTTGATATAATTATAAGGCCCCGACAAAATAAAATAAAATAGAATACCTTATGGACAGATTGCCACAGTTTGATAGGGTTTTTGGAGTTTGCAGTTAAAAAAACATGCTACAACATATTTCCAGTATACCGTCAAACCTCATACCACAAAAACTAGTACATGTCTAGGAAATTGCAGCTCTGGGGAAGTACTGAATTCTTTATTTAGAAGATCTACATTTCTCTTCAAACCCTTTTAAATATTCCACAAATGGCCTGCTTGCCATTTCACCTCGTGAAAGTCTGCACAGGCTTCCTTGCACATCTTCATAGGGAAGTTTCACACATAACAACTCTATAAAGCCATACTGAATGCCCCAGTGCAAACTTGAAGAAATCAGTGTTCTTCTTTGGTGTTTTTGTGGATAACAGGAGGTAATCTTTACTTCTCAACAAATTGTAGCCTTTTGGAGGAAAAGTGTTTATTTCCCATTATGCCATACTAGATGAGTTTTCCTGGTTTCCTCAAGTAGCTAAGGCAAATGGTAGGTTGGTTCCTTTGATCAGGGCATGGCCACCTTTTGACTCTGCCTTCACCTAATCCTAAACAGCTTTGTTAATTTTTATATATGTTTATATTATTTCTGTATCATATCCAGCATGTTGAATACTGTTGTGCTGAATGGTCTATGGACAAATAAACATATAAATACATAAATAAATACAACAAGTACTGCCAACAGCACATTTCACCTTTAGGACAAATCTTATAGTTTCATTTGACCATTTGTGGGAATTTGATGCAGAGACTTTCCGTTAACATTAGATGTGGATGAAGAAACGATTTTAGCTTCCTCTCACAGGTAGTGTTCTCATCTGCCTTCCTCCTTATCTACGCGAAGAAATAAGAATGCTTTGTGTCACATTTTATGCTATATTTACTATAACACAGATCTGACCTGTGAATTTTCTGAATAACAATTAAGTGACATTCTGTGAATACTTACTTCTACTTTAAGCTTTTTGTAACCGCAAGTTTACAATAACATCTTCAGTTCTATTGAATGTCTTATTTTGCATTTAGTATGTTTCATCAGTAGCTCTCCAGTGGCTGTAAAAATGTAGCAAAAGGACCTTATTATTTAATGAATTGAAACATTCAAATGGAAGTTACATCTGAAGCATTTTTCAGTAACCATTTTAATAACATTTCATAGCCAATAAAATATCTGTGTATCAGTTCACCTCAAAATTAAAGTAACATGACAGTTCAATAACCGAGTTGCACACAGCTATAAAACTAATGCTGTAGTTTGCATACTTTTGCAACAAAATTGCACTGACAGATCTAAGGCTTACATCATAGTAAAGGCCTACTTGTTGAAATGATAAACTTGTAGTCTTTTGAATATAACAAATGTTTTATTGCCAACATTACTCAGAGACAAATTCTTAATACCCATGTTGTTGACAGAATGCTTGTGAAGACAGTTGTGATAATCAAGAGATTGTAACTGATACATCTTCTAAACAGGAACCATGTTCACAAATTACAATATAGCAAGTCCACATGATGTTGCAAAAACGGAAGCAGATAACTGCTTAGCAGAAGTAAAGAAATTTTTCTAGGAGTAATAAACACCACAATACAATCGTTGCGACAATACCACATAGTGAGACCTCAACTTTTCCCGGGGAATCAAATGTTCAAATAACTTACGGGTTTGCTGCCGGGTGACGTCATCGAACACCACCGATATTTCAACAGGAGCACACCCAGCCATTCTCAAGGCACAAATGCAAGGAAGAAAAAATGTGAAACAAGGAAGACACCACACACAGAACAAGTGTCAACACAACCAAAGATAACCAACATCAGAAATATCAATAGTTACTATTAATCAACAGGTGAGATAGCACTAATTCTGCCCTCTGTTTTTTGATGAGAGACAGAGCCAGATACCAAGCAGCATTTACACAAAATCCACCATCTCTGCTGTTAATAAGGTTGCTTGATAGTCTGATTTCAACAGCTTCCTTAATAACACTATCCCAATAGCTGGACGTGCAAGCCAGAATCTCCGTGTTGTTGTATTCCATAGGATGACCGGTGTCAAGGCAATAGCGGATTTGCTCAGCTGTTTTAAGCGTGTGTGACGCTTATGTTCAATACACCGGTCTTCCACAGTCCTGATTGTCTGACCAATATATGACATGCCACAACTGCAAGGAATACAATAGACCCCAGCCTTACGCAAACCAAGATCATCTTTTACGGACGCCAACAGGGCCTTAATCTTAGAAGGTTTCACATCATACTTCTGCAAAATAGGGCCAACAGGATTGGATTTTTCACTCCGCAGCGGAGTGCCAGGAAGTTTCATATCAGCACAATCTGCTGCAGAGTGAAAAATCTCATTCTGGAAACATCCCCCAGGCAATGGCTAAGCCATGTCTCTGCAATATCCTTCCTTTCAAGAGTGCAGTTCTGCAAGGTTCGCAGGAGAGCTTCTGTAAAGTTTGGAAGGTAGGAGACGAGGTACTGGCAGAAGTAAAGCTGTGAGGATGGGGCGTGAGTCATGCTTGGGTAGCTCAGTTGGTATAGCACTTGCCCGTGAAAGGCAAAGGTCCCGAGTTCGAGTCTCTGTCCGGCACACAGTTTTAATCTTGCAGGAAGTTTCAGATATGTTCTTTGTTAGGAAAATGTAGCTTTCTTGATATAGGCAAATTGGAAAGATGCCAGCATACCAGGCATGGAATGCATCTGAATTATGAAGGAAAAAACTTTATTTGTAAGATGATAAATGAAATCATTGCAAGCAGAGAGAAGGCAAACAGTGTAATTCCATCTAAAGGACTGACATCAACATTGGCAGAAACAGTACAAGAAGCAGCTAAAGAATCTAATAAATCAAACAGGACACCTTCTTCACTTACCCCCTCCTATGCGGAAGTGGTTTCTGTGTACAAATATGATGAAGAGGCATCATCAAGGGGGGCAATGGAAAGAATACCATAAAACAAACCAGATAGGACAGCAAAAGCAAAGTTTCCTACAATTACTGCAGCAACAGCAATGACTCCAACAGCTCCATCATCGAGAAACGGAACAACAACAGCACTGGCACCCAGAGCATCAGCCACAATAAAGTGAGCCCAAGGCGGCCTACCACAAAGGAGGAGGATTTTTGCTATCCCCCCTAAAAAAAGATCAGACTTAACAACTTCAGTTGAAGTTCTGACATACAGCAGTGCTATAAATAAATCCAAACATTCAGCTGTAATTGACAAAAGATGCCAGAATTTTATCATGGAAATGCACTGATTGGTGTGAAACATGACTCTGCCCCAAAAATCTATTTTTCGTAATGTACAGGGATTCAAGAGTAAGTTGGATGAGCTAGAACTTTTATCGAGTATCAACAGTGAGGTGTCAGATGCCCAAATATTGTGTATTACTGAATACTACATGAAGTTGCTCAAAATAGACCCAGTTGTGGTACCACAATTCAAACTAGTGCATCACTTCTCAAGTAAAGTCTTCAGAGCTGGAGGAAGCTGCATATTTGTAAAAAAACAGTGTTGCAGCTTCACACCTGGGTATAGAAAAATATGTAGAATTTTCAGGTGTTGAAAATCAAAGATATCAGTTTGTAGATCTCCTTAAGGCAGCTTGTGCTCCTTTTATAGAAATTTGACATCATTATTAGAAAAAGTGATAAAAAAGAAACTGTCAAGGGTCTAATCTGTGGTGATTTTAATATTAATTTCCTTACAGAAGGTGATGATCAGTAATTTTAAACATTTCATGAACTGTTACAACCTTGGTATGAAGTGTAGATCCCCAACCAGGGTAACAAACCAAAGTGTACGTGCTCTTGACAAAGTAGTCAGCAACACAGATAGTTTGTTAGATTTGTAAATCCAGGATGTTCTGACCTTGATGCACTGATCTTACAACCAGTCGTTCTGGGAAGTGAACCTCAACCCAACAAAATGATACTACAAAGCAGAAATTTTTTGTACCATACACAGAGAGAACACAGAAATTGTATACCACTCTCAAACAGAAGATGAAAAATTTGAAACCTTTTTAAACATTTTCTGTTACTATTTCAATTGTCATTTCCCTTCAAAAACAGAAACATATTTGTAACAACAAAGTATCCTCCAACTGGATTACAACACAGGTGTTATAACCTCAGCAATAGTGAAGAGAGAGCTTTTCTCCTTCAGAAAAGACGGTACTTGGCAAAAGTGAACAATTTAAGTAGTACTTCACTGCATACAAAAGAATATTTAGAAATGTGGCGAATGTTACAAAAAAAAAAAACTACACAATGACACCTTTCTGAAGTCTTCATATAAAAAAAGCAAATCCATGCAGCAAATAATTCACACAAGGATGGGTAGGAATAGGAATAGGAACAGTGTTCTTAACTTTAAACTTAGAGCAAATGCAACAATGATAAGTGACCAAGACAAAGTAGCTCAGGAATTTAACTAATACTATATTGAAACTGTAGAAATAGTAACAGAATATCTAAAAAGTAATTGCTCCTCTCAAATAGTTCTTCGTACCTTTGACCACACAATATTTTTATCACCAACATTGGGACCACAGATAGAAATGATAACTCAGCAAAATAGTAAAATAAAGAAAAAAATACCAGCAGGAGAAGACATGATCCCTTGCTTCCTTCTCCACCACTGCAGCAATCTTATTAGTAAGCCACTGTCTCATGTAATAAATGCTTCATTTTCAGATGCAGTATTACCAAGAAAACCTAAAACAGCAAAAGTCATACCCATACATAAAAAGGGATATAAAGAAGATCCTAGCTACTACTGTTCGGTTGCAGTGCTGTGTATATTCAGCAAAATATTTGAATTGCAATGGTTGCCAGACTAAAATCATTTATTAGAAAAAACAACAGGCTTTTCTCCGCTCAGTATGATTTCCAAGAAAATAAAACCACTACTGATGCAATATATGAATTTCTTGATGCTACTCTACATCTTGCTGACAAGAAATGCCCAGCTATAGTTGTCTTTCATGACCTCACAAATGCTTTTAACATGATAAATCACAATATACTTTTTCATAAGATGGATTCTTATGGGATAAGGGGAACTACACACGGCTGGCTCAGAAGCTATGTGAAAGACCGAGCACAGTATGCTGCTATACATAAATTCATTCAATCAGGAATCCTCAATGGGGTGCACTCATCTACAAAAGTGGTGTGCCACAGTACTCTGTTCTAAGTCCCTTGTTATTTCTACTTTATATAAATGACCTCCTTTCCACCCTATCCACTAGCGAGACATTTCTCTTTGCTGATGATACTAATTTCCTTATATCAAATACAGATGAATATCTTCAGTCAGCAGTTAATAGAAATACAAACCAACTAGACTCGTGGCTTGCATAAAATAGACTACTCCTAAATCCAAAAAAGACAGAATGTCTAACTGTCCGTAGCATTCAGAACAAAGCTCCCCAAGTTCCAACAGTAACACTAAGTGGCAGCAATCTAGAATTTGTCAGTGAAACAAAATTCTTTGAGACTGACATCACTGATACATTCACATGGAAAAGCCACATTAATATGATTAGTTTCAGGCTAAACAGTTTGTTTTATGCTCCACTCAGTGAGGGATGAACAAACTGCCAACACATCGACATGTGTGTATTGTGCTCTTTTCCATTCCGTACTATGCTATGGAATTATTGTTTGGGGTCATAGTATCAAAGCAAGGAAATTATTTGTAATTGAAAAAACAGCACAAAGCAATCAGAATAATTCTGTACAAAAAGTGAAGATAAACATGCAAAACACTGTTTAAAAAATGAAATGTAAGCCTACTGCCTCCCCCTAGCCAATATATATTGAACTTGCTCTGTTTTATTGAATACAACATCAACAGATTGCATAGGAATCTGGACAGACACCATCATGACACAAGGTCAAAAAACAAAAATGCTTCAAACTAGTTCCTCATTTACTGAACTGTAGCCTATAGCAATAGTGTTAAGTGTATAGGAACCAAACTCCATAACCATCTCTCGAAAGAAGTTGAAAGTATTCAAAAATCAACAAAATTAAAAAAAAAATAAAAAATCTTAAGAGCACCCCTAACAAAGCATTCCTTTTACGGCATACAATTCTTTCTTGAACGTGATCTATCACAAATTATATATATTTATTACGTTTCAGAATCAGACTGTTTCATTAAAAATAACATATTGTCCAGTAAAGATATTTTGCTGTATTGATTATGACCAGCATTATTATTTGAACTTATTCTGGTATTATTATGAATAAATATGCAATATACCTTCAGCCAGGTGAACACTATTGGAAAAAGTGCTATGTCTATGTATGTTCACATATAGGCCTAAATAGCTTTGTCTTGTCCCTTATCATATTGAATGATTGAGTGGATCAATAAATATACAAATACTTAGCGTTCAGAATTTCAATCTAAGCTCGCTTCGCTAGTCATTAATGTGGTACTTATCCTGTCAAAAACTAACCACGCCTTACGCTACTGGTGTGACTAATAAAAGATCGCAACAGTTAATAGTTTACACACAACATCATACATCTGAATGATCACCTTATTTTTCTATCCTGAACATAAAAACAGAAAAATATAAATAAATAGCTCACCTTCGTTACTGCCTGCTTCGGTCCTTGCTATTTGGTTATTTCCCATTAGAAGTGCACGTATTTGGAACGTTGACTTTCGAAGAAATTGCACTACACTTTATAACAGCTTCCTTCCATCAGCTTTGTTCATCTCGTATTGTGAACAAAGTGAAGTTTCAACAAATCATATGAAGCTATAACGTACAGAAAAATACGGGTATCGTAGCTGTAATTACGAGTACATTACCCGATTAATTACTTACCCCAAACACTTGAAATGTACAGCTGGTTACCAGCTGTCATTCCCACAGTTTTGTGAACCTGTTGCCCTCCCAATCTACGGTGCCTGCTCTCTCTCTCTCTCTCTCTCTCTCTCTCTCTCTCTCTCTCTCTCCGAATTGCTAATACAATCCGGTGCACCAATGCACCTCATTTCAAAGTTTTCGACGCCAGAAATTCACTCTCACCGGCGATAAATATAAACAAACACTACCTCTTGCAACAAGACCCAAAATAAATACTCAGTACTGTCGTATAATATCATGATCACGCCGGCGTGGCCTCACCCATCATTGATTTTCAAATGCATGAGATGATACTGGCTGAAGCCCTGGGAGAAGTAGAGAGCGTTCTATACAGTGCCTCTAGTGAGGAGGTGGTACAGCTGCCATCTGTCGGTGCACGAGTGTGCTAATTGTATGGTCCGCCGTATGGGAGCACCAACCACGAGAAGTTGATTTTATTTCCAATTACAAGTTTAGCACGAAAAATTTGGAAGTAACAACTATTTCCATAGGTACACCAACCAATAATTTTTAATTTGCCAAAAAAAACTGCATATGTGTTCCTGGGTTTAAACTTTTTATCACAAGATTATTTCCTACCCAATATCGTATGTGGTAACATACTTTATATATTGCGCAGCTGAGATCGTCACTACCATGCATGATGCATGCTTCCTATGCACCACTTGCACTCCCAACACAAATGCACTACCCTTGAATGATGCAATGGAATGCATAATCAAAAGTATCAAAGTCAATTACAAAACAATTTTTTGAGGGTGCGATCACTCACGAGTGATAAGCCCCGCAAGACTGATAATAGGCAAGGGACAACAATCGCTTGCCCCCAAACTGGGATCAGTCCTGTTCGTCAGTCCGCTTGATGCGTGGCGCTTAGAAAGGCAAGATTACAAATACTGTGAACAGCTTCAAGTAAATACAGAAAAATAGATGCATGTCGGTTTATCTTCAGTAATTGTCATTCTGGATACATGTGAAAAAAAAAATCTGAATTAGGAGCAGTGGGAAAACTCACACCACATTTGCAAACCACCTGCAGAATCACTCAGCGCCGGATTAGCTACATAGTTAGAATTAGCAAACACTGCAGGGCGTAAAAAAAATAATAATAATAATTCAAATCAAAGATGAATGATACCCTCGTACCGTCCAATGGAATGACGGTGGTGTCCAAATCGACAGTGAGAAGTAACAATTCCAGATCATCTCTAACAATGAGCGCTGGCCAGACAACACATTATGTGTCGTAAGTTTACTACACTGCAAAACTTGTAGGGGAATTCCCTAATGTTGATCGAGCAGGTCGTAATAATCCTTTCCATTAGAATAGGGTTATATTTATTACCAATAAGAAAATAATTAATGGATACCGTATTTATTTTTGTAAGTCTATTATCACAGTCGTTCATTCTTTCTATAATCAATTTACTTTTCTTATAGTACTTTTGATACGAACTGTCTAGAATGAAGCTTGTTTTCTTATTGGTGAACTGTTGTATAACGTGTTCTTGTTTAGCGGTTCCTGCGTTTCTAGTGACTGGGTAATTTGCAGACAGGAAAACGAGCAGTACTGAAGAATAAGGTAAACATATTTGTTTCATTGGTATAAACTACCAAGTTAAAAGAAACAAAGTACGTTATATGTGCAACGATATTACAATGTAGATATCAGTTATCGGTGTTTGATATGATAATAAAATGTTATCGCTATTGTCATTTGCTTCTGAGTACAGTAGAGATTTATGTGCCACAAAATGGTTCAAATGGCTCTGAGCACTATGGGACTTGACTTCTGAGGTCATCAGTCCCCTAGAACTTAGAACTACTTAAACTTAACTAACCGAAGGACATCACACACATCCATGCCCGAGGCAGGGTTCGAACCTGCGACGGTAGCGCTCGCGCGGTTCCAGACTGTAGCGCCTAGAACCGCTCGGCCACCCCGGTCGGCTTATGTGCCACAGAGACACCATGGATGCCACTGAACTTTTGAAAGCAGTGGTGTTATGACAGGGTGCCAGTTTCTCGCTGTGCAGCCATGGTGGAGCCCCGTGTGTGAGAATGTGTCGAAAATAAGTTCTCGTAAGGCACGAAATCTCTAAAAATGAGTTTACCATGCAGCTCCGTAGCATAATGATTAAGGCTCTAGGCTCGAAAACTGTAGGTCGTGTTGTATTTTTTTAAATAATACTATCAGTCTTTATTTTCGGTTACTTTGGTTTTAAATGTAATTATTTCCTTATAGTTAACTTATGATATGTGAATACACTGTTTGAATCATTGCATTAATTTTATCATTCTGCACAAATTTTGTCCCATAGTTCTAGAGTTCTTTCCACAAAATTTCAATAGTTCTGCAGAATGTAACGAAGAAAACAACAGTACTCGAAAAAATTTTCGTATCGAAAACATTCTTTGTCAATTTCCGCATAATGTAAATAAGTACAAGAGTTCTGAGCACAGTTCTGAACAGAGCTCCAAGAGTTATATCGAAAATCCAAGTAACATTTTTTTGTGCAGCTAATAGTTTACGAGGTAATTGCAATTTAAGGAGAAAATATTTTCACTTACTGTGAAGTTGGCACCATTTTTTTCAGAAATATATATTTTTTCAGTGTTCTTGATAGAAATGCCATAGTTCTAGAGTTCTTTGTACAAGATTGGAATAGTTCTGCAGAATTTAGCGAAGAAAACAACAATACTCGAAAAAATTTTCGTATCGAAAACATTCTTTGTCAATTTTCGCAAAAAGTAAATTCGTACAACAGTTCTGAACAGAACACCAAGAGCTCTATCGAAAATCCTAATAACAGCTTTTTGTGGCGATAATAGTTTACACGGTAACTGCTTTGATGTTAGACCCACTGTCTCAACAGAAAAACGTAAATTCGTACAACAATTTTGATGAACAGTTCTGGATAACACCCCAAGACTTCTATCGATAATCATAATAACATTTTTTGTGGTTATAATAGTTTGTAAGATAATTAATTAATTGTGGGGCTCACTTACTCTACAAAAAAATTACGTCTATTCGTACATTCTGATGACAGCTCTGGATAGCATTGTAAGAGTTCTATCGAAAATACTAGTAACATATTCTGTGCAGGTAATTGTTTACGTTGTAAGTGCATTTAATAATGAATGCTTATGAGCGTTTCCCGTGAAGTTTGCACCGCTTTTACGAGAAATATACATGTTTTTCATAGTTCTTGATATGTATGCAATAGTTCTAGATTTCCCTGCTCAAAACACGAATAGTTCTCCAGAATTTCGCGAAGAAAACAATAACTCGTCAAAATTTTGGTACAGTAAAAAATTATTTGTCAGTCTGGAAAAAATAAATTTGTATAATAGTTCTGTTGGCAGTTCTGGATAGCACCCGAAGAAATGTATTGAAAATGATAAGAACATTTTTGTGGTGATAATAGTTTATACGACAATTGATTTAATGTAATATTCACTTTCTCTACGAAAACAAAATTCGTAGAATAGTTCTGATGACAGTTCTGAATAGCACCCACAGAGTTCTACCAAAAACTATAATAACATTATTTGTGACGATGATATTATATGAGATAATTAATGTGGACTCACTTTTGTCATGTAAACGTAATAAAATCGTACAAAAGGTCTGATGGCATTTCTTAATAGGACCCTAAGAGTTTTACCGAAAACTGTAGTAACATTTTTTGTGGGGATAACAGTTAATGAGATAATATCATTTACGAGAGACCCACTTGGTCTACATTGTAATAAATTGGCACAACCCTTTTGCTGACAGTTCTGGATAGCACCGAAAGAGTTCTTTTAAAAAAACCTCATAACAGTTTTATGGTGCCAGTAGATTATGAAATAGATGGTGTGTTCACTCTGCAGTGGGTGTGCGCCGATGTGAAAATGGCAGATAAAAACTGTGTGCCGGACCAGGTCTCTAACCCCAGGCTGTGACGAAGGAATATCGTCACAATATCCTTTCTTCCAGGAGTGCTACTTCTGCAATTTTCGTAGGACAACTTCTGCGAAATTGGGAACACAGGAGGTGAGGTACTGCTGGAAGTACAGCTATGAGGACGGATCGTAAATTCTCACTTTTATTTTGGAATTATGTGAGACATAAACAACGTTACATTGTGCAGTGCAGTACACAAGAAGCTCTTTCATCCAGACTAGGTGGGACCGGAAAAAATCCAGATAACCGAAAATCCGGATATATATTCTACTAAATACAAAAAGTCTAAATGTTCAGCACTGTACAAATGCCGGTACACCTTCTTAAGCCTGACTGTAGTAACTGTAGGTGGAAGCGTGGGATGTGCACGCTTAGATGATTCAAAGAGAGAAGGCTCGTCAGTGCTAAACAAACAGATTCCTGAGAGAGCAGATACATTCACACGCGCCGCTAACCAGATGGCGTCACACCTGTCGAGAAGCGCACCAGGGGTACAATGAGCTGTGGTGGAGTGCTGTTGGCGAGGTTACTATGCAACTTACTTGATGGGCACCAATACACCGTTATATTAATGTACAATACTTGAGAAACAATGTCATTCACACACTCTGAGATCCTTAATCACTCAGTACTAGACTAAATTACAGGCCTAGTGATAAGCAGCCTATGTACCTCACCGACTACATACCTTCGTGTTATAAGAAAATAAAAGAAAAATACCAAGGGACACAAAATATGAATCCGGATAAACCGGAAATACGGATTAGTGAGGACCAAATAAACGAGGTTCTTGTTTACAAATTTCGAACTCCTTATTAACGTTAATACTGTATCTCCTCAACATAATAACACCTCTATCAGTCATGTACTGAATTAGGATTTAAACATAGTACTTAGTTCGTCTGTACAATATATTCATTTAAATATACTTACATTTCTATACATTGTAAAGACTTTTGACTCTCGCTGTAGCGTAACTCATCAAACTTCCACACTTCCTTTCTAACTACAACAAATGTTTGCAACAATATTAACGATAACAATTTCAAATTTATTCGTTACACACAGCACATGTTTTTATGTATCCTAGCGTCTAGTGATGATGCCATCTAACTTTCATCCATAAGGGACCTGGGCATATTTTTGGCTGTTAGTGGGTCCTGGATGTCATGAGAGCTCAAAACAATTACTGTTTTACGTAATAAAATTCTTCTGGATTCTAAAATATACACTTCATGTACAGTACCTCGTCATTCTCGTGCTTAAATGTCATTTTGTTTAATTTGGGCGCCGCAGTTTCTGTAGAACCTCGTTCATGTAATATCTTTGAAGAACCTGTGATTGTCGTACGTGCAGGAAAAATGTTTACATGGCATTAAACAAAATCAGAATGCGTTTCAACAGTTGCAATATGTTTTAATGGTGGAGTAAAAATGGTTCAAATGGCTCTGAGCACTATGGGACTTAACTTCTGAGGCCATCAGTCCCCTAGAACTTAGAACTGCTTAAACCTAACTAACCTAAAGACATCACACTCATCCATGCCCGAGGCAGGATTCGATCCTGCGGTCGGAACGGTCGCGCGGTTCCAGACTGTAGCGCCTACAACCGCTCGGCCAATCCGGCCTGCCTGATGGAGTAAAGATTAAAAGCAATGAGCAGAACAGGCATCAAGACTAGGAACAACATGGCAATTGTGCTGGTATGGGCGGACAGGCAACATGTCACATAAACTGAAAAAGCTGCTGAAAGCATGAGAAAGGAGGCCAGAATAACAAAGAAAGGAAGTAAAACTAAAGAAAATGAAAAGAACACGAAAGGTATCAACAAGATTATGGAGCAGGAATGGTTTGCAATGTCGTCATTGCGAAGAAAATGACATACAAATCTTTAGTTTCAATTTTCTGTAATCAACGTGTATGCATACAGAGATACAGTTACCGGTATCTCTTCCACTATTAAAACTACATAAACAAAGCTATGGATCAATAATAATATAGTGCTTGCCTACATACTGATCCACATTATTCAATAATGGATTAAATATTTTAATCTGCAGTATGTCATATTATTTTCTTAAATTATTAGGAGAAAAAGTTGACTCTTAAAACACATTTTTTTAAATAATCAAAACATGAAACTGATAAATATTACTGGTTTGCTGTTTCAACAAGGTAATAATTCAAAGAATAAAATTTGTTTTTATCTTTTATTTGGAATAACGTGTAAGTACATTGAACCTAAAATAACAATTGCGTATAATTCAGTATGTAAGAAAGACATCAATATTCACTGCACAATGTATTCCACAGATTTACAATTTTTTTCACCTCACAATATACCAATTCTTTGATAAAAGTTTCATTACTGAATGTATTGACAGTCTTGCATTATTAAATTTCAAAGTACCAGTAAAAACTACAGGCCATGATGTACAGGTCCCGTTAACAGCTCTTCTTCAGGATACACTAAAACCCAGAAGGAAATACATATGTAGGGAATTCAGTAATAAATAAGCATAGAATTTATGAGGTGTGAAACAACTAAGAAAAAAAGTATATACGTGAAATTTAGGGCATAAAATGCTCTTATTCTAGTAACTAAAACAGGAGGGCTGTGGTTCCAGAAACAAATATACTAAGAATCAACATAAGAGCTGTATTTGTCATATTTAGATATCAACTTTTAGCAATTGCTTACCTTATAAAGCAAAGTTCCTATGTAGGAACTACTTGTTTCGTCTCGTCGGTCTTGTAGCTGCCATTTGGAAATTTTCCTGTCTTGACATACATGAACAGATGTGGAGAAATTATTGCTTCTTTTGAAACTCTCTCTACATCTTTATACAGGTCATCATACTGCTTCCAGTAGGTTCCATCAAAGACATATGCCGTGTAGTGTTTGATGGAGCTATTATAACGAATGTCACCAACGAGAATGTACTCTTGATTGTTGACTACGAATTCTTTCTTGATCGTTTGCAACACACATTTCTTCGTTTGATTCGGAGGAAACTGATCTTCAGTTAGTGGACAAGTTGTTATACTAGTATCCATCATCAAATAGCATCCGAATTTCTTTTCTTCGACTGCTTCTCCTTTACATTTCTTGCATTTTATGATAGTCTTTAGACCTCCATTTGTTGCATCTACAGCCTCTTGCATGAAGTTATAACCAAGTCTGAAAAGCACATACATATCAAAGGAAATATAATGTAGCTTCACATAGCGTGAATTTAGGCACGTCAGACACGATATCTTTTTGTTACAAATCGGGATATCTCGTATAATTCCCCCTACATTCGACTCTACATTCAGAGACAATATACTTCGAGAGATTACTCCTTTTTTAGGAACGGCATCACATATAAAATATCAAATCTCTGCTTAAAATGCTGGGAGTTTATAATTTTTTTGTCCAAAACATCCAAAGCCAGATCCAAAAATGGATGGCTCACTATTTGAATGGTACTTTTGAATTCATCACTGAGTGATACTGCTCGCATGAATAAGGTCATCAAAGAACCGAAACCGCACGTTCCCTTCAAGTTGTAGGTAGCAGATTTGAATTTGCTTGAGGACCCCTTTGGGAAAAGAGGCAAATAAATGTCTATGAATTTCTTAGTCGAATTCCAGTTTGGGCAATCATCTAAGTAGTGTTTCTTGCTCTTAGTTTGCATGCTCGATGTGACAATGATTTCATTTTGAAGCTTTTTCAGAATTGCACCATCCTCCATTTTATTGTTACAGGTATCTCGGTTTTCTTCTGTTTTCGAACTACAGGCTGAAATTTCAGTGACATCCCTGGTGAAGACTGATTCTCGAAAGTCTTTTGTGGTATGAAATATCTCTTAAAAGTCCAAATTCGGCATTAAATTATTATCTGAGGAGCGCTTAAAACACACACAATCACTCTTGACTGAGAGACTGTTGTTCTACGCATTCATAACAAGTGAGCTCGAAGTAGGAGAAAATCTGTATTCAAAACTATTAAAAATTTTGTTTAACTCTGTCTCATTGCCATCTTCGTGTTGGGTCTCACTTCGTAAGGTATTGTTCAGTGTGCTCTCAGAATTATCGAGTATATGATTGCTTTTGGGGTTTGTTATCTTCAGCTACTTATTTTTTCCTCTCCAGTTTTCTTCTTCATGGTAAGGCAATGATGCTTCAGTTGGTTTGTGCTTCACAGCTTGCTTTGAATCTTGTTTCTCCATCATAAGTGGCGCTAACAGTTTTGTTTCCTCACGCAGCCACTTCAAATCTTGAAAAATGAATTTGTCTAGTCGCAAAGGGAGCTTGTCAAAGCCCATTGTCTTTAATTTTGAAAATTGTCCTTCAGTTGCTGCTGACGAACGAATAGATAAAGGAATATGGAAAGAAGGATACATCACAGATGCCCACAGTGGTATATAGTACATCAATTCTTTCAGCATCTCTGCAGCATTAGGAATGTTTTACGGATTCACATCAAAGAGACTGTCATCCTTAATCTGATTCGCGATGACTTCCGCTTCATTGTAGATACGTTTTGCCCTGTCAATCCATGCGGTTGCAGTAGATTCCTTAGAGTTCAAAATTGATTCCAAAAGACAGTCATCATTGTTTTCAACAGCATCAGTTTTCTTGTCAACATCTTTCTTTTCGTCAATGTATGAATGACGTGGGCCACCTCTAATAATGCCGGCCGGTGTGGCCAAGCGGTTAAAGGCGCTACAGTCTGGAACCGCGTGGCCGCTACGGTCGCAGGTTCGAATCCTGCCTCGGGCATGGATGTGTGTGATGTCCTTAGGTTAGTTAGGTTTAAGTAGTTCTAAGTTCTAGGGGACTAATGACCTTAGAAGTTAAGTCCCATAGTGCTCAGAGCCATTTTTTGAACCTCTAATAATGTTATCAAGGTGGCGCTGATGTTCCATTGATGAATATTCTAGACCACACTCATCAATATCAAGATGTTCACTCAACGCAACAACCAAAAGTGAGCGCAAAGCACTTTCGATGTCACGAAAATCTGTCATCATGTAAATATGGGCCAAAATGCGAAGATAAAGTTGTTTGACTTGTGATTCATCTCTTGAGAAGCATTTCCACCTCGAAATCATGACCATAAAATGGTTTAAATCTATTCTCAAACAACACGAGGGTGGAATTACCCCTTCATGCAAAACTATATGACTATAACACCTATTCAAATAATCTGTTAAGTCCGTGCAATTGGCTATTGCCCTAGAAATGGAAACCAACAAAGCCTTACCAAAATCAGTTACCATGATTTTTGGTCTGGGTGCTCCAGATCTGACGATTTCCAGAAAGAAAAATGACAAGAATGATGTGTCATGCCTAGAGGATATCATCTGATAAGTTGGGCAACTGATTTATGATCGATTGACACAGTGAGCCCTGTTTGACAGATCCCCAAATCGTGAAATAACTCGAAATGCAACGTAGCATCTACTGAATCGTATACACTGCTATTGATTTGATGACAATATTTGTGCAACTGACTTTGATCTTTCAACCAATATATACAGAAGAATGGGTCCAATCCGATTGCGTGAATATCGTGCCGATGGGTTGTATGTTTTGCGATTTGCAGATTTTCAACAGACTTACTAGTTGTTATAACAAATCGTTTGTCCCTTTCCTCTTCTTTAGCCTTCCTCAAGACATCAGCATTTGGTAAATTCGGAGGAATAATGTCTCCGAAAGACATATTTTTCGCTTCATCATTTCACCAAAGAGATGCAGATATCCTGTTATCAACCAATTTAGCAGCTACCTGGTTTTCTCGTGCCACGAAGTTGTCTTCTTTTCAGGTGATTACTATCGTCTGAAAAGTTTGAAAGTCTGCAGTGCAGAATAATGTCGTTGTCATTTTTTGGCTTCTTCGGAACAATCCCTTCGAAAGTGGCTCCGCATTCTGTACATCTTCCTTTGATCTTCAAAAAGTACTTTGAGCTTTAACTTTCACACACTTTCGCGTATTTGAAAGAAAAGGCACATGGAATTTTGTGATGTTCATAAATTTTATCAGCCATCGAATCGGTCCATCTCCCTATTTCCAGTCTTGAAGGCTTTCCAAGTTTCCTCTTTGTTGGTATTATGGTAGACAATTTTTCTGCTGACAGTAGTAAGTCAGATTGCTTTGTCATGTTCTTGTTGCACGAAGAACCAAAAACATTCCACGACTCATCTTTGCTGTCGTTGTCTTTTTCTTCAACGAAACATTCCAGCCTTAAGGTGTTTCTAACAAAAGTAAGCAGATCATGACGATCTTCTTTAATTGTTGTGTAAATATGTTTTGAAGACATTTTCGAGCCGATGTTGGGCATGGGATCGGACAGTTTTTGGAAGACCGGATGAGACGGAGTAAATTGAATTCCTCTATCATCGATTACTTTAAATTCCTTCATGCTGAGAAGACGTTTCAATTCTGGTAGTTTTACATTTCTATGGGTATTACGGTTCATAAATATCACTTACACAACAGCACCGACTGCACAACAGGCACCGACTGCACAAGAGCTCTGACTGAACGAGTATAATGATTATTCCCATGAGAGAGAGTAGTATTGTTGCGTTCAGTCATTAGGGGCAGATCAAGGGGCGAAATGCAGCGCTGGCGGGCGCCTTCACACGACGCGGCGCGCGCCACCCAAAAAGTGCAGCTGTTGTTGCCATTAGCTTTGATGCTACCGCGAGAAGCTTTGATCGTAACTGCTACGCTGACGTCGCTTGCCAATTGTTTAAAAGACGCAGTTCACGTGTTCATTGTTTCCAGATGTAGTGCCACGACTTTTGCATTGTTGATGTGCTTTGTTTATTATTTTTTGGTCTGAGATGTCTCAGGGACGTATCATCGTTTTTATTATCCTTCCATCGGGCGCAGCTGTTCTGATTGATACGTGTCGAAATTTTCTGTAAATTACTTTTCAACAATTAGCAGTATTGGCGCGTTCTCGTTAGTAGCTTCCTTTCTCTGTATGCCTTTCATTGTTGAATGATTCAGTATCGACGCTAATGTTCTCTTGATGAGATATTAGCCCATTGCTCGTTTTTTATCCACTGTGCCCTTTCGTATTTCATTTCAGCAATTAATTTATTTGTTTATCAACGTAGTAAGTAGTACAAAGCTAATTCAGAATGTAAAAATGTTTAATCGTCAGTGTCCGCTGTCTGAACGTCAAATATCAAATTAATACACATGCGCCTGGTTGTGTTATTTTATAGGAATTTTATTATTTTAAGTGGGATGTACTAGGTCATGTTGAAGAAATCCAAAGCATATTGTTCGAAGAGGATAATATTATTCGAAATTTACATGGACCAATAGGCGCAGCTGTAATTGCCTCATAGATGACGATATTTCTCTATTGCAGTTTTGTATTCCAATCAGTATTTTGAGAGCGTCAAAGCTTCATTTCAGCGTGAGAGAGGGCTAAAATCAATAGAATTGAAATCCTTCATCAGTCTCTTGTTTTTAATTGTTGTTAACAAAGTTAACAGATAAAGCCTGAAAGATCTGGGTGGAACTGGTGGGGATGGCATTGAAAAATTTCACCTCGCAAATGAACATAAAACGTTTCAAATTTATTGTGGAGTGCCTTGGATTTTACAGTCGCGCTATTCGTGATGAAAGGGGACAATTAGACAAGCTAACAGCAATTTGGGAAATATTTACTGTGTTTGTACGCAACTACCAGAAATCTTATACCCTCGGAGAAAATGTTACAGTAGACTAGAAGCTGGAAGGTTTCTGTGGAAGGTGCAGTTTTCGCCAATATGTACCTATCAAAACAAACAAGTATGGATTTAATATCTATGCTTTTGTGGATTCTTAAGTATTTGACCTGTACAATTTGGAAATATAAGCTGTGTTGCAGCCAGAAGGATTGTACCAACTGGGCAATAAACATTTCGATGTTGTTCTGTGACTGTGTAAACCTATGTATCAGTTAGGTCGAAATCTGAAAGCGGACAACTGGTTTAATATTGCTGGAATGATAATAGAGCTAAGAAAGAAGAGTTTTTCTTTTGTTGGCACGATGAAGAAAAACAAGCGTGAGATTTCTCTAGAGTTTGCTATGAGTAGAAGAAGTGCTGCCCACAGTTCCTATTTTTGGATCCCACAAGACTGAGCTCTAGTTTCCTCCGTACCTAAAAAGGGGAAGTGTGTGATCCTGGCATCACGTTTGCATGAAGATAATTCGATAGATGCTGACACCGTAGATACAAAAAGGCCATCCATCGTAAATTTTACAATAGCGTTAAGTGTGGTATTTTCACAGCGGATAAGTTGAATGCTTTGTACAACGCTGCAAGAAATGTGCGCCGTTGGTCAATGGTTATATTTTTGTAATGATCAATACAGTTGGAATCTATGCACAAGTGATTTATTGTGGCAACAGTAAGAATTGTATCAGAAGGAAAGGGCTCCTGAATAAGCTATGTTACACATTCTTGTTTTCTTCGCTATATTCTGCAGAACTATTCAAATTTTGTACAAAGAACTCTAGAACTATGGCATATCTATCAAAAACTCTGATAAAGATATACATTTCTGAAGAAAAGGGTGACACCTTCACAGTAAGTGAAAAAATTTTCTCCTTAAATTGCAATTATCTCGCAAACTATTAGCTGCACAAAAATGTTATTTGGATTTTCGATAGTACTCTTGATGTTCTGTTCTGAACTGTCCTCAGAACTGTTATACGAATTCACTTTTTGCGAAAATTGACACAGAATGTTTTCGATACGAAAATTTTTTCGAGGATTGTTGTTTTCTTCGCTACATTCTGCAGAACTATTGAAATCTTCTACAAAGAACTCTAGAACTACGGCATATCTATCAAGAACTCTGAAAAATATATATATTTCTGAAAACAAGGGTGCCAGCTTCACAGTAGGAGCTCTTATAGGGTTCTTAATTAAGTTGCAATTACCTCTTAAACTATTACCTGCACAAAAAATGCTACTAGGATTCTCGATATAACTCTTCACGTGGTGTCCAGAACTGTCATCAGAACTGTTGTACGATTATATTTATACGGTACGGAGGAAACTAGAGCTCAGTCTTGTGGGATCCAAAAAAAGGAACTGTGGGCAGCCCTTCTTCTACTCATAGCAAACTCTAGAGAAATCTCGCGCTTGTGTTTACGTCTGAAGTGCAACTGCTCACATCATTGCAGGTTAGTTAGACCAGCTGACTGGCCATTGATGTCCAAGTTAAATGCACAATCCCGCAGTCTATTGGCGTGTAACAGCGTAAAACTTAACTTTATGATCATATCTGCTGTACTGAGCACAGTTTCGCTTCCGCTCCAACAGGAAAAAAAGCCAATGAGATTCAAGCAAACGCGGAAGAATATGTGGCGTAATGTTTACATCAGGTTTGTTCTGTTGGTGAACAGATTAAAGTAAATACGTTTTCAAAGGCATGAAGCAGGGAACTTCCTGGACATGGGTTCCTGTTCAAAATACTATGTACTCCCTCCCCTCTACACGTCCTAGAACACCTTGTGTGGACAGTTCATCCATTCGGGTAAAAGAGAACCTTCACCTTTATGCTTGTTATCGACATTGACACCAACAAGACATCGGTCCCAGGAATACCAAGACCTCCAAGAATTTTATAATTTCAAGTTTGAAGTCGGATAACAAATGACAAAAGAAACACAGGCTAATTTTTCTGAGCGAGGTATGTGTGATGCAAAAGCATTAAAGGTAGTAATTACCGTCAGTCGTCAGGTAATATCTTAGTACCTTTCTCAGCCGAAACCGAGAAATACAATTCCGTTCTGGAACTGTCATTTGCTATTTTGATAGCGAGTCGATCAGTCAACAGAATCCACAAAGCCACCCAGGGGCCGGATTTTGCCTTCTTCCTTTATTACGTGCAGTTCTATATTCCGCCAGCCTTCGGCAGTGACATTTGAAAAAGCTGCACGCATTAGTTCTGTTCGGTTCACATTGTTATAGATAGTGGCAAATGTAAAAAATCCAGCATTTGTATGGTGTGCTCGATGCTGTGAAAATGTTGTTTTTCATGATTCTACTATACTTACCGCTGTGGTTCGCGTGAGGTATAAAACGATGGACGTAGTCAAAATACGAAGTATTTATGTGATTCTTGAAGTTTTCCCGGCGGACATAATGTTCCATCATCTTTCGGGCGTGCACTCGGGACAGCGACAATTCTTCTTGCGATATTTCGGCTAGAAACCTCCCAGACATCTTCAAGGCACTCTGCGCTTATATGTTTATCTTTGCTATATACATCTTAACTATGACTAGCGCAGTAGTGGCGACTTTGATATCTTTGACGCATGTGCTTTCAATCCTCAGCAGCTTTGTATCACGTGACTCTCCGTATAAATAGGCACGCGCAAACGCTGCGCCTTGTGGAAGAGGCACTGGACGCCATAGAACGTAGGGAGTACTTCGGGGCCATACTCCTCGACGTGTCCAGAGCGTTTGACTCGGTCTGGCACGAAGGGCTGCTCTACAAATTATTTTCCCTTGGCTTCCCAGTGTCCCATGTACGGCTAATAGCCACATACCTGGAAGGTCGCACCTTCCATGTCAGGATCCCACACGGGAAATCTACACGACGACGAATCAGAGCAGGAGTACCACAAGGCAGCGTACTTGGACCGCTACTCTACTCCCTCTTTACAGCTGATCTGCCCTCTGCGCCGAGGGTACATTTAGCTCTCTACGCAGATGACACTGCA
The DNA here is from genome assembly GCF_021461385.2 of Schistocerca piceifrons. Taxonomy (NCBI): domain Eukaryota; kingdom Metazoa; phylum Arthropoda; class Insecta; order Orthoptera; family Acrididae; genus Schistocerca; species Schistocerca piceifrons. The sequence continues at coordinate 42,470,746 of NC_060146.1, forward strand.
CTCTTCTCTCGTTCTCGGAGTGCAGCAGTTCTTCAACAGCGGCTCCAGGGGGCTACAGATTCCCTAACCGTTTGGGCTAGGACCTGGATGACAGCCATGATCTGGAATGCCAATGGTCTCCACAAACAGCAGGGCGAGTTCTGTCAGTTTCTCCTTGATGAGTGGGTTGACATTTGCCTTGTTGCTGAGACGCACCTCAAACCTGGTGTTTTTGTCCGTGTAGCAAACTACTCCTGCTACAGGACAGACAGGCCCACCGCCTTCGGTGGCACAGTGGTGTACGTGCGAAATTCCCTCCGCCACCACCCCATCCCCCTCCCCCAATTAACATTGTGGAAGCCACTGGCGTTGTTGTTCACACCGTGAGGGGTCCCATCACGTTCCACGTTCGTGGATCTCTATGGACCACCACGAGGCCTTCTTGAAACACCGGACTATGAGGCATTGCTGTCGCTCGGCAACAACGTCTTTGTTGGCGGCGACTTCAATGCTAAACATGCTGCCTGGAACAGTAGATTAACAAACACATCTGGTCGTCGACTCCTCCGGGTCGCTGAGCGGCATCATGCCCGCAGCATCGGCACGCACAACCCCACAATATACCCCACTGGAGGACGTCCCCCTGATGTCCTAGACATCGCAGTGGTGAAAGGTCTACCCCACCCCATCACTGGAGCCACCCGCATCGCTCTAGCCTCTGACCACTGGCCAGTCATATGTTCCATCGATCTCGTTGGAACCACAACCGCGCCGAGTGAAGGCCTGAACATCCGTGGTATTGACTGGCAGTCCTACCAGAGACGGGTCGAAGCAGCCCTACCCACAATCCCTGCTGCCGATCAAACGGACGCAGATCGTACCCTCATACACCTCACCACCATTGCCCTAGATGCTGCAACAGCAGCGACCCCCCAATCGTCCACACCGGCCCCCAGACCATCTGCGTCCTCTCCCCCCCCCCCCGCCACATCCTTGCTCTCATCACAGAGAAAAACTGGACCACCTGAGAATGGCAGCTCACTCGGAACCCGGCAACCAAGCGCCTCATCAATAGACTACAGCGCCAAATCAAGGCTGCGGTGCAAGACCACCGCAATCAGGCATGGGAGAACAAAATCTCTGCCATTGACCTGAGTGACCCGTCTGCTTGATGGCTCACAAAAAGCCTTCTGAGACGAGAGCAATGGATTCCCCCCCCCCCCCTCCAGGTCGGCAATGACTTTGTGTCCGAGCCAGACGCCAGGGCTAATGCCCTGGCTGATGTGCACAACTTCACCCCGGTCAATGACCCAGTTGACCCCAACCATATCCACCTGGTAATGGCACGCCTCCCACGACTCCTTGCCGTCCAGCACCCCGAGGATGAAATCACCCCCATCAATGAAGAGGAGGTTGAACTGCAATTGCGGTACCTCAAATCCAATAAAGCTGGTGGCCCTGATAAGCTGACGAATGCCCTTCTCAAGCAGCTACCCCCAGCTTCTATTCCCATCCTGACGGCCACCTTCAACAACATCCTCAGAACCAGGCAATATCCCACTGCCTGGAAACATGCTGAAGTGGTCGCCATACCCAAGGCTGGGAAGGATCTTCGTTGCCCTGCCAACTACCGCCCCATCAGCCTCTTGGCCGCCATCTCCAAGGTGTTCGAGAGACTGTACCTTAAACGACTGCTCATCCACATTGCCTGAGAACGAGTCCTCCCTGATGAGCAGTTTGGCTTCAGGCAGGGACACGTAACCACTCACCAACTCCTGCGCCTTGTAGAAGAGGCACTGGACGCCATAGAACGTAGGGAGTACTTCGGGGCCATACTCCTCGACGTGTCCAGGGCGTTTGACTCGGTCTGACACGAAGGGCTGCTCTACAAATTATTTTCCCTCAGCTTTCCAGTGTCCCATGTACAGCTAATAGCCACATACCTGGAAGGTCGCACCTTCCATGTTAGGATCCCTGACGGGAAATCTACACGACGACGCATCAGGGCAGGAGTACCACAAGGCAGCGTACTTGGACCGCTACTCTACTCTTCACAGCCGATCTGCCCTCTGCGCCGAGGGTACATTTAGCTCTGTATGCAGATGATACTGCACTCTTCTCTCGTTCTCGGAGTGCGGCAGGTCTTCAACAGCGGCTCCAGGGGGCTACAGATTCCCTAACCGATTGGGCTAGGACCTGGCGTCTGGCATTTACTCCTTCCAAAACCCAAGCCCTTATCATCTGCCGACGCCATATTCCCATTCGGCTCCCTCAGGTGATGGTCCTTGGTACACCAGTCCCCTGGACTCGTACTGCGAAGTACTTGTGTGTTACCCTGGACCAACGCCTCAACTGGCGCCCCCACATCGATGACGTGCGTCGTAAAGCAATGGGGCAGCTATGCCTGCTCTACCCTCTCATCAATCCAACCTCTTCACTACCCTCCCACCTTGCTGTTAGATTGTACACCTCCCACCTCCCTTGTTCGCCCCATCCTTGAATACGTGGTGGTGGTATGGGGCAATGCTGCCCCCACCCATCTCTGCCGACTGCAAATCGTCCAGAACCGGGCTCTCCGGCGTGTCCTCCACCTCCCTTTCGACTTCCCAACCCAAGAGCTCCACATCCTGGCCGAGGTGCCGCTCCTTCGTACCCGTATCCTCTCCGCAGCCAACTCCTTTTACCAACAAACCCGTCGTCACTCTCCTAATCCCTTAATCCTTACCTTGGGCACCCGTGCCCATCGTCTAGCCACCACTCGATGGCCTGATCTTCTATTCCGCCCCCCATGACCCCGCACACACTAGTCACCTCAATTCATGTAGACTACCATCTCTCATATCATCCATTCATCTCCCCTAGTCATGTCATCCACCCTCCACAGAATGCCACCCTCATCAGCCCCACGCCCCCCCCCCCCCCCCCACTACCGGCCTAATCATGACAGGCTCTCCTTTCTCACTTCTTCATCTGTCACTCTCAGACTTCTTTCTCTTTCTTCCCACCCCACTTCACCACCTCAAGACTGTCTGCCACCACCATCAAAAGATGCCACCAAGAAGAAGAAGAGGCCAGGAAAATGGCCTTTCGTTTTCTCTCAACTTATGCTGTTCCTCCTCCTATCCTTTCTATCACTTAGTTATAATTCTCGGCTAGCCAATGGGCCATTCGTCTTCCGCACACTTCTACTGTCCCTTCGACTGTCCTGACTTCTTTATAAAAAAAAAAAAAAAAAAAAAAAAAGAAAAAAAAAACGCTGGCCAGTCAATTGGGCCATTCGTTTTCCAACTTCTTCCACTATCGCTCTAACTATCCTTTCACCCTTAAAAAAAAAAGAAAAAAAAACAGCACAAAAGCCAAGCAATTGTCGTGCAAGACAGACAATATATAAAACAATTGAAGACGTTGAAATGACAACATCTGCTGCTGACAAGAAGAAGAATGCCATAAAATCTGTCGCCGCACATTCACTACTAGATGGACCCGCTGTCTTTTGTGGATGTAGACTGAACTTAAGTATTGATCTGAATGATACATTTTCCCATGGGAACGGCTGGTTGACAGTCGCTATTGTACGAGGTGGTACAGGCGTACCCAATGTATCAGGATTGGAAAGCTTCGTCGACCGTGACATCATAGCATACCGCACATTCCACGTTTGTGAAAATGCAAATAAAGACTTTGGCAAATCATCTTATATCTCACCCTCACCCTTCTAGTAAGAAGGAGAAGCGCCTTAGTTGCGCTAGAACTTCGCCAACTGCAGAGGGTACAATCCCTCAGTCGTCTGCGTCTATCAACTCAGTCTCTGACTTGCCTTGAAGATGGCTGGGAGGTTTCTAGCCGAAATATCGCAAGAAGAATTGTCGCTGTCCCGAGTGCACGCCCGAAAGATGATGGAACAGAGTATTTAGTTTCTCATTTTTGCCCTAAAAATGAAATTATGTTTTTTTAAATTTAAGCAATCTTCATTAACAATCTTTCATAAAATATCGATAACTAAGAATTTATATTTGAAATAAAAACAGGAATTAGGTTATCACTGCTGCGTTGTCGACTCCGCTATACATTCAATGTGTACTTGTACTTGTGCCTCAGCTGTATCACATACAGTCTGTCGGAAAACTTCAAAGCCGATATTTTTCTGTAAATTTATGAAAAGCATTAAGAACAACCTATTTCTCGGCACTTTTTAACCGTGTTCCACATGCGGAGCCAGCCATTTTCATACTGCATATTAACAACAGTGTTGCCAACACGCGATTATTTTTTCCGTCAAACCAACACTCAAAAATCCGCCAAAATGAAATATCTCTATATTTTGTTGCAAAATTTAAGAAAAAATAAAACTTATATTAAAAAATTACACTCATTACTTTGTTTACGCATCGAGCAAACATTTAAAAATTCTTCAAAATTTATTTTAAACGTTATACACATATACCTAGTTTACGAGACGTCGAACTCGGCCAAAATATAAAATTATATTGTTATATAACATCACACTGAACAGCAACAAGCAAATTTAAAGACGCTCAATTAAATTTCGGGCGTGCAGTCGCACACATTCAGCGTTTACTTCTAATATTTCGGCTGTCATCTTCAGAAGGAGCAGACAGACAGTTGGCTGGACAGTATACAGCCGAAATATTAGAAGAAGAAGCCGGAATTATGCGCAGCACGCCCAGAATTTAAGGGAGAACTCTCTGCGCCACGAAAACGTTAAGATGCACAAATTTCACCTATTTTTATTAAAATAATAACTGTTCATCCACATCGCCCTCTCCTCTTCTTCGGCTGACGAGCTGCATTGTTGGTCTCCTCGGTGCGCAGGCGTTGTACCAGTTTGATTCAAAGCATGCTCTGGTAAGACACAATTATGACAGCACTTGTTCACACACCGAATTCCGGACCCCACAGTGAGATTTGCACTTACCATATTGGTTTTAAGTCTTCCCGCGGGAGATTTTTACATTGTTGAGCATACTAAACGCTCCTTCGGCCTCAGCATTTGACCAAGGTAACACCAAAAGATCATTGCAAAATCTGAGAGCTCCTGAAATGGATTTTGGGAACTAGCGTCTCTTTATATGATGCGATCTCTTGCCGAAGTTCCCCTGGATTGTCGACATTTTTCCATTGAACAGTAGTTAATTTTGACCACTGAAAGTCAATTTTTCTTATTTCTGTGTCAGGTAATTGAAATTCCTGAGTTAGCGGGATTGTACTTCTTTTCACCACCCTCAAACACTGTTCTGAAAAAATTAGGCACACTTTTTCCAAAATATTGACATTATTCGGCAGTCGCCTCTGGAGCTTCTCTGCTAAGCAAAATAGAAAATTTTCGCATTTGCTGTGAAAAACGTGCTCGCTTTCTGCTTTAATTTTATGTTCTTTCATCATATTTACCAATGAAACCTCTACTTCATGGCGGATTTGTATTTTCTAATATCTACCGTTAGCAAATGTAGCTTGTAACCGGGGATAGCAATCCGCCTAGTAAGACCTACAATAAGAAGAACGAAGTCTTGCAGTAGCTTTGAACGGTCTGCTGTACTTGGATTGGAATGATTTATCGACGTTTTCACATTCTTCTAAAGTCGATCTATGAAACAGAAGATAAAGCTTATTGATGGTATCAGGGTACATACCACATAATAGTTCAGCTGTGTAGCACTTAGTCTTATGTCTGGATATTTCAAAATGTGTCTGTAGTTCAAGCCACTGACTTAGAATGCGATGAACAGCAACTTCGATAGCCACCTTGTGTCTGATTGGTGTATAATTTTAAGGGGGTCGGCTCCATCATTTATTGCTTTAAAGAAGTCCCTATACATAGCTTGTCGAGAAGAAGATTTAGAAAACCAAGAATAAGTTTCACAGATTACGAACTCTACGATTCCTTGGTAGCTTTTGGGTAGCAGAGGACACTGCTAACTGAACTGAATGGCAAACACTGGGGATCAATACAAAATTAGAGATCTCACATTTCAGTTTCTGGTAGACCCCATAGTTAATACCCATCTTCAGTGAGACATTATCCGTACCAATTCCTCTCATTTGTTTAATGTCTAGATCGTAGTATGAAACTAATGACTTTACTGCAGTAACAATACAGTCAGCATTCCTCTGTTCTAGTTCAGCAATGTCTAAAAAGGCTGAAATATCTCTGCTTTGTAGTTTTGAGAAATATACAATGCACACAGCCAACAACTTGGTGACAGAAAAGTCTGTAGATTCTGTTGTGTTGGCAGAAGAGCTAACACCGTGTTACTAGAGGAGGCCGAAATGCACGCGTTTTAGCTCACGCAGGCTGGCGTGAGGAGGGAAGAACTATACTGACGTGAGGTCTGGAACATGACAAGGAATTAGAATTCAGGAAGCGGACGTAATTAGTCTGATACTTAACTTTAATCCATTAATGATGAACGTCGCTCTTGACGGTACATGATTCACTATATTATCTGTTCAGAATACATTCGTAGTAACTGAATATGGCGCCTTGGTAGATCGTAGCAAATGACGTAGCTGAAGGCTATGCTACACTGTCGTCTCTGCAAATGAGAGCGTATGTAGACAGTGAACCATCGCTAGCAAAGTCGGCTGTACAACTGGGGCGAGTGCTAGGGAGTCTCTCTAGACTAGACCTGCCGTGTGGCGGCGCTCGGTCTGCAATCACTGATTGTGGCGGCACGCGGGACCAACGTATACTAACGGACCGCGGCCGATTTAAAGGCTACCACCTAGCAAGTGTGGTGTCTGGCGGTGACACCACAGATTCATCTATAAGAAGACTGGAATGTCCATTACCAACATCGTTCTGTAGTTCTGATTTAACCCAAAACATCTCTGAAATGTGCGTAACTACAAACATGCGATCTCTCAGACCACCAAATATTTTATATCACAGGACTCCACATAAGTTAACAGAAATCAAGTAGTCAGTTAATTCATGTTATAAGTAAATTTAATACTTTTTAGCCCATATAAACACTTTGTTGTTTAAATTACATAAAATAAACACGAAATATCACAAATGCATGCAGCCATTCAGTGTCAGATTTCATATGATTTTCACCACTGTTATACCAGACAATATATTCCTACATATAAATAAAATATTGCAGAAAATGTAAAAAAAGATAATAATCAACTGTACTGAAATATTATATCACATCTCTTTTGCACAGTCGACACACATCTTTCTGCTGCATTCCAGGCACACTGGGTTACCACATTTGATGCACTTTTGCGCCGTTTTCCTCTTCTTGGACGCAGGACACTTCATATACATCCATTCTATCACTTGATGTGCTTTCGCTTGATTGCTGAGTGTCTCCCAGAACTTTGTGGAGCATTTTCTTGGTGTTTCTAGGTAAATTTTGAATTTCCGGGCGTCTTCTTAGATGTGGCCCTATCAGCTCCATGGCCAGACTTTAGGTGAATTTGAGACGAGTTAGTATGGTGTTTCCTCTGTAGAACAAATAGAAAACAAAACTGTTCACGCAATTGGTGTTTACTGCCATTGGCCAGCACCTTGAACGTCCTTTGACGAATAATTGGCACATTTCATTTCAAGAAAATCTACTCCAGATTTCGTTGCATTGTAGTAACAAATAATTTCTGGCTTATTTTTTATGGTATCATTTTCAGTGGAATGATACATTGAAGACACAAGAATTACTGCCTTGTTTCTCTTAGGAACAAATGAAACCAGTGTTGTATTCTCAGAGAATCCAAATAATGCTGACCCAGCTGGCCTAGTTTTATCAGCCAAAAACTCTTGGCTAATTTCGCGTTTGTTCTTTCTGACCGTTCCTATGTATGTTAGTCCACTCTTTCTCAGCTCACGAATGAGTTCTATAGATGTAAACCAGTTGTCAGCAGTAATATTTCTGTTACTTCCTTCTACTGGTTTGCACAGACGTAAAACAGCCTGAGTTGGTTTGGCAATCTTTTTCTCTTCTTCTGTCGGGACACATCCATCACTATCTTCCCCTGAATATATGTAGGCATTGAAGAGGTAAGCGCTTCCAGAGTCTGCAAGGCACATAATTTTTGTGCCGTATTTGGCTGGTTTGCTAGGCATATAAACGCGGAAAGGACATTTCCCCCTGAATGGTACCAACATTTCATCCACTGTAACCTTAGCTTTCACACAGTATAAATACTGAGAATTGAAAATGAATTCCTCAAAATTGTTTGATATTGCAGCTGCGTGATCTGACTTCTTTCTTACGTCTCTGGTAGTCGCATAGTCAAGTCTCAGGCTGCTTAGAAGTATTTCAAAGCACTTTGCCGACATTGTCACCACAAACACAGGACGACCGGTCAGATCCTTTTCGAAAAGCGACAACATATCTTCATGAGACGATTTGAATATTGATGTCATCATTAGAAAGCCTCTGAAAGCTTTGATTCCAACGTTGTCAGTATCTCTGTAATTGGACGGATTAGTTGTTTCATGCAACATTTCCCTTATTGTATTCAGTTTCACGTTTGTATGTAAAACTATTTCGTCTATCATGTCATAATCAAATAAATTCTCCCATATTTGAGATTTAGTAGGACTTTGTTCCAAATTTCGACTTTTGGCTGTTAGGCCAGGCATTCATCCCTTAAGAATGTTGTGCTCTGGTGTTCTCGTTCTAACAGGCTCAGAACGTTCCGTTTGCACATTATTTTTACCATAAAAGTACTGTGTTTGCTGTGAGGTATTATCTGTAGTATACATGGTGTCCATTTATCTTGACCACCCTAAATAACTGTTTGTCCAGATGCAAATTACAAAATGTTTCAAGCAAATATTCTTTAACCGTCAGGGGGACGCCAATCAGCATGATTGCCTTCTACATCTACATCTACACGGATACTCTGCAAACTACATTTAAGTGCCTGGCAGAGGGTTCATCGAACCACCTTCACAATTCTCTATTATTCCAATTTCGTATAATGCGCGGAAAGAATGAACACCTATATCTTTCCGTAGAAGCTCTGATTTCCCTTATTTTATCGTGTTGATCGTTCCGCCCTATGTAGAACGGTGCCAACAAAATATTTTCGCATTCGGAGGAGAAAGTTGGTGATTGGAATTTCGTGAGAAGATTCCGTCCAACGACAAACGCCTTTCTTTTAATGATTTCCAGCCCAAATCCTGTATCATTTCTGTGACACTCTCTCCCATATTTCGCGATAATAGAAAACCTGCTGCTTTTCTTTGAACTTTTTCGATGTACTCCGTCAGTCCTACCTGGTAAGGATCCCACACCGCGCACCATTATTCTAAAAGAGGACGGACAAGCGTAGTGTAGGCAGTCTCCTTAGTAGGTCTGTTACATTTTATAAGTGTCCTGCCAATAAAACGCAGCCTTTGGTTAGCCTTCCCCACAACATTTTCTATGTGTTCTTTCAATTTAAGTAGTTCGTAATTGTAATACCTAGGTATTTAGTTGAATTTACGACTTTTAGATTAGACTGATTTATCGTGTAACCGAAGTTTAACGACTTCCTTTTATGTGGATGACCTCACACTTTTCGTTATTTAAGCTCAACTGCCACTTTTCGCACTATTCAGATATTTTTTCTGAATCGTTTTGCAGTTTGTTTTCATCTTCTGATGACTTTATTAGTCGATAAACGACAGCGTCATCTGCAAACGACCGAAGACAGCTGTCTCCCAAATCGTTTATATAGATAAGGAACCGCCTATAACACTACCCTGTGGAACGCCTGAAATCACTTCTGTTTTACTCGATGACTTTCCGTCAATTACTACGAACTGTGACCTCTCTGACAGGAAATCGCAAATCCAGTCACATAACTGAGACGATATTCCATAAGCACGCAATTTTACTACGAGCCGCTTGTGTGGTACAGTGTCAAAAGCCTTCCGGAAATCCAGAAATACGGAATCGATCTGAAAGCCCTTGTCAATAGCACTCAGCACTTCATGTGAATAAAGAGCTAGTTGTGTTTCACAGGAACGATATTTTCTAAACCCATGTTGACTGTGTGTCAATAGACCGTTTTCTTCGAGGTAATTCATAATGTTCGAACACAATATATGTTCTAAAATCCTGCTGTATATCGACGTTAACGATATGGGCCTGTAATTTAGTGGATTACTTCTACTACCTTTCTTGAATATTGCTGTGACCTGTGCAACTTTCCAGTCTTTGGGTACGGATCTTTTTCCGAGCGCACAGTTGTATATGATTGTTAAGTATGGAGCTAATGCATCAGCATACTCCGAAAGGATCCTAATTGGTATACAGTCTGGACCAGAAGACTTGCTTTTATTAAGTGATTTGAGTTGCTTCACTACTCCGAGGATATTTACTTCTACGTTACTCATGCTGGTAGCTGTTCACGATTCGAATTCTGGAATATTTACTTCGTCTTCTGTTGTTAAGGCTTTTCGGAAGGCTGTGTTTAGTAAATCTGCTTTGGCAGCACTGTCTTCGATAGTATCTCCATTGTTATCGCGCAGAGAAGGCATTGATTGTTTCTTGCCGCTAACATACTTCACATACGACCAGAATCTCTTTGGATTTTCTGCCAGGTTTTGAGACAAAGTTTCGTTGTGGAAACTGTTATAGGCGTCTCGCATTGAACTCCGCGCTAAGTTTCGAGCTTCTGTAAAGGATCGCCAATCTTGGGGATTTTGCGTCTGTTTAAATTTGCCATGTTTGTTTCGTTGTTTCTGCAACAGTGTCCTAACCCGTTTTGTGTACCAAGGAGGACCAGCTCCGTCGTTTGTTAGTTTATTTGGTATAAACCTCTCAATTGCTGCCGATACTATTTCTTTGAATTTAAGCCACATCTGGTCTGCACTTATATTATTAATTTGGAATGAGTGGAGATTGTCTCTCAGGAAGGCGTCAAGTGAAGTCCGCTACGACAACCCTGTGTTCACTAA